>NC_089491.1:615000-1815000 GCF_036850765.1 Saccopteryx bilineata | reverse complement strand
ATACCTGATCTTCCTGCCAGGTTCCACCTCTTCTGTAATGCGAGACAGTCAGCTAACTCCCCGGGGCTGAGGCCCCCCAGGGCAGGCTCAGCTTGCCCCACTCTGAGCATGCTCAGCACAATCTGCAGCGGGTGTGAAACTGACTTTCATAGCTCAGCGCCCCAGGACCTGCTTCAGCCCTGGCTTTACCGGCTAGTTTCTGGAGGAGGGGTCTGTTGGGAACCACCCTGTGTTTTCAGGCAGGGCCCTCCCGAAGGTTACTACGGTCCCAGGAGCGGATGGAGCAGCCAGAGCGACTACACCAACTACTGCGGCCAGTACAGTTACGGAGGTAGGTGGGCCGCCCGGCCAGCTGCTGTTAGGGACGCACTGCAGCCCGGTGAGCAGCTCTCTGCGGGGCCCTGAGGTAGTGTCCCTCTGGTGGTCTGTTTCATCTGAGAACCAAAGCAGTCTGCCTCTAGCAGTCATTCTGTGTGCTGTTTATTCTGAAGTCACACTGCTGTTACAGTGTTGCCGTGTCTGTGTAGGGCCAGCAGCTGTCTCTGAAGTCACACTGCTGTTACAGTGTTGCCGTGTCTGTGTAGGGCCAGCAGCTGTCTCTGAAGTCACACTGCTGTTACAGTGTTGCCGTGTCTGTGTAGGGCCAGCAGCTGTCTCTGAAGTCACACTGCTGTTACAGTGTTGCCGTGTCTGTGTAGGGCCAGCAGCTGTCTCTGAAGTCACACTGCAGTTACAGTGTTGCCGTGTCTGTGTAGGGCCAGCAGCTGTCTCTGAATTCACACTGCTGTTACAGTGTTGCCGTGTCTGTGTAGGGCCAGCAGCTGTCTCTGAAGTCACACTGCTGTTACAGTGTTGCCGTGTCTGTGTAGGGCCAGCAGCTGTCTCTGAAGTCACACTGCAGTTACAGTGTTGCCGTGTCTGTGTAGGGCCAGCAGCTGTCTCTGAATTCACACTGCTGTTACAGTGTTGCCGTGTCTGTGTAGGGCCAGCAGCTGTCTCTGAAGTCACACTGCAGTTACAGTGTTGCCGTGTCTGTGTAGGGCCAGCAGCTGTCTCTGAAGTCACACTGCAGTTACAGTGTTGCCGTGTCTGTGTAGGGCCAGCAGCTGTCTCAGCAGAGCTCTTAGTGGTTCTAGAGCGGCCTTGCCCGCATGTGACTGTTTAAGTTGATCAGACACAGAGAAAGCAGCGCCATAGTGGCACTGGCCGTGCCTGACTTGCTCTGTGCCATGGCCCTGGCACTGGAGGGCACAGACATGTCCTCTGGCTGCCCAGGTGCCGCCTGCTGTCTGTCAGGCGGGGTGTGCTTCTGAGCCGTGTGCCCGGGCCCTGCTGCTCCCTCTGCAGAGCTGTGTCCCG
The DNA here is from genome assembly GCF_036850765.1 of Saccopteryx bilineata. NCBI lineage: Eukaryota > Metazoa > Chordata > Mammalia > Chiroptera > Emballonuridae > Saccopteryx > Saccopteryx bilineata. The sequence continues at coordinate 1,813,641 of NC_089491.1, read as the reverse complement.
GGCTCAGTGCACGGGGGTTCGGGGCGGCAGCCCTCACCTACCCTGCACGGCCGCCCACCTTGCACCTGGTCCTCTGTTCCCCTGCTGTGTCTGTATCGCCTTGGACACATGCTCTGCACACTTGCCAAAAAATGGTGTATCGTTTGTTTTAACGATACTGGCTTTTTAAAAAGCTGTCCTTTAGATTTGAGTATTTCTTAAACCTTTCTAGACCACATTGGAAGACAATGTGCATAAAACTTACAGTTTACGGATTAACTATTTAAATCAGTAATTGTGGGCAAGAACAAGAAGATATTATGTAGCAGTGTTTTTCTTATCTTTTTAATCATGTGTTTTGAGATAAAAACAGCAGGTGGCCAAAAGGTGTCAAACACACTGTGAGACTCAGCTGGGCCCTCAGGTATCTGTTAGCCTCCCAGGGTCGTGCTGACTCTCAGGCCCTCAGGTATCTATCTGTTAGCATCCCAGGGTCGTGCTGACTCTCAGGCCCTCAGGTATCTATCTGTTAGCATCCCAGGGTCGTGCTGACTTCCAGGCCCTCAGGTATCTATCTGTTAGCATCCCAGGGTCGTGCTGACTCTCAGGCCCTCAGGTATCTATCTGTTAGCATCCCAGGGTCCTGCTGACTCTCAGGCCCTCAGGTGTCTGTTAGCATCCCAGGGTGGTGCTGACTTTCAGGCCCTCAGGTTATCTGTTAGCATCCCAGGGTGGTGCTGACTCTCAGGCCCTCAGGTTATCTGTTAGCATCCCAGGGTCGTGCTGACTCTCAGGCCCTCAGGTATCTATCTGTTAGCATCCCAGGGTCGTGCTGACTCTCAGGCCCTCAGGTATCTATCTGTTAGCATCCCAGGGTCGTGCTGACTCTCAGGCCCTCAGGTATCTGTTAGCATCCCAGGGTCGTGCTGACTCTCAGGCCCTCAGGTATCTATCTGTTAGCATCCCAGGGTAGTGCTGACTTCCAGGCCCTCAGGTGTCTGTTAGCATCCCAGGGTCGTGCTGACTCTCAGGCCCTCAGGTATCTATCTGTTAGCATCGCAGGGTCCTGCTGACTCTCAGGCCCTCAGGTGTCTGTTAGCATCCCAGGGTCGTGCTGACTCTCAGGCCCTCAGGTATCTATCTGTTAGCATCCCAGGGTGGTGCTGACTCTCAGGCCCTCAGGTTATCTGTTAGCATCCCAGGGTCGTGCTGACTCTCAGGCCCTCAGGTATCTGTTAGCATCCCAGGGTCGTGCTGACTCTCAGGCCCTCAGGTATCTATCTGTTAGCATCCCAGGGTCGTGCTGACTCTCAGGCCCTCAGGTATCTATCTGTTAGCATCCCAGGGTCGTGCTGACTCTCAGGCCCTCAGGTATCTATCTGTTAGCATCCCAGGGTCGTGCTGACTCTCAGGCCCTCAGGTATCTGTTAGCATCCCAGGGTCGTGCTGACTCTCAGGCCCTCAGGTATCTATCTGTTAGCATCCCAGGGTAGTGCTGACTTCCAGGCCCTCAGGTGTCTGTTAGCATCCCAGGGTCGTGCTGACTCTCAGGCCCTCAGGTATCTATCTGTTAGCATCCCAGGGTCCTGCTGACTCTCAGGCCCTCAGGTGTCTGTTAGCATCCCAGGGTGGTGCTAACTCTCAGGCCCTCAGGTTATCTGTTAGCATCCCAGGGTCGTGCTGACTCTCAGGCCCTCAGGTATCTGTTAGCATCCCAGGGTCGTGCTGACTCTCAGGCCCTCAGGTATCTATCTGTTAGCATCCCAGGGTCGTGCTGACTCTCAGGCCCTCAGGTATCTATCTGTTAGCATCCCAGGGTCGTGCTGACTTCCAGGCCCTCAGGTATCTATCTGTTAGCATCCCAGGGTCGTGCTGACTCTCAGGCCCTCAGGTATCTATCTGTTAGCATCCCAGGGTCGTGCTGACTCTCAGGCCCTCAGGTGTCTGTTAGCATCCCAGGGTGGTGCTGACTCTCAGGCCCTCAGGTTATCTGTTAGCATCCCAGGGTGGTGCTGACTCTCAGGCCCTCAGGTTATCTGTTAGCATCCCAGGGTCGTGCTGACTCTCAGGCCCTCAGGTATCTATCTGTTAGCATCCCAGGGTCGTGCTGACTCTCAGGCCCTCAGGTATCTATCTGTTAGCATCCCAGGGTCGTGCTGACTCTCAGGCCCTCAGGTATCTGTTAGCATCCCAGGGTCGTGCTGACTCTCAGGCCCTCAGGTATCTATCTGTTAGCATCCCAGGGTAGTGCTGACTTCCAGGCCCTCAGGTGTCTGTTAGCATCCCAGGGTCGTGCTGACTCTCAGGCCCTCAGGTATCTATCTGTTAGCATCCCAGGGTCCTGCTGACTCTCAGGCCCTCAGGTGTCTGTTAGCATCCCAGGGTGGTGCTAACTCTCAGGCCCTCAGGTTATCTGTTAGCATCCCAGGGTCGTGCTGACTCTCAGGCCCTCAGGTATCTGTTAGCATCCCAGGGTCGTGCTGACTCTCAGGCCCTCAGGTATCTATCTGTTAGCATCCCAGGGTCGTGCTGACTCTCAGGCCCTCAGGTATCTATCTGTTAGCATCCCAGGGTCGTGCTGACTCTCAGGCCCTCAGGTATCTGTTAGCATCCCAGGGTCGTGCTGACTCTCAGGCCCTCAGGTATCTATCTGTTAGCATCCCAGGGTAGTGCTGACTTCCAGGCCCTCAGGTGTCTGTTAGCATCCCAGGGTCGTGCTGACTCTCAGGCCCTCAGGTATCTATCTGTTAGCATCGCAGGGTCCTGCTGACTCTCAGGCCCTCAGGTGTCTGTTAGCATCCCAGGGTCGTGCTGACTCTCAGGCCCTCAGGTATCTATCTGTTAGCATCCCAGGGTGGTGCTGACTCTCAGGCCCTCAGGTTATCTGTTAGCATCCCAGGGTCGTGCTGACTCTCAGGCCCTCAGGTATCTGTTAGCATCCCAGGGTCGTGCTGACTCTCAGGCCCTCAGGTGTCTGTTAGCATCCCAGGGTGGTGCTGACTCTCAGGCCCTCAGGTTATCTGTTAGCATCCCAGGGTGGTGCTGACTCTCAGGCCCTCAGGTTATCTGTTAGCATCCCAGGGTCGTGCTGACTCTCAGGCCCTCAGGTATCTATCTGTTAGCATCCCAGGGTCGTGCTGACTCTCAGGCCCTCAGGTATCTATCTGTTAGCATCCCAGGGTCGTGCTGACTCTCAGGCCCTCAGGTATCTGTTAGCATCCCAGGGTCGTGCTGACTCTCAGGCCCTCAGGTATCTATCTGTTAGCATCCCAGGGTAGTGCTGACTTCCAGGCCCTCAGGTGTCTGTTAGCATCCCAGGGTCGTGCTGACTCTCAGGCCCTCAGGTATCTATCTGTTAGCATCCCAGGGTCCTGCTGACTCTCAGGCCCTCAGGTGTCTGTTAGCATCCCAGGGTGGTGCTAACTCTCAGGCCCTCAGGTTATCTGTTAGCATCCCAGGGTCGTGCTGACTCTCAGGCCCTCAGGTATCTGTTAGCATCCCAGGGTCGTGCTGACTCTCAGGCCCTCAGGTATCTATCTGTTAGCATCCCAGGGTCGTGCTGACTCTCAGGCCCTCAGGTATCTGTTAGCATCCCAGGGTCGTGCTGACTCTCAGGCCCTCAGGTATCTATCTGTTAGCATCCCAGGGTAGTGCTGACTTCCAGTCCCTCAGGTGTCTGTTAGCATCCCAGGGTCGTGCTGACTCTCAGGCCCTCAGGTATCTATCTGTTAGCATCGCAGGGTCCTGCTGACTCTCAGGCCCTCAGGTGTCTGTTAGCATCCCAGGGTCGTGCTGACTCTCAGGCCCTCAGGTATCTATCTGTTAGCATCCCAGGGTGGTGCTGACTCTCAGGCCCTCAGGTTATCTGTTAGCATCCCAGGGTCGTGCTGACTCTCAGGCCCTCAGGTATCTATCTGTTAGCATCCCAGGGTCGTGCTGACTCTCAGGCCCTCAGGTATCTATCTGTTAGCATCCCAGGGTCGTGCTGACTCTCAGGCCCTCAGGTATCTGTTAGCATCCCAGGGTCGTGCTGACTCTCAGGCCCTCAGGTATCTATCTGTTAGCATCCCAGGGTCGTGCTGACTCTCAGGCCCTCAGGTATCTATCTGTTAGCATCCCAGGGTCGTGCTGACTCTCAGGCCCTCAGGTATCTGTTAGCATCCCAGGGTCGTGCTGACTCTCAGGCCCTCAGGTATCTATCTGTTAGCATCCCAGGTTAGTGCTGACTTCCAGGCCCTCAGGTGTCTGTTAGCATCCCAGGGTCGTGCTGACTCTCAGGCCCTCAGGTATCTATCTGTTAGCATCGCAGGGTCCTGCTGACTCTCAGGCCCTCAGGTGTCTGTTAGCATCCCAGGGTGGTGCTGACTCTCAGGCCCTCAGGTTATCTGTTAGCATCCCAGGGTCGTGCTGACTCTCAGGCCCTCAGGTATCTGTTAGCATCCCAGGGTCGTGCTGACTCTCAGGCCCTCAGGTATCTATCTGTTAGCATCCCAGGGTCGTGCTGACTCTCAGGCCCTCAGGTATCTGTTAGCATCCCAGGGTCGTGCTGACTCTCAGGCCCTCAGGTATCTATCTGTTAGCATCCCAGGGTCGTGCTGACTCTCAGGGGCAAGTTCGGTTCCACTGGGCCTGGAGCCTTTCCCGCAGGTGTGGGGCCGCAAGTCTCTCCAGGGAGGGCCGGGCACTGTCCTCTGAGCGTGTTGTATTAACCCATGAAACCCTTGCTTGCAGAACCGGGTCGCTGGGATCGGTACCCCTATGGCTCCAGGTTCAGGGACCCCCGCCCCTACGACCGCAGGTACTGGTACGACCCGGAGTACGAGCCGTACAGGAAGGAAAGCTACGCTTACACGGACAGGTGGGTGAGGTAGGGAGGACCGGAGCCGTGCTTCGTACTGACCCGTGAGCTGTGCTTGTGTGGGTTCCGGGTGCGGGGCTGGCTTCACCGTCGCTATCAGGAAGGGGCAGGCGCACCGAGCGAGCCCGACCTCCCTGCGCTCCTCACTGGGGGCCTCAGAGTGCGTGCCTGGGGCTGCTCCGCCCTCAGCGTCCTGGTGTCCGTGAGAAGCCTGAGGCTGACCACAAGTTTGCAGCGTCCTGCTCTGACTCTTCAGATGGGCCGGAGCGTGGACTTGGGTTGCAGTGACGCCCCTCCAGGGGGCCGGACCAGTATCTGTGGAGTCGGGACTCGACACGGTGGGAGGGTGGTGGGCAGGGAGCTCCTGGTGGGGGCTTGGACGTGGGGCAGCCCCCAGTGCCCCTTCTTGCCTCTGCTCCCCTAGGCCTGAGAGGTACGACGACCCTTGGAGGTACGACCCCCGCTTCACAGGGAGTTTCGACGATGACCCCGAGCCCCACCGGGACCCGTACGGGGAGGACGCGGACCAGCGCAGCGTGCACAGCGAGCGCTCGGGGCACAGCCTGCGCAGCGCGCCCAGCGTGCACAGCCACCACAGCAGCTTCAGCGCCCACTCCCAGCAGGTGGGCGCCTGGCCCCCGGGCCTGTTCAGAACCCTCCTGCCCCCTGCTGTGTGCTGAGGGCACGCTCCCCGCCCTGCTGCCCTTCCCGGGAACTGACTTGACCTGCCGGCTTTGTGTTTCTAAGAGTCAGGCTTACAGAAGTCACAATGTGACTGTGGGTCCCTATGAGGCCCCGCCTCCACCTGGCTCCTTCCACGGGGACTATGCCTACGATGCCTACAGCAGTGCCCAGGGCTTCCCGGAGTACGGCTACCCTGTTGATGCCGGCTGGCCCACCGCGGAGCAAGGTGTGTGTGGTCAGGGCTCTGCATGTCCATGTCCACAGAGGCAGGGGCGCTAGGTCACGCCACAGGGTAGCTCCAGGAGCTGGGGGGGACACGGGCAGTGGGCTGCAGCTCTGATGGGAATTGAGGATGGTCTGGCCTGGTCTTCCCTGCGGAGTGAGGATGGTCGTGTCACAGCATGCCAGTCCTGGGTGACAGGGCTGGTCAGGGTGGGCTGCCAGCATCCCTCGGGCTGTGGTTGGGCTCACAGGCCAGAGAGCAGCCTTACCCGTCTGTCACGTGCACTCATGTGACTCCGTGTGCGGGTGCACCACCAGGGCCTTAGATGGTCCTCCTGCCCCCATGCCAGCCGCATGGGTAACCAGCTTGTGGAGGAAATTTCTGATTCCCCTGGAGAAACTGTCATACTTGTCACATGTGCCACATCCTCAGTCTCCTTTAAATGTGTGATCAAGTGCCAGTCTTGAAAACTGCAAAAATATACGTGAAGTTAAAAAATGTAATAGTGGACTTTCCTTCTAAAAGCAGTATTTCCAACAGAAACACTCCTTTTTTCACCCTGGCCAGGTAGCTCAGTTGGTTAGAGCATCATCCTGATATGCAAAGATTGTGGGTTTGATCCTCGGTCAGGGCACATACAGGAACAGATCGATATTTCTGTCTTGTTCTCTCTCTCCTTTCTTCTCTAAAATCATGTGTAAAATTAGGGGAAATCCTCCTTTTTGACTGGAGGTACCACACACTGTTATTGTTTGCCAGGTTACTCGGCTTAGAAGTTGAAAATGAGAGTTAAGACCCTGGCCAGTTGGCTCAGTGGTAGAGCGTTGCCCTGGTGTGTGGAAGTCGTGGATTTGATTCCCGGCCAGGGCACACAGGAGAAGCACCCATCTGCTTCTCCACCCCTTCCCGTCCCCCTTGTGTCTGTCTGTCTGTCTCTCTCTGTCTCTGTCTCTCTCTCTCTTCCCCTGCAGCAGCCTGTTGGTTTGAGTGAGTTGGCCTCGAGCACTGAGGATGGCTCCCTGGTCTCTGCCTCAGGCACTAAAAAGAAAAAAAAATGGCTCAGTTGCTGAGCAGCTGAGCAGCAGCCCTAGAGGGCCAGAGCATCCGGTGGGCCCCAGCCTGGTGCCTGCGGGAGTCTGTCTGCCTCACTAAAGTAAAAAGAGAGAAAACGAGAGCTTAGGCACGAAGGGTCCAGAGGGCACTGCTTCCTGTGGCACATGCTTTGGGGTGGGTTTTTTAAAGGAGTTTTTCTGATTTAGAGAAGAATAATTCTTTTTTTTTTTTTCTAAATGTTTATTTGGTTGATTTTAGTGAGAGAGAGAGAGAGAGAGACAGGAACATCAATCTATTCCTGTATGTGCCCTGACCGGGGATCGAACTGGCAGCCTCCACCCTTCAAGAGGATGCTCCAGCCAACTGAGCTAAGCGGCCAGAGCACTAATTCTCCTTTTTAACAATTGAAACGTTTTTCTTACACAAGCTGGAGTTCTACTTTTTTTTATTATTTTTATTTTTATTTATTTATCTTTTTATGTGCCTTGACCACGGGCCTTCAGCAGACTGAGGAACCCCTTGCTTGAGCTAGCGACGTTGGGCTCAAGCTGGCGACCTTGGGGTCTCAAACCTGGGTTTTCCGCATCCCAGTCCGACGCTTTATCCACTGCGCCACCGCCTGGTCAGGCATGGAGTTCTACTTTTTAATGGGATATTTAGCAATTATTAACTTCCAGTTGAAAGTCAGTTTATTGTAGGAAGTCTGGTCCCGGCCACGTGGGCACCTTGACATCTGAGCCGTCGATCTGGTCCCAAAGTGTCTGGGGCTGACAGCTGGCTATTTCTTGTTCACTTCCTTTGACTGCAGCTCCGTCAAGACCCACTTCCCCTGAGAAATTCTCGGTGCCTCACGTCTGCGCCAGGTTTGGTCCCGGGGGTCAGCTCATCAAAGTGATCCCCAATCTGCCTTCAGAAGGGCAGCCCGCCCTGGTGGAGGTGCATGGCATGGAGGTGAGGCCCAGCCCTGCCCGGCCCTGCCCTGCCCGGCCCTGCCCGGCCCTGCCCTGTGCTCCCACCCGTGTCTCTAGAAAACGGCATCGCATTTCTGTCTGCGCTTCCGTGATTGACAGCTGTTTTTGTTCTGTCTGGTCACGTCTTCCATCTTTGTGTTTCTGACTTGGAAGGGTGGACACTTGATGTCCATTGACCCGGGATCTTTGATAGTGGGTGGAGGTGCTTCAGGATCCTATGGCTGGGGGGTGGGAGGGGGACCTGGGGCCCCTGTGGGCAGGCGCTCCGCTCTGCAGCCCCCAGCCTGTCGTGTGGTGGGGCCTTGCTTCGGAGTGGAGAGCGGATCTCACTGCTAGAAACAGATTGTGAAAGTTACTCTTGCCGGCCAGTGGGCCCGTGCCCCGTGAAGGAGACTTTGCCTCCCTGGTGCGGACAGGCCGTCCTCGTGCCAGCAGGCACGGTGGGCAGCGCGGGCCTGCCCCTGAGCCGCCCTCCCTCTGCCCCTCGCCCCTTCCCCGCAGACCCTGCTGCAGCACGTGCCGGAGCAGGAGGAGATGCGTGCGTTTCCAGGGCCGCTTGGCAAGTACGTCTCGGCGGCCATGGCTGCGGGAGGCCTCCCGCCGCACTTGCTGCCGTTCACCGAGCGTTCTTCTTCTTTCAGGGACGACACCCATAAAGTGGATGTTATCAATTTTGCACAGAACAAAGCCACAAAATGTTTGCAGAATGAAAACTTAATTGACAAAGAGTCTGCAAATCTTCTTTGGAACTTTATCGTTCTTTTGTGCAGACAGAACGGGGTACGTGTCTTTTCGCCTGTAAACACCTCCTGTTGGCCTTGAGTCTCAGGACTCTGGGTCCCGTCCCCCCCGGGACTGGGCAGGGTTTCTGTGAGGGCTGAGCACGGGGACCTGCAGTGACTCGGGGTGTCGGAGACAAGCAGGGTGCACAGTCGGGGCAAGGAGGGTTCAGGCCCGCTGTGTCAGCCTGTCGGTTCGTCTGGCCTGTGTGTCCTGCTTCTGGCCGTGTGGGGGCGGCCGTTTGTGCCGTGGTGGCCTTGTGTGCTCACCTGCGGAGACCTGTTGGGGACCTCACTTGGGCAGGACCCGTGGGCAGTCCTGTCCATAGTGAAGACCCTCGCTTTTCTCTGATCCTGCCGCCCTGCAGACTGTGGTGGGCACAGACATTGCGGAGCTGTTGTTGCAAGACCACAAAACAGCGTGGCTTCCGGGGAAGTCGCCCAACGAGGCCAACCTGATCGACTTTACAAACGAGGCCTTGGAGCAAGTGGAGGAGGAGGAGTCGGGGGAGGCCCAGCTCTCCTTCCTCACAGACAGTCAGGCCACCCCTGCCAGCCCTCTGGAGAAGGAGACGGAGAGGTTCCGGGAGCTGCTGCTCTACGGCCGTAAGAAGGTCAGTCCCCGAGTCTGCAGGTGCTGTGGCCGTGTCCTGGTGTCCACTGCATGTGGCTTAAGTGCCAGGAAGCAGGGGTGGGAGGGCAGAGGCCCGCCCTCGGGAGCTCTGGGCCTTGACGGGGGGTGAGGTTTCATGAGGAATTGTGTGGCCCGTGTCATCTCTGAAAGTGTCACAGTGGTTTCCTCTTAAGTGTTGCCAGTGTCGAAGACTTGCAGGTTCAGTTTTCAGTCGTGTACGAAGTGACCACACTTCCCGAGCTCAGGCTGTGCCTGCCTGGGCACCGCATCTCAGGTGAACACGAGCTCAAGACGGAAAGGAAACCGCTGTCACAGTGGTCAGCACAGGGTCTGAAGTGCGGTGGGGACTGTGGTGGGGCTGGTTCCCAGCAGGAATGGGTCAGGCACAGCGTCTGCAGAGGCCTGCAGGTCAGGGTGGGATCTGGAGCCACCCCAGGTGCTGGCGCTGTGGAAGTTCACTCTGGCTGTGTGGAGTGCAGCGGCGGGCCCAGGCGGAAGGCGCCCTGCGTGCTGTGGGCACGTGCCCGGCACATGCCCGGCCCAGCAGAGGGTCTGACAGGCCCCGGCTCCTCAGTCCTCAGTGTCAACGTTGAACTCGGGTCAGTCAGAGGGTTTCTAGGTCATGCCTACGTTATTTGGCTAAAGGGAGGTTTTCTCCACGTTGAGAAGATGTCATTCTGAACCTGGGCAGTGTGGCCCTTCTCAGTGGGCCCTGAGGGAAGGACCGTTTGAGGGTGTGGCACTGCCTCCCTGTCATCCTGTTTCTGATTAGCCTGCTTGTTCATCACGCTGCTGACAGTCTGTAAAAGCAGTGCAGCAGCCTGACCGGTGGTGGCACAGTGGAGAGAGGGCCAGCCTGGGATGCTGAGGTCCAGGTTTGAGACCCCAGTGTCATCGGCTTGAGCGTGGGCTCACCCAGCCTGAGCAAGGGGTGACTGGCTCAGCTGGAGCCTCTGGTCAAAGCCCGTATGAGAAGCCATCAATGAACAACTAAAGTGCTGCAACTGCAAGTTGATGTTTCTTATCTGTCTCCCTTCCTGTTAGTCTGTCTGTCTCTCTCCTCCTCTTGCTAAAAACAAGCAAAGCAGTGTGCCTGCAGCACGGCCTGTGACCACAGGAACTTTGGGCTGGGAAAGTAATGGCTGTGAACCTGTCTTTGATTTCTGAGCTGTGCACAGCTGTGTTTTGGGGGCTGTTGGGGGCCTGTGTGTCTCACCACAGTCAAATCCTTCCTCCCTTCCGGCGGTGCAGGCGACTTGCGCCGATTCCAGTCACGTGCGTCACTGCCGGCTCGGCTCAGCACCACCACGTTGTTTTGCAGGATGCTCTGGAGTCTGCGATGAAGAACGGCTTGTGGGGCCACGCCCTGCTACTTGCAAGTAAGATGGACAGCCGGACACACGCCCGAGTCATGACCAGGTAGAGTCTCGTGGGCGAACGGCTGGCCCAACGGCGGTGCCTCGGCAACTCTAAGGCACACAGGGGTCTAGCTGTCGTGGCAGGAAGCTGGGGACCCGCCCCGCTGCCCCACCCTGTTCCCTGTCAGATCTCAGTGAGCCCCTCGGTCCTCGTGCTTCACAGCGACGTCACACTGGGCTGTGAGCGCGGCCGAGGCTGAGCGTCCGGGCCGTCACAGAGAGGCTGAGATGAGGCCAGGCCGTGTCTCGTGTCTGGTTTTTAAGCCGAGTTAGGTCTTCCTCTCGCGTCCCCAGGTTCGCCAACAGCCTTCCGATCAACGACCCCCTGCAGACCGTCTACCAGCTGATGTCCGGGCGGATGCCTGCAGCGTCCACGGTCAGTGGGGGCCTCGCCTCAGCATTCCCGTGGCCCTTGGTCCGCACTGGCTCCCGGGGAAGGTTCACTCCTGCTTCCGTGATGCTCCCTGAGCCCAGCCCCCCGAGCTGAAGTGGCACTCCCTTCCCAGGGTAAGGGTTTGTCCCGCATGGCTTTCTTGTGACTAGTGCTGCGGAGACGAGAAGTGGGGAGACTGGCGGCCACACCTGGCTATGGTTTTGTCCAACTTGAACAACAACATGGACGTGGAATCCAGGACGATGGCCACAATGGGAGACACTCTAGGTGGGTCAGGGGCAGACACAGAGGGCCTTGTGCGGGGGGCGTGGGAGACTTGCCCGGGAGACACTCTAGGTGGGTCAGGGGCCGACACAGAGGGCCTTGTGCGGGGGGCGTGGGAGACTTGCCCGGGAGACACTCTAGGTGGGTCAGGGGCAGACACAGAGGGCCTTGTGCGGGGGGCGTGGGAGACTTGCCCGGGAGACACTCTAGGTGGGTCAGGGGCAGACACAGAGGGCCTTGTGCGGGGGGCGTGGGAGACTTGCCCGGGTCAGGGGCCGACACAGAGGGCCTTGTGCGGGGGGCATGGGAGACCTGCCCGTGCCAGCTGTGGTCGGGGCGGTGAGGGCCACAGACTTCCATTCCTCTGGCCTCCCCACCACGCTCCATTCACACTGGTTCCTGGGAGAACCCCTACTGAGATGTGGCCACCATGTCTCTGCAGCCTCGAAAGGCCTCTTGGACGCCGCCCACTTTTGCTACCTCATGGCCCAGGTTGGATTCGGGGTTTACACAAAGAAAACCACAAAGCTGGTCTTAATTGGATCGAACCACAGGTTAGGAGTTGCATAATTGTGTGTTTTCCTTTGGAGGGAAATGCCCCCCCTCCCAGGTACCCAGAAATGGAACCAGGAGGGTGGCCTCACGTCTTTATCACGTGATGCGGCATGCTCCTGGGTGACGCGCTCAGAGGTGAAAATAACTCATCTCCCCAATAGTTTGCCGTTTTTAAAGTTTGCAACCAACGAAGCCATCCAGAGGACAGAGGCCTACGAGTACGCGCAGTCGCTGGGGGCGCAGTCTGACCACCTGCCCAACTTCCAGGTGGGCTTGCCCTGCGCTCGGCCGACGCGTCCGGCTCGTGCGGGCTTTGGGGTCCCTGTGCAAACACGGTGAAGGGTCAGGGAGACACTTGATCCAGGGTGTTTGAGAACAAGCTGTACTGACTTGAGGACTTCACTTGTATCTTGGGTTTTAACACTTTAAATGTTAGAAATATTGACTATTTTGTTCATGTCGACTACTTTTAGTGTGATGGGGACTGTTTTCTGGCCCAGGAGTGAGTGTGGATGAATGTGTGAGTGTGTGTGTGTAAACACTTGCACCATCCAGAGCTAATAAGACGGTGGCTCTGGGGGGAGGGGTCCCATGTGCTTGCCGAGTTGCGGCCTCTGTACTGGGCGCCCTGGCCCCTCCCTGAGGCTGTTGAAGAGAAGTGAGTTTCCCAGCAGCCCGGTAGTTTCCCTGACCTGGAGCACCTCAGGGAGCGGGACTAGTCCCGTGTGGGGTCCCGTGTGGGGCGTGGGTGGTACCATGGCACAGGACCCCCCCCACCCGACAGTTCTCAGCTGGGAGGGACGGCAGGGTGGGGTCAGGAAGCCGGGCAGGAGCCACGGACGGCCAAGCTCTGTCCGTTTCAGGTGTTCAAGTTCATCTACTCCTGCCGCCTGGCGGACATGGGGCTGGCCACGCAGGCCTTCCACTACTGCGAGGCGATCGCCAGGAGCGTCCTGCTGCAGCCGCGCCGGCACTCCCCCGTGCTCATCAGCCAGCTGGTGCAGGTGCGGCCCCCTGAGCCCGCCTGGCTCGGGGCTGGGGGCGAGCGGGCAGGGCCCCTGGGCGTGGGCTGAGCAGGGCCGGGGCTGGCGGGTGCTCGGCCCAACCTCGGGAACTGCTCGGACCCTGAGACGTTCTGGGTCGGCTGTTGGGTGTCTTGCACGTCAGCATGGGGGCCCCTCAGTCGCCTCACCCCGGGACAGAAGCTGAGCCGCCAGCTGCAGGGTGAGAACTGTCTCCAGAGTCTGTCTTGAGGCAGTTTGTCCAGCAGTTAGCATCAGCCTCCGGAGTCTGGCAGCTGGGGGTCTGGCAGCTGGGTCTGGGTCTGGGTCGTGGCTGCCCACTGCAGGCCTTGTTTGCTGCTCTGGGAAGGAGCGATAGCATGACTGATCTCAGAACTGTGGGGGCCGTAAACCGCTGGGTGGACAGCATTTACCCAGCACCAAAGTGGTCACGGCATTATGTCTCCCCAGCCCCGGGAGCGTTGTGTTTGTAAATGTGCTCACGGGGCACCTAAGCCATTTTGCATCGTGGGGATTGTGTGTGTGCAGGTTTTTAGACAGTTTCAGCAGTTAGTAACACAGGCCAAACTCATTTCATTTGGGCCCGCCCACTGTCCCCCCCACGGTGTGGTCAGAGTGTGTGCATGGGAGGTCAGTCCAGCACTGGGTCCATCAAGGCCAGTCTGCCTGGCAAGTTCTGCTCAGAGGATACAGGTCCTGCTGACCCCATGTGGGTGACCCCCGAGGCCCCCCGAGGTCAGCTCTAGCGGGCGGAGCCTCCCGGGCTCACTGTCTGCTGGCCCTGCAGCACCGAGTGTGCAGCTCGTCCCAGCACACCTGAGAAAGGGGAGCCGCTGCGTGACCCTGTCCAGTGCAGCCCTGGGGGCACGTTGGTGCCTGGGGACCGCAGGTTCTCACCCGAGAAAGGGGTGCCGCTGCGTGACCCTGCCCAGTGCAGCCCTGGGGGCACGTTGGTGCCTGGGGACCGCAGGTGTGGAAACAGGGTGGTGACCACGGCCTTTGTTTCTTCTGTCTCCAGGTCGCGTCCCAGCTGCGACTCTTCGACCCTCAGCTGAAGGAGAGGCCAGAGGAGGAGTCCTTTGTGGAGCCCGCCTGGCTGGCACAGCTGCAGCGTGTGGACAAGCAGCTCAAGGTGCACTGGCTTGTGTGTGAGCGTGGGCCTGGTGCCGGTGTGTGTGTGTGAGGCGTGGGCCTGGTGCCGGTGTGTGTGTGTGAGCGTGGGCCTGGTGCCGGTGTGTGTGTGTGTGAGCGTGGGCCTGGTGCTGGTGTGTGTGTGTGTGAGCGTGGGCCTGGTGCCGGTGTGTGTGTGTGAGCGTGGGCCTGGTGCCGGTGTGTGTGTGTGAGCGTGGGCCTGGTGCCGGTGTGTGTGTGTGTGTGAGCGTGGGCCTGGTGCTGGTGTGTGTGTGTGAGCGTGGGCCTGGTGCCGGTGTGTGTGTGTGAGCGTGGGCCTGGTGCCGGTGTGTGTGTGTGAGCGTGGGCCTGGTGCCGGTGTGTGTGTGTGTGTGAGCGTGGGCCTGGTGCTGGTGTGTGTGTGTGTGAGCGTGGGCCTGGTGCCGGTGTGTGTGTGTGTGAGCGTGGGCCTGGTGCCGGTGTGTGTGTGTGAGCGTGGGCCTGGTGCCGGTGTGTGTGTGTGAGCGTGGGCCTGGTGCCGGTGTGTGTGTGTGTGAGCGTGGGCCTGGTGCCGGTGTGTGTGTGTGAGCGTGGGCCTGGTGCCGGTGTGTGTGTGTGTGAGCGTGGGCCTGGTGCCGGTGTGTGTGTGTGTGAGCGTGGGCCTGGTGCCGGTGTGTGTGTGTGAGCGTGGGCCTGGTGCCGGTGTGTGTGTGTGAGCGTGGGCCTGGTGCTGGTGTGTGTGTGTGAGCGTGGGCCTGGTGCCGGTGTGTGTGTGTGTGAGCGTGGGCCTGGTGCCGGTGTGTGTGTGTGAGCGTGGGCCTGGTGCTGGTGTGTGTGTGTGAGCGTGGGCCTGGTGCCGGTGTGTGTGTGTGTGAGCGTGGGCCTGGTGCTGGTGTGTGTGTGTGAGCGTGGGCTGGCCTGTTTTGGAGGCGCGTGTGCTTGTCAAGGGCCTTGCCCTGGAGAGGGGAGGCTCCTGAGGCCCAGGGAGCGGGCAGTGGGGTGAGGACTGTATGGCTCCCAAGGCTCAGGCGGGCGGCAGCCTGACGTGTCTCTCCCTCAGGAGGGCGCTGTGGTGTGGAGTCAGGATGCAGCCTTCCCCCAGCAGTGCCCCAGCTCGCCGAGTTCCGAGCTGGGCCAGTGTGACGGCCCGGGACTCACGCAGCCTGTGGACCTGGGCACTGAGAACCCACTGCTGGCCCTGCCCTTGCCCAGTGCCGAGTGCTCCGGCCAGGGCGTGTGGCTGCTGCCCTCAGGTGAGCCTGTGCGCAGGGACGGGCCCACACACCGGTCGGGATGGTGTCTTGCACACGTGGAGAGCCAAAGGGGCACTTTGTAGCCGCTCTTTCTCCTCCCCGTGTGCCGACTCCACCAGCGGGTCCGTGGCTTTGAGCAGCCTGGAGTGGGTGGGTGACCAGCTTGAGCCCAGAGGCGGAGGGAGGGTTCGTGCTGGGCCAGCCTAGGGTTAGAGCCATGCCCGGAGTTGCTGCTGACGATGTTCTCTCCTCAGCCGTGAGCAGGGTGTGTGCACTTTACTCCAAGTCAGTGGTGGCCCGGTGGCCCGTCTCTGAGAAACGCGGCTGTGGGAAGGCCACGCACCCATCAGTCACCAGCAGTGAGCTGCTTCGGTGACAGCCCCAGTGACTCTGGCTCTCTCTTCTCCGTGGTCTCTGTGCAGCTCCGTCGACGCTCCCCGGCAGCTCAGCCCCCATTCCTCCCGGCGTGCCGATGTTCCCAGTGCCCCCGCTGGGCCCTGTGGAGTCGGGGCCCCCAGGGTCTGCACTTGGCTTTGCAGAGCCCTCTGGGCCTGAGCCTGCAGCCCTGGACCCGGGGTCTGGCCTGCCACCCAGCGCCCCTTCTCTCCAGCAGAGCGGGCACCTGCTCCGGGAGGCCAGCACCAGGGACCCAGGTGCGTCTGCTGAGCGTCGTCCCGAGAGCAGGGCTCCGTGGGGCTTCCTGTCGGGGGAGATGCTGGTGGGAGGCCCTGAGCCCATTTGTAACCTGAACCAAGTTTCGTTGCTTAACTTTGCCAAGGTGGGTTCATAGAACATCAGGGCCACAAACAAACATCAGTGCTGCTCTCCCTTCGTGAGCTTTGTCAGCACGGAGGTGTGGCGGCTTGGGCGTGACCGACTGGCCTCGTGCCTGCCCGGGCTGTGGGCCTTGTGACCTGCGCAGGCACCTCCATTGTCATCAGATGTGGTTCTCGGGCCCACTCTGTGCCCTGCGTTTGTCTGCTCGCCCAGAGCAAGGCAGGGGCTTGATAGAGACGACTGGCCCGTGTTTGGGAAGACGTCCCGGTTCAGTTCTGACAGCCCTGGCGGGGGTGGCTCCTGCACATGTCCCCCCAGCCCGTCCTCTGCTCTGTGCTGGGCGCCGAGGTCACAGCCAGTCCTCTCTGCCATGGACAGGACTGATGCCCCAGGATCCCCACAGGAGGAGCTCACTGGCAGAACGGAGAGAAGAGGACTTTGGTGGCACGTTTGATAATATGGTACTCGCCCACCTTTTCTATTGTCCAGGGACCCAGACTCCTTGTTCTTCAGCTGCAGGTAGATAGAGAATGCAGAAAATATCAAGTTATTTTTCAAATCGTTTCTTAAAAGAGAAGCCACCTCTGAAGAAAGTTTGGATCCTTAAAATATGAAGAGTTGGTTTAAAAAAAAACAAACGAATAGGAAAGATAATGAAATGGTGCAGAAGTAGTTACTTTGTGAAGAAGTCACGCCTGTCTGGCAGAACTACCTGTCGGCTGTAACTTGCCTGAGATGCCCTGCCCCTACCCAGCTCCTGCTCCTGCTCTGCAGGGGAGGGTCTCCTCGCATCCCCCGACTTTCTTGAAATTGAGACTCATTTGATCAGACCTGTTTGGTATAAGTACCAGCTCTGTCTGCTCTGATCCCCAAGCAAGAGGGACAGACACTTTTATACAGGCCGCTTTCTGGAGCCGCCCTGACTGATGCCCCGCCCGGCATGGACGCCCGTCAGCAGGTGGTCACTGTAGTTACATTTCACTAAGTTCTGTCATTGAGACGTTCTGTCCCTGGAGAAGTAAAAATGAGAGTGGAACTCTCTTGAAACAGACTCTGAACCCAGGGGTGAATATTTCTACTTTTATTTCTATTTTTATTTACTTATTTTTGTGACAGAGAGAGGAACAGATAGGGACAGACAGACAGGAAGGGTGAGAGATGAGAAACATCAATTCTTTGTTGTGGCTCCTAAGTTGTTCATTGATTGCTTTCTCATATGTGCCTTGACCGGGGGCTACAGCAGAGCGAGTGACCCTTGTTCAAGCCAGCATCCTTGTGCTCAAGCTGGTGGAATTTTGCTCAAACCAGATGAACCCGCGCTCAGGCTGGAGGCCTCAGGGTCTCAAACCTGGGTCCTCCACATCCCAGTCCGACGCTCTATCCACTGTGGCACCGCCTGGTCAGGCAGACATTTCTACTTTTAAAATGCCCACTGCTCCACTGACCGTCCTGTACACTCTGCGTGCACGGGGTCGTTTCCTCAGCCGCAGGTGGTGCTGTGATCCCTGCGATGGCCCCGAATCAAGGGGCTCACTGGCTGTGGCTGGTCTCCTCTAGTTGACCCGTCCCCGCCTTCTTCCCTCTGCTCTCACTGTCTGGCCTCCCGGGGGGGTCCTGAGGGCTTCTGGGAGGTGCCCCAGGAGCTCCCGCATTGCCTTGGACAGGGCTCCTCAAGGACACCACAGGACTCCGAGGCCCCCCTGCGGTGGGGGGCAGCCAGCTCGGGTGCCCTGCAGCCTGCAGCTCTGATGCCTGCCTCGGAAGTGAAGAGCTCTGGACAGGCAGCCAGGAAGGAGCCCAAGAGGCCTAAGAAGGTAACCCACAGCCCACCTCCCCTGGGCTGGGGCCGGCGTGGGCCTGGGAGGTCTCGGCTCTCGTGGGCACCACCCCTTGTACCCAGGCATCCAGGACGAGGTACTGGTATTTTCCCCATTAAGCCAAAGGCATTTTTTTTAAAATTTTATTTACTTACTGTTTGTACTTTTCTGAAGCTGTAAACGGGGAGGCAGTCAGACAGACTCCCGCATGCGCCCGACCGGGATCCACCCGGCATGCCCACCAGGGCGCGATGCTCTGCCCATCTGGGGCGTCACTCTGTTGTAACCAGAGCCATTCTAGCGCCCGGGGCAGAGGCCACAGAGTCATCCTCAGCACCCGGGCCAACTTTGCTCCAATGGAGCCTTGGCTGCGGGAGGGGAAGAGAGAGACAGAGAGGAAGGAGGGGTAGAGAAGCAGATGGGCGCTTCTCCTGTGTGCCCTGGCCGGGAATCGAACCCAGGACTCCTGCACGCCAGGCCGACGCTCTACCACTGAGCCAACCAGCCAGGGCAAGCCAAAGACTTTTCTTTTTTTTTTTTCTTCTTTTTTTTTTCTTTTTGTATTTTTCCAAAGCTGGAAACTGGGACAGACAGTCAGACAGACTCCCGCATGCACCCGACCGGGATCCACCCGGCACGCTCACCAGGGGGCGACGCTTTGCCCACCAGGGGGCGACGCTCTGCCCCTCCGGGGCGTCACTCTGCTGCGACCAGAGCCACTCTAGCACCTGGGCCATCTTTGCTCCAATGGAGCCCTGGCTGCGGGAGGGGAAGAGAGAGACAGAGAGGAAGGAGAGGGGGGGGGTGGAGAAGCAGATGGGCGCTTCTCCTGTATGCCCTGGCCGGGAATTGAACCCGGGACCCCTTGCACGCCAGGCCGACGCTCTACCACTAAGCCAACCGGCCAGGGCAAGCCAAAGACTTTTGAAGGCGGTGAGCACACAGTGGAGTGTGTAGGGTGCACCAGCTAGGGGAAGGGTTCTGGCTGTGCCCACTGTCACACCTGTCTCTGTCGGCTGTGGTGGTGCCTGCGGTAGGGCTGACTGCCCCTCCTGGTGGGCACACTCAGGTTGTCCTGCGCCGGCTGCGACAGGCTGCCGTCCATCTGCTGGCAAGGGTGCTCCTCTCTCCTGGGTGTGCACCCAGGGCACAGGCCCTGACCAGCTATGGAACGCACCGCCTAGGAGAGGTGCAGGCGACCCTTGCCGCAGTCCCGCAGCTGCACGGCTGTCCAGATCTTGTCCCTGTGCGCAGGGCGACCCTTGCCGCAGTCCCGCAGCTGCACGGCTGTCCAGATCTTGTCCCTGTGCGCAGGGCGCTGTCCCCTGCAGCCCTCTGCTGCTCCGTGGCTCAGGGCTCGGCTCCAGGTGGCCTCCCCCAGAGGAGGGCGTGCTTGCTGCCAGCTCCCTGTCCTCTGCCGGGCGTGCCTCCCGTGTCCAGCTGCTTTCTTTTTTTTTTTTTTTTGTATTTTTCTGAAGCTGGAAACGGGGAGAGACAGTCAGACAGACTCCCGCATGCGCCCAACCGGGATTCACCCGGCACGCCCACCAGGGGCGACGCTCTACCCACCAGGGGGCGATGCTCTGCCCATCCTGGGCATCACCATATTGCGACCAGAGCCACTCTAGCGCCTGAGGGAGAGGCCACAGAGCCATCCCCAGCGCCCGGGCCATCTTTGCTCCAATGGAGCCTTGGCTGCGGGAGGGGAAGAGAGAGACAGAGAGGAAAGCGCGGCGGAGGGGTGGAGAAGCAAATGGGCACTTCTCCTGTGTGCCCTGGCCGGGAATCGAACCCGGGTCCTCCGCACACTAGGCCGACGCTCTACCGCTGAGCCAACCGGCCAGGGCCTAGCTGCTTTCTTAGTGGCTTGCGGGAGGCCTTTCCATCTCATGGACCGAGTGCCCTGTCAGCTCCTGACCCGTGGTGCCTGTTCCCTCAGTGCCGTCTGGGTCACGTGGTTCTCAGCTCTAATGGGGTTCAGTTTGCGGGAGACGCCTCTGATGCTCGTGTCTGCAGCGAGCTCAGGTCCTTCAGTCTTGGAGCCAAACGGTGTCTGCCTGTCCATGCAGCTCATCCCCCTGCTGCTGGTCAGAGCAGCCGCTTTGGGAGAGCGAGGGCGGCCGCCGTGGCTCCCTCAGTGTCTAGAGGAAGTGAAGGACAGCACTGGACGAACAAGGGCATCTCCCAATGGCCTGGCCTCCGGCTTGGGGACACAGGGGCTTTGCTGTGAGGGTCTCACACTGACTTTCCCAGACTGCCTGCCATTCTTCAGATGGGGAGGGTGTCAGGCTCTTCATCGTCATTTAGACACAAAAGGCTTCAAAAGGCACAGCATTGTTCTGACTTGTGTTTATTGTGGTGAAATACACATAACGTTGACTCTTCGCCACATCTGAGCACCTGGCTCAGCGGCGCTGGGTGCCTCCCACTGCTGTCCGGCCACCACCATCCTCTCTGGGACTTTCTCATCTTCCCAAAGTGACTCTGTCCCCATGAGACACTCACTCCCACCCCTCCCCCAGCCCTGCACCCACCATCTGCTCCCTGTCTCTGTGGGTCTCAGTCCTCCGGGCCTCGTCTGAGCGGGTCCCACAGGACCGTCCTGTGCCGTGCTCTCGGCACGCTGTCCTCAGGTTGTCATGGTTTTGTTTAGAGTGGCGAGTCCTGGTTCTCTCGCTGGCTTCCTGGGAAGAAGAGGACAGAAGCGTACCTGCCAGACGACAAGAACAAAACGGTGAGTGTTGCAAAATGTAGCGCTCGCATGCGGAAGTCCCGGGTTCGATTCCCGGCCAGGGCACACAGGAGAAGCACCCATCTGCTTCTCCACCCCCCCCCCCTCCTTCCTCTCTCTCTCTCTCTTCCCCTCCCGCAGCCAAGGCTCCACTGGAGCAAAGATGGCCTGGGCGCTGGGGATGGCTCCTTGGCCTCTGCCCCAGGCGCTAGAGTGGCTCTGGTCGCAACATGGCGACGCCCACCCCCGAGGGGCAGAGCATCGCCCCCTGGTGGGCGTGCCGGGTGGATCCCGGTCGGGCGCATGAGAGAGTCTGTCTGACTGCCTCCCGTTTCCAGCTTCGGAAAAATACAAAAAAAAAAAGTAGCACTCGAGGCCCTGGTGGGTGTTTCAGTGATGTGTCCGTCCAGGATTGTTGGTTCAAGTATTTCAGCTTCAGAAGGAACCTGAATACATGTCCTCTCAAGTCTTGAAGTGTCGCAGGGGGTGGGAGCAGCTGTGCTTGGCTCCGCCTGCTGACGCTGTGCTCTGCCGGGCAGATCGTCTGGGATGAGGAGAGGAGCCGCTGGGTGGACACCAGCGAGCTGGAGGAGGAGGAGGTGCGTAGGGGAGGTCGCTGTGCCGGGCGGGGCCCGCCCTCCCGGGCTCGGTCCCTGTGGGTCCAGTTTGTGTGTGTGAGCACACTTCTGAAGCCGGCTGTCTCTGCAGAAGAAGGCCCCGCCGCCACCGCCAATGTCGCTTCCCAAGGCTCCGCAAGCTGCCGCCCCTGGGCCTGGAGGCCCCCCCAGAGCCTCTGTGAACATGTTTTCTAGAAAAGCAGGTAACAGAGTCAAACCAGAGTGAGGGCCCTGGCCGGTTGGCTCAGTGGTAGAGCGTCGGCCTGGCGTGCAGGAGTCCAGGTTCGATTCCCGGCCAGGGCACACAGGAGAAGCGCCCATCTGCTTCTCCACCCCTCCCCCTCTCCTTCCTCTCTGTCTCTCTCTTCCCCTCCCACAGCTGAGGCTCCATTGGAGCAGAGTTGGCCAGGGCGCTGAGGATGGCTCTGTGGCCTCTGCCTCAGGCACTAGGATGGCTCTGGATGTGACAGAGCAACACCCCAGAAGGGCAGAGCATCGCCCCCTGGTGGGCATGCCGGGTGGATCCCGGTCGGGCACATGCAGGAGTCTGACTGCCTCCCCGCTTCCAACTTCAGAAAAATACAAAAAAAAAAAACACCAAACAAACAAATCAGAGTGAGCTAGTTTGGGTAACTCATTTGTCCTATAGATGCGCCCGAGTTTGGTGAATCTAGCACATGGAGTAGGCAGTAGCCACCAAGCACAGAGGGGCCTGGTTCACGAGGACTTCATGGGGGGACGCCACCCCATCCCACTATTGGGGGGGCCAGAGCGGTGTGTGTGGAAGGGGAGCACTTTCCCAGGGAAGATGCCCAGTGAAGGTGCTCCATGGAGGGCCACCCTGCTGGCTGGCCACTTAGGACTGGAGGGTCCCTGCCAGCTCTCTGTCTGCGCAGCGAGGAGGAGCCACACGGAAGCTG
The DNA here is from genome assembly GCF_036850765.1 of Saccopteryx bilineata. Taxonomy (NCBI): domain Eukaryota; kingdom Metazoa; phylum Chordata; class Mammalia; order Chiroptera; family Emballonuridae; genus Saccopteryx; species Saccopteryx bilineata. The sequence continues at coordinate 1,791,582 of NC_089491.1, read as the reverse complement.
GGGCGGTGGGCAGCCCACCTGACTTGCTCCTCCCGCTGCAGCCGGATCCCGAGCGCGCTACGTGGACATCCTAAACCCGGGGGGGTCCCAGCGCGCTGACCCGGCTCTGGCTCCCGCGGACCTTTTTGCCCCGCTGGCCCCCCTCCCGATCCCGGTGCAGTTGTTTGGACCAAACCCAGGTAGGCAGTGCGGCGGCCCGTCTGTGTCAGCGTGCCTCCTGACCTCTGCCCTCCCCAGGAGCCGCGGCCTGAACCTCCCTCGCGGTGGAGGGCCACGTCCCCTCGCCTGTTAGTGCATGCGTGGAGCGTCCTCGGGTGGGGCAGTGAGGCTCAGAGTGAGTAAGGCGTGTCTCCTTCCAGATGCAGAGGGAGCCCCGCCCACAGAGGGGGCTGGCAGGGAAGGGCAGGCGCCCGCCGGGGGTCCGGCCCATCCAGAACCTTCCTCAGAACCCCAGGTGAGTGGGTGCAATGGGACAGGGTGGGGCATGTGGCAGCTGCCTCCTCCCAGCCGGAGTGTCAGTCCTCTCCTGCAGTCTGTCCATCCTGTCCCTGGAGAACACCGCTTCTCTCGAGAGCTCACTCCTAGCGAGTGTCCTCTGGAGACTCACGGGCGAGAACCACACACGTGTCGTGTTCTCACTGTCTCACTGAAACCACGTGGTTAGGAGAGCTTTTAATGTTTGAAACTTACCGTGAAGGAGTGGTTCAGGGTGTGATCCCTGCAGTTGGATCGAGGGGACTCGCCCCGACTCCCTGTTCATTAGCTTGTGGAATTTGGGGAAGTCACTTCTCCAGGCCTGTTTCCTTCTCCAAGAAATGTGATGAAAGTAGCACAGAGTCAAAGGCCATTAGGGGGCAGCAGTGGGACACGAGACGGTGAGGTCTGGGTGTGCCCACAGTGGGTCTGTCCCCCGTTCTCTGAGGGCACATGCCATGGGGTGACACAGCTCGTGGCCCGGACCAGGGAAAGGGTCTGTGTCACTGCCCCAGCGGGAGGCTCGTGACCCGGGCCAGGGAAAGGGTCTGTGTCACTGCCCCAGCGGGAGGCTCGTGGCCCGGGCCAGGGAAAGGGTCTGTGTCACTGCCCCAGCGGGAGGCTCGTGACCCGGGCCAGGGAAAGGGTCTGTGTCACTGCCCCAGAGGGAGGCTCGTGACCCGGGCCAGGGAAAGGGTCTGTGTCACTGCCCCAGCGGGAGGCTTGTCCATTGGACGTGGCAGTTGCATTTCCTGTCTCTCCCGGCAGGTTGTGCATTCGGCAGCCTTGCTTCCTGCTTCTGAACTGGCCCTCTGCCCAGTGGACAGTTCCCAGGGGGGAGAGGTAAGGGGTGCCCACCATGGACTCTCTGCCCGAAGTCCAGGCCTAGGAAGCTTGTTCTTACTGTCCAGTGGCTTTGTCCTTTAAAAATGAATGTTAATGGCCCTGGCTGGCTGCTCAGTGGATAGAGTGTCAGCCCAGTGTATGGCTGTTCCGGGTTCAATTTCTGGTCAGGGCACACAGGAGAAGCAACCGACTGCTTCTCCTCTCTCCCTCTCCCCCTTCTCTTTCTCTTTCCCTCCTGTAGCCAGTGGCTCGATTGGTTTGAGCATGGCCCGGGCACTGAGGATGGCTCAGTTGGTCTGAGCGTGTCAGCCTCAAGTGCTAAAAATGGCTCCGTACTCGAGCATCAGCCCTAGACAGGGGTTGCTGAGTGGATCCCTGTTGAGGCACATGCGGCAGTCTATCTATCTACTCTCACTTAAAAAAAAAAAATTACTGGGTAGGAAAAGCAGTTTGAATACTTTCTACAACTCGAAAGGGTTACTGTATTCCTAAAAATAAAATCACACTCACTTGGACAGAATCACTCCGGAGTATGAACACATGAGGGGTCTGGATTCACACTCGAGCTCTGCCCGCAGCCTGGCATGCCCGGTTCTCGTGTGTCCTGTGGTCGTGAGGTCCAGCAACTCGGGCCAAGGCCTGGACATGACACAACACACACTAACGGTTGTTTTTTAACCAAAACTGCATTGAAATGGGAATGTTTAGCTCACTAGCTATTTGCCGCTGGGATTCTAATGGCTTCATGAAGCTGTCCGGAGCGGCCCGGCCGGCCTGCCGTGTGGCTGACGCGCACGCTGACCTCTGTGTGTTGTGTTCTCCGTGTTTTGTAGCTTTCGCGCTGTAGCTCAATGAGTTCACTGTCACGTGAAGTGAGCCAGCACTTTGACCAGGTACCTGTGGCTGGCGGTCCCTGAGCACAGGGCTGAACTGGGTTGCCTTTGCTCTCTGAGGACTGTGTCAGTCGGTCACTAACATGACGTGGTGTCCCCAGCCGTCCCGTGACTAAGGACGCAGTGTTCCTTTTCTTCCTGTGTCTCAGAGAGTGTTACCTGTGCAGATGCTCTGACGACATAGTGTGCACCCCACATGTTCCGGGGGCAGGGGCTTTGTAACTGCGCTCTGTCTGAATTGGGTTTTCCAAATGACCAGCCCTGGGCCGTAGCCGCCCTGTGTGAGTGTGTTGGTCGTCACTGGGGTGTCGTTTGAAAGAGAGAATTCCTTTTTCTGACCCAGCGCGAGAAGGTTGATTTTAGGCTGGGCAGAGTGTCGCAGCGACAGCAGTCAGCGAGGGAAATAAAGGAACGCTGCGTCCCTCTGTGGAGCGAGGAACCAGGCTTTCTCTGGCGGCCCCACTGGAAGGCTCCTGTGGCCTAATTTGCATATGAAAGCACTGGGTTCTGTAGCTGGACACTTAGTAACCAGTGTCTCCTCACTGCTGCCTGACACTAACATTGCACGTGGGTGCCCTGCATGCCCTGGTTCCGGAGTTCTCTGCATGCTGCTTGGTTTGCATCATCTCTCTGTGAACCGTAAATAATTAAACCCAGTGTTGGAAGAAGTCTCTTCCACCTGCTTCTTGGCTCACTTAACAGTAGTGCAAGTCCTTCCTCAGCAGCGGTGTCTGTGCGATGCCGTCTTGTTGAGCCGAGCTGCTCTCCCTGTTCTCAGGCTCCCAGCAACCACCCCCCAGCAGGGGCCGCCCCCGCACCAGCCGTGCCCTTCTACAACCCCACGCAGTTCTCACAGGTGAGCGGCTGCCGTCTCGGGGAGGAGGTGGGAGAAACCGTTCCCCCGACCTGTGACCCGGCTCCTGCTCGGCCACTGCATCTTGCTGATTCTCCCTGTGGGTTCCTGGGCTGCACAGGCCGGGCTGCCTTCACCTGGTAGTGCGGCCCTCCAGGCAGGAGTGTCTCAGCTGTCCCCTAGCTCTCTCCTTTCCCTCTCCTCCCTTCCAGGCTCTTGCCTCTGCAGTCTGGACTGGCTGAGAGAGGCAGGGGTCTGCAGGGGGCCTTGGCATTCAGGGTGGAGCATCTCCTCTGACCCCGAGTGGTCCTGGTGCACAGCCTGCCTCCTCGCTCTGCGCCGCCCTGCGCCCACACCTTCCCCACCCCCTGCTGTCCTCGGTGTCGGCCTCTGCAGATGAGGCTGTTGTTGGCCTCCTGTCCCGTTACCACCTGGTCACCGTCTGCCTTTCTGCTTCAGGATTCAGTGGTAGTGGTCTCCCGCCAACCTCATCTCCTAGTTCGGCCTCTGCGCCAGCCCTCAGCTCTCCCGTTGGGGTTTGTGCGGGATAGGAGGCGTGCCTGCGTTCGCTCCGCTCACTGTCCTTCCCTGCTGCTCCTCAGCTCTCCAGACTCAGCCCGCAGACTGGCCTCACGCAGAGCCCCTGGCCAACTGCTGCACCTGATCTGATGCCCACGGGCCAGTTGCTGGGGGTAGAGCAGGCGTGTCTGATGTCAGGGGTGTGTCCCAATGTGCTGAGCCCTCCCTGGGTGTCACCACCTCGGGCAGGTGGGTGGCAGTCAGTGCTGTGTGTCTTTCCAGGCCTCTGCGCCCTCTGGAGGTTCCCAGTCTAGGAGGATTGGCCAGAGGAAGTACCCAGCGTTGAGGTAGACCACGCCCTCTCGTGGGTCAGCATCAGGAACCTGACGTGACTCTCCACCAACATGCAGACTGCCTGCCTGCGACCTCCCCTCCGCTCCCAGAGGGACACGCAGTGGCTCGGAGCACAGCGTGGCCCTGTCTGCAGGAAGTGTGCCCATACTCCACAGCTCCCCAGCCTACAGGAAAGCGTGGGCTTGGACTCAGAACCTTCCACCTGGAGGAGGATTTTGGGATAAACGTCCTTAGTCACCTAAGAACGCTACTGAGTGCGGCTGGGGCTCTGCCGCAGGGGAGACTGGAGCTCCACAGCGAGGGCGTCTCAGACCCCGAGACGTTATTCCAGGTCCAGCCACGGCTCCTGGGAGGCATTGGGAGACAGTGCGCCTCCGGACGCCTGCCCTGCAGCCCGGGGAGCCAGCGCCCAGCCCTGCCGTCTCACCTGGAGTCGCGACTGGACGGTGCCTTCCCAGTCAGTGTCGGGGAGTGTGGACATCCGGTTAGGTCACCGCCCAGTGTCTCGCCTGCAGCACTGTCTGTGCCCAATCAAGACCACGGGCCTGTGAGGGACGAGAGCTTGTAACAGGACCCGTGTTCCAGATGTGACCGCCCTCAGTGCTGAGCGGGCACAGGGGCGCGGCCGACATCGGTCTATTAGGGTTTCCTCGTGCGCAGCCTGCTCAGAGCCGCTGTCGGCGCAGCAGTGTGGGCGCCGTGCACTGTACGCTGGCCACCGCCTCGCTTCTCTGGTGGCTTCAGAGTGCTGCCCGGCCCAGACGCTTCCTCTCTCCTACGTGACTTCACTGCAGGAGTTGGCCATTTCTTGGAGAAAGTGGCCTAAAATAACCTGTTGACGGAAGCTCCAGAGGCTGACAGCAGCTGCTGAGTGGTCGCCATGGAGACCCTGCAGCTGACCACAGGCCTGCCGAGGGACCTTCTCTTCCTGGACTCAGCTCTACGGCATCAGCGACTGTTCTTAAGACTGTTCACGTTCTTGTCAAGTCTAAAGAGACTGAAGAAAGATTTAAATATTTATGAAACTCAGTAGGAACTAATTTCCGTGGTTCTCCGTGTTTTGAATCCCAGAGGAGGGTCTTTCCTGTGCTCCTGGATCGGCTAGGACAGACAGACCCATCCATATTCCACAGACGTGCAGGACTGGAGCCACGCCTGGGAAAGGCCTGGCCTCGCTGGGGCGTCACCTGTGTCCCTGGGTTCAGGGGGCATTCCTGGGGCCGGAGACCCTCCTGCGCCTCGGCTTCCTCCCCCCACTCTTCTCTGTTAGTGACTTTGATTCAAGAAGCTTCCTCCAGGCAGGAGCTGCTATTTTTCCTAAATGCAAATTGTTACGCTGCAAATTGTTAAATAAAATATTTTGCGCTCTCAGCGCTCACCTGTTGTTTGCTTCCGCTGATTGAAGCCAGCGAGCCTGCAGGACCCAGGTCGCCGCACCTGTTCGTGCTGCGGTGTGGCCCGCGCGCGCAGCGTGTCCTGCTCTTCCAGGGCTCAGCGAGGAGGGGCGCCCCTCTGCAGGGGAGGTGGGTGGGTTTGCTCTGAAGCCCATCCTGCCTCCCAGGTGAACGTGGGCAGCCTGCGGAGGGGGACAGGTGTGTTCGGGCTCCACTTACAGGGCAGGTCCAGACTGGGCGCCCGTGCAGAGGCGAGAGGTGCGGGACGGCGCGGGCCCCGCGAGGAGGGAGGCCGCTCGTGAGGGGTGAGGGGCAGTCTCCACGGCCACCCCCTCGCCCTCCCGCGCTTTGCCGCTGGGTCCTCCGGCCGCTAGGGGCCGCTGCAGGCGCGGGTCTGGCCGCCCTGCCCGCCGGTTGCCAGGAGCGGCCACCGAGGCCCACGGGGCTGGAGGCGGGCGGCGCCGAGAGGTAGGGGCGCGGGTCCCGGAGGGGCCGGTGATCTCTGGGCGCAGAGTTAGGGTATGGGGGTGACCCTGGGGCTCAGGTCCGGGCCGGGTTGAGCGTTGACCCCAGGGGCACTGGGTCGAGGCGGGGCGCCGGGGTGCTGGGCGGGTTTCAGAGCGCAGGGACCCTAGGGCGGGTTCGGGGGTCCGGGACGGACAACCCCCGGGCGCGAGATGACCCGTGGGCGGGGTCCGGCGCGGGCTGACCCTGGAGCGCGGGTCTCCTCCAGCCCAGCTCCGCTGCGGTCGTTGCCCCGGAGCCGCCGGCGGGACCGCAGGCTCTGAGCCGGGGCCTTGGGCAGCTGCGCCGCGGACCTGCTCGGAGCCGCCGGCGCTTGGTGCAGGGTCTGCGGGCGACGTGGGGGGCGCGCGGCCGCGCCAGCGCCGGTGGGACCCCCAGCCCAGGCGGCGCCTGGAAACCGGCCTCCGCTGGCCTTCACCTTGGGGAGGGGGCGGCATCCTCACTCCCCCAGCGCCCCCTGTGAGGAGCAGGCCCCCATCGGGAAGGTGGCTTCGGTCTTAGGAGGAGGCGCAGGCGGCAGCGTCTCCCTGAGTGCCCGTTTCTGCGGGCCTGCTGCCGGCCTGTACCCCTGCTACCCTGCACCGTAGCTGCCCTTCGAGGACGTGACTTCGTGGAAGTAAGAGCGGTTTTCCCGTAGGGCCTGTGGAGGACTCCAGCCATGCAGCAGCCGGCCACACCGCTGCTGGACAGCCCCAGGCCTGGCGGGAAGCCCCTGCAGACCCTCACTCCGCCTCACCTGGGACATCTGACCGCACGGCCCTGACACTGGGCCTCGCCGGCAGCCCGGCGGAGCCATCTCCCTGGTTGGCTTGGCTGCCATCCTCTGTGAGAACCGGGCCCTGGACTATGCCCTCCGAGTCCGCCTGCCTGGGGCGGTCCGAGCCGGCTGCCCAGCAGCCCACGGCCCACGGGCATCTGCAGCCCGAAGACGGAATGGTCAAGAGGCAACTTCCCAACAAAGACCTGGCCCCCTGCCCAGGGTCCCCGCCCACTGACCACTCTCCTGGCCCTGAGAACAGCCCAGCAGCCATCGGCAGCAATGAAGACCCACAGGCGACGGCCAAACCCTTCACCCCCAAGCCGCCGGCGAGGCCCAGACTGGAGCGGGCACTGTCCCTGGATGAGAAGGGCTGGAGGAGGCGGCGTCTGCAAAGCAGCCGGGAGGACCTGGCCTCCCAGAACGGGGCCAGCCCCTCTGGGGGCTCCTTGCAGGACCAGGTCCCCGGGCCCCTGGCCCACCCTTGCTCCCCGCCCTGCCTGAGCACCTCCTTGCAGGAAATCCCCAGGTCTGGCCGGGCCCCTGGCAATGCAGGGAGGGAGCCCCTCCTCGTGGGGAAACGGAGGCTCTAGGATGATTGGCAGCTCCTCGGACCTCCTGCACCGGGTCGGGGCCTCGGCCGGGGGCAGCCCCAGGCCGCCCAGTGGCAGGCTCCCCTCTCGCCCGCTGCCCGCCATGGACTGGAACGTTGCCTCCGACTCCCTGCGGACGGCAAACAAGGTGGATGCTGATCTCGTGGACTACAAGCTCCGCCTGCAGACCAGGCTTTTCCGACCCCACAGCAGCCTGGGCCCCGGCCGGACCCCGAGCCCCCTGGCCTGTGACGACTGTTCCCTGCGCTCGACCAAATCCTCCTTCAGCCTCCTGGCACCCATCCGCGCCAAGGACGTCCGGAGCAGGTAGGGCCTCCCAGGGAGGGGTGGGGGAGCACGGGGTCCGTGGCCTGGTATTTAGGGTGCCAGAGCAAGCCCCATGCGGACCTCGTGATGGCATTTGATCCAGACGGGTCCAGGGCATGAAGGTGTAGTGACACGCTCTCCGTCCGTAGCCCTGTCTCCAGGCTCCTCCCTGGAACCTCTCCGCGGGGACCTCCAGGACTGACGGCTAGACATGTGATTGCCAGACCCTGGGCTGAGCCACATGGACGGAGGGTCTCTAGGGTCCACTCTTGGGCAGCGGGCGGGGCCTGACTTCCTCCCTTTGCTTCCAGCGGGGTCCCGTGGTTTCCCTGGTGCTCTGGGACCCGGTTTGCTGAGCCCCCACCGTCACTCACTAGGAGGGTGAGGTTTGCATCGTGGAAGAACGCTTGGTTTCTGGGCTGTGTGGGCTTTAACAATGAACCCACAGTGACATTTTTTGTGTGTGTGTATAACAGAGACAGAGGCACAGATAAGGACAGACAGGGAGAGATGAGAAGCATCAGTTCTTTGCTGCGGCTTCTTACTTGTTCATTGATTGCTCTCATATGTGCCTTGACCGGGCAGGGTGGGGGTGCACTCCAGCCGAGCGAGTGACCCCTTGCTCAAGCCGGTGACCTTGGGCTTCAAGCCAGCGACCACCTTTAGGCTCAAAGCAGTGACCATGAGGTCATGTCTATGATCCCACACTCAAGCCGGCAACCCTGCGCTCAAGCCAGATGAGCCCACACTCAGCAAGCTCGTGGTTTCGAACTTGGGTCCTCTGCGTCCCAGTCCAATGCTCTATCCACGGCACCACTCCTGGTCGGGCCATATTGACATTTTTATGGCTTGGCGAGAACCTGGGTGCCATCGTCACGTCGTCCCCTCTGCGCGTGACTCCCAAACACGTGCTCCTGGCTCGCCTCTCCCGTGTCCACGACTTCACCAGACGCGGGACAGAGGGGCTTCTGAGCTGCCTGCACGGAATCGGGCTTCTCCTGAGAGCTCGGCCTCGGGGCCACAGCTCCACCCTCCCCTCTCGGTTCCCCCACGGGCCTCCGTCTCTCCACCCCGGCTCCTGCCACCTCCGCCAGGCCTCTGCTCCAGCCAGGGCTAGGCGGGTCGTCAGAAGCACACATCCGGCCGTGGCGGCCCCTGACTTCAGGGGCCTGAGCGGCCTGTCCCGGCGGCCGGCCCTCCCTGGGTCCATCTGCTTGAACCCTGAGTTCAGTCGGGCCCCCTCTCCGCAGGAGCTACCTGGAGGGGAGTCTCCTGGCAAGTGGGGCCTTGATGGGGGCAGACGAGCTCGCCCGGTACTTCCCGGACCGGAGCATGGCCCTCTTCGTGGCCACCTGGAACATGCAGGGCCAGAAGGTAAACAGACCGTCCACCTCTCCCGGGATGAGGTTCCTGCCTGTTCTTCCCAAGGCCTCCGAGTCTCCCCCAGCTCCCGACACCCCAGAACTCCCCCTGCCACCCCCACACCCCACTGCCCTGGTGACGGGCAGGAGGGCAGCCTTCCCTCACAGCCGGTTGATTTAGAGCCATTTCAAGGGGACAGCCCCTCCCCCACGATGGCCTCCCTCCTCCCGTGGCTGGCACTGCGCTGGCTCCCTCTCCCCCAGCTCCCCCATCTGCCCTGGGGTCACTCCTGGGTCCCGTGGGGCCTGACGCACAGGCAGAGCCGCCTGGGGCTGTTTCACACTCGTGTGGCCCCTGCCAGCTGGGGCTCTACCCCTCGACCTCCCCTACACCTGCCTGGGTCCCACCTGCAAGGTGGGGGCACCCAGGAAATCTGTCGGGTAGGTGAGCGCGGACACCCCAGGTCCGAGGGGCGCGTCACATCCTGACCTCCACGGTGGACCCAGAGCCGCGGGCCGGGGCTTGCCCGCTGATTTCTGGGGAAGCCCCCCCCCCCACAGCTGTCCCTGCGGCTTCCTCTTCAGCCAACCCCGTGTCTCCCTGGGGCCCCTTCGCAAGGCGAGGTCTCTGTCATCAGTGTCGCGCTCTCCGGAGTCCTGCCCGCGGGCCCCTGACTTCCGGGGCCGGGTGGGGCCTTGTTCTGGGCTGTGTGTGGTCCTGACGCCCGCGGGGTGAGGGACAGATTCGCGGCCACAAGCAGGGTCCTCAAGGCAGCTCCCCTGGTGCCTCCTGTCCCCTGTGCGTGACGGTGTTGGGTGACGGGAGGATGGATGGGCCTCCCCTCCTTGTGGCCGTCTCCCCACTGACAGCCGGGTGACAGTCACTGGGGAGAAAGCAAGGCAGGGCTTGGGAGGTGGAAGGGAACTTCTGTTGAGTCAGAAGGGGCGGCAGGTGCCCAGGCTGCTGGCCCTGCATGCTCGGGGAGCCACTCTGCCCGTCCATGGGGCGCGGCCTTCATCCTGGGCCCTCAGAACTGGTGTCGCCGCCACAGGGCGGAGGGAGATGGCCGCGGGGCCCCTGCACCGCAGCGGCATGCCCGCCCGCCCGGGTGTGTGCGTGGGGGGACTACTCACGGAGGGTCAGGCTCCGTGGCCAGCTGGGCGGGGGCCGGATGCAGCCAACTTACCGGCAGCCTTGAGGGGGCACAGCCTTGGCCGTGTCGGGCTCGGACGGGGAGAGGCCACGACGTCCCCAGGTGGGGTCCCTCCGGCCCCTTGCTAGGTGCCGCCTCTCCTCAGGAGCTGCCGCCAAACCTGGACGAGCTCCTGCTGCCCGCCGAGGCCGACTACGCCCAGGACCTGTACGTCATCGGTGTCCAGGAGGGCTGCTCCGACAGGTAGGGGCCCCCGGCCCACCCTGCATCTCCCTGAGCCCCTCGGTCCCTCCTGGTCCCCGTGAACAGCACTGCCGAGGCGGGCTTCGGGGGACTGCAGCTGCTGTGACCCGAGCCCCCGCCCCCCACCCTCGCCACTGAGCCTGAGCTGAACACACAAACCACGTTCTGAAACGGTGACTGGGTATTTAAAATACACGAGGCCAATCGGGGCCAGTCGGAGAAGGTACACAGCAGAGAGCAGTGCGGCCACTCAGTCCCCCGGGGCTCCCAGCCAGACCTTTCCACGGTGTCGCTGACCCACCCTGTGGCCCGGGGGGCTGCTGCTCACCTGTCCTGTCTGGCCACGCACCTGCAGCGCTGTTGAGGGTCACTTGGCGAGGGGGGCTGGCTCCCGGACGTGCACAGGACGGGTGTCCTGCTCCTCACACAGCAGCACATGCCCTGGTCTGGGACTTCTCCCAGGTCTCGGACAGGTGGGCCAGGGCTTCTTGACCGAGTCTCAGCTGGGGCCAGGACCCGACCCCATGTCACTGGAGCCCTTTCGAGGCAGCAGGATGACACGGGCCTGTGACGTTGCTGCAGATGTCCCAGGAAGCCCCCCTTTCTGGCCCAGCAATCTGCACAGTCCCTTGTGTTGCTCTTGTCTGCCATTCTCCTTGCAAGGCGAGGAGGCGGGACCATGAAAGCCTCCCCCCCCCATGCTTCAAGGGCCCCAGGATGTGGAGCTGGGAGGCGGGTCCCCTCTGCAGGACCCCTCCCCAGGGCCGCCTTCAGCACCCCCCCTCCCTGCAGGCGGGAGTGGGAGGCGCGCCTGCAGGAGACGCTGGGCCCGCACTACGTGATGCTGCACTCGGCGGCCCACGGGGCGCTCCACATGTCCGTGCTCCTCCGCCGGGACCTCATCTGGTTCTGCTCAGGTAGGCGGCCCCCGCCCACGCGCCAGCCCACGCCCACGCCCTGCCCTCGGTCCAGTGCTGCTGGACTCAGCTCGGCTGCCGCCTCCTCCCCCCACGCAGAGGTGGAGAGCTCCACCGTGACCACGCGCATCGTGTCCCAAATCAAGACCAAGGGGGCCCTGGGCGTCGGCTTCACCTTCTTCGGCACCTCCTTCCTCTTCATCACATCCCACTTCACCTGTAAGTCATCTGCACCCACACCTGCACCCGGGTGTCGTGGGAGGCGCCGCTCCTCCCGGGGGGAGAGCTTGGCCTCATGGGACCTGCATCTCTGGGCCCTAAGGGACCCTGATAGGAGTGACGGTGGCCTCATCTCGCGGGCTCCATTCCAGAGCGAGGTTTTAGGATGGGTCGCTGCAGGCCATGCCACGGGGTCACCACCCACACCCACCACCCGGAGTCCAGCCCCGAGTCGGAGCCTGGCCCCTGGAGAGGCCCCTACCACTTTGTCCTTGCAGCGGGAGACGGGAAGGTCAGCGAGAGGCTGCTTGACTACAGCAAGACCATCCAGGGCCTCGCCCTGCCCAGGAACGTGCCGGACACCTGCCCCTACCGCTCCGACGCTGGTGAGTGGCCGGGGGGTGGTGCTCACAGTGCTTTCCCCTCCCCAGAGGTGGCGGCCCCTGCCTTGTGCTCTGGGTAGTTGAGGGGAGACACAGATCGGGGCCGGGGACCCGGACGACCCGTTTCTAAGGCGTGGCGCGGGGAGGTCTGGGCTCAGGGGATCCCTGGCTTGTGCCCCAGCGGACGTCACCACTCGCTTCGACGGGGTGTTCTGGTTTGGAGACTTCAACTTCCGGCTGAGCGGCGGCCGCGTGGCCGTGGAGTCCATCCTGAAGCAGGGCCCGGGGACGAGTGTGCCCGCCCTGCTGCAGCACGACCAGCTCGCCCGGGAGATGAAGAGAGGTGAGCCTGAGGAGGGAGCGGTGCCCAGGAGGGGGCACGGCCTGGGGAGGAGGCGGCAACCAGGAGAGTACCAGCTGGAGTCCCATGCCCGCAGTCTGAGACACGCCCGGGCCCACCCCAGGGTCCATCTTTAAGGGCTTCCAGGAGCCAGACATCCACTTCCTGCCGTCGTACAAGTTCGACATTGGGAAGGACTCGTACGACACGTCGTCCAAGCAGAGGACCCCGTCCTACACGGTGAGTGCAGCTGGCCCTGCTAGCAAGGTGGGGTGCACTCACGCTCCGGAGCAGGGGCCCCTGAGCCACAGGCTTAGGACTCAAGTCGGTGTGAGGGCTGGGCTGCACGCTGGGAAGCCCGCCCCCCAGGAGCCGGCACACATGGCCGGGGCGTGCCTAGTGTGGGCCAGTGACTGCACCGAAATGCCCTCCTCCCAGGGCCATCCTGAGCCGGGCACCCAGCCCCCCACTCTCAGAGGCCTGGTGCACAGCACGCCGCAGTGACCATCACTCCTGCCACGTGCTGTTGGAGACACCTCGTCAAAGGAGGGGCTCCAGACCGCAGGCCCTGGACCAGCGTGGGTGGCGGGGTGTGAATTTGACCCTGGCTGCCTCTGCCGGCTCCCACAGGGCTGAGGGGAGCAGGTGTTGCCTAGGGGCCGCACGGGGAAGGCCTGGGCACAGCTGGCCTGCCCAGCTCCTGGACGCCTGGCAGTAGAGTGGGTTCAGGGTGCCCCGGCTCAGGGATGGGTTCCCGCGGCAGGACTGACTCAGGACTCAGCTCACGCAGCTGGTGGAAGGGGGGAGCAGGTCAGAGCCTGCAGCGAGCTGGGTGTCACGGGTCCCCCACTTCTGGACTCTTCCTGCAGGACCGGGTCATGTACCGGAACCGGCACAAGGACGACATCTGTCCACTCAAGTACTCCTCCTGTCCTGGGATCAAAACCTCTGACCACCGCCCTGTGTATGGCCTGTTCCGGGTGAAAGTGCGGCCAGGCAGAGACAAGTCAGTGTTCCTGGCCTTCTCTTGGGGCTCGCAGCCAGGGCCGGGGTGGGGGGTGGTTCTGGGACAAAGCAGAACCCGGGCCTACTCCTGGAGGGTACCATCTTCAGACCTTGGTGCAGGCCATTGTCTCTGCGTCCTGACACCCCCAGACAGGAGCAGGGTGCCGGCTGCCCCACCAGGGGTCGCAGCCATGGACGGATCCGAAGCAGCTGTCACATGAGCGACACGCCACGGGGTCGGGACCCGGCCCGGCCCGTGCGCCCCCAGAGGTGGCCGGACCTCTGGTCATCTCAGCAGAGCCAGCCTGGCTCACAGTGTCACTCTGACGCTCACAGCGTCACTCTGGGGGTGTGGGCCGGCAGCCTGAGACTCGGCAGGGTGCTGGCACCCCTCGGGCGGCCTCAGCCCTCCTTCCTGACGGCTCTTGTATCCACAGCATTCCACTGGCTGCTGGCAAGTTTGACCGTGAACTGTACCTGATAGGAATTAAAAGGCGGATTTCCAAAGAAATCCAGAGACAGCAGGCCCTGAAGACACAGCCTGCCAGTGCCGTCTGCACCGTTTCCTGAGGGAGCTCGCCCAAGGGAGCGAGCTGGGCCGCAGGCCACTGCAAGAACCCCGCGAAGGGTGAGGAGACGCCCCTGGGAGGGCTCAGCCTCTGGGGATGCCAACCGCAGCTGGAGGCCGTCCGTCCTCCCTCCTTAGCAGAGCCCTTCGGGGCTGGACGGCAGGGCCCGCAGTTCACAGCCCCACCCCAGAACCCAGGACTTGCTCCCATGTCCTCCCTGCACATGTCCCGGCTCCCTGCTCATGGCAGGTGGAGCTTGGGCCCAACACTGTCCGCCCACACCTGTCATCGTCACTTAGGGGAACTCCCCTTTGAAGCCAGCAGCAGAGCCCACACTGACCCTCGCCTCCTCCGAGTTTGTGCACCCGTGGACGCCCCAGCGTCCAGCGTCCAGGTCTCTTTCCTCCTGCCCTTCCTCGTCCGAGCACAGCTGGCCTGGGACCAAGCAGGCCGCTCTCAGTGGGGGGCCCATGGCACGTGTTCGGACCAGGACCACAGGTGGAAGCCAGACAATGACCGGGGAGTAGCCATGGTCCCCAGTGCTGGGCTGGGACGAGGGGGCTGTGGCCGATGTTTTAGGGCTGGACAAGCCCTTCAGCCATGATGCCACCTCCCCGTTCTCGGTTCTGCCCCCACGTCAGCCACGGATGATGCTCACAGCAGTGCGCTCACCAGCCAGGGAGTTCTCACCGTCCCCCAGGCCAGCACCCCACACCTGGAGTTCTGCTCAGAGCCTGCTGTCCCTCTAACCCGGGCTTTTCTAAAAAGCATACGCTTCTGAGTGTGGGAAAAACTAGGGGCTCCCATCTAATGTTTTCAATTATTTATTTTTCCATATTTATATTTTTAAATAAATGCATATATTGAATCAGAAACACTTTCTGGCCAGAGTGTGAGTCCTAGAAAGAAACCACCTGTACATAGAACCTGTCCTGTGTCCTTGTAAGAAAAGGGAGTCCCCGCACCTCAGTCCTGCTGGTTTTGTGCCGTCCCATTTCTGTCCCGTTCACGCCCCGTCCACTGCTCTGAGGTGTCAACGGGAAAGTGGATACTCGAGATGTGAGCGAACCACAACAAAGTCAGCTCTGTGGACGAGTACACCCAGCTCCCCAGAGCACCGGCCTCCACTGTAAGTTTTAAAAAGCAGGGTGACGCGATCCCAACGCAGGCGGGAGGAACCAGAGGGCAGCCCGCCCCATCTCCTTTCAAGCAGCTGCTCTGACTCTCTGCACATAGAAAATCCTGCTGAAGTGAATGAACGTGCCATTGAGTTTCGAATCGGTTAACTGGAAGTCTCTCACAAAGATTTCTGTGGCAGTGGGACCTGAAACTAAGGACAACTTGACCATTCTCACTAGGTGTTGGGTCTGGCCCAAAACACGTTAGTTTAATGTGACTGAAAACATCAGGTTGGCCCAGGACCAAGCTGCTCTGGGGTGATCATCACACACATAGTAAAACTGTGGGTCAGAAGTGATGGACTTCACCCTAGCGTTAGGTTTTAGATGGATGGAATTTCAGTAGATAATACAAGTGATCTGGAAAAGAGGCCGGATAAATGGTTGAGAGACCATTGATGTGACCGACACGGGTCACTGAGCGTGGTTTCTGGAGCCTGCCCTCACCCGACAGGCTGTGCAGGTGCTGCGGCTGGCAAGTGACCGCCAGCTGGACCACCCTGGGAAACACGATGTGAGCTGACAGGGCCAGCAGGCGGAAGTCTGGGGGTGACATGGATTGAGCTGGAAGGATGGCAGGGAGGAGGAGACACAAGGTGAGGTCCAGGCAGGTCCCGCTGAAGGAACACTGACCCTGAAGGGGGCGGGTGGCCAGCTTCCTCAGCACACGTCTGTCTGGTCACGAGCAGGCTCATGGTGCGCCAGGCTGCTGGGCAGGTGGAAGCCGCCTCCAGCCCTGCAGAACTTGGCAGGGGACCTGGGCTTCCCCGGCCTCAACGCTCACTCAGTGGCAGCTAAACTCCTGACCCTTCCTCTGTCCACTGCCAGGTCCTTTCCCAGAGTGGTAGCCACCAGGGAAGTCCACCCACAAAAGTCCGCTGGACTACCTGAACCTGACCGCCCCAGGGGGCCATGTGACCAACAGCAGGTGCAGAGGCAAGTGGAGGCCGACACTTGCCCGGGAAGTGGTCACCTGGGCTGGTGTGCTGTAGGGCACCTGACAGGCCCCGGCAGAATAACCAGGTTGCAGAAGTAACAAGTACACGTTTATTTGGCTTCCTAAAACCCCCCAATCAGTGCTGCAGGGCTGGACTTCTTAGGGGCACAGGTAAGGTGATGTGGAGACCACCCTCTCCTCCAATCACCTGGCAACGCTGATGGCCATGTGCCAGGGCACTGTCCCAAGTTACGGTGGATGGAACTACCCCTGGGTTCAGCGTCCCCAGACCGTCCCATGCAGAACCTAGGGCTGCTGTGGATGTTTGAGAACCACTATCTGTCCTGTTCCCAAAGTCGTACGACCTCTCCCCTCCTGAACCTCCAGTCCCCGAGTCTCCCCACTGACCAGAGCGTGACCACTGACCACAGCGTGACCACTGACTGAGTCCCAGAAGCCCCTCCCACCTACTACAGTCCAGCACCTCTGGACTCGGAACCCACCTTTCAATAAACGGCAAGAGGCTTCCCAACTTGGGGTCAAACTGAGGGTTCTCAGGAAGGGGCCTGGCCACGTTGGTGCCGAGGCTTAGGAGAGTTGAGACGGGCTTTTCACACCCCCAGCCTGCGAGGGTGGACGGAGGAGCACTTTACCCAGGGCGTCACTGCCACGTCGTGAGGCAGACCACGTGCCCTAGCCTGGCCTTGCCCGGGCACTGCCATGGTGCCCAGTGAGACCTGCACAGGCCTACGGCCTTGGTGACACTGGTGAGGAGACAGATGGCCCTGCCTGCGGAGACCCGAGAGGCGCAGACCTGGTCTCCGAGCTGCAGCTGCGGGGAGCCCTCCTGGTCGGAGCTGGGGCGCAGGCAGGCGTGTATTCACGCGCGCACGTCCAGCCAGGGGGGCGCTGAGAGCTGTGCCCGACCACAGGAAACGTGTTCACGCTTGGGGAAGCGTCCCATGGTCTGCACCATTTGTGAGTTTTTGCACTAAATTCACCTCCAAAGAAACGTGTGCAAACATTCCCTCCCCCGTCTACCGGAAGAGCCGGTAGATCCTGGGCAGGCGCCCGTCTCTGCTGGCCAACGCCGCCTGGACGTGCTCGTAGGTAGGCAGGTTGCTCAGGTCGCCCAGCGCAGCCACGGCTGGCTTCCTGCGCAGCATCCTGGAGGCCACTCGCTTGATGTCCTCCGGTGTCACGTCACCTGGCCCAGAGAACAGAGGACAGGGAAGGCCTGACACCCACACCCATTCTGTGTCTCCAGCTCACTCAGCGGAGCGAGGGGACCCCAGGGGCTAATCTGCTGCCACCACCACCCAGGAGGTGCTGAGGACTCCGTGGGTCCAGGAGCAGCTGTCTGTGGACTGCACGGTGGGTCAGGGCGGAAGGACAGTAGTGAGTTTTCCTGGGAAATGGGGAAGTGTCTGTGGTTTAAAAGGACTTTCAGATGCATCAGGACATGCTCACCCCAACAGGACAGTCACCCTCCGGACGGCAGGACCGAAGGGAAGGGGGAACAAGGGCCAAGGCCTGCACACCAGCCTTGGGCAGGGAGGCCGGAACCCAGACCCCGGGCACTGCACCCAGTGTTTGTTTCGCTACGGAAGACAAGGCCACAGAGAGATGGGGCACAGTCCTACTCAAGGGCCTGAGGGATTCCCCACCGGATTCTAAGTCCAGGGGACACTACAAAGCTGTGCCAGCTTCACGCCAGGTGACTCACATCATGACACAGTGCTGACCCGCGGGGATCACAGACCCTTTGAGGATCTGAAAAAACTAAGAGAAACTTGTTTCCTAAAGACTCACAAGCAAATAAAACCTGGCACACAATCGGAAGGAGTTCAGAGACCTCCTCAGGTCCCTCGTGGGAGGCCACGGAACCCTCAGCACAGACACCGGCCAGAGCCGCAGAGGCCACGCGCTGGTGAGCCACCTGGGCCAGGGCACTTGGCATCGGACTGCAAGCGTGGTACTCACGAATGAGCGCGCACAGCTCGTGAGGCAGCTTCCTGGAGCGGGTCGCCAGCACCTGCCTCCCCACGTCCTCAAAGATGACCGGCCGGGACTCCAGGTTCATCATGAGCATGGACATCAGCTGCGTCTTGGCTCGCTCCAGCTCCACCTGGGGGTCCAGAGCCCGGGCTGCACCTGGGGCACCGCAGCCCCTCCCTTCCTCTGCGCGCCCTCTGGGCGGGGCTGGAAGTGCGCTGTACGGGGCCTTTGCCATGTTTGACATAAGCAAGAATGCTGCTTCCCTTGAGCTCTGGCCCCCGTTTAGAAAGTGTGCCAGGCAGCACAGAAAGGGTGAAAGGTCAAGTGCTCAAGCTCCAGGACTCCAAGGCTGGCCACGCGTCACAACCGTGAGGAAGATGGATTCAGTGCGGACCAGGGGCTCCCCCCAGACCCACGGCGCCTCCTGTCCACTGCACTCCCTGGGAAACTGAGACCAGCTCCATCTACCAACCCTGTGCTGTGAGCCCTTCTGAGCAAGTGTGAAACGTAACACTGGGTCTGGCCAAATCGGTTCATGAAGCCCAGCCCAGGGTTCGAGGGCACGGAAGCCGCTCGTGAGAAGACGACCCAGGACTCTGGGACCCGACAGACTTCGAAAAAAAGTACCGCACAGACTGGCGGTTGGGTTTCTGTCGTTTTTTTTTTCTGAATCTGGAAACAGGGAGGCAGTCAGACAGACTCCTGCATGCGCCCGACTGGGATCCACCCGGCACGCCCACCAGGGGCATCGCTCTGCCGCAATCAGAGCCATTCTAGCGCCTGAGACAGAGGCCACAGAGCCATCCCCAGCGCCCGGGCCAACTTTGCTCCAATGGAGCCTCGGCTGTGGGAGGGGAAGAGAGAGACAGAGAGGAAGGAGGGGGGCGGGGTGGAGAAGCAGATGGGCACTTCTCCTGTGTGCCCTGGCCGGGAATTGAAGCTGGAACTCCTGCACGCCAGGCCGACGCTCTACCACTGAGCCAACCGGCTGGGGCCTAGTTTCTGTCGTTTTTAAAGTGAAATAATTCCTAATTTAGGACAGGTCATTTTATTTTCAAAACTTTAGGCAAATATGTCATTTCCCTCAAACTGACCCCACGTACGCAGGAGACCTCCTTCTCCAGCAGGACGCTCAAGGTCTAAAGGTGACTTTCAGACACACTGTCACATTTAAATAGCGCTTCTCTCTCACACACAGAAAGGGTCTGTGTGATTACTGCAGAAGCATGACCGTGCAGAAAGTAAGACTGAGAGTGAGGCACACGCCGGGCTCGTCTGAGAGCACGTGTGTGCACAACCGCTACGTGTACCGGCCAGGCCCGGTTTGGGCCCAGGAAGTTAACAAGGTTCTGGACACGTAAGGGATCCAAAACTGAGCTGTGCACTGAGAACGTGAAGAGCTAGGGGAGCCCCAAGTGGCCACTCTGACGCACATGGCTCTGCGACGCTGTGGCTCTGACTCTGACGCGCACGGCCTGGGGTGGGGGGCTCGGGGTGGGTGAGGAGGACGCACAGGCTGGTCTGCAATGTTGCTTTCAGTGATGCTGAGGGTACCAGACAGCCGGCGCCAGCCAGGTGCAAGCGGACAGGGTGCCAGGTAAAGACCAGGGAGGGCTCCCCGCAGGGACGAGCTCAACCATGGGCAGCACGAACCAGGGGCCGCGCTGCTCTGGCTGAGACAGGGGCATCGGGACAGAGGCCAGCCGCCCGGCACTGTGGGGCATGGGAAACGGCCCCCTGCTGCACTCACCACGTCCACGGTTCCCCCCATGAGGATGAACTCCTTGGTGATGATCTCCACCATCTCGCGCACCTGCGGGGGGGGGGGGGGGGAGCGTGAGGGTTTGCGCGGCCCAGCAGGGAAATGCCCGCGCCCACGGAGCGGCTTCGTCTCTAGGCTGCGTGGAGGCAGCAGGCGGCCTCACCTGTCTGGGGTCGGCGCTGGCGTGGATGCACAGGAGGCCCGTGTCCTCGTAGCTGTGGTGGTAGGCGGTCGCGTTGTACATCCAGTGGTGCCTGCGGGGACACAGGGCAAGAACCCCGGGAAAATGACGTCACGGCCCAACACCCCTCCGCGGGGCCCGTGGCTCTGACGGCGTGGTGGGAGGCGCGGCCCACCTGTTGAGCACGTTGAGGTAGAGCCTGGTGAACATGCCCTTGCCGGGCCCCCCGGCCGAGAAGGAGCCTCCGCCGCCCAGCATCATGTTCAGCACCGCGAAGGGGATGAAGTCCGCCTCCTGTGGGGAGAGGGGCCAGAGCTCGCCGAGGGGACCGCAGGGTCCAGGGTGCAGGGTGCGCAGGGGCGGGGCTTACCAGGAAGGAGCAGCTCTCCAGGCCGATCATGATGTGCGTGAGCTCAGGGAACGGGGCAGGGCCCGGGCTGACGTTGGACATGTCTCTCTCCACCTGTAAACAGGAAGCGTCGACGGGGAACCAGCCTCGGCCGCGTCTCGGGTCCCATCTGCCCTGAGCCCACCCCACAGGGAAGCCACGTCCCAGCGAGCCCAGGGTTGGCTTCAGGGGGGACACGCGTGGCGTGCTCAGCCCAGGACGTGCTCCGGGAACAGCCACAGTGCACAGGTCACTCTAACCCCTCAGGACAAGGACAGAAACAAACCACACACCGAGTCTGTCCACAGCCCGAGGCCACGGTCTCTGGTCCCCTTTACCTTGACGAGCCCCCTGGTGTCCTGTCCACAGCCCGAGGCCACGGTCTCTGGTCCCCTTTACCTTGACGAGCCCCCCGGTGTACTGTCTACAGCCCGAGGCCACGGTCTCTGGTCCCCTTTACCTTGACGAGCCCCCCGGTGTACTGTCTACAGCCTGAGGCCACGGTCTCTGGTCCCCTTTACCTTGACGAGCCCCCCGGTGTACTGTGCGACCGACCGGTCCACATCCACAGCCGCCTCGCTGCCCCAGGCGGGCCGGGCGCCCAGCAGGTACTTCCGGGCGCACTCCACCAGGTGCTCGTGCTCGACGCCCACCCCCGCCAGCACCATGCGGTCCGGCGTGTAGTAGTTCCTCATGTAGGCGTGCAGCACCCCTCGGTCAATCTTCGCTATGTTCTCCGTGGGGCAGAAGCGGTGCAGGCCAACTGTGTTTCCCTTGAAAGCGGCCTGACAACGGAAGCGAGAGAAACACGAGTGAAGAGAACACACCAGCTTCCCTCGACGAGGGCCACCCGGCCATCCTCCAGACACCTGCAGCGGCTCCGCTTAGCCAGTCGGGCTGCACCAGCCTCGTGTGTTTACTAGAAAAGTGAAACCTCTCCAGGACGGAAACCAGGGGCTCACTATAGAGACGAATTGAGCAAGAGCTTGTTACCGTAAGAACTGGGAAGTTTAACCCTCACACAGCAGATACAGGAACTGAGAATGTCCCACCAATTCCTGCGCCCTGTGGGGACGCCAGGCAAGCTGCTGCCCCCCCCCCCCAGCTGCCTGGGCGCAGGGTCACTGGTGCGGAGGTGCGGCAGCCGTGAGCTCCACTTCACCTCGTGAATCATTTCGGTGAGAAGTGGTTCCGGGTCAGGCCGCATGTGAAGGTCCTCCAACTCAAACTGGACAGTCATTCGAGCCATCTCAATCTCCTCCTCTGCAAAGGACACAAGGACAAGGCTCCGATCACAGAGGTCCACAAGAGCCGGGTATGCGTCCTCGGTGGTCTCCTCTGCCTCTGTCTGGGGCAGGCCGGCCAAGGGACACACATGAGCCAGAGGGAGAGCGCCCCGCAGTGGACCCGGGCTTCCTCTCTGGGAAGCACTGGGCCCAGACCTAGCCCCGCGCTGTGTGAGGACACGATGACAAGCGTGTGACAGTACACAGGGAACAAGGAGCAGGCTGTGTCAGCTAACTGCACCAAGAGCCAGAAAGACCTGGACGTGGACCTGCGGCACCGGGCAGGCCAGCGGCACGAACAGCAGCAGTCAGACCGGCTGCAGCAGCAGACTCAGAGTCCTGCCACGTGTACGCAGAGGGAGGGACTAGGCAGGGACAGGTCAGAGGGTGCAGGGTGGTGCCCGGGGGCACCAGGCACCAAGACTTTCCCGCCCAGCGAGACTGCGCCAGCTTGCAGGCAGGTGAGCGGAGGGCTCCGGCAACGCAGCACTTGCCCCATGGCAGTGCCCGCCACACCTCCCCGTGTCGCCACCCCCCCAGCCCCTCACGCGGCCCGTGCGCACACCTGTGAGCCGGGGGTGCAGGACCACGTCAGCCAGCAAGCCCACCACCGTGTCCAGGCCCGAGGAAGCAGCAGACACAGCGTACATGGTGGTGTCTCTACAAAACCAACACGGCGCTGAGGCCAGGCAGGCGTGTGCCCGCGGGGACTCGTCATCGCTGGGCGGCACGGTCAGCACACACTCGGGGCCTCTCCCTGTTCCCGGCTCACAGGGTGGGGACCACAGCTGCACTCAGACCGTGCAGGCAGACTGGACGAGAGGCAGCCCTGAGGTTTTCTCCAGCCTGGCTCTGTACGGTGAACCACCGCGTCCCGTGGTGTGTCTCCTGCAGGAGCCGACTGGCCCCAGATGGCTGGTGGTGGCATCAGCTCACAGCACGAGGCACTGTGGTCAGACGGCCATACTGAGCCACTGAGGGCAGCCACAGGCATGCCAACCACAGAACCACAAAACGGCGCAGTCAAGGGAAGATTGTGCAGAACAGACACAGTTGCCATGGGGACAGGAGGAGGCCAGGGCCACAGAGCCTCTGCACAGGAGGGGCCGTTCTCAGTGGGGCTGCGGGACCATGTGGGCCGGCAGCAGGAATGAAGGCCCAAGCTGGAAACATCTGGGCTCATCAGGCTCCGGACATGGGCCTGCTTGACCAGAAGTCAAAGAAAGAGATCTGAGGCAAAAACACAAAATCTGCCTGGCCTGTGGTGGTGCAGTGGATAAAGTGTCGACCTGGAAATGCTGAGGTCGCCGGTTCGAAACCCTGGGCTTGCCTGGTCAAGGCACATATGGGATTTGATGCTTCCAGCTCCTCCCCCTCTTCTCTCTCTCTCTCTCTCTCTCTCTCTCTTTCTCTCCCTCTCCTCTCTAAAATGAATAAAAATTAATTAATTAAAAAAAAAAAAACACAAAATCTACTACCACTAGGCAGTCTGAACTTCACTAATGGGCAGTGGGGAGCTAGAGGTTTCTGAAAACACCTTTTTTGAAAACGTGAATAATTGCCTTTGTGATCATTCTAATTCTTGGCTAATGGTGTTTATCCTATCTTCTTTATCTAATTCTTCAGCATGCGACTTCAGATAATCAACCACTTAGAAAAGTGTGCTCTCTGCCCACCCATCTCTTTCTGCTGAACAGAGCTTTCTGGATGGGCACCACACGCGTGTGCTCCACAGCTGGGAGACGAGCACCGCCTAGCCTTGCCCCAGGCACCACACGCGTGTGCTCCACACCCGGGAGACGAGCACCGCCTGGCCCTGCCCCAGGCACCACACGCGTGTGCTCCACACCCGGGAGACGAGCACCGCCTGGCCCTGCCCCAGGCACCACACGCGTGTGCTCCACACCCGGGAGACGAGCACCGCCTGGCCCTGCCCCAGGCACCACACGCGTGTGCTCCACACCCGGGAGACGAGCACCGCCTGGCCCTGCCCCAGGCACCACACGCGTGTGCTCCACACCCGGGAGACGAGCACCGCCTGGCCTTGCCCCAGGCACCACACGCGTGTGCTCCACACCCGGGAGACGAGCACCGCCTGGCCCTGCCCCAGGCACCACACGCGTGTGCTCCACACCTGGGAGACGAGCACCGCCTGGCCCTGCCCCAGGCACCACACGCGTGTGCTCCACACCCGGGAGACGAGCACCGCCTGGCCCTGCCCCAGGCACCACACGCGTGTGCTCCACACCTGGGAGACGA
Organism: Saccopteryx bilineata; assembly: GCF_036850765.1. Classification (NCBI taxonomy): domain Eukaryota; kingdom Metazoa; phylum Chordata; class Mammalia; order Chiroptera; family Emballonuridae; genus Saccopteryx; species Saccopteryx bilineata. The sequence continues at coordinate 1,767,867 of NC_089491.1, read as the reverse complement.
GCACCGCCTGGCCTTGCCCCAGGCACCACACGCGTGTGCTCCACACCCGGGAGACGAGCACCGCCTGGCCTTGCCCCAGGCGCCACACGCGTGTGCTCCAGCCTCGCGGGACCTCCCCATCCCCAGGGGACTGCTCTCCTAGGCTGAGCCTCTGCACCTCCTGCTCCCAGGGTCTGAGCCTCCTCCTTTTGTTCTGTCTGGCAAAGTCCTTCAAGCAGCAGCCCCCATATCAAGTTTTCTGTGGTTCCTTTTCCTGACTCCAGACCACGTTAGTCACTCATCCTCCACACTCTTCACCACCTTGGTTCCTGGCTCTGGTGTCCACTACCTGTGGTGTGGCCTCCAGCCTGATTAAGTGAGCATCTTGGGGATGGGGCCTACTCTGTGTCCCCAGTGCCCAGCCTACACCTGGCTCAAATCAAAGGGTGAGCAGGCTTCTGGGGACTGCGTGGCCCTGGAAGAGTGTTCGTGTGTGTGCTCTGCCGCCTCCAGGGCTCCTGTCTCAGTCCTGACCTCCACGGCCTCTCGGATGAAGGACTCAGAGATACTACAGCCAAGAACGAGCATTGTCCCCGTGGGCACCAGCTGCAGTACCTTGAGGTCTGGCAGTCACAGATGCCCCCATGCTTTGGCCAAGAACGAGCACTGTCCCCGTAGGCACCAGCTGCAGTACCTTGAGGTCTGGCAGTCACAGATGCCCCCATGCTTTGGCCAAGAACGAGCACTGTCCCCGTAGGCACCAGCTGCAGTACCTTGAGGTCTGGCAGTCACAGATGCCCTCAAGAATGAGCACTGTCCCCGTGGGCACCAGCTGCAGTACCTTGAGGTCTGGCAGTCACAGATTCCCCCGTGCTCTTCCAAGGTGAGCAGGATCCCGTCTTTGCTGTCAAAGCGATCGGTCGACTGGGGAAAACAAATTAGAAATCCTACTTAGGTTTCAGCAGTCCAAAACAAGCCCTGAAATATGGCTTTTTAGGGAAAAAAGTTACTTTTGCTTTCAAAACACGTGCCATTTATTAAAATAATCATTTTTAGAAAAAGCCAAAATTATACAGATTCTTCCCAACTATCCTCTCAAAATTCACAAAATGGACACTGACCGAAAATGCCAACTTTTCCAAGAAATGAGCGATTCCACTAAGATATTTTGCTTCATATCGGGATCCTGAGTTAATAAGAACTGGCAAAAAACAAAAAAAAAAGCTGACAGATTAAATCAACATTTAAAAGAAAAGACACGTTCAAAAGAAACCTCTTAAAACTGTGAACACAACTAAATAGGCAGATTCAACTATATACACGGTGACAGGTAGGTCTGCTCCCTTGATTGCGATGACAGTTTTGCAGCTAACACACGTTAAGTCAACACTTAAGCAATGGCAAACTTTTTATCTGTGCTAGAAGATTTTGTTACATAAAGATGGGAAAAAATCCCACCAACATTCCGGTTCCTAAGTCTCCAAACTTTGCACCACGCTTTTCACTGCGAGGAACGGTCACCAGGGATGCACTCACGCCACCACCGACAGTACTTACTTCCTACAGTACAAAACTGGCCAAACTTATTTTGGGATGCCACGCGAAGTCCATTGTCCAGCGTGGTCACTCTGGTCTCAAACTTTTCCTGTCCATCGACCGTGGCAAAAACGGGCTTGGGTACTCCAGGTAAGGCAGTGGAGAGGGGGATGTTGGGGTAGGCACCACCACTGCTGAACTGTCTGCAGGCTGGGCCCCCAAACCTAGAACAGAGAGGCCGGCCCAGTTACAGCCTGAGATGCCAGGACCTGCGGGGACCAACCCTCAGGTGTAGTTAGTCGTGATTGTCTGCACTAAAAGTGAACACGTCCCCTTTCAAAAGGATCTGTCCTACACGCCTACCGATGGGAGGAGTGGTCAAGACCCGGCCCCTCTGTAAGAAGAGGCCAGTACGGCGCAGTTCCTGCACACGGGACACTAGGCAGAGCCCTGGCCTGGAAGGACCTGCAGGGTCCAGCCTCCAACTCCGTGGGCAAACTCGTGTACGAACCCCCCAGGTCCGAGTCCCAGCGGCAGGCAGGTCGTTTCCTGGAACACACGTGGCTCGCGAACCCCAAAGCTCCTTTCCTCCCTGTCCTCCGCCGCCTGTTCTCGCCTGCAGTTGGTGGACCCTTCCTTTCTCTCTCGGTTTAAACGTCACCTTCCCAAACAGACTACGGCCCCATCCTTCTTTCAGAAAGCGAGTTAGCCTGGACCGCTGAGCGGGGCTGGGTTATCTGAAATCCACGTGCTCATTGCTGCTGTGGCGCCCCCGCCGGGGGACAGCAGCTGCCCGCCGCACCCAGGCCCAGGCCCGGCAGCGCGCGGACACAGGAACGGGTCATACCTGCCGGCGGCCTGAATGAACGTGCCAAAAAGGAAAAAAGGCAGGCCTGGCCATCCGGGAGGGCGGCGGGGAGGCCGAAGTCACGTATCTATACGCGAGGGTGCGGTGGGGTGGGGGTGAGGGCCCCGCCGTCCGGGCCGCAGCCGCGGTGTGGACCGAACCCCGGCCCCGCCGGCTCGGCCGCGGAAGGGTCGCGCGCGCGCGCGGCAAGAAGGGGCCGGGAGAACACGGGAGTGGAGGGCGGGAGCGGAGAGGCGGACGGGGCTCGGGGCACCAGGCAACGAAGCGTCCCCGTCGCCTCCATGAGAAGGATGGGGTCCCGCTGTCGGAGCCTGCCCACTGGGCGCCGGGGAACCAGAGGCCAAGCGTTCCGACAGCCGCCGGCCGCCTCCGGGCCCCAGCCGAGCCTCAGCCGGCCCTCGGCTCACCTCGGCCGCGAGCTGCCACAGGAGCGCGAGCCTCGCAACAGCCGCGCCGCCGCCAGCACCATCGCCGCCATCTTGCGTCTCCGCCCACCGCTTCTGTCGTCACTTCCGGCGGCACCGCCTCCCGCGCCCCGCCTCCTTCCCCTCCTGAGGCCCGCCCCCCAGTCGTTCCGGCGCTCGCTTCCGGCGCGCTCGGAGCGGAGGCCGCGGCGAGAGGCTCGGAGCGGCGGCCGAGCAGCGGGCGACGCGGGTCGAGGAGTCGGGCCGCGGCGGGGACGGAGCTGGGGCCATGGAACCGCCGCTGCCGGGTTAGGGAGGGCCGGCGTCCCCGGGCCCGCGGCGATGGCGGGCTACGTGCGCCGCCCGGGCGTCACCCCGCTGTCCCGGGCCCGCAGCCTCGTCATTCAGGACGGTGAGCGGGCGGGCGGGGCGGGCCAGGCGGGAGAGGGGGTCGCGGGGGTCCCGGGGAGGGCGGCCCGAGGTGGGCGCCCCCGGCTCCGGCCCCGCCGGCCGCGCCGAGCGCAGGCGCGGCGCGCGGTGAAGTCGCTCTCATTGTTGTTCCAGCTGCTGCGTTCTGCGAGCGCCGGTCTTGTCTCCCCCAGCTAGACTGTGAGCGCCCCCACGGCGGGGACCCGCACTCCCCCTTCCTCGGCATTCGGCCGACGTTTATGTGCTGTGTGCCCAGTCCGGTGCTAGCTTCCGTGGGAGACTCAGGTGAGAGACGAGCCGCGGGGGACCCGCCCCGGTCCCGGCGCTACCTGTCGGTAGCTCTGCGGTGGCGTCAGCCCCGCGCCGGAGCCTGCGGTCAGCGCCGAGCGCCCCTGTGCGCCCGGCACTGGGAATACACAGGTGGAGAGCGTCCTGCCGCTGGGAGCTCACAGTCTGGTCTTGGGGAGACCCTGACACCCCCCCACACACACCCCTAGGCAAACAGTTCCACAATAAGATGGCAAATGTCCCAGTATGAGTGTCCTTTCTGCTGCTGGAGGGAAGGCGATTGGAAACCGGCTGCAGTTGAGCAGTGGACAGCATGAATTTGTCCTTCCACCCGACACCTATCTGCCTGTAGTCCAGGGTGTGCAGGGAGAGCTTAGGTTAGGTGGTCGCATTGCCTGAGAGGCCGATGGCATTCAGGAGGTGGCACAGACAGCGGAGGACACGTGCAGCCCTGCTGAGCACCAGAACCTCCCAGAGCTCTTTCAGGATCACAGAGGCCAGGACCCATGCAAGGCAGACCATCTCCAGGGCAGGTGTTGAGGGGGTTTGTGTTTTAAAGGTCCCCCAAGCCGTGAGAGGCACTGCAGTGGGGACCCTACGTTGGGGAAAGCTGTGGTCATCATGACTGCACGTGACCATGGGGATGACGGTGTCTTTTTGCAGATTTTGTCTATGGAAAGGGGAAGTGCAGTGAGCAGGGTCTCCTAGGAGCCCCGGAGGCACACTTTGGAGGTAGAGTATTGGGTCATCTCTCGTTTCTCTCTCCATCCAACAATCAGTGCTGGGCACATACCTGGGGGTGGGGCTGTCCACCTGACGCTCACACCTAGTGTACCCGTGGCCAGCCTAGCGGATGGGGTGGAATCTACAGATTTGATCTTGACCTAAGGGTAGGAGGAAGGAGGATGTGACCCTGAGACATGTGGGACAGCATGAAGGTGACAGGTCACTCCTCATTTGACGCACACACCTGTGTGCCTGTGGCCAGCATAGCAGTCGGGGTGGAATCTGCAGATTCGATCTTGACCCAAGGGTAGGAAGAAGGAAGGTGTGACCCGGACACACGCGGGCAGGAAGGTGGGATGTCACTCCTCATCTGACGCACACACCTGTGTACCTGTGGCCAGCATAGCAGTCGGGGTGGAATCTGCAGATTTGATCTTGACCCAAGGATAGGAGGAAGGAAGGTGTGACCCGGACACATGCGGGCAGGTGGGATGTCACTCCTCATCTGACGCACACACCTGTGTACCTGTGGCCAGCATAGCAGTTGGGCTGGAATCTGCAGATTTGATCTTTTTTTTTCAATTTTATTTATTTATTTATTTTTTACAGAGACAGTGAGTCAGAGAGAGGGATAGACAGGGACAGACAGACAGGAACAGGGAGAGATAAGAAGCATCAATTATTAGTTTTTCGTCTGACCAGGCGGTGGCACAGTGGATAGAGCATTGGACTGGGATGCGAAGGATCCAGGTTCGAGACCCCGAGGTCGCCAGCTTGAGTGCAGGCTCATCTGGTTTGAGCAAGGTTCACCAGCTTGAGCCCAAGGTCTCTGGCTTGAGCAAGGGGTTACTCAGTCTGCTGTAGCCCCACGGTCAAAAGCACATATGAGAAAGCAATCAATGAACAACTAAAATGCCGCAATGAAGAATTAATGCTTCTCATCTCTCTCCGTTCCTGTCTCTCTGTTCCTATCTCTATCAAAAAAAAAAAATTATTAGTTTTTCGTTGCGCGTTGCAACACCTTAGTTGTTCATTGATTGCTTTTTCATATGTGCCTTGACCGCGGGCCTTCAGCAGACCAAGGAACCCCTTGCTGGGACCATTGACCTTGGGTCCACGCTGGTGGGCTTTTGCTCAAACCAGATGAGCCCGCGCTCAAGCTGGCGACCTCGGGGTCTCGAACCTGGGTCTTCCGCATCCCAGTCCAATGCTCTATCCACTGCGCCACCACCTGGTCAGGCTGCAGATTCGATCTTGACCCAAGGATAGGAGGGAGGAAGGTGTGACCCGGACACATGCGGGCAGGTGGGATGTCACTCCTTATCTGATACACACACCTGTGTGCCTGTGGCCAGCATAGCAGTTGGGGTGGAATCTGCAGATTTGATCTTGACCTGAGGGTAGGAGGAAGGAGGGGGCGACCTGAGACGTGTGGGCAGGAAGGTGGGGTGTCACCCCTTGGGCTCTGAGAGACAGCCTGGGCTGGAATCTGAGGAGCTGGCTTGACACAAGGTTGGCACCTGGGCTTCCGTGACTTGTGGCTGGAAAGGGCCACAGTGTGGCCGGCTGGGCATCTGAGGAGGTTGCGGAGGGACGTGGGCAAAGGAGAAGGAAGAGAGGGGAGCAAGATGGGGAAGGCTGGAGACAGGGCTTTAATGCCCAGCTTGGCGGGGCCTTTGGAGCTGGGACCACCCCTGTGGGAGTGCAGGCACCTACCACCCAGATGTGTCTGTGCCAGTGCTGTGGAACCAAGGAGTCAGGTTGGGAAGGTCAAGGGACTCTATTCGTTTTATGGGCCAGCTTTCTCACTCCTAGTTGTCACTTGAGTTCTGCTGCAGTGAGGAGGGTGGTGAACCCGATTTTAGATGGGGTCGTGTCTTGGAAAGAGATATGGAAAGGAGAGCCCTGGCTGGCCAGGTAGCTCAGTTGGTTAAAGAGTTGTCTAGGTTGCGGGTTCAGTTCCAAGTCAAGGCACATACAGGAGTCAAGCAGTGAATTCATAAGTAAGAGTATAAGTACGATACACGTTTCTCTTTCTCAAAATCGAAGAAAAAGAAAAAGTAATGAGTAGTGGAATCCCCTTTTTGCCGACATTCGTGAGACTTCCACCTTGTGACGTTTGTCATTATTTTCAGATGATCAACTTGGAGGTCTCGAAGAGGTAAATCCGTTCTCCTTTAAAGAGTTTCTGAAAACCAAAAACCTCAGCCTGTTGAAAGAGGACCTAGTCAACAGCAGACTTTATGCAAAGGTAACTCTCAGAGTGTCGGCCCCGACCCGACGGGCCACGGAGTAGCCCCCTCCTGATGGGCGGAGGCTGTGCAGGTGTGGGGAGGGCGGCAGCTGCGGGCGGGTCCTTCCTGTCTCCCACCTTCCCTGGATGACGGACAGACAGACAGACGGACAGTGGGAGGGGCCTCTGCGTGCCCACACTGCCCATCCAGTAAGAGGCCTCTGGGGCCTGCGGGGGCGGAGCCTTGACTCCTGCTCGGTCCTCTAGGAAGCCAAGAGGCACTCCCTCGACTACGACTTCGCACCCTCCCAAGCCATGGGGTTCGGCCTGGAATACCCGCAGCCGTTTTTCGAAGACCCAACGGGGGCTGGCGACCTCCTGGACGAGGACGAGGACGGGTGGAACGGGGCCTACCTGCCGTCCGCTGTGGAGCAGACGCACTCCCCCAGGGCCGCGGCCAGCACGTCGCCCTGCAGCACATACGTCTCCTTCTTCTCCGGCCCGTCGGAGGAGCTGGCGGGGCCCGAGTCCCTGCCCCCCTGGACGCCTAGTGAGTCCGAGTGCCACATCTCCCCAGCAGCCAGCCCCAGCACAGACTCGACAGCCCACGGAGAATCTCTGGGGGACAGGCACCTTCGGACGCTGCAGATAAGTTACGAAGCGGTAAGCGAGGGCTGTGCGTCCGTGCCCCGGCAGACGGCCTTTGTCTGAGCAGCGTCTCGGAGAAAATCGAGCCTCCGGTGTCCTTGGTGGCCTAGGGTTTGGGGTTTTTGCCCCAGGACGAGACTGTGGTGCAGCAGCCTGTTCCCGTGACTCGGCGTGGAGCACTCTCCCGTGCTGACCAGTGACGGGCGATCAGAGCAGGCTGGCGGGCGGGAACGTGCTGTAAACAGGAGTGCAACGCAGCCAGGTGGGAACGGGCTGGAACAAAGTCGGGACCCTCAGGGCCCCCCACCACTCTACCTGTTGGCTTTGGTGTCTTGCCAAGTGTTCTGAGTAGAACTTTTTTTTAATTTAAAAAAATTTTTTTATTACTATTTTTCTGAAGTGAGAAGCAGGGAGGCAGAGACAGACTCCTGCATGCACCCGACTGGGATCCACCCGGCATGCCCACCAGGGGGCAATGCTCTGCCCATCTGGGGCATCGCTCTGTTGCAACCAGAGCCATTCTAGCACCTGGGGCAGAGGCCACAGAGCCATCCTCAGTGCCCGGGCCAACTTTGCTCCAATGGAGCCTTGGCTGCGGGAGGAGGAGAGAGAGACAGAGAGGAAGGAGAGAGGGAGGGGTGGAGAAGCAGACAGGCGCCTCTCCTTTGTGCCCTGGCCTGGAATTGAACCTGGGACTCCTGCACACCAGGCCGACGCTCTACCACTGAGCCAACCAGCCAGGGCCAAGTAGAGGAACATTTTAAAGATATTACAATGATCTACAATATGAGTTGAATAAAATTGAAGTCTGACTGCAGACCTCATGTTGATGCCTTTACTCATGGTTTCTCTGCAGGTGGACTGTGAGTTCTCTCTAGAACAGTGATCTTCAACCTTTTTTCCCCTCGTGGCACACATAAGCTAGTACCAAGGAGAGAGGAACACTGATCCCCCCCCTCAGTAGTTAGACTGTGTGTGCTGTGAGAAAAGAAATAGTGAAAATTGTTGCTGTAGAATTTTCCCGTTTATCAGCAAGTCGCAGAGTCACACTGTAGAAGTGGAGACCCCGTTCAAGTGAGACACTACGTTTTCTTACGAGGTTTCTCTTTCCTCTGCAGCTGAAAGGTGAGAACTTGAAGCTAAGAAGAAAGCTGACTGAGGTCCAGAGCTTCTCCGAGACCCAGACTGAAATGTAAGTCTCTCGCTGGGGCTGCGGTCCTGCTCACGGGTGCTCAGGGCAGCTGTGAGCCGGGCAGGCGGCGGTCCTGCTCACGGGTGCTCAGGGCGGCTGTGAGCCGGGCAGGCGGCGGTCGGGCGGGCTCGAGCCGAGTCTGGGTTCTAGTCTCCCTCAGCCCTCGGCCTCCAACACGTCTCTTGTGTGTGTCCACGTGCGCTTTACACCCCGAGGTCCGCCCCAGAGAGGACCAGACGGTGGGCTGTCAGACGCCCCCGCCGGTCCCGGTCCTGTGCACGGCGCTCACCCAGGGCCCCCTGAAGCGGCCGCGTCGTGACCGACTGCCTCGGTGACAGGGTTCCCTCCGAGACCATGGGCTCCTGTGGTCTGCCCCGAGTCAGTCCAAGCAACGTGCCGTTTGGAAGCAGTCCTGGAATTAGTCGCATGTGTCGTCGGTGACACGAGTCTGTTCTTTACCAAGGGTGAGGACGCTTGAGCGGAAGTTAGAAGCAAAAATGATCAAGGAGGAGAAAGACTACCACGACCTGGAATCCGTGGTTCAGCAGGTGGAGAAGAACCTGGACGTGATGACTGTACGACAGGCAGTGCACGGCCAGGGGAGGGGCGCCGGGACGCGTGGGGGGGGTGCCGAGACGGCCCTGAGCGAGCCCTCCCTGGGGGGTGCACGGCCTGGGGAGGGAGTGTCGAGATGGCCCTGAGGGAGCCCTCCCTGCGGAGTGCACGGCCTGGGGAGGGGGTGTCGAGATGGCCCTGAGGGAGCCCTCCCTGGGGGGTGCACGGCCTGGGGAGGGGGGTGTCGAGATGGCCCTGAGGGAGCCCTCCCTGGGGGGTGCACGGCCTGGGGAGGGGGTGTCGAGATGGCCCTGAGGGAGCCCTCCCTGCGGAGTGCACGGCCTGGGGAGGGGGTGTCGAGATGGCCCTGAGGGAGCCCTCCCTGGGGGGTGCACGGCCTGGGGAGGGGGTGCTGGGACGCGTGGGGGTGGTGTCAAGATGGCCCTGAGCGAGCCCTCCCTGGGGGGTGCACGGCCTGGGGAGGGGGTGTCGAGATGGCCCTGAGCGAGCCCTCCCTGGGGGGTGCACGGCCTGGGGAGGGGGTGTCGAGATGGCCCTGAGGGAGCCCTCCCTGGGGGGTGCACGGCCTGGGGAGGGGGTGTCGAGATGGCCCTGAGCGAGCCCTCCCTGGGGGGTGCACGGCCTGGGGAGCGGGTGTCGAGATGGCCCTGAGCGAGCCCTCCCTGGGGGGTGCATGGCCTGGGGAGGGAGTGTCGAGACGGCCCTGAGCGAGCCCTCCCTGGGGGGTGCACGGCCTGGGGAGGGGGTGTCGAGATGGCCCTGAGCGAGCCCTCCCTGGGGGGTGCACGGCCTGGGGAGGGGGTGTCGAGATGGCCCTGAGGGAGCCCTCCCTGGGGGGTGCACAGCCTGGGGAGGGGGCGCTGGATGGACCCGAGTGAGCCCTCCCCCCGGGTGGCCCCAGAAGCCGTCAGTGAACGGGCAGAGCTTCCACAGGAAGGGGTCCCGCAGTGGCTGTGTAACTAGTTGGGCCTGTTCATGGAGCCAGCCAGGGGACCCCTTGGCACTTGGTGGGGGCCCAGGTGACCATGTTACCACGTCAGTGATGCTTTTATGTTTTTGTTTTGGCTTTTGGTGACAGAAACGTGCTATAAAGGCAGAAAATAACATCTTGAAACTGAAACAAGATATAAATTTGCTCCAGGTAAGTAGAAGGTCTTGGGTTTCATGGGCTTGTGAATTGAAGTGATTTCCAGAAACAAAAGAGCCTCTGGCAGGGCTCCTCCCTCCCTGGCGGGCAGGGGGCAGGCCGGCAGGGGGCAGGCGGGCAAGCTCCTGGGGTGCAGATGAAGAGAGAGCCCTCCCTTGGCCATGGGCCTCCTGGGTGGGGTGTGTGCTTGCAGGAGTCTTCCCTTCAGGTGGGTGGGTCCCTGCGGGGGAAGGGCTGGAGTGAAGGGGAGGGTTAGGACCCCCAGTTAGGGAGAGCACCCTTGTGGCCTGGGGCTGGACCCGTCCTCCCAAAGTGCCACCTTGGCTGCAGTTGGGTAGCTTGTGGACGCTCCCTGTCACCAGAAGAGGCCTAATGCTGCTCACCCCACCCTAGGCACAGGCCTCCAACCTGAAGCGGGAGAACGAGGCCCTGCGCTCGGGCCAGAGCGCGAGCCTTTCGGTGGTGAGGCAGAACACGGACGTGGCCCTGCAGAACCTCCACATGGTCATGAACAGCGCACACGCCTCCATCAAGTGAGTGCCGGCTCTGAGCGCACTGCCCGCGGCCGGGTTCCGGACCCTGGGGCACCTGAGGTCACTGTGCTGGGCCAACGCCTGCGTGGGGGCGGCTGCTCTTTGGGGGCTTTGAGGTGAATCCCAGCTCCCCCCACTGACTCCGAGGCCCCACACGGATCCTGAACCGTGAGAGTCCCTGGGAGACAGCAGACGTGTAAACAGTCCCCACCATCTGTCTCCCACTGGTAGGGCCTTGTGGGGCGGCACGTCCACAGTGAGCGAGTGGGGGTGGGCGGTGTGTCCACAGCGCGGGCAGTGAGCAGTGATTGGGGGCTGGGCGGTGTGTCCACAGCACGGGCAGTGAGCAGTGATTGGGGGCTGGGCGGTGTGTCCACAGCGCGGGCAGTGAGCAGTGATTGGGGGCTGGGCGGTGTGTCCACAGCACGGGCAGTGAGCAATGATTGGGGGCTGGGCGGTGTGTCCACAGCGCGGGCAGTGAGCAGTGATTGGGGGCTGGGCGGTGTGTCCACAGCACGGGCAGTGAGCAGTGATTGGGGGCTGGGCGGTGTATCCACAGCACGGGCAGTGAGCAGTGATTGGGGGCTGGGCGGTGTGTCCACAGCGCGGGCAGTGAGCAGTGATTGGGGGCTGGGCGGTGTGTCCACAGCGCGGGCAGTGAGCAGTGATTGGGGGCTGGGCGGTGTGTCCACAGCACGGGCAGTGAGCAGTGATTGGGGGCTGGGCGGTGTGTCCACAGCGCGGGCAGTGAGCAGTGATTGGGGGCTGGGCGGTGTGTCCACAGCGCGGGCAGTGAGCAGTGATTGGGGGCTGGGCGGTGTATCCACAGCACGGGCAGTGAGCAATGATTGGGCGCTGGGCGGTGTGTCCACAGCACGGGCAGTGAGCAATGATTGGGCGCTGGGCGGTGTATCCACAGCGCGGGCAGTGAGCAGTGATTGGGGGCTGGGTGGTGTGTCCACAGCGCGGGCAATGAGTGAGCGAGGTGTCCATTGGGCTTACTGCCAGGGCCTCAAGTCCCCCCGCTTGTACCTGTGGGCACTCTGCTCGGTCCCCCTGCTGTTCTGTTGAGCCATGTGACTGCAGTCTGTAATACCATCTTCTCATCTTAGGCAACTGGTGTCCGGAGCTGAAACGCTGAACCTTGTTGTTGAAATCCTTAAGTCTATAGACAGAATTTCCGAAATTAAAGAGGAGGAGGAAGAGGCGTCATCTTGAACTTCCAGCTTGGTGCTGTTTACAACCTGAAATCATTACTCACTGGATTTGAAAATGCCGTTGTGTCTTTAAATATGCAGCCTTCACAGTAAAACCATTGATCATGAGATACTTGTTTCATGACCTTAGGACAGGATTACCAGCCATCGGCTCCACAGTGAGAGCCGCCTCCAGGTTGCTATGCAGCCTCCTTTCCTGGTGGCGGATTCCCTGCTGATGTAGAGACTCTATACAATCTCCTGGAAGACGTTTTTGTAAAAGCCACTGATTTTTTAAATTACTGAATGTGAAAAAAGAAGTTTTGTGACACGTCTTACATTCTTACTCCAGGACGTTCATTCTAAGATAAGTCCAGTCAATCGGTCGTCCTTGATTTCACAAAAGGAAACACTAAATGAGCTAATATCCAAATAACTGCCTTGGATGGGGACTGGTGCCTTTCTGCTGTTGCTCAGTGCCTCTCCGGCTCAGTCCACTCCTGCAGCCTTCACAGGGTGACCCCTGCCGCTGGTGGCCTGGGTATGGACACCCTGCCTGGGGGACGCTGCTGTCTTCTTACAGGGACCAAGACTGGCCCAGGTTCCATACTGTGACGCTGTCAAAATGCACCTCTCTGGGGCCTTCAGGTTTAGAAAAATACTTCTGATGGAGGGTTTTGATACACGTGTGGTCCGAGTGGCCTGTTGTACAGTGAAGTTTAGAACTCAGGAGTCGGGATGTCCAGAGCCTTGCCAGGTTAGCACGGGGCCTCCCAGGTTGCCTTTCTAGCCGCTTTTTGACCGAGGGGGGCGGTGCAACATGTACTCAGTGCTTTTTGGGGGCTGTTTTCCCGTAGATGTTATTTTCTAAAATAAATTTTTCCTCCTGTTCAGATTAACAGCTTTCCTAATAAATTCTTAAGATTCATATGCTCTGTCCCTCTTTTTCTGACTTAGCCAGTTCTTTATGCTTGAGAGTCACGTGACTGTCCTCTAACACCAGGCCACGCGCCTTGTAACGGGAGGTTGTGCTGCTGTATGAAGCGTCAGGCCCCCGCCCATGGGGTCCAGCGCCGCTCACACACCAACCGCTGCCTGGGCTGAGAGCCGTCGCATGTTTGGAATCGGACAGAGTGGGTTCTAGAATGAGAGCAGTCTTGGAGATCCTGTGGTTGAATTTTCAAAAGATGATTAAACCGCTAGACCCCTCTCGTCTTAGTCACAGGGAAGAGCCTTCTACCTCACCCAACCCACCTGCCCTAGCCCCTCGGCAAAAAGCGGGTTCTGCCGACGCCAGACAGGGCGGTCTAGTAGGAAGGTGCGAGGGTGAGGTTCCCTCTGGGTGTACATAACTCTGGGACACCCGTGAAGGTGAGGCTGGGTTGCCAGGGCAGGGTGCCGAGAGGAGGGCCTGCGAGAGGGGTACAGCATTTTACAGGGGCTGGGGATATACAGCAGACACGGCCAGCCTGGCGTCCCCTGCCCGTAAGCCAGGCTGGGTAGCCCTGCTCTTACCACCTCCAAATATCCCAGCTGCAACAGAGAATGGGATAGACACAGGCTTCATTACACGATTCTCCCATCTTTCTGTCTAGTTTGAAGTGTTGGACATACAAGTCACGCTAACGGACTGGTGAACACCCCCCTCTGCCTCCGGCTGGCTGCTGGGCGGCCGGGCGCTGCTGCGGGGACCACTCAGAAAGCTCAGGAGAAACAAGCCGTTCTGTGGCTCTGCCCTTTTGATGTATTTTTTTCTTAATTTCTAAAATTTATTGATTTTAGAGAGAGGAAGGCAGAGACATCAATTTCTTGTTCCACTTACTCAGGCATTCATTGGTTCATTCTTGTATGTGCCCTGACTGGGGATCCAACCTGCAACGTTGGCGTATGGGGAGGACGCTCTGACCAGCTGAGCTGCCCGGCCAGGGCCCAGCGCTCACTTTTAACGCAGACCCAGCTCTTGCTCCCCAGGGGAAGCCCTTTCCTTTCCAAGGGTCCCACTCACCTCGGAAGACACGCCCCCTCCCCCCACACACACACTTGTAGGCAGTCCCGCTGTGCCCTGGGGCGGGTACTGCAGGTTGGCAGGTGTGCAGGTGTGTGGAGACTAGGCTGGCCAGGACTGCCCTGAGCACTTATCCTTGCTGGTGGCTCAACCAAAATCCTAATTACAATTTACAGATAAGAACGGAGCCTGACCAGGCAGTGGCGCAGTGGCTAGAGCGTGGGACTGGGACGTGGAGGATTGCTGGCTTGAGTGCAAGCTCCTCTGGTTTGAGCAAGGCTCACCAGCTTGAGCCCAAGGTCGCTGGCTTGAGCAAGGGGTCACTTGGTCTGCTGTAGCCCCACGGTCAAGGCACATATGAGAAAAGCAATCAATGAACAACTAAGGTGCCGCAATGAAGAATTGATGCTTCTCATCTCTCTCCCTTCCTGTCTGTCCCTATCTGCCCCTCTCTCTGGTTCTCTCTGTCCCTGTAAAAAACAGAACACACACAAAAAGAACACGGAGACAAGAGGCACCTGCTGGGGTCCCTCGCTGCTGGGCCAGGTCCCATTGTGCATCCGGTGGAACCGCCCAGCCAGGCAGCATGAGCGCGCACAGGCAGTGCCGGGGAGCGGCCGCGCGGGGGCAGCACCGACCCTCCCGCCACCCAAGGCCCGTCCCGGGGTGCCTCGTACCTGCTGCGCAGCCGCGAAGGCGGGACTTCCGGTCGGTAGCGCCCTCACCCGCGGCTGCCGGAAGTGTGTTGCGCGACGGCGGCGCCGCTGGCGGGTGAGGGCGCGGTGGGAGCGGCGGCGGCTGCCCGGCCCGGGGCGGGGACGGAGGGCGGCGAGCGTGCGTGCTGCGGCCCGCGGGCCTGGCTGGCTCCCAGCTGAGTCCCGTCCGCCAGCGCTTCCAGGTGTGAACCGGGCGCCTTGTGCGGGCACGGCGACCGTCCTAGCGGCGGCCGGTCTGTGCCCGTCGGTCCCCGGCGGGAGAGCATGCGGAGGGCGGCTCGCCGTGCCTCTCGCGGGTGGTCGGCCCCGGGTCTGCGCTGTGCTCCTCTGGCGTCTTCCCTGCCCGGTCCTCCTTCTCCACGCCTCTCTGTCCAGCCCCCTCCGCTGTCCCCTCTGCAGCGTCCGCTCCGTGTCCCTCCCGGCAGGGGCTGGTCCTACCGCTGGGGGCAAGGCAGGGCCCGCCGCAGGCCCTGTCCTCGGCCTCCGTCCCCTGCTGTCGGCGCCCTGGTCCTCCGTCCCCTGGTCCCTGCGGGATCGCCCGCCAGACACCCGCTGGGCGTCCAGCTCTGGGGCGGGACAGCAGGCTGCGCCCACACCTGGGACCCCAGGGCCACGTGCGTCCTGGTCCCCTGGTGACTGCCACCGCACCCTGCCTTTTCTGCACTGGGTGACCAGCTCTCACGTGGCTTGCTTGTGGGAAGAGGGACCGGGCATTTGGGCCATGTTGGTGTCTGGTCACCCCGTCGGGGCAGGCAGCACCCATGCAGGGTGTTTCAGCCCCTGACAGCAAGGAGCCGGGGTTCGTGGGGCGTGGAGGCTGTCGCCTGGAGCCCCTCAGCCGGGCCTCTGGGAGCCCAGTCCCTGCATGCTGTCTCGTCGCAGGAGAGGGAGGGGGTTCCCGCACACCTGGGTTTCTGCCGTCTACCTGCCGTGTTTGGAGGCAGGCAGAGGCCATGGACGTCGACGCGGAGAGAGAGAAGATAACACAGGAAATCAGGGAGCTGGAGAGGATTCTGGATCCCGGCACCTCCGGTCTCAGCGTGGAGGGCTCGGAGTCGAGTCTCGATTCGGATTCTGACGCAGGTGAGCTCCCCCGGCGTGCAGCCCGGCCTGCCCGCGGCTCCCGTCGGCAGCTGGCGCAGCGGGACCGCCGGGACCTGCCTGTGCTCGCCAGAACCGGCCAACGCCGTCGCCCCTGGAGGGTGTCCTACTGTCCTCTCTCTTCATGGGCTCCCTGCCTGCTCGGTGTGTGTGTGTGAGTGCCCCGGACCATGTGGGCGTCTGCATCGGGCTGTCCTGGGAGAGCCTTCCAGAGCTCAGCTTGTCCACCGCGCCATGCCTAGACAGTCCCCTTGCTGAGGACCCCACCTTATCCTCCGGCTCTCTGTGCTGGGCGTGGCCGGCGGCTCTCTCTCTGAGTCTCCTGCTGCCAAAGCGCACGTTCTGCCCACCGGCCCACTGCCCTCCGTGCCCCTGCAGAGAGGCCTGCCTCAGCGGCCGAGCTGTCAGGGCGCCCCCCCCCCCAGCCTGCCCACACCTCCCCGGCCCCGGACTCCACTCTGCAGCCCGACGTCTAACAGCTTCTAACCGCGCCAGAGTCTCCCCCGTCACCAGGGCCTCTGCCTGTCTTCTCCCCAGGTCGTCCCCACAGTCACTGTTCCCGGGATGCCAGGGGACACTTCATGTTAGGCCTCCACCTTCTCCTTCTCACTGACCCTGCCCTCGGTCCATGCCCACGCATCTGGTCAGTGAGCAGAGCTCAGCCTCGGGGTGCTGTTGGCGAGGGAAGACCCAACTGCGTGTGTCTCCCTGAGCTCTCGGCCCCTCTCTCATCGCGCTTCTCCGCGGGGGGCGCTGCCCCTGCCGTTGGCTCCTCTGCCTGCGGCGTTCCCTCGCCAGCCACCTGTTTTCCCCGTGGTCACAGCGGTGTGCTTGCGTTCCCACAGATCCACTGCCCGATGAGGACTCGGAGGATGAGGACTCGGATGCTGCTGGTCCCTCGATCTCGGTAACTCCTGGCCCGGGCTGGCTGTGCCCTCCGAGGCAGACACACCACGCTTGCAGCCGGCCCAGCAGAGCGTTTGTTGTTAAGGATGACACGTCGAAGTGTTTAGCGTCAGAACTCAAACTGCCCCTGCAAGGGACTGCTGTCAGTAGCTTGGTGTCTGTCCCTCCTGACTGTCCCGTGCTCACGTTTGTCCTGAGCGCGTACGGAGGGCAGGCAGCCGGCCGCCTGGGTGCCGCCCCTCACAGCCCGCCTCTGTGCCTCGGTTTCCCAGTCTGTAGGGCAGTGGCAGTCACGGCCCGAGTCCGCTCGCACGTGTGAGTGCACAGAACAGTGCCTGGCCAGAAGTCATTTGGTTAAGCCGGTGCCTGGTCGCTGTTTTGTGATTATTTGGAGACTTTCTGTAATTTGGGGAAATTTCCAGTTTGCTCCGGGTCAGTTGGAGCGGCGGCGGCTGGCCCCATGGCTGTTTGGATTCACCGCCTTCTGCCAAGTTCGGCTCACTTCCACTTTCTAGTTTTGCGTGTCACTTGCCAGTGACGGAAGTCCCACGGGCCTGTCACAGAGCCCAAGTTTTGCAGAAATGCCTGTTGTAGAAACTGAAGGTTCCCATCTCCTCACGCCACCCCCACCCCAGTTCCTAGAAATTTAATTTCTTGCATTTTCAACAAGGGAGAGGGGATCCTCTGCGGAAGAACGGGTGAGGCTGCTCTCGCCTGTCCAGCGGCCGGGCGCGGGCTCAGAGGCTGGCCCCCTCTGCCAGGGCCCTGAGGGTGAGGAGCATCTGTGTGGCCCCACTTCCTCACCTGCAGTCTCCCACTGTGACCAGGAGGAAGAAAGGTGGGGTGAAGCCAGCAACGATGAGGACGACCCCAAGAAGACGCTCCCTGAAGACCCGGAGACCTGCCTGCAGCTGAACATGGTCTACCAGGAGGTCATCCAGGAGAAGCTGGCAGAGCTCAGCCTGCTGCTGGCCCAGAACCGGGAGCAGCAGGTGGGGCAGGGCCTAGCCCCACAGACCGCCAGGGCCCAGCCCCCCGGAACCGGGTCCCTGCTCCACAGGTCGAGTCTGCCTCGCCCACTGGGGCCCCGTCTGTCCACAGGAAGAAGTCATGTGGGACCTGGCAGGATCCAAAGGCCCCAGGGTGAAGGGCGGCAAGAGCCTGCCGCTGAACCTGTACATCGGCCACTTCCTGAAACCCTACTTCAAGGACAAGGTCACCGGCGTGGTGAGTCGGCGAGGCGGGCAGGTTCCATGGGAAGGGGCTCGCGTCCCGACAACCTGCCACGGCTGTCGTGAGCACCTCGGTCTTTAGGGAGATGTTCTCCAACATTCTGAGACTCTCCCGGGCCCAGTGGCCCAGGCTTCCTCCTCTGGAATGGGGCAGCTGACCTCTGCATCACAGACAAGCCCCTGGACATGTCCTCAGAGGTGGCCGTGGGCGCCGGCACGGCGGGGTGAGGGTCCTGGCGGTGCGGGGCCCGATGTCTCTGGAGGCAGCCCTCCCCTCCTCCTCGACCCCTCTGCTGTCGCCAGTCCCTCCCTCTGCTTCCAGGGCCACCGCAGTGGGTCCAGCGTCCAGGGCCGGCCTGCGTGTGCCAGGCTGCTCGCAGAGGCTGAGGGGAGGTGTCCCGAGTCCACGTGGGGCCCTCCGGGTGAGCACGCCCGAGTCTGTGCACTGTGACGCTGT
Organism: Saccopteryx bilineata; assembly: GCF_036850765.1. Lineage (NCBI taxonomy): Eukaryota > Metazoa > Chordata > Mammalia > Chiroptera > Emballonuridae > Saccopteryx > Saccopteryx bilineata. The sequence goes on along the minus strand of NC_089491.1, from coordinate 1,749,695 downwards.
GTTCTCCGACAGGGGCCCCCTGCCAACGAGGACGCGCGGGAGAAGGCCGCCCAGGGCATCAAGACGTTTGAGGAGCTCCTGGTGACCAAGTGTGAGAGCCCAGCGGGGGCTGCGGGGGCCGCCCTGTCACCCTGCTTTCACCCGGCGCGCGCCACGCCCGCACGGCTCTGTCCGGAGCCTCTGCCGTGGGCATGGCCTTCCTTCCCCGGGCTGAGCGGGGTCCCTGTGGGGACACGTCCTGGCTGTGCGCTGGGCAGGTGGTTCGCCCTCCTTCTCCTCTGGCTTCACAGGGAAGCCAGGCTGACGGGTGGAAGGCCCGGGAGGCGGTCACACCAGCCGCCCTGAGTCACTGTCTCTCCCCAGGGAAGAGCTGGGAGAAGGCCTTGCTCAGGAAGTCGGTGGTGAGCGACCGCCTGCAGCGCCTGCTCCAGCCCAAGTTACTGAAGTGAGTGTCGCGGGCAGCGGGGGGCAGCCCCCCTCAGCTCCCTGGTGTTGGCCGACGCCCAGTGCCCCCCCCACCGGGTCCCCCTCTGCAGCAGCAGCCACAGACCCTGAGCTGTCTTCAGGGAGGCAGCAGCATAATGGTTTAGTGTGCAGACGGGGCGGCCACCAGCCAGGTTCACTTGTCTGACTCGGGCAGTTTCTCTGCTCGGGGCCTCAGTTTCCACCTGTGAAATGGGGACCATTCACGAGGCCTGTTTCATGTGTATGCTGAGGGGGTGACATCACACGGCAAAATCCCTGGCCAGGGGGCCCCCGGGGCCACACACCGCCTCACGCCTTGACGTTTGGGTCAGGATTTGCAGTGGTGGTGGCTGGGTCCCTCCGTGGGCTGCGGGGAAGATGGGTCCTCTCCCTGAACTATTCCGGAAGTGAGCGTGTGTGAGCTCCGGACTGGCCTCTGGCCTGACCCTGTCACCCTCCTGTGTGCAGCACAGGGCCAGCACGGGGACGCTGGGCTTGGCACGTGCTGCAGCCACAGTCACCACCTCACGTCTGCCAGCACACTGCCGCTCTGGCTGCTGATGTGGCCCCAAGTGACCACCAGAGGGGGTGTCGCGGCCTCCCCTGCAGGGTCAGAGCCTGAGCCAGGCTCCCTGTTGGTGCCCTGCCCCTGTGCGGTGGGGAGTGACCCGCCCTGCACGGGGCACGGCATCTGCAGGAGGGCCCAGCGGGCCCAGAGCCCTCCCCCCACCCCGTAACCCCGGCCCGCCGCCGCGCCCACAGGCTCGAGTACCTGCACCAGAAGCAGAGCAGGGTCACGAGTGAGGCCGAGCGGCAGGTCCTGGAGAAGCAGACCCGGGAGGCGGAGAAGGAGATCCAGGACATCAAGTGAGCCGCGCCCGACGGGCGGGGCAGGGGCGGGGCCGTGGAGCCAGGCCCAGCTGACCGCCGCGCTCCCCTCTGCAGCCAGCTCCCGGAGGAGGCCTTGCTGGGCAGCAGGCTGGACAGCCACGACTGGGAGAAGATCTCCAACGTGAACGTAAGTCAGGCGTGCCCCGTGGCCACCCGAGCCCCGTGCCCTGCGGTCAGGTGCGTGGCCAGCACTGAGGGGCAGCTTCACAGGCCTTCCCGCTGGTGCGAGGCCTCTGCTGGGGTGGTGGCAGAGGAGGCTCTGCCTTTAGAGCCAAACCCACGTGTCTGGCTGCCCGAGCCCTGGTGCTGGGACGGGCTCCCATTCTCCCCGTGCGCCTGTTGCCGGCTGTCAGGGGCACCCCCCCAGGCTTGGCCTCTCTGCGCAGTTTGAAGGGGGCCGTGGTGCAGAGGAGATCCGGAAGTTCTGGCAGAACTGGGAACACCCCAGCATCAACAAGCAGGAGTGGACTGGGCAGGAGTTAGACCGGCTGCAGGCCATTGCGGCCGAGCATGACCACCTGCACTGGCAGGAGATTGCGGAGGAGCTGGGGGTAAGGACCAGGCCCCCAACACCCCTGGGCAGAGTGCGTTCCGCAGCCGGGGGGCTTCTGGGTGCAGGGGCTTCACGGGCTGTGGGCTACACCAAAGCCGGGGCTCACAGTTGTCTGGCTGCTTTTGAGGGGACGGCCCTCCAGAGTGACCCCTCCACACCCCTCAGGCCTTGAGGCCCCTCTGAGAGCACGTCCTCCAGATGCTCTTGTTCACTGCTGATTTTGTCCCTTCCCTGTCCCCATCTCTGCTCCTGCCAAGCCCAGCGGGTTTATCCGAGGGGTGCTGAGGACACTTCCCTATGTTCTTCCGGTTCTCGTGCTGTTTCCCTCATGTCCTGAGGTGCCGACCGAGTTCTTCGCTTGGCCTCTGTCTCTAACAACAGAGACGTCGAAGGCCGCTTTCCTGACGCCCGCTTGGCAGGAGACGCTCCTTTTACGAATTCCTAATTCCAGGTTCATCGCCTCTTTCCATCTTAGCTCACGTAGGGATATGTTTTTAAGTCGTTAGGTTTCTTGGGGTTCTTTCCGTCGCTCTTTAGTTCGAACCGTACTGACTTGTGACCTGAGAATGTGAGCTGTGAAGTCCCCGTTTCTTAACTTACGGCTTTCACGGCCAAGCACGTGATCGCAACACACCCGACTAAACTTCCTACCAAAGCTGCTTAAGTACAGACGTGCTTGATTCTCCGAGGGCCTCGGGGTCCACAGAGCCCGCTGGGTCGTTTGTCTGCCGTCTTACTGAGTTTTCATCCCGAGAGCAGCATTGATGTAACTGGGTGAAATCTGGCGTGACATCGTTAACGAGGCGTTTTCTCCTCGTGTCTCCATTCTGCTGTGTGGTCAGCTGCTCTGTAGTTCAGTGTCTACAACTCCATGCTTTTATTGGTAAATTGTGCTTCCAAAAAGTCACGTCATGTTTTTGTATTGTTAGTTTTATTTTCAAAGACTTTTTTTTCTTTTTTAGAGCAGTTTTAGACTCACAGCAAACGAGAGGAAGGAGGGGACAGACTTCTGTGTCCCCTCTGCCCCCATGAGCACAGCCTCCCCCTCAGCGGCACCCCCTTACCAGGTGCTGGTTTTGGGGTTTTTTTAGTCAAGAATGGTCCCACACTGACACGTCACCATCACCCAGAGTCCACAGCTGACATTAGGGTCACTCATGGTGTGCGTTCTGTGGGCTTGGACAAGGTGTAACGGCGTGTCTGCTGTGACAACATCGTGGGGACGTTTCACGGCTAACATCCCCTGTGCCCCCCTGCCCTTCCCCGGCCTCCCCCCCCCCACCCCCGGCCCCTGATCGTTTCACTGTCCCCGTGGTTTCCCTTTTCCGGACGCCGCAGAGCTGTAGTCACAGTGTGTGCGTCCTTGTCAGGTTGGCCCCTCTCTCAGTCAGAGGTGTGTGGGGTCCCTCCAGGTCTGTCTCTTCATGGCTCAGGTCTTCGTAGCACTGAATGATATCCCACTGTCCAGAGGGACCACAGTGGATTGTCCATCACCTACTGGAGGACCTCTTGGTGGCTTCTGAGATCTGTCCACTAGGAATACAACACCTGTGGGCCGCTGTTTGCGTGGACATAAGTTTTCAGCTCCTTTGGGTAAATACCCAGGAGCACAGTTGCTGGATTGCATGCTCAGGGTCTGTTTATGTTTAGCTTTGTCAGAAATCACGCCGTCTTTCAAAGTGGGCGCGAGAGTGTTCCTGCTGCTCCGGCCCCTCTTGGCGCTCGGGGTGGTCTGCGCTCGGGGTGTCCGCGGTCCTGACAGGCGTGCGGGGGTGTCGCAGTCTAACTGGCATTTCTCTGGCAATGTGAGGGGGAGCTTCTCACATACTTCTTTCCTGTTGCAGATCTTTATCCAGGTGTTTGAAGGTCTTTAGTCCCTTTTGTAAACATTGTTTCTTAAGGTTCTCTGTATCTGTCTTTAGGGTAACAGTCCTTGATCAGATACGCTGTATCTGTCTGTAGGTAACAGTCCTTGGTCAGATACGCTGTATCTGTCTGTAGGTAGCAGTCCTTGATCAGATACGCTGTTTTGCATTTTCTCCGCCTGTGCACTGTCTTCTGATCCCCTTGGTGTCGCCTCTCAGCACACAGGAGTTTCTAATTGGAGTCGGTTGTTTCTTTCACGGATGGTGCTTTCAGTGTCGTACGCAGAAGGCATCGCCGTCCTGGCCGGGTGGGTGGTGCAGGTCCCGCCCGCCGCCCTCGTCACCGCCCGGACCCCCTGCAGAGAGACCCTGGCACTAGGAGCCTCTAGGAGCTCCGGGCCTGGCCGGCCGCGTGTTCCCGCGTGTGTCTGTCTGCAGTGTGGCTTTCAGGCCACAGGGTGACGTGTCACGGCGACTTGCAGAGCTGTTTTCCTTCTGTAGACTTGTATCTCTGTCGTGGGGCCCTCTCACTGTCCCCTCAGGTCTGGTAGGAGCGCGTAGACCCCCGGGGCTCACCGGCGTGTGTCACCATGCGGCGCCTCCGACCCAGCCGCGTGCGGGGCGCCCCTGTGTGCGCGGGCGCAGGCCCGGTGACACCCTTTGCTGTGGTTTGTCCCGGGAAGACCAGCCGCAGTGCCTTCCAGTGCCTGCAGCAGTTCCAGCAGCACAACAGAGCCTTCAAGCGCAGGGAGTGGACAGAGGAGGAGGACCGCATGCTGACCCAGCTGGTGCAGGAGATGCGCGTGGGCAGCCACATCCCCTACCGGAGGAGTGAGTCTGCGGCCCCGGGGCCTCCGGGGCGGGGGCAGGGGGTGGCTGGTGGTGCCTGAGCGTGGTGCGGGGAGGCCGGGTCCTGCCCTCCTGGGGATGGTGACTGGGCGGGGGCAGGGGGTGGCTGGTGGTGCCTGAGCGTGGTGCGGGGAGGCCAGGTCCTGCCCTCCTGGGGATGGTGACTGGGCGGGGGCAGGGGGTGGCTGGTGGTGCCTGAGCGTGGTGCGGGGAGGCCGGGTCCTGCCCTCCTGGGGATGGTGACTGGGCGGGGGCAGGGGGTGGCTGGTGGTGCCTGAGCGTGGTGCGGGGGGGCCAGGTCCTGCCCTCCTGGGGATGGTGACTGGGCGGGGGCAGAGGGTGGCTGGTGGTGCCTGAGCGTGGTGTGGGGAGGCCAGGTCCTGCCCTCCTGGGGATGGTGACTGGGCGGGGGCAGGGGGTGGCTGGTGGTGCCTGAGCGTGGTGCGGGGAGGCCAGGTCCTGCTGTCCTGGGGATGGTGACTGTCCCCAGCAGTTAGAACCGCACTCCATGGTGACCGGAGGGGCAGTGCTCACGAGGCCCCTCCACCCCCAGTTGTCTACTACATGGAAGGGAGGGACTCCATGCAGCTCATCTACCGCTGGACCAAGAGCTTGGACCCCAGCCTCAAAAAAGGCCTCTGGTCCCCAGAGGAGGACGCGGTACATGTGGGGCCCGGGGGGAGACGTGCCTGGGCCGCGCCCTTGGACCCTGCAAGCTGCTGCCAGGCCCCGACGTCCCTTCTCACACAGACTGAGTGCAGGGTGGGGGGCCATGCCCCCCCAGGCTCATCTGTCTGTGTGTCCCTTCCTGCAGAAGCTGCTTCAAGCCGTGGCCAAGTACGGGGAGCAGGAATGGTATAAGATCCGGGCGGAGGTGCCGGGCAGGAGTGACGCCCAGTGCCGAGACCGGTGAGTCAGGCGTGCTGGGCGCGGCGGGCCTGGGTGGGAGGAGGTGAGGACCCAGGCTGTCGGGCCCCGGGGGACGGCTTTCGGGTACAGGGGACACCCGGTCAGGAAATAGGATCGCTGTTATTTTCAAACCACACCTTGATTCAGACTCGACTTGTGATGGGCCCTGGTTGACAGTAGCCCTGAGCCCTGTTGTCCAAATTCCTCTCCCGAATTTTTTTAATCCAAACAGCTTTATTAACCCTTTGAGTAGCGAGTTTTTTTCATGCTCACTGACCCCCAAGAGTGATTTTTTTATTTCAAAAAATGGGCCTTGGCTGGTTGGCTCAGTGATAGAGCGTCAGCCTGGCATGTGGAAGTCCCGGGTTCAATTCCCAGCCAGGGCACACAGGAGAAGCGCCCATCTGCTTCTCCACCCCTCCCCCTCTCCTTCCTCTCTGTCTCTCTCTTCCCCTCCCGCAGCCAAGGCTCCATTGGAGCAAAGATGGCCCGGGCGCTGAGGATGGCTCTGTGGCCTCTGCCTCAGGTGCTAGAATGGCTCTGGTTACAACAGAGTGGTGCCCCAGATGGGCAGAGCATCACCTCCTGGTGGGCGTGCCGGGTGGATCCCGGTCGGGCGCATGTGGGAGTCTGTCTGACTGCCTCCCCGTTTCTAACTTCAGAAAAATACAAAAAAAAGAAAAAAGAAAGAAAAGAAATTAGTTCCAGTTATAGTTTTATTAACTTAAAATCATATTTGTTTCATAACCAATTTATGGAAACAAGAACATACATTTGCCTTCTTTTAACATCACCTTACACATTTTAGAAATAAATCGGTCGTACTCTGGATGGTCAGGAGGCACGAGGACGACGCACATGAACGTTTGTACTCCTCAAGGGCTTACGATATAAGTCACACAACGTACAACTCACCTTTATACTGTTCAGTTCTGTGGTTTCTAGGGTATTCATCAAGCTGTGTAGCACTTGCTTTTAGGACATTTTGGTTCCCCTACAATGAAAACTTATCCCCTAACAAAGAAAATAAACAGTTCAAAACCAGGCAGAGGACCTGGGTAGACACCTCTCCAAAGGAGACATGCAAACAGCCGTTGCAACCAGGAAAAGACGCTCACATCGCTTGTCATTTCAGAAGGATAAGTTAGATCAGTGGTCCCCAACCTTTTTTGGGCCACGGACCAGTTTAATGTCAGAAAATATTTTCACGGACCGGCCTTTAGGGTGGGACGGATAAATGTATCATGTGACTGAGACAAGCGTCAAGAGTGAGTCTTAGACGGATGGAACAGAGGGAATCTGGTCATTTTTTAAAAATAAAACATCGTTCAGACTTAAATATAAATAAAACGGAAATAATGTAAGTTATTTATTCTTTCTCTGCGGACCGGTACCAAAGGGCCCATGGACCAGTACCGGTCCGCGGCCCGGGGGTTGGGGACCACTGAGTTAGAACCACCGTGAGTGACCCCTTCACACGTGAGACAAGGAGCCACCGCAATCCTGCGCACCGAGGGTGGGGGCGCGGTGTGGGGCCCCGCGTGGGAGTGGCCAGCGGCTCCTCGGAAGCCACGCAGAGTGGCCACGCGGCCCAGGACCCCTGCACTTGGGTGGAAACAGCCCCGATGCTTGTGGGCAGGTTGGCGGATAAGGGACGTGGGGCCGCAGAGCCCAGATAACAACGTCACTTGGCCTGAGACACAACGTGGGAACCTGGCGTGTGCCGTGGTGTGGACGAGCCTGGGAGCCAGCGCGGTGGACACGCCGTGTGCACGGACGTGCTGTTTTTCTCTCACACGCCCTGCTAGGTGTGCGACGGCTGGGTCACGTGGTGACATGGTTTCACCTGCCGGGAACCTGCCGGACTGTTTCCAAAGTGGCTGCTGCCCCCACTGACCACTGACCACTGACCACCCCATGGCAGCATGGGCTGGGTTTCTGTCGCCCACGTCCTTGCCCATGCTTAGTGCTGTTCCCGTGGGAGCCGTCCTGGTGGGGGGACGAGTGTCCCTGTGGGTGGGTGTGGCATTTCCCCAGTGGCTGCTGCCCCCACTGACCACTGACCACCCCATGGCAGCATGGGCTGGGTTTCTGTCGCCCACGTCCTTGCCCATGCTTAGTGCTGTTCCCGTGGGAGCCGTCCTGGTGGGGGGATGAGTGTCCCTGTGGGTGGGTGTGGCATTTCCCCAGTGGCTGCCCACATGGGCATCTCTTCTGTGCTGCTGGCCTCTGCCTGTTGTCTCTGGAGAAATGTCTCTTCACGGCCTGTACGCATTTTTAAAATTGAGTTATTTGTGTTACTGACTCGTACAGAGTTCTTTGTGACTTCCAGACACAAGTCCCTGCTCAGGCACCTGGTTTGCAGGTGCTCTCACGGTCCATGGGTCATTCTTCACTTTCTTGATGGTGAAGCACGCGAGTTTTTTTAACTCTGATAAAGTCCAATCTGTCTGTATTTTGGGGTTGGTTGCCCAGCCACCTTCGTATCTAAAACGTCCGTTTGTTTTCATGTTGTTCCTAGGTATCTCAGCAGGTTACACTTCAGCTTGAAAAAGGGACGGTGGAATTCAGAAGAAGAGGAGAAGTTAATTGAACTGATAGAGAAACACGGTGTCGGTGAGTCCTCCTTGGCACAGACATGTGGGCGCCCAGCGGGCTACTCCGTTCCCGTCTGCCTCCTGGCCGCCACCCCCCTCCCGGGCACCAGGGCGGTGGTTTTCTCATCCCACGGCAAGTCTGTGCGCGCTGGAGGGGGCTCAGGGCGGGATGGGTGAGAGCCGGCACCACGCCCAGCTCCGTGCAGGCGGCCTGTCCACGGACTTGTTTAATTTACGGACCTGAGCCGGCTGTTTTCCACTGGAGGGCAAAGCTTCTCAAAGGCGAGAGCTGTGCTGGGGGTGGGGGTGCCCTGAGGGGGGGCGCAGCTGTGGAGGAGACCCTCCCTGGGCTGAGGGCCACTTCCCAGGTGACGGCCGGGCGGTGAGGCAGCTCCCCTGTCCTCGGTGCAGGTCACTGGGCGAAGATCGCTTCTGAGCTCCCCCAGCGGACGGGCTCCCAGTGCCTGAGCAAGTGGAAAGCCATGGTCAGGGTGAGGCCTCCCGCGGGGCGGGGAGGGGTGCGGGGAGGGGGCGCAGGGGCCCGGCCGGACGGACAGGACAGGACGGCTGCTCTCTGGCCGGGGCGTCTCTCCAGGAGGCCGCGGGCGGAGACCGGGCTGGCAGTGACCGCGCTCCCTGTGCCTGCCCCAGAAGCCTGCCCGCCCGCCCACGTCCCTGTTGCCGAGCCCGGGCAGCTGAGGCCTGAGCAGCCCCTCCGCCCACAGAGGAGGCAGGGTCGGGGCAGGAGGCGGCGGCAGCGCCTTCGCAACGTGCGCTGGAGCTCCAGCAGCGGGGACAGCAGCAGCGGGGACAGCAGCGCGGACAGCAGCGGGGACAGCAGCAGCGGGGACTCGGAGCCCGAGCCGGAGGAGGCCCCGGACACCCAGGAGGGTGGCCAAGCGCAGCCATCGGCACAGCACCCCGTGCCAGACGTGGACCTGTGGGTCCCTGCCAGGCTGAGCGTCCCCATGTCGAAGGCCGCGCGGGCCGGGGGCGGCCCAGGACGCTCGGCTGCCTCGCCCGGCCCTCCCAGCGCCTCCAGTGCGGCCCAAGGTGGCGGCAGGGAGGCAGAAGGGCCGGGCTGGGCACAGGCCCTCTCTGGGACCCAGCGTGCTGGCATGAGGGGCGTCGGATACCCACGCTGGGCGGGCGCCCACCCTGAGAGCACAGAGGAGCCGGCAGATGAGGTGGGCGTGGCCCTGGCACCGCCCGGGGTGTGGGGCTGGACGCTGCTGGGCGGTCAGGAGCCAGGCCGCTGGGTGCACGGCAACCCCTCCTTGCTCTTAGGACAGTGGCTTCTGGCCGCTGTGAGGACGGGCGGGCAGCAGGGGGCAGCACCGCCCCACCCGGCTCCCTGTAAGAGCCACGTGAAGAGCGAGGAGCTGCTGCCCGCAGGCTGCACCAGCCCCCAGCTCGGGCTGCCGGGCCAGTCCCCTGAGCCCCGTGCTGGGGGGCCACTCGGGCCGCCGGGCCGGTCCCCTGAGCCCCGTGCTGGGGGGCCACTCGGGCTGCCGGGCCGGTCCCCTGAGCCCCGTGCTGGGGGGCCACTCGGCTGCCAGGCCGGTCCCCTGAGCCCCGTGCTGGGGGGCCACTCGGGCTGCCGGTCCGGTCCCAAGCCCCGTGCTGGGGGGCCGCCGGGCCGGTCCCCTGAGCCCCGTGCTGGGGGGCCACTCGGGCCGCCGGGCCAGTCCCCTGAGCCCCGTGCTGGGGGGCCACTCGGGCCGCCGGGCCGGTCCCCTGAGCCCCGTGCTGGGGGGCCACTCGGGCCGCCGGGCCGGTCCCCTGAGCCCCGTGCTGGGGGGCCCCCTGAGGCCTCAGGGCCTCCGCACGTGTCTCCCCCACGCAGCACCAGCGTTGGGGTCGGGAGGGGGCCTGCGCTGCCCGTGGGGCGGGCTCCATGTGGGCTCCTCGCCCTGCAGCCCCGCCCTGTGCTGTCTCTCTGTCAGGGGGGGCGGCAGCTGCTGAGGGTGCCTCTGGAGACTGTGCTGCGGGTGCTCCAGACCAACACGGCGGCCCGGCGCCGTGCCCTGGTGAGGGCCTGCCCGTGTCCCCTGCCCCTGCCCGGCCACGCACTCAGGGCACGCCTCGCCCAGCCGCCACCTCTGTCCCACAGATGGAGAAGCTGAAGCAGCCGGGCCGGCCGGGCTCCCCCCGGGTGACAGGCCCCGTTGGTGACGCGGACCAGCCCCGTGTGCGGCGGCTCTGGCAGCGGCACCGGGGACACATTCTGCAGAGCAGGCTGCTCGAGCGCCGGCTGCTGATGGCCGTGAGCCCGTGGGTGGGCGACGTGGTCCTGCCCCGCGCTCCCCAGAGGCCCCCCGCGGCGCCCACGCGGGGTACTGTCCCTGGGTTCCAGGGGGACGGGGACACGCAGGGGACCTGCAGGTGGACGCTGACTTTCTAAAAGGGCATCTGCTGGAGGGTGTGGGGCTTGGTCTCTGTCGTTCTGCTTAGCTGACAGGTCAGTGTGGGGAGTGTCCTAACCCCCCAGCCTTCAGCAGGGGCGTCTGTCTGGACTGGAGGTTCTTCGGGGCTCCCTGCCTGGCACCGGGCTCCGAGGCTCGCGGGCCCTCCAGGGGAGGGACCTGGAAGCCACTTTGTGCCTGTGCCCTTGTCCCCCCAGCCGACGGCATCAGGGCGCAGCTGCAGGACGCCCGCTTGGCCAGCACCCCGGTGTTCACCCTCCTCATTCAGGTGAGCCTCCGACACGGAGCTCTCTGTCTCTGTGACGTGGGTGGTTTGTGGGGCTCCTGCAAGCACAGCTTCCCACAGCTGTGGGTCCCTGACGTGGTCTCCCAGTGACCGACAGCTTCTAGCGGCAGCATCCCTGCCACCGTCGGCTAAACCAGCCCCGAAGGGTGGGGCTCGGGGAGGGGTGTGTCCTGGCAGCTGAGGGGGCAGCAGGCTCTCTGCCCCAGGCTCTGTGCTCCTGAGAGGCGCTATGGTCAGGGCTGCGGACACCTTGGTCATCTCAGCCCCTCCAGGCAGGGCAGGACCTCCCGTCACGTGTGGTGTCACACGTGGGTCATGTGTGTGTGCCTGTATGTCCCCTCAGCTGTTCCAGATCGACACTGCCGGCTGCATGGAAGTCGTTCGAGAGAGGAAGGCCCAGCTGCCCGCCCTGCCCCAGGCTGGTGCTCAGGTGAGGAGTGAGGGTGAGTGCTGGGCATGGGCTCCCCTGGCCCTGCCCCCCTCTCCTCCCACCCCTAGGCAGGAAGTGAGGAGCAGCAGCTCTGGCAGGGACAGGAGGTGCCCAGTGCCATGGGTTTGGGCTCTGGGAGGGTCTGCCGGGCTCAGGGAGGGCCCGGAGCCTCCGAGGACTTCCAGTCACGTCCTGGGCTGAGACAGGACCCACACTCAGGCCCACCTGGCACCTGGCACCACTGCCACCACCCCTGGTGCAGGTGGCTGAGCCCGTGGGGTCCGTCAGTAAGAGGGTGCCCTGCTTCTCCCTGCGACCAGCTAGACCAGCTCAGAGGAGCCCCCTGAGGGCCCTGTAGGCAGCGCTGCCTCAGGAGGGGGCCAGGGGCCTGGGTGGGTGCCAGGCCAGGGGTGCTGTCTGGGCCAGGCCGGGCCTCTGGGCTAGTGCAGGGGTGGTGCGAGGGGCAGGACTTATCCCCGTGGCAGGAAGGGGCCATGCTCTTGGTGATGGTGGGAAAGGGGGCGGGGCCCCTGGGGACTCCCTGATGGGCTGACTCGCCCCCTTCTCTTCCAGGCACCCCTGAGCGCCCCGCAGCCCCCAGGTACTGCTTCCCCTCCCCCCTTCCCCTTCCCCTCCCTCCCCTCCCCCTCTCCCTCTGTCTTGTCTCTAGGGGAGAGAGGCCAGTCTGTCCCAGGCTGGGAGCAGCACGCCAGGCCCCTGATAAGGGACTTTCTTGCGTCCCGGGAGGGGGACAAGAGCCTGGCTGGCCCGAGGTGGGGTGGGGGGTGTTCCTTGGACTCTGGCCTGTGAGCACCACAGGGGAGCCCTGAGGCCTCCCTGGCGCGGAGGGGACGTGAGAGGCAGGAGCCTCTCCTGGGGCCACTGCACATCTGCTGCACCAGCAGTTGCACAAGGGTCTGTGGTCCCGAGAGAGGATACCAGGAGGGCGGACAGTGGTTTGGAGACGTTCACGATTTGGGGGCCTGCACACCAGGCTCCTGCTGCCTTGCTCCCAGCAGCGCCCCCAGAGGGCCCCTGGCAGGATGCAGGGCCAGGCCCTCGTCAGCGCCCGCTCGTCTTTCCTCAGAGAGCCTCCTGCGCTGCGCGCCGGCCCGGGAAGCCGCAGAGAAGAGCACCCACCACGGCGGGCAGAGGGGGCGGCACCCCCGCCGGGCCGAGTCCACCTCCCGGGCGTCCCCGCCGGCCCCGTGCGGCCCGAGGCCCAAGCCCAAGACCGTGTCCGAGCTGCTCCGGGAGAAGCGGCTACGGGAGGCTCAGGCCAGCAGGGCAGTCCAGGGCCCCGTGGTCCTCCCGACCCCGCTGCTGGTCGCCTCACCTCTGGTCCTCCAGCCGCCTGGACCGCTGGCCTCCCCCCTGTCCCCAGCCACAGGGCTGGCTATCTCAGACTCGGTGCTCTCTGGGCCTGCGGTCCCCACAGCGGCCAGTCCGCGTGCTTCAGACTCCTGGACCTCGACCACGGGCAGGGGGCCCCCTGCTCTGCAGACCCTGGCCTTTGCTCCCGTCTCCACCGTGGCTGGGACGCCCCCAGCTGCCGCCAGAGCCCCCACTCTGGACCCTAGCCCGGCGCCTGTCAGCGGCCATCTCTGTGGTTTCGGACAGTCTCAGGCCCCCACCTCGTCCCGGAAGCAGGGCCTGCCCGAAGCCCTGCCTTTCCTCCCCGCTGCCCCCAGCCCCGGGCAGCTGCCGGTCCAGCCCCTCAGCCTGACGCCCGCTCTGGGCACCCCCCGTGGTGGGCCACACATGGCGGCCAGCACTCCGCTGCCTGTCACCTGGGTGCTCACGGCCCAAGGGCTGCTCCCTGTGTCGATGCCGCCCGTTGTGGGCCTTCCCAGGCCATCAGGGGTCCTTGACCCCAAAGGGCCATCAGCAGTGGTGGCTCTGTCACCCTCCTTGACTGAGACTCGGGCAGGCCAGGGCACAGCCAGCACAGACTCAGGATCAGCCCCTCGCGCCGGGACAGACCTCACACCCCGCTCAATGCCCCCGCCGTCCCTCAGCCCTGCAGAAGTGGACGGTGACGGGGCTCGTGCTCCTGGGGGACTCTCTTCGCCCGGAGAGGCCCACGTGGCTGGGGAGATGGCCTCCCAGGCTGAAGTCCTGGCTGACCACCCGGAAGCAGAGGTGCCCGGGTCCAGCCAGCTGCCTCTACACAGTGGTGCTGACCCGGGGAATGCCCCAGAAAGGACACTGGTGCCCGCCTCAGAGCCAGCGGAGGCCAAGGCACCTCTGGACTTGGAGAGGCCACCCCCACCCCAGCTTGGGCCTGAGAAGGGTGCCCTGGACCTGGGCCTCCTGTCCCAGGAGAGCGAGACGGCCGTGCGGGAGTGGCTGCGGGGACAGCGCGGCGTGTGTGTGCCCCCGCTGGGCAGCAGACTGCCCTACCAGCCCCCCGCCCTGTGCAACCTGAGGGCGCTGTCCAGCCTCCTGCTGCACAAGAAGACACTGGAGCACAGGGCCGCCTCCCTGGTGCCCGGCGGGGCAGCCGGGGCCCTGCAGGCCGCGCTGGGGCGGGTGCGGAGGCGGCTGCAGCACAGCCCGGCCTACCTGCTGCTGAAGGCCCGCTTCCTGGCGGCCTTCACCCTGCCCGCGCTCCTGGCCACCCTGCCCCCGCCCGGCGTCCCCACCACTGTGTCCGCAGCCACGCCGGCTGACCCCGAGAGCGAGGATGACCAGGAGCCGGAGCTCCTGGACAGTGACGGCCCGCTGGACTGCCAGGCGCGTGGGGGTCCCCAGGCAGGGCCCGCGGCCACAGCCCCCCTTCAGGTAGGTGGCCACCGGCATGGAGCGCCCACCCCACTTCCCTGGGTGCCCCCTTGGGCGCCCTGCCGCCTGCCTGCGGTGTGTGGCCTGCCTGGGGGCGGGGTGGGGTGGGGGCGGAGCAGGTGGAAGTGGCCGGGGCCTGAGAGCTGTGGCTCCTGAGGAGGAGGAAGCTGGCCGCGCCTGCCAGCTGCGTGCAGACTGCGGAGGCTCCGCCTCCTCGGCCACTGGTGGTGAGAGAGGCAGGAACCTCGCTTCTGACACGGGAGACCCCGGCCTCTCCTGGGGCTCCTGCCCCGCTGCCCTGTCTGCGGGGAGCTGGCTTGGGCTCCATGCCCACCTGTGCGCACCCCTCTCCTGGCCGGCCCGCCTCTGCCCCTGCCCCTCCAGACAGCGGGCCCGTCCTCAGGTGTCGGCTCTGGCCCCACTCACCTCGGGGCTTTCTGAGCTGTGGGCGAAACCACTCCCTGCTCCCCAGGGAGAGCCGACAATAACATGTGAGGAGGGTGTCCCTGCGTCCTCTGTGGCAGCAGCACAGGGGTCACTGGCAAGGCCGCCTCGCCTGTCCCCGTTGTCTGGGGCTGGGCCCCTCACACTGCCCAGTCAGGGAGGTTGTCCCGGCTGCTGCAGATGTGTCTCGGGCACATTGGTGGCCTCCCCTCTCCTCCCCGTGTGGGGAGGCCGTGGCTGTGGGCTGGAGGACACGGGAGGCAGGGTGGTGGCGGAGGGCTGTGCCACCCTCCCCAGGGGCCTTGCCTGGGTCCCAGGGCTGTCCTCTGGGCTGACAAGCAGCGGGTCCAGTGCTGGACCCCAGGTCCGAGAGGAACAGGCCCCTGCACTGCACTGTGTATGCGGCCTCTTCACCACCTGTTCCTCGGTCCCTGTCCTGCTGACCCGGCGGGGGAGAAGGGACACGGGGTTGCTCAGGGGTGGGAGCCCCAGGTGAGGCAGGCTTCAGCAGAAAGCTGGGGCCTGCGTGTGGCCCCAGGGAGGGCAGCGCCCTCCCATCCCTTGCCAGTCGTGGCCCCAGTGTGTGGTGGTGTCCCCAGGCCAGCCTGTGGTCCTCCTCTGCTGAGGCCTCGGCAGCCAGAGCTTCCCGTCCCATGGGGCCCTCACCCACTCCCTGCTACTCTCACTGCCCCCCATCTCGTCCATCCTGGCAAAGAGGTCTCTCCCGTCCCCACACTGGATTCCGTTTCAGGGAGTCCTGGACCCTGGTGAGGACCGCGCCCCGCCCTGCCCGGACGATTCCAGTGACTTGGACGTGCTCAAGACCCGGCAGGGCCGGCACATCCGGAAGCGGAGGAGGCTGCTGTGAGCAGGTCAGCGGTGAGGGCGGGCCGCTGTGGTCCAGGCCAGCCAGGCGAGTGGGGGGTTGCTGGCTGGTGTGGCCCTGAGCTCACAGCAGGTGGTGGTGTTAGGCAGGTGGGCCCAGGTCTGGAGAGGTCCTGGGCAGGGGCTGGCTGACTCACGACCCCCCTCCCGCCCCTGGGTCCCTCTGTCCTGCACTCTTCTCCCTGTCTGCCTGCTCAGTGGGCAGCTCCTCAGAGGCACCCTCCCTGACCGCTGTCCTGAGGAGGCACCGCCTGTCCCAGTGTCCGTCTGTCCGGAGGCACTCCCTTACTTGCCCACTCCTTGTTTGCCCACTCCACTGTCTTCCCATCCCATGAACGTGAGCCCATGAGGGCAGGCATGTGGCTTTTTGCTGCTGGGTCCCCGGTGACCAGACTGCAGGTCCCAAGTAGGCCCTTAGCACCAATTGGTTGAGTTTGTGACATCAAGACTGAAGTGGGGGCAGATGCTGTGGTCAGCAGGTCCCCAGTGGCCAGAGAGGCTCCTTTTATTCACTTGAGAGTAGGGGCAAGGAGAGACGGGAACAGCAGTCTGTTCCTGCGTGTGCCCTGACCGGGGATCGAACTGGCAGCCTCTGTACTGCAGGGCGACACTCTCACCAACTGAGCCACCCAGCCAGGGCAGGAGAGGCTCCTCTGAGCACCGGGGGCCGTGAGGTCCCAGGGGGGGCGAGGGGGGGGAGAGAGGTGAGCCCACAGAGGGGTCATCACTGCGGCCCACCCTCTGGCTCACGGTCTGTCCTCGCCACGCCCCCCACCCCACATGGTGCCTCCACAGCATCAGGTGGAGTCTGGCTGTGATCGGGGCGCCCCCACCATTGGGGTGTCTTGTGTTCCAGGACAGCTCTGCCCAGATGCCCACGGTGGCTCCATCAGGAGTGGGACCCTGCTGGACTTGGCAAGCCCATCACCCACCCCACAGGAGAAAGTGGCCGGGGACCCGGAGAGGCTCTGCCAATAGTGACCACGCTGTCACGGGGACCGTCCCCTAATGCAAGTTGGAATATTTGAAAGAATAAATAAATGTCCTCTATTTTTGAATTAAAAAACAAGCTACAGGCTGTTTGTCCTGAGATAGTGGGCCATGAGAGGGATGGGCCCCCCCCCGGACATGCTGGGAGTTGACCAGCTGGGCCTGGGGTCCTTGGACCCCCTGAGAAGCAGAGGCCCTTTCCACAGGAAGCAATGTGGCTGCCATCCTTCAAGGTGCCACATCAGGGCCGAGGGCGACCACTTCCTCCACCGTCCAGACCACACAGCCGACCCAGGCAGCTCCACCGAGCGCCTCTCTGTGTCCTGTAGGCCTGTCTTTAGCACAGGGCTGTCCCAGGAGCCCCCATCTGTCCCAACGCTCCAGCTTCCGGTCCTCATGGCCGGCTCCCGGTGATGTCACTGCTGTGTCGTGGAGAGCTTCCAGCAGAGAACTGGAGCAAGTGGGCCCAGCTGTGTCCTGGCTCGGCCTCCGCCTCACCCCCGCCAGACAGCACGCGTCACGTCACGCCTGCCGTGGGCCCACTTGCCACGGGCTGCCTGTGTAAGCGGTGTTGTTATGCACTCAGGACTCTCAACTAATTTCTAGTTTTCTTTGACTTCCTCTGGCCTGTGGCTGGTCTGGAGGTTTGTATTTAATTTCCATATATGCAGGGATTATCAGATACCTTTCTGGATCGGTCATGACGTACCCTGAAACCAAGACGTTTCCATGACTAGTGCCCCTTTATTAGCTGTTCTACAA
This sequence comes from Saccopteryx bilineata, assembly GCF_036850765.1. NCBI lineage: Eukaryota > Metazoa > Chordata > Mammalia > Chiroptera > Emballonuridae > Saccopteryx > Saccopteryx bilineata. Next base: position 1,732,559 of record NC_089491.1, on the reverse strand, counting down.
AGTGAGGAAACTGGGTGGTCAAGGGCCCTGCACTGGCCAGCCACTCCTGCGGGGGGCCCAGCACAGAGCACGACCCCCGGAGTGCAGCTACCCCCAAGGGTCTGGAGGACCCCGGGCTGTCGGGCCTCTGCTGTCCTGGGGGCAGGTCGCCTTGCCGCCCCCAAGCCTCAGCAGCACCTAGTTTTACCAGGACTCCCAGGTTTCAGCCACAAACAGCCCGCCAGCCGCCACGGCCAGGAGACAGAGAAGCCCAGGGACTGAGGACCGGGGCCCCACAGGGAGGAGCGGCTAGGCGGTGAGACACCTCAGGAAGGCAGAGCCAGGAGCATGCCCGTCCTGCTAATCCTGCCTGGCCTGTCGCTGTCACCTCCACCCGGCCGGCGGCAACTCAGTTCAACCGGCTGTGCTGGTGAGGCAGGGGTCTGGGGATTCCCACAGCCATCCGAGTCTTGGGAGCCTGCTGTCACCATCTATGTCCTGGTGGGAAGTGGGGGCGCTTCCAGGAAGAGCTGCGGGGTTGGCTGATGGCGTGTGCTGTGTAGCACGTGAGGCAGGGCTGTGCCTTCCTGCAGGCTGCAGCGGCCTCCCCTGCCCAACGCCCTGGGGACAGCACACTGCCTGGCCAGGCTGCCGGCCCCCACAGGGCTGCTGGAGGTGAGGGTTAGGCCCACACAGAGCACCCCCTGCCCGAAAGGCCTCCGGAAGCCTGTGTCTGAGCCAAAGCGGACTGGACCGAGGACGGTCTTAGCTGACCTCACACGATGGGGGCGCTGAGGCTGGGCCTCCGGGGCGCGGAGACCTCTCGGCAGCTTTCCTCCGAGTGCGAGTGCGAGTGCGGGCACTTCCACGTTCCGGCCCGGCTCCGCCCCCAGCCTCAGCCGAGCCAATCGGAAGGCAGCTGCCTGGGGCTGTCCCCCCTTCAGGAAGTACCCCGGCTCCCTGCGGGCTCCACCCTCCCTCACCAGCTGCGCGCCACCTCCTGTCCCTCGTTGAATCTGTGGCCCTGGCTGACAGGTGTCCAGCTGCGCGCCGTGCGCCCTCCGGGACCCTGAGGTAGGCTGGTCTGGGCCTCCCTGAAAGGTGGCTGGGAGGATGCGGCTCTCTGCTAGGGGCTCGTGGGGCAGGAGCAGGTCCTGGAGCAGAGGTCCCAGGAGGGCACAGGTGACCTCCACTCTTCTGCCCTGTCCCCCTTCACGGACACTGGCACCTACCTGCTCGTGCATTTCAACAGAACCAACGGCAGGGTGTCTGGTGTGGGACCTGCAGGCTTTAGGCTAGAAAGACGGGAGTGGTCGAAGGCCCATCGGCCGTGGTGCTGTTTCCTCAACGCCTTGGCTGTCGGCTGGGCTGGGTGGGGTGACCACACACAGCAGGAAGCTGGAGAGACTCCTCAAAAGCCCGGGCAGGCCAGCACCTGGGCATTAGGAGTGTGGCTGGGCTCCTGGGGGCCGGACCCGGCCTTTCCCACGTGGGCTGAGGGCTCCGTCCCCACCACCCGGAGGAGTGACCGTGCGGCTGCTCCCTGCCATGGCCTGGCCCCGGAGAGAGCTGTTTGCCGCCTTCTGGCAGAAGGGAACAGCAGGCGGTGGTACCAGCCTAGTGGTCCCCTTGCTGATGAGCTGACAGGTCAGTCCCTGGAGAGTGTGACCTAGAGCAGCCCCCCTGGCAGGCGGGAGAGGAGCCCAGAGATGGCTGGCCCCCCGGGACCAGAGCACCGGGCAGGCCTCTTGGTGACAGCCGCACACAGCCCGTCCCCGCGTGCCCGGCCCTGGCTCTCTGGAGCCATCCGGTCACCCTTCCCAAAAGGCAGTATCGCCAAGCCTGACTTGCAGCCGGCCAGGCCGTGGGCAGCCCCGGGGTGACTGTTGCATCACCAGCCGCCGGAAGGCGAGGAGGGAAGAGGACTGGGATGGGAGCGGGTGCCACATCGGGGAATGAGGAAGTCATGGGGCTGTGCAGGTGGGAAGGACACTTGCCAACGTGCTTCTGGCCCCAGCCTGAGCCCTGGCTGGCTGGGGGCTGGAGCCCCCTCCCCCACCTGCCAGGGAGGCTGTGGGGTGGGAGCAGGGCCCAGGAAGGGCCAGGAAGGGCCAGGCATGGCCGCCCCGGGAGCACGTCACAGCACCAGGTCGCCCCCCTCGTTGGTTGCTGAGACGGGAGGGTGGGGGAGGCCGCACGCCTCTCCGGGCTGCACCCAGGCGAGTTCCCTGTTGGGCTCTGCCTGGCGTTCTGGCCGGGCTGCGGTGGACAGCTCAGCGCGCAGCGTTGCCTCCAGGCCCCCGCCATGTCGGACTACGAGAACGAGGACGAGTGCTGGAGCACCCTGGAGAGCTTCCGGGTGAAGCTCATCGCCGTCATCGACCCCTCGCGCATCACGCCCTACCTGCGGCAGTGCAAGGTGCTCAACCCTGACGACGAGGAGCAGGTGCTCAGCGACCCCAGCCTCGTCACCCGCAAGCGGAAAGTCGGTCAGTGGGGCCGGAGCCAGCCCAGAGGGGGCCGTTGCTGCCCTCTCCCCAACGGCCCCCCGTGAATGGGGACTCCCTGGCACCCCGCGCCTCTCCGGAGGCCGCTGGGAGGGCCAGTGGGTGGGTGGGCAGCACCCGGCCCCAGCCCAGACCCGCCCTGTCCCCGCGGCCCAGCCAGGCCTCTCTGGGTTGCAGGCGTGCTGCTGGACATCGTGCAGCGCACGGGTCACAAGGGCTACGTGGCCTTCCTGGAGAGCCTGGAGCTCTACTACCCGCAGCTCTACCGGAAGGTCACGGGCAAGGAGCCCACCCGCGTCTTCTCCATGATCATTGGTGAGCACCGGACGCCGGCGTCGGGCTGGGCGTGGGGGGGGGGGCACAGAGCAGGTGGGGATAGGCGTGGGGGGCACAGGGACAGGATGGGGGGCAGGGGCGCCGTTGGGGTGGGCATGGAGGCAGGGCTGGCAGGCCCCCGCCTGTGGGGTCTCTCAGTGGATTAAATGGGGGTGAAGGAGATGAGTGAGAGACGCCCCGGAGGGTCCACAGGGGGGTGGGGGCTGCCCTGTCGTGGCTCCCCTCCTGTGGGGAGCAGGTGGGCGGTGGGGGTGCACAGGGCGACTCCTGGTCCAGAGCCTGCCCTGCCAGAAGGCCATGTGACCCCTGAGAGGCAGCCCCCTGTTGAGCCCAGTAAAGGCGAAGTCCCAGCAACACTGGCCTGGCCCCGGAGTTGAGTCCTCCTTTCTAACAGCCAACATCACAGCCAAGTTAGAGTGAGGGGCATGGCTGCCCCTGTCTGTCCTCAGCGGGGAGCAGTAGCCTCTCGGCGTTGTTATCTGGGAGCGGAGAGCCCCCTGGCTGGGGGTTGGGGGGTAAGGCGCCGGCGGCGTGGGTGTCTGACGCAGAGCCCGGCCCACAGACGCTTCTGGCGAGTCGGGCCTGACGCAGCTCCTGATGAACGAGGTCACGAAGCTGCAGAAGAAGGTGCAGGACCTAACGGCCGTGCTGAGCTCCAAGGACGACTTCATCAAGGAGCTGCGGGTCAAGGACAGCCTGCTGCGCAAGCAGCAGGAGCGCGTGCAGCGGCTCAAGGAGGAGTGCGAGGCCTGCGGCCGCGAGCTCAAACGCTGCAAGGACGAGAACTACGACCTGGCCATGCGCCTGGCCCGCCAGAGCGAGGAGAAGGGCACGGCGCTCATGCGGAACCGGGACCTGCAGCTGGAGGTGCCCGTGGGTCCCAAGTGGGACGGGGGCGGAGGTCCCGGGGGCGGAGCCGGGAGGGTCCCAGCCGTGGGGGCGGGGCCCCTGGGCTGACGGACAGGGTGCCGGCCCCGCAGGTGGACCGGCTCAGGCACAGCCTGATGAAGGCGGAGGACGACTGCAAGGTGGAGCGGAAGCACACACTGAAGTTGCGGCATGCCATGGAGCAGCGGCCCAGCCAGGAGCTGCTGTGGGAGCTGCAGCAGGAGAAGGCGCTGCTGCAGGCCCGGGTGCAGGAGCTGGAGGTCTCGGTGCAGGTGGGGGCCGGCGGGGTGGGCGGTGCTGGGGCCGGTGGCACGGGCACACCTCCCCCGGCCACACTGCAGCCCCGCCGCTCTGTGACCCCCGCCACCCCCAGGAAGGGAAGCTGGACAAGGGCAGCCCCTACATCCAGGTGCTGGAGGAGGACTGGCGGCAGGCATTGCAGGACCACCAGAAACAGGCCAGCACCATCTTCACCCTGCGCAAGGATCTGCGCCAGGCCGAGGCCCTGCGCGCCCGGGTATGCCGCCGGCGCGGCTGCGCACAGGGCCGGGTGGTGGGCGGAGGGTCTGCCCTGTGTCCACATAGGGCCTGGAACGGGTGCTTGGGCCCAGCTCCACATCCCTACCTGCCCCCTCAAGGGCCCGGCTCCTTACACCCTTACACACACACACACACACACACACACACGCGCGCGCGCGCATCAGCACTGACTGTCGGTCTGGAAGCCGAGGGCTGCTCCAGAATGGGGGCCGCGGGCGGCGAGAGCTAGCTGCCGTCTCCCGCAGTGCGCGGAGGAGAAGGAGTTGTTCGAGCTGCAGTGCCTGGCCCTGCGGAAGGACTCCAAGATGTACAAGGACCGCATCGAGGCCATCCTGCAGCAGATGGAGGAGGTGGCCATCGAGCGGGACCAGGTAAAGACCACCTGTGGTGGGGTCATTCCCGTGTTGGCGTGGGCCGCCAGTGCAATAAGGGGGGGGGGGGGGTTGCCAATGTGGTTTTTAAAGGGCAAAAGCAGTAAGTTGATCATTTGCAAACGTGGTCGGCAGCAGTGAGGTTAGTTCCACCTCCACCGTGGGCCCAGCCTGCTGCCAGCACATCCACTCCACCTTCCACTGGACCTCCGGGCTTTTTCAGTGATGTACACATTGTTTTGTTTCACAATGGAAGCTGTCTGTCTTGTTTTGCAAAGAGGAAGGGAGAGAGAAAGAGAGACAGGAACACGGAGCTGTTCCCAAATGTGCCCTGACTGGGGATCGAACCAGCAACCTCTGTGCTTTGGCATGATGCTCTAACCAACCAAGCTCTCCAGCCAGGGCCCAAGTAACTTTTTAAACCTAAACAATCGTGGGCACCTTGGCCAGCTGCTTGCTGTCCTGTGGATGGGAGGCAGCGTGCCACACAGCACTGTGGCTTCACCCTCTATTGCGCCCCATCACCTTCAATGGCATCTGGAGGGTAGCTGGCAACGTGTCAGGTGTCTGGAGCCGTAAACCATACATTCCTTTTAACCCAGCAATTCCCCTTCCGGAACCCAGTCTCTCAGGAGTAATAGGAATGTGGGTTATCTCCAGGCCGTGGACAAGAGTGAGAACTGAGAAGTCCCTGCGAGGTGACCTGGCTGGGCCAGCCCCCTACTTCCGCTAACACCTGGCGGAGGCTCACAGGCAGGCTGAGAGGCATGGACAGCCCCGGGTGTGCTGGGGGGCTGGGCAGGCAGCCAGGCGAGTGGGCAGGATCGTCTCTGGTTGGTCCTAAGTTGGAAACGGGTGAGCTTGGTGAAGTTCTGTTCTTGACTGTTGGGGGCTGTTACCAGGGACGTGGGTGGGCCCACCTACACCTCGACTGGTAGCCGCGCCTCCTGGGCGAGTCACTACAGACATGGCACCTCCTGGCCTGTGTTCTGTCCCCAGGGGGGTCTGCCTGCCCCTGGTGCATTAATTAGTACAGTCCATCTCACACCTCAGCCTCCCCGTGAGAAGTGTGCACAGGAGTGCAGTACTTTCGTTCTAAAGAATGTTAATTACACAGCTGTTCACAAACACGGTCTTGATGTCAATCAAGCAGTCAGAATCCACAGAGCTGTGTACAGGGCACAAAGTGTGTGGAACGTCAACACGGCACGCAGGCTGAGTGAGCGAGTGACGGGGCCGCGATGCTGCCGGTTGAGCGTGGAGGGTTATTACTTTATTTTTACCTCCGTTATCTTTTCTGAGCTGCCCACACTTCTGGTTAGGAGCCAGAAGTGTTGATCACATTTACCACCCCCGACACTACCTCTGGGACCGGAGAGGAGGGGGCTGGGCCGGCCCCCACCACCGCGGGTCTCCCCGCAGGCCATGGCGTCGCGGGAGGAGCTGCACACGCAGTATGCCCGCAGCCTGCAGGACAAGGACACGCTGCGCAAGCAGGTGCGGGAGCTGGGCGAGAAGGCCGACGAGCTGCAGCTGCAGCTGTTCCAGCGCGAGGGCCAGCTGCTGGCCGTGGAGGGCAGGCTCAAGCGGCAGCAGCTGGAGATGCTGGTCCTGGTGCGTGTGCCCCGGGGGCCCTGCCGCGGGCGGGACACGGGGTGGCCTCCTGGGAGCAGGCAGGTCCCCAGAGCCCACAGCAGGAGCCTCCGGATAGCCTCGGACCTGGCCTGGCCTGGCTACTGCCCCCTGGTGGCCCTGGCAGGTCCCCGGGCCTTCCTGAGCTCCCTCTGCAAGGAGCCCACCTGGAGGAGCTCAGGGCCCAGCAGGTGGCTCTGGGTCTGGTGAGGGGAGAGAAGGACTTCCCTGGAGGACAGGCTGGTCTGGGACCCCTCAGCACACCTCACCACAGCCCATTCCCAAGGTGGCTTAGTTCCTCCCACAGCCTCCTGACCGGCCCCTCTTCTGTGACCACAGAGCTCTGACTTGGAGGACAGCTCACCCAGGAACTCCCAGGAGGTGAGTGTGACCCCCAGGTGGGCTCCCAGCCACAGCCTCTGCGGGACCACAGCCCCATATATGTCTCTCGGACGTTCCAGATGCTCGGCCGCCTGCCACCGGCTCTGGTGAGCTGGGCTGTCCCCTATTCTCCCAGTGCACGGCCAGGCAGAGGAAGAGCTGCTGGTGCCCACAGGGCCTCTGTGTGCTCAGGGCTGAACAGACCCGGCAGCCCCCACCCCGGACCCCTGGCCTGGCTGTGCAGAGGGTGACAGTGAAGGGGACAGCAGCACAGCGGGTCAGGGCCAGGTCCACAGAGACAGAGTCCTAACAGGCTGTCCCATTTCTCTTTGGAAGCTCTCAGTCCCCCGGCACCTGGAGGAGGAAGCCCAGCTCTCTGACAAAGGTGAGAGGTAGCCCGTGTGCCACCGGCAGTCTCCTTATCACCCCAAGCTGATGCCAGTCTCAAACCTTGGCCCTGTGTGCCTGGTGCCTGGGGAAACACACTCCAGCCCTGTCCCGCTGATCTTCACAGTACAGAGACACTGAGGCTGGGAGGGACCCCCCTGCAAAGTCCCCTGGCGGGCAAATGAGAGCCCCATTCAAACCTGGGGCCCAGGCCTGCAGGATGTGTGCCCGCTCCGGCCCCAAGACTGCAGGGTGGAGGCATCCTGCCCTCCCTGAGCATCCTCTCCTGCAGGGAGCCAGTGCCCAGGTGTGCCATGCTCAGAAGTAGGGGCAGAAAAGGGAAAGAGGGGTTGTGGAGGGTGACAGGGCGCTGGTGGGCTTCCTGTGGCAGGGGCGGGACCCCTCCGTCTGCCTGGAGACAGGCCTGTGTTGGGGTGGCTGGGACATGGTCCAGAGCGGTGACATGGGGGGGCTCACTGTGAAGGTGGGCACAGAGCTCTGGAAGAGCCCTGTGCTGAGAGAGGGAAGGGCTGCCACAGAGGTTGTGTGGGGAGCCAGACAAGACTTCCTCAGCACCAGGCTGACCCCAGCTTCTAGAAGGGGGCAAAAGAGGAAGAAGAGGAAGCAAATAGAGAAGTGAGGGTTGGGCGGTCGGCTGAGGCCCAATGAGCATGAGGCCACCGAGCCCCCACTGGGGAGAGGCGGCAGGCCCAACCAGCCCAGGGTCCTCAACCCAGGGGTGGCGTGGCCCCTCGCAGAAGCCATGGTAGGCCTGAGCATTGAGGCTGAGGGGAGGGAACGTGTCAGCCCCAGGCAGAGGCCTGGGCCCACTGTGATGGGTCTGAGACGAATCCATAGTTCCCTGTCATGGCCGGTTTAGGGGAGTCAGCTGCTCAGAGCACCTGCTGTGTGAGGGTCCTGAGCCCTGGGACCCTTCAGGGCCTGGCCCCTTCAAAGGGGTCCCAGCAGCCTGGAATGTCCTGCTCCCAACCAGCGCAGCGCCCCAGCCCCCACTGAGGACGGCCTGGGCCATCTGGGTGGGAGCAGCCAAGAGAGCCTCCTGGGAGTGAGGAGTGGGCCCCAGTGCCGGTCTCTGTACAGTGGGAGTCCCTGTGGGGTCCAAGTGAGGACTGAGCAGATGGTACAGGCCTGGCCAGAAACATCAGGGGTGAGGAGGGGGGTGTTGGCCTTGCCTCGCTTGGTCCTGGTGGGCGGGCAGAACCCACAGGCACAACAACGTCCCTTTCCAGGTGGCCCAGCTGACGAAGAGAGCCCAGAGCAGCCCTTCGAGGCTCTGCAGAAGGAGCGGCTTTTACTGACCCCCAATGTAAGCCAGCCGTGGGGTGCTCCTGGTGTGGGGAAGAGTAATTCCTCCGTCTGGACGCTTGGGGGGGGAGTGATCACAAGGGTCTCAGCCCGCAGGCTCCTAGGGTGCAGCGTTTGGAACATGAAGCTGATCCCCCTCCCTTGCACAAAGCAGTGGGTAGAGGGGTGGCCAGGCCAGGGCAGTGCCTGTGCAGTGGCAGTCACCGCAGCGTTAACAGCTAACCCCCCACTGCCGGGAGTCGGTCCTGCAGAGCAAGGAACAGCCTGGCTTGGGGCCCTGCCCACGCTGGCTGCACGCTGGGCCTGTCTTGTCATCTGGAAGGAGGGAGCCACACCCCGCTTCCCCGCACGGTCCCGCCCCTGCCCCGGGACCCACGCAAGCTCGAGCCAGAGGCTGACCCTGCCCCCTGCTGCAGGGCACAGGTCTGAGCGGCGGGGAGCCCCCGGAGAAGGAGCGGCGGCGCCTCAAAGAGAGCTTTGAGAACTACCGCAGGTGGGCCCGCGTGGGCGCCGGGCGAGGGTGGGGGTAGGTGCGGGCGGGCGGCCCCCGCGGACACCTGCGTCCTCGGCTCTCCTGCAGGAAGCGGGCGCTCCGGAAGATGCAGCACGGCTCGAGACAGGGGGAGGTGGACTGGGAGAACACCACGGGCAGCGACAACACGGACACAGAGGGCTCGTAGCGGCCCGGCGTGCAGAAGGCGGGCCGGCCCCAGACCGGCTGCCTCCTCGGCCGCCGTTTCCACCTATCGGCACACGCGCTGTGTCGATCATCGTCGTGTTCCACCTTTTTATGTAACGCAGACGCCTACGCAGCGTTAGAAATGCAGAGCCTAATAAATAAACGAGCGCCGGGTCCGATGATGGCTTTCCTCGCGCGCGCGCGCACCTTCCAACCCCGCGTCCCACGGTGCGCGCGCACCGCCCGCCGCCAGGGGGCAGCAAAGCGCGCCCCAGCGCGCCCGCTACGGGGGCCGCGGAGGATCACTTCCGCCGTTGCCCGCTTCCAAGATGGCGGCACCGCAATGTGAACGCCGCCGGGCGAGAGCAGGGAGGGGCAGTTAGGGTCCGCGGAAGGGATGTGGAGAGCGGCGTTGTGCCGCGTGTCGACGCTGGTGAGCGGCGCGCGGCCCGACCTGAGGCGGCTGTGGGCATGCAGAGCCCGCCCGGAGGTCGCGGGGAAAAGACGGGCCCGGGACTGCAGCGGGCGGCGCTTGAGCTCTGAGCCTGGGCCCAGGGCGGCGCACTATCAGCTCGTCTACACCTGCAAGGTGGGCGCGCTGCGGGGCCGGGGTCAGGCCCGCGCCCGCACCTGCACCTGGACTGCGCTATCCCGCAGAGGTGGTGTGGGGCGGGGACACGTGGAGTGGTCCCCTTGGGGGCGTGGCCTTCTCGCAAAGGGCGGGGCTTCTGGGGAATTTTAGAGGGTGGGGCTATCTCCTAGGGGGCAGGTCCTTCTGGGGGAGGGGAGGGGCTATCGCTTAGGGGCGGGGCCTTCTGGCAGACAAGCGGGGCTATCCTAAAGTTTAGGGGTTGGGGCAGGTTCGTAGGGAAGAGGGGTTTTATCCCTCCCGAGAGCAAGTCCTTGGGAAGAAGGCTGGCCCTGCCCTGGGGTGGAGCTAATCCTCACAATGGGAGGGGCCTTTCTGGAGAGATGGGGCCAGGCCTGTGGCCTCACCTGCGCTCTGTCTCCCTGTGTCTCTATCAGGTCTGTGGGACCCGGTCCTCCAAACAAATCTCCAAGCTGGCTTATCACCAGGGTGTGGTCATTGTGACCTGCCCTGGCTGCCGGAACCACCACATCATTGCGGACAACCTGGGCTGGTTCTCCGACTTGGATGGGAAGAGGTGAGGCCTTCCCTCACCTGCGCAGGGTTGCCGGGACCGAGTCCCAGGTGGGGAGCCTCCCCCTAATGAGGTTTACACAGCCCCCTTCTCCAGCCCTATTCGTACTGGGAGAGCAGTTATAGTTGAATTTTAGATAAACCACGCATAACTTGTATAAATATGCCCCAGGCATGGGGCACGTTTTAATTTACTCAGTCTGCCCCGGACCAGCCCCTGCTGCACTGCCTGACTACCCTCACTGACAGCAGGCAGTGCCCCCTTACTGGTCGGGCCCACAGGCCTCCCCTAAACTGAAGGGTTAGACTATGTTGACTCTTAAAGCAGTGACTTTAAAAAGAGTCATTTTGTGGGGTTTTTTTTTTTTTTTAAGAGGGAAAGAAACAGGGACAGACAGGAAAGGAGAGAGATGAGAAGCATCAATTCTTTGTTGTGACACCTTAGTTGTTCATTGATTCCTTTCTCATATGTGCCTTGATGGGGGGGCAGTGGAGCTACAGCAGACCGAGTGACCCCTTGCTCAAGTCAGCGACCTTTTAGCTCAAGCCAGTGACCATGGAGTCATATCTATGATCCCACGCTCAAGCTGGCAACCCCATGCTCAAGCCGGCGACCTTGAGGTTTCAAACCTGGGTCCTCTGTGTCCCAGGCCGAGGCACTCTCCACTGCGCCACCTCCTGGTCATGCATTTTTCATTCATCCTACAAACATTTCTTGAGTGCCTGCTGTGGGGAAAAGATCCTAGTGACTCACTCTCTTGTCCTCTGTCAGTGCTGCCGGGTTGACCATGCCAGACGTGGGGGTGAGCATGAGGTGTTGTGGACAGGACTCTGGGCCTACAGAGTTGACCTCACCCCTCTGTAGAGAGCAGTGAGGGAGGGGGATGGTCAGGAGCCTTGCGGCCAGGTGGCCCTGGACAGTTCCGTTGGGCTTCTGAGTGAGCATTCTTCCCTGGGAATAGGGCACTAACAGAGGCTGCCTCTGGGGGTGGGGGTGGGGGCGTGGAGAAGGCTCCAGGAGGGCAGAATGCAGTGGCCCTGATGCCATCCCAGCGCTGGGACCCATGTTTCTGGCTCAAGCCTGGCCTTGGGTGCCCTCGAGGGATCAAGGTGCAGGACTGGTGAGGGGCCCAGGCTATCATGGCACCTTCCTCTCTCTCAGGAACATTGAAGAGATCCTGGCGGCCAGAGGGGAGGAGGTGCGCCGAGTGGCTGGCGACGGGGCCCTGGAGCTGGTTTTAGAGGCTGCTGGGGCCCCCAAACCTGCTGCTTCGGAAGGGGGAGAGGACCAGGATCCCACCCACCCCAGCAAGGTGGAGCCTAGCTGACCCCGCCTCCTGTCCCTGAGGCGGGGCTTCAGCCTGGGGCCCCGCTCTCCGCAGGGGCCTGTCTTCTGACAATAAACCGTCTCTTGCCGATGCTGAGCCTCAGGCTCCTCTGTTCTCCCTGGTTCTGCAGCCAGAATGACTCACAGGAACCCCTGCCCATGCAGCTGTAGGACCCCTGGCCCTGTCGCCCTGCTCAGAGGAACGGCCCTTGTTCTTGCCTGGTGCAGGCCACGTCTGTGTGGGCAGGGGCTGGACCTGGAGTCTGAGCTGCTCCTGACTGGGAGGCCACTTTGTGCCCCCCGAGCCTCTGCCTTCCCGTCTGCAGAGGAGGCCCACAGTGCCCCCGCGTCAGGCGCAGGGACGGGAAGAGCAGACCCAGGACAGGCACCGGGGCTCAGCCGTGCTCCAGCTGTGGCCAGTTAGGCCCAGTGCTTCCTGGGGTGGCCGGTGGGGCAGGATCGGCACAGCCTGTGGGTCCCTCCCCTCTGGGCAGACACGGGGAGGCCCTGCAGGTCCCTCCCACGCCACCTGCCAAGCCTTGGATACAAACAAGCTAGGCCACAGTGGTGACAAGAGCAGGGGGCGCTGGCTGCCGTCCTGACGGGCTGGGGGGGGTGAGTGCCGCCCCCCCCCCCCGCGGCCCCTCTACCCCTGGGGCGTGCGGTCTGTCTCGCAGCCCTTGTTTGACAGGAACTCAGAGTGTTCCTGTGTTTATGAAAGCGTGTTTATCTCCAGAAGGGTTCTGGGCTGTGTGACCTTCACCGTGAGTCACCGCCTGTCCCTCGGCCTCGGATCTCGGCAGGCTCCGAGCTCCTGGTTGCCGCCTTGTGCCGGCACACGGGGCCTCAGCCCTGTTCTCCGGGTCCGGGTTCTCGGCCCTGTTCTCCGGGACCTCAGCCCTGTTCTCCGGGTCCGGGTTCTCGGCCCTGTTCTCTGGGGCCTCAGCCCTGTTCTCCGGGTCCGGGATCTCGGCCCTGTTCTCCGGGACCTCAGCCCTGTTCTCCGGGTTCAGGGCCTCAGCCCTGTTCTCCGGGGCCTTAGCCCTGTTCTCCGGGTCCGGGATCTCGGCCCTGTTCTCCGGGTCCTCAGCTCTGTTCTCCGGGTTCAGGGCCTCAGCCCTGTTCTCCGGGACCTCAGCCCTGTTCTCCGGGACCTCAGCCCTGTTCTCCGGGATCTCAGCCCTGTTCTCCGGGACCTCAGCCCTGTTCTCCGGGACCTCAGCCCTGTTCTCCGGGGCCTCAGCCCTGTTCTCCGGGACCTCAGCCCTGTTCTCCGGGTTCAGGGCCTCAGCCCTGTTCTCCGGGACCTCAGCCCTGTTCTCCGGGATCTCAGCCCTGTTCTCCGGGGCCTCGGCCCTGTTCTCCGGGATCTCAGCCCTGTTCTCCGGGACCTCGGCCCTGTTCTCCGGGATCTCGGCCCTGTTCTCCGGGTCCAGGGCCTCAGCCCTGTTCTCCGGGGCCTCGGCCCTGTTCTCCGGGGCCTCAGCTCTGTTCTCCGGGGTTTCAGCCCTGTTCTCCGGGACCTCAGCCCTGTTCTCCGGGGTCTCAGCTCTGTTCTCCGGGATCTCAGCCCTGTTCTCCAGGGCCTCAGCCCTGTTCTCCGGGGCCTCAGCCCTGTTCTCCAGGATCTCGGCCCTGTTCTCCGGGGCCTGGGCCCTGTTCTCCGGGGCCTCGGCCTGTTCTCCGGGGCCTTGGCCTGTTCTCCGGGATCTCGGCCTGTTCTCCGGGACCTCAGCCCTGTTCTCCGGGATCTCGGCCCTGTTCTCTGGGTCCGGGGCCTCAGCCCTGTTCTCCGGGGCCTGGGCCCTGTTCTCCGGGGCCTCGGCCTGTTCTCCGGGATCTTGGCCTGTTCTCCGGGACCTCGGCCCTGTTCTCCGGGGCCTGGGCCCTGTTCTCCGGGGCCTCGGCCCTGTTCTCCGGGACCTCGGCCCTGTTCTCCGGGGCCTCGGCCCTGTTCTCCGGGACCTCAGCCCTGTTCTCCGGGATCTCGGCCCTGTTCTCTGGGTCCGGGGCCTCAGCCCTGTTCTCCGGGGCCTGGGCCCTGTTCTCCGGGGCCTCGGCCTGTTCTCCGGGATCTTGGCCTGTTCTCCGGGACCTCGGCCCTGTTCTCCGGGGCCTGGGCCCTGTTCTCCGGGGCCTCGGCCCTGTTCTCCGGGACCTCGGCCCTGTTCTCCGGGGCCTCGGCCCTGTTCTCCGGGATCTCAGCCCTGTTCTCCGGGGCCTCAGCCCTGTTCTCCTGTTCTCTGGGGCCTCGGCTCTGTTCTCTGGGGCCTCAGCCTGTTCTCCGGGGCCTGGGCAGGCTGTGCTTTGCCTCAATTACCCCTGCCCTTCCCTTTGGCAGGCAACACTCTGTTGTTGCTACCCAGAGCTTCCTGTGCCATCTGCACAGCGCACCGTCATCCGGGCGCCTTGGGGCCCCGCGGACATGGTGGGGGAATGGCTGGCCTTGCGATTCAGGAGCAGGGAACCGGGCCTAGAGTGGGGGCCAGGGTTTTGCCGAACCTAGGAGGGCCACTCAAGACCCTCCCTTCACGGATGGGGAAACTGAGGCCCGTGGCTGGGACAGGCGTGTTGAACGTGACTCTTTTTGTATTTTCATGCTTTGACATCTGGGCCCCGCTGACCCTGGAGGGACTGCCCTCACCCTCACCCCCACTCCCCGAGGGCTAGTCAGGTCCCAGAGAGTTAACAGACGCCTGTGAGCACACCCAGCTAGGTACCAGCCAACCAGGGCAGCCCCCCTGCCCGGAGACACTGCAGTTATGTGCACCAGCCGGTCCTGAGCCCGCTGGCCCCTGCATCCACTGGAAGCCACTACACAGGCTCTTGTGCCTGTTCCCCTCCCCCCAGCCTCCTGACCCTGCGGCCTTCTGGTGTGGCTCCTGTGGCCTGGTGTCCCCTTGCTCTTGAGACCTGCGACGGCACCATCCCTTGTCTTTTCAGTGGCATTGTCTCCTTGTCTCCTGATCCGGCCTCGCCACACGCAAGTGACAGTAAAGCTACCTTTTTTTTTTTAAGAGAGAGAGGGGGACCGACAGGAAGGGAGAGATGAGAAGCATCAATTCTTCCTTGCACCACCTTAGTTGTTCATTGATTTTCCCTGGGGACTACAGCAGAGCCAGTGACCCCTTGCTCAAACCAGCGACCTTGGGCTCAAGCCAGTGGCCATGGGCTTACCATGGGGTCATGTCTATGATACCACACTCAAGCCGGTGACCCTGTGCTCAAGCTGGTGAGCCCGCCGGTGAACTCAGGGTTTCGAACCTGGGTCCTCTGTGTCCCAGGCCAACACTCTATCCACTGCCACTGCCTGGTCAGGCAGCCTACCTTTTCAAACAGTGTGGCCTCTCCAGGCCTCTCCTGCTTTCAAGCCATATCTCAAATAGACTGTGGGGGGCTTCTGATTCCTCCCCACCTCCCTGCTGAGCCCAGTGACCTCCCCTCCCCCAGCCCGTCCCAGCCTGGGCCCCTCTCCTAGGGAGTCCTGTGTCGTCAGAAGACCTTCAGCTGGGTTATTAGGCGACATCAACAACAACCTGCAGGACTTCTCAGAGCCCGAAGGGCGCTGGCCTGAGGGGAGCTGCCGAGAGAGCTGGTGCTGTGTCCCCCGCCTGCAGGGCGTCGTGCGCCCAGTGTCCCCCGCCTGCAGAGCATCCGTGCGCCAGTGTCCCCCGCCTGCAGGGCGTCGTGCGCCCAGTGTCCCCCGCCTGCAGGGCATCCGTGCGCCCAGTGTCCCCCGCCTGCAGGGCGTCGTGCGCCCAGTGTCCCCCGCCTGCAGGGCGTCGTGCGCCAGTGTCCCCCGCCTGCAGGGCGTCCCTGCGCCAGTGTCCCCCGCCTGCAGGGCGTCCCTGCGTCAGTGTCCCCCGCCTGCAGGGCGTCGTGCGCCCAGTGTCCCCCGCCTGCAGGGCATCCGTGCGCCAGTGTCCCCCGCCTGCAGGGCGTCGTGCGCCCAGTGTCCCCCGCCTGCAGGGCATCCGTGCGCCAGTGTCCCCCGCCTGCAGGGCGTCCGTGCGCCCAGTGTCCCCCGCCTGCAGGGCGTCGTGCGCCAGTGTCCCCCGCCTGCAGGGCGTCCCTGCGCCAGTGTCCCCCGCCTGCAGGGCGTCCCTGCGCCAGTGTCCCCCGCCTGCAGGGCGTCGTGCGCCGGTGTCCCCCGCCTGCAGGGCGTCGTGTGCCCATGTCCCCCGCCTGCAGGGCGTTGTGTGCCAGTGTCCCCCGCCTGCAGGGCGTCGTGTGCCAGTGTCCCCTGCCTGCAGGGCGTCGTGCGCCAGTATCCCCTGCCTGCAGAGCGTCATGCACCAGGGTTTCTGGAGCACAAGGGCTCTGCTGAGAGCGCCCTGGGCGCCCTTGTCCAGCCCAGGAGGAGTGAAGGCCTCCCCCGTGACCCCACACTCCCGCCAGCATTCCCCCCAGTGCCCCCCTCACCCCTCTGGGGCTCCCCACCCTTCACAGTCAGCGGTCAGCCTGGGTGTGGAGGGCGCAGCGGGGGCTCCTTGCACAGTGGGTCACAAGGAGTGAGGTCAGCGGGGCCCCCCCCACCTCCACCTGGCACCGGGGGCAGCGCCTATGACAGCTGTTAGTCCCGGAGTGTCCGCATCTTCAGGGTGTTGTCCCCAAGCTGCTCCTTCACAGGCTGTTCCATTAGTGTCACAGCCAGTGGTATCTGGTGACAGAGGTGACGCCACAGGCCCACTGCCCCTCCCTTGCTCTGGGTGGCCCTTGGGTCCCGGGTGGGGACTTGGGGCCAGAAAGGCAAGCACATCCTAGAGCAGGGGTCCCCAAACTGCGGCCCCCGAGGCCATTCATCCGGCCCCCGCCGCACTTCTGGAAGGGGCACCTCTTTCATGGGTAGTCGGTGAGAGGAGCATAGTTCCCATTGAAATACTTGTCAGTTTGTTGATTTAAATTTACTTGTTCTTTATTTTAAATATTGTATTTGTTCCTGTTTTGTTTTTTTACTTTAAAACAAGATATGTGCAGTGTGCATAGGGATTTGTTCATAGTTTTTTTTATAGTCTGGCCCTCCAACGGTCTGAGGGACAGTGAACTGGCCCCCTGTGTAAAAAGTTTGGGGACCCCTGGACTAGTGAGTGTGTGTGTGTGTGTGTGTGTGTGAGAGAGAGAGAGAGAGAGAGAGAGAGAGAGAGAGAGAGGGAGTCCAGCTGGGACAAGGACAGCCCCTCCCAGGGACCAGGCTGACCTGTGTGGGTGGCACTGGAGTGAGCAGGACACCCTGGGTGGGTGGCACTGGAGTGAGCAGGACACCCTGGGTGGGTGGGCACAGCAGAGCCCAGGGCCGTCAGCACCCACATGCAGAAGTGCTTGCCACCCCCTGCCCTAACCCCCAAACAGACAGCATTCACTTGGCAGACTTTTATTTTTTCCAGAAAAAACAGAAAATGTACCTCTGGGGTTGGAGAGGACCCGTGCACAACATGGCAAACACGTGAGGGCAATAAATACGCATGTACAGTCAAGTACAGGGGGCCGCCTGGCGGGAGCCTGTGCTCTGGGGCCTGAGCCACAGCTGCCAGCCCCGCCCTCGGGGCCCCCACGCCCTCCCTTACACCCAGCCTGGGGGGCCCTCCAGCACCCACGCTCAGAGCTCCCGGCGTGCACGGTGCCGCAGGTGGGCTGAGCCGTGGGGGTGGGTGAGCGGACAGCCCAGGCCCCAGACAGCCTGTCCCCTGCCCAGTCTCGTGGGCCCACTTGGGTGTTTGGGGGCCAGACCCACCCCCACATGTGGGGGAAGGCAGGACGTCCTATCCCTCGCTGGTGGGGGGAGGGCGGGCTGGGTGCTGCCTGGGGGGCCTGGGGCTGAGTGGAGCCCCTCCCAGCTCTGCTGGGCCCCCCCGCCCCCCACGGCCCCAGTGCAGGAGGAGCCTGCGTGCCACCTGCTGGCCTGGCCCGGTCAGGCTGCGGTCAGGGTGCGGACCGGGCCCCCACCGGCCCTCCGGAACCAGCCCCGTCTGTGCCCGGGCTGCAGAGCCTGGAGCCGAGGAACGTCACCGCTCACCCCCACCCTTCCCCGGGGGCCCCGGCCTGCTCAGCGGCATGGGGCAGGGGCTCAGGGGCCAGGGCCAGTGTGGCTTTCTGGGGTGCTTCCTGTTCCCCCACCTCCTCCAGCCTGGGGGGGAGGACAGGGCCTGGGAGGGGGCCCCGTGCAGGTGAGAGGCTGGGGCCGGGGCGAGCACGCCTGCGCTTGGCCTTCCCGGGACCAGTTCTGGGAGGTCAGAGACGCCCTCGCGGGCGGCCCCCAGAGAAGAGGCGCGGAGGACCTTTGGGGGCCTGGGGGGGCAGCAGGGTTTCACATTTGGCCGGGCAGGATGGAGGGGGTGGCGGGGGGGCAGGGAGAGGGCACAGGAGGTCTGGACAGCACCAGGGTCTGGGGCCGACATGCTGAAGGCCCCAGGGGCAGGGGTGGGGCGGGGGTTGAGGGGTGAGGGCAGGGCCTGGCGGGCAGGCCTGCAGGGAGCTGTGTACCACATGGGGTCGGCCCAGAACAGAGAATGCCTTCCTCTGCGCACGGCTGGCCGGCCAGCCGGCGGCCCTGGCCTCGGCCCGCTGCCCTGGGGAGGGGGAAGCTGCCCATAGCGGTGCGCCCGGAGTCAGGCTCAGCGGGAAGGGTGGAGGTGCTCAGAGCCTGGCCTCGGCCACAGCCTTGGGAAGGTGTGGCTCCTCGGGAGCCGCGGGCTTCCTGGCGACTGTGGGCCACTCCCCAGGGCGTCCGGGCCTGGCTGCGGGCGCGAGGCCTTAGCTGGCACCCGGCTGGCACTGCTGCCGACACTCAGGAGGCCCGCCCACCTCCTGCTCCGGGCTCCCGGCCAGGTCCACCCGCTGCTCGTCCATCCGCTTGGCCTGCACCCTCTGGATGAGGCTGAAGAAGTCCTCGTCGGGCATGGTGGGGCCGCGGTGCAGCCCGTCCGGTGGCGGGCAGCGCTGGTCATCGATCCTGGAGGACTGCAGACGTAGACACATGGGTCGGTGCTCACCCTCCCAGGGGGCCTCAGAGGGCCACCTGGGGACCAGTGGTCAGTGGCCTCGTGGGCAAGCCTGGGGGACCAGTGGTCAGTGGCCTCGTGGGCAAGCCTGGGGGACCAGTGGTCAGTGGCCTCGGAGGGCCACCTGGGGGACCAGTGGTCAGTGGCCTCGGAGGGCCACCTGGGGACCAGTGTTCAGTGGCCTCGTGGGCAAGCCTGGAGGACCAGTGTTCAGTGGCCTCGTGGGCAAGTCTGGGGGACCAGTGGTCAGTGGCCTCGTGGGCAAGCCTGGGGGACCAGTGGTCAGTGGCCTTGTGGGCAAGCCTGGGGGACCAGTGGTCAGTGGCCTCGGAGGGCCACCTGGGAGACCAGTGGTCAGTGGCCTCGGAGGGCCACCTGGTGGGCAGGGGCTGTCGTCCAGCGACAACACCAGCTCAGGAGGCTTTGGGCCCCCTCGGGACCTCCTCAGCCCGCCTGGGAATCAGCTCTGGGGGCAGCCCTGGGACCCCAGGAACGGCCCACCCAGGAGAGCTGGTTGAACAATAGCCGCTGGGTGAGGGGCGAGCCATCTGGGAGGCAGAGCTGCTGGGGCTGTCAGACCACCATGACAGCGATGCGGTCACGAGCCCCCGGGACGGGGCGGAGGGCTGCGGGGCTCCCCCGGGACCCCCACCGGGTCAGGGGGCTGCCGCCGGCGGGCCGGAGGGGACGAGGAGGCGGGCGAGCTTCTCTGCAGGGTCTGGAGCAGCAGGGCCAGGAGCCTGCGTGTGTGTGGACGGGGGGCTCGGGGGGGCTTGACGGGGGCCGGTTCGGAGCCCGAGGCCCCTGGGGCTTTCCGAGGGCTGCGTTTCCTAGTCCTCTGTAGGGATGGACGTCAGGTCTGCAAGGTGCCCGCTTCTCCCTCCAGCCGCCTCGGGGTCTCTGACCCTGGAGCCCTCCTGCCACGCTGACCGGACCCTGGTGCCAGCAAGGCCCCTACGCCCTCCCCACTCTGGGGGGCCGCCTGGCCCTTGGTTTTCTCCATCTAGAGGTGGAAAGCTGGACGGATCCCCCAGGCCGCAGCCACCGCCACGGGGACCCCCACCTCTGTACAAACAGCCGACCCGGGGACACCCGGGGTGACTGCCCACGGGCGCTGGGTCACACACGCTGAGACAGCCAGCCTGTCTCTCCTCTCCCCGCAGGTCACCCCCCAGACCCAGCCTGCAGCGAGGGGCCGGAGCCCCCCTCGTCCTGTCAGGAGCCTCCCCTGCAGACGGCGAGGGGGCCAGAGGGCTGGGGGGGCAGACCCCCCACCGTCCCCTGCGGCAGGTCTACCTGGCACTTGATGAGCATGTTGAAGAACTCGTCCCCGGGCTCCTGGGGGTCGCCGTCACCACGCAGGTGCCCCAGGTTGTTGTGGGTGATGCGCAGTCCGGGCAGGCTGCCCACGCTGGCCCGCTGGTCGTCCAGCCGGCGGCTCTGAGAGCTGGCAATGAGGTCGAAGAACTCCTCGGTCTGGGGGGAGGCTGTCAGCGAGGGCTGGGCTGCGGGGGGGGGGGGGGCGGCGTGAGGCCAGGGAGTTTCCCTGGGGGGGGGCAGCTGAGCTGTCGCGGCAGGGACCCTCTGAGGGTCAGGCCCGAGGTGGGGCAGGCTCCCAGCTGCCCCTGCCTGGGGCCCCACCCCCCACCCCAGGGGCTTCCGGGAGGGGAGAGGGGGGCAGGGAGGGGAGCCCGCCAGCCCACGCTGCCCAGACACAGGCTCCTGATACCCTGTGATCTGGGGGGCGGGTGGGCGGGGTGATGACACGTTCCCCAGGAGGCAGCTCCCGGCAAGGCGGGGCTGGGAGCTCACAGTGACGGGGACACTGTGCAGCTGGTCTGCATCACGCCCTCCGGAGGTTGAAGGGGGGCACCGTGGTGGAGGCAGGGGACCTGGCCCCGCACTTCTCAAGGCCGGGGGGCCCAGCGGGTGGGCGCTCACCGATCCTCTCCTCCAGGGTGGGGGCCCCATGGTGGAGGCAGGGGGACCTGGCCCCGCACCTCTCAAGGCCAGGGGGCCCAGCGGGCGGGCGCTCACCGATCCTCTCCTCCAGGGTGGGGGCCCCGTGGTGGAGGCAGGGGGACCTGGCCCCACACCTCTCAAGGCCAGGGGGCCCAGCGGGCGGGCGCTCACCGATCCTCTCCTCCAGGGTGGGGGCGGCCGTGGCTTCCGCGGCCCCGGGCGGGCCCTCCTCCAGGGGACAGCGCTGGTCGTCCATGCGGCTACTCTGGAACCTGCTCAGGAGGTCGAAGAAGCAGTCCTCGTCTGAAGACAAGGCCCGAGGGATGCTCTGGTGGGAGGACGGGGCAGTCAGCACTGGTCACAAGGGAGTCCAGTCCCCGGCCCCCGACAGACCCCTGAACACCGAGGGGCTGCTTGTAGGCCTGGGCCGAAGTGAGGATCCCCGTCCATCCGCCACCTGCTGGTCCCCTGACCCCAAACCCACCGCCCAGCCTGGCCCTTCCCCTCCCTCCCAGCACCACCCAAGTCCAGCCCCACCATTCTCCCCAGACATGACACTGCCCCTCCCCAGGGCTGCCCACACCCACCCCACCTGCAGAGCCTGAGCCCCCCGCCCCAGATCAGTGGTCACCACCACCACCTCCAGGCTTGGGGCGCCGATCCCAGCTCAGTCCCTGCGTGTGCCCCACTGTTTGCCTCTGCCCTGCGCCCAGCACAGCCCTCCCTCACCAGTGTCTGCTGCACAAACCAGCGAGGGGGCAAGTGGACGAATGATGGGGCCCTGGGCAGGCAGGGAGCCTTGCTGGCCATTACACATACATGTCTGTGCCAGGGCCCAGAGGTGCCAACATCCAGGTCATATCACCAAAGGCAAGGACACCAACTTAGTGGAGGTGAGGGCTCCCATGTCCCACCCCAGTCTCATACCAAGCAAGGATTTGGGCAACATGCTTATGAGGCCCTGGACCAGCGGAAGGATGCAGAGGACAGCAGGTGTGTGGGGGCTGGGGCCCTAGAGAGAGAGCGCTGATGTGGCCGAGGCAGGCACATGGAGGCCCAGGGTTCACTCTGGGTGGCTGGGGGTATGGAGCCTGGGTGTCAGGGGGGTTTGCCCTTGCACCACACAGATTCTGGGAGACACCGTTGGTGCAGCCGGGGTGTTGGGGAGGGCTGACCCCAGGGTGACCCAGCCAGGCCTGGGCAAGGCCCACCGCTGGGGGCAGGATAAGAAGGAAGGTGGTCCTCGGAGGGGCCACAGTTCTGGAGGGAGAGGGAGGGTTGGGGTAAGAAACAAGAGACCGGGCCACTGAGCCTGGCTGAGTCCCAGCTGGCAGGGTGACCTTGGGCAAGCCCACCCACTCGGGGCCTCGGTTTACACGTCCACACGAGGAGCGGCCGGACAGTGGGGCCTGTGGCCGAGGGCAGTTCAGAGCCGGGCCCCTGCTGTGGGCAGGCAGCAGCTGGGAGGACAGAGGCCCTAACGGGGCTCTGGGCTCTGGGTCCTCCTCCCGGCCCCCACTGCCTAGGCCCGGCCCAGAGCCAAGGCTGGGGGCACTTCGAGAACCCCTCAGGGCTCCTCTCCTGTGGCCCGTGCCCCCCCCCCACGGAGTCCAGAGTGCAGGGAAGGGACAGCTGGTGTGGGGCCCGGAGAGCCCCTGGCCAGGGCACTGCCCTTGGTGAGGGGCTGCGTGGAGACCGGCAGGCAGAGCACGGCCAGGGGCTCACAGGGGGCTGTGGGGCACCCTCCCCCGGCAGGTCGTGGGCTCGGCTCCCAGGCTGTTTGAGGCCCAGGGGGTGTGGGGAACCCCAGGCTCAGCCAGGAGTGGGGTGAGCACGGTGCCACCCCACGCCGGTTTTCCCCGGGGAACTATGGGGCAGGTAAAGGGAGCCAGGCCCCTCCCAGGACTGGTGTGACCCCAACACTCCTCCGGCCTCCCCTGGGGTGGGGGGCCGCACCGGTGGGCGTGCGGTTACCCCAGGGACGTGGTCATGTGGTCGGTCCAGGGTCCGTGCCGTGGGGGTGAGTTGGAGTGTGTGCTGCTCTGCCCCCACGGACTCCCCGCCTGTCTTCAGCCCCCCGCCCTCGGTTCTGGCGGCCCTGGGACCATGGCCACCACCGCTCTGAGGGGCTGGGGAGAATGGGGTTTGTCCCAAGGCCTCTCCCTGCTGCCCCATCGGCGCTGGCGCTGGGCTGAGAGAGTCCCTCCACAGCCATCCAGAGAGGTTCCTGAGGCCCCTCCAGTCCAGTCCGAGGCCTGGGACAGGCTGGGTCCTGGCAGCCTCCACTCTCTGGAGCCCAGGGCCACCTGTCAAAGGCTGATGCTTCCCTCGTGTGTGATGTGGGGCGCCGCGGGCCGGAGACCAGAGGGGCACCCAGTGAGGCTCAGGACAACTCAGAGGCCCCTACGCCCTCGCTCAGAGCACCACCTGGGTCCCAAAGGACAGGGGCCTGGGGGGGGGGCTACCCCCATGCTCTGACCTCTCTCTTTTGCCCCAAACTCAGGCTCCGTCCACTTCCGGGGTGGGGAGGGGGTGTCTCAGAGCTCCTCCTTGGGTCTCACTCCAGTCCCTCCTGCTAGCACCTCAGTCCGGTTTCTCACCGGGAGAAAGGGGGCGCCCCTCCCCTAGCCTGCAGCGGGTCCTCCCCAGCGAGCTCAACCAGCCCCTCAGAGCGGTGGTGGCCATGGACCCAGGGCCGCCAGAACCGAGGGCGGGGGGCTGAAGACAGGCGGGGAGTCCGTGGAGGCAGAGCAGCACACACTCCAACTCACCCCCACGGCACGGACCCTGGACCGACCACATGGCCGCCGTCCCTGGGGTGACTGCACGCCCACCAGTGCAGCCCCCCACCCCAGGGGCAGGGCTCTGCCTACGTCTGGCCTCACGCCGGCCCAGGTCCTCCCTGCCCCCCACTGCGTCAGGGCCCCACACTCACGCTGGGTCTGGAGCTCCCTGGATCCACCAGGCGCCAGTCTGGGTGCTCGGCCACGTGGAGCCTGCACAGGACCCCGAGGTGTCCGTGCCACCACCCTGCCCGTGGCACCCAGGGCGGCCTCACTGCCAAGACCCACGGGGCCCTGTGAGCTGGGTGCTTAAATAGGACCCGGGTGAGGGCCCCTCCCCGTCCCCGCCTACCAGTGCTGAAGCTCCATCACTCACATGCACGCGCATTCACACACACACACACACACTCACACGTGCGCGCACACGCACACACACAGAGGCGTTCTCCGTAAACAGCCGGAGATGGATTTCCCTGAGCACAGCACTGAGCGCCCTGGCTCTGGACCTGCGGCGGTCACACCAGAGGGACAAGGGGGAAGGGAACCGTGTGGACAGCGCTGTCCCACTCTGGCCTCGGGGACCCAGGGGCCACCACTTTCTTTAGCCCAATTCCTGAGCAGGGGCTGCTGCATGGACAGGACCTACCTTTCCTGCTGTGGGGCTCAGTCACCCGTGGACAGGGCCGTGGGGCCTGACACCCCCTCCCACATGGCCACCTCCCCCGCGTCTGCCCAGCTCCTGGCCCCAGACCCCTCCCAGTCCTCAGGATGCCCGCCCGGCTGTCCCTGTCCCTCTCCTGCTCGGGAGGCCTGCAGAGCCTTGGCCTCTGGCTGGCTCAGGACCAGCCGTGTCCTTGCTCACAACCTGGCCGGGCCTGGGGCCCGGAGCAGGGGTCAGCCTGCAGGGCGACCACAAGAAGTGTCTGGGGGCGTGGCTGTGAGCCCTGCAGGAGAGGCGAGGACAGGACGGGGGACACCGGAGCCCTCCCTGCCCTGTCACTTCCGCAGTGAGCTCAGAGCCCCGGGGACGGAGGGGGTGCCAGCCAGCAGCCCGGCCCAGCCCTCGAGGCTGCCTGCCTCCTGTCGGGGGAGCTGGGGCAGGGGGTCTGGGAGGGCAGGGGGCTCAGCCCTCTACCACAGGACTCTCCTTCAATGACACTGGCTCTGTTCTCCATGGGCATCAAGCTCCAGGGGTCGGGAGCAGACCCCGGCCTTGGGACTCCAGCTCCGCTGGCCCTAGCTGGACCCCCTGAGCAGGCTCGGTGCCTCAGTGCGCCCTCTCAGGGTTTCTGTAACCGGGCTACACGTGACAGGCCTGAGCACCTGCCTTCGTCTCCGTTCGGAAGGCGGGCTCCCCGGACGGCCGCAGGGGCGCAGCCTGGACCGGCATTCACACGAGGAACAGGCCAGCAGGCCTCCCCGCTGACTTCCCGCCTCCACCAGCCTGGCTGGACCGGGACAGCCCAGGCCATCAGGAGCCGCCCCCCACCCTGCGGCCTGAGGCTCTGCGGCCCCTGGGACTGGGGGCGGGGGGCGGGGGTGGCAGGTGCACAGGTTTGCCCTGGAAAACCAGCCATCGTGCAGGGAGGCTGATGTGATTTTGGGGGTGCCGGGAACCAAAAAAGGCAAGTGTCCCTTTGTCCTGCTGTGGGGAAGGGGCTGGGGTTCAGGCTCTGCCCTCTGCCTCCCTCAGCCCTCCTCACACACACAGTGGTGGGTGGGGACAGTCTCGTCACCTGGGAAGGGTGGTCCCTGGTGGAGACGCTCATGAGCACGGCCAGGCTTCAGCTGCCCCCTCCCCCACCCCAGCCCTGGTCAGATGCTTCCTGCTCCACAGCCCACGTGGCTCCTCAGAGCCTCGGTGCTGGGGCTCCTCCCTGGCCCAGGTCCCTTCTGGCTGGACCCACGGCAAAACTCCCCCGGCCCCCACCTTTGGGGCTGTCCCAGCATGAGTTCTCGGGGCCCCTAAGACCACACAGCCCTCCCTCCCTGTGCCGTGGCGAGGTCCTGCACTGCCCAGGCTTGGGGTGGGGCCAGCCCCCCACAACACAGCCACAGCGTCAGCATTGGCCCCACCCACCGTGGGTGACCGGCGCCCCCTCCACTGAGTGGGGACCCCCAACTCATCTCACTCCACGGACAGACACAGAGCCTGGCCGGCTGGGCGGTGCTTGGGTCAGATGGGGTTGGCAGAGACCCCCCAACCCCCAGGCTGGTGGCAAGGAGGGCGGGAAGCAGTCATCTGGGTGGAAGAATCCCGCCCCACGCCCACGCCACGTGCTGACTAAGCGCTGGAGGGAGCTGTTTTCAGACTGACTCCCGACTCCCGGAGGCTGGGACCAGGTTGTTCTGTTCTGCCCGGGGGGGTGGGAGGTCCAGGCTGGCCTCTGAACCCTGAGCCACCCCTGTGCGCCCGGGCACCGTGGGGCACCCGTCAGGCCACGAGGGGCTGGCCTCCATCCCTCTGTCCCCTACTGGTCTGTCTACCCATGTATCGCCCGTCCCGAGGACCCGAGCTGCCTCTGCCCCGGCAGACGTTTACTAGGCTGTCTGTCGCCCCGTTTACTGGGCCTCGCTGAGGCTGGGTGCAACCGTCAAACACGTCCCCTGCGCTGCCAGCAGGCCCAGGGCCCGCCAGGTCCTGGGGACAGCCAGGGCCACGACCTCTGCCCCCTGGAGCAGCTCCCGTCTGCTGCCCTTGACGGGGCCCGAGGGGAAAGCTGCCTACCGTGCGAGGCACCTGGACCCGGACGTCCGCGCTGTCCAGCGGGGAGTGGCCGCCCTCCCGGGGCCTCCGCTCAGTGCCGTCCGGCCCTTCCTGGTACTTCCTGCTCCTCATGGGGAGGGGGAGCAGGTCCCTGCCCAGCCCCCGCCAGTCCCCTGCGTGATGGCTGTCTCCATTCTGCTCCTGGGGGGGGAGGGGGAGGGAGGCCAGGGGTGGGCGGGGCCGCCATGATCCCAGAACCCTAAGTGGGGGCCGGGCGGATGCAGTCACCACCCCCTACTCCACAGACACATCGATGCTTCTTCCCGGGGAGGAAATGAGGGTCAGCAAGGGCCCCGTTTAGCCTGTCCACCTCTCCACGCTGAGCAACCCGACTGTGGGTGACCCCGAGACTCATCTCCCAGCAGGACACCCCCCGGCCAGAGGCTTCTGCAGCTAAACCCAGGCTACACGGAAGTAGCCAGAGGCTCAGAGGTCCGGCCACTTCCCCAGGCCCACGCTGCACCCACCCCGGCAGGGACAGAGTGAGCTGGAGCCCCCCCCCCAGCCCCAAACCCGTTTGGGGTTTGCAGAGCAGGTCAAAGCTTCGCTTCCCCGTGGACAGTGCCCGCCTGAGTGCCCAGGAGCCCAGGAGCAGTGGCCAGGACCCTGGGTGGGGCCGAGGGGTCTGCAGTGTGGAAGGACTGTGGCTTGTCCCCCCGGGGCAAGGGCCCCGGAGGTGAGTGGGAAGGAGCAGGTGCTGATGCTACAGGGCCTTGTGGGGGCCTCTCAGGGGACCAACGGGGGCAGATGGCCCATCTGTCTCCCACGGCGGGGACAGGACGTGGACAGGAGTGGCAGCAGCTCAGCAAACACTGGAGCAGCCTCATCAGCTGCTGCCCACGCGCTGCCCACGTGCCCGGGACGTTCCTGGCGCCCCCAGCCGCCGGCCCAGCCCCGCTCACCCGCTCCAGCGGAAGCCTCAGCAGGTCCCAGGTCTCTGCACTCAGCCTCTGTGTCCTCTTGGGCCTGGCCCCTGGAAGACAGCAGTCCAGTCAGTGGCCGCCGACCCCCAGCCTCCGGGTCACCCGATGGGCCAGGGCGCCCACCCCGGGGGGCAGGGGAACTGGGCACTCCCTGCCCCACACGGAGGCAAACAGTGTCTGCATGACCGCTGTGCACCGCTCCCCCGCTGGACAGGCAGTCGGCTGTCAACAGGGTGGGACCCTGCAGGGCCTGGGCGGGCTCTGGACTCAGCTCTCTTCCCACCCACTGTGGTCACCCCAGGGCCACACAGGGGTTCCCCACGTGGAGCTCAGCTGTCCTGTGGACATCTGTGGTGGGCGGCGTGGGAGCTGGACCCAGAGACCTCCCTTCCCCCCCTGCGTGGCCTGGTGCACATGCCACAGCTTGTTGTCCTGACCCCGGGCTTGGGTCACACCCACTGCCCCGGACACAGTCCCCAGCAGGAGGGAGCCAATTCAGATGGTCAGTCGCTCAGACCAGGGTTTCATGAGAACAGGCCAGTTACAGACCAGCTGGAAGGGACGGCAGCATGGCAGCTCTGCCCTCTCCCTGCCTCGGCCTCCACGTTCTGAGGAAGCCACACACTGTCCCCCGCTCTCTAGAGGCCGAGAAAGGAGACAGCCTGCAGTGGGGACGCAGGGGTCCCCAGAGGCTGCTGTCCCAGGAGCCTGGGGAGGAGACCGCCGACCAGCTCCTGTGGGTCCCGACGCAGGACTGTCTGCTGCCCGGCCCACCCCTCACCGCCTCAGCGTGGGGCAGCTGACCCCACGTGGGAGGCTGAAGGACACAGGGAAGAAGGGAGGGACAGCTCTGTC
The DNA here is from genome assembly GCF_036850765.1 of Saccopteryx bilineata. NCBI lineage: Eukaryota > Metazoa > Chordata > Mammalia > Chiroptera > Emballonuridae > Saccopteryx > Saccopteryx bilineata. The sequence continues at coordinate 1,704,756 of NC_089491.1, read as the reverse complement.
CCATGGCTGAGGACCAGGACGCCGCCTCTGGGCAGGGCCCCGACTCACCACAGCCAGTGGACACCCTGCTCCATCGCCCGCCAGGCCCGGCCGGGGGGCCTCGCTCTCGGCTGCCCCCCGACACCTTGGGGGCCCAACTCAGTTTCCCCACCTCGTCTGTTAGGCCCCCAGCCCCACCTGGCCGCTTCCACCCCGCCTGGCCTTCCGCGTCCCTGGAGGCCTCGGAGGAGGCTGAAACACCCAGCACGCAGCATCCAGCTCCGGGGCGGGTCCCCTCCTGCCTCCCCCCTGGGCCCGGCTAAATGCACCCTCTGTCTGGAGACTGCCCAGGCCCTCCTCGCCGGCTGCCCCAGCGCCCACGCCCTCGGCTGGGCAGCCCTGACTGGGGGCATTCAGGCCAGGGCACTGCTGGCTCGCCTCCCGCCCCTCCCACCTGTGAGGGTGAGGTCCGGAAACTTCCCTGAGCAGCGCCACCCGGCCAGAGTCTGACAGGCATCCTGACATCCTGTCCCCACCCAGCCCCATCCCACCTCACTGGGACCTGAGTCTAATGCCATCACTTGCCCGCCTGCCTGCCCCGCCTTGTCCCCAAAGTCCCTTCTCCGTGCAGGGGCCAGAGATGCCCTTAGGATCTGGGCTAGGTCTTGCTCCTGCCCTGTGGTCCCTGCCAGGGGCTTACACAAGGGCCCACAAAGCCCTCCCTGACCCACCCCTGCCACTCTTAACCCCTTCCCCTACCCTCTCCTCACCTGACCTACCCCAGACACCACCCACAGCCCCCACCACCAGCCTCGCTCCTGCCTGGGGCCTTCTGTCCGGACGGCTGGTCTTCCATGTAGGTTCATGGCTCCCTCCCTCCCCTCCTCCTAGTCTTTGCTCAAGTGTCTCACATGTGGACACCCAGATCCCAAAGGGACCGGTGTGAGGAGGCGGGGCCTCGACAGGTGATCAAGGTCAGTTGAGGTCATGAGGGTGGGGCCCCCTGTATTGGGATTAGTGCCCTTAGGAGAAGAGACCAGAGAGCTTGCTCTCTCTTCCGCACCCCACACACCCCACCGGCAAGCTGGGAGGAGAGCCCCGCACCAGGACCCCACCATGCTGGTACCTATGCTCGGATGCCCCAGCCTCCAGAGCCAGGAGAGATCGTCAGCTGTGAGGGCCGCCCAGTGTGCGGTGTTCTGTGGCGCAGCCCAAGCTGGCTGCGACCACCCCTTCCTGCCCCCCCATCCCATGTGTCTTTCCTCCAAAGCACCGGGGACACGAGATTGACTTGGGCACACAGGATCTATCGCATCTTTGCCCGTTTGGGTGGCTGGAGCTCCCAGGGGGCTTGGCGTGTGGTAGGTGCTCAGTCCGGACATGGCCAAGTAGCTAGTGTTTGCCGCGTGCCTCAGTGTGGGAGCCTGTGTGTGGTTTCCCGTGCGCTGTCCCCTCTGGGCTGCCCTCCCAGGACCGTGGACACTGGGGTTCCACCTGGCCAACGTCAGAGAGCCTGGGTCAAAGGAGGGGCAAAGCCAGGGTCAGGACGTGGGATGCCAGGGCTGCAGGTGTGCCCGCACGGGGCAGGTGTTACAGAGTCAGGCTAGCCCCAGAGGGTTAAGCAAAGCCAGACGGAGAGGGGATGGGCGTCAAGTGAGGTGGGGCCCCTGCAGCCCACCGGCCCCCTCTGTGCGTCACAGCGCTGGGCGGGTGAGAGGGACGCAGGCTGCTGACTGCACGGGTGGACAGTGAAGTGTCCGTGTCTTTACCCCCCCCCCCGGGAGCGCTGTCCGGCGCTGTTCCCAGGATGGGGACACTGAGGCACAGCTGGGTCAAGACACGTGGTCAAGCCAGCCAGGACATGGTGGAGCCCATGGCCTAAACTGCGCCTTGGACATCACGCCGTGGACATCTCAACCCTTCGGGGTGCCTGGACGCAGTGTCCTGGGACTCCTGCTGTTCAGCACCTCAGACACCCTGAGCAGGGACCCGAGGGTGAGCTCAGGAGCCACAGAGCAGGGCAAGTCTGTCCCAGACGGAGGACAGTCCAGGCCATCCGGAGCCAGCACAGGGACAGCGCCTGCCGTGACCAAGCAGCCCACCTCAAGGGGAGGTTGTGGGACCCCTACCCAGCGTGACCCACTGACCAGGTGCCTTCGCTGGGAAGGGCAGGGGCAGAGCACCCAGGACACCTGGGACGGACCCGGGTTCCGACAGCAACGGAGAGGAGACCCAGAGAGCCTCCCGGGGCATCTTTGCCGAGGGGGAGAGTGGGGGCAGTGAGAGCTGAGTGGTCAGCTGAACGGCAGCGGCTCTGGGTCCTCCAGCTGCAGGAACAGCCCTTGTTTCCGTCAAGACGGGGAGGAGAGCCCAAGGCCTGGCCTCCAGCTGGCCAGCCACCACCATGCCCAGGGCGTGCCACACCCACCACACAGGCCACGCCCACCCCCCATCCCTCAGCCTCCTCCCTCCCTGGAGCGCCCCTCCCCACGGCTGGGTTAATGCTGCTCCCTGGCCCACCCCTTCCCCGCCACCCACCACCACAAACAGACGGCTCTGGATATGCAGCTGCCCCACCCTGTCCCGGGAGCCTCCGGAGGGCAGGCCCCCCAACGCCCCCCCCCCGGGACTCAGCGTGCCCAGAGAGGACCAGTCGATGAATGAACCCCCACCTGCAGGAAGTCCTGTCCTGCCAGGCTCACCTGAGCGGGGGTCTCCTCCAGGGCTGCCCAGACTCGAGGCGCCCGCCCGCCGCCTCCAGCAGCCGCATCCCAGAGCTGCAGCCCCCAGGGCTGCCAGGCCCCCAGACCCGCCTCCTCTGCTGTGGGCAGCCCGCACTGGCCACTGCCCTCCCAGGAGGACGGCCGGTTCCCAGCGCCTGCTGGCGGCCCGGCACTGGCAAGCCTGCTGGGGCGGCTTCTGGGGGCCCCGGCGGGGAGGGTCTGGGCTCGGGCAGAGCGGAGGAGCCCGCGTCAGAGGACAGAGGCGGCCTTGTTCCCGCACAGCCCGGCCGTTCACCCGGCCCGGCCCCCCCTTTCCTCTGGGCCGCGCCTCCGTGGGAGCCTTTCCAGACTGGGCCACCCGCCCTGCCCCCACCTGCTGCTGGGGCTCCCAGAGGGTGGCCTCCAAGTGCCAGGGCTTGCCGGGGGGCTCTGGGAAGAGCTGCCCACCCTCAGAGAACCCTGGCCGGACACTTCCCAGGGTGCCACTGAGGGTCCACAGCGGGGGCAGGCTGAGTCCCAGGAGCCTTGGCTCCCCTCCCCTCAAGCCCTCAACAATCTTAGTGGGGGGTGACATCTGCTCCCCTCATCTCCTAGGACAGGCCCTCGTCAGAAACCCCGGGGACCCACTACCAGCCAGCCCCAACCTTCCTGGCCTGGATCTCGGCAGACCGAGGGTGTGGGGGGGCTTTGGGGGCTGGGGCAGGGTGGGCACCCCAGGGAACACAGCCATCAGGAGGCTGGAACAAGACTCCCTGGAAACTCAAGAACCATGTGGGTGGGGAGGGGGCGGCGACCTCCCCACCCTGAGCCTGGCCCACACCCACCTGCGGCCACCTGAAGCCGGCTCAGGGTGTCCCCTCCTCCCACGGACCTCCTGATTTGATTAATCTATTTGCTTTGCAGGGAACGTTCTGTCCTTGCCTGCACATGGCTGACCTGCACGGAGCGTCCAGCAGCCCGTAAGTGATGAGGTCATTGCAGTGGTGTGAACCCAATTGGTGCCCAGCACACGCTCCCCGGGCCCCTCAGGCTGTCGCGAGCTCACCCTCCTCCCAGCAGGTCCCTCCCACACTGGTCCCCTGGGCCCAGCCCTAGGCTGCGGGGTCCTCTCCTCCTTTTCCTGCATGCCGGGGTGCCCTGGGTGATAAACCTGGGGTACGGAGGGGGCTCAGGGGGCCTTTGCTGCCCCAGAGATGACGAATGGGCCTGAATGCCCACATGCGGGCCACCCCGTTTCCCACGCTGTCTCCCCGTTTCCCACGCTGTCTCCGTCCCCTGAGTGCCCACTTCTATCCCAACTCTCCAGTCTCCCCGATCCCCAACCTGCTCTGGGGAGACAGGGCCCACCCTCTGTGCCCCCGGCACCAGGACAGCCTGTCACGCCCCCAGCCCCACCGTGAGAAGGGCTCCCACGCCGACACCCCCCAGTCAGAGGGGCTTCCTCCCTCCTGGGGGAGCCCCTGGTGCTTCGCCTACCGAGCATCTCTGTTAGAAACTCTCCCGTGTCAGGGCCAGGGCTCCCTCCTGTGGAACCCGCCCCCATGGGCTGCAGAGCTGCCCCAGCCCCGGCACCAGCCAGCGCCCCCGGCCCCCAATTCCCAGGCAGCCCTCCGGTCTAGTCCGGTCCGGTCTGCCCACTGGAAGCCCTGCCTCCCCGCCCAGGAACTCACCTTGGGCCTCGTAGCCGGCCAGGTCTGGCTTCTCGGTGGCTGCCGGGCTCGTCAGCCGGCCCAGCGCCAGCTGCAGCTGTGCCACGTTCATGCGGGCCGTGAGCTCCCCGTTCCGGTCACCAATCTGCGGCCGAGCAGGGCTGGGTCAGTGGGCAGGCGGGCTGGGAGGCCCTCACTGTGCCCCAGAGGTAAGCCTGGGGGTCTGTCTATTCCTGGGTGGGTGTGGCCTCATGTACCCCAACCCCCTCACGCACATCCCTGGAAGGCTTGCCGGCTGGAGCAGCCAGGCCCAGGGCCACGTGGGTGTTGGGCACAGGCATCCCTAAGGGCCAGCCTGTCTGTCCAGTTCCTCTGGGGACAAAGAGAACTGGTTGTGAGCCTGTCCGCAGGGCACATGAACACTCTAGGGGTGGAAAACAGGCCCCTGCCCCTCCGACTCCCACCTCCCAGCTGCAGCAGACATTAGCCACCAGGCCGCAGAAGGCGCCCAGCCCCTGGGCAGCACAGAGCACTAGCCCGGAGAGGACACTGGGACAGGCTGCAAAGAGCCCAGCGCACACAGAGGCCCCCGACCAGTCCAGAGAGGACACTGGGGCAGGCTGGAAAGAGCCCAGCGCACACAGAGGCCCCCGACCAGTCCAGAGAGGACACCGGGACAGGCTGGAAAGAGCCCAGCGCACACAGAGGCCCCCGACCAGTCCAGAGAGGACACCGGGACAGGCTGGAAAGAGCCCAGCACACACAGAGGCCCCCGACCAGTCCGGAGGGGACACTGGGGCAGGCTGGAAAGAGCCCAGCGCACACAGAGGCCCCCAACCAGTCCGGAGGGGACACTGGGGCAGGCTGGAAAGAGCCCAGCGCACACAGAGGCCCCCGACCAGTCCGGAGGGGACACTGGGGCAGGCTGGAAAGAGCCCAGCGCACACAGAGGCCCCCGACCAGTCCGGAGCGGGCTGAGCAGCACCCGGGGGGCCTCCAACGCTGGCCGACGCGGTGGTTGGGGGCCGTGGGGCAGGCCGGGCCCGCTCACCTCCTGGGAGATCTCCAAGTGCTTCTTGGCAAAGGTCAGGGCCTGCGCCGGGCTCCCCATGGACACGTAGGCGTTCCCCAGACTCCAGCATGCCCGGCCTTCACCCACTCTGCCAGGGAGGGAAACTGAGTCCACGTCTGCACCCCGCCCCCGAGTCTACCAGCCTGCCCACACCGCCCCAGCCATCCCAAGCCCCTGGCCTCCAGGTGGTGAGGCCCAACAGGACAGGAGGAGCAAAGGACAGAGAGAGTGGGGGGTGAGCAGCTCCACGGTGGGCCGGCCCACGATGGAACTGGAGTTAGGGGGCTGGACACTCTGGGCGGCCAGGGTTCCTGGCATAGCCTTGCTCGCCCCCTAGTGGCCAGCAAGGCCCTGACTGCTTTGGCTCCTTTGACTCTTGAGGGGCAGGGTAGGCAGTGGTGACCCCAGCCCTTCGGTTCATTCATCTTTTAGTTGAGGTGAAAAAAGCCTCCAACACAAGCTTAACCATCCTGGATTCGGTGGCAGGGCGTAGTTACAACGTGGGGCCATCGTCACCATCAGTGCCAAAACCTCTCCGCCACCTCAGGGCACCAGGGCCGCCCGGAGGGACACGGGTTCAGAAGGTGCCGCCTGTGCGGCCCCCGTGGGAGGCTCCGGCCCGTGGCTCTGAGTCCCCTTGCTCCGCCACTGCCCACCCAAGACCAGCACGCATGTTTAGGGAATCTCCTGTCTGTCTTCCCGTAGAGACCGATCTTTACGTAGACATGGGGGGACTTCGTGGAACAATGAACTGGTGATTGGGGTGCAGTCCTCCCCCCACACACACCTGCTTCTGCCAGGGGTCACTGCGACTAGCCAGCCCAGCATCCACCGGTCTTACCTAGCCCCACGGACTGGGCAGTGTGGCCCACTGATGGAGGGGCGGCTGGGGCCCGGGTGGGGCCACCCCGCCCCCGGGGTCACTCGGTGGGTCGGTGGTGGAGCCGTGCCTGGGACCCAGGCCTGGGCCGCCGCTGTCACCGGCTGGCGGGTCAGCCCCTCGGGGTCTGCCCGCCCCCCACCCCCACCCCCCACGTCGGGGCCCCACGCACCTGTCAGCCAGCTCCTGGGCGATGAGCAGGTGCCGGAGGTGGTACTCGGCCGCCCGCTCGTAGTCCTGCAGCAGTGTGTACGTGTTGCCCAGGCTGTAGCAGGCCTGCGCCTCCACCGCCTGGTCCTTGAGCTGCCGGGACAGCTGCAGCGTCTTCCTGTGGAGCGGGAGGGCAGCCCCCAGCAAGGAGGGGCGGTGTCTGAGCGGTGGACAGGGGTGTGGAGAAGCAGCCGGCCCCCGACCCGCGGAGGCCTCCAGTCCCAGGACCCCAACGGGGCTCTCCCCATCCTCAGATGACCAAAGCACACAGCTCTGCCGGGTCCCCACCAGGCTCTGCCCTCCCGAGCCCGTGCCCAGCCGTGGGAGGCCCAAGGGACAGCACCACCCGGCTCAGGGTCCCGACATCGGGATGAGGGCTCTCAGCACAGGACCTGGCACTCAGGGCCGGTCTCTGCCTAGCAGCTCTGACCAGGTGACAGATGGCCCCGGTGAGCATCCTCACACAAGTCAGGGACCCCCAGTGGCCAGTGAGGTCCATACCCTCCTGAGTCCATATGGGAATTGTTATACCTGCCCTGGGGTCCCCCGGCAACCGGCACCAAGAGGCCCCCAGCCAAGGCTGCCGGCTGTGTGCCTTGCCTACGGCACCTCCGTCCACACCCACAGAATCCCCGGGGAGCCTGGGAGGCCGAGCTCACCCCCCCACCTTGGGGCGCGTGCCTGCTGGGCCTGGCCCCTCCGCAGGACCCGCCCTCTGCCCCCAGCCGTGGGGGGTGAGCTCACCCCCCCACCTTGGGGCGCGTGCCTGCTGGGCCTGGCCCCTCCGCAGGACCCGCCCTCTGCCCCCAGCCGTGGGGGGTGAGCTCACCCCCCCACCTTGGGGCGCGTGCCTGCTGGGCCTGGCCCCTCCGCAGGACCCGCCCTCTGCCCCCAGCCGTGGGGGGTGCTGCTCACTTGTAGTACTCGGCTGCCACGTCAAAGCGCCCCAGGAAGATGTGGGCGTTCCCCAGGTTGCTGTAGGCCCTCCGCTCAGCCGCCTTGTCTCCGAACTCCTTAGCGATGGCCAGGCGCTGAGGACACACACCCGCAGCCCTGGTGGTCACCGAGCAGCCCCGCTCCCCGCCCAGGGTGGCCAGCCCTACGATGACGTCTGGGCACCCAGAGGGGGCAGTCCCGTCCCGGGAACCCAGCACCAAACCCAGGCGCCCAGCCGGGACGGACGGACGTCGGGGCCACCCCACCGCCTGCGGCCTGCCCACTGTCTGTCCACTCACCTCCTTGTGGAAGGTCGTGGCCTCCACAAAGCTGCCCAGCAGGTAGTGGGTGTTGCCCAGGTTCCCGTAGGCCCGGCCCTGGGCCGCCCGGTCCCCCAGCTCCTTGACGAGGGACAGGTTCCTCCTGGAAGGCCGAGTCTGTCAGAGCCGTGTCCCTCCCAGTGTGAGGGTGGCAGGGCCCCACGGCCCCCTCCCACCCCAGAGAGAGGACACTGAGCGGGTCCCTTCAGCTCTGGTGCCACTTGGTGCTGCCCGAGCCCCGAGGCTGGAGTCAGGGGCTCCCCCCCCCCCCCGGTCCACAACTGTCGTTTTCAGGTACAATCACTGTCCTAACGGGGAGAGTCCTCCCACACCCAGGTTCCTCCAGCCAAGTGTTTTTTAAATGCCCCTCTTGGCTCTGGTCACGTCTCCCCGCTTCTCTCCACTGTCGCGGAGACCAGAACGACGCAGGGAGGGGACGCCAGAGCCGTGTGGGGTCCCAGCAGACCGGGGTGGGGCCGGCAGCGGTCTGGAGAGGCGTGGTGCTAGGGCTGCCCCTGGGGGGCGTCTGTGGAGTGGGCGGGCAAGGGTCCGGGGCGTGTCTGTGGAGTGGGCGGGCAAGGGTCCGGGGCGTGTCTGCGGAGTGGGCGGGCAAGGGTCCGGGGTGTGTCTGCGGAGTGGGCGGGCAAGGGTCCAGGGCGTGTCTGTGGAGTGGGCGGGCAAGGATCTGGGGCGTGTCTGCGGAGTGGGCGGACCACCCACCCAGCCACTCACTCCTGGGGCTGCCCCCGGGGGGTGTCTGTGGAGTGGGCGGGCAAGGTTCCAGGGCGTGTCTGCGGAGTGGGCGGGCCGACCACCCGGCCACTCACTCCTGGGGCTGCCCCCGGGGTGTGTCTGCGGAGTGAGTGGGCAAGGTTCCAGAGCGTGTCTGCAGAGTGGGCGGGCAAGGGTCCGGGGCGTGTCTGCGGAGTGGGCGGGCAAGGGTCCGGGGCGTGTCTGCAGAGTGGGCGGGCAAGGGTCCGGGGCGTGTCTGCGGAGTGGGCGGGCAAGGGTCTGGGGCGTGTCTGCGGAGTGGGCGGACCACCCACCCAGCCACTCACTCCTGGGGCTGCCCCCGGGGGGTGTCTGTGGAGTGGGCGGGCAAGGTTCCAGGGCGTGTCTGCGGAGTGGGCGGGCCGACCACCCGGCCACTCACTCCTGGGGCTGCCCCCGGGGTGTGTCTGCGGAGTGAGTGGGCAAGGTTCCAGAGCGTGTCTGCAGAGTGGGCGGGCAAGGGTCCGGGGCGTGTCTGCGGAGTGGGCGGGCAAGGGTCCGGGGCGTGTCTGCGGAGTGGGCGGGCAAGGGTCCGGGGCGTGTCTGCGGAGTGGGCGGGCAAGGGTCCGGGGCGTGTCTGCGGAGTGGGCGGGCAAGGGTCCGGGGCGTGTCTGCGGAGTGGGCGGGCCGGCCACCCGGCCACTCACTCATAGAACTCGGAGGCCTTGCGCAGCGTCTCCCGCACGTCCGCCGGCAGGTGCCCGGGGTCCTGCGCGGCGTTCCAGGACAGCTGCTTGCCCTTGGCGTGGAACACGTTCCCGATGTTGTACAACGCCCTCGCCTCCCCAATCTGCGGGCAGCACAGCGAAGTTGGGGGGGGCCGCCAAAGCCACAACCCCTAAAGGAGCCAACCGGCTGTTGGACGGCTAGGTGGGGACAGCGCCCAAGGCATGCACGCGGAGCCGGGGGGTGCCCACCGTCTGGGCGGCTCCTGGGACCCCGAAGGTAAGAACTTGGGGGCATCACTAAGGCAGGGGGCGGGGCGGGGTGGGGCGGGGCGGGGCAGCAGCCGGGGGCTGACCACCTACCTTGTCCCCCTGCTCCTGGGCAATGTCCAGATGCCGCTGGCAGCACACGATTGCCTCATCGAAGCGGCCCAGGACCTTCAGTGTGTTGCCCAGGTTCCCACTGGCCTTGGCCTCGCCCATGCGGTCACCGATGGTCCTAGAGGGCGGGAAGGGGCGAGCGGCCAGACTGAGAACCGGCGGGACCACGCTCGGCAGGGAGCACGGCCCAGGGAGGGCGAGGGCGAGGGAGGACCAGCCCTCGGCCGGGGTGCGCAGCTCAGGGTCACCCTTCCGCTGGGCCAGGTCTGCTGGGAGGCCCCAGCCTAGCCTGCCGCTGTCGGGGTTCACGGGGGACTCCGGACCGAGGCAGGGAGACTTGTGGGAAGTGAGAGCTGGTGTTATGATGACCCCTGCAGGGGATCTTTGATGGGTGCCAGCCAGCACCACACGGGCTGGGTGCGGAGGGCAGGATGAGGGCTGGGAGTCCGGCCGCTGAGGCCGCTGATGAGCGGCTACCAGCTGCCTGTCGGAGCAGCAGCGGGGCAGGGACAAGTGAGGGAAGGGTGTCCCGGGGTGAGAACAGCATGAGCAGCGGCTCAGAGGCCAGAGGAGGACAGAGCTGGAGACACCCAGAAACACAGAGGCAGGGAGGGTCGGCTACCCCCCTGCACACAGTCCCAGAGACAGGCAGGGGCACACGACACACGTGCGCCCACAGATACGGGACACGGGGCCACACCCATGTTCACACCCATGCAGACACAGACACACTGTCATCGTCTCAGCTTAAACACAGGGCCCCTGGACCAGGTTCCCTGGGACCCCGGGGGGCTGCGCCGCCCGGCCTGCCTTCTGCCTGCCACTCCCCGAGGGCAGGGCACCCAGACCCTGCCCGGAACCCGTGCCCGCGCCCAGGCGGCAGCTCACCGCGCCAACAGCAGGTCGTGCTTGTGGTACTCCAGGGCCCGGGTGTACTCCTTCAGGTAGAAGTAGGCGTTGCCCAGCTGGCTGTAGATGGCACTCAGCGTCTTCAGGTCCTCGGTGCCCACCTGGACAGCGGCCTCGAAGAAAGCCACGCCCGCCTTGAAGTCCCCAGCCTTGCAGAGCCGCTCGCCCTCCAGGGCCAGCTCCAGGCAGGAGGCCTCCATCCTGAGCGGAGAGAAGAGGGGGTCACGGCCGGGCTCTCCCAGTCCCCTGCGTTATCACCGTGGACCAGGGGGTGCCCCCAGGCAGCGGCGGCCTGCGCCACACCTACGCACACAGACGTAAATCTCTTATCGGATGACCGTCCGGAAGCAAGCGCCGGGCCCAGCGGTGTGCCCCCCTCTGGCTGGCACACCTCTGCCACTCAGCAGCGATGGTGCCCCTCACCCTCAGGGCTCAGGAGTGCCTGCCTGGGGCAGAGTCCCAAGACGGGACACCAGCGAGCCCCTCGGCATGGGATGGCGGAGCTCCAAACGCTGCCAGCCCAGGAGGTGAAGGTCACCTGAGGCTAGGGGCCACGCTCCATTCTCCCAAAAGGCGTGGTGGCCTGGGGCAGGCCCTGATCCCTGGTGAGAACAACCGAGGCTCCAAACGAATGGGTCAGTGAGCTGACCAAAGCCACACACGGGCAGGGGGGGGGAGTGATCTGAGCCCCTCCCTCGGCCTGCAGCCTTGTCGGCGGGGGGTGGTGGTGAAGGGGCACCCTCCCAGCTCTCAGCAGGAACTGGGGCTCAGCCCTCACCTGTCCTCACCACCTGTCTTCTTGAGGAACACGGCTGCATCTGAGCCAAGGGTCAACCACCCCCTTCGTGGCCGCCCCGCCCCCGGGCTCAGAAGCAGTCTGCAGGCTGCTGGCCCAGGACTGGCCTGAGAAACAGCTGTCCTCACCCACCACGCGCGCCCACCTTCAGTGATTCTCCTGCAGGAGGGGGCAGACACGACCATGTCCCGGGATGAACCCTGATCCCGGGAAACCGCAGCAGGTTCCTGCCCCAGGGCCCTGCGCGATGGCCATCACCCCTCCCGGGAAGCTGTCCTGGCCTCTTGTCTCCTCACCTTCGGGCAGGGGCTGGGCTGTCAGGTGAGCCACATGAACTGGGGTCAACAGAGCAGCAGCCCTGGCTCTGGCCCTCCCTGCGCTGGGGCCCTGGACCGGTGGGTCACTCCCTCAGGGCCTTGGCCTTCTCCGAGCTGCCCCCCGATGGTCATGTGAGTCCCAGGCTCAAGGCCTGGCACAGGAGGGCGGTTAGCTAGGGGACACCACGCCCCAAGGGCGGGAAGGGAGGGGCAAGGAGCTGCTGGGTCTCACTGACCCCGGAGACGGTCCCAGGCCAGCCCAACTGTCCTTGTCTCAGTCCCGTTGCTGTTTGAGATTTTCAGAGTTCGCGGAAAACCTGCAGAGCAACTGCAGACGCCCACAAAGCAGCCCTGTGCACCCCAAGGCGCCCCCGCCCCTTCTCTGTGCTGTTGTTAGAAACGCGTGATGACCAGAAGTTATTGGGGGGAAGGCCAGCCCAGCTCCTTAAAACAGAAAGTTGTCTAGATCCGCGATTCTGAACCATTTGAACTAAACGGCTCCTTTCTTGCAAACCACACACCCGTTCACTTTGCTGCTGCGTTATCAAGACCACGGGCACCGTCAAATGTTGCCAGTGATAACAACAGTGTGCGAACCGGCTGGGTGGGGCTGGTGAACCCCAGAAGCTGCACCCAGCTTCCTGTGTCCTGCAATTCGCGCCCCCCCCCCGCTCACAGATTTTTGCTGGGGAAGCCCTCCCCCATCTTCACTAGGCCCCTCACCCAGCTGCGTCTCCCCTGGGGAGAGAGGGATTCTCCCCTCTGTGGAGGAGAGAAGGCTATACTCTGGGACCCAGCACCTCCCTGCCTCCCCCAGGTTCAGGCTGAGCCGCTGTGAGCTCTCCAAGAGCCAGGGGTCAGGGACACGGCCTTGGGACCAGGACACCAGACCACTGCGTGCCAGGGCCTCCCACGGGCGATGCGCCCCTTCCTGGGCAGCCACCGATCACGTCAGAGAGTGCCACGTCACCGGAGTCCCCGGGCACCCTGAGGTGCCCTGAGTGAGGCTTCTTCATCAGGGCCTGCTTGTCCCTGCCTAGCTGCCCAGCCAGCCCTCCGATGGGCACACTGCCCTCTCCCCCCAGGTGTCCGGAGGGATGGGGGCGCTGAACCGTGGGTACTTTCGGAGAGGAGCAGGCCCTCCAGGCTCTGGCAGACTTAGCAGAGGCCTCCCTCCCTGACCCCCATCTCTGAGCAAAAGCTTCTGGCTTGGGAAACTGGGGCCCTGAAATGAGAGGTAGAGAGCACCAGATGGGGCATCACTGTGAATGCAGACCGGGGGGAGCCCTGGCAGCACGGGGGGGGTCTCACCTGGAGAAGCGCCAGGCAGGCTAACCGGGGCTGGAAGCCCCCCACCCTCCTCTGCACTTACCCCCAAAACCTCCACTGGCACCCTGCGCTCCGGACCGGCCCCCGCCCCCTGCCCCTCCCAGGTGCCCCTCCAGGGCACCTCGTCCTCTGCAGGTCACGCCTCTTCTGCACGTACAGCCACAGCTCCAGGCCCACGGGCAGCAGCAGGGGGCGGGGGCGGGGGGCGCCGTACACCACCTTGCACACCGCCTTCTCCGCAGAGCTCAGGGCCACGGGCGGGCCCTCCGTGGCGGCAGCCGGCATCACGGGGCTCCGGGCCTCCCTCCCGGCCGCCAGCCCTCGCCCCACCTCGGCTGTGGGGTCCCAGGATTGCGCCCAGCTCAAGGTTCCCCTGCCTCTCCCCGCCCCGGGGTGGCGGGCTGACGGTTCTGGGGGCCTTGGCTGCAGGACACCCCAGGTCCCTGGGCAGATCGTTTGGGGCTCCCAGGGCCTGAGGTGGATAAAGGGATCAAGGGCGGCTCAGAGCCGGGGATCGGCGCGTCAGCAGGCCCGGCGGGGGGGGGCGGCGCGGCCCAGAGGGTGTCTCTGGGGCCAGGGGCCGGCACCCAGCAGGGAGCAGCGGCAGCACCCCCTCTCCCCGCACCCACCCCAACTCTTCGGCACACCGTTAGCTCGCCCTGACCACGAGGCCAGCTCCGGTCCGCAGCCGTCACTCACAAAGGAGCCCCAAGTCGGTGTTTGTGAAGGACAGAGGGAAGGGGCTGGGGACAGTGAGGGGGAAGGTCTGCACCTGGCCCACCCCCCTCCTCCTGGAGGCGCTGCCCCCAGCCCAACCATGCTCCGCCCCCTCCCCCCCACGGAAGCCGGGCCTGGCACACAGCAGCAGATGGGGCGCACTGCAGGGTCTGGGTCAGCCTGTTCGTGCCTCCCAACCCTCTGGGGACAGCGGGGGGACCCACCCTGACCTCCGAGAGGAGTTCTAGGCCCCAGCTAAGGGGCCTGGGGCAGCTGCCCAGGGTCAGTGTGGGTGGGGAGCTGAGAATGCCAGACGGCTCCCCCCACCCCAGCTCTTTCCCTGAACCATCCCACCCCCTCGGCCGCCTGCCCTGCAGGGCTCACAGCTCCTCCAGCGACCTGTGGCCACCGAGGGGGGCGGAGGGAGGGGCTCTCTGGAGCCGCAGGGTGGGTGCCAACATCCACCCGCAGCCGCTCGGGGCTGGCTGGGTTCCAGTCCGGTCCCATCAGGACAGAACGGGTGAGAGATCAAGACGTCTCTGCGGGGCCTCCCTTCCCGCACGTCCAAGGTGCTGCCCCGCCCCATGAGCCCCCGCGGGTCCCACAGGCCCTCCCAGAGGGTCTCTCTGCCACACTCGTGGGCAGCCCCTCCTGCCAGGCCACTGTCTTCTCAGTGGTGGGCACTGGGGTCGGAGGGGCCCCAAAGCTGAGCAGCTAGGAGCCACAGAGCAGGGAGGGAGGGGCAGCCCTGTAGCAGGAGAGCAAGAGAGCCGGGGGGGGCCCACCTGCAAGGCCACCCTGAGGCCCAGCAGAAAGGGGGCTCCACCTGCAAGGCCACCCTGAGGCCCAGCAGAAAGGGGGCTCCACCTGCAAGGCCACCCTGAGGCCCAGCAGAAAGGGGGCTCCACCTGCAAGGCCACCCTGAGGCCCAGCAGAAAGGGGGGCTCTACCTGCAAGGCCACCCCGAGGCCCAGCAGAAAGGGGGGCTCCACCTGCAAGGCCACCCTGAGGCCCAGCAGAAAGGGGGGCTCTACCTGCAAGGCCACCCCGAGGCCCAGCAGAAAGGGGGGCTCCACCTGCAAGGCCACCCTGAGGCCCAGCAGAAAGGGGGGCTCTACCTGAGCAGAAAGGGGAGCTCCACCTGCAAGGCCACCCCGAGGCCCAGCAGAAAGGGGGGCTCCACCTGAGCAGAAAGGGGGGCTCTACCTGCAAGGCCACCCCGAGGCCCAGCAGAAAGGGAGGCTCTACCTGAGCAGAAAGGGGGCTCCACCTGCAAGGCCACCCCGAGGCCCAGCAGAAAGGGGGGCTCTACCTGAGCAGAAAGGGGGGCTCCACCTGCAAGGCCACCCTGAGGCCCAGCAGAAAGGGGGGCTCTACCTGAGCAGAAAGGGGAGCTCCACCTGCAAGGCCACCCCAAGGCCCAGCAGAAAGGGGGGCTCTACCTGAGCAGAAAGGGGGCTCCACCTGCAAGGCCACCCCGAGGCCCAGCAGAAAGGGGGGCTCTACCTGCAAGGCCACCCCGAGGCCCAGCAGAAAGGGGGGCTCTACCTGAGCAGAAAGGGGGGCTCCACCTGCAAGGCCACCCTGAGGCCCAGCAGAAAGGGGGGCTCTACCTGAGCAGAAAGGGGGCTCCACCTGCAAGGCCACCCCGAGGCCCAGCAGAAAGGGGGCTCCACCTGCAAGGCCACCCTGAGGCCCAGCAGAAAGGGGGGCTCCACCTGAGCAGAAAGGGGGGCTCCACCTGCAAGGCCACCCTGAGGCCCAGCAGAAAGGGGGCTCCACCTGCAAGGCCACCCTGAGGCCCAGCAGAAAGGGGGCTCCACCTGCAAGGCCACCCTGAGGCCCAGCAGAGGCAGCAGCCCAAGGGTGAGTGGGGTGCCGGAGCTGAGATCCTTGCCAACTCTGTGCATTTTGGGGAGGGGGCTCTGGGAGGGGAGACTCTGGAAGGAGCTGGGTGGTGGGTGCCAAGGTGGAGGAGGTGGTCTCAGGCCACCCGCCCACACCGGGTCTGCTCCGAGGGTGTCCAGGCCAGGCGCTCTCATCCCTGCCCTGAGGCCTCTGTCCAACACCACCCCCCACCCCACCTCCCAGGACAGCCCCTCCATACCCAGCTCCTGTCAACAAGCTGAACCCCCAAGCTCTGCACACGCTCACATCATCAACCCCACATCCCTCTTCTGCCTCCCAGAGCTGCCACCAGACACCTGCACAGCAGGCCACCTGTCCTGTCCTCAGCAAGACGCTGCCCAGCATGGTCAGCCTCACTCCCGTGTCTCTGCCTCCACACCACCTCTGCAGGCCTCTGAGCACTTGCCCATCACCCGGCCAGGTGCCCGTGGGCACCGGGTGAAGCGGTCTGCTGAGCCGGCCTCCTGCCCACTGCTGGCTCACCCAGAGTCTTGTCATCCACCCCCACCCCCCAAGGGATGCCAGAGCCCCACTCTCAGGACACAAGACTGGGGCTGGGCTGGCTGGGGCTCTTACGCCCCCGGGGGGCTGTGGGCTTGACTCTCCCTGCCAAACTCATCACCCAAACCCTGGGAGGGGGCAGTCTTCCCCCCCCACTGGGATTCGCCATCTGGCTAAAAAGATACTTAACGAACATCTCCGGTCCTCCGGGTCCAGCCCGATGCCTCGGGCACCGTGGGACCAGCCTGCCCCTCCCCTTGGCGGGCGGGCACACCTGTGTGGAGATGCTCTCTAACGCCACGCCTGCCCAGTGCACCTCTTCTTGCAAGGGGCTCCCCAGGGCCGGCTTTCCCGGTGGCCAGACCACAGTGGCCAGGAGACTGGGCGCCGTCTGCCAAGCTCCTGCCACCCACCTGCCGGCTCACCAGCTAATGAAGTGGTTATCGACTCCCTGGTGGCCACCCTCACTGCTCCGTCGCTGCCAGCACAACACGGTGGGCTTCCCCCAACACACAGGCTTCGAGGGGGCAGCCGACCGTGGCCTCACGCTGCTGATCGGGCCCCTCCTCTCCTGCCCCGTGGTCCTACACAAACAGCACGCTTCCACCATGCCTCCCTAAGTCCCACTCCTTCCTGACAGCCTTCAAGAGTGAGCTCTGACCAGGGCCTGCCCTGCTCACCCCTGGCCATGGCTACCCGGTCGGGTGTCGACCCTCCACGGGCCTCCTCACGGGCCGTGCGGAAAGCTCGTGGCCCCACATCCCCCAAATCTCCGCCGGGCTTGCCCAGTGCAGCTCAGCGCGGGCTCTGGGCCTCTCCCTGCGCCCTCTCTGAGCTGTCCCCCAAGCCAGGGTCCTGCCTGGTGTGTACCCACTGGGCTCTGGCACCGTCCACACACCCACACACCGGGCTCCCCTGTGAAGCCGCGGAGTGACCAGGGTGATGGGGACCCCATGCTCAGCTGTGCAAGGTCTCCCAGGCCTCTCTGTCTCTCTCTCTCTGTCTCTCACACACACACACACACACACTTACACAGCCAGTGGCAGCCAGATTAACTCCTGTTGTTCTTTGAGACAAAGCACCCCCTCTCCATCAAACAGATGACCCTGGACAAATGCAGGCGCACAGCTCTCCATCCCGTGGGGGGGGGCGGTGGGGGGGACCCTTTAGTTCAGGCCTCCAGCGTCAGCTGCCAGCAGGCCCACCCGCACGCCCTCCCCCTCCATGGGGCCCAGGAGCCAGGCCGGGGGCTCAGCCCTCAATCCCAAAGACCACACAATGGAGGCTGTGTCTCTGGCCAGCAGCACAGACAAGACCAAGGTGGGGAGGGGCCGCCAGGCCTCTCACCCATCACCACGCCCTCATCCTGCACATGGGGGGCGCGGGGGGAGGTTTGCTGCTGATGGACTGCTTGCCTAGCCCCCCCCCAAGGTTCAGCGGCATAGGCCATGGGTTTTCGGGGTGACCAGGGAGAGCTGGGATGATGATGTCCTTCAAGTCGGGGATGAGGGGGGGGGAGGTGCCAGCAGGCCCACCGCAGGGAGCCAGGCCTGCCTCTGGGAGCTGCCCAGCACTCATGCCCGCCCCACGCTGCTGGACAACGGCACAGGTTGGCACAGTCCAGCCCCCCTCCCTGCTTTCCACAGGGTCCTGTACTCGCCTGAGCGGGGCCCAGGGTATATCACTGTGTGGAACACCCTTGAGAGGCCTGGAGTCACCCAGCAGGCACGCAGCCCTGGGCAGGGCCACCCAGTCATCTCTGACCAGAGCGAGGCGCAGAGCCCAGATCCCTGCCATCGCCCATGAATCTGCCCCGAGGCCGGTGTCCTGTCAGGCAGGCACACGCCCACCTGGCAGCGGTCTCTCTGCAGCCCGACCCCAGGGTGCAGCCTGCTGGGCCCTGGGCACGGGCTTGGCCAGCCCAGGCAGAGCGGCTCCCAGGACAAGGGCTGGTCTCTGGGGCCATGCTGCTGCTCACCCCGAGTTCCTGAGCCCCGGCAGTGGGGAGGTGACACCCAGCTTGAGAGGGAGAACACTTCTGGCAGCCCCCTCACACACCTGCTGTGCCAGGCCTCCTGACTGTTAGGAGAAGCTGCAGGTCTCTCCCCCCTGGTTCTGGGCACTGGGTGCGGGGCAGTGGGGTGGGGGGTGTCTAGCGGGCAGCAGCCTCTCCCAGCCACCCAGTCTGCAGGCTTCTGCTAGTCCCCAGCTCTTCACGGGTGCGGGAGGCCCCAGCGTCCCCTCTGCACCCCCACCCCGGCGCCCCCACTCCTACACCCCACTCCCACGTGAGCCCTCCTCTGACACCCACGACGCCCCCCTAGCGCTCCCACCTCCTCCGCCCGCAGGGAGGGCGCGTCTCTGCCACGTTGCGCGCGGGCTGCCGCCTTTGTTCCGGGCCGCCCACCACCCTGGCCCGCGGGGTCCCCGGCGCCCGCCCGCCGCCCCGCGCGCGGTCCGCCCAGCCCACCTGGAGTAGAGGCGCCGCGCCGGGCCGGGCAGATCGTCGTCGGCGGCGGCGAGCGGGGCCGGGCCGGCCATGGGCCAGGATGGCCGAGGGCCGGGGCCGCGTAACCCCTCGCTCGCAATGCCTGGCGTCTGTCCCTGTGTCCGCTGTCCGCTCTCCACTGTCCACTGACCACTGTCTGTCCGCCTGCCCCCGCTGGAGGAGGCGCCGAGGAAGTGATGTGCGCGGGGCACCGCCCCTCCCGCCGTGGCCGTGATGTCACCGGTCCCTCCTCCCTCCGAGCCGTGGGGGAGGGGAGGGGGCGGAGAGGCAGATCGTGGGGGGCGGGCCGCGGCGAGGCCGGCAGGGCCTTGGGCGCTGGTATAGGCCGGCAGTGGTGGACCGCTGACCTCCCCCGACTCCGCCCCAGGGTCCAGGGCTGAGGACCTAGCGCTGGCATTGCTGCTGGGCCTGGCTGGCCTCCCCATCCGCTCCCTCCTTTCCTCCCCCTACTTGGGGCTATTTGAAGACCCCCTGCCTTTGTTTGGAAGTCCTCCCCCCCTCTCCTCTGGTGCAACCCCCGCACGCACCCCTCACTCCTTCAAACTAGCAGTGGCGTGCAGGCATTGGGGAGCTTCTCCGCCTCCTCGTTTAGAGAGACCACAAACACCGCTTGGGTCCCCGTGTGAATTCACAGGTTGGGGAGGAGGGGACGAGGGGAGGTGGCCTGGCTCCAGACAGATGCTGTGGACAGTGGCAGTCCCCTCTCCCTGCTCTTCCTCACCACTGGGACGCTGAGTGGTCAGGTTGCCCTCTTAACCTCGGCTTTGTCTGTGAAAGGGGGGTGGCCGGGGAAATTTGGAAGGATGCTGACTGAGCCACCCCTGGTCCTGCTGGGGCTGCCAGTGTCCCAGCCCGTGTCCCAGCCCGGAGCCACCTCCTCCTCTGAATTGCTGGCGGCCTGACAGCTTCCCCTGTGAGATGTGGCGCCTCCCAGCCACTGGCCCTGGTTCTGGCCTGCTCTGGGCCATCTCCCTGCCAGTCTGGGGCTGGCAGCACCAGCTCCCGGGCACCGCGGGGGCCGGGCCGGCACACAGCAGGCCCTTGTGGTGCATTCGGCTCTCACCTTCTGGTTCCGATCTGCTCGCTTCTCAATCTCAACTATCTCGGTGCAGCCGGAGGCTCCGGACCCGGAACCGTGGCTGGGACCACCGGACCAAGCAGGACACAAGACAAGCCTGGGAGTGGGAAACAGGCTGCGTTCTTCTTCCTGCTCGGGAGCATTCCAGCCCCTCCCCGGAGAGCTGCCCGGGGTCAGAGAAATGACAAGGCTTCCCAGCCAGACCCTCGGGGAGAAGGCAGCCCGCAGGACGCTGGCTTCAGGCCGAGGCAGAGGGATCGAAAATAAACACGAGATAAAAAGGGCCCGCTCTCTCGCCAGGCCCGTCTGTTTTTCCTATGGAAGAGAGGCGGCCACAATGAGAACCATCTGTGCCGGGGGCCAGCGCCCGAGGCTTGTCCCACACGCCCTCCCCCATGACCACAGGGGCTGGGCAAGGCCTTGCTCCCGGTCTTGGCTGAGGCAGCCAACTGGCCCCTGCAGGGTGGGTGGTACAGTGGGAGGGAGCTCCACCCTAGTCTGCGGCTGCTCCAGGCCTGCCTCCTTGGGCGCCCCCTGAGCTGGCATTGTTGGAAGGGCAGAAGCTGTCACGGTCCTACCTGTGCCAGGCCTGAGCTCTGTGTCCCCAGGAAGTCACTGCTGTGAACATCTTATATGCGCGTGCGTGTGCGTGTGTGTGTGTGTGTGTGTGTGTGGCCAGGTGCCTGGTGTCAAGAAGGTAAGTGATGTGACCTGAATGGCGGAATGAGGGAGAGCTTGGTGGTCTCGTCGCTGTCACCGCAGGGAGAGAAGGCCTACTTCCCTCCTCCCTTCCTTGAAGCAGGGAGACTAGGAGGAGCTGGGGGGCCCTGGGCTAGAAGAATATCCACTCTATATGGGCGCTTCCCCGGGAAGCCAGAACCCCTCTGGGGGTGGGGTGCGGTGAGCTGGCCAATGGCTCAGACTCTGCGTGAGGCCAAGCAAGACTGAGTGCCCCTCCTCGCCCAGTGCTGTGTGACCCAGCACAAGTTACTGTCCCTCTCTGAGCCTCGGTCCTGCCACCTGTCAGTAGGGCTCCGCAGCCCTGTCCTACCTACAGGGGTGGTGAAGGATCAGGCATGCCGGTCACTGAGCCCGGAACACAGTGAGAGCTCAGGGGTGCCAGCTCTGGGGGACGGTGCTGCCCATGCAGTGGTGCCCCACCATGCCGGGACCCTGCAGGCACTCCTGGCTGGATTGGGGAACACCTCACCGCACCACCCAGAGACGTGCCTTCTGTCCGGAGGACCGACGCTCTCCTGGCAAGATCACCACCAAGGCGGGAGGAGGCAGGGGCAGGTGCCAGGGGACAGGCCCCCCATGCGTTACTCACATGGCCACCCAGCCGTGAGAATGACTTCGCCTCAGGTCCACAGAGAGCAGGGTGGCTCAGGGTGACAGGTCTGGGAGAGGCGGACGCTCCTGGGGGGGCACGAACCCCCCATCCCGGCTGCCTCCCTCCAGCGCGGGACGCCGCCCGGCTCCCGTCTCCTCCGCTGGTCTTCCCTTCTCCCAGCCTCGAGGGGACTCGCTCGCTGCCTGTGCATACCTGAACACCTGATCACGTTTCTTCTAGCACATTCCCCCCCAGCCCCCCACGCTGTACCCCGGTCTGGGCCCCAAGCACGTCTCCAGCCGTCCCTGACGGGCCTCATCCCCAAAGGAGCATTCGAGTGAAGAAAAACAATTTCCTGTCCAGAGCGTCCCCCTGGCCCCAGTCAACAGCTCGGGGAGCAGAGAGGACATGGAGGGGGCAGGGGGTGGTGCTGGACCTGGTCCCGAAGCCGCCACCCCTCACGCACCTACCCGCTGCTTCCGGAGTGCCAAGGGTTCACGTCAGCCCGGCCAGGACCCTGTTCTCGGGAGGTCAGCAGCGCCGCCCCTCCCTGAGGGCACCTGTCACCCTGCCCGCCGCCACGCAGCACTCCCTGGCATCCTGTCTCCTCGGCACGCCCCTCTCGTAGGGACGGACGGGAGGACAGGGCAGTGGGTTGCCAGGCTGGGCCGCAGGGTGGCTGAGGTGCCCCTTCCTGCCCCTGTCCCTTGGACAGCCTGCCTGGCAGGAGGGAGATGACAGCAGGCCGTTGCAGGGCTCTGGCTGCACCCCTGGGAATGGGAAGGATGGGGCTCCCGGAGAGAGGTGTGAGGGAGGCCAGGAGAAGGTGGCCAGGCTGCCCGGAGCCGTCCAGGGACAAAGAACCGGCCCAGTGGGATGTGCAGCCTCCGTGGTCCTCTGGGCCCTTGTCAGGGCCTGATTGATGGCTGGCACGGCAGCCCCTAAGCCCTCAGCCCTTCCTTCCTTCTGCTCCCTCCACTCTGGGGCCCCTCCCAGCAAGGCTTCCCTGCAGGGCCCAGGGGGCCGGGCTGGGACTACCACCTGCTGCTCCCAGGACCTGAGGGCTCCCCGCCAACCTCTGCCCCCCTGGATTCCAAACTGGGGAGGGAAGAGCTGGGCAGGGAGGAGAGAGACAGAGACGTGCCCGGTTAAGAAAAACAGAACTCAGGTTTACCGCTGTTTCCAGTAAACTCGTTACCCTGAGAAAAAGAACTTATTCTTCTGCACAGTTTGGGGAGCATGTGCCCCCCGCCATTGCCCCGAGGCGCCCCCTCATCACCCACAGCCCTTTCCTCTCCTTGGGGACCTCCAAGTCCCTGGAGAGTGGCGGACGCTGGGGGGGTGGGGCCTAGAGAGGTCACAGGCGCGTGCTGCAGGGAGCCCAAAAGGAAAGAGGCTGTCCACCCGTGGGGCCCGAGTGCCCCACTGGGCGGTGCCGTCCGCCCAGGAAATAGCTGGAGGCCACGTGAGGCTGTGCTTCACCCGTGTCATCGAGTGACACCTGGCCTCACAGCATTCCTGGGCACTTGCTGGCAGCTGCCAGCTCTGTCACTCAGAGCGTGTCCTCGGGGCCTGTGGGAGGACGGAGGCAGGGCACACAGGGAACGGGCGCCCACGCCTTTGTCCCGGGCAGGTGGCCCGTGTGACTACAACCCTGGCCCGCCCATCCGATTGGTGTCCCACCCCCAGGCCTGGCAGGCTGTGACACTGAAGGATAGAAAGAGGCAGAGAGACAAAGAGGGAGAGAGGGCAGGACAGACAGACAGTGAAGGGAGACAGGCAGGGAGCCGGCTTCAGGCCCAGCCCAGCGCTCACAAGCGGGGGCCCCTGGCGCTTGTCTATTTTTTTGTTTTTGTTTTTAATTTTTCTGAAGCTGGAAACGGGGAGAGACAGTCAGACAGACTCCTACATGTGCCCGACCGGGATCCACCTGGCACGCCCACCAGGGGGCAATGCTCTGCCCCTCCGGGGTGTCACTCTATTGAAACCAGAGCCACTCTAGTGCCTGGGGCAGAGGCCAAGGAGCCATCCCCAGCGCCCGGGCCATCTTTGCTCCAATGGAGCCTTGGCTGCGGGAGGGGAAGAGAGAGACAGAGAGGAAGGAGAGGGGGAGGGGTGGAAAAGCAGATGGGCACTTCTCCTGTGTGCCCTGGCCGGGAATCGAACCCGGGACTTCTGCACACCAGGCCGAAGTTAGAACTGAGCCAGCCGGCCGGCGGCTCTCCCCTCTCAGAAGGAAGCCTGGCGGATGGACGGGTCTCTTCCCGGGAATCCCTCCCCCTGGGCCTGGGGCGGAGCAGACACTCCACAAGGGAGAGCTCGCATCATAAAACCTACCCCTATGGACCCCTCCCCCCACCTGGGCTGACTCCTGTCTGGCTGGAGCTCTGGCTGGTTGGTGCAGGGACCTCCAGACACAGGCCTGGGGGTGGGGTCAAGGGGTGCAGTGAGCCTGATGTTTCCTGCCCCACTGGCACCGTATCAGAGGGAGCCCAGGTCCCTCCAGGGCCACCAGGCTGAGGAACAGGAGCTGGCCCTCTGGCTGGGAACCTGGAGAAGCAGCTGAAGAGAAGGCCCTGGAGGGGGGGCCGTGGACCCTTTGGTGCCCCTGCCCACCTCATCCTCACTCCCTCTGGGCTTGGCCCCCGGGTGCTCACCCCCTTCGCACCACCTGCCAGTCCTGGGGTGTGATCGCAGAGCCCGGAAGATGTCCAGTCCCTATGGGGCCCACTCACTCCCACAGGAACCCCCCTTACCAACCTGCACCCGCAGCTCTGGGGGAGGCCAGACTCCTGACAGCCTCGCCCCCTGCCAGGTGTGGAGGAGGCAGGGCCCCAGCCAGCCCTCGCCCTGCCCTAAGACACCCTCGTTTTCAACTACGCCTGGGGCTGCCAGGTGGGCTGGATGGAGGGGGCAGGTGCCCCTCTGAGGGTGTGGGGTCCGGGCTGCTGGGGCGCAGAAACGTGCGGGGGAGTGTGGAGGGGTGCTCGGAGCACGTGCAGCCGTTTCCATGAGGATGTGGGCAGCAGGAAGGGGCCATGCTCAGGGTCGGAGGACGCAGGACCCAGGCACGGCACAGTGGGAGCTGGGGAAAGGGGCACAGCCCACCCCCAAGCCAACAAGACCTGAGGCGCTGGAAGGATGTGGGGCCACACCCTCACCCATGCCCCTTTCTCTCTCTCTCCCCCCTTTTAATTGATTTTAGAGAGAGGAAGAGAGAAACATGGATTTATCGTTCTACTTATTCAGGCATCCACTGGGTGATTGATTCTCGTGTGTGCCCTGACTGGGGATCTCGCCCGCAACCTTGGCGTGTGGGGAGGACACGCTGACCAGCTGAGCTGCTGGCCAGGGCCAGCGCCGGTGGTCTCTTTCCTGAGCCTCTGCCCAGCTGTTCCCAGCCTGCCCAGGCAGCTGACGGTTACTGTGGAAACCCCCATCCTGCTCAGGGGCCTTCTCTCCTCCCCCACCCCCACCCCCACTAGCTTTACATTAAACCCAGCCAGCAGCCTCTACTCTGGCCAGGCCTGGGGGCTGAGCACGGAGCTGCATGTAGCATGCTAGTGGGGGGCCCAGCACCCCCTTTCCCAGGTTGATTCTTCCCCGCTGCCTTGATACAAGGAGAGAGGAACCTTCCCCTAATTTCTGAACCTCCTGGTTAGCTCGGCAAGAAAAGGGAGGGACCCTGGGAGGGGGTGCATAGTTTCTGGTGTGGGGCCCCTGTGTCTGTGGCCCTAATTCACCTAGGGGCAGCGGCCTCCGTGAGACAAGGTGAGCATCCCTGAGAGGCCCTAGGGAGCCCTCAGTCGGAAAGCCTCTGATCCCAGTGATTTCATCTGTGGGCTAGGCACTGCCCCCCGCAATCTGCAAATCTCCCGGATCGGACAGGCACTGCCCCAGCAATCTGCAAATCTCCCGGGTCGGACAGGCACGGACATTTCCCGAAGGAGCCGTGACTGCCCCGGGCTGCTGACCGGGAAGCTGCAGGAAGGACGGAGAAATGGGACTGGGCCTCCCTCCCCAGCCAGACAGACACAGGACCCCGGGGCCCCCGGACCTGCCCCTCGAGGGTCCTTCCCTCTCCTTGCAGGACTGTTCAAAGCTCAGAGCCGGGCTGATTCAGAAACCAGGGACAGGAGCCCTAAGAGCCGGCCCCCTACCAACCTGGAAGGCGAAGAGGGGGGTTGGAGGGTGCCGGGGAGGCCTGATTTTAAGGTAGAGTCAGTGGCTGAGGGTGAGGGCCATGACCTTTTGACATGTGTCACTTCCAGGTTCCAGGTGGGGGACAAACCCATCTAAGCCAATTATTCACTCGCAGACCAAGGAAGTGACTACTGGATGGGTCTGTGACCCAGCGGATCCACTCCAAGCTGGGCCTTGGGCAGAACTCTGTTAATTGTCACTCTGCAGGGGTGTCTGGGTATCGGTGTGAACCCCGGCCCTGTGTCCTGTGGCCCTTAAAATGCCTGGTATTCCAGGTGCCAGGTGTCTCCTGGCTGCTCTGACCAAGGCCGGCGGGCCGGCCCACAGGGCTCCAGGCCCCTCTCCAGCTCAGGCACACAGCTGCCGCCACTGTGGTCTTGCTTGGAGTGCCCAGCTCTGGTCTGAGGTGGACAATGTCCAGCAATTCCCTAAGGGCCGAGGGGCTGCTGTCCCCCACTGCCTCCGGAGGGCAGGAGTACCCGAGTATTCAAAAGACAGAGCTTCTGCCCCAAACCCACACGTCCTGAACACCAAGAATGGCACGAGCCTGTCTCTCTAGTGTAGTGGTGGTCAGCCCGGCCCCTGCCGCCCCCTAGTGGTGGTCAGCCTGGCCCCTACCGCCCCCTAGTGGTGGTCTGCCCGGCCCCTACCGCCCCCTAGTGGTGGTCAGCCCGGCCCCTACCGCCCCCTAGTGGTGGTCTGCCCGGTCCCTACCGCCCCCTAGTGGTGGTCAGCCCGGTCCCTACCGCCCCCTAGTGGTGGTCAACCCGGTCCCTACCGCCCCCTAGTGGTGGTCTGCCTGGTCCCTATCGCCCCCTAGTGGTGGTCAACCTGGTCCCTATCGCCCACTTAATGGTGGTCAACCAGGTCCCTACCGCCCCCTAGTGGTGGTCAACCCGGTCCCTACCGCTCCCTAGTGGTGGTCTGCCTGGTCCCTATCGCCCCCTAGTGGTGGTCAACCCGGTCCCTACTGCCCCCTAGTGGTGGTCAACCTGGTCCCTACTGCCCACTAGTGGGCATTCCAGCTTTCATGGTGGGCGGTAGCAGAGCAACCAAAGTATAAATAAAAAGATAGATTTAACTATAGTAGGTTGTTTTATATAGATTTATTCTGCCAAACTTAGCAAAAATCTGACATAAAGTACTCGGTAAGTAATTATTACTATATACTTTAACTTGCTGTAACTCTGCTTTATAAATTTTATAAAGTTACTTCCCTACTTTATAAATCACCATCACTGTGGAACTGGTGGGCAGTTAGAAAATTTTACTACTAACAGAGATACAAAAGTGGGCGGTAGGTATAAAAAGGTTGACTACCCCTCTCTAGAGGTTTATTTAAGGGGAACGGGGAGGAATGCAGCATCTGGGGGTGGGGTGGCAGAGGCCAGTGACACCCCCTCCCCAGCACCCCTGTCCAGGGGGCTAGCTCCCCAGCCAGGACAGGGAGAGGGTGCCCCCTGCTGGCATTGCTCCCGCATTGAGCTAAGCCGTGCTGGGAGGACTGGAGATTTTCATTAGACTGCCTGCCCTCCCCGTCCCCTTAGACTCCTAGGGGCAGAGCACCCCCCCACCCCCACCCCCGTGGAGACGCTTGTGTAACAGCTGGGAGGACGCAGGGACCTAAGCCCAGCAACCCAGACCCGGAGGAGCAGTGCTGGGGGCCAGGCCCAGAGTGCAGCCGGCACCCACGACCCTCCTGTGCTCCCAGCCAGGTGCCAGGCCGAGTCCAAGGACACGGGGCGGGGCTGGGGGTGGGGACTTTGGTTTTTTTTTGTTTTTTTTTTAATTTAATTTTATTTATTTATTCATTTTAGAGAGGAGAGGGAGAGAGAGAGAGAGAGGAGAGACAGAGAGAGAGAAAGGGGGAGGAGCTGGAAGCATCAACTCCCATATGTGCCTTGACCAGGCAAGCCCAGGGTTTTGAACCGGCAACCTCAGCATTTCCAGGTCGACGCTTTATCCACTGCGCCACCACAGGTCAGGCGGGACTTTGGTTTTGAGTTTGGTGTAACCGGCCCTCGAAGGGCCTCTGGCTGCCTGGCACCTCAGTCCCTGTCTCTAGGCCTGAAGACGAACTGTCCTGGGTGACCACCCCACATACTGTTTCTCAGAAGGGCCAGATGGACCCGTCCACCTGCAGGCTCCCTGGCTCCTGGCCACCCAGAGATTTGGGGGGCCCCTGGGGTTCCCCAAGGAGGAGGGAGGAAGCAGGGGCCTTGTGCTGGGAGGGGGACAGCAGCCCTTCCAGCACTGACATCTGGGGTAGGGCTCTGAGCCACACCTGAGACCTTCCTCCTTCTCCTCCCCCTCCTCCTCCTCCTCCTCCTCCCCCTCCTCCTCCCCCTCCCCCCCTCCTCCTCCTCCTCCCCCTCCCCTTCCCCCTCCTCCTCACCCTCCTCCTCCCCCTCCCCCCCTCCCCCTCCCCCTTCTCCCCCTCCCCCTCCTCCTCCTCCTCCCCCCTCCTCCTCCTCCTCCCCCCTCCCCCTTCTCCCCCTCCCCCTCCTCCCCCTCCTCCCCCTCCTCCCCCTCCTCCCCCTCCTCCAGCACCTCCCCCCTCCTCCTCCTCCTCCCACAATGACCCTCCTCCTCCTCCTCCCACAGCCTCCTCCTCCTCCTCCCCCCCTCCTCCTCCCCCTCCTCCTCCTCCCCCCCCTCCTCCTCTTCCTCCCTCTCTTCCTCCTCCTCCTCCTCCCTCTCTTCCTCCTCCTCCTCCTCTCACCCCCACAAGTTCATACTTGCCCCCTGCGCCCTAGCTGGAGCAGGGTGCTGGGCGGTGCACGCCGAGAGCCTCCACTGCCCTGCCTGCCCCCGACCTCGCACCTAGCGGGGGGAATGCCCAGGCGTGCGTGGCGCCTCCACCCAGGTGAGGCTCTTTGCGCTGATTTTTCCCAGGCTCCGTGGAGCCGCGATGGCCTGGGGGCGGAGCCCTAATGAACAAACCCTGGGTTTCCCCGGCAACGTCAGGGCGGGTCTCCCTCTAGGGCTCCTGCTCAGCCTCCCTGCCTACCTCTGGAGAACTTAGAAGGCTCTTGGCGGCTGCCCTCGGAACCATGGCTGCTGTCCGGCGCCCTCCCACAGGCAGGGAGGCCCGGAGGCTGCCAGCAGGTGAGGACCGTGGTCGGCCTGCCCCAGGTGCCTCGAGAGGGTGGGGTAGCAGGTAGGGGTGGGGACACGGGCGGGTCACCAGCCTGGCTTTAGCCTTCCCGCCTTCCTTCCGTGGACTTGGCAGGGGGCAGACTCACCACCCTTCCTCTGTCGTGGTCCCCTGGGGAGGGTTCCTCCTGTCTGGGGCACCCCTCTGATAGCTTGGGGCCTCCTCAGAGTCAAAGCCAGGCTGAGTGGAGAGTGGGCTGCCCTCCGGCCCTCCCCACTGGCCTGCCCTGCTGTGGGCTCAGGTCCTGCTGTGGGCGGCAGTACGCTGCCATCTCACGAACTCTGCCTCAGTGGCCCCATCTGTAAAATGGGCGCACACACTGTCCCAGGCTCCTCATGGGGCGTATGGGTCTGCATCTGGTTTCACCCGGCAGGCCTGTGACTGACGGCGGGCCCTTCCAGCCACTTCCCTTTGGGTGAAGGGCCGTCCCGTCCTTCCGGAATATTTCTACCGAGTGTGACTCAGAGGTTGAGGCAGCTGGTGGAGGGAGACCCTCAGCCGTGCCCTTCGAAAGCCACGGCCCTCTCGGGACTGTTCTGAGCCCCTTGAGGACGGTGTTGGTCCCCAGGAAAGGGGTGTCGGTGTCCACAGGCTCCTTCCCGGGGTCGCTGGGGCCCGGGGCTGTGTCACCACTCTGGGCGCTCCTCGTTTGGGGGAGATGGTGTGGAGGGAAGGTCTCTGTGCTGTGTGTCTGTGGGCCAGGTGACGGCGCCTTCCTCATGGGCTGTGGTCAGGTTGCACAGGGGGACATGCTGGGCGCAGAGTGCCCCAGGTGGGGGCTGGTTGCAGGCATTGTTCTCCACGGCCCGGTGCTGGGAGCAGGCCTGGGGCGGGGGTGAGCACCCCCTGCTGACCTGTCCAATGTCTGTGAGTCTGTTCTGCGTGGACAGGGGCCCCGGGCTCCCGGCGAGGGCAGGGGCTCCAGGGTTCTCTGGGCTGCATCTCGGCTCCTACTCGCTTAACCGAGGGGCTTGCCTGGGCTCAGCCGAGAGCGGGGTGGGGGGGAGTGGTCCGCGATGCCTTCACGTCCCCACATCGCCGCCTCTGATGGAGGAGCCCGGCTCTGTGACAGCCGTTGGCCGCCCCCCACCCGTCCACGCCTCCATCTGGCTTCCCCAGCCGCGCCCTCCTCCCGGCCTCCAACCGTCTTCCCAAACGGCTGGTGGCCTCGGGTCCCCTTGTTCCCGCCCTGGCATCTGCCACCTCTATGTGGTCTCGACTCCCCTTGGGGCCTGACCAGCCCGGAGCAGTCTGCCAGCCTCCCTGGGGAGTGACTGGCGAGACCCAGAGGCTGTCAGAGCTCAACGGGGGCGGCAGAGGCTTGGGGGGGACGCCACCCTGAGCAGACCCCCCACGAGGCCTGTGGGCAGCTCCGCCGGCCCGTCCTGCTCGCCTCGCTGGGCGGACCCTGGTGTGCGTGTGCATGTGTGCGCCCGCGTGTGTGTGTGTGTGCATGCGTGTGCGTGTGACCTCCTGTGTGTCAGAAAGATGGTGGGTGCTTTTGTGCTACAGGGTACAAGGTGCCCAGGTGCCAGCCATCAGCATGCCCTTTCCTGAGATGTGACCCGCGCCTGGCACAGCCTCTGGAGGGCTGCCATGCGGCCCCGCTGGCCCCTGTGCCCTCTCTGGCCCTTGCGTCCGGACATGGCCTATCGCAGGGCCAGTGTGGGGACCGCTGCTTCCCCAGGCCTGGTCTGAGCGGGCAGCCCTCAGGGGCCATGCCAGCGTCCAGCCCTGTGCTGGCTGTGGTGGCTGCCCAGCATTCTGCGGTCTCGAACCCCGGGGCCCCGGGAGGAAGCAGGCAGGGCAGGCCTTTCTCCTTCACGGTCTGCTGACTCTGTCCCTGGGCCTGCTCGGGCCTGCTCGGGGCTGGCGTCTCCAGGGACGAGGCGGTGACAGGTAAACAGTGTGGGTACTGAGAGCCGAGTGCTGCCAGCTCCCAGGAGGAGGTCCCCACCCTCACCCTCCGGCCGCCCACCACCCACACCCGCCGTCCAGCCCGGGCCTCAGGCTCCTCCCAGGGCAGTGGGCGGTGGGCGAAGTCTGTGGGCACAGGTGGCCCCCAGGTGAGGCTGCTTCGGTGGCATCGAGGGCAGAAACTGCTACCCTGGTGAGTCATCCTTTTCCGGCTAATCTACCCAGGTGACTTGTGGGGTCAGGCAGTGGATGGGCTGGTCATCTGACCTGGGGTGGGCTGCATGAAAACCAAGGAGCTGGCTTTCTTGGCCTGTGCCCGGCCCCGCGGCGCCCGGCCCCCTGGTAGCGTGTTCTGTGCTGTGTGTCTCTGACCCTCCAGGGGACTCTGCCAAGTGAGGGGCTAATGTTCTGCACACTTTCCCGATGGACCAAGTGACACCCGAGAGCTAACTGACCTGCCCACGGTTACTGGCGGGCACCTAGTGTGTCTGGGAGTCCGAGCTGTCCACCACCATGTCCATCACGTGCCAGGAAGGAGTGGGGGGCTGCTCTGTTCTTCGAGCCAAGAAGCCCACCCCTTGTGACCGTCCCAGTCTGTGGGGGCTGAGCATGGCCCTAGGAGCGCCCACAGGGGCCGGCATCTCTCCATGCCTAGCTTCTGACCCTGCTGGGACCCTGGGCTGGGGTCTGGTGGCTGAGCCTCTGGACGGGAGCTGGACATCTCCCTTAGGACTGTCATCAGGGGCTCCGTGCAATGCCCGGCCATGAGCATTTGCCTGCCAGGCCCTCCCTGCCCCCCAGCAGTCCCTGGCCCTGGGGGGGGGAGGGCAGATGGAAGGGGAGCCAGACCCACTCACACAGTGGGCATGAGGGGGCCTTCCTCAGCACGACTGGCATCAGGACGGGAGGGTCACGACCTTGGCAGGGTCAGGAGCGGAGCCGCATGCGTCTGTCTCACCGAGCCGGAGGGAGCCGTGGGGTCTGATCCCGGCAAACATCCCACTGGGCTGATTCAGCCGAGATGCTGCCCAGGACAAGCGAGCGCAGGCCTGCCCGGCGTGGGGGCCGTGCGTCCAGCCCAGGCCGCGGCCTCTGCCCATGGGTGACCCAGGGTGAGGGCTGCAGCCCAGCCCGGAGACCGACATCACCCCGGCAGGGCCGGTAGTGGGGGCAGGGCGGGTGCCGTTGGGGCTGCTGTGGGCTGGACGTCAGCAGAGGGTCCTGCTGCATCCGGAAGCCTCGCCGAGAACCCGGCGGGGTACGGCCGGCCAGCCGGGAGGAAAGTTGGGGGATTTGTTGTGACTCACGGGGTGACAGCGACTCCCGTGGGGTTTATTTCCGCGTTCGCCGCGCACTTGTCCCGACCTTGCTCCAGCGAGCGTGTCAACAAACGAGCCGCTCGCCGTGTCCGCGACATAGCTCTCGTGTCCCCACTGCAGGCAGCTTGGCGCCCGCACGGCTTCCCCGCTCGTGGGGAAGAGGCACCTGGGCCCGCCCGTCAGGAGAAGGAGAAGCTTGGCTCTGGGCTCCAGCCCCTTCTGCTCAGAGTGACCCTTCCCCCTGCCATTGCAGCCGCCCCCCTGACTGCTCGTGACCCCCCGACTGCTCGTGACCCCCCGACTGCTCGTGACCCCCCCACTGCTCGTGACCCCCCGACTGCTCGTGACCCCCCACTGCTCGTGACCCCCCGACTGCTCGTGACCCCCCCACTGCTCGTGACCCCCCCACTGCTCGTGACCCCCCGACTGCTCGTGACCCCCCCACTGCTCGTGACCCCCCGACTGCTCGTGACCCCCCCACTGCTCGTGACCCCCCGACTGCTCGTGACCCCCCACTGCTCGTGACCCCGACTGCTCGTGACCCCCCACTGCTCGTGACCCCCCCACTGCTCGTGACCCCCCCACTGCTCGTGACCCCCCGACTGCTCGTGACCCCCCGACTGCTCGTGACCCCCCCACTGCTCGTGACCCCGACTGCTCGTGACCCCCCCACTGCTCGTGACCCCCCACTGCTCGTGACCCCCCGACTGCTCGTGACCCCCCCACTGCTCGTGACCCCGACTGCTCGTGACCCCCCCACTGCTCGTGACCCCCCACTGCTCGTGACCCCCCCACTGCTCGTGACCCCCCACTGCTCGTGACCCCCCGACTGCTCGTGACCCCCCCACTGCTCGTGACCCCGACTGCTCGTGACCCCCCCACTGCTCGTGACCCCCCCACTGCTCGTGACCCCCCGACTGCTCGTGACCCCCCACTGCTCGTGACCCCCCACTGCTCGTGACCCCCCCACTGCTCGTGACCCCGACTGCTCGTGACCCCGACTGCTCGTGACCCCCCACTGCTCGTGACCCCCCACTGCTCGTGACCCCCCGACTGCTCGTGACCCCGACTGCTCGTGACCCCCCGACTGCTCGTGACCCCCCCACTGCTCGTGACCCCCCGACTGCTCGTGACCCCCCCACTGCTCGTGACCCCCACTGCTCGTGACCCCCCACTGCTCGTGACCCCCCCACTGCTCGTGACCCCCCACTGCTCGTGACCCCCCGACTGCTCGTGACCCCCCCACTGCTCGTGACCCCCCACTGCTCGTGACCCCCCCACTGCTCGTGACCCGCCACCGGCTCGGTGCCCCCGCACGGGAGTGAGTTCACCAGGTGCTCACAATCCCCAGAGGGGGGCGGGCGGGGGCGGGGTCTATCCAGTCACCCCAGGATACACTGCCCAGCTGTCCTGGGGACCATGCTGAGCTCAGGGTAGCTGACCGCACCGCCCTGCCAGGGTCATGACAAAGGTGACAGGAAGCCCGTTGCAGGTGACGGGAAGGAAGCCCGCTAGGGCTGCTCTGGCGACTATTTCTATGAGAACAAGGGGCCCGGGGCGGGCACGGTGCCAACAGGGAGAAGGGAGAGCTGAGAGGCCGTGCCCACTTCCCCCTGACCGGCCCCAAGCAGGCACGAGGCAGCGGCTTCGAGAGAGTGGCTGATGTTTTCGTCTTAGTGTCAGGGTCCGGGTACGCAGACCCTTGTCCAGAGGTTCCTTTATGTGGGGGCTTCCAGGCAGACCCCCCTCAACCCCACGCCCCCACTCTTGGGACCGAACCTTGAGCCCGACACCAGCCTGGGCTTGAGCCCAGCCCTGCTCCTGACGTCGGCCCTGGGAGCCCCCCTTTGGCCCCAGCCCCTCACTGCGCCCCAACTCTGGCTCAGGCCGAGGCTGACCCGCACCCCCAGCCTTGGCAGCTCACTCAGCACCCACGGCAGCCGCCAGCCCCACCGTCCCGGGAGGACTGAGGTGGGGGCGCTGCCTGGAGCCCCCTGTAGCAGGTGAAGGCCTTGGCACCGGTTGCTGAGTGACACAGGTTATTATGCTGTCACTGGCCCACATGGAATTCTCTCCCACCCCCCTCAGCCCCTGAGAGGCAGCTCGTTGAACGGCAGCCCGCAGGCCAGAGCCAGCTCAGGGCCCAGCAGCCCACCGTGCCCACCCACCCAGTTCCATGACCACCCCGAGGGAGTCCATCACGGGCGGGGGCCCAGGGCAAGCCAGCGTCTGAGTGGGGCCGCGGCCACCCTGCCCGGAGCGGGAATGGACCCTGGGCCACAGACCCCGAGGCTGCCCCGTGAAAACCCCCAGGCGGCTCACGCCACTCCACCCTCACGCCTGGCCCTGCGGCCACGTCCGCCTGCCTAGGGGACATGGCACAGCCCCACGCCACAGGCAGCCGGCGACGCTGGCCCCTCTCCCTCGGGGCCCCGGGGACGCCCGCCGCCCGGAAGGCCAGCAGCCAGCCCAGGTAGTGTCCCTGCCGATGCAGATGCGTCAGTCCGAGTCACCGTGAGGAGCACGGGCTGGGGAGGCCAGAGTGCCCCTGCCGCGTGCCTCAGTTTCCCCACCTGTCTAGGTCGGGCTGATTGTGGTGCCTAACCACAGGGGTGTGGTCGGGACCTGAGAGAGAAAGTCTCGAGACAGCCACGCACAGGGGGCGCTGTCCTGCCCCCTGACCCCTGCCCCCGGCCCCCGCCACGCCTTTCTCAGCCTGTGGGCACTCTGACAGGAATGCGGGGAGCAGGAGGGGTGCCCCACTGTGGAGTGCACTGTGCAGGGTTCCGCTGGGTCCCCACACCTGACCCTCTGCTTCTCTCTCCCAAGGGCCGACAGGCTGCGTCCACCTGCAGCCGAGGATGACCTCATGGCTGCCCTGAGGAGGCCCGGGCCCTCTGAGCGGCCAGGCGCCCCGCGGGAAGCTCCCTACGCGGCCTGGTCTGACCACAGCGAGAGGCCAGGCCCCCTGGGGAAGGCCTGCAGCCACCCGGTGTGGACAGCAGGCGGGAGAGCCAAGGACGGGGATAGCTCGGTGTCCTCGGGCCGCCTGTCCGGCTCCTCGGGGGGCCACGAGCCGTGCGCTCCCCCCCACAGGCCCTGGAAGGAGAGGCCCCAGGGGCCGGGGGGCCGGCAGCGTCCCGGGGACAGCAGCAGCCCGCGGCTGGAGCAGCTGAGGGAGAGGATCCGGGCCCAGGCACAGGGCCGGGCCAGCTGCGCCTCCCTGGCCACCTCCACGCCCCCCAGGGCCTCGCCCCTCCGCAAAGCCCCCACGCCGGCCCCCCGGAGGAAGGTCCAAAAGCCCAAGAAGCCCCCTCCTCCGGCCCCGGCCCACCCAGGTCAGTGGTGGCTTTTTCCTGGCCAGGGGCAGGAAGGCTGTCCTGGGATCCTGGGTAGACCACCCAGGCACAACGTGGGTGGTCCCCGAGGCCCCGAGAGGGGCTCCCCGCCTGGGAAACTGAGTCAGGCGGCAGCCCTCCCTCTCCCCTGCGGTGCCCAGAGCTGGACCTCAGCACTAGGAGGGGCCGTGGCCGTGAGGGGAGGGCTGGGGGCTGCTGGAAGGCGGAGGAAGGTGTGCGAGGGACCGGGTCCCCTGGGCTTGGGGTCTGCCGCCTTGTGGAAGGGGCGCTGGGGTGGGCTCAGCAGACAGATGCGTGTCGTGGTCAGGGGTATGGGGACTCGGGTCAGGAAGGCCTCGGAAAGCTTTCAGGGGCTTTCAAAGGTCCTTAAAGACAAGGAGTGGCGCAGTGGATAGAGTGTCAGACTGGGATGCGGAGGACCCAGGTTCGAGACCCCGAGGTCGCCAGCTTGAGCGCAGACTCATCTGGTTTGAGCGAAGCTCACCAGCTTGAACCCAAGGTCGCTGACTTGAGCAAGGGGTTACTCGGTCTGCTGAAGGTCCATGGTCAAGGCACATATGAGAAAGCAATCAATGAACAACTAAGTTGTCACAATGAAAACTAATGATTGATGCTTATCCCTCTCCGTTCCTGTCTGTCCCTATCTGTCCCTCTTTCTGACTCTCTGTCTCTGTAAAAAAAAAAAAGACAAGGAGTGTCCCCACCCTGTGGTGGAGGGGGCAGGGCGGGGCAGGGTGGGGCAGGGCGGGGCGGGGGCACAGGTAGGAATTCAGAGGGACATCCCAGTGCAGCTCTCCTGGTGGGCAGAGGTAGAGAGGGGACCCCGGGGCTCTTCTTGGTGAGCAGGTGCATGCCGTTTTCTAGAAGACGAGGGACGGGGATGTTTTCATTTTTTGTTTTGCTTTAAGAATTGTATTTATTTATTTTTATCACTTGAGAGACAAAGGAAAGGAGAGAGAGAGTGGACGCATTCACCTGCTGTTCCACTGAGTTGTAGCGGAGCTGTGGGTGGATTGGCCGTTTCCCGTCGGTGCCCTGACTGGTATCGGACCCACAACCTCGGTGTTTCAGGATGATGCTCTGACTGAGCTAGCCGGCCGGAGAGAGGACAATTTCTTTTAAAAGCATTTTAAAGATAATATCTTCATTTAAAAGAAATTGTCAAATACACATGTAAGATTTACCATCTTACCCATTTTTAAGTGCACGGCTCAGCGGCGTGAGGTCCGTTCACACTGTTGTGCGGCCGCCACCACCGTCCTCTCTGGGACTTTCTCATCTTCCCCAAACGGACCCTCTGTCACCACGAAACACTCACCCCCACCCCTCCCCCAGCTCTGTCTCTGTGAATGTAACTCCTCTGATTCCCCCACATGAGTGGGGTCCAACAGGATTTGTCCTTTGGACTATTTTCTTCAAGGGAGGGGCCTGGCCTGTGTACAGTAGCGCCCCCTGCCAAGCACAGAAGGGGGAACGAAGTGGTCGGCATTCCTTGTGTGCCTGCCTCCCTTCCCCAGCTGCCCTGGCCAGCGCTTTGGGGACATCCTCTAAGTCAGGGGTCCCCAAACTTTTTACACAGGGGCCAGTTCACTGTCCCTCAGACCGTTGGAAGGCCGGACTATAAAAAAAACTATGAACAAATCCCTATGCACATTGCACATATCTTATTTTAAAGATTTTATTTATTGATTTTACAGAGAGAGGAGAAAGAGGGATGGAAAGTGAGAAGTATCAACTCATGGTTGTTTCATTTTAGTTGTTCACTGATTGTCTGTTATATGTGCCTTGACCAGGCAGCCCAGGGTTTAGAACTGGTGACCTCAGCAATTCTATGTCAATGCTTTATCCACTGTGCCACCACAGGCCAGGCCACATATCTTATTTTAAAGTAAAAAAACAAAACAGGAACAAATACAATATTTAAACTAAAGAACAAGTAAATTTAAATCAACAAACTGACCAGTATTTCAATGGGAACTATGCTCCTCTCACTGACCACCAATGAAAGAGGTGCCCCTTCCAGAAGTGTGGCAGGGGCCGGATAAATGGCCTCAGGGGGCCGCATGCGGCCCGCGGGCAGTAGTTTGGGGACCCCTGCTCTAAGTCATCCTTCATTTTGCAAAAGCAGGACTCTGCCTGAATACAGCGACAGTCCTTTACCATTCTGCGCTGTCCAAACACACGCGGTGCCCAGATCGGGACACACGGAGCCCCCTGCTCACCGCTGGCTGGGCAGAGCCTCGGGTGGACACGGCAGTGCCCGCTCTGGCTGGAGAGCCACCTGGCTGCCAGCTCAGCACTGCGTGTGTCTGGGTTGGCCCGTGGATGCACTTGGGTCTGGGGTCTAGTCACAGGCTGTGTTGAAAGGCTCTCGAGCGACTGCCCAGTGGGGACCTTTCCCTTGACCTCTCCCAGAACCCCCCTCTCCTCGTGATAACCTCCTCTGTGTGCTCTGCTCCAGGCTTCAGCAGCACGAGCGCCGCTGAGTGTGGAGCTGAAGACAAGACCATCTCTGGCCAGGAGCGTGAGCCCTCCGGGGTGTCCCGATGCCAGGCCTCAGGTGAGTGGCTCTGTGGTGTCCCGATGCCAGGCCTCAGGTGAGTGGCTCTGTGGCTGACCATCCTGGCTCCCCGGTTCAGGGCTCAGGTCCTGGTGTGGGCAGCGTGAGCAGCGCGGCTCTGGGCCCAGCACTCGCCACATAGCCTCTCTCACCTTGTGTGACTGGCTCTAGGATCCCACCTCACAGACAAGGACACTGAGGGTCAGAGAGGACCCCAGCCAGGAAGGAGCAGAGCGAGTATTTGGACCCTAGAGGCTGTTCTCTGGAGCTTGACTTCTAACCCTTGGCCTCCCAGCAGGGAAGGAATCCAGGCAGGGCCTCAGAGGGCAGGGACCTGGGCAGGAGCGTGTCTCCTTGCCGAGATCTGCACAGAACAGCTGAGGTTGTTCCCGCACGGCCACATGCCAGCCACAGAGGTCCCCCAGGTCCTGCCTGCCCTGGGCACATGCTCCCTCTCGCAGTTGGGAGGCACTGCCTGCCTGTCCCCCAGAGGGCCCCACTGTGCCACGGTCCAGCCTTGCTCAGGAGGTGCTGAGGGTTGGCAGTGGGGCTGCAGACTTCCAGACGGGCGAGGAAGGCCCAGGGGCCAAGGGAACCATGAGGTCTGGCTCACTCATCACCCACCAGAGAGGAGGGTGAGGACAGAGGGGCAGGTGGGAGCTGTTCCCGGGAGCCGGAGGGCAGGGAGCCAGGGCTGGTGTGGGCTTTGGCAGGCTCGCTCTGAGGCAGGAGTAGGGGGTCCAGGGTAGCCAGGGTGGCGAGGGGTGGTCAGCTCTCCGGTTGGGACTCCAGCGGGTGGCAGCCGTCAGCACGTGTGCGGGTGTGCGTCTGGTCTTGGCCGGATGTGTGAGCCTGGTGCAGGAGCAGGCCCGATGGAAGCTGAGGGGCAGAGCCCCGCCCCTGAACCCGGCTCTGGCCGAACCGCGGGCTCCTGCAGCTCCTCACAGAATGTGCCCGTCTCTTTCCTCCTCCACGCACAAGTGCCCCACGGCCCTAGCTTACCCGCTGGTCATCCTCTCGGCTACCACCCTACAGAGGCTGCTGGGGCCCATCGGCAAAACTCGGGGCTTGGCCGTCAGTCACGTGGGGACCTCAGCACCCCACTGTCTTCGGTCACCAGTTCCTGCCAGTCACATGTCCTCTGCCTGGTTTTAGAACCCTCTGGAAGCAGGGTGTGGGGCAGGGCCTGGGACTTTTTTTTTTTTTTTGTATTTTTCCGAAGCTGGAAACGGGGAGAGACAGTCAGACAGACTCTCACATGCACCCGACCGGGATCCACCCGGCACGCCCACCAGGGACGACGCTCTGCCCACCAGGGGGCGATGCTCTGCCCCTCCGGGGCATCGCTCTATTGCGACCAGAGCCACTCTAGCGCCTGGGGCAGAGGCCAAGGAGCCATCCCCAGCGCCTGGGCCATCTTTGCTCCAATGGAGCCTCGGCTGCGGGAGGGGAAGAGAGAGACAGAGAGGAAGGGGGGGGGTGGAGAAGCAGATGGGCGCTTCTCCTGTGTGCCCTGGCCGAAAATCGAACCCAGGACTTCTGCACGCCAGGCCGACGTTCTACCACTGAGCCAACCGGACAGGGCTTTTTTTTTTTTTAAGTTGTAGTAAAACACACGTAACAGAAAATTTGCCGCCTCCACCATGTCTGGTGCACGGCTCAGCGGCGTGAGGTCCGTTCACACCATTGTGCGGCTGCCGCCACGGTCCTCTCTGGGACTTTCTCCTCTTCCCAAAGTGACTCTCTGTCCCCGTGAAACACTCACTCCCACACAATGGAATCTACTCAGCCAAAATAAGAACAAATAAAATAAAATAAAATAAAAAGCACTCGCTCCCCACTCCTCCCCCAAGCCCTGGCACTGACCTTTCTACTGTGACTCTGACCCCTCCAGGCCCCCGTGGGAGTGGAGGCCACAGTATTTGTCCTCTTGGGGGGGAGCCTGGGTGTTGAGATCCAGCCTGCCAGCAGGGTCAGGGCACTGGGACCAAGGCTGGACCCGGCTGCCCTGCAGGCCAGGAGAGCCCTCCGGCCAGTCTTTGCCCCGTGCACCCTGGCCTTGTGGAGAGGAGACGAGGGCTGTCCGCTCCCTTGCACTCACTCACTTGTTGGTCTTCCCTCCCGCCCCACCCTGTGGGACTTGGATAGCCCGTGTCCGCTCTGGATCTCCATGTCTCCCTGACCATCCAACCAGGGGGGGCCCCAGCTGTGTGAAGGCCCCTATGACTCTGGCTCTCTGCGTCTCCCAGTGTGGCCAGCTGCCCTGCCCTCAGTTCACCTGTGGGCCAAATCAGTCATTTATTCACTCAACAGACACGAACACCGCAATCCAGCCCCAAGTTGGGAGGTTCTTCCTGCCCTCAGGGGGCTCTCGGCGGCCAGACACTTGGGGAATTTGTGCACAGTCCAGGGTGCGTGGTGAGCGGAGCCCTGCAGGGAGATTCCCAGAGGGCGACCCCACGCAGAAGGCTGAGAGGGGACAGACGGCCATGTGTGCCCTCCGGAGGCCTGTGCTCAGCCCCCCTCCACTGGTGTGAGACCGCTGCTCACTCTCCCCTCTCCACTCTCTTCTCTGGCTGCGTGCAGTTCCACGGGAAAAACCCAAAAGCATGAAAAGTAGTTCTTGCAGAAGAGAGAAGACCGGCAAGCTGCCCCCGCGAACAGCTGCCGAGGACAAGGGTAAGGCTGGTTCCCTGGGGCCAGAGGGGCTCGGGGACGCGAGCTTGCAGTGGGGGTGGGTGCTCACCAGGTGGGGCACGGGCTGCAGGCTGGCTGGCGGCCGGCGGCTGCCCCAACGCTGTGTGTGCGGGCGCGGAGGCGTCGGGGATCCACAGCGGCCAGGCGGGAAGGGGGTGGGGTCTGCCATGCGTCGCCGCCCGCGTCTCCTCCGGGGTAACTGTCGGCCTGGCCATTGCGGGGCAGCGGTG
Organism: Saccopteryx bilineata; assembly: GCF_036850765.1. Taxonomy (NCBI): domain Eukaryota; kingdom Metazoa; phylum Chordata; class Mammalia; order Chiroptera; family Emballonuridae; genus Saccopteryx; species Saccopteryx bilineata. Next base: position 1,664,331 of record NC_089491.1, on the reverse strand, counting down.
GGTCCCGCCCATGCCTTGGTGATGAAGTGATGTCCACAAACCCCCACGTTTGGTCCCAGAGGCGCTCACACATTCGAGCTGCTCCTGGGCATCCCTGTGCCTCAGTTTCCCCCGTGGCATGAGACGACTGTCCTGGACAAGGGAGTGGCTAGTGTGTGCCGCCGAGGTCGTCACCTTTCCTCCCCCCCCCCGCCCCCGTCCCCGCCCCCGTGCTGCGCTGGAGACGGGCCCTGAGCGAGAGGGATGAGGAGGAGGAGGAGGAAGAGGAGGAAGCACCCCCTTCCCACCAGAGAGTGAGGGATGTGGGGAGACGTGGAGAAGTTTCCAGAAGCCCCATGGAAAACGTGCAGAATATCACAGCGTCTTGCGTGGTCGTCCCCCCCACACACGCAACCCCCACCCTCAGCTTTTTGGTTTGTTTTGTTTTAATGGCTCCCTTGAAAAATGACCGGCTTTCTGCCCGACACCGGGTCAAAGGCCGTGCCACCGGCCGCATTCATCATTGTCACCGCCATGTCACCCTGGCGGTGCTGACCATCCGTTTCTGTCAATGCCGAAGTCACATCTGGGCTAAGGAGGGATGAGTGTGAGTTCAGAGGTCGGAGTCACGGGACTGGGGAATTGGATGAATTGGAAATTTGCTGTAGTTAACAAAAAATTAAATCACGATAGTCATAAAATATTCATCCATCCGGCCAGAGGAAAATGAAGCCCGATATTTAATTTCAGATGATAGCCCCTCACTTTGCTTTTTTTTTTTTTATCATAGATGAGGTCAGCCCTGGGGCTCCAACAGGGCACCTGGGGACTTCATCCATTTCCACAGATTAAAAATCCTCTCGTAAAAAAATTAATTGCCATTAAACTGCTCCGCGGGAGAAAAAAATGTGCCCATCAGGACCCATTTATTGACCTGGACCCTCTGGCAGGCTAATGGGGAAGCGTAGTGCCCAGCGTGGGAGGGGCCTGTGGGCAGGCGGGTCCCCCACCCCCAGCGAGCCTCGCCAGCAGCGCCCCACCCCCACCCCCGCCCGGTGGGACCCCTGCCCAGGGACCAGGTGGAGGGGGCGTGGCCTTTTCTGTGCAGCCCAGCGGCTACAGGGGCCAGGACTACAGGGGCCCTTCCCTGTGGGGTGCCCCCCCCGTAGTCCCTTCAAAACCCAGAGGTGGCCAGGTGGGCAGGTCCAGCCTTTGACTCTGCCCCAAGCTGGCAGAATCCTGACCCTTCCGGGCTCAGCTCGGGCAGTGGTTACAACAGCTTTTTCATCCTTGTGGTTCTGTGGGAAGGTGCTTACAGGTGGGAAACTGAGGCGATGGAAAAGTTAAGACAGTGCTCTGGGCCCAAAGCTGTTGATGGGCAGACTCAGAATTTTTTTTTTTTTTTTTTTTTTTTTTTTTTATATATATAGCAGCAACAGGAGGCAGAGATAGACAGGGACAGACAGACAGGAACGGAGAGAGATGAGAAGCATCAATCATCAGTTTCTCGTTGCACGTTGCGACTTCTTAGTTGTTCATTGATTGCTTTCTCACATGTGCCTTGACTGCGGGCCTTCAGCAGACCGAGTAACCCCCTGCTGGAGCCAGCGACCTTGGGTCTAAGCTGGTGAGCTCTTTGCTCAAGCCAGATGAGCCTGCGCTCAAGCTGGCGACCTCGGGGTCTCGAACCTGGGTCCTTCCGCATCCCAGTCCGACGCTCTATCCACTGCGCCACCACCTGGTCAGGCCAGACTCAGAATTTAAACTCAGGTCTGGGACGCCTGAAACCAAGCTCCTGGCCTCCAGGGTCCCCTGGGGCATGGCCGTGGGGTTGAGGGTGGTGGTGCGGGAGATGGAGGGACCCGTGTCCGGGAGGGGATGTGGCCTTTCAGCCCTGTCCTGTTGAGGCCTGGTTTGTGGATGACTTAGCCCTGGGGGGCCATGTGTTGTAGATAGGCCATGTTTTTTACAAAGGCTGTGACTTAAAGAGGGCGGGGACTTGTTCCAGTGAGGGTGTGGCCCGTGTGTGGCCTTGGGGTCCTTCCTGCTGGCATAGCCTCCAGGGAAAGCCCCAGCTTCCGACCTCTCTGGGTCTGGGTCATTAGGAGGGTGCCCGTCTAGGGGGCCATGGGTGCTAGCAAGGCTCCTGACCCCATCTGGTCGTCTGCCCCCCGGGGGTCAGTCCTCTGGATGGTCTCTGCTGTCAGGCACCCTTAGTTGGCAGAAATACCCCCCTTCTTGGGAGGACGGGATAACTTTTGGCCTGGGTGTTCTCGTTTTCACTTTGGTCTGCCCTGAGCTGGCCCCTGGGGGAGGGGCCATGTGGGTGTCTGTGTCCATCTCTGTGTGTGCATGTGTGTCCTTGTGTCTCTGTGTACATGTGTGTGTCTCAGTGTGTGCATGTGAGCGTGTCTGTGTATGTATACATGTGCTTGTCTCTTAGGCATCTGTGTGTTCATGTGTGGGTGCCTCTGTGTGTGCATGTGTGTCTCTGTGTGCATGTGTGTGTGCATGTGTGCCTCTGTGCATACATGTGTCTCAGTGTGTGCATGTGTATCTGTGTATGTATACATATGCTTTCTCTTAGGCATCTCTGTGTGTGCATGTGTGTTTACATGTGTATCTGCATGTGCCTCTGTGTGCATGCATGTGTGCCTCTGTGTGCATGCGTGTGTGCATGTGTGTCTCAGTGTGTGCATGTGTATCTGTGTATGTATATGTGTGCTTTCTCTTAGGCACCTCTGTGTGTGCATGTGTGTTTACATGTGTATCTGCATGTGTCTGTGCATACGTGTCTCAGTGTGTGCATGTGATTGTGTCTGTATACACATGTGCTTGTCTCATGCATCTCTGTATGCATGTGTGTCCTTGTGTCTCTGTGTACATACGTGTGTCTGTCTCAGTGTGTGCATGTGAGTGCATCTGTGTGTATATACATGTGCTTGTCTCTTAGGCATCTCTGTGTGTGCACGCGCATGTGCATGTGTGTCTCTGTGTGCGCAAGTGTGGGTGTCTGTGTGTGCATGCATGTGTGCAGGCTAAAGGTGGGCCGCCGCTCCTGCCTCTGCCAGGGTTCCCGTGGATGGTCTTGTGAGGACAGTGGGGCTGCTGTTGGCATTCGGTGCGTGTAACCTGGGATTATGAAGTGAAACCTTTGTAAATGATGTTTACTATGTGACAACATTCACTAAAGCAAGCTTGCCTGTGTTTGGGAGACACTCTCTCAGTCCCCTCGTCCTGCCAGCCCGGAGTCTTCATCATGGACTCCCCCCCTTCCTGTTGTCACTGAGCCTCACCTGCTTAGAAACAGATAGGTTTTCTCCAGCTCACTGCAGAGGGTCAGCGGCGACATCCCCCTCCCACCTGCCCTGTGTGGCTGGTGGCTGGTTTATCATTGCTAGCATTGTTACCGGTTGCTGTTTACCGAGCTTGTGCCAGGCGTTGGGGCCGCATTGAGGTTTTCCACACAAAGCCACAGGGAGCAAGCGGGTTTTATCACATCCATCTTCCAAAGAGGAGACTGAGGGTCAGGGAAGTCAGGTCCCCCTGCGACTCAGCCCCGCCTCTTGCTGGCTGGCGGCAGGGGGTGTGGTTCTGTGCCCAGAGGGGCCTGGACACGAGGGATCTCCCCCCACCAGCCCCCTGGGAGCACTGTTCTCCCAGAACAGCTGCACGGAGCCGCCCGCCTCCCCACCTGGGCCTGTGTTCCGAGGCCCCGGCCCCGAATGTGTGTGTTTTCTCCATTTAAGATTCTGAGTTGGTTGGTGTTTACGCCTGGAGGAAAGGACAAGCTCTGGTGAAGGGGCTGCTTGGGCCCCCACCGGCCCCCGCCAGGGTCCCGGCAAAGGCACCATCCAGAGAGCCGGCCCCCGCTGTGCAACTAGGTACCTTGTGCCTCCACTTCAGGCTCCACCCTGCTCCACTGGGACACCTGGGGTGGGCACAGTCCCCCTGCCACCGGGGAAGGAGGTGACATGTGAGGGTGGGCACAGTCCCCCTGCCACCGGGGAAGGAGGTGACATCTGAGGGTGGGCATAGTCCCCTGCCACCGGAGAAGGAGGTGACATCTGAGGGTGGGCACAGTCCCCCTGCCACTGGGGAAGGACGTGACATCTGAGGGTGGGCACAGTCCCCCTGCCACCGGGGAAGGAGGTGACATCTGAGGGTGGGCACAGTCCCCCTGCCACCGGGGAAGGAGGTGACATCTGAGGGTGGGCATAGTCCCCCTGCCACTGGAGAAGGAGGTGACATCTGAGGGTGGGCACAGTCCCCCTGCCACCGGAGAAGGACGTGACATCTGAGGGTGGGCACAGTCCCCCTGCCATTGGGGAAGGAGGTGGCACCAGTGTTAGAACTGCAGCTTTCTCCCGGACCTGTTAGCCACCCTCTGAACCCGCCAGCAAGCGGGGGATGTTGGGAAACCATTATATTTAAAAACCTAAGGACAGGACTTTTGTCCCCGAGAGGTACCCTTTTGGCTCCTGAGAGGCAGGACGTGTGCTGGCAGCCCCCCCCAGCAGATACCCACCCTCCGCAGTCACCCTGACGTGGCACCTGCTCCCAAGGGCTTCTGGGAGTTCACGATGAGTGCAGAGGCCAAGAGGGCTGCTCCCTGGGTCGGGGACCAGGGTGCCTCTGGTGGGGAGGCCGGCTCTGCTCCCTGCTCCTCCCTGAGCCCTGCTGGTCCTGCTCCCCCGGGACTGCCTGTCTTTGCAGGAGACGCCGAGAAAGTAGGAGCTGCAGAGAGCCCCCCTGTCCGCCCCCCGACACCCAGTGCAGCCTCTGTCCGCAGTGACCCACAGGTGCCTGCCCACCCGCCCAGTCTGGCTTCCTGCGACCAGGCCGTGACCATCCAATCCGCCATGGCCATCCTTCAAGACCTCCGCCAGCAAATCCAAGCAGGGCTGGAGCTGGCCCGAGACAGTCACTTCCGTGGGGGGTCAGAGCACCGGCCGCCCGCACTGCGGCCACAGGAGCCAGCAGGGAGGAGGCCGCGGGGCCCCTGGAGTGCCCCGGATGTGCGGAGCTCCCTCTCAAAGAGTCCTCAGTCCCCGACCAAGGGGACGCACGCCTCCCTGGAGAGGGCTGGGAGCCTCTCCCCTGGACAGCGCTGCAGCACCCTGCCCAGGTGGGATTCCTATCCGCAGAGGACCTGCTCGGCTCAAGGACGGGACCCCGCCTTCCCGAGGCCTGGGAGCCCCCCCGAAAGGCTGAGCTACTGCCCTCAGCGGTCCTGGAGTGCCTCGGCCGGGCAGGGGACCTGGGTCACCTGTGAAGACCGGGAGGCCCCTGTCGGAGGACCATGGAACCCTCTAGAAGGGCCAAGCCTTCCTGCCCAGAGGTCCTGGAGTGCCTCCTTCCCGAAGAGCACCAGCATCCTGTTCAAGGGCAGAGACTCCCTCCTGCCTCCCTCGGGAACGAAGGGCGCCTGGCCCAGGCCCCCCCAGAGCAGTCCCCGAATGGCACTCGGGAAGGAGAATGAGACGCGGCCGCCACCTCCCTGCCCGAAGCCCCGGGGGTTCCTGGGCCACCCCTACAGCACCGAGTCCCTGCGGGAGTTTATGCGCCGGAAGGCGGCAGCGCGGCGGCAGCAGGCCCTGGAGGAGAAGGCCTCGGCCTCGTTGGCGCTGGAGCTGAGGGACCAGAGGCTACGGGACGTCTACCGGAAGCAGAGGGAGGCCGTCCTGGGCAAGGCCGTCCCCTGCAAGGCCGTCCCTGTGGTCTCCCAGACCACCCCTGGCATCGTGACGTTTGTCCCGTGTTCTGCACAGTCCGGGGTACGCACCGACCACCGACCTGACCGGGGTGCGGGTGGGGTGTTGGCCAGCTCCACTTCTCCCAGATCCCGAATGCCTGCCGGCCTCCTCGGGTGCAGTGGGGCTCTGGAGGGGTCCTGCTGTCTCTGTCCCGCCCCTAAAGAGGAGAGGGGCTTGGCCTGAGGCCCTGTGAAAGCAGGTACCAGCTCTGAGGCCAAGAGACAGGGGTGTCAGGGCCTCCCAGCCCCGGGGTGGGGCTCTGACTGTGTCCTCCTCCTTTGGGGCAGGACCTGGAAGCGTCCGAGAGCCTGGGGTCACCAGTGCGGCAGTGGAGCAAGGTGACTTCCGGCATGGTTCTGGGGGACCAGGAGGCCCCAGGCAGGTGGGTGCGCAGGGGTGGGGGCCGCACGTCCTGGGCGGGGCTCCCGGGGCCGGGGCGGGGCTTCCTCAGCCCTGTACTGCACAGAGCCCCGGACTTCACTGAGGTGACAGTCACACCTCGTCCAGTCCTCACTTCAGGTGAAAGATTCAGTGGCGTGTAGCGTGTTCATGGGTCGACCAGAACCTCTCTCTCGCTCCAAAACCTGTCCTCCCCCAAGAGGAGACCCATGCCCCCGTTCGGGGCCCCTCCCCAACTCCTCCCCAGCCGCCCCAGCCTGTCTCCATCCCTGTGCCTCCGTCAGGGGCACCCTACAGCCTGTGGTCTTCGGGGCCTGGCTTCCCTCGCTGAGCATGTGTCCCACGTCCACCCTTGTGTCCTGTGCCAGGACGTTGTTCCTCTCGAGGGCTGAATGGTCTTCCCCTGTGTGGCTGGACCACAGTGGGTTCATCCGCTCCTGTGCCTGTGGACACGGGGGATGGGGGGCGGGGGGGCGTCTGCGTTTCGGCGTTGTGATCTTGCGAATAGCTCTGCTGTGAACTCGGGGGTGCAGATGTCTCTGTGAGACACTGCCTGCAGTTCTTTGCACTGTGGACGCAGACGCGGGGCTGCTGGGTCACGTGGTCGTTCTACTTCCCGGGGATCTGCCCCGTGGCTCTCCACAGCGGCTGCAGCAGCGCGCTCGGGCCCCTCACGGTGCACGGGTCCGGCTGCTCCAGCCCTCCACCCCCCAGAACTTCCTGTCCTTGCTCTGCTCGCAGTTAGCTAGCCAGCCAGCCTAGCTGGACGGACGAGGTGGGACCGGCTGTGGCTTCATGTCCATGTCCTTGGTGATCTGTGTCGTTGAGCATCTTCTCCCGTGCGTGTCCTCCATCCGCTCGGATAACCCTGGAGGGATGCCCTCTCAGGCGCGGCTAGTAATTCCAGGTCCTGAGTGGGATCGGCGCGGAATTAAGAAAACAGGCTTAGAGAAAAAAATAGGATGGGACCGGGAGGACTCTGCACTGCTGATGGCAAGAACAGAGCGCCCTCCACACCCGCTTCCTGCTTTACTTATAGGGCCAAGTGAGGCCATTAGCAAATCAAAGAGATCTCTGATCACATTTCCAAGGCAACCCAAGAATTCTACCAAGGGCAGAAAACCCCCACCATAGGGAACATCTTAACTTCACAAAGCAAAGGATAAAAAGGAACTTGCCTCCAGTCTTTCCGAGAGACAGGGGGAGGAATAGGAGGAGGATAAACTGTCCGGCACCACAGCTAACATGGAGGTGTGGAAAAAAACAGCCTTTAGCAACTTCACAGAACAAGGGAGGTGGGGGGCTGGGCAGACTGTCAGCTGACTGCCAGTTCCCCACACCTCTGTCCCCCCCAAAATCTACACTGCGAAGACCATGTGGACTTTCAGTCCCCGACACTCAAGTCCTTTGCCTGTTTTTTGATCGAGTTACTTGGTTTTCTTGTTGAGTTTTAGGAGTTCTTCAAATATATATATTTGTATATTTATATATTTTTATATATTGCTGGATTTTAGTTTTTTATTTACTGACTTTAGAGAGGGAGGAAGAGAGAGAGAGAGGCGCATGGATTGATCTGTTGTTCCGCGTATCCATGCCCTCACTGGTTGACTCTTGTATGTGCCCTGGTTGGGCATCGGACCCGCAACCTTGGCATATCGGGGGGCGATGCTCAACGCACTGAGCTGCCAGGCCTGGGTAGCTTGCTGCATTCTGGATTTTAACCCTTATGAGAGAGATGGCCCCTGGAATGGTCGCTCATGCCGTAGGTGGCCTTTTCGCTCTGTTGGCTGTGTCCTTGGACGCACAGAAGTTTTAAGCTCTGAAGCAGTCGGCTGGTCAGTGTCGTTTGTGGCCTGTGTTTTTGGGGCATCGCATTCCAGGAAGCCGCTGCCCGCTGTCCGCTGCCCGCTGTCCGCTGCCCGCTGCCCGCTGCCCGCTGTCCGCCCCAGCAGCCGTGAGGCTCCGCCACCAGCTCCCGGCAGGTGCAGACCCTGCGCCTGCTCACCGGCTCCACCCTAGCAGTGCCGCCGTGCGCACGCCTAGCCCCCGCCCCGCACACGCGTGTTTCAGACACACACATGCCGGTGCCGGGTCTGACCCTCTCTGCGCCCTCTGTCCTTGCAGCTTCTGCCTGTGTTTAAACAGAGCCTTGACCCGCGCGGAGACTCTGGAGCCCTCAGGCCCCGCGGGAGGCTGGACGACGGTTCCCCCGCTGCTGTCGGCCTGCTCCTCCCTGGGCCCCGCGCAGCTCCAGGACCTGACCACTGGCTGCCCTCCCCCCGCGCTGTGCATCTACCTGGACCCCGAGGAGGCCGAGCGCCTGGGCACCCGGGGCCCCCTGCACTTCCGCTACAAGCAGGCCCGGCTGCAGGCGCTGGAGACCACGGCCAACATCCTGAGACAGCGGATCGACGTCCTGACCGCCAAGCTGCACAAGTCCGAGGCCATGGACGCTCTCCGTGACCGGGTCCCGGCCTCGCGGCCCTCGGGCCCCAGCGCTGTGCCTGAGGCCCCCACGCCCGCGGTGCCGGCCTGGCCCGGAGCCTTGGCACCCCACAGGAGCGGCGGGCCTCCCTGGGACTGGGCCGATGTGCCAGCCAGGCCGCTCCTCCCTCCTGCCTGCTTCCCGGACGGTGAGCCGGTGCTGTGGAGGCCCAGCTGGGAGCAGCCGCGGAGTGTCAGCCCCAGGGGCCACCTGGCCAGCTGGGCCCGAGGTAGGGCCCGCACCCAGGCCGCAGTGACCGCCAGCCCCGGGGCCGGCCAAGCGAGTCCCACCTGCTCCCTGTCCCTTGGTTTCTCCTCCCAGCTGAGGGGACACAGCAGTCACCCAGAAGGTGGCGTAGGTGACAGTCCCCGCACCGGGGATTTCAGTTCCCCGTCAGTTGCGGCGGGTGTCACTGTCTGTGTGCCCGTCCCCTCCCTGCTCTGCCTCCCAGAGATGGGCCAGAAAGAGGAGGGGGCACCGGTGGACAGTGGGTCTGCAGAGCCCCTCCTGCCATGTGTGGGGGGGTGGGGGCGCCCTCCCTCGCTCTCCCCGCTGACCAACAGCGCCTCACTCGTGCCAACACCTGGGAAGTGACGTCCTGGTGTCCGTCTCTCCAAAGGTTTCGTGGAGGATGAACATTTGGAGATGGACAAGAGCCTGCCACGAACCACGGCTTCCTTCCTGGGCCTCCGCCCCATGGCAGGGAGGTGAGCCCGGGAGCACCCGGCAGGTCCCGGCCACACCGTGGCTGTGGGGCTGCCTCTCGCACCCCTAGGTCAGAGCCCTCGCTGGCCACGGCCAGGAGCCTGTGTGCCACCCCTTCCCCTTGTGTGTGGCCACGTGTCCCCCAGGACCCCAGGAGTGACAAGTCAGAGTCGAGGGTAGGGAGGGCTCCTGAGGTCGAGACAGGCTGGCAGGGAGTCCCCAGGGCTCTGGCCTTAGCCACTGTTGACATCAGCCAGAGCCTTCTCGGAGTGCCCGGGACAGAACATGGGGGCCCCCTCACCACCCACCCACTTGCCCCGTTGGCCCTGGCTTGGCAGCTGGCATCAGGGGGCCTCGGAGGGTGTCGGGTTTATTATCAGAGAGATAAAAGGGAGGGTGGAGGTTGTGGTGGGGGCAGCGTGGCGTTAGGGACACAGAGGAGGAGCCTGAGGTCCCTTCCCCGTGGGGCTGCCCTGGTGGACCGGGGCTGGGGGGGGGGGGGGAATGAGGATGCTGCCCGTGCACATCCCGGGTCTGAGCTTCAAGCTGCCGGCCTTGAGCAAAGTGGCCTCTGCCAGCTCAGCATCTCCCCTAGGAGACTCTCAAATGTATCCATCCCTAATGGAAGGGCAAGTCCCGGGCAACAGTGACTCAACTCCTCCCCGCCCCTCCCCTCGGGAGTTGGACCGCTGCTGCCAGTAGGGGGCAGCATCGGGCTGGGCTTCCCGCCTTTGCCTGCACACACCTGCTTCCCCTCTGGACCTCCAGGAAAAGCGGAGGGGGTGGGATACTGAGAGGCGAATGTAGGAGCCCCAAGGGCTCCAAGGTGGACACCTTCCATCTGCGTGTCCCGCTGCTTGAGGCCCTATGGGCTCAGTCCAGAAGGTCTCAGAGCTCCAGGCAGAAGGCCGGTGGCCGCCAGGGCCCCAGCCCTGGGCATTGCCACCTGTAGCCTCCCACCCTGGCACTGTGCCCCCCCCCACCTCCTTCGAAGCCCTGGCCGGATCCCACAGGGAGAGGTGGAGGTCATCCGCAAGGTTGCCCCGATGACCCAGCGCCTTGGGGCCTGGGAATCAGTGCTCGGGGGGTTGCTGGCTCCTGGGGATTTCAGGAAAGGTGCCCGGGCTGACCCTTCTAAAACAGCGGTCGCCACTCACTGCTGTAAAGGGCTGCAGCTTCGTGGCCGTGTCTGTGGTCACCTCTCCCGCTGCCCAAATCCAGGACGGGAGTCACAGTTGCCCTCTGAGGCCAGCGGCTGAGTCAGGGCGGGACGATGACCTCTTTCACCCCGTCCTTTCCCTGCTGGGACCATGGTGCTTAGTGTAGGGTGGGGCCAGCCTGTCACCAGCGCCATGCGGTAAAGACTCCAGGTTGGGCCCCGAGATGCCCCGCTACCTGGCGTGGCCGGGAGGAATGGGGGTGCCCAGCCCCTGCACCTTACGCACAGCTTTTTAGCACCTCTGGGGGAGGTGTTCTCACCCCCATTTTACAGATGGGAAAACTGAGGCTCAGAGAGAAGGGCCTTTGCCCCGGTCACACAGCTCGTGGGAAGCCAAGCCAAGATTCTGTATAGGGCTTGGACTCGAGACCCCACAGCTTTTCCACTCCACCCTGGACCCTGGGAACGCATTGAAAATGTAGTCTCTGGCCCACTGGCCCTCCGTAATCTGATACGCTGCAGGTGGGCAGTGATCAGTGTCTTCACAAGTCCTCCAAGTGGCTCTGGTGCACACTGAAGTTTGAGGACCACTGCCCAAGAAAGTCTAGATGGCCCTGGCTGGTTGGCTCAGTGGTAGAGTGTCGGCCTGGTGTGTAGATGTCCCGGGTTCAATTCCTGGTCAGGGCACACAGGAGAAGAGACCATCTGCTTCTCCACCCCCCCCTCCACTTCCCCTTCTCTCTCTCTCTCTCTCTCTGTCTTGCTCTCTCTCTCTCTCTCCCTCCCCCCCCTCCTGCAGCCATGGCTTGATAGGTTCAAACAAGTTGGCCCCAGGGGCTGAGGATGGTTCCAAGACCTCCACCTCAGGTGCTAAGGAGAGCTCAGTTGCTGAGCAACAGAGCAAGGGCCCCAGATAGGCATCGCCCCCCTCCCCCACTGGGTTTGCCAAGTGGATCACAGGTGGGGCACACGCAGGAGTCTGTCTCTCTGCCTCCCCTCATCTCACTGAATAAAAAAGAAAGAAGGAAAGAAAGAAAGAAAGAAAGGAAAGAAAGAAAGAAAGAAAGAAGAAAGAAAGAAGAAAGAAAAGAAAGAAAGAAGGAAGAAAAGAAAGAAAGAAAAGAAAGAAAGAAGAAAAGAAAGAAAAGAAAGAAAGAAAGAAGAAAGAAAAGAAAGAAAAGAAAGAAAGAAAGAAAGAAGGAAAGAAAGAAAGAAAGAAAGAAGAAAGAAAAGAAAGAAAAAAAGAAAGAAAGAAAGAAAGAAAGAAAGAAAGAAAGAAAGAAAGAAAGAGAGGAAAGGAAAGGAAAAGAAAAAGTCTAGACCCCCGCGGCCCACCGCCTGTCTCTGGAAGTAACGCTTTATCGGCACATAGCCACACTCACCTTTGCACAGTGAACGGGCCCCTCTCCTGCCACAAGGGCAGGGCTGAGTCCTTCGCGCAGAGATGGAGACTGCCTGGCCCGCAGGGTGTGTTTACCGTTCCGTCCTTCACGGGACGTGTTTGCTGCCCCCGCTCTAGTAGCTGGGGGGACACTGGCTCGTCAGTCGATGGCCGTCGCTCCCTTTAAGGAAGGCTTTGCAGAGATGACTCCCCGTCATTGGGTGAAGCTGACATCCTAAGTTCAGGACCAGGAGGAGGGAGTGAGATTGAGCCTGGGGAAGACCCTGCAGTGACCCTGTCCCTCCTCCCCCCTCATGGCCCTGTGCTCCCAGAGTGGCCCCTGCCACCCCAGCGTCCCAGGTCATCCGGGAACCTGCCCCCCCCATCTCTCCTCTCAGCCGCAGGGCTGTTTGCTCTTTCTGGAACGCCCTGTTCCATGTCCTCCTCCCTGCAAATCCTTGAGCTGTGGCACAGCAGCTGGCACGTGGCAGGTGCTCGACAAGCACCTGTGGGCCCCTGCCGGCTGCTGGAGGAGGGCCAGGTCCCCCGCCCCGGTCTCCATGGCCACAGGTGTGTGGCTGGTGTCTTGAGTCTCTCCAATGGGCCCCAGGTTGCTATCTTCCAGGAAGGACAGGCTGTGCCCACTGGGACAGAAGCTGGGCACCCAGGGCAGGTGTGGCCTGTGGCAAAGGGCACTGTGGTCCTGGCCTCAGTGTCCACGGTGACCGCAGAAGCCAAGCCTCAGCTGCCTGCCCTCCCACGGGTCTGAGTGCAGAGCCCCAGAACCCCGAGACCCTGCTTCTCAGACGGGGCCCCCCCAAGCTGGGGGCACTACAGGTGTGGGCATCCGCAGGCCCCAGCTGGTCAGCTGTCCTCCTGCCACGGGGGCCCAGGCTCCCCTCCCCGCCCCCACTAGCTGCCTCCTGCCTGCCCAACCCTGCTCACACATATGTTTACATGTCCCCAGCTCATTCGAGGTGGCCGCCCGGCCAGATTCCACCTGCAGTTCCCTGTGGCTAGAGGAGACACCGCTGGCCGGAGAGGCGGGTCTGGTCACGCCCTGGACCACACACAGCTGCGGTAAGGGCGGGCTGCCGGACAGGCCCTGGGCTGGCTGGTCGGTCAGGTGGCCGGGGAGGTTCAACTGGGACTCCCTCCACTGCCTGGGGCTCCGGCAAGGTCCTGCCGGTGCAGACCGACCCTTTTCTACGTGAAGAGCATCACAATACGTTTCAGTATTAAAGCGTTTTGGAGGCATTGGGGACCCAGCTGCTTCTCTGTGCTCTCGCCCTGCCTCTGCTGTGACATGCTGGCTGTGAGGGGCACACACAGCCCAGGTGCAACCAGCTGCCCACCTTCCCTGCACTTCCATCTGCCGCTGCGTGGTGGGGGCGGGGGCGGTATGGTGTCTGGGGTGGGGGCCTGCCTGGCGAGGGGTGGGAGATCTGAGCCAGGGGCAGAGAAGGGCCCCCTTCCCACATCCCAAGGGGGAAATCCTCAGCCACTCACTGTTTGAAAGGACGCAGTGCCGGAAGCGTGGACACCAAGCCACGTCTGGAAGGTGCGGGCTTTCGCAGAGACTGCTGCCCTCGGGGAACGTTCGGTGGGTGACCCAGGAACCAGGGGAAGGGCGGGCGAGAACCTGCAAGGCAGCCCCTTTCTGTAGAGGTGCCCCCTCTTCTGCAGGTGCCTCCTGGCCTGGCACTGGCTGGGCACTGACCCCCCGGGGAAGGGAGAGACCCGCTTGGAGGCTGCCCCACCGCCCCAGCCCATCGTGGGGCCTCAGGGCACCCACCCACACCTGCTGTGCCTTTCAGAGAAAGGAGACAGGGCAGAGCCGCCCCACCCGCCTGAGAGCCGCTCTCCTACGGCCTCTGAGGTCTGGTGTGGGCGGCGCTGCGGGCTGCGGGCTGTGGGCTGGGGCCCGGCGGCTTCCACGGGCTGAACCTGATCAGGCCCGGTGCCAAGCCTTCTAGAAAAACCCGCCCCTCTCCCTGCTGCCCCAGGCTGCCTCTCCGGGAGGTGAGGCAAGGCGGAGCGGGTTGGGCAATGGGCTCACCCACGTTCTAGGTCCCTCCTGTGTGAACAGGGCCAAGCCCCCTGCTGCCCTCACACCCTCGGGATATGTGAGAACTGAAATTCTCTACCAGGGTCTCTTTATCCTGGGGCCACAGGCAGCCCCGAAGAATCCCTTGAAATCTGAGCCACTCCCGCCTGGAGTGGCTGAACTCAGGGTCTCAGCTAGCCGGAAACCAAACAGTGCACACAACCCAGAGTGCCCACACTGGGCTGGCTCGTGTCAGACGACGCCTCCTCCAGGAGGCCACCCGGATAGCACTTGGGCTGGGTCAGGTGCTGCCACTCACGCCGTTGTCACCCGCTCAGTGGGCGTCCAACTCCTGTTTGTGCATCTGTCTCTGAGAGTCTGGTTCTCATGACTGCCCCGGCCCCTGGAACCATTCCTGCCACGTTCGGGGTGCCTGGGGAATCCTTGCTGACAGTGTGAACGAGCTCGTTTTCCCTGGGCGTGCCTGGGCCGGGCACTGCGTGCGACACGGGGCATCTCCCTGGTCTCGCCGTGCCTCGGGGGTCGGCCCCATCCTCCTGCCCACGTTTACGGAGGAGGAACCCGGCGCTGAGAGAGGCACGATCATCTCCAGCCAAACAGGTGTAGAGGGACCTCGCTTTCTCCTGGGTCACGCACAGCTCAGAGCCCGGAAGCACACAGTTCGGTCTCTCTGGTGACCTGTCAGGGAGGCTGCATAGCCAGAGATGACCAGGAGCTCCCTCTCCTCGGGCCACAGGGCCGGGGGGCCTTGGGGCTTCCACAGCTCTGGGCGCCCAGAGGGGGGTCGGCAGGAGCTTGGGCCACCAGGCTTGCTGAGATGGGATTAGGCACCTTCTTTGGCTTCAGCCAAGGACACAAAGCAAAAGCAAAGGAGTTTTTCCTTCAACTCAGACACTTTAAACCAATTCCTAAAAGCGTCTCCATTCCCGTGGAGGCCAGGTCGCCGGGAGGAGGAGGGGGTGCCCCAAGCATCGCCCCGAATGGCCCGTGCATGTCAGGTGGCCAGGGCCCCGGCTTCTCGTCCGGGCGTGGTGCTTCCGAGTTTCTCCAGCGTGGCGGAAACCCCCAGGAACTGGGTCAGCTTCCAGTCCCCGCTCTGGCCTGGGAAGGAGAGCGCCGTCCAGAGGATGTTACCCTTTCTGCTCCCTGGCCAGCGATGACCGCGGGGCTCATCTGGGAGCCCCAGGAGGGAGCCGACCGTCCTCCGTGCCCTCGGCTGCCGGCTTGCACCAGGACCCAGACCAAGAAGACGGAGACCGGGGCGAGGAAGAAGCCTGCTGGCCACTCCTCTGACCACAGACTCACCCCTAGAGGCAGCGTCCACGGGGCTGGGGAGCACAGGGGCGTGCAGGGCCCGACCTGGGCCCTCGGAGGTCACCAAAGGGAAGGAGTGGCTCGTCCACTGCCCTTGGGGACGTCCTCACCCAGGGGGGAGGCTGAGGTGCTCGTGCCCGCACTCTGGAAGAAGCCCGCAGCCCGGAGACCTCCTCGGAACCTGGGCCTCTGTGTTACTGCGCACCCCCAGCGGTGACCATCCCGGGAACATGACAGCCACGGAGGCTGAGCGGGCATTCAGTCACCTGACCACCGGGCAGGAGGGAACCCCCGTGTCCCCCACGGAGGCTCCGATGGGCTCGTGACGCGGGCCAGGTCACCTGGCTAATGCGTGACAAGTCGGGGGGCTGTCTGGTGGCAGGGTGCCTGTCATCTCTGCAGACCCGGGTCACTCCCGAGTGGGAGAGGAGAGAGCGTGTCTGGGGTCAGGCCCAGGGTGCCCTGGGACGTCGAGGCAACGCAGGATGCGTCAGCACCCATCTCTTCCTCACGGGCCGCGGCCCTTGCCCTCCCTGGGCACGTGGAGAAGGGCTCTGCTGGGGTCAGGGGGCAGCCCAGCCCCGGGAGTCAGCCCGGCTCCTTCGCAGGTTGGAGCACTGAGACGGAGCTGGGGACGCCCAGGACACCTGGTCCCTCAGCTGCTCCCTCCTCTGTGGCCTCTGCAGGTCCGCGGGGGCCTCACCGGACGTGCGCTCAACACCTCGCAGACATCCAGCAGGAGTCCCTGAGCTTTCTCCGGTCCCTGGAGGTGTGTGTCCCGCCCTCCCCCCCAGCATATCAGGGGGACGACAGCCGTGTACCCTGTAGGGTCTCCTCTGTTTGGGGGGGAGCGGGGAGCAGCCTTTGTCTCCCTGGAGCTGAGCAGAAGAGGCCCCAAAGCAAGGGACCTGTAGAATTTACAGCTGCAGCTCTGCAAGGGGGGGCCCCGGGCGGGAGGGAGGGAGGAAAGCACAGCGGTCAGCTGGCCCAGGACACGCCGGACACACAGGGGCTGGAGGGGGGGGCCCTGCCCAGAGTGGCGTCCTTTGTTGGGGGAACCCTCCTGTTCTCAGGAGTGGCACAACCTGCCCTCTTGCCGGGGAGGGCTGGGCGGGGGGGTGGCAGGCTGGGAGCAGAGACTCCTGAGGCTTGGGCCCCTCCTGCAGCTGGACCAGCAGGAGCAGGGGCAGGCGCTGGCCCTTCTGCGGCAGCGGGCGGAGCTGGAGGTCTGCGAGACCCAGAAGGCCCTGGATGAGCTGCTCTTCAAACGCTGGCCGGAGGTCAGCTGGCTGTGCCCCTCCCCCTGCCTGCCCCTCTGAGCCTGTGCCCCCCCCCCCAGCTCTCTTACTGGGCGGAGGCCGCCTGCCCCGCCAAAGGTCAGGCTGGGGAGGTGGCAGACACGCTGCTTCCTAAAATGTGGCCCCACCTGTGCCCCGGACAGGAGCGCGATTTAAAGCTCGCTCGATTTAAAGCAGAAATGGGACCCTTTCCCTGCTAGCATCCCGAGAGCTCCTGCCGAGGCTGAGAGTGACCGTCTGAGCTCCCACTGGTGGGCACCTGAGCCACGGGCTCTCCGCCGGGGCTCACCCACTGAGGTGTGCAGAACGCTCACACCCCAGACAGGTCTGCCGGGCAGGACGGGGACCTGCACCTCGGAGCCTGCACTGCCCAGCCCCTGAGCCCACACCGGTCAGCCCTATGGGACAGGCAGCGCTGGCTGGTCGGTGGTGGTACAGAGTATGTAGTGGCGGAGGGGCGGGCAGGGCGAGGACCCGGGGGCTGACGTCTGTCGTCTGGCTGGGTGAGAAGAACGCTCTCAGAAGTGACTCTTGTCTGTGTCTTTGGTCTGGGGACTGACTGTTGGTGGGCTGTTCTCATACACAGCACACTTAAGAGAGGCGTCCCCATAGAGGAGCCAGACCCAAGGGCGTGTACATGCCTGGTGCACACGTCTGTGTGTGCCCGCACGCACGCAGGTGCCTTCAGCCCCGCACAGGGAGACACGCCTGTGTGTGCCCACACGTAGGTGCCCTCAGCCCCGCACAGGGAGACACGCCTGGCCGCAGCTTCCCCTCCTCTCTCCCCCTCTTCCTGCGTCTGGCCTCGCACCTGCTGGGTAACCGCGTGGGTGACAGGCAGGTGCCTTCACGCAGGCGGCCAAGGCTGCCCAACCCCCCCACACATGGGAGGCTCCAGCCCCAGCCGTACCCTCTGTCTGCTGGGCACCTGCCACCTCTCCCCAATCCAGCCCTCTCTGGGGGGCAGGGAAGGGGCCACCCCACGTGGACTCTGCCGAGGTCGGGCACTCGTCCGGGTTCTGGTTCCTTCCTGGCACCAGCCTGACCCACGGGCCGTGAGGCTGCCTGTTCACCCTCCAAACACACACACACCTCTCCTCACAGAGGCCGAGGGAGACACAGGCAACCCAGGCCGGGCCGGGCACGGCTTCAGGTCAGCAGGGGCTGCAGGTACGTGGGCACCCAGATCCAAAGACCTCTCGGAGAGCGGTGCCAGCCAGACCAAGGTACGGCCCAGGCTGGGGAGGGCGGTGCCCGCCCAACAGAGGAGCTGAGGTGTTGGGTCTCGGACGGGCCGGGGTGCTGGTGCTGCTGGGGCTGAGTCTCAGCAGCTTTTCCCCCTGGCAGGGCACGCCCACCCCTGAGCAGAGGTGCTGCTGCCTCCTCCCGGGGCCCCGAAGAAGGACAGGAGAGTCAGGCCGGCCAGCCAGCCTCTGCAGGTGAGCGTGTGTCCTCAAAACCAGACATTCTCCAGGTGCTTGTCCCCGAGCCTGGCAGCAGGCAGAGCGAGTTTCCTGCATGGACCCCGAGGGGGAAACTGAGGCAGGCACACAGTAGAGAGGCCCGGGGAGACGGAGTGACTTGCCCGAGGCCACACAGTAAGGGTGGAACCGGGATTCCAAACAGTGAAGCCTGGGTTAGAGAAAGTTCTCCATAGCCTGACCAGGTGGTGGCGCAGTGGATAGAGTGTCGGACTGGGATGCGGAAGGACCCAGGTTCGAGACCCCGAGGTCGCCAGCTTAATCGCGAGCTCATCTGGTTTGAGCAAAAGCTCACCAGCGTGGACCTAAGGTCGTTGGCTCGAGCAAGGGGTTGCTCGGTCTGCTGTAGCCCCACGGTCAAGGCACATATGAGAAAGCAGTCAATGAACAACTAAAGTGTCACAATGCGCAACAAAAAAACTAATGATTGATGCTTCTCATCTCTCCGTTCCTGTCTGTCTGTCTCTATCTATTCCTCTCTCTGACTCTCTCTCTCTGTAAAAAAAAAAAAAAAAAGTTCTCGGTAGCCGCTGGGTGAGACCGGCCCAAAGGCGAAGCCGTTGCCAAGTAAGGCAGAAGAGCATGGTGTTGTCCAGCTGTGTCCACTCTGCTCTGGGACCGAGAGCACCTCAGCTCCTCCCACCCGCTCCCGGCAGACCTCTCAGTTGACCCCCACCACCTTCCCCCAAAGTGCTGGTCACAACCCTTTTGGGAACAGGGGGACTCACATTTTCCAAGCCCACCAATATGTCCTTCTCTGTCCCTCCTCTGTCCCTGACCCCTCTCAAGTGCTGGCCGGTGACTATCCAGCCCAGCCCCCACACTGGATTGTGTGCTGGCCGGTGAGCATCCCGTAGTGCAGGCTGCAGGGGCTCGGGGCGGAGCGCCAGCAGCTCTGAGCCCCCGTCTGAGCCGGTGGGGCAGACCTGGCGAGCACCCGGCCCACCCCCACACTGGATTGGGTGCTGGCCGGTGAGCGTCCCGTAGTGCAGGCTGCAGGGGCTCGGGGCGGAGCTCCAGCAGCTCTGAGCCCCAGTCTGAGCCGGTGGGGCAGACCTGGCGAGCACCGGTCCAACCACCACGCCGTTGCTCCTACTTCAGTTCCACCGTGGTCACGAGGCCTTTGGGGGCGACCCTACGTGGGACGAGACTTGGGTCCCCCCCAGAATCTGGTCTGTCTTGGCAGAGGTCCCTGGGGTTCCTGAAAGGAGGGTGTCTTCTGCTGCTGTTGGGTGGGCGGGGTGCCGTTCAAATCTACTTTGTCCTCGTGGGTTTTCCCCATCAATTATTGAGGGAGGGGGTGCTGGAATGGCCCCCGTCACTGTGGCTGTGTCCGTTGCTCTCTGCAGCGCTGTCAGCTTTTGCTTCGTGTACTTGAAGCTCTAGAATGAGGCCAGGAACGTTGAGGGGGTATCACATGCTCCCGATGACCCAACCGCCTTTGTCACTATGTCGTTACGGGATAACCCTGTATCCGGGCGACATGATTAGTTCTGAAGTCTCCGTTGCCTGGCAGGAACCTAGCTCCCCTGACCTTCTTTTAACTAAGCGTCAGCACGGCCCGTTCCTCCCACCCTTCTAACCCACTCGTGCCGCTGTGGTCCTTGCAGGCCGTGTGTTGTCGGACCTTGTCCTGTTGACAGGCTCTGCCTTTCAACTGGTGGCTCGCACGTTCACGCTTAGTGTGTTCTGTCGCTGTGTTTTCTTTTTGTGTCAGCAGACCTTTGTCTCCCTCTTCTCTTCCTCTGGCCTCTTTGGGATTAAATGAGTCTTCTTTCACAATTCCATTGAATCTGTGTTGTTGGCGTCGCAGCTGTACCTGTCATCTCAGTGGCCGCTGTGGGATTTCTAGTAATATGTCTAATACGTACATTCCCTCACAGTGATATTCTATCGCTTCACCTAGAGCAGAAGGCTCTTCCAATAACGTCTGCTTCTCCTTTTGGGGGACTTTACGCAATTGACTTCATGCCCTTTACTTTAAATAGTTTATAAGTTTCATGACACAATTATTATTTGTTACACTCAATGACCTTTTAAAATTTATACATACAAACACACACACACACACACATGCACATATGTATACACACCTGACTGTGTGCAGAAGTGTTCCATTATCTACTGCCATTTGTTCCTCCGTGTGGAGCCGGATTTCCTCCTTGGCGTCATTCTGCCTTGAAGGACCTCCTTGAACACGTCTGGTGGTGCTTGTTCTGCTGGTGACAATTTCTTTTAGCTTCCATATACTCTGCCCTAAGGACCCAGGAGTCGTGAGGCTTTGCGGCTGGGCTGGCGGAGGCAGACATAACCCCCAGGCTTCAGGTCCCCTGGATGCTTCGCTCCCCAGCACCAGGGTCTCCCCCTGTGCACCCACCCGCCCGTTCTCCACGGAAGGCTCCAGGGGGACCCGCCACAGATCTCTGGGGTCTCTCTCAGATCCGTGTGGCTCTCTCCTCTCCGATTCTCCATCCCACAAGCTCTAACTGCCTTGATCTCTCCAGACTCTCAGCCCCACTCCTCTACCTGGGGGGAGGGGGTTTGCCAGACTCTGCCTCAGTTTCCCCACTCTCAAGGCAGTCAGCTGTGACAATCAGAGGTCTCTGCTAATTGTGTCTTTTGTTGTTGTTTTTTCTCGGGCATCAGTGTTGCCTGGTATGTCCGGAAAACCATTCTTCCATATATGAGTGTGTGAACACACGTCTGTGTATCTGCAAACACATATGCACGTTTTTGTTTGGTTGTTTTTCGAAGTTGTTTCTCAGTGGGACACTAAATCCACAATCCAATCCCCTTTACTCTCTCTTGACAGAAGCATAGGTCCTCATAAGACCTTTTTAGAAGTATAGGGTCCGTTTTCCATCACACCCAGTACCAAAGGGCACCCAGCCATGGTCAGTGGCCAGATAGCTGTCTAAGCCGGGAGTCTGGGCTCTGCTGTCACCGTACCTGCTTGATGCTGGACCTCGAGTGGGTCATTCTCTCTCTCTCTCTCTGGGCCTCAGTCTCCCCTGCTGCAGGAGTGAAGCAACTGAACTGAGTCACCTCCGAGCCCCCTCTGCCTTGGGTCTGGTCCTTTACACAGTAGCCAGGTGGTTCACACACCAGAAGACTTCCTATCAGGGCCAAGGAGACAGTTGATTCCTTTGGGCTTGGCCTCGTGATCTGGTGTGAAGCTATGTGCATGGGGTAACGTTAAATTGCCCCAGACATCCTACCTCAAAGGCCCTCCTACAGAAAAAGGCCCTGGAGCCTCTACCTGAATCAACCACCGCCTGCTTTCTGTCCTCAGAGCCCGAGCAGGAACGGAGGCCGGACCACGCCCCCTCCCAGTCGCCCCTGGCAAGCCTCTATCATTGGAACAACCTCATCCACCAGGTACAGGGAGACACCCCCTGGGGGGTGGAGGAGCATGGGAGTGGGGCGTAGGGGAGGTGCTGGCAGCCAACAGTAGACCCAAATCCTCCCTCAGCTGCTTCTCCTAGAATCTGTACCCAGGGCGTCTCCATGGTGGGTCCTCAGCTGGGGAAGGCCCTCTCCCTGTCATGGGCATCACCCACCCTTCCAATTCACATCAGCCCAAGCCCCTTCCTCCCACCTGGGGGGTAGGTGAGAGCAGGCATCTCAGCGGGCTGCTCTGGGCTGGGCTGGCTCCGGTGCCCAGGTAGCACATTGCAGGGCAGGTGGCCTGGCCTGTCCCAAACCACCTAGGAGGGCACAGAGGCCTGGACTGGATGGATTGGGCTAGGCATGAGGCCAAGATGACGAGGACCTCGCCCTGTCCTCAGAAGCTCATAGTCCGGGAAGTGGCACGACTTGGGGGATGAGTGGGGTGGGCAGTCCAGGAGGGCTTCCTGGAGCCGCTGGCCTCCTCCCCTGGGCTGGGTGGCCGGGAGCCCGCCCACTCCCATCCAGAGAGAGTAGCCTGGAAGCTAGACAGTGGTGACGCAGTCCGGTTGGTGACGCTGCCTCAGTGCAGCCCACGTGGCTCATGAGCGTCTAGCCCGGAGCTTTCGGCCGCTTCACGTTCCAGATGCTGGAGCACAGCATGCGGGAGGAAGCACTGCATGTGCAGCACCAGTCCGCGCTGCTGCGCCTGCGCGAGAAAGCGCTGGAGGAGAAGATACGCTCGGAGCTGGCCTGGCTGGAGCATCAGAGAAGGTGAGCGCAGGCGCAGGCGGCAGCGCCGGCCCCGCCCCCAAGTTCATGGCCCCGCCCCCAAAACCTGGCCCCGCCCCCAGAACCCTGGCTTCGCCCAGGCCCTGACAGCCATAGTGGAACAAGCTAATAATTTATGATCCCAATAAAGGCAGGTGTGTGCAAAAGTCAGATGAGGCACTAAAATAACAAAAAGTAAATACATAAATATTAAAACCACCCGCAGTCACACCCCTCCAAGATCATCTCCACCTATTTCCCAGTCTGCCTTGTCAGGTCCCTGGGGGGAGGGGCGCGGGGGGCGGAGAGGGGAGATCCAAGCATTCGCAATCCACTGCAGACTATAACCCGAGTGTTCACGTAAAAAGCGGGAGCACCCGTCCGTGTCCCTGCATAACGGCCACAATGAACAGGGTGCCCAGCGCAGAGGGACCCACCGATGCCTTAATCAGGTCCCACGGCTGGACCTTCCGACTAAAATACTCATCTATCTAAGACTTAATTTCCGTAAAGTAAACTCGTGGAGGGGGAAGTGCTGTGTCCCTGAGACACAGCTCGGCAGCTTCTCAACATGGCCACGCTGGCCTCCAGAAAGGTTCATCCAGCTCAGGTCCACACAGGCAGTTTATGAGTGTGCCAGGCTGTGGGTGTTCTAGTCCACACCCACTGCCCCTTCCTCAAAGGACCCTGTGACTGGGCTCGGGCTCCAGCGTGGGAGGTACCTCCCTCCCTTCCTCTCTCAGGCCCAAAAGGGGTCGTGAAGGGGGTGAAAAGAGTGGCAGCCTTATCTGGGGCACCAGGCCCCCCCAAGGGCTCCCCCAGCTCATGGCCGCCTCTTCCTGGTGCCCAGCAGCTGGAGGGGGAACCCCAGGTTCACCTGGCTGGTCAGGACTGGTCGTGCTCGGTTTTTCACCTCCACTTGCCAGACTTGAGGTTGTCCATCTTGCTACCCCCCCAACCCCCCAGGGATCTGGGCAGCAAGGGGGACAGGGTGGCGCTGATGGCCTTGCCAGAGACGCAGCAGCAGGCTCTCAGCAACCTCGAGCAGGAGCAGGTAAGCCGGCTGGGCCTGGGCACTGGGCAGGGGGTGAATGCCGAGGTGGTCATGTGACCTCAGCTCGGGGATTTCCAAATTCCCGAGCCCAGTCTGGACTGGGGAGGGGGGGTGGCAGGTATGGGGCATTCCTGGTGGGTGGGTGGGGGGTGACAGGAGGAAACCCAGACAGAGAAATGCAAGTGACATTATCTGCAGGACATGGCTTGACCAGTGAACCATGAAGAGGGTTTGGGAGGGAAACCAGTTATCACAGGGCAGTGAGGGTGGCCCACGGAACAGGCCTTGCCTGAGAGCTTGCCATGGTCCCCCCGCCCCTGAGAGTGGGCCCTGGCTAGAGGGCCTGGAACTGACCAGTGGCAGGGACTGCCCCCTCCAAACCTGGAGTCAGGGAGACAGGGAAGTAGAGGCTAGGGTCAGGGTTCTTGACCTCTGGGGCCTGGGACTGCCCCCTCCCAGGGCAGGTGTGCAGAGACCTGAGCACGGGCAAGGTGGCTTTGCTGAGGGGTGTGCTGTCATAGACACAGCAAGGAACAGAGGACGATGGGAACAGTTGAACAAAGGGCTGAGTTCTAGAGGTGGGGACAGTACCCAGAGCCCGGAGAGGGAGAGCTGTGTGGGAAGGGCAGGGACAGCTGGCTCTGTCCCTACTTTAGGGGGGCCCCAGGGACAGGCACTCCACCTTCCCTCCTGCTTCCTGCTGGAGCTTCCTGTTGGCCAAACCCAAGGGGAGCCACAGTACACAGGGTCTCCTGGCCAAGCAGGATGAGAAGGACAGGGGCATCTGGAGGGGCAAAGGAGGCCCCAGCGAGTGCCAGAGCCGGGCTGCCCCTGCAGCCTCGTTCACCAGTGGGTTTCTCTTCCGCGTGCGCTTCGTACTGGGTGGGGTTACAGCTGACTTGTCTTCCTTTGCCCGGTTCAGAGGGAAATCCGATACCTGCGGAACAGTCACCTGTTCTGGCACCGAGAGAGGACGCTGCTCCTGCAGTACCACCGGGACGTCCTCTCCGTGCAGAGGTCCATGGCCCGTCTGCAGCGGGAGCTCCAGGCCGCCACCCGGCAGCCTCAGGTGGGCGCTCTCTCTCACCTGGGCGGGAGGCTCTGGCCGTGGCCCCGAGAGGCTGGTCGCCAGGCCGCTTCATGGGAATGGGCAAGTCCCTTGTAAAAAACATGCAGGAGGAAAGGAACCCCGGGGGAGAAGAAGGGGTGCAGATGGAGGGCGGGTGGGGAAGCCGCCTGCTGGGGGGGCGGGGCCAAGGGGTCTCCTGGGCAGGGCCGCCCTAGCGAGCCGGGGAGGAGGAGGAGGAGGAGCCAGACTCCCAGCGGTAGTGGGCGGGGCTCCGCGGTAGCGAGAAGCACGTGGCTAGGGCTCTTTGGAGGGGACGACCCCTCGGGGGACCCTGGGCCCCAGGGCATCCGTGCTCCAGTGCCCCGTCTCTACCTGCCGTCTCATGAAGGAGGTTGTGAACGTGGGGCGGGTGGAGCGGCTGTTCCCAGCCTGGGCTTGCTCTGTAAACTGGGAATGCTGCCGGTCTCAATGAACTGGGCTCCATGAAGCACCTGGTGTAGGTTAGCGGGCACACGGCGGGATGACCGCCAGGCAAACCTGCTGCCTGCTCCGGGCCAGTCTGCCAGAGGGGGCACCCAGGGCTGCCTGATTCCTGACACAGATGCAGGTGCGGGCCCTGCCGTTCCCTGGTTCTTGCCTAGTGTCTGCACCTGTTAGGGGGCTGTTAGCACTGGGGTGCAGGGCTCCCGTGAGATCCGGCTCCCCTGTATCAGCCAGGTGCCTACTTGTGGGAGCACGCTGTCCACCCCCTTTCTGCAGAGGAGATGAGCCAGGGGTGACCGTGCCGGCTCACCCTCTGCTGTTGATTCACAGAGTTCTGGCCTGGAGGTCAAGGCCGCCTGGGAGAGGGGCTCTGAGACACACCAGCAGCCAGGGGGCCCTGCACTGGGCTTTTCACGCCCCCTGACCCCGCAGAGGACTGGCAGCCCCACCAGCCACCACCCCCGGAGAAACCCTGAGAGGACACAAGTCCCGCTGTGAGTTGTTGTGGGCGGCCCTGGCCCTGGGTCTCGCCAGTAACAGTCTTTTCTGTGCTGGCAGCCACTGCACCTCGGGCAGAGGGACGTCAGGAGCCCTACGGGGACCCTGCTCTGGCTGGCTGACCTTGTGGGGGTGTGGGCAGAGGCCAGAGCTGTCCTGGCCTTGTGGAAGCTGCCTACACATTCCCAGCTGTGCTGCCGACAGGGGGTGGGCCCCGGGGTTCCCCCGTCTGTTCAGTGGGGACCGGGCAGCCACCGTCCTGGGCTGTGGTGGGGTCACTGGCCTGGCTCAAGGGTAGCAGCCAGCATGCGTGGCCACAAGCTGCTGGGTGGCCTCCTCTGAGGCCAGCGTGGGGCTGTGTTCTGTGGACCGTGCTGCCTTGGCCTTCTCTCAAAGGCCTGGCCACGTGGCCACTGACCTCGGTGTGCAGCAAAAGGGCCTCTCTGGTGGCTGACAGGGGGGCCCAGCCCGGGCTGAGTCACCTCCGGGGGTGGCGGGGGTGTTGATGGCCAGTGCCACCTGCCCCGGAGCCTTGCTGTGGGAGGCAGCCGAGCTGCTGTTGCCATCCAGAGCTTCCCGATGTCCTGGCGCTCTGGGAACATCCCCTTCCCTTCCACGTGAATTAAAGTGGCCCTGGACAGAAGGCCCTTTCTCCTCTGAGCTTCGTCCCTCAGGGCTGGCCGCCCGCCAGACTGTAATCACAGCACTCGCCAGAGGCAGCAAAGCTGGAGCTGGGGGAGTGGGAGGTGTAAGGAAGCAGGAGGTGGCTTCCACCCCAAGAAGGAGCTGACCCCCCCAGGAGTGGCCTTCGCAGGGACCCTGCCTGCCTGCGGGGCACTGTCACTGTCCTGTGGCGTGCGGGGGCCATGCTCATGCCTCCCCCAGGAAGGGCAGGGGTCATCACGCTCAGCCTCCCTCCGTAAGCGCTTTCCAAAGAAATCTCTCACAGCCTGACCTATAACTCACATCGCTATCGACTGCCAGGTCTTTGAAAGGCCTCAGGCTGACTCGACCCCCTCTTGGCAGCCAAGAGCTTGCTTGTAAGGCTGGGCGGGCAGGCAGGCCTGGACGCCAGCTCAGGGGTCAGCTGTGTGGGGGTGGGGCTGTTGCCATGCTGGGGGGTGGTCTTTGCTGTCTCACCATCCCAGCCACGTGTCTGCAAAGTTAGAAAACAGAGAGGCTGTGACGCACAGGGGAGACTTCTGGTCTTCAGAACCCCCCCCCCCAACCCCGAGAAAGACTGAATGTTGCTGGTGATCACGGCACACAGACAAACAGGGGTCCCTCATTTTCCTGCTCGTTCAAGTGCAGCCCGGTGGAGCTCCAGCGAGTCAGGGCCTGGGCACACCTGTGAACCCGTGCCCGTGGCAGCCCGGGGCAGCCCGGTGGAGCTCCAGCGGGCCAGGGCCTGGGCACATCTGTGAACCCGTGCCCGTGGTGGGCCCTACGCTCAGCTCCCAGGGTGCCGTGGCTGCTGGCCTGTGACCCCCTTTGCAGGGAGGGTTTGAGGGGCCACTAGAGGGGTGTGGGAGCAGAGTCTTCCCTTCTGCTTTGTTCAGGCTGGTTCTGCCCCATGGCAGCTTCAAGAAGTGGGGGGCGGGTGAGGGGCTCCGGCACAGCCCCCTGTTCTGTCCTCAACTCATATACTCGGGGAGGGGAGTAGATGGGCGTCTGCATCTGGGACACACAGGTGCCCACTCAGTCCTGCTCCCGGGAGTCAGAACTCCAGCCCCTGAGTCTCCTCCTCCCAAGGCTGTGAGGAGGGAGCACAGACTCCACCCCCTGTCCACACCCCTGACAGGAGTGTGACTTCTGGGGAGAGGCTCAGAGCCATCCTGGGGGAGCAGCCAGTTAGGCTCAGTTGTAGCAAGTGCCTGGGGAGACAAGGAATGGAAGTAACACCAACCTGCAGGTGGAGGGTGGTGGAATGTTCTAGAGCAGCGGTCCCCAACCCCCCGGGCCGCAGACCGGTACCGGTCCGTGGGCCATTTGGTACCGGTCCACAGAGAAAGAATAAATAACTTACATTATTTCTGTTTTATTTATATTTAAGTCTGAACGATGTTTTATTTTTAAAAAATGACCAGATTCCCTCTGTTACCTCCGTCTAAGACTCAATCTTGACGTGATACATTTATCCGTCCCACCCTAAAGGCCGGTCCATGAAAATATTTTCTGACATTAAACTGGCCCGTGGCCCAAGAAAGGTTGGGGATCACTGTCCTAGAGCCTGTCTGCAGGCATTGCCCTTAAACCCAGAAGGCGTCAGGACACCAGCCACCTCCTTGAGGCTAGGAGGGGGCTGCTCCTTGCTGCTCATCAGTGTGCCCAGAGCATGGTGGGGGGTCAGAGTGTGTGGTGTCCAGGCCTCCGACCCGCCACGCCTCCTAGAGGCCCAGTGGTCAGTCTACATGCTTAAGTCTTGATGGGACACGTGCTCTGCCCTGCCCTGTGCTGGGGGACAGACGGACATCTCCCTCCCACCATACTCCAGCACTGTACCCCATACTTTGTCACCCCCCAGCAATGATGGCCTCATTTGGTGACAATGGGGCCTATTTGGGAGCCACTGGGCAGGGAGAGGCCAGGACCTGTCTTTTTTTTGCCTGTGCGCTGACCACTTGGCGACCGACCACAGCTGTCCCCTGGATGTGACACATGTTCCGCTTGTATAGAACAAGCTGTGGCCTGGGCTGGGCACCCTGGGAGGGCATGGCCTGGATGGGCAGTCACCACCCCTCTGCCCTGCCTCACAGCCTAGTCGCGGAGCAGCAGGACGGGACATCCCCCAGGGCAACTCCAGCGGCAGAGGACCATCTGCGGCCTCTGAGGCCAGCTTGGGGAGAGGAGGAGACCCCCACGGCCGATGGCCACCGTGACTCCCAGAGGGAGCTGCTGGGGAGTGGCAGCCCTGTGGGCCAAGGTAACCGGGCAAGGCATTGCAACAAGAGGACGGCTGGCCACTGTGACTGGACGCCGGCTGCCCTCTGCTCAGGACACCGGGCCTGGAGAGGCTGCCTTGGGTGACGCCCATCATGGTCATCCGGAGCCCAGGGTTCCCCTGAGTGACCCACGCCTCGGCCTCTAGCGAGGGCCATGGACAAAAGGGTGGTGTTCCAGCTGCCAGAGTCTCCACAAAACCAGGCTTTAGCCCGATCATTCCGTTCTGGGGCTGGTGGCCTGGGGCCCGTCATCATAGACCCCCAGGCCCGGGTCCCCACACCCGCCAGGCCCGGGCTGGAAGGAAGGTCTAAGCAGGGGTCTCCAAACTTTTTACACAGGGGGCCAGTTCACTGTCCCTCAGACCATTGGAGGGCTGCCAAATACAGTGGTCCTCTCACTGACCACCAATGAAAGAGGTGCCCTTTCCAGAAGTGCAGTGGGGGCTGGATAAATGGCCTCAGGGGCCCGCATTGCGGCCTGCGGGCCGTAGTTTGGGGACCCCTGGTAAGGAGATGATGGTCAATGGATGTGAGTCCCTGGGGCTTCTTGGCAAAACCCTGCTGCAGCCCCCCCTTGCCCCCACTTTGTCCCCCCTCTGCCGATTGATCCTCCAGCTTGTCTGTGGTGACCTTGACGTGGCCAAGGCCTGCCCTCACCCTGCCTCCTTCTGGAAGCTTTCCTGCGACTCCTATCAGTGACTCTCCCTGCAGCCACACTTTTAGGAGCGGAGAGCCATGTACTTTCGGGTCCTCCCCCGAGCACAAGGAAGCGCTGCGGCTCTTTGGAACTGTCCGGTGTTTTTCACACGGCTTCAGAAGTCCTGGACACCGTGTCTCCCGTTGTCTGTGTTCTGTGCCCGTCAGCACCGGTGGTCCCTTTGCCTCACAGGAGACTCCCAGACCAATGCCAGCCCCTTGTCGGCAGAGGGGGGGATGCGGACTCTGACTGACAGCCGTGCAGGGAGCGTCCAGGGCCGGAGCCGGCACTCCCAGGGCGGAGGGGGACCCTGCAGCCCCCGGGAAGCCAGCGTGAGTGGGGGCCTGGCCTTGCTCTGTTGGCCCTGCTGTGTGGCTTTGGGTGGGGTGACCTCGTCCCTCTGACGAGGGTGCTGACAGGACAGGGCATGCGGTCCGTCTGTTGGTCGGGTCATTGACGTCCACTGGGCGGAGGCGTGTCTGGGGCATGGCGGTCTCCAGCGCCCTCTGTGGGGAGACGGTCTTTGTTTCTTACCAGTGGTCACCAGAGCACAGGGACTTTCTCCAGAGTTAAGTAACAGGGACAGATGCCGGCAGAGGTGGCCACATCCTGAACGGGCGTCTCTACAACTGTTTGTTTTCAGCAGGTATTTGAAGGCAGCCCAAGTCAAGTGGGGGCCGAATTGGGACTGGGTTTTGCCAGCAGCCCTGTGGGGGAGACCCCCAACATGGAAAGCCAGTGGTCAGGGGAGCAAAGGTATGAGGCTTTGTAAGGGTCGCTGCATGGGCCTGTGGGACCCTCAGGCAGGGGCTGGGACCTGGGGCAGGGAGATGGTTAGGCCCATTGCTCCCTGAACCCTTGCTGGGGGACTCTCACTCTGTCCGGGTGCCCTGTGCACTGGCCTGGCCTGCTCTGTACCTTCAGGCCACTACAAACCCTCCTGAATGTGAAACAAAGATGTCACTCGGTGAATCAGCCCGGAGCCAGTGGGGGAGGGGGTCAACAGGAAGGGCACCTCCCATGCCTCTGAGCCTCTCGTGCGGCACCTCCCATGCCTCTGAGCCTCTCGTGCGGCACCCGCCAGCTCCCTGACGCAGTGGGGGCCGAGGCCAGAGCCCCCTAAAGACGAGGCCCCTTGCACACCTCCACACCTCCCATTGGGGCAGTTGAAGGCCCCCCACAGAGACCCTGAGCCGGAGGAGCCTGGGAGAACGAGGTCACTCCCGGGGGCACGCTGGACTGGCCCACCATGTGTTTGCAGGACAGTCACCTGTTGGCAGGAGGACCTCTACGACCCCTCCTCCTGGCGGGAGGATACCCAGCTGACCACATGTCCAGGTGATGCCCTACCGCACCCCCCCACTGGGGCCCCCGCCTTGCACCAAGACCATCAGTGCCCATGTAAGGGTCATCCAAGGTCACTTCTAAATCACAGCTAGCCTCTCCCACAGCCAGGCTGGGGGGGGACCGCCCACTCCGCCTCACATCACGGAGTCCCAGTCGGCAGGCGTGAGGCTGCAGGTAGACTCCCTTTCTGGAACACCCACGTCTCAGATGGAGACAGAACGAGGCCAAGAGGCCACTCTGTCCTTGCAGCCACATGTCCCTGAGACGCAGAAATGTCTGCGCAGATGCGACTCACTTCGTTGTGGGGGCGGGTGGGGCTCAGCTCACCCCCGGGGATCGCAGGGTCCACACATTTCTTCCGCCTCTGTCTGGGTTTTCCGGTTCTGGGGCCGTGGGGTGACAGCTTCTGCTGTTCCCAGTGCGAGGGGGACATCGCAGGGACAACAGAGCGTGAGACGGGCGGTGACGTCCCCACACTCTCCTCTCTCTGTAGGTCCTGCAGCAGCCAAGGAGGCGACACCCACCCTGCCCCAGCTCGCCGCCCCCTTGGCCCGGGGCTCCCCATCCGAGTCAGCCCCCAGAACCTTCTCGGGGTCCTCAGTGGGGTCCCACGCCCCCTCTTCTGTCAGCGGCCCGTCCTGCTCCTCTCTCCAGGAGTTCCAGAAAGTGTCCGCCTTTCTGGTCCAGCTTTCCGAGAGCTCCATCTCCCTGTCGGAGGGGGAGGCCGGGGACACTCCGGACGCAGACCTGGGCTGCTGGTCCGGGGCATCCTCCGCTCGAGACTCCAGGGGGCTGTGCCAAGGCGGAGGGCCGGAGACCGGGGAGAGGTCGGCGGGCAGCGGGGCCAGTCCCCTGCACGGCTCCTCCTCCGGGTCAGAGCCGGGCCTCCTGCAGGCGGGCTGGCCAGCGCCTCTCCCCGACGGCCCCTCACCCAGATGGGGGTCAGAGCTGTCAGAGGCGTCCAGCGAGGTCTGGGACGAGGACAGCCTCCTGGAGCCTGGTGCGGGGGCCCAGCCGGCCACAGGGCACTCCTCGCCAGCTGAAGGCCCTTCCGACCCAGAAAACAGAGGGGTGCCCTGCCCAGCACATCTCTCCCTGGGCCCTTATGGGGGACAGGAAGTTTCTGGACCCAGTGGGAGCCTGCCCAGTGGATCGGACGCGGGCCAGGCCAGTGGGACGTCCCCTGAGGCTGCCTACGACGTGGCATTCCCGTCCAGGGCTTCTTCGCGCCGTGACTTAGACCTGTCACTTCCCTTCCCTTTGGGGTCCTCAGTTCCCAAAGGGGTGGGTTTCAGCGAAGGAGGAGAGACCAGGCCTCCACAGGCCTCAGCTGGCTGCCCAGAGGGGCCCAGGAGTGCTGACCCGAGCCCCCCCACCAACAGGAAGCCCACGCGGGCCCCTCCAGGAGTTCCCCCCGTCCCGGAGGGAGCCCGTCCCTCCCTGGGCAGCGGTGTCCTTCCTGAGATCCTGTCCCCGGTGGATGAGGTGCTGTCCTATGGCAGCGCCGACCTCCGGTCCTCCACACACAGGGACGCTCACCCCCCTCCTCCCCCTCCCACCCCCCCAGCAGACAGGAGGGCCACCCCCAGCCCCCACTCAGAGGGCTTCCCCTCCCCACCTGAGGAAGCCATGTCTCCTGGGGGCTCCTCGGGCCCCCCGGGGGAGGACGCCTCCATAGATATCTGCCAGTCGCCCTCCTTGTCTGAAGAGGGAGCACCTGAGGCACTGTCCCTGGGGCCCCGGGAGTCCAGCTTCTGCCTGGGGGCAGGTGGACCAGATGGAAGCCCCGGGGACCAGTTGGGTGAACCCAGTTCTGTTGGGGGGAACGAGGGTGTGAGGGACCCGTGGTCTGGACCTGGTGGCTGCTGGGCGGGTCTTCCTGGTACAGACAGGGCAGGGGTGGTGGACCTTGTCTCCACACAGCTCACCAGACAGATCCTGTGCGACACGCTCGCTGTGCTCTCAGAGCGGACCCCATCGGGCAGCCGCTGACGGAAGAGCAGGCAGGCGCCGGCCGTGTCCCTGGCCTCACACAGCAGCCGCTGGGCAGTTTTGGGGAAGACAAAACTTCTGAGAAAAATGCTAATGGCCTACTGCATGTCTTCCCCATGCAACCAGAGCGCTCCTTCCAGTGAGAGCCCTTTGAGCATGTGCTCCGGGGAGTTCCCTGTCATTCATCTGTATCTGTTGTTGTTCATCTATCTATCATTTATCCCAACTATCAGCCATCTATCAGTTATCTATCATCCATCCTTCCTTCCTTCCTTCCTTCCTTCCTTTCATCCACCCATCCATCCATCCATCCATCCACCATCCATCCATTCTCCCTCCCTCCTTTCCTCCCTCCCTCCCTCCCTTCCCTCCCTCCCTCCCTCCCTCCCTCCCTCCCCTCCCACCCTCCCTCCCTCCTTCCTTCCTTCCTTCCTTCTTCCTTCCTTCCATCCATCCATCCATCCATCCACCAACCATCCATTCTCCCTCCCTCCCTCCCTCCCTCCTTTCCTCCCTCCCTCCCTCCCTCCCTCCCTCCCTCCTTTCCTTTCCCTCCCTCCCTCCCTCCTTCCCTTTCCTTCTTCCCTCCCTCCCTCCCTCCCTCCTTTCCTTTCCCTCCCTCTTCCCTTCCTTTTTTCTTTCCTTCCTTTCTTCTTCCTTCTTTTATTGATTTTTTTTAGAGAGAGAGGAGTGAGAGAGAGAGAGAGAGAGAGAGAGAGAGAAGGGGGAGGAACAGGAAGCATCAACTCCCATATGTGCCTTGACCAGGCAAGCCCAAGGTTTTGAACTGGCGACCTCAGTGTTCCAGGTCGACGCTTTATCTTATTCCTTCTTTTCATCCATCCATCTATCCACCATCCATCCATTCTCCCTCCCTCCTTTCTTCCCTCCTTCCCTCCCTCCCTCCCTCCCTTCCTTCCTTCCTTCCTTCCCTCCCTCCCTCCCTCCTTTCCTTTCCCTCTCCCTCCCTTCTTTCCTTCTTCCCTCCCTCCCTCCCTCTCTCCCTTCTTTCCTTTCCCTCCCTCCCTCCCTCCTTCCCTTTCCCTCTCCCTCCCTTCTTTCCTTCTGCCCTCCCTCCCTCCCTCTCTCCCTTCTTTCCTTTCCCTCCCTCCCTCCCTCCTTCCCTTTCCTTCTTCCCTCCCTCCCTCCCTCCCTCCTTTCCTTTCCCTTCCTTTTTTCTTTCCTTCCTTTCTTCTTCCTTCTTTTATTGATTTTTTTTAGAGAGAGAGGAGTGAGAGAGAAAGAGAGAGAGAGAGAGAGAGAGAGAGAGAAGGGGGAGGAGCAGGAAGCATCGACTCCCATATGTGCCTTGACCAGGCAAGCCCAAGGTTTTGAACTGGCGACCTCAGTGTTCCAGGTCGACGCTTTATCTTATTCCTTCTTTTCATCCATCCATCTATCCACCATCCATCCATTCTCCCTCCCTCCTTTCTTCCCTCCTTCCCTCCCTCCCTCCCTTCCTTCCTTCCTTCCTTCCCTCCCTCCCTCCCTCCCTCCCTCCTTTCCTTTCCCTCTCTCCCTCCCTTCTTTCCTTCTTCCCTCCCTCCCTCCCTCTCTCCCTTCTTTCCTTTCCCTCCCTCCCTCCCTTCTTTCCTTCTTTCCTCCCTCCCTCCCTCCCTCCCTCTCTCCCTGCCTTCTTTCCTTTCCCTCCCTCCCTCCTTTCCCTCCCTTCTTCCCTTCCTTCTTTCTTTCCTTCCTTTCTTCTTCCTTCTTTTCATCCATCCATCCATCCATCCATCCATCCATCTATCCACCATCCATCCATTCTCCCTTCCTCCTTCCATCCATCCTTTCCCACTTCCCTTTTTGACCTGGAAAACTCCCTGCTCGATGGGGAGTCCTGAGTTCAGTGAGCAGCATGGTGGCCTTAGGAACGTCCGGTCCTGATGCCGATTCCTCCAGGACTTGACTTCTCCCATCCAGGGCCCTGGACTTCCACGGCTTGTACAGTGGAAGAGGTCTGCAAAGCCGGCCTGGCAAAGCCCTGAGAGGCCACCTGTGCCCTCTACCCTGCAGCTCTGCTGAGGAGTCCCTGAGACCCCTTCCCCAGGCCCCAGGCCCCAGGCCCCAGCCCCCAGCCTCTGGGATGGCCGCTCCATCCCAGGCTGACCTTTGTTCCATGCCGACGCACTGGGCATGGAGGCACCAGCTAAGACAACTGTGTTGGTGTCACTGGGCGCCTCCTTGGAGCACAGGAGGGGTTTAGATCCTGTAGGGAATGTGTTGGTTCTGTGCACAGAGCTTCAAACCAAATTCTGAGCTACAGTTATATTATTTTATTTTATTTTATTTTTTTTATTATTATTGATTTCCTTCTCGTTTTCTGGAAAAATTAGTCTGTAATTCTTTATTTATTTATTTTCTATTTATGGCTGACCCTTTTGGATTTACGAGGCCGTGTGAGAGAGGAAGTACGTATTTTACACACGCACATGCGGCATGGCAATAAAGCTCCCCCACAGAGACCCTGCAGATCTGCCTCCGGTTCTGTGGCCCCCCGCCCCGTCGCTGTGGGTGGGCGCAGGACATCGTGGCCGAGCTGTGTAGCTGGAACCAGGGCCTCTCGACAGGACCTTGCCTGGGCGCCTGGCAGGCTGTTGTGTCGCGGGAGTCATCTCTCTGGCCCGTGGCTCTGTGCCTTTGAAGAAAGAAGGCTGGTCAAGGGGGACAAATGAGAGTCCTGGCCCCCTCCCTGGAAAGCCCGGTCCAAGGGAAAAGGGCTGCAGAATGACTGGTTAGGGAACTGCGTCCACCGAGGTGGCGGCGGACATCTTTAATCCCGGCCCACGTGACACGCGCTGGCCCGGGGGCTCGGGCGTTCAGACAGATTGACCCGGCAAGACTTCAATATCAGGATTGCTCCTTCTAGGTCCCCCTGGGCTCCTCTTGGCTCCTATCCCCAGTAACCTCTTGGGCCCATAAATCTTGATACCTGCCTCCGGAGAAGTCATTATCTTTCATAGAAAATGATTATTTCTCAGTTAAACCCCACATTTAATTTTCCTGTGATCTGTCTCTTTCAGCTTCCCCTGCTTAACGGTCCCTCCTGCATAAAATGCCCGTGAACAGGGCGGGGCGCGCCTTCAGCGCCTGGAATCCCAGATCATCAGACCGGTTTTAGGAGACCCTTTCATTTCTTACTCCGTGCGGCCAATGTAACAGCCACTCTCATAAAACACAGATGAAGGCCAGGGGGGCCGCTCCCGGAGGAGTGGAGACACGCACTCTCGGGGTCCGTTTAGTGGGTGCCTTCCCACACTCTCGGGGTCTGTTTAGTGGGTGCCTTCCCATGCCCAGGGGGTCTGGCTTCCTGAGTGTGTCAGCCTCCCTCCCCGATGGAGCTGGGTGGCCCCGCTGGGCCAGGTTCACCTGCAGCTGGGGACAAGGCTTTCTGGTGAGTGCCCAGGTCCGGACACTCAGTCCCGTTCTGCACCGTTCCGCACTGGCTCCTGGTCAGTATCGAGGTCCTGGAAGAATGCCTGCAAGTCCTACCTCTGTCCCCATGGTCGTTGGTCCTGTCTGCCCCCTCCCCCACACTATGCCATCAAATACCAAACTGCTTCTTGGCGTTTGTCTCCAACCAGCCTGTCCTGTGCCCCAAGCAAAGGCCTCTCCCTAATGCCCTGTGAACATAGCTGGGAACAGGCTCCTAGTGTTTGCAAAAACCTGACTGCAGGCTTGGGGGCAGGACAAGATATCTCTCTCTCTCTCTCTCTCTCTCTCTCTCTCTCATACACACATATACCTGGCCCTGCCCCCGGGCTCACTGCATGTGAGCCCAACCAGCCCAATTTACCCGCTCAGTTCCAGATTCACATAGCCACCCATGGCCTGACACCTCCCTCAGCAATCCAAAACACTCTTGTTCACCACTTTCACCCCGAAGATTCTTCTCTCCCCCCCTCTCCCCCGCCATCTTTCATCCCAGCCAAGAGCAACTGGCCAAAACCCTGCGGGCGTTTGTCTCACACTCTGGATTTGATCCACCGCACATTCTACCTTCAAAATGTCCCCAATGGCCTGACCAGGCGGTGGCGCAGTGGATAGAGCGTCGGACTGGGATGCCGAGGACCCAGGTTCGAGACCCCAAGGTTGCCAGCTTGAGCGTGGGCTCATCTGGTTTGAGCAAAAGCTCACCAGCTTGGACCCAAGGTCACTGGCTCGAGCAAGGGGTTACTCAGTCTGCTGAAGGCCCGCGGTTAAGGCACATATGAGAAAGCAATCAATGAACAACTAAGGTGTTGGAATGCGCAACAAAAAACTGATGATTGATGCTTCTCATCTCTCCATTTCTGTCTGCCCCTGTCTATCCCTCTCTCTGACTCTCTCTCTGTCTCTGTAAAGAAAAAAAAAAAAAAATCCCCGATGGCTGACCCTCTCCTCACCAGCGCCACCGTCCACCCCTCACCTGGGTGCCACCACCTCTTGGGGGGCTGCAATGGCCCTCATGGTTCTCCTGCTACCCTTCCGGCTCTTCTATCTGGCGGCCAGAACCACATCCCAGCTCAAAATCCACCCGTGGGCACCATCACCTTCCCAGCCAAGGCCTCAGTCTGCAGCCAAGGTGAAGAGGTCCGGTATGGTCTTGCCCTCAGCTGCTTTTCCAGTTCCCCCTCTTTCCCCCTAGCTCGCTCTGCCCCCAGCCACATTGACCTCCTTGCTACTCTTGAACACGTCTACTTCGGGGCCTTTGTACGTACAATTCCTCTGCGAGGACTGTTCACCCCTTTTCTCACCTTCTCTACCCAAATCACTTCTCTGACAGACGTCCCACCTCTTATGTACAAAGGCTCCCCCCCACCCCCCACCCCCGCAGGCTTTACTGCTTTTTATAGCACTCATCTCCGTCCCTCTCTCCTAGACCGCTGACCCAGGGCTTCCGCTTTGCCTCCAGGGCTCCGCGGGAAGCAGACACCCAGTAAATAAACATTAGTGAAGAGAAGGCCTGATAGCAAATGAGAAGAGATGGGACCTGGGGGAGAGGGGGGCAGATGAACCCTGTTCAGAGCAGAGAGATGATGGCATCGGTTATAAGTGTAGGTTAAGTTCAAGTCGTATCATTTACTTAAGTAAAAATCACTCAAAGATCGAGGTGGTCTGGGACATAAAAATGTGAACTTCAGACCAGTGGAAGATGCCTGCGGATTCCTATCGGCTCGGTGACCGGCTCGCTCCCTTTTCTGTGGGGGTCAGTGAAGAGATCATCTAGATAAGCACAGCAGTTAGGAGTGGCCCTTTCAAAGCCAGGTCTCCCACGATGAATTAAAAGTCCCATGAAGCTTATTTCCTAGGTTGGCAGAGAGATCAGGATCCGAGTCGGCATGGCTGTTCCAACTCCATTTTCTAAAAAGTTAGAATCTGACGTGAAAAGGTCGAGTCAGGGTGGCGGGCCCTCTGAAGCCCCAGGTCGGGCTGGCTGCCAGATAAAACACGGGGCGCCCCATTACACGCGAATGTCGGTATCACAGCGCGTCGTTTTTCAGTCTAAGTATATCCCGTTCGATTTGCATATCAGGTGTGGGACATCCTTAGACTGAAAAACGATGCGCTGTGTATCTGACATGCGCATAACCGGGCGTCTTGAATTTTCATTGACTGAGTCTGGAGACTGTCTCTCCATCCCAGGTTGAAGGATACGGGGGCTCCCGCGGAGGAGGACTCGGCGGTGGGGGCGGGGCCTGGAGAGGCGCGTGGGAGGCGGGGCCGAGGACCGAAGGCGGGGCCTGATTCGTCTAGGCTTGGTCGGGGGCGTGACCCGGCAATCGGGGGCGGGGAGAGAAAAGGCCCGGCGCACGGGAGGGACGGGGGGCGGAGCCTAAAGGGGAGCCTAGGAGGCGGGGCCGTCCGATTGGGGGCGGAGCTATAGGCGTGGTCTGAAGCTCGGAGACGGGGCTGGAGGAGGGGCCTGACGTTCGGAGCGGAGCCGGGAGCGCGCGGCGCAGGGGACGGCGGTTGCCAGGGTGAAAGGTCAGGCGCGCCGCGGCACTCCCAACATGGCGGCGGCCGGGGCGGTGCTGGCGGCGCACCGCCCGGGAGCCCCGGCGGGGACGGCGGCCGGGACCCGGCGCTCGGCCTCGGTGCGGCCCCCAGGGCTGCCCCCGTGGGTCGTGCTGCTGGCGGTGGCGGCGGCGGCGGCGGGGCCGGGCGCGGGCGGCGCGGCGCGGCTGTACCGCGCGGGCGAGGACGCCGTGTGGGTGCTGGACAGCGGCAGCGTGCGCGGGGCCACGGCCAACAGCTCGGCCGCGTGGCTCGTGCAGTTCTACTCCTCGTGGTGCGGCCACTGCATCGGCTACGCGCCCACCTGGCGGGCCCTGGCCGCGGACGTGCGAGGTGAGGCGCGCCCCTGCGCGGGACCCCCGACGCCGGCCCGGCCGCCGCGACCCGGGGGATTCGCCCCTCGGGCTCGGGGCCGCCTCCCAGGCCCCTGGCCCCTGTCCTGCGGAGTCCTCGGCCACCGCTGGCCTGTGAGTGCCCCGGGTCCTCCAGGTGACCCCGATGGGATCCTTCCTGGGAGGCTGCTGTCTCCAGTCCCCCCACCCACCCCTGCCCTCGCTGCGCACTGGGGACAGGGGGACAGGGTGGCCCTTCCAACGTCTCCCAGCTCTCCAGACACCGAGGTTGAGCCCCGAAAAGTTCCCTTGGCCCGCCCTCCCTCCTCCCCGGTCTTTATTTATCCTGTTTCCTGACTCACACCCCGTCCTCAGGAATTAATTCCCTTTTCGGCGCCTGGACTCCCTATTCTTGGAGAATCCGCGTTTCTAATCCCAAGACGCTTCCCCTTGAAATCCTCTCCATCCTCTTCTGGTTTGGGGAGCTGACTACACAGTGGATGGAGACTCAAAGGGAGCCCACCCACCCCTCTCGCCCCCGACTTTTACATTCAAACACCCTGGAGACGTCTCTCTGGAAACTGAAAAAAAAAAAAAAAAAGACCTTTCCAAGCGTTTCATGGGGCGGTTCCTCGTTCGTGGACGGGCAGCCTTTGGTCACTCTTGTCACCTACCCAGCCAGTGGCAATGTTCCCACACCTTGTTGTTGTTGGGCACTGTCATTATGCTGCAAATTGTTAGTGTTGAAGTTGCTTGCCGGCTTGTTCCGAGTGGCAGAGGGTGGTGGCGGGGGCGGGGGCGGTGCAGCCTCCTTCTTTGGAGCTGGCGGGGCTTTGGGCTGGAACGGAAATCGCTGTGGAGTAGGAGCGGGTCCCCCAGCAAGACTGAGGTTTGGCCGGGCTCTGGCTGGTAGGGAACTAACCTCTAATTATGTGTTTCAGTGGACAAGAGGGTAACAAATTGCTGGGCTTCCTCCCTACCTTTGTTTGTAAGTCTTATATCCGACCCTGTAGTCTATTTTTCTCACGTCTGAGCTGATTCACGAAGAAACTGGAGAGGCGTCTAACTAGGGGGTTTTTGTGAGTAATTGTAAATTCTTATCTTTGAGGTGCATTCTCCCCTTAATGCAGGGCGTCCAGGGTCTTCCATTCTAAGGGGTTTGTTCTCCGATCTAATGTCGTTAGATCGAAGTTTTGCGCTGGTCACAACTGAGGCCAGAAACTAAGAAGTGGACGGAGAACTTCTTAGTAGGTTTTTTCCCTAAGCCTTATGACTTGAGAACCAACAAATGCTCTAGTAAGACAGAGAACATTTTGGTTCTCATTTGTCATTCGGTGACAGACATAACAATTAAAATGCAGGAAGTTCCCGTAAGACATCTGTCACTTTTTCTTGCACATTTTGATTGTTTTCTGTTTAGTTTCTGAAGCACAGAAATCATAAACGATGATTAAAATATTACTAACTGGTAGTTGAACCAGTATAGGAGGAGTCTTGAAAATGGTCCCTGGAACTTAGACGTTTCCTCTGAAACCGAAATGTCAAACTCATACCGAGTGGTGTGATGAGAGTGTCACTATTAGCTAAATAAGGTGATCTCGAAAGAGTTGGACTTTGTCCAGGTCCAGGCCGGAAAAACGAGGTCTGAGACCAGAGGCGGATCCGCCTGAAAGTGAAAGACAGCTGCTGTGGCCCCAAAGACAAGGGGGGGGAGGGGTTCTGGGGGACCTAGGCGGAGCCTTCCAGAGCCAGACCGCCAGCGGGCGGCCTCAGCACAGCTCTCGACGGGGGCGCGTCCCACCTGGGGGCTCGGTAGGAATGTGCTCTGTAGGCACCAGCCCCGGCCTGTTGGGTCAGAAACTCTGGGCGTGAGGCCCAGCATCCTGTCAGCACAAACCCCACAGTGGGAGGGTCACCTGCTCTCAGGGACACCCTGCAAAGACACCTACCTGCAAGGCAGGGCCGGTGGCCAAGGAGACTGGGAATGGGGCAGTGACGCCCCCTGGTGGACGTCCACCACACACGGGAATTACTCAGCGAAGGAATCTGCACTCTCGCCCTTGGCTTCCTGTGGGACCGACCGCGGGACCCTTACTGTGCCTCGGTTCAGCACGTGCCCTGTGGGGCGCATTGGGGAGAACCACCTTCCCCCCGCCCCTCCCCATGGAAGTCAGCAGCGGCCCCTCCGCCTGGTGCCAGGCTCCCCGTTGCCCCTGTGGGGCGCATTGGGGAGAACCACCCTTGCCTGCCCCTCCCCATGAAAGTCAGCGGTGGTCCCTCCGCCTGGTGCCAGGCTCCCTGTTGCCCCTGTGGGACGCATTGGGGAGAACCACCTTCCCCCCGCCCCTCCCCATGGAAGTCAGCGGCGGTCCCTCCGCCTGGTGCCAGGCTCAGCACTGCCCTGTGGGACGCATTGGGGAGAACCACCCTCGCCCTGCCCCTCCCCATGAAAGTCAGCGGTGGTCCCTCCGCCTGGTGCCAGGCTCCCCGTTGCCCCCGTGGTCCAGTCTGTTTAACGACCAAGTTCAACCCAGGCGACGTGGAGCTCTGGTTGGCTTTCTTAAACGACTCTCGGATTGCATAGCGCCCCACCTAGCAAGCGGAAGGGCTGCTGGAGTGTGTGGAATGGAAGGTTTCATAGCTGAGGAGTGGGGCAGACAAGGTCAGAGTGCAGTTTCAGGCAAGGACACCCTCCTCCCTGGGAAGGCAGGGCCCGGGTCAGGCAGATGGCCACCAGCATGGGTCAGCAAGTCCCAAACAGGATTAAAACCACTTCCTGGGAGGGGCTGATGTTGCTGCTAGGTTAGGTGTGAAGTCTCCACTTGATGTTTGATGTCATGGCTTCTAGCACAGTGACACCTCTTGGGGCCTGTGGTTTTCTCTTTAACAAGTCTGAGTGGAGCCATCACTCCCTTGTCACCACTTTGGTCCCAGTTGGTCACTTGTGAACTGTGCTGTCCAGTCAGCCCCCAGGCAGTGTGCTGCTTCCTGTCTGGTGCTGCCCTCCTCCCGCTCTCTACACCCGAGCGGCCTCTGGGACATGGGGGCCATGGGACGGGCTCTGCTCCCGGCCTCAGCCTGCCGGGGTGGGGGTGGGGGGCACTGAGCTCAGGGAGCATCTGCTTCCCCTGCTGTCTGCCACCATCGCCTCCTGACTGGCCGCTTCCATTTGCTTAGGAGGAGCCGGAAGCCCCAGAGGGTGGTCTGCAGAGGAGGGGGCTGCTCCCCAGCGAGGCAGGGCCTCCCTGGTCATAGCTTAGGGACCTTTGTTTTCCTAGATTTGGGGTTGAAGTTCAGCTCTTAGCTGACATTTTCAAGCTTTTGAAAATAAGTGTTTTTCCGTATAAGAAGGTGTCTTGACAAAGAACAGTTGTGCTGTTGGGTGTGGCCAGATGTCAGCGCTCAGGCCTGTCACTGAGCTGCTGCGTTCCTGAACACCCTCAGCCCGGAGCTGTGGTGTGAGCTCAGTGGGTCTGCTCCCGGGACTGGGAGGTGAGACCTCCGTGCCTGGCTCAGCACCCCCAACCCCGAGGGAGCTCTGAAGTATGTGCTCAGGGAAGCGCGGGCAGGTGTTCTCCAACTGGCCCGGCAACTGTAGAGGAGAGACTGGAGGGGCACTGAGAGCTGGTGGGCAGCCACCACGGCACACACCTGGTCTCCCCTGTCCACTCCTGTCGCAGATGGTGACACCGTGGGGCTGGTGACTCCAGAGCCCCGACGGCTTACGCCCTGTGTCTGCAGAGGCCAGGAAGGGGGCCCAGATGGGGGCGTCTGTCTAGCTGCTGCATGGTGTCTGCTCAGTCCTGCCTCCCTCTGAGCTCTTCATCGCCTGCCTGATCCGCACTTGGGGTCTGTGTGCGAGGCCGTCGCCTTCTTGGTGTTTACCTGGGGCACTAAGTGTTCCCCATGGAGCCTGGGGAAGGACAGGGTGCTGACGGCAGCAGGAAGGCCCTGCAGGAGTGTGCGGGGAGGGGAGTCCCGGGAGGGCGTCGGGAGCTCGCCTGGACTCGGGAGGGAGGGCTCAGCAGGGCAGGAAGCAGGTGAGCGGCGGCAGCAGGGGCGTGCTCCGGTTGTGGGCCCAGGTGCGCCTGTGAAACCGACCCAGGCTTCGTTACAGCTGCGTCTATAGGAACTGCACGCGTCTGTAAGGACTGCACTGCGTCTATAGGAACTGCACGCGTCTGTAAGGACTGCACTGCGTCTGTAGGAACTGCACGCGTCTGTAAGGACTGCACTGCGTCTATAGGAACTGCACGCTTCTGTAAGGACTGCACTGCGTCTATAGGAACTGCACGCGTCTGTAAGGACTGCACTGCGTCTATAGGAACTGCACGCGTCTGTAAGGACTGCACTGCGTCTATAGGAACTGCACGCGTCTGTAAGGACTGCACTGCGTCTATAGGAACTGCACGCGTCTGTAAGGACTGCACTGCGTCTATAGGAACTGCACGCGTCTGTAAGGACTGCACTGCGTCTATAGGAACTGCACGCGTCTGTAAGGACTGCACTGCGTCTATAGGAACTGCACGCGTCTGTAAGGACTGCACTGCGTCTATAGGAACTGCACGCGTCTGTAAGGACTGCACTGCGTCTATAGGAACTGCACGCGTCTGTAAGGACTGCACTGCGTCTATAGGAACTGCACGCATCTGTAAGGACTGCACCGCTCAGCCTCGGAGTGGAGGAAGCCAGGTTGTAAGTGCCGCCTTGCTGTGGCTCTGAAGATGTGCCGACTTGTTCCTGGAAGCTTTCTCGTCTCACAATGTTTTGATGCTTCAGCATCCGACCAACAAGATAGGATTTGCTTCCCTGGAGTCACCCTGGAGTGCCTACCAGGACCCTATAGCCTGAGTCTAACCTTGCTGGGCTGAACGCCGCAGTGAGGACCGGTCCTGGCCCTCAGCTCCGGGTGAGGCCGGGCGAGCACGCCTGGATTCTGAAGGGGTCGCTTCTAGGTAGCTTGTGCTGTTGTTGGCATGTGCGCTGGGGTTCTACCCTGGGCTGTGTTGTGGTTTGAACTTGGAGCTCATCTGAAAAGACCTTGACTCAGCTGGGAAGGGACCTGCATCAGGGGAGAGACCACCCTGCCATCAGGTGACTGGGCCGTGGGATTGGGGACCCCCACATCCCCCTGACTTTTGCACGAGGATGGAGAAGCCACAACCCGGTCAGTGCCGTGAGAACAACAGTCTGGTACGGCCTTTTGAAGCTGGGAGGTTAACTGAGCTGTGCGTCATTCTGGGACTAATCGGTGTTTGAGGGTAACTCAGACTTGACAGACTTTTCATTAGAATGCGATGAGTCATAGTAAAAGGTTTTATCCTGTCAGGTTAATCAGTGATTCTCAGTGTGCGCCAGGGTGCACTGGTGCGCCCTATGGTATTCCAGAGAAAGATGTGCCTGTTGGGGACCAAAAAACCAACAGGGATTTTGGAGTTTAGATTCTTGGGGGACAGAGGTGTGGGGAATTGGTTGTAAGCTGACAGTCTGCCCAACCCCCCACCTCACTTGCCTGATTAGGTTGCAAAAGGCTGTTACACTGTGGTGCTGGATTGTTTACACTACCCCCCATGTTTCCCAGAAAGACTGGAGGCAGGTTTCTTCTATCCTTTGTTTGGTGTCAAGTTAAGATGATGTGTATGGTGGGGGTTTTCTGCACTAGGTAAAATTCTTGGGTTGCCTTGGAAACGTGATCAAAGACCATTAATTTGCTAATGGCCTCACTTTAGCCTATAAATAAAGCAAGATGTGGTTTTTGGGCACGCTTTGTTCTTGCCAGCAGCAATTACAGGGCCCTGCCGACCCCGTATTTTCTTAATTCCACACCATTCCCACTCAGGACCTGGAATTACTAGCTGTGCTGGTTCGCGGCATGTGCCCAGATATAAAAATAAATATAGTTACTCTATTATACCATTTCATTATGGAAATAACGCTTTTTGTTAACAC
This sequence comes from Saccopteryx bilineata, assembly GCF_036850765.1. Lineage (NCBI taxonomy): Eukaryota > Metazoa > Chordata > Mammalia > Chiroptera > Emballonuridae > Saccopteryx > Saccopteryx bilineata. The sequence goes on along the minus strand of NC_089491.1, from coordinate 1,619,788 downwards.
ATTGTTATTATGTTTATTAATAACACATCATTATATTATTTTTAGATAAATATACCCAAATGAAATGGATAGATATCTCAAAAAGAAGCATGATAGTGAAGAATCTGATTCTGGAAGTGAGCAAACGTTAAGTGTAAATAAAATAGGACTTGAAGGCTGACGAGCAGAATTTAATTTATAGCATTTCCCATCACTTAACACTGAACAATATGACTGGATTAGAAACCCATTCATGGAAGCTTCAAGTGATTTTGGTTTAACATTAACAGAAGAAGAACTGGAAGCTATATCCACTGACAGTGGATTGATGATTAAACATAGGAATTATCTCTTGAAGCCTTTTGGGTTTCTACAAAAGAAGAATATGTGGCAATATCTAAAAAAGCTTTGAACATTTTACTACAATTTTCAACATCCTATTTATGTGAGTTAGGATTTTCTACCCTCAACACAATTAAGAGTAGAAAGAGAGGAATTCTTCAACGTATTGACGAGGAAATGGGAGTCTGCCTTTCAAATAGGTGCCCCAACATTGAAGAAATCGCCAGGACACATCAGGCTCACGTTTCTCATAAACACAAGAATGAGAAAACTTAACACTTTCACGCTGGGACCTGCCGACTTCTAAGTCTTACTAAGAATGTATCTATATATATAAAAAGATAACGTTTTTGTCTTTTTTTTCTTTTTTAACCCCTTTTTTAAAAATTCAAAAAGCATAACAAAAAATGTTTTTTAATGTCAGAATAAATTTAATTTTGTCATTTTATTTAATTACTATAAAAGCATGCTTGGACTTTATATATTTTTCTTTAATATTTGACTTAATTATTAAAACATATTTCTCAGAAACTTGTATATAGTGCGCCTACAATTATTTGTAGGGTTTTAAGTGCACCCCGACTTCAGAAAGTTTGAGAACCACTGGGTTAAGCGCTGTGGTTATTTGGCGAGTGTGAGGCCAGTGGCCGTGGCTGTGGCCGTGCAGGCTCTCGTCAGACTCGGACAGACGGTAAAGGAACTGTGGAGCCAGGAAGTGGTGGGCCATTCCGTTAAGTCTTGTAATGGCAGACAAGCAAGCAGGCAGGGAAGACCGCTTCCCTCTCACTCTGGTCCCGACCCCCTCTGGACCCACCGGAACTCACAGGCCCCCACCAGCCTCAGCACTCCCCAGCCAAACGGGCCGGGACAAAATCTCAGGGCTCCCGAACCCCTCAGCTCCCCCCCCCTCTACTGTCCAGTGAAACAGGCCTGGTGGAAATACCCTTCTCCAGCAAATAACAGCAAGCAGTCACCCCTCCCAGCAGGAAGGCAGTCCACAGTTTGCAGTCTGCCGCCCTCAGAGCAGGCACCGCAGCCTTCCACAGGCTGTGCACGCATGGCACTGCCCCAGTACAAGCGAGCAGACCTAAACGTGTTGCAAACTTGTTTGCCCAACAGCAAGTAAACTTGAAATAAATTTTAGTCTACTGTATTTGGAAGCTTAATTATTTCACAAGTGTTTTTTTAAGCCTGTGTTACTAAAAATAGGCTTGCAAGCGGAAATGAGGTGAAGGCTGTGGCCACTGCCTGCAGATGCCCCCGGCTGGCGCACACCTTGTGGATGCCCCCAGCGGGCAGCCTCGGACCTCCCGGCTGGCACACACCCTGCGGGCGCCCCCAGCGGGCAGCCTCGGACCTCCCGGCTGGCGCACACCCTGCGGGCGCCCCCAGCAGGCAGCCTCGGACCTCCCGGCTGGCACACACCCTGCGGGTGCCCCCAGCAGGCAGCCTCGGACCTCCCGGCTGGCACACACCCTGCGGGCGCCCCCAGCAGGCAGCCTCGGACCTCCCGGCTGGCACACACCTTGTGGATGCCCCCAGCGGGCGGACCTCCCGGCTGGCACACACCCTGCAGGCGCCCCCAGCAGGCAGCCTCGGACCTCCCGGCTGGCACACACCCTGCGGGCGCCCCCAGCAGGCAGCCTCGGACCTCCCGGCTGGCGCACACCTTGTGGATGCCCCCAGCGGGCGGACCTCCCGGCTGGCACACACCCTGCGGGCGCCCCCAGCAGGCAGCCTCAGACCTCCCGGCTGGCGCACACCTTGTGGATGCCCCCAGCGGGCGGACCTCCCGGCTGGCACACACCCTGCGGGCGCCCCCAGCGGGCAGCCTCGGACCTCCCGGCTGGCGCACACCCTGCGGGCGCCCCCAGCGGGCAGCCTCGGACCTCCCGGCTGGCGCACACCCGTGACAGCAGACTTGCTTCCGGGTCAGAGTGGCTGTCTCCTTTGTGTGGAGGGACCCAGATGGTGGGACAGGCAGGAGGAGAGAGGGCCCAAGCTGAATGAGCAGTGCCCTGAAGCAGACCTTTGAAATGGCTTGTATTTTATTTGGGACCAGAGGATGTCTCTCTTTTGTGCTCCCTGAATGCCGTCCATCTGTCCAGACACTTGAGTGACTGCAGCTGAAACCCTCCCTGTCTGTGTCTGGTGGCCTCGCACAGACGACCGCCTTTCACAGATGACAAAGGCCTGGTGAGTGTCCGCGTGCCCTCCACCAGGGTGGCAGCCCAGCTCCAGGGGACGCATGGATGTGGTGTGGCAGTCACAGACGGCCCTGTGGGCTCTCGGGCGTCCCGGGAGCCAGGCAGCCGCATCTGCACACTGCCCTGTCCCTGCTGGCGTGCTCCGGTGAGCTGCCCGCAAGAGCGGGTCAGACGTCTGCCCTTGATCCACGGCCCGTGTCCCGAGTGCGCCCTTGCCGGACGCGCTGCAGCAGGTGCTGAAGGCAGTGTCCGGCGGGCGTGCCCGAGCAGAGCTGTGGCCCGGGGGAGGACCAGGTGGTGAGCAGACACGGGTGGATAGGCTGGTCGACTGCAGGTGATAAGTTCTGGGAAGTAAGCAGGTGGGGGGCACACAGGGCTCCGGAGGAAGGCTGCCGACAGGTGGCAGTGAGGTCACGGAGATAAGGCAAAGCAGCCGCGTGAGGGACACCGTGGGGGCGGCACGTGCAAAGGCCCGAGAGGCCCAGCAGGACTGAGGGGCCGGGGGGGACACCGGGGGGGGACACCTGAGGGTTCTGACGGGCCAGGCAGCAGCTGAGAGCGGCAGCTTCAGGCTCACAGGCCAGTATGGACTTCTTGTTCCCGAACAGCAAGGAGGAAGAGCAGGCTGAAGAGGGCGTCCTGGCCCTGACCGGTGGCTCAGTGGCCAGAGTGTCCTGGCACACCAAGGTTGCAGGGTCAACCCCTGGTTGTATGTGTCCAAGAACCGATCAGTGAGTACACAGCTAAGGGGAGCAATGAGTTGATGCTTTGCGCCACCCCCATACCCCCCACCTCTCAGAAAAACAGGGAGTCCTGTGACCTGGCCCCCAGCTGCTCCAAAGAGAGCTGAGGGCCTGACGCCATCAGGGCATAGGTGGGGCGCGGTGAGAGGCTTCGGTGCCCCGCCAGGGGGGCTCAGCTGGGCCGTGCTGACCACGGCACGGGTCCTCCCAGCCACAGCTGGTCTTCCAGCCGTTTGTGGCGCGGGTGCGGGTTGTGTGGTCCGAGCCAGGCTGTGGCTTGTGAGAATCGTGCCCTGCGTGGGCATGGGATGGACAGTGCGTGGACCCGCACGCTGGCGCTTCCACCCAGCCTCACCTCAGAGGGGTCGGAGTGGGCGCTCTGCTCTGCGGGAACGCTGTGGTTGGCACACGTGCGGGAGAACAGGTCCTTAGTTGTGGTTAAGCCCCAGCCTGTGCCTCCTTCCAGGGCTGGGCGGTCGTGGAGCTTGAGGCGAAGAACCCTGCAGAGGCTGCACCCAGACTGTGCACCTGCCCCCCAGAGAGGGGAAGGCGGCTGAACCCTCTGGGCAGGTGCCCCCCGGGAGGGAAGCTGGGGCCCCACTTCTGGAGGTGGAGGGCACAAGGTGGAGAGGAGTCCTTTTGGTGGCATTTTGAGAGGGATGCCTGGGACGGTAGTGGGTGACACATGTGGTCTGGCTGGGGTGGGGCGTGGTCCGGGATTCACAAGTGATGGATCATGGGTCAGCAGCCCCCCACCCCCCCTGTGCTGGGGTCTGGACGAGTGAGCAGGTCATCTGAAATCTCCAAGCCGGAGGGCGGTGGTCTCAGTGTTCACGTTAGGGAGATGTGGGGTCTTCGCACGCAGGGTGTGGTGTGTGCCCAGAGCCGGGCACTGACCCAGGCCTGCAGGCCAGCTCTGCTGGGGCCTCCTGCTCTGGCTCACTCTCCTACACCGGGGACGGACTTGGTGACTACAGGGCCGCCGTTCCCACCAGGCACGAGCTGTGTCAGGCTTGGGGCACTGGGGCAGCCGTCGTTTCTCTGGCTGTGGTCAGAGTTTGTCTGCAGCATTTCACCCCCAGCGCTGGGCATGCACTTCGCCGGGCCGTTCGAGTCTTCTTACGCTGGGACTCCATGGAGGCGATACTGAGAAGTGGGAGGCACGGGCACATGCACGCACGCATGGGACACGGTCTCCACATGCACCCCGGGGGAGACATGCACGCACGCATGGGACACAGTCTCCGCATGCACCCCGGGGGAGACATGCATGCACGCACGCATGGGACACAGTCTCCACATGCACCCCGGGGGAGACATGCATGCACGCACGCATGGGACACGGTCTCCACATGCACCCCGGGGGAGACATGCACGCACGCATGGGACACAGTCTCCGCATGCACCCCGGGGGAGACATGCATGCACGCATGGGACACAGTCTCCGCATGCACCTCGGGGGAGACATGCACGCACGCATGGGATACGGTCTCCGCATGCGCCTCGGGGGAGACATGCACGCACGCATGGGACACGGTCTCCGCATGCGCCTCGGGGGAGACATGCACGCACGCATGGGACACAGTCTCCACATGCACCCCGAGGGAGACATGCACGCACGCATGGGACACGGTCTCCGCATGCGCCTCAGGGGAGACATGCACGCACGCATGGGACACGGTCTCCGCATGCGCCTCGGGGGAGACATGCACGCACGCATGGGACACAGTCTCCACATGCACCCCGGGGGAGACATGCACGCACGCATGGGACACGGTCTCCGCATGCACCCCGGGGGAGAGTGCGCTGGCCTTCATTGTCTGCCTAGCGTCTCTTCACTGAAAGAGACCCCAGAGACAGCAAGCAGCACCGGCCCCACGGTGCAGCATGCGTCCCGGGAGTGGCCTGGCGTTGCCGTGCCGTGTGTGTGCCGGGCAGCTGTTCTCCATCTCCTCACGTCACGTCTCTGGGTGTAAGGTGCTTTTTCTCTTTAAGCGTGACGTGAACATGTGTCACGGAAATTCCCAATGAACGGTGACGCGTGTGTTCTGGCTGGGAGAAGTGGCCAGCGTGGACGGGCTGTGAGGGGAGTGGGGGGAGGTGCGGAGGCCACAGGCTTGGACAGGCCGGCGTCTGGCGGTGCTGCAGGAAGTGCCGTCTGCCACGTGGTCTGTGAGGGAGCGTTACCTGTGCTCCGGGGGCCTGTGTCACGTGAGCCTCCGGCGGATGTGCCTGAGTCAGGCTGTGACACTGCTCTCCAGCCGTTTACGGTGGTCGTGGGATGTGGATTGGTTTCGCCGAGGCTCCTGACGCCCGGTCACTGATTGCGGGAAACGGGGGTCTGGTGTCCTTACCGGACCCTTCGCAGTGCGCTAATAGTGGTTATATTTTTATGTGGTCACAGAAGGAGGAGGCGTGTATTTAGACAGAAGCGGTACAGCAGGTGGAGAGCAGCAGTTAGGGAGCTGGTCTCGTGGACGGGCCGGAGGCTCCTCTCCGCCTGCAGGTCCCTTTCCTGTAACCTCCGGAGGTTTAGATCATAGCAGAACTCAGGGGAAATGCTCTCTGCCTGACTTTAGCCCCATTCCTGGTTTTTAGACCAGTGCGTGTGCAGGAACAGGCAGCCGTGAGACCCTCAGGAGTCCCCACCAGCCCCGGGCGGCCGCGCCCCCCCCCCCAGGCCAGGCTGCCCCCTGTGTGCTCTGCTGGTCCTGTTTCTGCAGCACCCACTGCGGTGGGTCCTGTGTCCTTGGGCAGGGAGCCAGGAAGCCAGGGAGCCAGGAAGCCAGGAAGCGGTCAGGAAGGGGTCATTGCAGGGTCGTGAGTCTTCACTTCCTGGAGAAGGGAACAAACCTTTCAAAGGGAAACTGCCCGAGGTGCCTCTGGAGGAGGTTGGGCACAGTCCCTCTGGGCCTGGTGACCACAGGCGGAGCAGGCACGCGCTCCCCAGGCGGCCAAGGGCAGGCCCCCCTGCACAGAAGCTTCCGCGGGGCAGGGAGGGGCACTGAGGCAGGGAGGAGCGAGGTGCGTGGCGGCTGCGGCCCTTGTGAACTGACGCATGCCGGGGGTGAGGAAGGAGGGCAGGCGGCGCCCACACCTGGTGGGAGCACAGACACCACCGAGAGTCACCTCCCCAAAAGAACCAGACGCAGTTGGGACCCGATTCAAACAAACAGTTTAAGCAGAAATGAGTCAGGGAGCTCTGAATCCTGGCTGGAATCTTGTTGCTGTTGGAACGCGTGTTTGACGACTTGATGGGGTGACGGGTTGTGAGTCTGGGCGGCGAGCCTTGTCCTTTAGACGGGGAGCCCTGGACACCGTCAGGGGGCCGGAAGTGGGCAGGCATCAGGACGGGCAAGGGGCCCCGAGCAGATCCCTGTGGACGCTGGTGTCTCCGTTTCACTCAGATGTTGGGAATTTCCATGATAAAAACGTGAAGGACAGAAGACATAAGAATGTATTAGAACTGCTCCTGTTGTGCTCCCGAGAACAGTGGCGTGTTCATGCGTTTGTGGGAGGTGTCCTGGGAGAGAACTGGAAGCCACACACCAGGCGTTGACTCATTCCGGTGGGCGCACGGGGACGCTCAGCCCAGCTGGGGCTGAGGGGACTCTGTGTTAGCCGCCCGTCCACGCCCCCGACACCAAGCAGGCCACCCCCAGAGGGAGGCGGAGAGCGAGGGCAGCTCAGCGAGTCCCCGTTTGCCATTGTCACCAGTGGTGGACGCAGCCGCACCGTGGGGGAGGGACTCTCAGCCCTGACGGTCTCGCCCCTGCTCTTCAGACTGGGCCGCCGCCATCCGCGTTGCCGCCCTGGACTGCGCGGAGGAGAAGAACCACGAGGTGTGCCAGACCTACAACATCCACTTCTACCCCAGCTTCCGGGTGAGTGCCCCCAGCTGCTCCTGTGTGTAGGGGGTCTCTCTCTCTCTCTCTCTCTCTCTGTCTCTCTCTCTCCTTTTCTCTCTCTCTGTCTCTGTCTCTCCTTCTCTCTCTCTCTCTCTCTCTCTCTCTCTCTCTCTCTCGTTCCGCCCTGTGGGGTGAGACAGTCGCTGTGGGGGTTGTGTCCGCACGCTCTGTGGGTCAGGGCGGTCAGGACTGCTGCCAGAGTCCGGGTCTGCGGTCTGTCCGCCGGGGGCCTCGCCCACTGCCACGTGGGGCCCTCCGTGCACCACGTGTGCTGATCTGTCTGGGTGTCCACAGGACCCCCTGAGACAGTGCCCAGCCTGGCCACCCGGGCACGGCACGCGGGCCCCAGGCAGGTTTGTACCCACCTCGCCCACTAGAGGGTCAGTGATTGCAAGGTGGAGAGCTGTGCACATGGGCTGTGCGTGTGCAGTCACACCGGCGCACGCCCGCACATGGGCCATCGTGAGAGTCACAGCTCCGGGAGAGGCAGCGCCCAGGCAGCTCCGAGCGCCCCCCTCAGCCTGAGCCCCTGCGCTCCCTGAGGCTGCACCCGAGCCCCCTCCGCCTGCTGGCTCCCTGCACCTCGCCCACAGCCTCCCCCAGCCCGGGGCGTGCCTCTGGCTCTTGTCTAAGTCTGCCTGCTCCTCGTGCTCCTGATGGGTGTGCTCGCTGTGCACGTGCGCAGTGCGGCTGGAAGCTCTGCCCCCCCCCCCCCCCGAGTCACCTGCGCTGTGGTGGTGGCCTGTGTCACCGTCCCCTCCACCACTGCCGCTGGGCTGTTCAGGCTTCAGCTGCTGTGAGGACACGCACACGTGTCCCCTCTTGTGTGGGCACGAGTCCCTCTGGGCACAGGCCTGGGGGCGGCTGCACTAGCACACGTCCTGCTGACCAGGGACAGCGACCCACCTGTGTGTATGGCCGTGTCACACCCCCTGTGACACGTCTGTTCGGGTCGCCTGTCCGGTTCTGACCGGTTTCCAGAGCCCTCTGGACACTCCTGATGCTGAGCTGTTTTCAGTTGTTAGTGTTGGCAACGCTTGACTCCATTTGTAACTGTCTTTAACGTGCTTTTTTCATGAAAAATGTTCTTAATGATATAGAAAATCCTTTCTTCTGCTCAGAGATGCTCGTTCCTGCCTGTCACCCTCCCTGGAGTCCTTTGTGTTGTCAGAGTGACACCATTAGGGGCCCGTTGAACACCAGGGCTGGGGGAGGCGCTGTCTTAAGGCTTCTAGCCCTGTTGGGTCAAAAGATATAAATAAGGTTCTGATGGGTCCCACCCACCTTCCGTAAATCTGGCAGAAAACCCTTTCCCCACGAGACCCAGACCTCTGGCTCTGCGCCGGGTCCTCGGGGCTCGCGGCCGCGTTCTGGAGGAAGCTGGCAGCTGGCGGGAGCCCTGTCTTGGAGACAGTGACAGAGACAGCAGGCTGGGGCTGTTTCTTACTTGTTCTGTTTTTCTCTTAGTATTTTAAAGCATTTACAAAGGACTTTACAACCGGAGAGAACTTCAAAGGTAAGGACATAAGCAATGTCTCTTACTCTTCGTTGCCTCAGAACCCATCAAAGTGAGAGTGGCTTGAGGGGCTGGGACCCTCACGGGTGGGCTGTGCCCGGCCCCCGGCCCCCAGACCTGCAGCAGGTCCCACGTGCAGGGTTCCAGCCGGAAGGTGTCCTTTCCGTGACTGAAAACTGCTGGACGAGTGTGCTTCTGCTGAGTGTTTAGAATGAGCCCCACCCCATGCCAGGCCCAGACCGGGCCAGTGCATGGTGCCCTCCGGTGACCGCGCTCCCAGCAGAGGCCGCTGTGTGGTGTGCGGGGCGCCCCCTCTTGTCCGTCAGCTCTCACGCGCGTCACCTCCAGTGCAGCGCCGTCCTGTGGCTCGCCCCGTGCTCCCCGTCTGCCCCGTGCCCCCGGTCAGCGCCCCGTCTGCCCCGTGCTCCCCGTCTGCCCCGTGCCCCCGGTCAGCGCCCCGTCTGCCCCGTGCTCCCCGTCTGCCCCGTGCCCCCGGTCAGCGCCCCGTCTGCCCCGTGCTCCCGTCTGCCCCGTGCCCCCGGTCAGCGCCCCGTCTGCCCCGTGCTCCCCGTCTGCCCCGTGCCCCCGGTTAGCGCCCCGTCTGCCCCGTGCTCCCCGTCTGCCCCGTGCCCCCGGTCAGCGCCCCGTCTGCCCCGTGCTCCCCGTCTGCCCCGTGCTCCCGGTCAGCGCCCCGTCTGCCCCGTGCTCCCCGTCTGCCCCGTGCCCCCGGTCAGCGCCCCGTCTGCCCCGTGCTCCCCGTCTGCCCCGTGCCCCCGGTCAGCGCCCCGTCTGCCCCGTGCTCCCCGTCTGCCCCGTGCCCCCGGTCAGCGCCCTGTCTGCCCCGTGCTCCCCGTCTGCCCCGTGCCCCCGGTCAGCGCCCTGTTTGCCCCGTGCTCCCCGTCTGCCCCGTGCCCCCGGTCAGCGCCCTGTCTGCCCCGTGCTCCCCGTCTGCCCCGAGCTCCCCGTCTGCCCCGTGCCCCTGGTCGGCACCCCGTCTGCCCCGTGCTCCCCGTCTGCCCCGAGCTCCCCGTCTGCCCCGTGCCCCTGGTCGGCACCCGGTCTGCCCCGTGCTCCCCGTCTGCCCCGTGCCCCCGGTCGGCGCCCCGTCTGCCCCGTCTGCCCCGTGCTCCCCGTCTGCCCCGTGCCCCCGGTCGGCGCCCTGCTGGGGACTGGGGCGGGTGCGGCAGACTCGCTTGCTTCCCCCAGGGCCCGACAGGGAGCTGCAGACGGTGAGGCAGGCCATGATCGATTTCCTGCAGAACCACACGGACGCTAACAGACCTCCTGCCTGCCCAGCTCTGGACCCCATTCGGTGCGTACTTCTGGGTGTAAAAAAAAAAGTGGTGTCACATGGCACCTAGCATTAATTCTGCAGGACGGAGACACGCTCTAAGGGGAATGGACCTGGCATCTGATGCCAGCTCACCGCTCCCGGAAGCTCTGAAAACCTGCTCTTTCTCTTAAAAGGCCCAGCGACGTCCTTTCTCTCATTGACAACCGCGACGGCCGCTACATTGCTGTTCTGTTTGAGAGCAACGGCTCGTACGTGGGACGTGAGGTACAGTGTCTGCGCCCCGTCCGGCCCCCTGGCGGGGGCACGGCTGCAGTCTGGCTGCCCAGTGCGTGGGCTGGTGTGCGGAGGAGGCAGTGGAGGGGCGTGTCCAAGGGCAGGGCAGGAGCGGGTCACGGGCAGCCTTGTCCCCCGTGGGCAGTGGAGGGGCGTGTCCGAGAGCAGGACAGGAGCGGGTCACAGGCAGCCTTGTCCCCCGTGGGCAGTGGAGGGGCGTGTCCGAGGGCAGGACAGGAGCGGGTCACAGGCAGCCTTGTCCCCCGTGGGCAGTGGAGGGCGCGTGTCCGAGGGCAGGACAGGAGCGGGTCACAGGCAGCCTTGTCCCCCGTGAGCAGTGGAGGGGCGTGTCCGAGGGCAGGACAGGAGCGGGTCACAGGCAGCCTTGTCCCCCGTGGGCAGTGGAGGGGCGTGTCCGAGGGCAGGACAGGAGCGGGTCACAGGCAGCCTTGTCCCCCGTGGGCAGTGGAGGGGCGTGTCCGAGGGCAGGACAGGAGCGGGTCACAGGCAGCCTTGTCCCCCGTGGGCAGTGGAGGGGCGTGTCCGAGGGCAGGACAGGAGCGGGTCACAGGCAGCCTTGTCCCCCGTGGGCAGTGGCCATCACAGGGCAGGGACCCTTGTGCTCTTACTGTGTTCTGAACTCAACTCTTCCTGCCAAGTCCCAGGTCTGTAGAACCCGTCTCCACGGGGCAGGTTTCTCCCGTCACTGTGTGTGGTCTGGAGCTCTGCCTTGGGCATCTCAGTGAGGGCCCGGGGAGGACGGCAGGAGTTCCTCAGGCCCTCGTGGGCCAGGTGTCTCCCATGCCCTCGCCTCCGCCTCCGCCTGGACTCGGTTCTTAGCTCTGAGCTCTGGGATGCAGGCAGGGACCAGGGCCGTGGTGCCGTTCAGGCGTGCTGGTGACCTTCTGTGGGGTGCGCGGCCGCGTTTGTCGGGGAAAGCTCAAGGCTGGTTGTGGCCCACGTGCTCGCGGTTGGGGGGGGGATGTACCTGTTTGATGAAGATAGTTTCACGGAGAGCGTGCTGGCTCAGACAGGGCAGCACGGGGTCCCTGGCCATCCGTGAGGTTCAAAAACAGATTGTCATTTCTGCCCGGCTCCCTCCGATGTAAGTGGTGGTCTGGTTACCGAGAAGACAGGTGTGTCCTGTGACCCTGTCTCTGGTGTGTGTAAGCAGGCCCCTCCTGTCCAGGGGAGGTGACGCAGTCTCCCTGTCCCAGGTGATCTTGGACCTGATTCCTTACGAGAACATTGTGGTGAAGAGAGTGCTGGACGTGGACCACGCCTTTCTGGAGAAACTGGGTGTTTCTTCTGTTCCTTCCTGTTACTTGATTTACCCAAATGGATCCCATGGGTTAATTAACACGTGAGTGTAGTTTGACTGAAGGACTGTTTGTGGGGGCGGCTGGGCCCTCTGCAGGGTGGAGCTCACTCGGGGCCAGACGTGGCCTGCATCTGTGGAAGGTGGGGTGGTGAGCGCGTCCCCTTTGTCCAGATGAGTGTGGACGCTGGTGGGCTCCAGGCTCCCGTCCACTGCCGTCCGCTCTCCCTGCTGAGACCCACAGAAACCCTGAGAATCTGCTCAGCTCTGCACTGGGGGCCCCACTGGACTTGGAAAAAGCTGGGAAAGGTTGTAGGTGGGAGGGTCGGTTACGCCCGGAAGCCTGTGCCCTCTGCCTGGTGGTTGCCACGCTGCCCGCTGGCCCGGAGACCTGGGCCCCCGTCTGCATCTACACAGTTCTCAGGTGGGCTTCTCCCCCACGGAGGGGCCTGGTCTCGGCCTGGGGACACACACGGGGGCGGGCTGCTCAGTGCCACACCCGCCCTCTCGCCTCTCGCAGCGCAAAGCCTCTCCGGTCGTTTTTTTCCTCATATTTGAAGTCGTTGTCGGACGTGAGGAAGAAACTGCTCTCACCGGCTGAAAAGCCAAACAGAGAAGAAGTCCCTGACGTCGTGGTGTGGAGAGACTTCGACAGGCACGTGTTCCTTTTGGACGTGAGCTTCCTGGGGAGTGAGTGGGCTCAGGCGGGTGGGAGGGCCACGGCCTGGAGCCCCTGGGAGGCCCTGCGCTGCCGTGGGCTGTCGAGTTAGCGATGTCTCCTTGGGCCGCGGGGAGTTCACACCAAGAGAGGGCTGTCCTCACCTGGCTTCACGACGTCCGGCCCAGGTCTAACCTGTACACAGCGGACCTGGAGTCGGGGCTGCACCACCTGCTGCGTGTGGAGCTGGCCGCCCACAGGGCCCTGGCCGGGGCCGAGCTGAAGACGCTCAGGGACTTCGTCACCGTCGTCGCCAAGGTGTGTGGGGTCGGCTCTGGGTGGGGGCTGGCCCGCAGTCCCTGGGGAGTGGGGCCGGATGTGCCCCTGACCCTGCGCTGACCCTGCCCTGACCCTGCCCTGACCCTGCGCTGACCCTGCCCTGACCCTGCCCCGACCCTGAGCTGAGCGCTGGGGAGTGGAGCCGGATGTGCCCCTGACCCTGCGCTGAGCGCTGGGGAGTGGAGCCGGATGTGCCCCTGACCCTGAGCTGAGCGCTGGGGAGTGGGGCCGGATGTGCCCCTGACCCTGAGCTGAGCGCTGGGGAGTGGGGCCGGATGTGCCCCTGACCCTGAGCTGAGCGCTGGGGAGTGGGGCCGGATGTGCCCCTGACCCTGAGCTGAGCGCTGGGGAGTGGGGCCGGATGTGCCCCTGACCCTGAGCTGAGCGCTGGGGAGTGGGGCCGGATGTGCCCCTGACCCTGAGCTGAGCGCTGGGGAGTGGGGCCGGATGTGCCCCTGACCCTGAGCTGAGCGCTGGGGAGTGGGGCCGGATGTGCCCCTGACCCTGAGCTGAGCGCTGGGGAGTGGGGCCGGATGTGCCCCTGACCCTGAGCTGAGCGCTGGGGAGTGGGGCCGGATGTGCCCCTGACCCTGAGCTGAGCGCTGGGGAGTGGGGCCGGATGTGCCCCTGACCCTGAGCTGAGCGCTGGGGAGTGGGGCCGGATGTGCCCCTGACCCTGAGCTGAGCGCTGGGGAGTGGGGCCGGATGTGCCCCTGACCCTGAGCTGAGCGCTGGGGAGTGGGGCCGGATGTGCCCCTGACCCTGAGCTGAGCGCTGGGGAGTGGGGCCGGATGTGCCCCTGACCCTGAGCTGAGCGCTGGGGAGTGGGGCCGGATGTGCCCCTGACCCTGAGCTGAGCGCTGGGGAGTGGAGCCGGATGTGCCCCTGACCCTGAGCTGAGCGCTGGGGAGTGGAGCTGGATGTGCCCCTGACCCTGCCCTGACCCTGCGCTGACCCTGCCCTGACCCTGTGCTGACCCTGCCCTGACCCTGTGCTGACCCTGCCCTGACCCTGCGCTGAGCGCTGGGGCTGCGGCTCTCGGAGCCTCTGCTCTCCCAGGGGGACACCAGGCGTGAGGTGCTGGGTGGGCACAAGTCTGTCCAGAGGCTGCACACGGCTGGTCTGAGGGCACTTTCCCGGGTCAGAGGTGCATGGGGTAGAAACACTGTGACCCACTGGTGTGGCTGGAGCCACTGGCCCGATGGTAACGGGCGTTGGGGGACGGAGTGGGTGGGCAGCGCCCTCAGGGAGGGTGCAGGTGCCACCCCGTGTCCGTCCTCGGGTGTGCTGTGGGCGGGGCCGGTGTCCCGGCTGCCCCTGCGCCTTCAGCAGGAGGTGCAGCGGTGGGGGCTCGTGTGTCAGCGTGAGCTTCGCTCCTTCCAGGAGCTCTCAGCTCTGGGCTGGACCCTTGGCTCAGTCGTTTTCTTGGCCCAGAACAGTGTGGCGGGCAAAGCCGTGGGAAGTGGGCAGCTCCTGGGCCAGCGCTGAGCCTTGTGCTCTTGGCCCCAGCAGGCCTGTCTGGACCCGGCCGTGGCCCTTCCGCGCCCTGACCTCTGGGACAGCCCAGCCTGGGCCTGACCCCACCTGGGGTCACAGCGGGCCTGGGACAGGGCCTGTTGCTCCTGCTGCTGCACAGCGGAGACCGAGTGGCCACCAGATAGGGCAGCGGGTGAGCTCAGGTCTTCAGAGCCGTCTCGCGCGTTCCTTCTGCACGTCTCCTGTGCTGTGGCCGCGGTGTGGCCGCTGGGCTCCGTGCTCTGCAGGCCAGGGAGGCGCACGGCCTGTGTGCTGACACCCAGTGAACCAGCGGGCAGCCCGCTTTGGCCCAGAAGTTCAAGTGGTACTGCCCGCTCGTTCCAGTCTCTCAGTGTGGGTCCTTCCTCTTCCTCGCCAGCTGTTCCCCGGCCGGCCGCCGGTCAGGAAGCTGCTGGAGCTGCTGCAGGAGTGGCTGGCCAGCCTCCCGCTGGACAGGATCCCCTACAACGCGGTCCTGGACCTGGTCAACAACAAGATGCGGGTGAGCCCCGGGCTGCTGCGGCCAGCGCCCTGTCCCTGGCCTGCACGGGAGCACTCTCACGCCCACACCTGGGTGTGCCCCCTGGCCCTCTGGTTTTCACTGCCCTGTGTCCATGACAGCTGGACCCTGCCCTCTGGCCCTGGGCTGCCGCCTCCCCGAGTCCTCAGGGCCCGCCCTGCAGGGCAGCCTTGGCTTCTTGGGCATGGACTCCAGGGCTTCTCTCTTTATTTTTAATTTATATTTTGAGTGAATTCTGAATTTTACACCTAAAAACAAATAAAAATGATGTGCTTAGAGTGTGCAGGCTCGGGGAGCCGCCTGCAGTGCAGCCGGGTGCCCACAGGGGGCAGACCCCGCGCCCTCCTCAGGCCGTGGTCGGAGGCCGGGGCGTGGCCAGCATGCCCCTCCCTGCCTGAGCCTGTCTGGAGGCCTCAGAGTTTCCTTCTTTTAGATTTTAATTTTTTAAAAAAAAATTAATTTATTATTTTTTAGAGAGAGGAGAGAGAGAAGGGGGCAGTGAGAAGCTTCAATGACCAGGCAAGCCCAGGGTTTTGAACCAGCGACCTGTGTTCCAGGTCGACGTTTTACCCACTGCGCCACCACAGGCCAGTCAGAGTTTCAGTAGTGTGCCCTGTGTCACCACCACCACTCAGAGGACAGTCACCGTTTTCTTTCTTCGTTTTTCTGCTGACCGGGGGGGGGGGGGTCAGCTTGTTGGACTTAGTCTCACTTAGCTGTGTGCCACCCACTTCTACTTCAGGCGGCTCAACCCCCTCCCCTCCCTCCCCCCAGATCTCGGGCGTGTCCCTCCCTGACCGCGTGCTGTGGGTCGGCTGCCAGGGGAGCCGGGCAGGGCTGCGGGGCTACCCCTGCTCCCTCTGGACGCTGTTCCACACCCTAACCGTGCAGGCCGCGGCCCGCCCAGACGCGCTGGCGGACACAGGTGAGCGCGTGGCCGAGGACGCACTGTGCTGGGAGGGGTGCTCCGTGAGGTGAGGCAGCGTGTCATCAGGTCGCCCGGGGGTCTCCTGCTGCCCCACACGGCCCGAGGCCAGAGCCACGCTCCCACCTCTGCACGTGCAGCACGGGCCTGGCTGACCGCAGGGGCTCGGGCCTGGCTGACCGCGGGGGCTCGGGCCTGGCTGACCGCGGGGGCTCGGGCCTGGATGACCGCAGGGGGCTCGGGCCTGGCTGACCGCAGGGGGCTCGGGCCTGGCTGACCGCGGGGGCTCGGGCCTGGCTGACCGCGGGGGCTGGGCAGGGGGAGCACGTGCTCAGGACCGGCTACAGCACAGACACTTCCGCTTTGGCTTTAAATAGACGAGAATACGTGAACGTCTGTGGAAAGGTGTGTGTGTGTCTCTTGCTGTGTAACAAGTTACCCTAAGACTCAGCAGTTTGAAACACTGCACCTTGTTGTCTCACGGTGTCTGGGGTCAGACCTGCTGTGGCTGAGGGGGTCTCTGCTCAGGGTGGGAGTCGCACCCAGAGGCATGACCGAGAGGGGACCGTCCCCCCTGCTCACCCTCTGGTGGCGGCTGGGGTCTTGTCCTCGCCGGCCGCCCCTCAGCAGGCCTCCTCGCCATCAGCAGCTCCCGTCACAGCACCCACCTCGTCGGAGTGCCGGCGAGAGAGACCCTTCTCGTGTGACATCCCGCACTGTTGGGTCAGCCAGGGGCCCAGCCTCTCCCAGGGGAGCGGGACCCCAGGGCCGTCTCAGGGGCCAGGTGCCACCAGAGCAAGAGCTGCCAGAGTCACGTTGGATGATCCAGTCACCAGAAAACAGCCCACTCAGAGTTGCCACATTTGGTGTCCTCTAAGACACTGAGAACCGTGCCGGTTTCTGCCCACTCTGGACTCCTGCGTGGACGCTCCCTGGTCTAGCGGGCTGTGCAGCGTGGGCAGCTGTGTGTTTCTCGCTGTCACTTTTGTACCCGCTGTGCCCACTGATGCCCGAGTCAAAACTGGAGTCTAGACTCTCACAGGCCAGTGTGCTTCCAGTAAAGTCGTGAAATGCTGGACAATGATCTTCTGCTGCGTAGCAGACTGACCCAGAGGCGTGGCTGGAAACCACTGCTTGAGGCTCTGGGCCTGGCAGTTTGGGTGGCTGTTTGGTCGGACCCACGGGTGCTCACCTGGCGGCGTGGCCAGTTGGTCTGGACTCAGAAGGCCCAAGTCCTGCTGTCCAGCCTGGTCCTCACCACACTTAGGAAGAAGCTCTCAGAGCCTCAGCCAGGGGCCCACGGCATCCTTCCCGCCCCGTCCTGCTGGCCAGCTCAGCCCCGTCCACCCAGGCATGAGGTGGGGACACGGAGTCCCGAGCAGAGGGGTGTGTGGTCGTCTTTGGACATCTTTCCCACCCCCGCTCTCCTCAGGGACGCTGGAGTCCTCCTTCCCAGGGGTGTCGTGGGGGCGGAGGTGGGTTTTCAGGCTGCAGACTCGGAAGAGTCCACCAGAAGGAAGCGCAGCGTGTGTCCAGGAGAAGCCTCGGCGTGCCTGGACACGGAGACGTCAGGTGGGAGCGCGGCCTGTGAGCCGACTGCCCCACTCTGTGTCCAGGGCCGCGGCTGTGTGGCCTCGTGTTCCTGGGCCCTGCCCTGGAGGGGGGTGTGCATGAGGCAGCAGGCTGGGCCGTCCCCAGGACACACAGGACACACAGGACACACAGGACGGTGCGGAACGAGGCTGCTGTCGGGAGGGCGGCACAGACGGGTGCACAGATGCCACAGCTCGCCCCGCGGCGGCGTGAGCCATGGCGACACTGGAGCGTCTCCTGCGCAGAAGTGGGTCAGACGGAGATGTGGATTATGTCTTGGGAGGTTTTCCTCTCCTTAGTGCGCGTTTAAACCCCAGCGACTAAAAGCCTGTGCGGCCCCTAATCCCACAGGTAGCTTTGTGCTTCTTGTCCACTTTAAAGATTAGGGAGGTTTGCATGTGCGGCGCTTTGCTGGGGAGAGGAAAGGAGGATTAGGCAGGGGTGCTGGCAGATGTTGGCCAGGGGCTGCCGGCCCCCAGCGGGGGGCCACAGGGCAAGGCCCAGCCTGAGTGCGTGCCCGAGGCCAGGCGCACGGGGTGCTGCCAGGCTGGCCTAGAAATGCTCAGCCCGGAAGTCAGCTCAGCTCAGCTCGCACCTGCTCCGAGGGGAGGAAACGAGAACACCGGGGTTAGTGACGGGCGAGGCGACGTCCCCCCTCGGGCAGGCGGGCCTGTCGCGTTGCTGTGGTCAGCAGAGCCACCACGGGCTCAGGGCCCCTGTCCTGTGACACAGACCGCCCTCAGGGCCCGCCCTCGGCTGACACGCTCTCAGTCTCAGAGCACGTCTTTTTCTTTCTTTTCCCAGTTATTTTGCTGCTTTAGTGTCTTTAATGCTGACGCTTCATCTGTGACCCGCAGGTCTTTTCCTTGTGCTCCCAACCCTCCCTCCCCCGGGGTAGTGGTGAGGAGGCTGCTGGGCCCAGCCCCAGGCTGCCCCGCGGTTTTCTCAGGGTCCCGCGTGAGTGCGTGCTGGCTGCGGCTTCCTGAAACACGCAGCGTGTTCACCGGCTCCTGCCCCGTCGGCCTGTGTTTCCACGCGGGGCTGTCCACGGGCTGGGGGGCGCCGGGGCGCACCCCTCGGAGAGCCGCAGCCTCCTGCAGGGGGCGTGTGGCCCCCGCTGCCCGGGGAAGACCAGCCTGGGCTGGCAGCACGTGCGGGCGCACACGCTAAGGCGGTGTTCGCATTCGGGCTTGTGTTTTGCAGGGATTTCAAAGCAAAACCACCACGAATTTAAGGAGCAGCTGCCGCTGCCCCAGCACCAGCCTTTGGGGTTGCTTGTGAGGCAGGAAGTGTTGCGCACGGGCTCTCGGGGCTGAGAGGGCAGAGCCTGGCAGGTGGTGCCGCTCGTGCCCGGGGGCCATGTGTCGCTGGGCTCCCGCCGCCCCCTCCTGTATCTGCAGACGCACGGGCACCTGGCCCGTTCTGGCCCCGGGCCCCGCCCCACCCCGTGGCCGTGTTCTCCGCAGGTTTTGAAGGCGACCCCCAGGCAGTGCTGCAGACCATCCGGAGGTACGTCGGCACCTTCTTCGGGTGCAAGGAGTGCGGCGAGCATTTTGAGGAAATGGCTAAAGAATCCATGGATTCTGTGAAAACCGCAGACCAGGCAATTCTCTGGCTTTGGAAGAAGCATAACCTCGTAAACAGCCGCCTGGCAGGTAAGCAGAGGCCACGCGGGAGGCTGCTCCGTCCGCCTGCTTCCTGTGGGCACAGGCTGTGGTGGCCCCGGCCCGCCTGGCACATGCCCGCCCCGAGCAGACTGCTTCAGGCCACCGTGCCGTGCCCCTGAGTCCCTGCTGTCAGACTGTCCCCCTCAGGGCTTACGCCCCCCTGAGAGGCCTACGAGGCCCCAGTAAGATTGGCCGTGGAAGACTTGGATTATAATTAATTTTCAGAAAGGAATTTCAGTGTTGTTAAAATCTGCTCTCAGACGATAAGCCCAGCCCCTCAAAATGGCTTTGTTTAAAAAGACTAACGAGGGCACTGTGTGTTCTCAGCGTTAAGTAATTCAGACTGTCCCTAACTCAGCTCAGATTAAAATTAGGCTTAGAAATAATTCCACTGAGAAGTAAGTCTTGATAGAGACGAATAGAAAACACCACTAAACTGTTGGTTTTTATTTAATCCACTGCATTATAGAAACATATTACAACTGAAGCACTAAAGAAAATTGGTTCTCTGCACTCGAGC
The DNA here is from genome assembly GCF_036850765.1 of Saccopteryx bilineata. Lineage (NCBI taxonomy): Eukaryota > Metazoa > Chordata > Mammalia > Chiroptera > Emballonuridae > Saccopteryx > Saccopteryx bilineata. The sequence continues at coordinate 1,600,471 of NC_089491.1, read as the reverse complement.
TGCTGCCACAGCTCTGGCCATAGGGGCACAGCCCCGCCCATTTGCTGGGACGCATCGCAGTCAGTGTGGACGTCCTGGATGCAGGGACATCTGCACTTCCAGTGTCAGCCCCCCATCTCCCTGCGCTCCCCCCGGGGGCCGGGGCGCAGCACGCAGCTCGGAAGCCTGTGGTGAGGCTGCCTCACGCTGCGGTAGAAACAGATTTCTGCGGCCTGTGGCTCTCTCAGGGCCCGTGGTCTCCCAGCTCCACCTCCGGGCTGTGACCCAAATTCCTTGGAGGCCCCAGAAGCCAGACCTGGACCTTTCTGCCTGGACAGTGTTGTCCTCGGCTCCAGCAGGTCCCCGTTGGTCCCTGTGTGAGGCCACTCAAGGCCCCACAGGCCCACAAACCCCAGAAGGCAGGGCCGGGGCCACCTGCTGGCCTCTTGAGCAGCACACAGCCTGTGTGACGATGCCTGCACACCTGTCAAGTGCTGGGCCGTTTCCGTGTGTCACAGGGAGGCGGGGACGTCTGCTTAGAGCTGTGTGTGGTGCGGTTTGGTTTCGTGAGGAACCGTTAGCTGCGTGAGAGGGAGTGGACGGGCCCGCTCGCGGCTGCCTCTGGCCTCTGGGCAGCACGGGGCAGCTGTGCTCGTCCATCTGCACGAGGTGGCTCTTAACTTTTCCTGTAGGAAAACGGGGCTCCCTCCCAGAATAGTTCTTACAGACCCTGCCGGAGAGGCCTCCACGAGCCCCCGTGCCTGAACTTCTGTGGGAGAGACTGGGTTCCGGAGGCCATGGGGCCGTCAGCTTCCGCTGCGCCTTAAGGGAAGCGTGGGCGGGTGCCGCCTCCAGGTCCACACGGCGGTGAGAGTGTGGCCGCACAGACTGGGCAGACAGGAGCCAGTGCGGCCAGCCCGGTGGCAGGGTTGCGTCTGGCCGGGGACCTGTCCGGGTGGAGGGGAGGAAACAGCATTTACTGAGGTGCTCTGGGGAAACAGGCTGCAGCCTGTGCGGGAGAGGCAGGGGTGCCAGGAGTCGGGCGTCTGGCCCCTGCAGGGCGGTCAGGTCACAGTGGAGGGGAGCGGGGGGCCTCTCCACTGCTGCCTCTCTCCCCCCCCAGGCCACCTGAGCGAGGACCCCAGGTTTCCGAAGGTCCCGTGGCCCACTCCCGACCTCTGCCCAGCCTGCCACGAGGAGGTGCGGGGCCTGGACAGCTGGAACGAGGGCCAGGTGCTGCTGTTCCTCAAGCGGCACTACGGCAGCGGCAACCTCGACCACACGCACGCCGCGGCCCTGGGGGGCGCCGGCCAGGCCGAGGGCCGGCAGGGCGGCCGGGCCTCCCCGGAGAGGCCAGGAGACCAAGGAGCCCAGAGCCTGCGTCCAGCCCACGTGCTGCCCTCCGCCCCTCGCCTGTCCGAGAGGGTGCGCCTGGCCCGGGGCGGGGCCCAGGGCCGCAGGGAGGCCGAGGAGGCCGCCCCCGCCCTGGGGATGGGCTTCTCCAGCCTGGACATGAGCCTGTGTGTGCTGTTCTACATGGCCTCCTCCCTGTTCCTGATGGTCATGTTCTTCCTGTTCCGGGTGCGGTCCACGCGGTGGAAGGTCCGGCATCACCACCCGCCCGTGTAGAGCTGCCCAGGGCCGGGAGGAGCCCACGGCGCCGTGCTCCTGGTCAGGGGTTTGTGCATCACCACCCGCCCGTGTAGAGCTGCCCAGGGCCGGGAGGAGCCCACGGCGCCGTGCTCCTGGTCAGGGGTTTGTGCATCACCGCCCGCCCGTGTAGAGTGCCCAGGGCCGGGAGGAGCCCACAGCGCCGTGCTCCTGGTCAGGGATTTGTGAACGCGGCAGCTCTGGGCTCGAGCCGGGGGGCTGTCTGCGTTCCTGGCTGCCTCGGTGGGCACCTTGGACAGACGGCAGCAGAGTGACCCCTGTGGTCTTACTCTGCAGGCCCCCACAGGCCGGGGAGCAGGACGCTCTGTGCCGCTTTCACCTCGTGTTTACTGACCCCGTCCCGTCTGCAAGGCCTCCTTTGGGGCTTGGAGAAAAACCCACCCACTCCCCACTGGGAGGCCCAGGGGGACAGACTGAATGCAGCCTGGACCCGAACGGGGCAGCACCAGGGTGTGGCTTTGCTGCTTTCAGGAAGTGACACTGCCCCGTGGAGGGGGCCTGGTGGTCGGAGGGGAGGGTGGGGCCCGTCTTGCTCTTCAGGGACAGTGCCTTTGCTTGTTTGTTACTCCGGTGACGACAGAGCGATCGCTCCTGTCTGCCTGTGCTCCCTGGGCAGGTCGGGGAGCCCCCACGACCTGGGGTCACAGTTCTCCCCGGAGCCCCTGTCCTTCCACCCCATTCCTGTCAAACGAGACGCCCGGAGCCCAGGGTGGGGGCTTCCAGGTGGTCTTGCGGGCGCCTCAGAGGCCAAACTTCATTTGCCTGAAGCTGCTTCATGAAGGGTCCTGGTGCAGGCGCCCCCGGGCTTTAGTGATTGTATAATGATTTTAGCAATTTATTTGTAAAAAACCCAGAACATTCGGAGGTAAGTGAAGATGTAAACAAGCAAACTGCCAGGGCGTTTCATCAAGACCCTCGTGCGGAAGCTGAGTGGTGCCTATGCCCACGTGTGTGCCTGTGCCTGTGCCCGTGTGTGTGCCTTTGTGTGTGTGCCCGCGCCTGTGCCCCACGCATGTGCCCCTGGTGTGTGCCCCGTACCTGTGCCCTGTGCACATGTGCCCCTGGGGTGTGCCCCGTGCCCACTGCGATGGTGGTCAGCAGTTCTCTCCACTTTGCCTGTTGTAGACTGACGTGCTCACTCGCTGCAGCTGATGGCGAGGGTGTGTTTGTAAGACCACTGTCCCCACATCACTGGTCCAGCCTGGAGGGAAGGCACAGCTGGCGCCTCCCACACTGTCATCAGCGGGCACCCGTCTGAGTGGAAGGTGTGGCCACGGCAGCGGGGGAGCCCTGCCGTCTGAGCCCGCTCCTCACGTCTGTGCCACAGGGGCTCCTTGTTGCTTGACACAGTTTTAACCCTAGAAGCCTCTGTTGTAAAACCCGTGGACTTGTGTTCATGGCCCGTGTGTGCCTCAGTCGTGGAAGACACCGTGTTGTCTCTCTTCAGCTCGAAAACGGGCAGATGGACACAGCTCAGGAGAGGATGCTTAGAGCCGTTCAGTGACCTGCCGTTAGGTGGCATCCAGTGTCCTCTGCCCCCCAGTAAGTTTCTGTGAGTGGTGCGCCATCCTCCATCCAGACCCATGTGACAGTGTTGTCTTGAAGGTTCAGAGTAACAGTTCAGTTTGAGGTCAGCGCTGCTTGAGGAGCACACTGACGGTGTCCGGTGTCCGGAGGGGCAAAGCTCTCACGGGCAGCTGCCGGGACGGCTGCAGAGAGGGTCCCCGCCGCAGCCCCTCAGAGCTGGGCGCTCCCCGTGAGCAAGATTTAAGGTCTATTTTCTAAAGCTGTAAGTATTGAGACAAGGAATATAATAATGGGGTAATTTAAATGTATTTATTTTTAATGGAAGGATTTTGATGAAAAAGAAGCTGATTGACATGGGAACATCAGGGAAATTTCTTACCCACCAAGAAAGCGAACATTTTGTATTTAAGTCAACTGTGATGTGCACATTTTAAAATAAAGAAATGTGAACGTTTTAAAAAACTGGAATTCTTTTGACAAGTGAGCCGGCAGAGACTGAGGCGTCGGCTGGGTGCAGAGCGGGCGTCCTTCCTCAAGGTTCCGGGCCGCGTGCCCGAAGCTCTCGCGTTTCTCGTGCTGGACCAGAGGCTTCTGGGAGACGGGCGGGGGGGAGGGTTAAACGGCAGGTGGGCACTCAGCAGGGAGATGCGGGCAGGCTACGCCACAGGCACCCCTCGCCAGGGCCCCCCTCAGCGCCCTAGGGCCCTGGCCACCAGCCGCTGGGTTCCAGACATCGGCTACCTTGGCCGCCCCGTGGCCCTGGAGCCTGAACGCCTCAGCCTGCGGGGCTGAGCACCTGTGGCTCTGACCCAACACTTCTGCTGCCTCGGTTCTGAACTGTTCCGGTTCTCCTGCCCCTCCCTTGTCTCCAGTACAAGCCGTCCCGTTAGGAATGAGAGTTCTGAGAGGGTTGTTCTGAAGGTGAGTCTGTAGGTCAGCTGGAACAGGTTCATTTATTAAATGCAACTTCATAAGACAAAACTGTCTTAACACAGTATTTATTTTCACTTTTCTGTAAAATAAACATTGAAACATTTCCAAACCTACCGAACCTATCTCGTTGGTAACCCAGGGGCTGCCCGTAGTCGTGTGCAGCTCAGAGGGAGACCTGTCTGTCGGCTGCAGTTTCTGTGGCCACCCTGGCTCGGCCGGTCTGCGGGCAGGCTGGCAGGTAACCCCTCCCTGGCTTTGCCCGGGTCCCCTCTCCCAGGGAGGGAACTGACAGCCCCCTTGGTGTGCCACCTGGGCAGAGCGTGGGGCAACCAGTGGTAGTGCTGGCCAGCATGATAAGGGTCAGTGACTCCTCTGCTAGGCCTGGGGTCCTAGGACTCCCTGCCCTGAGTCCTGAGAAGCTCCTGTTGGGGGGGCACCCCACAGGCCCTTCCCGCCGCCCTGGGCAGTGGAGCTATGGCCTTATACACGGGAGGTTGAGTGTTGGGGAGGTTGTAAATACAGGTGGTTTCTCAGGCCAGCGTCCAGTCATGGCCTCTGAGCAACACCTGGAGCCTGGGGGGGGGCTGCCCCGAGGCCAGTGGGGTGGGAGGGGCCCCCTCAGGCCTGTGGCCTGAATGGAGCTCACCGTGCAGCCAGCCCTGCCTCGGACGTGGCCCAAGCCCGGGGCGGGGAAGTGCGTAGGCAGGAGGGGAGAGGCAGGAGGCGGGTCAGGGGACCGAGGATGGCCGGGGGCGGGGGCGCGGGGAGGCGGGCACGCACAAGCCTCTTTCAGCACCGCGGACAGCGCCTGGACACACGGGCTCCGGGCGCGCTGGCTCCGACGTGGACGCAGGCCTTTGGGTGCTCTGAACCCGCCAGGGGATCGTGGAAGAGCCTCTCCAGCCAAGCTCGGCCTGGCTCGGCCCGGCCTGGCGGCAGCAATGCTACTAAAAACCGAGAGCGAGCACAGCCGAGACAGGCCTGGGGCCCCCGCGGCCGCTGCTGTCTGCACCTTCGGCGGGACTCGGGGTAAGAGCCCCAGCAGGCCCTGGACCTCCAGCCGAGCAGAAGCGCTCCGAGGGGGGAAACGAGGGTCACGGGCAGGCAGAGGGACACTGGCAGGAATGCACAGCATGCATAGAGGGCAGCGAAGCAAGGAGAGTCTGAGAGGCCAGGCCTCGGAGGTCGGGGGAAACAGGAACACGAGGGAAGGGGAGGAAAGGAAGGCCCCGGGCTCCCGCCACGGTGCAGTGAGTGATTTGGGAGCCTGGACCCAAGAGCCCCAGAACAGGAGCCTCGCAGGCACTGCTGGGCCGATTGGGTCCAAGTCCCTCCAGACACCCATGCTCCTCAGCTCCCACACAGCCCAGCCTGGACCTCCCCACCAGCCCCACAGCTCAGCACCTGAACCCCTAGGCCGGTTCTCCCGCCTGAACCTCCTTCCCCAGCGGGCACGCAGACGCCATGGGCGTTGGGAAATAATGGAAGCATTGTTGGCAGGCTGGCCAGATGCCGAGCGCAGCGCGTGGGGCCACCCCCTCCACCCTCTGCCCACCCTCCCACCCTTTCCCCAGGCAGACCAGACATGGCCCCTCCCCGGCAGGCTTCTACAGGCAACCGATACTCAGCACTCAGCACCCACTGGGCTCCAGGGCTGGGGCGCCCGTGCCCTATTCTGGGTGACAGTGCAGTGTGAAGGGCTGCATGCTGGCTGCAGGCACCTTTAAATCCAAGCAGACTGCACAGGTCTGGTGACTGGCGGCAGAAGGGAGCAGGGGAAGCCAGACCGTCCTGTGGGACCCCCCAGGTGGAGGACCGCAAGGGTGGCATTAACCGGCTAGTCCCCTAGCACTTCCTGGGGCCCCTGCCCTCTCCAGGTTCCACACTGCTGTGTCCTCACTGTGGGTGACTGCGGGGGGCAGGCACTGGCCTGTGGCCAGGGGCAGCTTTCTACATGCAGGACGGGTGGGCTCCTGCTGGCTCACCTGTTTGGACCGGGGCAGGATGTTGGGAGACCAGGCGCAGGGGCTGCGTCCTATGCGAGCTGGGGTGCTGAGGGGTGGAGGGGCAGTGAGTTCGGATCCCTGGCTTTCCCAGCTGAGTCCCTCCTGACCTGGAGTCTTGCTGCCTGGCCAGCGGAAGAGGACACTGGGTTTTCCTCTGGACAGTTGCTCTTCCCTGCACCTACTCAGAGGAAGTTCCAGCGGTGGAGTCCAGAGCCTGGTCAGAGCCAGGAGGGCTGAGGTCATCTGGCTCCTGGTGGCTTCTCTAGCCCTTGGGTGCCACACGCACCCTCCCTGGGTCTTGGGTAGCGTTCGTGCAGACGAGCCGTTGTCACCAAGTTCCAGGTCCAGACCTTGAGTCCGAGCCTAAGCGGCGGTAAACGCGTTCCCTCCCTGGCTCTTCTCCCAGGACTCCACAGCCTGTTGGGCTTCCGCGCTGGAGTCCGGGTCTCAACCGTGCCCGCAGCGCAGGGACAGGACGCGAAGAGCCGGGCTATCGCCCGCGGGCAGCCCCCGCCCTCCGGCGGGTCCCCGTCCCCGCGCAAAAGCGAGCAGAGTGGGCGGAAGCCCCGGCGAGTCTCCGAGCCCCCGGCCCCGCCCCGCGCCGCAGCCCCGCCCCCACCCTGCTCCGCCCTCCGCGCGGCCGAGGCTGGGGCCCCAGGGCGGCCCGCGGGCGCAGCGCCCAGCAGCGCAGGGAGCCGCTCGGACGCCACCGGGGGCCACTGAGGCCGTGGCTTCGCTGGGCCCCGGGAAAGTCTGGGGCCGAATTGCGGCGACGCCGGGCAGAGAGACCCATGGAGGCGCGCGGGGAGCTGGGCCCGGGTCGGGAGTCGGCGGGCGGCGACCTGCTGCTCGCGCTGCTGGCGCGGAGGGCGGACTTGCGCGGAGGTGGGTGCTCAGAAGCCCGCGGCTGCCCCGGAGAGGGTAGACCCCCCAGGAGACCCAGAGGTCCTCGCTCCTTTCTGGGCTTGGCCGCGGGACCCGGGGGACCCAGGGTGGGGGGAATGGGTTCGAGGGCCCCAGCTCGTCCCCACCTGGGCGCCGCAGCAGCAAGTTTGCGTCGGGGCCTCTGGAACGTTGTCGGGTGTGTGTATTTCATGGCGTTGCCCTGTTCGGACCGGGCACCCTCCGGGTCCCAGGACCGGTTTGGGGACATCGGGCGAGTGTGCAGAGATCCGCCGGGGAGCCCAGTGCCACGGGGCAGGAGGATCCCCAAGAGGACAGTCCCCCTTTAGACTCGTCACACTTTCCTGGGAAGAGTCAGGCGTAGGAGCCACGGTGGAGCTGGACCCTCATCCGTAGATCACCCCTAGTTGGTCTCGCGTGGGCACCCCCACGCACCTGCTCTGTCGGCGCACTCCGGCTGGTCGGCCGGACCCTTCCACAGTGAAGCCTGCAACTTCCTGGTGACACCGGTCTCGCCTCCGGCGCTCTGGCTCCCTGGGAATAGTCGGCACCCTTCTCCGCGGGCTCCGGGGCAGGCAGGACCCGCGGGATGGAGCCCGAGGCAGCCTGGCGCGCTGGGGACTGGCAGGACCAGGCAGGTGGGGCAGGGGTGACATCCAGGCTGTGGGGTCTCAGCCTTCCCTACTTATTTATTTATTTTCTGACGGTTCTTGGGAGGGGTTGGCCGCAGGGGCTGTGAGGAAGGGGTGGGAGGGCGGGGAGGGAGGGCGGGCGGGAGGCGGGCTCGCGGGCGCCGGCTCGGGAGAGCTGGCCGGGAGCGAGCGGGCGGCCGGCCGGGCGGGCGCACGGCGCTGCTGGGCCCCACCGGCGCTGAGGGTAGGAGGCCCCGCCGAGGCTGGAGTCGCCATGCAGCGTAAGGCCCGGGGCGCCGGGGTTCGGCGGGGAGCGCGAGGGCGCGGCGGGAGCGAGCGGCTTTTCTTTGCCGGAGGCGGACTTGCGGGGAAAGGCAGGCACGGCCGGGGCGCTGTCCGGGCCGCGGTGCTGAATAGCGCTGCACGGGGACTGTCCCGCCGTCCGCTGCACGTAGCTGTCCTCGCCGCTCTGCCATGCCACCCACGGTGCGAGCTAGGGACACCCAGCGCATCCCCACAGTCCGCACCTGGGGCCGCGGGTTTGCCCCACACGGGACCGCGTTCTCCGCGGGTTTCCCGCCGTGGCGGGAGGGAGGTCGATCCCGATTCTGTCGCCCCAGTGAGGTCGTCTGTCTTCCCACCCGCTGCCGGCCGGCCTGGAGCCGAGGGTGCCTGGGCCAGCCAGGTGAGCACGGTGAGGTGGGTGCCATATCTGCGTAGGTACCAGCTGCTGCTCGCGGGCTCCCTTCTCTCTGGGAGATCTTTTCTGAATTAACAGGCAGCCCTCACCCCGTGAGCACCCGGTACGGCTCCTCGTGGACCCAGGGCTCCTGCAGGCCACCCCTGAGTTTCCCCAGCCTGGTTCGCCTGAGGCCTGCGGTTCCAGGGTGGCAGGACCGGAGAGATCCGGATGTTGGTGTATACATGGCTGTTGTATGGCAGGGCAAACCGCCTACTGTGTGCTCGGGCAGCCACGCTTGAGTGTGAGGACAGTGGATCCATTTGTCCAGTCCTCTTACAAGTTACCCCCCCCGTGGCCGTCCAGAGGTGGGGAGAGCATTCATTTTTACCTTGCTGACCTGCAGACTGGGCCACACATGGGGCTGGATGACACAAGGAGCCTCCCTCTCACCACCAGATGCTTAATTGTGCAGGTGATGAGGGTGAGTGGGTGGTGGGTGCTCCGGGCCGGGTGCCTGGCCTCCAGGTAACGTAAGGACTCCTTCTCCAGCTCTGCCTCTGGGAGAGCCCCTGGGTTTTCATTCTACTCAACGTGCACCCTCGTTTTGCAGGGAGACCTCCCCACACACACCCACGCACACACATACCCTGGGACTGTTTTGTCATTAATGGTATCTGGTCTAATGGAATGGCTTGGCACCTTCTTGCTCTCGGGCACACTTCTAACCCTATTTCAGTTTTCCCTGAGTTTTAGCTGCAGGCTGGCTGTTAAGCGTCCATGCCGGGATTCCCTACACTTGGGGAGCCAGGCGGCCCCCTCACACTGGCTGGGGAAGAGGATGTGCAAGGCAGGGGGTCTTGCTCCACTCCGCAGCCCTGCAGCCTGGGGCCTGGGGTGGGAAGGTGTCCGGATGCTTCCAGCTCTGCTGGCCGGGGCTTCTGACCATCGCGGCCCCTCCCTTGCAGAGATTCCGCTGTGTGCCGGCTGCGACCAGCACATCCTGGACCGCTTCATCCTCAAGGCTCTGGACCGTCACTGGCACAGCAAGTGCCTCAAGTGTAGTGACTGCCACACGCCGCTGGCCGAGCGCTGCTTCAGCCGCGGGGAGAGCGTGTACTGCAAGGACGACTTCTTCAAGTGAGCCTGGCTGCCGGCCGGGAACGCGGTGGGGGTGGGGTGGGGAGGGTCACCAGCTGGGGACCCCGACTCTCCAACGACCAAGCCAGGAAACCCCGGAAGACCTGTCTGTCACCCAAGCAGGGCATGCCGGGGCCTCTTCGTGGGTGCTGGGTGCGGCTCACACGTCCACGCATTATATATTTTATGTAATTAATTTCTTCTTAAATCGTGGAAGCAGTCGATAAAAAGGATAACTCCACGTTTGTAGAGCCGTTGGACTTCCTCCCTCTTAGTTTTGGTCTTGTTTACGTCTTTCATGCCGGGGGAGGAAGGTCGCCTTCCGGGCTAAGGCCTCTAAGGCATTCAGTTCCCGGTGACGCACGGAGGACACTGCGCTCCCCGGACCCTGGGGTCGCCTCTCCGTGCTCTGCAGGGCTCTAGAGCCGCTGCTTCGGGGCCGGCGACCAGGGGCAGAGCCCGCGAGCCTCCCTCCCGGAACCGCCCGGCGCTGTGCGCGCTCTAGGCTCTCGCTCCCGCTCGCGGCGAAGGAGCCGCCGGCGCCGCGCTCAGCCGCGCCCTGTGCGTCCCGCAGGCGCTTCGGAACCAAGTGCGCCGCGTGCCAGCTGGGCATCCCACCCACGCAGGTGGTGCGCCGCGCCCAGGACTTCGTGTACCACCTGCACTGCTTCGCCTGCGTCGTGTGCAAGCGGCAGCTGGCTACGGGCGACGAATTCTACCTCATGGAGGACAGCCGGCTGGTGTGCAAGGCGGACTACGAGACGGCCAAGCAGCGAGGTCAGCGGGAGGGCGACGGTCACCCGGGCGGGGCTAGGCGCCCCTGACGGTGGACCTGGGGGGCGCGCAGGGGTCCTCGCCGCCAGCGCCCGCGGGGAAGTGCTCTCACCACCCGGCGCGCATTGGAGCGCCTTCCCTCCCGGCTGGGGCGCTGCGGGCACCCACACCCCGGGCTTCGGGGCCGGGCCGGGCGGGAACAGTTCCCAGACCCGCTCTGGGGAAGCCGGGACCTGCGGTCTCTGCGGTCGCCGCTCTCAGGAGCGCAGTAAGGCCGGTCGGAATTTGGCGATTATCGCCCCTCGTCTGAATTACCTTTCTAAATCCTTGACCGTGAAAACCCGGTTCTACTCGCACTCTTAAAGAGGAGCAGGGAGCTGGCACTTGCCTGTGGGAGGCCGAGGCCGGAGGCGCCCGCGATCGGGGCCGCCCCCTCCGCCTGCGCCCAGGCTCTCCCCGGTCCCCAGCGCCCGCGCGTCCCCAAAACCCTTCCGGCCGCGCAGCCCGGGCGGTCGGTCCTTGGGGGGTCGGACCTGAGGGGCCCCGAGTCCCAGCGCGCGGAACGGGCGGGCGGAGCGCCGGGCGGCGGGAGAAGCAGGTCCGACCTCACGGCTCCCCCGCGGCGCAGAGGCGGAGGCCACGGCCAAGCGGCCGCGCACGACCATAACCGCCAAGCAGCTGGAGACGCTCAAGAGCGCCTACAACACGTCGCCCAAACCCGCGCGCCACGTGCGCGAGCAGCTCTCGTCGGAGACGGGCCTGGACATGCGCGTCGTGCAGGTCAGCGCCCCGCGCCGCCCGCGCGCACCCGCGGCCACCCCGCCGGCCGGGCCCGGGCACCTCACGGGCACCCCCTCTCCCCAGGTCTGGTTCCAGAACCGCCGGGCCAAGGAGAAGAGGCTCAAGAAGGACGCGGGCCGGCAGCGCTGGGGCCAGTATTTCCGCAGCATGAAGCGCGCTCGCGGCGGCTCCAAGTCGGACAAGGACAGCGTCCAGGAAGAGGCGCAGGACAGCGACGCCGAGGTCTCCTTCACCGGTACGCGCGGGCCAGGGGCGGCTGCCGCCCGCCTCGCGGACCCCAACTCCCGCCCCACGGAGCGCGGGCAGCCGCGGGTCCGGAAGAACCTTGGGTTGGTTGGTTTCGGGGTGCCTCGAAATGTGAATTTCCTCGTCAGTGCTCTCGTTAGCTTTATTTTTAAAAGATAATTTACTTGTAGATTTTTGTCCCCCTCCTTAAGCCCTGTAGCTGTGCTACTCAGGACCCCTGCTCTTCCCTGATGGGGGACAGAACCCCTGTGCCCCCCCCCGGCCTCTAGTGAGCTTTCTTATGGGGAGAGGGGTGCAGACCCACTCTCGGGCTCCCTGCCCTTGCGGTGATTTTTGAGAAAGTCGGCAGCACAATTTGGGGGTGATTGAAAAGTCCTGGCTGCTTGGTGATGGGAGGCCCCCCCTTTCCTCTGTGGGACCCCATGATCTCATTCTCCTGCACCAGGGGATCCCCAAACCATCCTTAATACCCATCCATCCAGAGACTGGGGCTGCGCTGTAAACTTAGCTTACTTATCCAGCCCCTCTGGGCCTCCAGTAACTGGTCTGCAAAACGCAGGTGGGGGTGTCCGAGCCACCCCTCCTCAGGCGGCCGTGGGGACTGCCCTGGAGCCCTGGGTTCAAACAGCGCTGTTTCTGTTACCACCCCATCAGGGAATCCCCCACTCCTTAGACAGCCAGCCAGCGGGGACCGAGCTGAACAAAAGCAGGGGTGGAGGGGTGGACAGAGGTCAGTGGGAGCCCAAGAGAGACTTGCGCTGACCTGCTGGGTGACGCAGAGGAGAGCAGGCAGTGACCGCCACCCTCTGCTTCCGTTGCAGAAGAGCCATCCATGGCCGAGATGGGCCCTGCGAACGGTCCCTACGGCAGCCTGGGGGAGCCCACCCCGGCCTTGGGCCAGCCCTCGGGGGCCCCAGGCAGCTTCCCGCTGGAGCACGGAGGCCTGGCGGGCCCAGAGCCATACCGCGAGCTGTGCCCTAGCAGCCCCTACGGTGTTCCCCCGTCCCCCGCTGCCCTGCAGGGCCTCCCTGGCCCCCAGCCCCTCCTCTCCAGCCTGGTGTACCCAGATACCGGCCTGGGCCTCGTACCCACGGGGGCCCCGGGGGGGCCTCCACCTATGCGGGTGCTGACAGGGAACGGACCTAGCTCTGACCTGTCCACGGGGAGCAGCGGGGGCTACCCCGACTTCCCCGCCAGCCCTGCCTCCTGGCTGGACGAGGTGGACCACGCCCAGTTCTGACCGCGGCTCCCGGTTCCACTGAGCACAGGGCCTGGAGGGTCCTGCCCACGGTGAGTGCCGCCCCTGGCTGGGCGGCCTGGAGCCGAGCTCTCCGTGCCCGGAGCCCTGCACCTCTGCGAGGAGCAGGTGCCACCAGCGGGGGACAGGATGAGGGCGTCGAGGGAGGGCTGGTTTCTGTGGAATGTCCAGTCCGCAGCCCTCATCCTTGGGGCAGGGACTGACTGCCCCCTCCTCCGACACAGGGCTGGCCCGCCCGGGGCGCTGCCCAGCAAGCCTTGTTTTGTAAAGCCGACTTCTCCTTTTATGACCAATTAACTGAGGGCTTGCTGCTGATGCTAGACATGAAATGTCACCCTACTTAGGCCAGGCCATCACTCGGGGCCTCTCCACAGCCCAGATCAGCACAACCAGGCTGGAAGATGCTCTAATTTCCAAACTTAAAAAAAAGAAAGAAATACTACTGATGCTTTCGTTTCTGAGTACCTGCTGAGCTGTGTAGCGCCCGGCCCCCACTGGTCAGAGCTGGGCCTCCTCTGTCCAGGTGGAAGGCGGCAGTGGGCGGGACACAGCTGTGTCCTTTCTGCTCCCTCTGGGGGCCTCCCTGACACCAACCCCCACCCTCCTCGGGAGCCTCTTCACCCTCTACAGGGGGTGGGAGGGGGGGCGTGGGGCTCTATTTCTTTCCTTTCTCACTGGAGCTCCCTCCCAGCGCTGATTAAGTTTTCATCCCTCCCCCCAATCCTAGCCACCACCACCCCCAGGCCTCAGCGTCCGGGCCACACCCAGCCCACCCATTTCCGTTGCCAAACAGCCCCTGGGCCCCCTCCCCAAGCTGCCTCCAAACTGCCCGAGGGCGGGGCGTCAGCTGGAGAAGGCTGGGGGCGGGGCTCCTCTGGGACGGCCCCGCCTCCTCGGCCAGACATTCTGCGGCCACGGTCCCCGGACACAAAGGCTGGCCGCGTGTGAGTCCAAGTCGTTCCTGCGAATCTGTGTCCCCCCCCCCCCAAGCGACCTGTTGGTTCTGTGACTGTCCTGTGTCTTTTTTATTTTTTATTTTTTATTCTCTGACCATCAGCTTTTTCCAAGACTTCAATAAATTTGTCAGTTGCTATCTATTGTTTGGAAGGTCCTTGTCTTGAGCGAGGCGGGGGCACTGGCGGAGGAGGGGCGCCCTGGGGTAGAGGGAGGCTGTGTTGGAGTAGCTGCTGGCTCTTTGCCAGGGGTGCCCCCCCACCCCACCCCCACCCCATGTAAGTTGGGTCCTTTGTCCCCGGATTTTTTTTTTTTTTTAAAGAATTTTGGTTTTTTTTTATTTTATTTTATTCATTCATTTTAGAGAGGAGAGAGAGAGAGAGAAAGAGAAAGGAGAGAGAGACAGGGGGGAGGAGCAGGAAGCATCAACTCCCATATGTGCCTTGACCAGGCAAGCCCAGGGTTTCGAACCGGCGACCTCAGCATTCCCAGGTCGACGCTTTATCCACTGCGCCACCACAGGTCAGGCCTGTCCCCGGATTTTGACCAAACTTCCAGGCACTGTTAGATGTAGGGAGCAGACTGTGGTGTCTGTGGGGAGGGGCGGGGGCCTCGGCCTGGGTCCCTGAGAACAGGAAGGGCTGGGGGCATAAGAAGAGGACAGAGCACAGCTCGCAGCTTGGAGCTGGCACCGTGGGCGGTGGAAGGGCTGTGATGCTGGAGTCAGCTGGGCAGGAGATCTGGGCACAGGCTCGTGGGGGTCTCTCCAACTTCGATCCCCAATCCCAGCGGTCCAATCACTCGCTGTGTGACCCCAGGCACACAGGGGACCGCGAGCCTGGGTGGGACTAGGGGTACAGGGGTGTTCGGGCTGCCGAGGGCAGTTGGTGCCTGCCGCCTGCCGGGCAGCCCCGAGGGGGGGTTATAAATCCCCGGCCCCGCCCCCAGGCCGCGCGGACGTGCTCGGCGCTGACAGGTTAATAAAGTGCTAAGTGTCCCCGCGGGGCCTCGGCCAGTTCGCAATTCCCGCCTGGCTCGCTGCAGCTGCGGCGCCCGCGCGGGGATGACCCCAGCCGGAGCTCCCGGTCCCTGGCCCGCCCCGAGCGCGCAGGCCTGGCAGCTGGGGCTCCGCGGGCCACACCCAGCTCACCCCGCTGTGACTGCAGAACCTCCCAGCCTCGGTTTCCCCGTCTGGGCAAAGCCGGTGGCTCCAGCATTGTTGTGTCCGCCCCCGCCCCCCCCCCGCAGGCTCCACCCCTGGGGTCCTGCCCGGCCTGGCGGACCTGGACCCGGACAGGGCGAGCCGGCTGGGGTCCCCCCCGCCCCGTGGGGACGTGGGGCAGACCTCAAGCAGAGAGGAACTCAGACCGCGGGAGGCAAAGGGAAGAAGGCCCACACCCACAGACCCGGGGCCCCTTCTGGAGGGGTAACCTGGAGACCACCCCTTGTTTCCCGCTAAGAACCCCGTTTTAGCCAGGTGGAGCTTCTAGGCGCACGTGGGTGGCCCCCTAGAATGCGGGGTTCCCTGAGCCAAGTGGACGGAGGTGCCTAGCTCGCGGCCAGGGGCTGGGGCCTGGTGGGAGAAGGGTGGTCCTCGCGGAGGGGTACCCACTCAGGAGGGAACCCGCCCGACGCCCGCGTCCTGGGCTGCCGGTCAGGGAACCGAGCCGGGAAGGGCGCAGCGAAGCGGGTGGGCACGGTCTGCTGGGGCCCGGGTCCTGCGAGCGCGCGCTGCGTTGCGCCTGCCCGTTTGGGCGGGAGGCTGGCAGGAGGGCGAGAGGGAGGGACCCGGCTCCGGGCAGGGGGCATCCCGTTTGGAAGCGGGACCCACCGGGCGTGTTAAGTGCTACTGATGCATCTAGAACGTTAGGGCTTGTTAACTTTTTATTTCTTTTTATTGGTTGATTGATTTTAGACAGAGAGGAAGGGAGAGAGAGAGAGAAGCATTCATTTACCGTTCCCCTTATTTATGCATTCATTGGTCACTTCCCCATGTGCCCTGACCAGGGATGGAAGAAGGGAAACCTTGGTGTTTGGGGAGGGCATTCTAACCCACTGAGCTAACCCGACAAGGCAGGGCTTATTAACTTTTGAATTCCCCAATCGATCGATCGACCGTGTTATATTATCAAACATAAATACATGAACAATACGAAGAATGATTTAATATTCATTATTACTTTAAAATTTTTTACTTATTCAGTTTTAGAGAGAGAGAGAGAGAGAGAGAGAGAGAGAGAAGGGGGAGGAGCAGAAAGCATCAACTCCCATATGTGCCTTAATCTGGCAAGCCTGGGGTTTCGAACCTGCGACCTCAGCGTTCCAGGTCAACGCTTTATCCACTGCGCCACCACAGGTCAGACTTTTGACTTCTTTCTTTTTTAAATATAAAAAGACCTCTTTATTTTATTTTTAAATTTTATTTTTATTTATTTATTCATTTTAGAGAGGAGATAGAGACTGAGGGAGAGAGAGAGAGAGAAAGAGAGAGAGAGAGAGAGAGAAAAAGAGAGAGAGAGAGAAAGAGAAAGAAGGGGGGAGGAGCAGAAAGCATCAACTCTCATCTGTGCCTTGACCAGGCAAGGGCAGGGTTTTGAACCTGCAATCTCAGTGTTCCAGGTGGACGCTTTATCCACTGCACCACCACAAGTCAGGCAAGACCTCTTTTCTTTAAAACATAACATTTGTATTGAGGTAAAAGCTCAAAGGACCCTCCCAAATCAGAGACACCCCCTCTGGCCCTGAGACCAGGGGACACTCCCACCCCACCCTTCTGCCTCACCTCCCTCTTTACCATCTGACACAGAACCGTTCCTCTCAGATGGGGCCAGGACAGGGTGGGCATCCAGACCCCTGGGACTTGCCCGTTTGAGTTAACAAGACGATGAATCACTGGGTTTTCAAGAGGAATCTGCCGGGAGGCTGAGTCCCAGGGGCTGTAATGATCAATTCTGTAAGCCCATAATTGTTCAAATTACTCTGAGCCACATAAAACATTAATTTTAAGAAATTTAATAGAAAAAAAGCTCTTTAAATCCGCAACGAGATAAATGGTGCCCAGCATGGCGACCTCTTCCATACCTTGGTGACATTGAATAATCTGAAAGTTATTTACATTTTCATTCTTCGTGGGAGATGTTGACAAGCTTTTGGCCGTGGGCGAGGTGTGCGGGGAGGGAGGGGGTTGGGAGCGCCCCCTCCCCCCTAATTAATGGGGAAGCAGTGACTTCATAAGCAGAATTGTCATCCGTCTGTGCAGCCCGCAGTGACGGCACCCATCCCTCCGGGGAGCTGATGCAGCGAGGTTCATTTTTTATCATAAAAATATTCCCTCCTGACCACCGAGCCCCTCTCGGCATTCGAGAAGCAGATGTCCGGGGGCCATCGCACGGATGGAGCCCAAGGCCAGACCTGGGGGAGACCCACGGATCTGCAGACCTGCTTCCAGGACGCCGGGCTGCGAGGGTGTGCACGCGCTCGTGTGCGTGTTCCCGCAGGCGCGGAGGTTGTCCCTGGAGGGTGACACACAGACACACACACAGCCTTCACCCCCTCTCACTGCACGGGGTCCCCAGAGACCGTCCAGGTAAGAGGGCTCAGTCAGGTTGCTGACCGGGAGGAGCTGGAGGTCCCCGGACTTGGCTGTGTCCCTGCGTCCCTGCGTCCCTGCGTCCCTGGGCCCCAGCAGAGACTGGGGGTGGGAGGGGCCCGGGATCCTGGCTGAGTCCTGCCTGGGGGTCTTTCAGGACTTGGCTGAGCTGGGCACCGGGGAGGAGGCGGCAGGGGCTCAAGGAAGTGGGCCGGGTCCCGGCTCCCCGCTGTGTGACCTCGGGCAAGTCGCTCAACCTCTCCAGCCTGCCAAGCACCAGGAGCCCAGCCTCCTCCGGGTTCCCGTGAGGCTTACGAGGGAAAGCCGCCGCCGCAAACAGGAACCTCAGCTTCCGAGGGCAGAGCCCGCTCCAGAACACGCCAGAACTGCGCGTCCTCGAGACGCGGCCAGAACCCCGCGCTCTGTGCCAGCACGTGTGTCCATCCCCACGCGCTCACACGTGGGCACGCTCCCCGCTCTCACGTCTCACGCCTGCACACACAGCTCACACTCACATGCACGCGCTCACACGTGGGCACGCTCCCCGCTCTCACGTCTCACGCCTGCACACACAGCTCACACTCACATGCACGCGCTCACACGTGGGCACGCTCCCCGCTCTCACGTCTCACGCCTGCACACACAGCTCACACTCATGTGCACGCCCCACCCCTACTCCCCCCAGGGCAAGGGTATGGGAACCCTGGTGGCTGGGGAGGGTCCTCCCTGGGGAGGGGGGCTCCTGTCCATTGTCACAGAGGCCAAAGGCCCCTTGGCCTCCTGCAGTGGGTGAGGTCAGCTGCGACTTGCCCCGAGGCCGGGGGAGGGTAGGCTGAGCCCTTCCTGACCTGTAGGGAAACCCTGCTTTTGTGCTGAGGTCCTGTGGGGGCTGTTGTCCTCAGTGCTGCCACATGGATGGTCCCAACTGAGGATTCCTCTGGCCCAGGTGCCGGGGATGGGGGACCCCCGCCAACATCAGAGCTGGCTCATGTACCTCTGCCCTGCTGTACCCAGTACCTGCCCCACAGTGGGTGGGTCAGCAGAGGGTAGACAGGGTCCAGTGGCAGGAGGTGATGAGCCCATGGTGCTCCTAAGGGCTGGAAGGGAAGCCATCGTCTTGTCCTCACGCCTGAGGTCCCGAGTCCTGGGACCAGACTGTCACTCAGCGCCCCCGGAGGCCTGGTTGTCCTCATCCTGGTCAACAAGACTCCGTTTTCCTAATAACACACCTGGGTCATTACCATAACAGAGTCAGAACTACAGCAAGAGGGTCCTTCACACACACACACACACACACACACAGCATGGCTACAGTGACAATAAGAACAAGACTTGGTGAGGGCAGGGAGACATCAGAATCCTGGGTGCTGCCGGGGACTGGGGGGACAGATAGAATTACTCTAGGACCAGGCAATTGCACCCCGACCCGAAGGAGTCAAAACAGGGACCCCAACCCATACCTGCCCACCGTGCTCACCGCAGCGCCACTGACTAGACCCAGAAGCGGAAACAGCCCACGTGCCCGCGAATGAACGACTCGATGGGTTAAAAACACGGCCGTCCACACCCCGGCCTGCCTGTCACTCAGCCATTCATCGGAGTGACTCCGCGAACACCCGTGACCCTGGGAGAAAGAAGCCAGCCACAAAAGCCACACAAAAAAATGATTCACTTTATGTAAATTGTCCAGAATCTGTCAACCCACCGGGACAGAGGGGGGAGGGGAGACACAGCTCAGGGGGCCGGCCGGGGTTTCTTTCTCAGGTGGTGGAGGTATTTAAAAACTAGATAGAAGGGCCTGACCTGTGGTGGTGCAGTGGAAAAAGCATCAACCTGGAATGCTAAGGTCACCAGTTCGAACCCCTGGGCTTACCTGGTCAAGGCACATACAAGAAGCAAGTTGATGCTTCCTGCCCCCCCTCCATCCTTTCTCTCTCTTTCTGTCTTCTATATAAAGTCAATCAATAAAAGAATCTTAAAAAAAAAAAAACTAGATAGAAGGGGCCGTTGTACATTTGAAAATGGTTAGTTTTATGTTATGTGAACTTTATCTCCATTTTTAAAAGGTGGGGGGGACACATCCCCCTCCCCACCCAGGCAAGCTGCCCTGAGGGTGAGCGCAGCCCACATGATTAAACAGGAAGTCATGCGATAAACAGCAGCTTCCTGGGGCCAGTAGACTTGGGGGAAGACCCCCCTCGCCACTCCAAATGCTATCCCCTCCTCAGAGAGGTCCCTGGGAGCTGCTCTGCCTGCCTGCCTCCCTCGGTGGCCTCCCCTCTGTGTCCAGCACACAGGGGCCTGCAGAGCTGCTGGCTCGGGGGCTGGAAGGACGGTGCCTCCCTGCTGGGTGCTCAGGGCTGGAAGGACAGTGCCTCCCTGCTGGGTGTCCCTGGTCCTGACCTGTCGGGGTGGATGGAGGGCTGGCAGTATGATCACCCTCCCCAGCTGAGTACAATCGGCTTGCTGGTGTCCCCTGTGAGTAAGTCACAGGAATGGGCATTAAGGACACAGGGTCTGGATCTGGACAGAAAGTTTGACGTGGGAGATGCCCCCACCCCTCCAGCGACAGAGCCCCCCCCCCCCCCCCCCCGGGCAAAGCAGGGAAGTGCCTTTCTAGTCCCCAGGAGTCCCCAGGACACATGGGTGCCTGGTGCCAGGTGGTCATTCATAAAGTGACACTCTATCTTGTTCCCCAGTCAAAAGTTCTATAAGAGGTCCCCTGGCCATTGTCCCCAGGCCAGCCCACCCTTACCACCGGCCTTGTTTGACCTCCAGAAAGGTGAGAGGTCAGGGTTGGGGGGGGGGCCCTGGGATGTTCCAGCCTGACCCAGAGACACGCCCCCTTCCCATGCCCCTCCCACTCTCTTTCTTGACTTGGGGAACAATGCCCAGCTGTAGACAGGGTGACCTGCCAGTGTTGGGGACCGCCACACAGTGTCTGCGTTCCTGAGGAGCTGGCTGTGCCTTCCGTGGGACCGGGTGGGCAAGGCCAGCCGGCCACCAGGCCTCTGTGCTGCTGCCAGGCTGGCCCCCCAGGCGATGGCAGGCGGGGTGAAGACAGATCGACAGAGCAGAGGGAGACGGCCCCTGCCTTTGGCACTTCCTCTTCCCGAAACAGGAGGCCGAGGTGGCCAGGCTCCTGGGGAGGGACCCAGCCACACACATCCGGCCCCGCACGGACACATGTGCACACACGTGCACACACACCCACGTGCACACACACCCACGTGCACACACACCCACGTGCACCCACACGCACACACATACGTGCACACACACGTGCACCCACACGCACACACGTGCACACACACCCACGTGCACCCACACGCACACACGTGCACACACACCCACGTGCACACACACGCACACACGCGGGGGCGGGCGGGGGTGGTGAGAGCACCCCTCCTCGCCCTCCTCGGGGCAGTGAGCCCGGCAGCCCCAGGCTGCCTTGGTCTCCGGAGCTGAGAGCGTCTGAACCCTTCCGGAAGATTCTTTTTTGGCTGCGTCAGCCAGTCAGCCCTCTGTAGTTTACACCCAAGACCTTCAAGGAAGGAACAGAGTGGCAGCTCCTCTGTCCCTGGCCCTGAGGGACGCTTTTGTTCCATGCTCTGTGCTCTGGCTAATCTTTCGAATGACAAGGTTTAAAATTTAATTAGCAAGTTCCTCTTATGCAAATTCTGCTCATTAAACTAAGTGTCCTATTAGTTAAAATGAAGCTGGCGGGGTGGGGTTTGGATGGCTGGCTGGCAGGGTGGAGTGGAGGGGGGGGGGCAGGGACGGATTACGAAGCAGAAAGGTTTATGGCCGGCCTTGGAGGCTGCAGGTTGGGCCATAACTCAGGTGGGCGGAGCTCTCTCCCAGTCCTTCAGGTGACACCCGGCGAGAGGGGAGGGAGGAGCTGGGCTGGCCGGTGAGGAGGCTGTCAGGGCCTGTGACACAGGCGTGGCACACACCACAAGCCAGGGAGATGATGTCACCAACGGGCAAAGGGGCGGGTGGGTGCCGCCTCCATCTGTATGCAGAGGTCACTGGGTCTTCCTGCACTGGGGCCCTCCCCTCCTGTCCCATCGCCCAAGGTAAGGGGCATGGCTTGTTTTTTTTGTTGTTGTTGTTGTTTACAAAAGTAGTTTATGCTGGCCCTGGCCGGGCAGCTCAGCTGGTGGGAGCGTCGCGCTGACACGCTGAGGTTGTGGGTTCGGTCAGGACACATACAGGGACCAACCGCGTTGAACAACAAATCCATGTTTCTCTCTCTAAAAATCAATTTAAAAAAATAAAAGGAGTGTGTGTGTGTGTGTGTGTGTGTGTGTGTGTGTATATATATATGCTCATTGTGGGAAATTTGGAAGACATAGCCCCCACTCCCCACCCCCGCCCCGCCCATACACTTGAGTCCTCTACCAGAGGCTGTCTGGTCTGCCGTGCCCGCCGCAGACCCGGCCGTGGTGCGCGGGCGTCTCACACCCAGCTAGCTGCCCTGGAACTCGCTCCTTCTCCAGGGGAACATGTCCCACTGGGACCGTCCCTGGGTCACTGAACGTCCCTCCCAGGTGTGTTCTCCTGGCGGCCTTCTGGGCTGCTTGGGCCCCTCCCACCGTTTCCGTGGGGACCTGGTCCCACCCTCAGAGGAGGGGCGGCTGCAGCTCCCCAGGCTGTGGAGGCCCCCAGGGCGCGGCCTGCCCCTCCCCCCCTGCCCAGGACCCACCAGAGAAGGGTCAGCATCCTCCCTCTCCAAGAGCATCTCCCTGACCAAAGGGAACAGCCCAGTGGAGTCTTTCTAGACTGCCCCATGCCGAGGCCACTTCTATCCCTCGTCCAGCATCCCCTCTGTCTCTGTGAGGCTCTGAGCACGTTTTTTGTTGTTGTTGTTTGTATTTTTCCGAAGTGAGAAGTGGGAAGGCAGTCAGACAGACTCCCGCATGCGCCCGACCGGGATCCACCTGAAACGCCCACCAGGGGCGATGCTCTGCCCATCTGGGGCGTTGCTCTGTTGCAACCAGAGCCATTCTAGCACCTGGGATGGAGGCCATGGAGCCATCCTCAGTACCCAGGCCAACTTTGCTCCAGTGGAGCCTGGGCTGCGGGAGGGGAAGAGAGAGAGAGAGAGAGGAAGGAGAGGGGGAGGGGTGGAGGAGCAGATGGGCGCCTCTCCTGTGTGCCCTGGCCGGGAATCGAACCTGGGACTTCCACATGCTGGGCCAACGCTCTACCACTGAGCCAACCTGCCAGGGCTTCTGAGCATGGTTTTGGGGAAACTGCAACCAGTTCTATGGCTTCCTCTTCACCCCCAGCCCTCTCCTCCTCCCCCTGGGGTCCCTGGTTTGGCAATTGGGGCATTTCTTAAACTATGGCCATGGGGCTGCCTCCCTCAGAG
The DNA here is from genome assembly GCF_036850765.1 of Saccopteryx bilineata. Taxonomy (NCBI): domain Eukaryota; kingdom Metazoa; phylum Chordata; class Mammalia; order Chiroptera; family Emballonuridae; genus Saccopteryx; species Saccopteryx bilineata. The sequence continues at coordinate 1,578,002 of NC_089491.1, read as the reverse complement.
GACCTTGGGTGCTCAGCACACGTGTCTCCAGTTGAACTGTGACTCTCAGCTCTCTGGCTATGCATTCGGGTTACCTGGAGAGCTAAGCAGGTCCGGGACCCCACAGAGACCCTCAGGTCTGAGGCCAGGGTGCCAGGGTTCCCAAAGGGTCCCGCATAGACTTAGAAGATGGACACATGGCCTGGACACTGTGCCGTCCACAGGTCCTGGCTGTGAAGAAGGGCCAGGCTGGGTAAGAACTCACCCCTCCGCTGCTGTTTGAGCGGCATCCAGGCTTTGGGGTGCCCTGGGCTGGATCCCCCACCTCTGCACCATCCTCATCCTGTGGTGGCCTTTTCCGCTGCTGGTCCCCAGGGATGCAGGCGTACGGCCAGCCCGCACCCAGCCTGGAGGCGGCATCCCCACCCCTGCATCTGGCCCTCTTGCTGGTCCATCTGGCCCTTTGTGCGTGGGCCAAAGGGGACGGGGTGGGCGGGCACTCCACGAGGGTCGAGGAGGGCTGAACCCCACACCCCCAAGAGGCCTGGCCAGACCCGCCTCCTGTCACTGTCCTTTCACAGAAACCTCTGAGGAATCTGTCAACGGAACTGTCTGCCCTTGCGTTCCCCAGCCACCAGGCACGAGAGAGGTTAACGGGCCCAGGCTGAGCGGGGGCAGCTGTTGGGGGTGCAGGTGCTGAACTCACCAAAGCGGGCCCTTCTTCCGGCTTCCAAGGGGCCAGACTCTTGTGGGTGATGGCACAACTCTACCTGTCTGAGTCTCCCACATGCCCGTGCCCAGTGCCGTTGCCACCTCCGAGGTCCACCCAGTGGTCAGGGAGGCCTGAGGGGAGGAGCAAGGGAAGGCAGAGGCTGAGCCAGGAGACCCAGCTGCCCACCGAGCTGTGAGAAGGCCCCGGCCCACAGGGTTTTGGAAAAGTGACCCCCAAAGCGCCCCTCCTCCCAGCTCCTCTCCTGACAGGCGGGCACACTCCCGCTCTGGGAAGCCCCCGAGTGAAACGAAGGGTGGAAGTGTGTCCGTGCCGGGGCTCTGGGGGTTCCGGATGTGTGCTGCTCTCCGGCTTTGTCCTGGGAAGAGAACGTGGCCCGTTCCGACTCGGCTCGGAATGTGATTCCAACTAGAGTCTTTACTTTAAAAAACCGACTGAGGCCTGACCTGTGGTGGTGCAGTGGATAAAGCTTCGACCTGGAACGCTGAGGTCTTAGGTTCGAAACCCTGGGCTTGCCTGGTCAAGGCACATGTGGGAGTTGATGCTTCCTGCTCCTCCCCCCTGTCTCTCTCTCTCTCCCTCTCTTCTCTAAAATGAATAAATCTTAAAAAATAAAATAAAAACTAACTGAAACGCTTAGGGCAATAGCTCATGAACTTTGTAGAGGACGTGTATGTTGGCACTGGCTGAGCTTTTTAAATTTATTTTTATTTTTAGTGAGAGGAGGGGAAATAGAGAGACAGACTCCACATGTGCCCAACTAGGATCCACCCGGCATGCCCACTAGGGGACAATGCTCTGCCCATCTGGGACGTAGCTCTGTTGCAACCAGAGCCATTCTAGCGCCTGAGGCAGAGGCCACAGAGCCATCCTCAACACCCGGGCCAACTTTGCTCCAGTGGAGCCTTGGCTGCGGGAGGGGAAGAGAGAGATAGAGAGGAAGGAGAGGAGGAGGGGTGGAGAAGCAGATGGGTGCTTCTCCTGTGTGCCCTGGCCGGGAATCGAACCCGGGACTTCTGCAAGCCAGGCTGACGCTCTACCACTTGAGCCAACCAGCCAGGGCCTGACTGTGCTTTTTAAGATAAATAACAACATATGCCTATGGGAATTTCCCTCTGTTAGGTCCAACAACCTTAATATGAACAAAATATTAAGGTTATCTGTGGAGTTTACATGTTTAAGGAAGCTTAACTGAGCTGTAAAACTTCCCTGACACTGTTTTAAGGGTTTTTTGAGCCCCATCAGAGAATCACACTTGTAAACTTAAAACACAGCAAACAAGCAGAGTTTTGAGCTCACCGAGTGTTTGAGAAACCAAAGTATTTATGCTAAATACATCTTTCCTGGGCAAAAAAAAAAAAGAAAAAAGAAAGAAAGAAAAAGAAAAAGAAAAAGAAAAAAATTAGTTCAGAATATTGATGTCATCAAATTAAACCTTCACTGTCCAGTGTCACACTGGGGCTCCGTGTTTACCGAGTGTCCTTCTGGGTGTGAGACGGCAGACCTCCTGCTGACCCCCCAGCCCTTCTCTCCTGTCGTGGGTTGAATTGTGTCCCCCATAAGATGTTCAAGCCCGAACCCCCGGTACTGGTGCATGGGACCTTATTCAGAAATCGGGTCTGTGCATGCAGAGGGCATTAGTGAAGAGGAGGGCAGACAGGATTGAGGTGGGCTCTAGCCCTGCGCCTGGGGTCCTGAGGAGGAGAAGGAGGTCTGGACGCAGAGACCAGGGAGACACCATGTGATAATGGAGGCGTAGCTGGGCTGAGGCTCCTGCAGTGGGGGGGGGGGGGCGGCTGCTGCAGAGGACCACCCACAGAGAGGCCTGGGCAGGGTCTCCCTGAGAGCCTGTAGGAGGAGCCAGCTCCCTGGACACCCTGATGCTGGACTGCGGCCTCCAGAACCAGGAGACAGTGCGTCTGGGGTCGAACTTGGTGGTGGCGGGGCCCCAGCACTCATACGGCCCCAGAGGATTCTGGGATACCACCACAGACCAGCCAACCAGAGCTGAGTGCCCCCCCCCCGGCAGGCCCCCCCCGCAGGGCCATGGTTCAGGCACAGACCCTTGGGTTCCTGCTGTGTGCTGGGCACAGGGTGAATAGGACTCACCAGTCCCGAGCGAGTCGGCCGGCAGGCCCAGGTCACTGCAGGGACCCCACACGTCCTCCTGGGGGCCTGGCGCTGCCTTGTCAGCACCCCCCTGACTGCACTGCCCACCTCTGCCTACTCCAGCCAGGCCTGTCCTTCCCGCTGGGCTTCCCTGTGTGGCATCTGCAGCTCTGACCGCCCTGCCCATCCTGCCTCCAATTCTGCCACTGGCTCCTGTAGGGTGAGGGGTGAGAGCAAGCCACCAGCCACCCCCCTCTGTGCCTAAAGGCCCCCGCGACCCTGCCCCCAGCCCTCCCAAATCCACCAATATTAGAAAGGATTTGTGTCCCCGGTAAATACTGCAAAGTTAAATTGCATTCGCTCCGGCTTAAATTTTCACATTTCCTACGTCTCGTCTCTATAGAGAAATGCTGTCCGTGGGCCTCACGGGGTGGCCCCCGCCGGCTGCCAGGACGCCCCTAATGAGATTACTCCTCCAGATTGGGCGGCCAGAGGGTGTGGGGCGGCCCGCCCACCAGGGGAAAAGGTAAAAGGCCGGAGTTCAAATTATTTATCTCCCTAATAACTTAGCAGACCGCATGCATTATGTGGTGGAGGCCTCATGCCGGGCCGGGGCGGGTGATATATGAGGGGGGCGTGGGGGGGAGGTGTGGGATCTTTATAGCAGTGACCCCACCACAGGGCTCAGCACGGACTCCTCGCCTTAGCCGTGTCCACAGAGCTGGGAACCCGCCCGCCCACCCGCCCTCCATCCATGGAGACGCAGGGTCCGCGTGACCCCTCAAGTTCAGCGAGCTGACCTCAGGTGCCCTTCGCAAAAGGGGACAGGCACTTCCCCAGGGACGTCGTCCCCTCCGCCCCAACCAGAGTCAGGGCTGGCTTCTGGGACACAGCGGGCAATTAGAAATAAGGGGCGCAGGCCGTGTGGTCCAGCCTGGGGACCTCACAGGGGTCCAGGGGCGGGGGCAGCAGGCCCAAGGCGGCTTGCCGGGTGGAGTGCCCTGGAATCCCAGGCAGGGTGGGGAAGGAACTCAGGGTTGGGCCAGGAAGAGGGGCAAGGCCTTGGGCCTCGAAGGACAGACAGCGTGGGAGAGACAGCCCCAGCCTGGAGCGGCCCCGGGGAGGGAAGGCCCGTGGCCCGAGTGTGGGCAGGGAGCAGCCAGACAGACGGCAAGGGCGGAACAACAGCCTCGGAGGCCCCCACACCCAGCTGCAGCCAGAAGCCGAGTCCTTTGTTACGGTGGGAGAGACAGCTGCATCTCCCCGCTGGTCAAGAGCGCAGGCTCACGGGGCCCCTCCTGCTCTATAGGTGGTGGGCGTCTGCGGGCCCAGACCAGGGTCTCAGCTGCCTCCTGGGCTCCCCAGGCGCCCCCCCCACCACTTCCCCAGGGCGGTCAAGCGGGCCAGGTGAGTGACCTCCCACCAGCTGAGTGCAGCAGCCTCCGTGTGCTGCGTCTTGGGCCCTGCACCCCACGTCCGCTCGCACCAGGCCCGGCACCTGCCAGGGGGGTCCCCGGAGAGCTGCAGACCCTGGTTCGTCCCTCGGGGAGGCAGCCTGGCCCCCGGCTCCTGCCTCCCTCACCTCGTCTTTATGGCCACTTAATCTGTGTGCGGCGGCCCCCGATATATCTCCGAGTATTGATCGGCTTTAGGCTGGGTAGAAGTCCAAGCTCACGGGGTCCCGCTCTTTGACCCCCAAATAGGGTATGAATCTCAATTGAATAGACTGGTGTTCGCACGTGGCTCCTCCCCGGGCCGGAGGCTTCGGGGGGGAATCGATGAGGAGCGCTAATGACGCACGATTTATAGAAGACCTGCCATTTTAATATCAGCATAGATGTTATATGGCCGAGGGGGACGCGGGGGGTCCTGGGAAATATTTCTCAGAGAGCCCTTTCAAGCTGGAAATGATGTGCGTGGGGTTTTATGAAGTCAAATTTATAGACCTCATTTAGGCTTATAATTTAAAACTCCTTATGAGAAAGACATTAAGTAGAGTGCTCGAGGTGGAGGGGCCGGGGCTGGATGAGCGGGTGGTCCCAGCACCGTGAGCCAGCGAGCGGGAGCGAGAGAGGCCTCTGGGGAGGGGAGGAGGGCACAGAGCCCAGGGGGGCCGCTCCGCCAGGGCCCCCGAGCAGCTGGGCGTCTGCGGGAGGCGGCGGGCAGGAGAGGATTAGTCCAGGCCAGGGTCCAGCTGGCGCGCCGGGCTCGGGGGGCACCAAGCTATCTCCGTCCTGGGGCCTCGGGACTCTGGACTCCCAGAGGGAGGAAGGGCCATCCCCAGGAGGTGAGCCTCCTGCAGGTATCCTGTGTGCGCGCAAACGCCCGGCCACTCCCACGCAGCGTGTGCACATGGGTGCACGGCACAGGCATGTGCACACCTGCTCCACAGCGGGGGGCCTCCCCTTGACCACCTGCTTCAAAGCCGCTTCCCCCCAGCTCCCTGCTGAAGGGACCTCCTGCCCCCCACCCCCCAGCATCCCATCCTCAGAGGGGCTCAAGGTCACACCTGTGCTAGGCTAGGCGGAGGTCAGAGGGATACCGTGCAGGTTGCTGTTTAGATAAACTGGGGGTGTGAGAAGGGTGCACTTCTGCTCTGTGGAAAGGGGTGCAGGCCAAGGACACAGCTTCATTCAGCACCAGATCTGACTCTACAGCAAGATGAACACGCTGCCTGGACAGCACATTGCGGCCAGACCCCACTCCCAGCCCCCCGCCCAGGCAGGCCCTGTGTGTCCGGGGGCTGGGGACTCGGAGGCCAGCTTCAGGACCTCAGACGATCTCTGGGTGGGGGGACCTTGGCCCATTCGGGCCGGCAAATCACCTCCCAGTGTCCATATGTCTGTTGAACGTGGCTGGGGATGTCCCCTGTGGCCGAGTGGATTCCTTTCCCTCGGTCCTCAGTCTCCCCTGCTATCACGGGAGAGGTTCTATTGCCTGACAGTCCGAGACTCCTCGGTTCTGGGCCCTGGTTCCTCTGTATGAGGAGCCCTCCTTCCCGCGGGGTCAGATCCCAGTCTGACCGCACACAGTCCCTCCGGGGCAACGCACCCAGAGGCCGTGGCTGGCCCTGGGAACCTGGGAACGGGGCCTCAGGGAGCTGGCATTTCCTGAGGGGGATTAAGGCCGGATAGGGCAGGATTAGCTTTTCTCCTAAGGGGTATCGTCTTCCCCAGACAGGAGGCCCGAGAGGACCAGCCAGGTCTGGGGCTCCTCACTGAGCTGGGGTGGGGGGGGATTAATTCAGGGGTGAACCAGGGGGCAGGGGTGGCCACATGCACGGATGAGGCTTCAGGAACCCTGCACACACCCCCGCCCACCGGCCTGCATCCTGCTCACAAGCTGTTTCTACCCAGAAACCATCGTCTCTGGACCTGGCCTGGGAGGTGTGCCCCGCCCCCGGCTGGGTGGCCAGCGGTCAGTCCCTCTGCTCTCCTCCCGAGCCGAGCCGGAGCCAGTGGCCGGCTGGCGCTGGCGCGGGAGGGGCCGTGTGTTCCGTTTTCAGCTCTAATGAAGGAAGGCGCTGAGCGTGGGAACGCCGCCCTTCCCCTCGGTGGTCAACTCCGCTCCGGGAGGCGATAAATCGCGGGCCTATGATTTGTGACTCCGCACTGCCGATAAATTACACCCCTTCCTGATGAAAGGGTGGGTGCTCCTCACTCCTCTTCAGGTCACCGTGTGCTGTCCAAACAGGAAGAGGCTGGGGAGCAGGCGCAGGCCGGGGGTGGGGGTGGGGGGTGCGGGGGTGGGGGGGCAAGGGGCGGGGGTGGGGGTGGGGGGGTGCGGGGGTGGGGGGGCTCCTCCAGAGGGAGGGGACGCAGCGGCCTGAGCTGGGCGGCAAGGGTCCCGAGGGTCCCACCCATGCGCACACGTGGACTTTGGCTCCAGCTTCCAGGACGTTCAACCCACGTGACAGACGGTGTGTCTGTGTCAGGAGCCCAAGGCATCGAGGCCTGCGTTTGGGGAACCGCCTCGCTCTCCGACACACAGCCGCTCCCCCACACCCCTGGGCCCCGCCACCGAGGGACACGACGTGGGCTCTTGGTCTCAAGTTCCTGGAAATCCCCATCATAATAAAAATAAATAACTAAATAAAGCCGAGGGCCTGGCCCTGGGGAAGGGGAGCTGGTTGGAGTGTCGTCCCGATGGGCCAAGGTCGCAGGTTCGATCCCCGGTCAGGGCACATGCGTGAGTCAACTGAGGAAGGCATGAGTCAGAGGAACCACAAGTTGGTGTTTCTCTCTTTCTCTCTCTAAAAATAAAAATCAATCAGTAAAAATAAATAAGCAAATACAAAGAAGAAAGCTGAGCTTGCCCTTCTCGGATGGGGGCGCTGGAGGTCCTAGGTGTGTGACCCAGGCCCTGACCGTGGCATGGCCTTGGGACTGGGGTGGAGTGTGACCTTCTGGGTGGCCTTTGCCACTAGTGGGGCAGCTGGGGCTCGGGCCCTGCCAGGGCCTCCCCGCCTCTCCCAGAGCCTTGGGTCGGATCCTGACCCGGCCGAGGACACAGCCGCCCGACAGGCAGGCGCGGCCCCGCACACACCGAACAAGACTGGGCTGCACGGCGTGGCGGCCGTGGAACCAGCCAGGGAGGCCGTCCCCTGCTGGCCTAGGGGACTGTGTAGGAGGCGACACCGAGGACAGCCTGGCCCCAGGACGGGACGCAGCCGGTGCCCCCTCCCACCGCCGAGAGGGCCGAGACGTCTGGCTCAGGGGGGTCCGCGTGGGTGCCATCGACCGATGGAGCCAGCGGTGTGATTCACAAACTCATCTAGGTCTTTACACCCAGCCTCGACCCCGCTCCTGTAAGGAGCTGCAAATCTGCGTCACACACAGAAAAGGGAGAAACGAGTCCTGTGTTTTGGAAGGAAAAGATGCGTGGCCTTGGTTTAGGGTGAGTCCCGGGGCAAGTGCTGGAGAAATGGCTCAAGTACAGAAAGGAACCCTTGCAGAACCCAGAGAGAGCTGGAGCCGACGTCAACACAGCCCGCACAGCGCAGGGCTCTGCTCCCAGCTCAGGTGTCGGGCTGGGCTGGGCCTGAGCCCGCCAGGGGCTTAGGAGCTGGCACCTAAGACAAAAGCACTAACCCTGGGCTCCTCGGACTCGCAGCCATTATGCTGATGAATCCCGTGGCTGGGAACTCTCAGGCCTTTTTGGCTGATTGCATCTGGAGAACGCTCCCCAACGCCCCCGGCCCCCCTCGGAAGCCCCATCTATTTATTTCATTTAGGTTTTCTTTGGGGGGGGAGGTGGGGAGGGGGAGGGCCAGCTGCGGTGGGGAGGGGGAGGCCTCGGCCTTGCATAACCAGAGGCTGATTTGAAAGCCCCAAATTCTCCTGCGGTTGGAACAAAAGCTGCCTTTGTCCCCCATCTGGGTGGAGCTCAGGGAGGAAACAGAGGCTGGAAGGGGTCCGGCCAAGGGTCAGGAGGCCCATTAGGTCCAAAGTCCTGGAGGCTCAGGACGTGTCCCCTCAGAGCTGCCCCGGCGAGGAAGGGTCCATCCTCAGGCCCCTGCACCCCAGTTCCCTGAGCACGGCTGCCTCACTGGAGAGACTGGGTGAGCCCAACGAGGGCAGGAAGACCGGCTGCAGCTACGTAGCCTGCCGGTGGGGCCTCTTGACCAGGGCTGCCAGGCTGTCTGGAGCTGGTTCCCAGAGTCAAGGTTACTGAAAGTTCTCTCTGGCTTCTATCAGAGTCTGCTGACACTTGTTACCTCACCGCCTGGGGCCCACAGGCCTGCCCACTCCATCCCTTTCCATGCAAGCCCCATCCCCCTTCAACTTGACTCCTTTCTGAATCTCCTGCCTCAGGGCCTTTGCACCTGCTGTGTCCTCTGCCTGGCACACACTCTTCTTCACCTGCCCTATAGGACATCAGCCCAGCTGCCCACGCTGAGCTCTCTGGACCCCTTCCCATGGCCCACCCACTTGGAATCACCAGAGTGTGGCTCCTGGTATCCTTGGCTTGTGGCCACATCACTCCAGCCTCCTCTGCTCTGTCTTTACATGGCTTCTCCTCTGTGTCTGTGCCTCACGTCTCCCTCTGCCTTCTTTAACAAGGACACCAGTCATTGAATTTGAGGACCACCCTAACCCAGGATGATCTCATCTGAAGATCCTCAACTAATTATATCTACAAAACCCCTGGGTCTGCTGTCACTGGCTGACGGTGCGCCTGGGCTAGCCTCTTTGCCTCCCTAGCCCGCTGCGTGCCCCCTCTGTGAGACGGACCTAGCTTCCCTCACTCACAGGATCATTGGGGAGGCCTCGGGGGGAAGCCCACTCAGGGGAGACCCAGCTGCCAGGTGGACCTGGGACTGCCTCACAGAGCTGACGGCAGCGTTTTTCCTGTTCTCCCACGGGAAGCATTTCGGTCTCAGCGAGATGTCTGCAAATGTCCACTGGGTGCCCCTGTACCCAGGTGGAGGGAGAGGGCCTTTGGACGAGGTGAATTTTCAGCTATGTTTGCACTATGAAGGCATTGGTCAATGGGGAATGGCGGCTTTGGGGGCCATCGCTAATTCACCCAGCCAGTGTGCCTCCTGTCTGGGTCCCTGGAGGGGGCCCAGGCAGCCCCTGTCTACTGAAGGCGAAACCGGAGTGGGGGGCAGCTCTGGCCACCTGCCGGGCAGTCACGTGCTGGCTTTGTGCGGACACTTCTGTGCACCCACCACCTTGGGAGGGGGCTGCACGGCCAGGCAGGGCCTCTTCTGAGCCAGGTCTGGCCCATGCTCACGCGCTTTGCAAGTTCATCAGCTGAGGCCCCTTGGGGTCACCTGGTCACTTTGGAGCAAGGCCGGGATGGTACTTCTTGTATAGGTATCCAAGTAGGTATTGGAATCTTTTCTCTAGCTTTTTAACCATGCCAGTGTCGTGTGTGTGTCTGTGTGTGTGTCTGTGTGTGTGTCTGTGTGTGTGTGTGTGTCTGTGTGTGTGTCTGTGTGTATGTGTGTGTTTGTGTGTGTCTGTGTGTAGGTGTGTGTTTGTGTGTGTCTGTGTGTCTGTATGTGTGTGTATGTGTGTGTATGTGTGTGTGTGTAGGGGAGATCCCATTTACACCCCTGAAAAACCTCACTGTGCACATGGGGCTTTGCAACCCTGACACTGTTAATACCACCAACGGTCACAACTACCGGCCACGTGGCCAGACTTCGCCAGGCATCAAGCGAAGCCTGTGGCCCTGGATAATCTGGGCAGACCTGTGCAGTGGGGACCATCAGCCTCATTTACAGATGAGTAAAGTAAGCCTCCCAGAAGTGAGGTTACTTGTTCAAGTTCACAAGTAGCTTCAGGGCCTGGGGCTGGGGGCAGCCATGTCCAAGGCCGTGTCCAGCTGATGTCAAAGGTTTATCCCCTACACCCACCAATTGAAGTTCTCTGCAGGGGGTGGGGGGTGGGGGTGGTCCCCAGGGTTGCCAGCACCTCCCAGGGGCCCCCACCAGACTCCCATAAACAAGCTCCAAGCTGGGGACCAGATTCCAGAGCCCCCCCCAGCACCATGTGCAGAAATAGGGAACCCTCACACTGCCAGAGCTCACCCCTCAGTGCCCCACCGGAGGGGCAGGTGTGGGTGCTGGGTGGGAGCAGTGCAGGTGCAGAGTGGGGGCGGAAGGGTCACGTCCCAGTTGCAGGCTAGCTCTGCCAGGGACCTTAGCTGCCAGCCCTGAGCTGCCCGGATGGAGCTCTGTTGTTGGCCAGGGAGGGGAGGGCCACCCTCTGGTTCCCGAGTGGCATTAAATTGCACAGGACGGAAATCCGACTCTCGGAAGCCTACATCTGAGAAGGGCACCTTCTTTGTTTGCTCTTGGGGGGTAAATTCCAGCCTCGGCCTGGCCTGGCCACTGCAACGCTGTCCACTTAGTTTGGCTTTTGTCTGGGTGGCCCCCAGAGGGGATTACCCCGGAGGGGTCCTGTTACAATTCCCAAGTCTCAACCTGCTAATGAGTTCAGGGGTGGGTGGCAGAGGTGAGCCGGAGGCCTGTTTTTCACGCCGTTGTCGTGGTAACAACCTGCGTGGGCCTGCGTGGCCACTCCCAGGCTGTGCGCATGCGCGCGGGGCGCTCCTAGGCTTCGCGAGGCCTCCAGGTGACCCGAGCAGGTAGCGCAGGTGAGCCCACAGGCCTGGACACCGGGTGGCGGCGTCCCTGTGTCTGTGTGGCTCACAGTCCAGCGTCCAGCAGAGAGAAAAGACAGGCCCGGACACCCACATGCACCCCCCGCCAGGAGGAGGTGATTAAACAAAACCCAGTGAGGAAGTGAGTGCCCCACCAGCTTCCATATGCGTAGAAATGCCTCCAGGACTGGTCCCGGGGACATCTCAGCTGAGGCTTCCATAACCCAAGGGGGCCGCCCCTGCGTATGGTCAGGGGGAAGGTACACCAGCTAGGAAACAGCAGTTGCAAAGGTCCTGAGGCGGAAGGGCTGGGCTGGGGGGTCCCAGGTGCAGGAAGGAAGTCACCCACGTGGAGCACACAGGTCTGGATGGGCTGCAGGGAGGTGGGGGTGCGGGGAGATAGGCCTGCAGGGGCTTCACTGTACAGAAAAGGAAACTGAAGGTCAGGGAGGCTCAGGGGCCGCACTGGGGACGGGGCTGACAGGCTGACCCCGGAGCAAAGCCAGTCTAGGCCTGGGGGTTTCTATCTGCTTTCGTGACCACTGCGAGCCCCCACTCTCTTTGTCCCGGGGTTCCCTGACCTGAGAGGGTAGTGCCCATCACAGCTGGTCTTCCAGCCTCATACACACCCCTTCCAGAGGCAGTGAGTTCCCTGGGGCGAGAGGGGGCTCAGCCCTGACCCAGCTCCCCCCCTACCAGTCACTCCGGGGCTGACTGGCCTTTGCTGCCCCCTGGCTGTCACCCTAGCCAGGTGGCATCGACCCCACCATATGTCACTTGGAAGCTTAGCCTGAGGCCCAACCTGGGATTTTGCAAACAGGTTCACCAAATTGTCAATTAAGTGAAAATCAATGCCCTGTCGTCCATCACAGGCTGCTGGGCGCCCGGGCCGCCATCGATCGGGCCCCCGGGAGCAATTGAGGCCAAGTGCAGCCCTGCGGCCGCTGCATCTGGGTGGCCTTGGCCATCCATCATCCCAATGGCCACAGCGCCCACGGGGCCCGGCTGCCCAGGAGGTGGTGGAGGTGGTACGGGGCCCTCTGCCCATCCCGGGAGGCTCCCCTCCTCCACCAGCCCCCACAGCCTGGCCCCATCGCCTCACCCCTTCCCTGCCCCCTTCCCTGCCCCAACTTTGTCTCAGCCTCCCGTCTTCGTCTGACTTGACCGTCCGTCCCCCACGGGGCATCCTGACTTCTGTGCCCCTGGCCATCGCCCTGCCCTCAGCATGGGGCTGTGAACCATTCCACACCTTAACTCAGTGGTCCCCAACCCCCGGGCCCGAACCGGTACCGGTCCGTGGGCCATTTGGTACCGGTCCGCAGAGAAAGAATAAATAACTTACATTATTTCCGTTTTATTTCTATTTAAGTCTGAACGATGTTTTATTTAAAAAAAAATGATCAGATTCCCTCTATTACATCTGTCTAAGACTCACTCTTGACACTTGTCTCGGTCACGTGATACATTTATTCATCCCACCCTGAAAGCTGGTCCGTGAAAATATTTTCTGACATTAAACCGGTCCGTGGCCCAAAAAAGGTTGGGGACCCCTGCCTTAAATGCCCCCAGCTGAGCTCCACCCCCCACCCCCCACCTCCAACTGCAGGGACAAAGTTCAGTGAGGCCCCCAAACAGCAGGCCGGGGGTGCTCCCTCAGTACACCAGAGACCCCCCCCACTCCTCCACGACTCCCTGCAGTCACCCGGGAAACGCCTGGCTTTCCGGACTTCCTTTATTACGTAGCGTCGTTTTTACGTTAGGAGGAAATACACCGTCTCCATCCCGTCTGCAAAGGGCCTCTCCGCAGGCCCCCCAGGGAGCCGCACAGCCCTGACTTTCTGGACCCTCCCAGCGGGGCTTCGGGGGGCCCAACAGCCAAGACTGGGACCCCGCTCCTGCTGTCAGCATTTGGGGACTGAAAGCTCTGACGGAAGGGCCCTCTGGGCACCCGAGCTGTCCCCACTGGACACTTGAGCAGGGGTGGGGAGAGCCCCCTGCCCCTCATCCTGGGTGGGCTTCAAGGTAGAAACCAGCAGTAGACAGAGGGGGAAACGGGCGGAGAAATAATGGCCACTCCTTCCCTTCCCCAAAACTGACGGAATCCACAGAATCAGGTCCAAGAACCACGACGAACCCCCAACCCAAGAAAAAGGAAGCAGGTGACACTGGAGCCCACGACATTCCCTGAAACCAGTGACAAAGAACACATTGAAAAAGCAGCCAATGGGGGGAAGAGAAAGTCACATGCAGAGACACTTCAGAGACTGGGCGGGCGGGCGGGCGGGGGGACCGTGGGGCCTCAGGTCCCGAGCTCTGAAAGAAAAAAATATTCTTCAGCATTGAATTCCACAACCGGACACGTCTCTCTCCGAAGTGAAGCGAGAGAAAGGGTTTTCACGCGTAGGAAAGCCGGAAGAATTCTTCACCCGCGAACCCACAGGATAGGAAACGTTAGAAGGAAATCCTTCCAAAGAAAAGAAAAATGATTATCCCCAGTAGCGAGATAGCTCCACCAGAAATGAAGAGCTCTGGAAATGGTCTGTGTGCGTGCATGGGAAATACTTTCTTTCTAATTAAGAAAGGACCTCTCACGATTATTGATTGTTTAATGATTTATTGATTGGTTTTAGAAAGAGAGCAGAGGGGAAAGAGAGAGAGAGAGAGAAACATCAGTTTGTTGTTCCACTTAGTAGTAACTCCATTGGTTGTTTCTTCTGTGTGCTCCGACCAGGGGTGGAACCCGCAACCTTGGTGTATTGGGATGATGCTCTAGCCAACTGAGCTACCTGGCCAGGGTTTAATTGATTATTTAAGACAAAAAGAAAAAAGTAATAATGTATATAGTATGAAGCCTGTGATGTACGTAAATATAAGAAACAACAGTACTCGACCAGGGGGGAGGGGGCAGGGATGTGCGGCACTGTGTGTGGTCCCTGGACGCACATGACGTGGTGTGACATCACCTGGACACAGACTGTGATCATGTCAGAGTAAAGAGTCACCACTAGGACCTAGCGTGCGGAGGACCCGGGTTCGATTCCCGGCCAGGGCACACAGGAGAAGCACCCATTTGCTTCTCCACCCCTCCGCCACGCTTTCCTCTCTGTCTCTCTCTTCCCCTCCCGCAGCCAAGGCTCCATTGGAGCAAAGATGGCCAGGGTGCTGGGGATGGCTCTGTGGCCTCTGCCTCAGGCGCTAGAGTGGCTCTGGTCGCAACATGGCAACGCCCAGGATAGGCAGAGCATCGCCCCCTGGTGGGCAGAGCTTCGCCCTTGGTGGGCGTGCCGGGTGGATCCCTGTCGGGCGCATGCGGGAGTCTGTCTGACTGTCTCTCCCTGTTTCCAGCTTCAGAAAAATGAAAATAAATAAATAAATAAAGAGTCACCACTAGGACCCAGATTCGAAACCACCAAGGTCACCAGCTTGAGCAGAGGCTCATCCAGCTTGAGTGCAGGGTCACTGGCTTGATCGTAGACATGACCCCGTCCGTGGTGGCTGGCTTAAGCCCAAAAGTCATTGGCTTGAAGCCCAAGGTCGCTGGCTTGACAAGGAGTCACTGGCTTGGCTGGAGCCCCCCTGGTCAAGGCACATATGAGAAAGCAATCAATGAATAAGGTGCCACAAATATAAGTTGGTGCTTTTCATCTCTCTCTCGTCTTTTCTCTCTCTCTCCCCTCCCCCCTCTCTAAAAAAGGAGCCATCACTCATAAGCTGACAAAGGAGCTGAGATGAAACCCTACAAACCCTTGATGACTCCAGAGGAAGGCAGATGAGGAGAGGGAAGGGGACGGGTACAGACAGAGAAGCAGGCTGCAGGCGACAGCAACAGCCGCATTAAACGTAAAGGGTCCAAACACTCAGCAAAAAGACAATGATTGTGCCGTTTGGCCTTTTAAAAAGGGATGAAATTTGGCTGCATGTTACAGTGTGGATGAACCTTGGAAATGCTCTGCTCAGGGAGAGAAGCCACCACAAAAGACCCCATCCTGTAGAGTCCCCTTGGTCAGAAGTCCCCAGAGCAGCCCAGTTCCCAGAGACAGAAAGGGGAATGCTGACTCCGGGGTCCCGCGGGAGGGAATGGGGAGCTGGGGTTCAATACGGGGCCTCCCCTCAGGTGGCGGTGACGAGAGCATTCTGGAAACAGGGGGAGGCGGGGGCTGCACAACAGAAGGCCTGCGATCAATGCCGCTGAGTTGTACGCTTGAATGGTTAACGTGGCCCGTTTTACGTTGTATGTATTCTGCCACAATTTTAAAAGTTAATAATGTAGTACGTCCAAGCCCGCTGAGTTGCATGGTTTCCGTGGGTGGCTTGTATGGCGTGTGAACTGTGTCTCAGGGACACTTTGCAAAAGAAAGGGGCTGAGGTGGTCAGAATCGGTTTTAAAATCATCCAGCAGCGTGAATGCCAGGCTCTGTTCTGGACCCTGGTGACGGAGCCAGCAGACACCCACCAGAGCCACCCGGTCCACTGCAGGACAGCCAGACACTGAGGAGGAGCCACTGTGGTGGATGTGACCAAAGAGGGGACGAAGATGACAGCAGATAGGGGCCTCCGGGAAGGTCTGGGCCAGGAGCTCCGTGGGCATTAGGAAGAGGGTTTCGGCCTAAGAAGGCCCCTGGGATGGACCCCACATGGCCAATGTTGGCCACATCATTTATAATAGCAAAAAACCAGCATCCTTCCAAATGTCTAAATGTCGGGGAGACTGTGAAGGGTTTTATGCTACAACCAATCCATGCAGGATTCTGCCATCATTAAAAATATATATATACTTTTCAAAAACAGTATTGAATAAGTTAGAAAAATGGTTGTTTCAGTCGGCTAAAAACATGAACTAAAATTGGTCATGTGATAAAATTATGGCACACAGCACAGGCTGGGATGTGCACACACACAGGTGACATGCAGATGTATAAATATATACGCACATGCACACACACAATTGCACATAGATACACGCACACATACATGCATATGCAGATGTAGATATGCATACGTGCGCACACAGATGCACACACATACATGCACACGCAGGTGTAGCTATGCACATGTACACACACAGATGCCCACAGATACATGCATTTGCAGATGTAGATATGCACACGTGCACACACATACACGCACACACAGATGCACACGCAGGTGTAGCTATGCACACACACAGATGCACATGTACACACAGATGCACACACATGTGTAGCTGTGCACACACAGATGCACACGTACACACATGCACACACACAGATGCACACACATGTGTAGCTATGCACACACAGATGCACACGTGCACACACATGCACACACAGATGCACACGCAGGTGTAGCTATGCATACACAGATGCACACGTGCACACACATACACGCACACACAGATGCACACGCAGGTGTAGCTATGCACACACACAGATACACACGTGCACACACATGCACGCACACACATACACACACACAGATGCACACGCAGGTGTAGCTATGCACACGCACACAGATACACATACACACATGCACGCACACACATACACGCACACACAGATGCACACGCAGGTGTAGCTATGCACGCGCACACAGATACACATATACACACATGCACGCACACACATACACGCACACACAGATGCACACGCAGGTGTAGCTATGCACGCACACACAGATACACATGTACACACATGCATACACACACATGCACACGCAGATGTAGCTATGCACACGCACACAGATACACATACACACACATGCACGCACACACCGCACACCTGGTGTCGCCCCTGCCTTTTCTGCTGAGGAGCTGAAGCCTAGGGGATGTGACCAGCGCAGCCTCAGGCTGGCCCCCCTCGAGTCGGCCCCTGGGGTCGTGCCCTCCGGTCCGGGATGCCTCTCACGGTCTCTCCCAAGGTGAACCCAGCCCCCGTGTGGTGACACCTCCCCTCTGCCCCGCAGCCCCCTGCCACGGCCCCGTGTCAGGGCATGTAAACAGGACTCTGCCGTGCCCTCGGTGCGCCAGCCCTGCGTCCTCAGAACAAATGAGAATCTTACTGGAATCCTCATAAATCTTCCCTTCCTGAGAAGCCCGAGGAGGAAGACGAGGGGACCAGGGGGAGGGGAAGGAGCGGAGCCCCTTGCTAATTCTTTCAAACTGCTGTTTATTGAAATGAGGCACCAGGGGTCAACCTGAGCTGGATCGATAATGGTCTGTCTAATACAATCAGCGAGGGCCGCCTGCCTCCCGCCCCCTCCCGCCAGCCCCTCGTCCAGGGGAGGGCCCTGAGTGAGGCCCAGAGGGCCGGCAGACCAGGGCCCAGACCCTGGCACCTGCCCCACCCACGGGGAAGCAGCACGTCCGTCTGTGGACATCAGGGTGGCTCCTCTCTCCCAGCTCCTGGCTGACCCCAGACGCGCCCAGGCTCTCTGTCCCTGCAGCTCGCCGCTCGGCGCGCTCCACCAGCTCAGGGCTGGGGCCAGGTGCAGCGAGCAGCAGCAGCGTCTCCTGAGCTGACCTCACCATCGTAGCCCACCTGGGGTGTCATGGGCCCCTCCTGGCTTTAGGTAACCGGCACCCCAGCCTGGGGCCTCTGGGACCTGTGTCTGGGTGTCCCCCACACGAGCTGTGGCCGAGCAGCCGAGCAGCCCCGCAGCCCCGTGCCTGGACCCTGGAGGTGGTTTCTTTTACAGGAGGGACCCAGAGGGTGGCAGGGGTCCCAGCCCACTCCACGCAACAGGCTCATCTGGAGATCTTACCCCCCCCACACCCGGTGCCCTGGAGACTGACCACACTAGGAAGGCTCTCCCGGGGCAGTGGGCTGGAGATCTTGTTCTGGGAGCGGGGGCAGTGGGATGGGGCTCCCATCTCTACCAAGTGGACCTGACATTCTCCGTGGCCTCAGGCATCGACTGCCCAGCCGCATGTCCTTATGTCCAGGCCACACGGGACCTCGAGACCAGTCCAGCAAGGATGCAGGAACCCAAGCCCACTGTAGTGTCGCGAGATGGCTGCCTCTTCCCTGGTCTGGAGACTGGAGGCAGGGGTCTCTTGGAAAAGCCTGGGAGGTGTGGGGGTCATCCACAGGCACCGGCTGGAATCCCCGGTACCCCGGCTGCCGACTTCCCAGTGATGATCCATCCGCCTTCCGCCCCCCCCCCCCCCCGCTTTATTTTGAAGCTGACAGTCTGAGAGTGACTGTGATGGATGGCCCGGGCTCAGCACTGAGAATTAGTCTCCGAGAGTGGATTCCTGGCTCTGCCCACCAGGTGAGGAGCATTAAAGGCGGGAGGAAGGACAACGTCCTTGTCCTCGTGAGGGGCGGTGGCCAGGTGAGGTACCAGCTGAGGGAGATGTCACTGGGAGGCTCAGCAATGGTCTGAGAAACAGGCCCCCACCGGCTGCGGGCTGAGCCCACCCAGGCTGGAGCCCTGCGCTTGCGTCCACGCCTTCCGGGCGAAGCCAAGTCCCCCCACCCCCCGCCCTGGTGTAGCTCTATGTCTGACTTCCTGCCGACCCCCCCCCCGCAGGCCTCAGTTTCCCTGTCTGCAGGGGAGGGGTTCGGGCGGCCCCCTCTGGCCCTGGCATGCTGAGATGAACTGGCAGGCAGTGCAGCCCAGGTTGGGGAGCCGGTGGGTATGCTGTTTGCACCCTCTCTCCCTGAAGATAAAGATGGGGTTTCCTTGTGGTTGGTTTTTGCTTTGTTTCTTAAAAGCCCCCAGCACGGGACAAGCCCCCAGCACAGGACAAGCCCCCAGTGCGGGCTGGAGGGGCCACAGCGGGCGGGCGGCGGGACAAGCCCCCAGTGTGGGCTGGAGGGGCCACAGTGGGCGGGAGGCTGGGTGGGCACGGACTCTCTCTTAAGTGGACCACCAGACACAGAGTGGGCGAGCCCCCAGCAGAGGGGCAGCCTCGGTGGTGCCCCACGCCCCGCCCTGGAATGGGGGAGGGTGGTCCTGGCCCAGCTGGCCCCAGGGCTCCAGAGCGGGGAGGGAGGGGGGAGGGGGGAACACAGCAGAGACGGAGAGGAAACCAAAAGCAAATTATTTTCGGGATTATGGCTCTGGAGCCCCGGCAAGATAGTGCCCATTTTTCATAGCAGACAAAAGCATTTTCCAAGGGATCAATTTTGCCTGTAGAAGTCTCCTTCTTTCAACCCACAATCCATCATATTCCCCCATTTGCAATTTCTCGGCGTCTGAGTGTTTTAAGTTTCCTATGAATTATTTTATAAAGCCTCCTTTCTTCCTGCTGAACCAGGGTGCTCTGGCCCCACCGGAGGGCTGACAACAAGGGGCTGGGGGCCCCGGGTTCGATCCCCTGGGGGGCCAGTGGCGTCCGCCCGCCCGCGGGGCCTTGGTAGTGACAGGATGCAGAACAGCCTTCCCGGTCAGAGGGGTCCCCGTCCTCCGTCAGCCCCTGATCCAGGTGGCCGGCATCCGTCAGAGACCCCGGGTGGACACAGGCACCCGGCCAGGCAGGTGGGGAGCTAGCGGGGGTGGGGTGGGGTGAGGCCAGCCAGCCAGCGAGGCCACCAGCCACCAGGGGCCGGGGGAGGAAGCTCTGGGAAAGTTTGTGAAGAGATTTATTCCGATACGCCGTTGAGGGAGGGTCATCCTTCAAGAGGCAGCGTGTATAAAAATTTCCTGGCCTGTTGATTGGTCTGTCACAGTGATTTGTGGCTCTTCCCCCAAGGTAATGGGGAGCAACTGGGCTGGTGAAAGGCAGCCGGACAGATTGCTGAACAGAACGGGGTGGGGGAAGCCGCCGCAGCCCTGGCAAGATTTATTGACCTCGACCCAAGAAGGTCCCTTCAGCACTTTTAATCTGGCCTCTGAGCCTGTCACCGGCACTGATTACGGCCGGACTGCTCACCGTGGGGACCTGGGAGGGGGGACAGAGGCTCGGGAGCTGGCCACACCATCTGGCCCGCTGTCTCTGGGGTGCCCCCTCCCCGAAGGCGAGGATGAGGAGAAGGCTTCCTCCTCTGCTGCCCTGACTTACCATCCGCCAAGACGGCTGCTCCGCTCCCCCTTCCCCCGCCGAAAGGAAACAACTTTATTGAGATAGAATTCACGGACAGTGACGTCCCGCCGTGGAAAGCCGGCACAAGGCCGTGACGAGTGGATTCACAGATCCGGCGAGGCCACTCCGGCCGAGGCTGGAACACGCTCATCGCCACAGGAGACCCCGAGGCCGTTCCCTACGATCCAGCCACCTTGCTCCTCGGTATTTACGCTGCGGCGTGGAAGGCTCACGTCCGCGCAGGAACCTGCACGCGGCTGGGCACCGCGGCTCTGTTCGCAATGGCCCACACCTGCGAGCGGCCGGCCTGTCCCTCAGGAGGGTGCTGGATAAATGAACCCCTGGTCCGTGCAGACAGCGCAATGTTACGTGTGTGCTAAAAAAACACCAGCTGAGAAGCCGTGAGCAGACCTGGAGGAACCTCCCGTGTGACTGGTCACTGGAAGGAGACTGTCCGGAGGGGCCATGGACGTGCAAATGAAAACCCTGTCAGGTACCACCCTACCTCACACCTGTCAGAATGGCAGTTATCAAAAAGACAAGAATAACAGGCCCTGGCCAGTTGGCTCGGTGGATAGAGCGTCAACCTGGCGTGTGGATGTCCCAGGTTCGATCCCCGGTCAGGGCGCACAGGAGAAGCAACCATCTGCTTCTCCACCCTTCCCACTTCTGTCTCTCTCTTCCCCTTCCGCAGCCAGTGGCTCGATTGGGTCGAGCTTCAGCCTCAGGCACTGAGAATAGCTCGGCTGATTCGAGCATCGGCCCCAGATGGGAGTTGCTGGGTGGATCCTGGTCGGTACACAAGCAGGAGTCCGTCTTTCTATCTGCCCTCCTCTCATTAAAAATAATAATAATAATAAGTGTTGGCGAGGGTGCAGAGAAAAGGGACCCCTCGTGCCCTGATGATGGGAATGCAGACTGATGCAGCCACTGTGGAAAGCAATGTGGTGGTTCCTTAAAACATTAAGAATAGAGTATCCACATGACCCAGTGATCCCTCTGCCTGAAAAAAAAACTTGAAAAGGTGTATGTGCAAGATATATGCACCTGCTATGGAAAAAAAAACCAGTATGGAGGTTCCTCAAAAAATTAAGAGTAGAATGACGTGTGATCCCCGCAATCCCAGTTCTGGGTATTTATTTGGTGGGAGTTACATCAGGATCTCAAAGAGACCACCTGCACCCCAGTTCATCACAGTAGTCAAGACGTGGAAGCAAGCCGTGTCCACCAACGGCTGAGTGCATACAGGAGACTCCGCTCTCGGCTACAGCGGAGTACCCTCAAGCCCTCAACGAGGAAGAACTCCTGCCATTCGCAACAACACGGATGGACCCCGAGGGCCTTCTGCTCAGTGAAAGAGGTCCAGCGGGTGGCAGAGAGAGAGAAACACCGTGTGATCTCACCCTCAGAGGGGATCGAAACCGGAGACCTGATTGGTGGTTGCCAGGGGTGGGTGGGGGGACAAAATGGGCGGGGAGGGGCTTGTCAAAG
Source organism: Saccopteryx bilineata (assembly GCF_036850765.1). Classification (NCBI taxonomy): domain Eukaryota; kingdom Metazoa; phylum Chordata; class Mammalia; order Chiroptera; family Emballonuridae; genus Saccopteryx; species Saccopteryx bilineata. The sequence goes on along the minus strand of NC_089491.1, from coordinate 1,556,574 downwards.
GGCACAAACTTAACAGTTATACGATACATGAGTCCTGGGGGTGTCAAGTACGGCTCCGTGACCTGAGTTAAGGCTAACGATGCTATGTACAGGAGGTCCTCGGGTTACGGCCGTCTGTCTCAACATATGACGTTGCGAGTTTAGGACGTTCACTCCCATAAACACTTAAAAAAATGGAGACGTGAGTATTTCGGCCTAGTCCTTAGCGCCGTACTTACGGACGACGTGGGCGAGCCGCTTCGTTTGCGTGCGGAAGAATACGCAGTGAGGCGTATGGGTGAGGGGGTTGGCGTGTAGTGCGTGTGTGTGTGTGTGTGTGTGTGTGTCCGCTTACCGACGCCAGTTTGGACTGTCACTACAGGACAGCGCCCAGCACAGTATATCGATGTCCTTTTCCTTTTTCTGTGGCGCAGCTGTGCGTTTATGTCCTAGATGATGGTTTGACAACTGTGTTAGGATAGGTGAGGGGCTTAGTTAGGCCAGGGTGTGTTTCGACTTACGCCAGAGTTCGGTGTATGTCACTGTTGTAGGGACGGAGCTGGGTGGTAGCCCGAGGACCCCCTGTATCTTGAAGGTGCTAAGAGAGTAGATCTTAAGAGCTCTTCTCATCAGGAGGAAAGAGGTGGCCTCGCAAGGCGATGGTGTGGACCAGGTACTGTGGTGACCACTCCCCGGACACCCGTGCATCGGGCCATCCTGTTGTAGTCCTTGGACCTGTCGATTATCTCTCAGTAAAACTAGGGATGGGGGGAAGGCCACATGCTGTAGGATTCCACCAATGTCATGTTCTGGAAAAGGCTGACTGTGGGGACAGTAAGGGGTCAGGGGTGGCCAGGGTCAGGGTCCGAGGCGGGGTGAACAGGTGGCTCACAGGGAACTTCAAGGCACTGACACTGCTCTGTATGATGCTCTCATGGTGGACACAGGACATCAGACATTTGTCCAAACCCACCACCAAGAGCGACCCTCCCGTCAACCGTGGGCTTGGGGTGATGGGGACGCGTCCAGACAGGCTCGTCGGCTGTAGCACACGGACCATTTCCGTCCCTGGCCACCACGGCTCTGCTTTCTGTCTGTGGCTTTGCCTGTTCTGGACAGTTCACATCAGTGGGTCAGACGCCGTGTGGCCCGTGGTGTGTGGCTTCTTCCACGGATGTGACGCCTCCCAGGGCTCCGCCGTGTGGTGGCCGAGGAAACGGGCCATCTGGTTTTTTCCCTCCTCTGTAGACGGGCACACGGCGTGTCCACCTTTCAGCCGTCGTGGACAGTGCTGTCCCTCGCGTCCCATGCGTTCCTGTGTGCAGGGACGGTCTTGTTCCCCCCGGGGGACACCCAGCAGGGAGGTCCGGGCCATGTGCTGGGTTTCAGTGTGATCGTCCGAGGAGCTGCTTGCTTGCTGGAGGCTGCAACGTATTTATTTTTTACTTACTATTATTTTTAAATTTTCTTTTTATTGATTTTAGCAAGAGAGGAAAAGAGAGAGAGAGAGAGAGAGAGAGAGACAGGCAGGCAGAAACACAGATCTGTTCCTGTAGGGGCCCTGACCAGGGACTGAACCAGCCACCCTGGGCTTCGGGATGATGCTCTATCTATAACCAACGGAGCCATCTGCCCGGGGCGCTGGAGGCTGCAGTTTTGTCTTCCCTGACACGCTCACTGTGCTAAAATCTATCAAGTACAGAAACTTGTTGAGAAGCAAGAGGAACGCCTGCCCTCGCCCAGCGCCCCGGGAGGCAGTCTGACCGCTGGTGCCGGTGCCCTCACCCGCCTCTTCTCCCTGGCCCGTGTTCCGTGCTCACCGGGACCGCTCGGTATTCTCAGCTGTGCACTCGCCTTTCTCGTGGGGCTTCCGACTCAGCATGAGGGGCCTGCCTTGTTGGGAAACCCTCCTACAGGTCGCTTGAAGTGGCCATCTATCAATCCAGCCGGGGAGGGGGGAGGGGGAGGGGAGGGGAGGGGAAGGGGAGGGGAGGGGGAGGGCCCTCCCTGGGCCCCCCCATTGGCCTTACGCTCTTTCCAGGAGCCCCTGGGACCCCGGGACTGTCTTGCTGGGCCACCTGGGCAGAGGCCCTGTGTCTGCAGGGCTTGGACGGTGGCACAGGGTGATCAGAGTGTGTCCAGGGTGTCCCCCCGGGGGTTGGCCCCGGCTAGCCTTCCCTCAGGTCCGTGTGTGATCATGGCCCATGTGAGGCATCTTGAGGACAGAGTCTCTGCGCAGCCCCCCGGGGCGGGGCAGGCTCAGCTGAGGGCAGTTGCCCTGCCTTCCTCTCACCCAAAGTTTCTGAGCCCCAAGCAGCGGGGTCTCCTGTGGCTTAGCTGCATGGAGGATGGTCCCGGTGACCGAGGGCAGTCCGGAGACCACGGCCACCCCCGCCAGACTTCTGAAGGACCAGGCCCTCTGCGGGGCTGGGGCTGAAAGCAGGCTTGCCCCCTTGCCCTGGAGTCTTGGGGAAATGGGGAAGCTATGGGGTGGTCCCCCTGTCACCTTCACGGGGACTGAACTCTCCTTTCTCCAGAGGGCTGGGAAACCTCTTGCATCTAAAAATCAATAACAACTCCGGGTAAAACCAGTGTCCGGAGGGAGACGCTGAAGGGAAATGACACGGAGCAGAGCTCATCGCCTCTTCAGAGACACCTGTCCCCGAGGCACCCCCAGGGCGCGGGGCGGCCTGGGGGTGGCCCGCAATCTATAACCCTGCGCGACTTGGAAATTAAATTCCCTTTAGCCAAAGAGAGCCTGGGCTTCAATCAGCCTGAAGCTTGTCCTGTCTTTCTCCTTCTCCTCGGAGCCCCAGCCCGGCACTCCCACCCGCGGAGGAGGCATCTTTTAAGTATGCAAATGGGGACACCTTGCTAACAGGTCAGCCCGATTGATTCTGCCGGTTTCATCAGGGAAATGAAATTAAAACGGAGCCGCGGCTGCCCCTCCCGGTTTGTCCTTCAGTTGCCCGGCTATTCTCCGGACACCCACCGCTCTCTCAGGCCCCGCCTGGCCCCTGACCCGGCCTCCTTGAGAACACTCACAGGGTACAGGGGTGAGGGGGACACGCCTGCCACAGGGCCCCCAGATGGGTCAGGTTGCACGAGCACCGGTGGTCCCTGGACGGGAAGGTGGGCCCCTCCAAGTGAGGGCCGGACCACACTGGCCGGGAACGTGACAGGAATTTGGGTCCCGGGGTCCCACGGAAGACCGGGAAGGGGGTAGGTATTGCTGGGGGTGGACCCTCCCCTCCCTCCCCTCCCTCCCCTCCCTCCCCTCCCTCCCCTCCCTCCCCTCCCTCCCTCTCTCCTTCTCTCTCTCCCTCCCCTCCCTCCCCTCCCTCCCTCTCTCCCTCTCTCCCCTCCCCCTCTCCCTCTCTCCCGGGAGTCAATGCGGGAGCGCTCATTCTTCACGGCGCTACCCATCCGCGTGCCCGCTCATTTGTTCCGTAGACGGCCACAGGGTGCTTGCTGTCTGACCGGCGCCTGGTGCTGGGCCCTGCAGACACAGAAAAGACCCTCACCCAGAGCTGATGAGAAGAACGTTGCTGCCCCAAGAGGAGCCCCTGGGAGAGGGAGGGGTCTCCAGGACCCACCAGGATGGCCCTGCGGTGGTGGGGTTTGCGGCTGGGATGCGGGGCGCCTCCCCGGTGGGCGGCCGACTGGATCGGCAGTGGTCTCGGCCTTCATCACTCATCACGACTCCCTCACCTCCCACAGCTGTTGGTTTGGCCGTCGGCCTTCCTCCCACCCCCAATGTCGGCTCTGCCAGGCCAGAGACATTGTGGTGAGCAGAGCTGGCCCCTGACTCAGCGCTGGGGACACTCCAGCCTCCGTGTGTGTGTGTGTGTGTGTGTGTGTGTGTGTGTGTGTGTGCGCGCGCGCGCGCGTGCGCGCGTCCTGACCCTCCCTGCAGCCCCGCAGGCCTGGCTCCAACATTGCCCTGTTTTACGAACAGAACTGGACCCCCCCAAGCCCTGTTCGCCGCCCTGGGGGGGCACTAAGTCCTCTCTGCCGGGAAGGGAGCCGGCTGACCGGACCGGGCGGCACCCTAGAGTGACCTGCTCTCTCTGGTCCTGCATCCCGGGTCTCACGGGAGACACCTCCCCCTCCGTGGCCCCATGCTGGGGTGGGATTTAGAGCTGTAACGTTAATTATCACACGCGCTTCTCACCGTGATTAAACTGATCCGTTCCCAACAATCAAGGCTACGCTGCATAATATATTTAATTAGCCAGATTTCCTGTGCATGTCGGTGGGACGGAAACTGGCAAGTTCTCTGTGTAATACACTTAATTCTGAGATAAATCATTGTTTGGAGAGACGCAAGCTGGGCCCACCCCACCCGAGGAGCAGGGGCTCTGGGGAGGGGGCTCTGGCATCCACCGTGGCCCCCAAGCTGGAGTGGTCGCCTCTTCCTGGAGCAATCCTGTCCTTCCTGGTGTGTGTGTGTGTGTGGGGGGACACTGAGTCGGGCTGGGACCCTTGGGGGTGCTGGCAGCAGGAGTCTCCCCACATTGTGCCCGGCACCCCCGCCGTGGGCTCTGGCCCCGGACCCTGGGGGTGGCGGTTCTTGCTCTTGTCCTCAAAGACCCGAAAGGCACAGTGCCACCCCCTCAGCAGGCTCCCCTTCCCTTCCCACCCCACGAGGACCAAGCATTTCTCCCTAACGGCTTTGCGGTCACTCCCTGGGGACAGGCCCTCGACCCTGGTGACTCCAGAGGGACGTCCGTGACTTTGGTGTTTCAGGAGAAGGCAGGAGTGACCAGGCTCTCCTGGTGGCTGGGAGTGAGGGGGGCCCCGGGGGCAGACAACACCGGCTCCAGAGACAGCTGGGAATAAGGTCCCCTGTCCCCAACTCATCTGGGCCCCCAGTACCCTGCCACAGCCCAGCCTTTGCCGCCCAGCTGGGTGGCCACCTCTCCCAGGACACCCGGCTCCGGACAAGCATGCCCTGCCTGCCAAGCCCTCTCAAGGCGGAGCTAGGAGCCTCCTTTTTTGGGGGGTGCCCATGTCCCCCTCTGAGCTCCAGGAGGACGAGGTGGCCGCCAGGGCCCGCACAACGTCACGGGGCGAGAGCAGAGCCAGGCGCGGAGGGCCGCGCTGTCCCCGGGGCCCAGCTCTGCAGACTGCGTCCCTCACATGGGACTCTGGGACAGGAGAGGCCCCTGGGAGCGTGGCTCCCTCTTGACCGCGTGCCCGCCCCAGGCTCTGGTTACCATGGGCGCTGCCATCTGCCACCCGCGGGGCTGGGCCTCCTGCATAATTCAGGCACCTTGGAGAGGCCCCGGCAAATGGTCTTGACAAGGCCCGACTGGCCCGATCGGATGTCGTGACATTGGACACGCAGTGAACAGGACACACGTGTCCTTTTGCCCTGTCTGGGCAGCCATGACGGGCTGGGCAGGGAGCGACGTGGGTGGTCTCCCCCCTGGGCGTGGGGGTCCTGTTGGCCCAAGACACAGCCATGGGATCAGGTTGCCTAGAGGGTGGGTGGCCGTGGGCTCCGACCCCAGCCTCCGACCCGGCGTGTGGCCTTGACCAGATTACCACACCCTTAGCCCCCCGGCCTCAGTTTCCTCATCTGTGAAAACCCAGGACAGCAGCTGCTGCTCAAGGTTGGGGGGGTGTGAGGGGCACCCCCGCGTGAGCTGCCCCCGGGCTCCCGGAGGCCAGCAGCTTGGGGGTCAGCTCGAGGTTGGGGTCCGGGAGACCTGGGGACCCTGTGGCACTGCGCCCCCCCCATGCCCTGCCCTCCTGCACGGGGAAACTGAAGAGGCAGCTGGCTCTTCTTCTCCTGTGTGACTCTGATGACGTCTCAGCTCCCGGAACCACGGCCACCCGCATGGCCACACGGCCTCTCCAATGGGACCTCCTGCTGCGTGCAGCCTGTGTCCTGGGCCGGCGTGCAGCCTGTGTCCTGGGCCGGCGTGCAGCCTGTGTCCTGGGCCGGCGTGCAGCCTGTGTCCTGGGCCCGTGTGAGGATCAGACAACATAGGAGCCCCGGGCGGGAGGGGCTCATCAAGGATCCAGAGACGCTTCCAGGACGCCCAGGGCTCACGGGGGTGGAGGGGGCTGGGACTCTGACCTTGTCCTTCTGTGACCGGGCTCAGCCCTCCGGGCACCACTCCTGTCAAGTGGGCACCCGCAGGGCGGGTAACCTGAGCCCGCCTCCCTGCTGCTGCTTTTTTAAGAAAAGGGGGATCCGTCCCTTCAATAATTGATGACGGGCTTGAACATTCACCCGGAGAACATCTGGCAGCTGAGGGCTCGCACCCCGTTGGCGGCATCAGGTTAAACTGACTCGGCAGAAGGGGAGGCGCTGGCGGGGGGCGGGGCGCTGGCAGTGGGAGGGGCCGGAGCTGTGCCCGCTGCCCGCTGCCCGGCCCGCAGGGCGGGGGTGCCCGGGGCGGGTGCTCTGCGCTCGGGGCTGCTGGGCTGATTCCCAGCAGCAGCTCAGAGAGGCACACGCACCCACTCACGCCGGTTCGCAGGCCCCCTGCATCACACGTGTCTGCGTGCACACCGCCACACGCACGCGCAGACTCGCACTGGTACCTCCACGTTATCCGTGCACGCACACGCCAGACCTATACGCACATTCCCTCCCGCGAGGGACCTGCCGCCCCAGCCCTGACTCGGGGGACGCCGCCCTTCAGCAGCACCCAGGGGGTCTCTTCACCCCCGGGCGGCCCCTCTCGGGACAGAGTGAGCTGCTGTCCAAGCCCCTCCTCGGATTTCTCTCCATTCCGTCCTCATCACTGTTCTACGCTGAGGAGACCGAGGCTGGGGAGCGGAGAAGCCTGCCCATCGCCACCCAGCTGCGCACCAGGTGGCCAGATGCCCAAATCCTCACTCTTACCTCCCGTGGCCCCCGCCCGGCCTAGGTCACACGGGGGCCTGGCACCCGGAGCAGCTGGTGTGGAGGCCCCAAGGGTAGGAGGCCAGAGCAGGGGGCTTCCCACCAGGTGAAAGGAGGCTGGGGTCCCTCCTGTGGGCTGAGGGGGAGGGGCATTCCTTCCCAGCTCCGGAGCCTTCTGGGACTCAGTCGCAGATTTAGGAGTGATGTCTGTGGAGAGGAAATGGGAGAGACCCCCAGGCCAGGCAGCACCTGCTTGGGGGTGATGAGGGAGAGGTCTTGTGCCCCCAGCCCAGAGGGCCCTGACCAGGTGGCTGGGGAGTAGACGAGCCAGCCAAGCGGGAGCCCCCCCAGTTCTGGCCTCAAGGTGCTGGAGTTCTTCCCAGAGAACGACACCCCTGCCTGCCCCTCCGCCCCCCAGCCCAGTCCCCCAGGGAGCAACTCACGCTCTGGGCCCCACCTGCAGTCCCCCCCTCCCCCGGTCCTGTGAAGGGCCCCCTTCCCAGCATGCCCCCCCCATCTCCCTGGTTAACCTCCAGTCAGTGATTTTCTTTTTTTTTTTTTTTTGTATTTTTCTGAAGCTGGAAACGGGGAGAGACAGTCAGACAGACTCCCGCATGCGCCCGACCGGGATCCACCTGGCACGCCCACCAGGGGGCGATGCTCTGCCCCTCCGGGGCGTCACTCTGCCGCGACCAGAGCCACTCTAGCGCCTGGGGCAGAGGCCAAGGAGCCATCCCCAGCGCCCGGGCCATCTTTGCTCCAATGGAGCCTTGGCTGCGGGAGGGGAAGAGAGAGACAGAGAGGAGGGAGGGGGTGGAGAAGCAAATGGGCGCTTCTCCTATGTGCCCTGGCCGGGAATCGAACCCGGGTCCCCCGCACGCCAGGCCAACGCTCTACCGCTGAGCCAACCGGCCAGGGCGCAGTGATTTTCTTATTACAGAAACACCGTGATGTGTCCCTTAATTCTGCCTGAGTTCCTGGACTCCCAAGGATGTCACCTGGTCAATGTCTCCGCTGACCGTGAACCTTGGCCACGTGTGCGGTCAGGGGAGCCCACCTGTCCCCAGAGCGGCCGTGTCCTAAGAAAGCTGGTCCCTCAGGAGATGCCTCCACTTCCCCAGCCAGCTGTCAAGCGGGGTCCAGCCACAGAACCAGCACCTCGGGCCTCAGTATTCCTATCCGTCCAGTGGGGCTATCATCCCTCAGACCCTCTCACGGAAGGGAGCAGGCACTCCTGTCCTCCTCACGATCTGCCCTGTCCTCAGGGCCAGTGCTGCCTGCCTGGCCGGGGCTTTGGGGGTGTCCACCCTCTTGAGTCCTCACCCCCAACCCAGGACTCCGTGGCAAAAGCCAGACCTGTTTGCAGATGGAGAACTCAAGATCTGAGGGCCGAGGCTCCCTGCCTGCCCTGAGTCATTCCTAAGCGGCTGGACTGGGCGGCAGAGCCGGCCACACAGACAGACCCCAGAGCGTAGTGAGTGGCAGTGGACTTGTGAGCTATGCACTTCATCCCCCTTCCAGCCTCTGTCCGGGTCAGTCTGCAGTCCTGCAGCAGGGTCCAGGGACAGTGGGCCTGGTCACTGATTCCGCCAGGACACACCCACCTGCCAGTCCCCTTCAGCACCAGACTGACCACCTCGAGACTGAGCAGGGTGCCCTGCTGAGCGGGCCAGGTGACCGTTTCCAGACCCCTCCAGGGGACAAGCTCCCTGAAGCCAATCTCAGTCAGTCCAGAGGCACGGGGGGAGACTGAGGCCAAGGTGGGGAATCATGGGCCTGTGTGTCTAGTCTTTCTCGGTCCCTGGCTGAGACTCAGGTGGGCCCAGCGCCATGCATGGGGCACAGTAAATACAAGGGCCACCCCTGGGATGACCCCCTGCTCACGTCCCAGCTGTGACGCCTGTGGCGGCGACACAGATGCAGCTGTTGCCGAGGTCATGGTGGGGCGGGTCCAGCTGTCGAGCACCTCCAAGGGTGGGCAGTGAGCTTCGCACCCACACAGCTCTGCCACCCCTCACCTCCTCCAAGCAGGCCCCCTGGACTGTGAAGCCGAGGTGGGGCAGGTTGTCCCAAGCATCCGGGGTGAGCAGGCCCCCCTCCATGGGGTGGGTGACCAGAGGCACCTGGGAATAGATGCAGGGGGAGGGCAGACCCAGCAGCGGCCCCCTCCTCCCAGGACATCCCCACCCTCTGCGGGCACCCTGGTCAGCCTCCCAGGTCACCCAGGGCAAAGGCCGCCTGGGACACGCGGGGACATGAATCATGTTTGAGGTTTCTCAGTTTTACAACCCGGAGACGGGCTTTTAAATGGCTTCAGCAGAGGTGAGAAATGGGGGTCTCGCTTTTATGAGGGAGGCTGATGGGCCCCAGGCACGCACGCCAGCCCGCACCCGAGACACCCCAGCCCCCCGGGGAGCCCCTGGCCGTGACCGATGATGAGGGAGAGCCCGGGGGACCATCCCTTCAGCTTCTAGAATAGTGATTCTGCCCCTCCATCATTGATTTCCCTGAGTTTTTAAAGGAAATTTTATTTGTTTGGGGTTTCTAGTCATTAGGCTAAAACCAGTAAAATAGAGCAAAATCAATACGTACCGGACAGAGCACAGCCAGTCCATATCACGATGCAAAGCAGACAGAATGAACTGCGGCCAGGATTCAGCCTGGGGGTGGGGCCGGGCACACGGGTGGACAGTGGACGTCTGTCAAGGGGAACCTCGGGTCGGTGGAGGGGGCAAGCCTCAGAACCCGGTGCCCTGGGTCCTGCCCGGGCCCCTCGAGCCCTCTGCCATGGTTAGAGCCTCTCCAATCCCAACACCATGGCGGCGAACTCCAGGGGTGGGAGCGCTGGGTGACTCGGCCCTTCAGAGCGTGGCAAGCTTTGCAGCCGGGTATCAACCGCACCAGCCCCCCGCCCCAGTCTGCCCCTGCGTTTTGGGGGGAGAGCCCACATGGACGTGACAGAAGCCCGGCATATGGGTAACCCCCAGCCCTCCTCTGGGCGCCCGCTATGCGCCAGGGTCACCACCCCCCCACCCCCGTGCGGGGACGCCAACGCAGCCGCATGAACAACAACACTTCACTGGGACAGGAGAGAGCAGGACTAAGCTTCAGAGAACGGCTGCAACCACACAGCTGCCGCCCCGGAAAGCTCCAGAAAGCTTCCCATGCTGCTGGGGAGGCCGGGGCTGGGCAGAGCTGAGGTTCTGGGACCACCGAGCAGATAGACCCCTGTCCACCCCAGGCTGGGGCTCCTACAGCCTCTAGCTCAGTGGGAACCTTCAGTTGACAAAACCTGAAGTGTGGGGGGGGTGGGAAGGAGGGCGGGGCAGCGATGGGGGCGGGGCAGCGATGGGGCGGAGGCAGCGATGGGGCGGAGGCAGCGATGGGGCGGAGGCAGCGATGGGGGTGGGGCAGCGGTGGGGGGAGGGCAGCAATAGGGGCGGGGGCAGCGATGGGGCGGGGCAGCGGTGGGGGGAGGGCAGCAATGGGGGCGGGGGCAGCGATGGGGCCGAGGCAGCGATGGGGGCGGGGCAGCGGTGGGGCGGAGGCAGCGATGGGGCGGAGGCAGCGATGGGGGCGGGGCAGCGGTGGGGGGAGGGCAGCAATAGGGGCGGGGGCAGCGATGGGGCGGGGCAGCGGTGGGGGGAGGGCAGCAATGGGGGCGGGGGCAGCGATGGGGCGGAGGCAGCGATGGGGGCGGGGGCAGCGATGGGAGGGCAACGATGGGGGCGGGGCAGCGGTGGGGGGAGGGCAGCAATGGGGGCGGGGGCAGCGATGGGGCCGAGGCAGCGATGGGGGTGGGGCAGCGGTGGGGCGGAGGCAGCGGTGGGGGGAGGGCAGCAATGGGGGCGGGGCAGCAATGGGGTGGGGGCAGCGATGGGGCGGAGGCAGCAATGGGGGCGGGGGCAGTGATGGGGCGGGGGCAGCGATGGGGCGGAGGCAGCGATGGGGGCGGGGCAGCAGTGGGGGGAGGGCAGCAATGGGGGCGGGGGCAGCGATGGGGCGGGGGCAGCAGTGGAGGCGGGGCAGCGGTGGAGGGAGGGCAGTGATGGGGGAGGGTGGCCGTGGGGGCGGGGTCAGCGATGGGCTGGGGGCAGCGGTGGGGGCGGGGGCAGCGGTGGGGGCGGGGGCAGAGATGGAGGGAGGGCAGTGATGGGGGAGGGTGGCTGTGGGGGCGGGGTCAGCGATGGGGGCGAGGTCAGCAATGGGGGCAGGACAGCGATGGGGGTAGGGGCAGCGATGGGGCGGGGGCAGCGGTGGGGGCAGGGGCAGCAATGGGGCGGGGGCAGCGGTGGGGGCGGAGGTAGCGATGGGGGCGGGGGAAGCAATGGGGGAGGGCGGCCGTGGGGGAGTGGGTGTCTGTGGAACCTGATACCAGCACTGTGGGAGCAGACTTCCCCACTCCCAGAGGCCTGTGATTTCTGGGCGCCTGTCACGACAAAGGTGTCTGGCACTCAAATTCCACAGAAAATTAAATCAATTATTACAGCGTCTAATGAAGAAACCCAGGTTTTAATTAAAGTAGGCTTAATTAAATGGCGAGCATGGTTCTGTCGATGCTGTGATCAGGACCGGAGCTGGTGGGGTGTCCAAGGAGACGGCACCAGCCTCTGGTGGGAGGAGATTGATGGGTCCCACACCTGAGGGCTGGCGGCAGGTGTGGCACGGTCACGGCAGCCAGGCCCTGCACCTGTTTCTGCCCGCGAGCCCTGGGCCCTGCAGAGAACCAACGACTTGCAGCCCAGCTGGACAGACCCGGCAGACAGCCCGCTCAGGGCCACCTGACAGAGGGGCAGAGGGCCCAGAGCCAGCGACACAGCAGGCTGGTGCCGGGGCCTCCCTATCCTTTGCCTGGGACTCTCTCTTCACAGGTGTCATGGGCACCTCAGCCACAGCAGCAGCCCCAGGGCACTCAGCATGGGCTTTCCATCCAGCCTGACCTCTGACCTGAGCTCCCTGCAGAGCTCTGGCTGGCGATGGATGAACCCCTCTCCACCTGCACATCCCGCCCTGACCGCCTAAGTTCCTCAAGTTCCCCTGGCCCTGAACCCCGGGTCTTCATGGTCAGTAGATGCAGAGGTCTGGTTGGTCAAAGCAGTTGTGTTTCCATAGAAACCTTCCCAGCCTTAGGTGTTCAATGGAGGATGGGGGGTTCAAGGGTAACCTGGTGGCCAGGCAGGATGGGGTGGCTGCCTGGTCGGCAGGGCACGAGGGGACAGGCCTGGGGTGGCTTCTGCAGGGTCGAGAGCTTGGGGGTACACGAGGGAGGCTTTGCCTTGGAGCCTGGGGAGGCACCAGCAGCGGCCTTGTGTGAGCAGTGGACGGAACATGTGTGGGCAGTGGACAGACCTGCATTCGGGTCATTGTGACTTCACATGTGGGTGCTTCTGCAAACCGGAGGTGGAAACAGTGGGACCCAGAACCACGCTGGGCACAATGGCTGTTGGGGACCGAATAAATAAACGGTATTTTTGCAATCACCTTTTTTCTATGAATAAAAGTGGATGTGCTTTGGGGTGCACGAACAGTAGAGCCTGTTTGCTGTGGCGTCCTCCTGAACCCGTGTATGTGTGTGTGTGTGTGTGTGTATCTTTATGTCCGTGTCTATCATTTATTTCAATTCCATACCTTTTCCTGTTCGAAGACCCCATAATAGACTCGTCGTGGCTGGACCGTGACAATTGGCGCCCATACGTGTGGCCATCGAATAAGGGAAAGAGGAGAGGTGATGGAACCCCCCAGAAGTGTGCACACGGAGTAAGTATTATAACTTCTAGAGAGTGAAGCTTTTAAGTAGAGTTTGGGGGGAGAGTATAAAAATAAAGTCACACGAAGTAAGTATAAAGCTTTTAGAGAGTAAAGCTTTTAAGTAGAGTTTGGTGAGAAAGTATAATAAGAAATAATTCGGGAGAAAAATAAATATGGGAGTTGTAGGATCAAAAGTGAGGGACCTTTTTCTTTTTGTACAAATGATTTTATTTGAGAAGAAGCTGTTTGAACAGAATGAGGTAGAAACAGAGGAATGTAAATATGAGAAAAACTTGGAGTCTGAGAATAACTCGGGAGATGAGACTATCACAGCTTTGGCCATTTTAAACTGCGCCTCCGCAGCTCTCTGCTCCCAAAGTCTTTGCCTCAGACCCCTGGAGATCCCCACCCCAACAAGCTTTGGATCAGGCTCGAGATGCAGGGGAATAAAATGGAGGAATTCAGCAATATTAGGCAAGGTCCTGATGAGCAATATCAAGAATTTGTTTCACGGCTGATTCCGGCAGTTGAAAGAATAGTGATAGAAAAAGAAGTTTATATCAGAATATGCGCTGATGTTGGGATTTCATACATGCAAGGTCTTGCTTTTGCCACAGCCCTTAAGGTGAGGATTCCAAGAATTTTTGATAAAAGGCAGGACAGATGAAAGAAAGAAGGTCAGGGAAACACTTCTGCCTGTGAATCTTGTTTCCAGTGCGGCGGCTGGGTTGGGCCCAGACTGGCAGAGGCTGCAGCCCAGGGGAAGGCAAAGCTGGGAGGTGAACGGGGAAGCCTTCCCCACCCTGGTAAACTAGGACTGCCGCTCAGCTGGGATTGAGGTGGAGGCTTTCAGCGGCCCATGATTCAGCATGATTAGGGTGCCAGTTGCAGCAGCTATTAGACTTTGAGCTTTAGTAAATAAAAAGACGTAAGAGTTTGGGGAAATTACAGCTTTTTCCCATTATTCTCTAACTTTCTCTAAACTATCATTTTTTTCTTTCCTGTTCCATGCCTGGAAAGAGGGCGAAGGGGGAGACTCTTTGGATGTGCCTAAACAAAAATCTCACAGGGTTGACTTGAGATTTTTCAAGAGAGACTTCTGTTTAGTATTTATCCTTACCACGTTCCTATTAAAATAGCCCTACGTAAGATCAAGCAGGCCACATTCTAATCTCTAAAATCCCGGGTTTCACTCTTGATTTGTGTGATTGTATGTGAGGTCTCCGTTTAATGTCTAAATGTGTGTTTTCAAGGCCTGAATTATGTTCTTGCATGCAAAAATTGGAAATGCTGGCTCTAATATTGTGAAAATAAAACATCATTCCTACAGATGTAAAAATTTAATTGGAACAAGTAAAGTATGCTCACTGAAATTTGGATAAAATAAAATGTAGAACCTAAACTTTCTAATTTGGCCAAACTGTTCCCAGCTAAAGATGCTGCAGCTGCAAAGCTTGAAGCAGGGTGGATTTGTTTAACAAAGGTGTAATTTTTTTTTACTCTTTGAATTGCCTGTTGACTGATTGGGTAGAAGTGTTTTGATGGATGTGGGAATATTGCTTGAAAGTGCATTTGCTGTATTTTGTTGGAGGTTGGCATTGAGACGGGTGTTTCTTGCAGTTTTTGAGGTCAAGGTGTTGTGGAGTGTACTCAACAAATGCTTAAGGGTCAATTGTAAATAATATATATATAAGAAAAAGGGGAGGGGGAGTCATGTCCTGGAACTCCTGCAAATCTATTTACTTTGAAGAATTTCTTTTGAATGCTGATGTACAGGAGACACCAAACCTCTTTCTTTTGCAAACTTCTACCTTCTTTTATTTGATCCAGCTAGTAACACTGTTGGTCTTTTTCTAAATAGTTCCAGATGTACAGAAAAAGTTTATATAGGTGGATGTGGACCCTCAAAACCCTCAGCAAGATCTTCTGAGCATGGCTTTTCAGGTCTGTAATGACCAAGAGGAAAAGAAAAGGCAGACAAAGCCCAGAAGAGATCAGGAAAAATACCAGCTCCTGGCACACACCCTTAAAGGCTCCAATGCCCCAAAGGGGCCTCACAGGACTCGTCAGGGCCCTGCTTCAAGAGTAGAAAGGAAGGTCATTGAGCTAAAGCCTGCCAGGCTTCTCTGCCCCCACCAGGGCCATACCTTTGCTGTGGGAAAAAGGAACACTGGAAGGTAAGCTGCCCCCTCACTCCTCCAAGGGAGGGTTCAGTCTCTTCCAGCCCTGCTCCGGCCACCTGTGACCTAACCCTGCCCCGCCTGCTGGGACTTGTCACTGAAGGCTAAAGGTGCCCAGGGCCATCGGCCCCATCTCACATCACCGTGGATGAGCCTAGGGTATTTCTTCCAAGTGGCAGGTAAACTGATCTCATTTCTTTTTTTTTTTTTTAATTAAATTTATTTATTTTTTTTTAGAGAGAGGAGAGAGAGACAGAGAGAGAGAAGGGGGGAGGAGCTGGAAGCATCAACTCCTATATGTGCCTTGACCAGGCAAACCCAGGGCTTTGAACCGGCGACCTCAGCATTTCCAGGTCGACGCTTTATCCACTGCACCACCACAGGTCAGGCCTGATCTCATTTCTTGTGGACACGAGGGCCACTTACTATGCCTTGCTTAAATATTTGGATTTTTATTCATCCCTCGAAGATCTCTGTTGTGGGTGTTGATAGTCTTTATTTCCTGCTGCTTTGTTTAATATATAGTGTTTCCTTTATTCCTCCTGCCTCAATGCCCCATGCCTATTTTAGTCTGGGACCTGCTCCTAATTTAGATGAATTTGCCTCTGCCACCCAGCATAGTGTATCCCAAGGTTCTCTTCACCACCCTACGGCTGCAGAGCTGCAGGGAAAGGCACCCTGGGTTCATCTCTCCAGTTTAAAGAAAACAGAAGCTCCTACGTGCTGCAGATGGCTTTTCCAGTCTACCTGAATTGTTACCAGTTAGAAGCAGTGGTCATTGGGACTTGGACTCTAGCTGAAAAGCATGGAAATGTGACCACAACTCCAGTGCCTTGTGGACTTTTCCTGAATGTGTGTGACTCCTGCTCCTTGGGACACTTCTCAGACTGAAGTGGGGTTGGGTTACATTTACAAATAATATGAAGTGGTGATGGTGTCAACATGGACTTGGTGAAATTATGTTTAACGTGTTAAGGACATTTAAGACTGTAAGAATTTTATTATAGATCCCTGTTGTATTAGTTAAGACTTTGCTTGATAATCTAATAAGCTCTAATTACTTAATTGTATTAGGATACTTGTTTTAGTATCTGTTAGCATTGGTTATTTCAATTTTGCTGTTTATTTTATAGTTTTCCAGTCCGCCTCCAAATTGGAACATGGGAATTCAGAATAGTATGAATCACAGCACACGAATTCAAGTTTTAAAAAATAGAAAGGGGGATCTGTTGGGGACCGAATAAACAAACAGGGTATTTTTGCAATCTGGACAGAGGTGCTGGGCCCAAACCCCACCTCACCTGCCTAGTTAACAAAGAGCTACACCTGATTCTCATTTGGCTCATCCGTGTTCTCCAGAGGAGGCTGGAAGCTAGTTTTTTATTAGTGTAAAGTAGATTTGGATGGTGTGGTGGGGTTGTCTTTGAGTTGCCTTGGAAACTTAATTGAATTGCTGATGGACTACATTTTTTTCTATGAATAAAAGCGGATGTGCTTCCGGGAGCAGGCACGTTATGGCTCAGGACCAGTACAGACTGTTTGCCGTGGCGTCCTCCTGAACCCATATATATATATATCTTTAAGTCCCTGTCTATCATGTATTTGAATTCCACACCTTTTCCCATTCGAAGACCCCGTAATAGACTTGTCGCGGCTGGACTGTGACAATGGCAGACAGAAGCTAACATCTACACACACTCTGTCCTGGCCAGACAGCTCAGCGGGTTAGAGCGTCGTCCTGAAGCACAGAGGTGGCCGGTTCCATCCCTAGTCGGTCAGGGCACATCCAGGAACAGATCTATGTTCCTGCCTCTCTCTCTCTCTCTCTCTCTCTCTCTCTCTCTTTCTCTCAAAACCAATAAACATTTAAATATAAATAAATAAAATCTACAAACACAGCTAACTCGACCAAAAAGCAACCCCAGCTGGTGGGACCCCTCCTGGACCCTCCCACCCGGCTCCTGAACCAGGCTGGAACCCCAAGGACATCTGGACACTCGGGCACTGTTTCCCACACACGGTCGTCGCTGCTTGGGCAGATTCAGCGGGAACGGTGGCTTCAGGCGGCCCCCTGGGCAGCAAGCTGCCCCTCACCCCTGCCCCCTCAGCTGGCAGGTTCAGTCAATTCCCTCTCGTGCTGTTAACTCCGGAGGGAGCCGCCTCCCTACCTGTCTGTCCAGCTGTGGACACCCCCTCCAGAGCACTGAGGCCCCTTGGGTCCTGCAAGCCTCCCCTCCCCTCCAGCTCTGTCCCATTGACCCCCTCCCCATTCTCAGGCTTACAAGCTGTCCCTACACCCCGTCCAGGCCCCCAGAATCTGATGGATGTGTGTCCCCGTGATGCTGTGTGCTGTGAGCGTCCTACCTGGGCGCCGAGAACCAAACAGCATAATAATAGTAATAATTTTTTTTAAAAAAGCACCTTGGCTGTGATTGTCTGATCTATATTTATCTCACACATGCCGAATTAATAAGATACCGGCTTTAAGGAAACCATGGCAACCGAATGCAGAAAGGCTTGTCCCGGCAAATAGATGAATTCATAAATAACCCTGAAGTGCTGATATCAACAGTCGCAGGGCCCTGCTGCAATGCTAATGCGGTGTGTACCTCATGCCCGCGTCCAGGCTGGGCCACCGTGGCATCGCCCTCAGGGGGGACAGACCCCCAACTGTTACCTGGAGCTTGCGTGAGGTGGGTGAGTGCTCTGTGGCTGGTTGGGCAGGACCCCTTGCAGAGAGCTCAGTCCCCGCGCCGTGGGGACAGTGTCTGCAGATAAATGGCCCTGGGGTTGGAAGGGTGGACACACAGGGAAGCCAGCTCTCTCCCTCCATCTCTGACAGCCAGGTGGGGGCAGGGGAGAGGGGGTGGGGCTCCGGTAAGGAGAAATTCCTTCATTCTTCCCACAGATGTCTACCGGCCTCCAAGAATGTGGGGGCGGCCGGGCAGCGGTATCATGGGAGCCTCCCGACCCCGGAGCAGGTGACCCCGCTATGCGCACTCAGCGCTGACAGAGCCCTGCAGGCTTCCCCTGATCCAGAGCCTGCCAGGACCCCCACCTCCTCACCCCAGGCCCCCAGGGACCCCTGCTTTGGCTGCCCTGGCCCTTCAGTTTAGCATTTGAACAACTCACTGGGGCTGATTGTGCCCAGAAGCACGAGCCCACCAAGGGGCCACCCGCAGAATGTGACTAAGCCACGCTTTCCAGGTGTGTGTCCACGTGGAATTGGGCACTGCCCGCAGTGGGGTCTGTGAGACAAGCCAGTGGTCAGGGCTTGGCCTGGCAGCTGGCCCATCCTGAGGACGTGTGTTCCTTTGCCCCCAACCCGGCATCTTCTCTTCTAAAGAGTGTGAGCCCGGCCCTGGCCGGTTGGCTCAGTGTGTGGAAGTCCAGGGTTTGATTCCCGGCCAGGGCACACAGGAGAAGCGCCCATCTGCTTCTCCACCCCTCCCCCTCTCCTTCCTCTCTGTCTCTCTCTTCCCCTCCCACAGCCAAGGCTCCATTGGAGCAAAGTTGGTCCGGGCGCTGAGGATGGTTCCATGGCCTCTGCCTCAGGTGCTAGAATGGCTCTGATTGCAACAGAGCGATGCCCCAGATGGGCAGAGCATCGCCCCCTAGTGGGCATGTCAGGTGGATCCTGGTCGGACGCATGCAGGAGTCTGTCTCTCTGCCTCCCCGCTTCTCACTTCAGAAAAATACACACAAAAAAGAGTGTGAGCCCTGGTCCCCGTCTAGCCTGATTCCCAAGGGTGAATCCAGACGAAAGGGTGAGAGCCGGGGTGGGGGGGGAGGGGGGACAGGGGGAGCACAGGGGACTTTAGGGTCAGAGAAACAGCTCCGAATGATGCTACAGTGGTGGACACAGGACACTAGACATTTGTCCAAGCCCGTGGAATATACAACACCGAGTGACCCGGAAGTCAACCACGGACGTCTGCATTGGTTCCTCCATTGCAATAAATGGGTCACTGTGGTGGGTGGCACTGACAGGGGGGAGCTCATGCATGAGTGGGGGGAGGGGTGAACAGGAAATCTCTGTTTTTCTCAGTTTTACTGTGAAGTAAAAAGGTGTGTGTGTGTGTGTGTGTGTGTGTGTGTGTGTGTGTGTAGCAGAACCCTCTGGGTGGGCCTCCACTGCCGTTACTATTCATGCTCCTATCAGACCATCTCCTTATTAAGAGGCCTTCTCTGCTTCTCTGAACCCCCCAAGTGGCCCCCTAATGGAGCTGTTTTTCCCAGGCATCACTGGCCTGGGTGTGAGGCCCCCTCGTGCCCGGAAGAATCATTCGCCCACCAGGTATAGATGTTTGTCTCAACCCTGGGGCGGCTGGGGACACAGTGGGCAGGACTGGGGCTGCCTGGGGTGGGACTAGACCCCCCCCAACAGCCCCAGGGAGAGGACCCTGTGAGCCACTCAATGATGCTGCAGACTCCTGTCCATCCCTGCCCTGACCACCCCCGGGGAGACCCTGGGGCCAGCAGTGGCCAGCAGTGGCCAGCAGCCTGGAGTCGTGAGGATGGAGTAGGGGCCACTCCTGGAAGGCCGCCAGCTTGTCCTTGGGGTCGCTGACTCTCTCAGCAACAGCTGGGCTGAGGGCTCTGTCAGCATCCCAGTGGCCTGTGGACTGGCCTAGCTCAGCTCCCTTAACAGGGGCCTGATGAACGCCCGACTCCCCGATGTGCCCCAGGCAGGGGAGCCTCCAGGAAGGCTGGACCCCTGACCTGGCCCTGAGTCCTAAGAAGGTGTCAGATGCCTGCCTTACCCCCCCCCGCTCCCCCCACCCCCTACAAGCCGGCTTCTGGTTCAACTCCACATCCTCCACCTCCTCACCTGTGAAGTGGGGTCCCCTGCCTCTCTCCCTCGGGGTGTCTGTCTCTGTCTCTCCCTGTCTGTGTGTGTCTGTGTCTCTGACCGTCTCTCTATTTCTGTGTCTCTCTGCTATTGATTGAGGAAGGGACCTGATGCCGCAGCCTAACCTGCTGCCTCTCCACGCCCACCTGGTGACATTGCTTCAGGAGGAAGGAAGCCCCGCGCGCGGGGGTGGGGGTGGGGAGGGTGAAGGTGGGTGGGGAGGGTGAAGGTGGGAGGGGGGTCTCTTAGCACTGGGGGGTGGGCGGGGAGCTGCGGAGTAAGTCCTGCCACCTCCACCATGGCCACCCACATCTCCGGGCGCAAACCTGGGGTCCGGGGAGCCTGCGGAAAAGGCCACGGCCGCCCCCTAGTGTCAGCAGACGGAGCTGCTCGAGGCCCCCCCCCCCCGCCCTGACACCCCACCACACACACACATACACACACACACACACACACACACACCCCTACCTCCCACACACGCCTCCACGGGGGTGGGGTGGGGGGTGGATACGAGCCTCCCGGGACAGAGACTACCCAATAAGTTCCTGCGGGTTCCCCATATCTGTGTGCCCCCCACCGTGCTCCGGGGGTCCCCATATACAAGGGGGTGCAGGTCCCTTCTGGGCTCACCCCTAATAGTGGGCACCCAAGATGCTCCAAGGAAGCCTGGGCCCCCGGAGCGGCTGCACCCCGACCCGCAGCAGCGCCCCGCCTCGCCCCCCTCCCCCAGTCTTGCTGACGTCCCTGAGATTAGCTGGGACTCCAGGAGGAAACTGAGGCACAGAGAGAGGGAGCGACCCGGCGTGCCCCGGGTGCAGAGCTGCCCAGCCTGCACGCGGTCTCAGGGAGACGCTGCGGCCCGAGCCTGGGGGACCCCGGCTGGAGCGGCATCCTGGCCCGGGGGCGCCCCCTGCCGGCCTCCGCGCACACAGCAACGCCGAGCGCAGGCGCGGAGCGGAGGCGCGGCGTGGGGACTCTCCTCGGCCCCCCTGTGCCGCGGCGCGGGCACCCACAGCAGTGGTGCTCGGTTGGCGTCAGGGACCGCTCCTGCTACACTGCGCAGGCGCTAAGATGTGCACCTGTTCCGGTAAGAGGCACACCTGTCAGTGCTGACACCTCCATGGTCCTCGCAGGTGAAGGGGGACGATGCCAAGCAATATCTTCCGTTCTCCGCGGCAAATAAATTGATAGTGGGCCCGGGGGCCATGCAGTCTTTTTGGTTCACGGAGTTGGCAGCCCTGAGGGAGCGCAGAGGGCTGTGATGATCCCCTTTAACCAGAGAACCTGCCCGAGGACGCAGCCTCTATAAGGAGCAGGCTCTCCACTCCCCAGGACTGGGTGTGAAGGGCCGCAGGAGGCCTCCCCGCAGACCCAGACCACGCGTGGAAAGGGAGCTCGTTGAACAGCCCGGGCAGCACAACACGCGAAGGTGGGCGTGGAGGCACCGGCGCTGGGCGGGATCCATCCCAGCACCTGAGTCCGGGACCTGCAGACCCTCGGTGCTCCCTGGAGCCAGCAGGGGAGCCTCATAGGACCCAAGGACAGGAGGGATAAAAGGGAGGAGGTCTTCCATCTGCCGAAATGTCATCCCAGCTGTGCTCTCCTGGACGTGATCATTGAGCATAGCGTCTCCATCTAACCCTTAGGTTCAGCTTTACTGTCGGTACGTTTAAGTGTGTACAGCAAAAATCCAGCATTCTTTTTGGGCCACTGGGCCCATGCACACCCACCGTCTCCACCACTGTAACCATGGGACAGCACACATTTCTTCTGAAAAATGACCTCCTTCAGGTGTCTGTGGAGCCCACCCGCCTCAGCGATGACGAGGGCTCTCTTTCCCCAAGGCCTGGGTGTTTTTTTTATGGCTTGTTATGGAAATGACAGGAGACATGATTCCGTTAGCTGGTTCTCAAAGCTGGTGTCTGTCCCAGGGAGAGGGGGTGAGGGTTGCAATGGCAGAAACTCAGGTGTGGGGGGGTCCCCCAGCCTGAAACCTTGCCCCCCTTGGTTATCTGCTGCACAGGGGCAGTGGGGGGCTTGCCACGGCCAGTCTCAGGAGGCTGGAAAAGTCAGCCCACGTCGACCACCCATCCGGAGGGACGTGAACTGTGCGTGCACACGGCGTGATTTATTAGAACAGAAACTGGAACGGATGCACGTGTCCAGTCAGAGAGGGGGGACGAGGTGGCAGGACACTGGACAGCAGATGCACGGATGCACGTGTCCAGTCAGAGAGGGAGGACGAGGCGGCAGGACACTGGACAGCAGATGCACGGATGCATGTGTCCAGTCAGAGAGGGAGGATGAGGTGGCAGGACACTGGACAGCAGATGCACGTGTCCAGTCGGAGAGGGAGGACGAGGTGGCAGGACACTGGACAGCAGATGCACAGATGCACGTGTCCAGTCAGAGAGGGGGGACGAGGTGGCAGGACACTGGACAGCAGATGCACGTGTCCAGTCAGAGAGGGAGGACGAGGTGGCAGGACACTGGACAGCAGATGCACGGATGCACGTGTCCAGTCAGAGAGGGAGGACGAGGCGGCAGGACACTGGACAGCAGATGCACGGATGCACGTGTCCAGTCAGAGAGGGAGGATGAGGTGGCAGGACACTGGACAGCAGATGCACAGATGCACGTGTCCAGTCAGAGAGGGAGGACGAGGTGGCAGGACACTGGACAGCAGATGCACAGATGCACGTGTCCAGTCAGAGAGGGGGGACGAGGTGGCAGGACACTGGACAGCAGATGCACGTGTCAAGGCAGAGAGGGAGGACGAGGTGGCAGGACACTGGACAGCAGATGCACGTGTCAAGGCAGAGAGGGAGGATGAGGTGGCAGGACACTGGACGGCAGATGCACATGTCCAGTCAGAGAGGGAGGACGAGGTGGCAGGACACTGGACAGCAGATGCACGTGTCAAGGCAGAGAGGGAGGACGAGGTGGCAGGACACTGGACAGCAGATGCACGTGTCAAGGCAGAGAGGGAGGATGAGTTGGCAGGACACTGGACAGCAGATGCACAGATGAACGTGTCCAGTCAGAGAGGGAGGACGAGGTGGCAGGACACTGGACAGCAGATGCACGTGTCCAGTCGGAGAGGGAGGATGAGGTGGCAGGACACTGGACGGCAGATGCACAGATGCACGTGTCCAGTCAGAGAGGGAGGACGAGGTGGCAGGACACTGGACAGCAGATGCACGTGTCCAGTCGGAGAGGGAGGATGAGGTGGCAGGACACTGGACAGCAGATGCACGGATGCACGTGTCCAGTCAGAGAGGGAGGACGAGGCGGCAGGACACTGGACAGCAGATGCACAGATGCACGTGTCCAGTCAGAGAGGGAGGACGAGGCGGCAGGACACTGGACAGCAGATGCACGTGTCCAGTCGGAGAGGGAGGATGAGGTGGCAGGACACTGGACGGCAGATGCACAGATGCACGTGTCCAGTCAGAGAGGGAGGACGAGGTGGCAGGACACTGGACAGCAGATGCACGTGTCCAGTCGGAGAGGGAGGATGAGGTGGCAGGACACTGGACGGCAGATGCACGTGTCAAGGCAGAGAGGGAGGACAAGGTGGCAGGACACTGGACAGCAAATGCACGTGTCCAGTCAGAGAGGGAGGACGAGGTGGCAGGACACTGGACAGCAGATGCACAGATGAACGTGTCCAATCAGAGAGGGAGGACGAGGTGGCAGGACACTGGACAGCAGATGCACGTGTCCAGTCAGAGAGGGAGGACGAGGTGGCAGGACACTGGACAGCAGACGCACGGATGCACGTGTCCAGTCAGGGAGGGGGGACGAGGTGGCAGGACACTGGACAGCAGATGCACAGATGCACGTGTCCAGTTGGAGAGGGAGGATGAGGTAGCAGGACACTGGACAGCAGATGCACAGATGAACGTGTCCAATCAGAGAGGGAGGACGAGGTGGCAGGACACTGGACAGCAGATGCACGTGTCCAGTCAGAGAGGGAGGACGAGGTGGCAGGACACTGGACAGCAGATGCACGGATGCACGTGTCCAGTCAGAGAGGGAGGACGAGGTGGCAGGACACTGGACAGCAAATGCACATGTCCAGTCAGAGAGGGGGGACGAGGCGGCAGGACAATGGACAGCAGATGCACAGATGCACGTGTCCAGTCAGAGAGGGAGGACGAGGTGGCAGGACACTGGACAGCAGACGCACGGATGCACATGTCCAGTCAGGGAGGGGGGACGAGGTGGCAGGACGCTGGACAGCAGATGCACAGATGCACGTGTCCAGTCAGAGAGGGGGATCGAGGTGGCAGGACACTGGACGGCAGATGCACGTGGCCCTTAAAGGGAAGTTAGGCGAAGAATGTTCACTGGCAGGGAACCATTCATTCTGAGTCAGGGCAAGCCTGGTGTGCAGCACGGTGCCTGTTTTGCCTGTTTTCACAATCAAACAGCACAAAGCACTCCACCTGGCTGCCGTCTTGCCGTCCAGGGTCCCGGGCCTGAGCCAGCCTGTCCTCCCAGGACATCCCACAGGGTTCAGGGGATGCAGGGGAGGCAGAGTATGTGCTGATGACGGTCAGAATATGGGGACAGGGGTAAAGAGGGGTCCCGAAAGCACAAGTCCTGTGTGGGTCTCGGGGCATCAGCTGTCTGCCCGGGTGTGGGTGGTCCCACTGGATGGACAGTCTTCTGCTGGTCGGTGGCCTGAGTCATGACCACCCACATATCCAGGTGTGCGCAAAACCTGGGGTCCAGGAAGCACACGCTGGGGTCCCCACAGCAGGGACCTCCTCTCCCCCCAGGTCCAGGTGTCAGGCACAGGTTCATCCCTGACCTGACTGCTTGTCACTGCACCTCCTCCCACAAAAACAAGGACTAAAGCCAGCTGAAGTCAAAACCCTTGTTTACTGAAAAATCCAAAGCAGGAGCAGGCGGGCTCTGAGGGAGATGTCAGGCGAATGGAACTGTCCCAGGGACGTGCTTGTCCTCACTGTTCTGGAAAAGACAAAGGGAGCCAGAGCTCACAGTTGACGTGAGCACCGGGCTTGGGAGCCCAGCAAACCAGAGTGAGATTTGTGCGAGGCGGTGATGTGGGGCCTGGTTCATCCACGTCACACACACGCGAAGGCCACTGTGTTCCCAGGACAGCCTGCCTATAGATAGATGCTACATCCATGAGACGGAAGGGAAACTGCTGCCCACCCAGAAAAGCGTGGTCCCTGACCTCTGACCTCCGAGGTCCTGTCCCGTGCTTGCTCTACGGAGGATGGAGGACAGAGGACCAGAGGACGGGGAGGGGGCTGAACCGCCCCTGCTCCCTGTGGGGTGCGCCCCATGGCCATCCATCATTTCCGGCCTCCAGATCATTCTGGGGATGATTAAATTAGCGGATGCAATCATGCTCTGGAGCAAGTTAATTGAGAGAATTTATTTGGGCCTGACAGTTTTATGCATGTTTGATTAAGTATTATAAGGTTGGTTTTTGATTTTGCATAATTTAACTTTAAATCCTGCGCTGGGGGGGGCCCATCAACCACTAACGACCAAAATAAACCTCTTTTAAGATGCATCTATTTATAATTTATTTCTGAGAGCAATGTCTTTTTTTTTTTTTTTTTTTTGGTGCTGTTGTTGGAGTGACAAATATACTCCAAGTAACATTTTGAGCCATTGCGTTTGCCATCGAAATCTTCTGCAATGTGTACGATTCATTAAAAAGTTTTGAAAGAAGTGCCGGTTTGCATTTATATTGCAACAAGTGACATACAAACGCCTGTGTTTGTCTTCCGAGCGTGTGCAGTAAAAATATACAGCCGCCTGACCAGGCTCCTGGGAGCCAGACAGAATGCTTACACCGGGCGATGACAGCTTGGCCACAGACCATCCCTGCTGTCAGCACAGCCCTGCTCAATCACCAGGAGGATGAGTTGTGGCTTCCGTGAAATTAGCACAGAGAAGACAGGCAGCGGACAGGGGGCCGAGCCAGGGTGTGGGCGGGCTAACCTTGAGGGCAAGCTGTCCATGCCCGTCGTGGCCTGGGTCTGGGTTTTAGGAGGGCACGTCCATGTACTGGCAAGGGCTGCTACCTGGGAGGAGGAGGTCAGAGTCACTAAGAAGCTGGGCTGTGTGACTTCTTTGTTGTCCCTGGGAGAAGGTGGGGTCCAGGTGCTGTCTGGCTCATGGGGAAGGCTGCACACTTTGGAAGGGGAAGCCATTTGTCCAACCCCAGAGCTGGCTCCTATAACTTGGGGGGTAAGGGGGGGAGGTAAGGGACACACTTCCGAAATGAGGGCAAATCTATAAACTATAAGCTATACTCCAGCCGCCCTGGACAGTCCCAGCATCAGTCACAGAGCCTGCAGACGAGGGTCCCTGTACCCTGCCCTGCGCACACGTGTGACTGCGTCTCTGGGGTTCAGACTGAACCTGGGTGGGGTGGATGCCATGGGTGTCACCGGCTGATGCCAGGCTCTCACCTGTTGCTCTCCACAGCCCAGGTGTCCATTTTATTTTATTTTTAAGATTATTTATTTATTTATTGACTTTAGCAAAAGAAGAGAGGAGACAGACAGATAGACAGAAACATCAATCTGTTCCCGTAGGCGCCCTGACTGGGAATCGAACTGGCAACCTCTGCTCTTCAGGAGGGTGCTCTAACCAACCGAGCTATCTGGCCAGGGCATCCACCTCCATTGCCTGAATGCCCAGCATAAGTCAGGCACTTTCATCGACTGATCAGTCCAGCAGCCCCCCCCCCATGCACTACCCCACACACGATCTCCACATGACTGCCATCTGCTCCCCATGTGCTCCCTGTGTGCCCTCTCCTCCATGCGCCCCATACCCCCGTGACCAGCATCCCCCCCCCCCAGCACCGCAGCTGTGTGCTATAAGGGAGCTTCCCGGGAAGTCGGGGTGGATGTCCCACAGCTGCCTGTGACCTTGTCCAGGAAATCACGGGGGGTCCCTGGAGCCTCCGGATCTGGTCACTAAGACAGCCCAAAGCCAAGGGGAGAAAAGTCTCTGGATGGCAAGGTGACTGCAGGGCTGTTTTGGAGGTGATGCCTTGGCACCAGCAAGTGGGGGAAGGGGCTGGGAGCGCAGGGCACAGCCAGGAGCAATACCCCTTTAAGGCCAGTCAACAAACTTCCCGGAAAGAGCAGAGAGAGATTTCCAGATCTCCTAGCCATTGGGTCTCGGTCTCGGGGGCGACTCAGCTCGAAAGCAGCCACAGAGAACCGGGGACAGGTGAGATTTGGCCGGGTGCGCCCTAGTTTACTCCTGGGGTCCCAGCCTTACTTGGGTCCTCATGGGGTACCCACTGCCGGTTCAGGTTCTGTGGCACTGTGTTCACCTTGGCCAGCAGGTGGCATCAGGGGCTACCAGCCTCTCCGTGCTCACTGAGGGGGGGGGGAGTGTCTGGCCTGGGCTGACCAGGGACTGACCTGGGGAAAGGACACCCAGGAGGATGGAGAGTGAGATGGGAACCAGGGCAAGCCTGCGACCAAACACAGCGTGTGTCGGGGAGACTCCTCGGGGTCTGCCACGGAGCTGGCCCTGAGGACACGGCCCTGTCCTCAGTCTCCTGACCAGTGGAGGTCTGGCCACAGGGGGGTGTCATCCAGCACCTCCGCAGAGCGTGTGGCCAGAAGTATTGGTTTGGGAAGCTTCCGGAGTTGTTCAAACTCGTGCACGTGTGGGCTGGAAGGCAGACAGAGATCTTACCGTGGTGAGAAAACTGAGCTAGTGGGAGAGACGGGTCCATACAGGAATCTTCGCAGCTGTGGGGGTGGAGGGAGGGAAGACAGAGTCCTCCCCGCCAGGGGTGGTACCCGGTTGGAGGCGGCTTCCCAAAGAGAAAGGGGATATTTGATTCAGGTTTTGAAGGTTGAGTAGGAGCTCGGCAGGTGGAGGAGGGGCAGAGGGGCATAAAAGCAAGTATGCAGGAGCGAGTCATGGACTAGAACAATGCGGCTTCCTCACAGAGCTGAGGAGGGAGCCCGCCTGGGGCGTCCCAAAAGGAGAGAGGGCTGGGCCAGGGGCTGGAAGGGAAAACCACCAGTGCCCAGCTGGGGGAGCAGAGCCAGGGCCAGCTCAGGGACCCAGTCCCCAGAGGAGATGCCTGTTTAAGACACACTTCTAAAAACATCTCCCTTCTCTGATCCTCTCCTGTTGCTGCACAGCTACTCTGGAAACTTCTCAAAACTTTGGGCCTCGGGCCCCTTGCCCCGGCTTCCCCTCTCCATCTGACCCTGCTGGACCCTCCTCACCAGCGGGGCAGGAGCTGAAGGGCCAGAACCACAGGTGCCAACAATATTGGGTCCTTCCTACACAATGGAGACTGGGTGGGAGCCGGTTGGGGTCAGGGCTCAACCAGGTGACATGCAGCCAGGTAGCTCCTGCAGGTGGGAACGGCTATTTCCACAATCTCTGAACTTGATAGAATCCAGGCAAATGGAACTTGCTAGCTACATCCAACTAGAAGTGTCTCCCTATCCTGACTCCTCCATGGGATTAAAATATTTTATTTTTAAAAGATGTTTATTGTATTGATTGGAGGGGGGAGACAGGAACATTGACCTGCTCCTGTATGTGCCCTGAACCAGGCAGGAATCGAACAGGCAACCGCTGCGCTTTAGGAGGAGGCTCCAAACCAGCTGAGCCATCCAGCAAGGCAAAGGGATTAAAATATTTTAAAACGTCTGCATAAAAAAAGTCCGCATCCTCCTGGGATTAGGGCAACCCGAGCATGTGGGTGTCAGCCAGCCCTGCGCGACTTCCTACAGTTGGGGACGTGTGCCCGTCAGCCCGCCCCTCCGAGCCACCGCGGGATTGGGTCCCTGCCCCACCCCAACGCCCCGCAAGCTGCCCTGTGGGGTCGCAGACCATTTAGGGCTAACACCCGCCCCGCCCCCTCCAGGTGCAGGAGGAGGAGCGCCACTCCTAGCCCCGCCCACGGAACCGCGCGCCTGCGCACTGCCGACCGCTTCGGTTGCAGCGGCGCGTGCGCAGATGAGCTACCTCGGGACCGCACGCGCAGACCCCTATCTGCGACTGGCTGAAGCGCCAGCGGGCGTACGCGGGGGTGATTACGTCGATGGAAACGTCATGGGGCGCGCGCCGCGCACGCACGCACGGACGCACGCTCGCACGCACGCCCTGGGAAAACATCGAGTTCCGGGTGTTCAAAGTCGGCCCCGAACTGGGGCGAGGGAGGTGCTCTCGGTGTCGAAGTGGGCGGAGGGGGCGTGAGAAAAGTCCTACGGTGGCCGCAGAGGGACGGCGCTACGGCTCCCACGTTGGGCCAAACGCCGCAGGCCGCCGGGCGCGGTAGCCTCTGGCCCTTCCGGGCAGGTGGGGACGTGTGAAGCCCCGGGCCCTGCAGCCACTGCACCGTCAACACCATGCGACCGCCTAGCTCCCGGAGCACGGAGGGACAGGGGGGCCCGCAGGCCGGGACGCCGGCGCGGAGAAGGCACCCGGTGAGCGAGCGAGCGGGCGAGCGGGCGGGGGTTGCCCCAGGCGTCTCCTGGGCAACGGGCTGGGCGCGGACGGGTCCCTGGGGGTCCTGGCGGGTCGGTCCTGCCCCCGCGGTGGCCGGTTCCCCCAGAGGCAAGCGGGCAGAGCTGCCTTTTGCCCGGGACACGTTGATCCCGAGACTCGGTGCCGCCTGCGCGGCCCAGCGTCCCCCAGCGAGATGGTGCCTCGGCCTCGGCCACCTGCCCCGATCCCCAAGCCCCTGGCGCGGGCGTCTTCGGCTGCCTTGCCCCGGCGGCGAGGTGATGATGATCGGACGGTGGCCGCGTCCCCGCAGCGATAAGGGAGTGAGGGGCGGCTGTCAGTGACCCTCCAGACGTGGGGGGGCAGCGACTGTCTGCATGCCGTTCTCGGAGGTGTGAAGCCTGGATGGATAGACCAGGTTCCGGGCTGGGCCTGGACGAGGACAGGGGAGGGGTGGACGCCGGGCCTCCTCACTCCTCCGCCTCTGGCCAGACCGGCAAGCACTGGGGCGACCATTTGCTCCGACCAGTGGCTGGAGAGGGAGCTTGGAGAAGCGTCCCCACCCCCCGCAGGGCTGCGCCTGCAGCCCTTCAGTCCCGGTAACCTGTAACCAACTTTGCTATCGCTGCTTCACAGGTTCTGTTCCTATCAGGTCTTTCTTTCCACCCACGGGTTGTTTAGGCAAGCTTCAGTTCAGCCGCAGTTACTAGGTTAAAACGAGAGAGCCACGCGCGGCTGCAGATCCCCCTGGCGGCCGGGTCTGTAGGCCCACTGCCCTGTGACGACACAACCAGCCACCAGCTCTCAACCACCCTGCCAGGCACGGCGGGTCCTTAGCCTGCGTCGCAGCGCTGTGAGCCTGCCCGTTTTGCAAAGCTGTCTAGTTCCCGGCACTTGCGTGTCAAGGTGCTGAAGCGAACTGCTCGGTGTGTGCCCAATGGGCACCGCCCTTCCTCGTCCCGGTACTGTTGTGGGGTGCCATCGAGGGACTTTTATGCACCCTGGAGAAAGGGGCTTCAGAAGTCCAGGCAGGCCTGGGCACCCAGATCAAAGCCACAGGGAGAGCGAAGTGGACTGGGGAAGCCTGGGGAAGGGTGAGGCTAGCCAGGGCTCGTGTTGGCCTCCTGGGCTTCAGCACTGACTCCCCCCAGGGCAGTGGTGGGCTTCAGCCAGTTCGCATTGGTTTGGCAGACCGGGTACCTTGTTATTTGCTGAGTTCGGCAAACTGGTTGTTAAAATGGCAGGTGTCATCAGGGTTCTCTCTAAGGTGGGCGCCTGGGCCGCTGCCCCATGTGGAAATCACAAATTTACATTCCTTACTCTTTTTTTCTTTTATTGTTCATCTGCGCAATAGCATATTCTAAGCACCCGTAGTAATGTTCATTCTGACCACAGGTAAAAAAAAGTTTGATGGAACTATGCTTGTAACATTTATTCATGTCATAAAACTCATTATACCTTTGATGAAATACTACATTTTAATTCCCTTGCATTTGTTACTTCAGTAGGAAGTGAGGAGGCCAATCAAGAAGCAATATGGCCTGACCGGGCAGTGGCACAGTGGATAGAGTGTCGGACTGGGATGCGGAGGACCCAGGTTCAAGACCCCAAGGTCGCCAGCTTGAGCGAGGGCTCATCTGGTTTGAGCAAAAGCTCACCAGCTTGAGCCCAAGGTCGCTGGCTCGAGCAAGGGGTCACTCGGTCTGCTGAGGGCCCACGGTCAAGACACGTATGAGAAAGCAATCAATGAACAACTAAGGTGTTGCAACGTGCAACGAAAAACTAATGACTGATGCTTCTCATCTCTCTGTTCCTGTCTGTCCCTGTCTATCCCTCTCTCTGACTCTGTCTCTGTTAAAAAAAAAAAAAGGCAGCAATATGGAAATATCTTAACAGTTTTAGTATTTTTTGTCAGGTATTATTTAATATTTTTTCATTAGTGCTTTAAAACATTCTTAGAATCTAGTTTTGTGTACCTCTTTTATTGCTCTTATTTAAGTATTAAGTTCGTGAAACAACAAACTACTTTTCCGTGTATCTTTTTTTTATATTTAAAAAGGTCACTAGGGCAGAGAACCGGTTGTTCAATTATTTGAACACCACTGCTGCTCCAGGGGTGTCCCCAACCACTGTCCTGGCCCTTTTTCCCAGGGATTGTTAGCACTTTTGGTTTCCACTGATTGTGTGTCCTTTTGGAGTGCCCTTCTTATTAGCGCTAGTGGCAGATCTAGCGTCCTAGGCTTGGTTTCCCCAGGACTGGCAGATGTCGGGGACAGGGCCGCGCTCACTAGCCCGCTGCTCCTGGGGTTGACTCTGCCCCTCTGCTTGTCGCTCTCCTTGCAGGCGCGCGCCTCCCCAGGTGCTCAGCTGCAGGCTCCCAGGCCTAGGTGCCCATGACGCTGACCACCACCTGGACGCCACCTCTGCCACGAGCTAGCGCCGCCGCCCGGGCCCTCATGCCGGTCATGCCCATCCCGCGGCGGGTGCGCTCCTTCCACGGCCCGCACACCACGTGCCTGCACGCGGCCTGCGGCCCGGCGCGCACCTCCCGCCTGGCGCGCACCAAGTACAATAACTTCGACGTGTACGTGCGGGCGCGCTGGCTGTACGGCTTCATCCGCTTCCTGCTCTACTTCAGCTGCAGCCTGTTCACCGCGGCGCTCTGGGGCGCCCTGGCCGCGCTCTTCTGCCTGCAGTACCTGGGCGTGCGCGTCCTGCTGCGCTTCCAGCTCAAGCTGTCGGTGCTGCTGCTGCTGCTGGGCCGCCGGCGCGTGGACTTCCGCCTGCTCAACGAGCTGCTGGTCTACGGCATCCACGTGACCATGCTACTGGTCGGGGGCCTGGGCTGGTGCTTCATGGTCTTCGTGGACATGTGAGCGCCCGGCAGCCTGGTCCGGGCTTGGTGACCTGTGGGTGGGTGGGATTGAGGCCTGCGGCTGGGGTCTCTTCTTGACGGTTAGTTCTGGGCCCTTGTCCTTCACGGTCCCTCCCACAGACAGGGGTCTGCCCGGGAGAAGAACGGGCTGAGCCGTCTCTGGAGGGGATGCTGCGTGCTCCCCTCCACCCCTGCGCTGGTTTTCTCTCACTCCCTGGTGTGCACATTCAGGTGTAGTGTCCCCTTGGCTGACGCCCCGGGGGTTCCAGGCTGTGCTTGGAGACCCTCTGTGTCCCTGTCTCTCTTGGAGAGGTTTGCTGCCCAAGGGCAAATCTGGAAGGGGGTCCTCCTGGCCCGTGCACCCCAGCCCCTGCCCCAGCCTTAGGGAAGCGTCAGGCTCCAGTTCACCACACTGCCACAAAGCTGTTCACCCGCCCTGGGCCACCCTGGGCCTGGGCCAGTCTCCGGGGTCACCATGGTTTGTGCAGGCGCAGTCCAGCAGGAGGCCACGGCCCCGGCAGGGTCGCAGGTTGGGGTCCGGCCCAGAGACGCTTCCTCCCCCTCCCGGGCAGGTCTGTGGGGACCGCCAGCCCCTTCGGCCGGGGACTTCGGGGGTGGTAGCACAATTCCTCTCTGGCTCTGGGGGCTCCTTTTCTCTGAGGCGACATGCGGAATTGAGACTTCTGTGTCGGGAACAGACGTCAGAGGTCTTGGGAGGCGCACTGAGTGTGCACCACGAACACGGGCAGACTGCTTAGAAGCACCTCTGGCGTTGAGGGCGGAGCCCAGGGCTGGACCTCTGAGTGAGGGACTCGGCTGGCCCTTTGCTCCTGCCTTAGAAGCTGTCTAAGAAGTAAGAAGCAGAAATGAATGTTGGCCGGGTGGTCCCGGGTGCTGTTGGTCACAGCGAACGCACTACAGAGGACCAGCATCTTGTCCAGACCCCTCGCTCTGGCCTCCTGCACTGGGGACGGGGTGTCCATGTGGTTTAGTGGCCGCTGTGGACTTCCTTGGCGAGTGAGAGGGCTCTGAATAATTATCCTGGGACAGGACATGGGGCCAATGCTGCTCCACCCCAAGCTGCCCCCGCACCCCCTGGGCATGGCAGGTGGCCCCTTCGACTCTGGCCAGGTGGGCCCGTGCCCCCAGGGAGCTGTCAGGACAGGGGTGTGCCACTGGAAGAAAGCCCAGATCAGGTAGAGAAAGCAAAAAACACCTGGTGTCACTAACCTGTGCCCCCAGTTTGTAGCCTGTTCGGTCGGATGGTTGTCGGCCTGGGGCCCGTGGGGAGGCCCCGGCAGGAAGGTACGGGTCGTCTGTCCGAGTCGCTGGGCGGCAGGCGAGGAGCTGGACCGCAGGGACCCCTCTTCTCAGCGCTGCAGAGAATCTTTTTGCACTAAATCATGCTGTTTCCTAAAAGCTTTGTTTTGTGTTAATTGACTCATGTTCCTCAGATCCTTCGAAGCCCCTGGCGGGGGCGGGCACGTGCCCACGCCATCGGGGAGGCGGGAGGGGTCTGGCCGCGTGCCCCCTCGAATGTCTGGGGGGCAGTCCTCGTAGTTGACACGCTCAACAGGAAGCTGCTCGGGGTCTTGAGTGCCTGTGAAATTCTCTATGAAATGAGCCACCTGCATTAAACTTATTTTTTTAACGTGTCGATGGAGTGATTGCTTAAGGCTCAGAAAGTCGATTCCTCTTTTTAAGGCTATTAATGACTGAAAACAGTAGAACTGGGCGATGCTGGGGGGGTGTAGAAGGAACAGGCTGCAGAGGGGATACCTTGACCCTGAGGCCGGGGGGGGGGGGTCCCGTGGCCAGAGCCTGCCCTGCGGACGGGACGGGGATGATGGAGAACCGGTCAGCTGCCCGAGGGGCCCATGAGGACCGAGTTCAACCCAACAGACAAGTATGTGGCGTCCTTAAGTAAGATGGGGACACCCTCACGGACCAGGACATGGGAAAAGGGTCTGGGTCTGGGCTGGCAGTGGGCACTCACTTCAGGGACGAAGCCCCTGTGCCGGAACAGGAGGCAGGAAGCCAAAGTCACGGCTCTTGTTGAACCAGAGAGCAGTCTGAGACTGAGGGACACATGACTCCTCAGGAAATACCTCGAGAAGGTTCCCTGGCCCCTGCAGGGAGGGGACAGCGCGGCGATGACCAGGGCGATGTCCTTCAGGGCAGCCCCGGTGGCCCGAACGTGTCCTTGGGAGGGAAGGTTGCAAACAGCTCGTGAGCAGTTTTTGTTTTGTTGTTTGTTTTAGAGGGAGGAGGAGCGAGAAGCATCATCAGTTCATGTTAGCTGTTGCTTCTCACAGGTGCCTCTACCCGGCAGGCTCCGGGTTTCGAACCCGCCACCTCGGCGTTCTAGGCCCCGGTGCCTGGCCCACGGCTCCCCTGCAGTGCAGGCTTCTGTGCACTGCTGCTGGACGTCTGAGGAGCTCAGTGTTTTAGGAGGACACCCGCCTCGTTTGGGGTCCAGCTTCTGAGAGAGGAGTCGGTAGAGCCTCCCCAGAGCCTCGGCCCCTGAAGCGGAGGAGTTGTTCTCTCTCTGTCGGAGCCGCGCTGAGCCCGTGGGGCACTGCTCCCCGGCCGGCCTCACCCGGGACCCGCGGAGGGCGCAGGGGAGCCTGGGCGTGGGCGCAGTGTGTGCCTGCGGGGGAGCCCACTGCTGCCCCTGCGTCCCCATCCCCGTCCCCGTCCCTGAGGGGCCGAGTGGTGGCTGGTGGCAGGGGCCCTGCCTCCGTCCTCCCAGGCTGGCTCTCCCACGGCTCCGGGCCTCCCCACACCCAGCCCTGTCTGGTTGTCCCGTGGGTGTGGTGGCTTGCTCAGGGGCTCTCAAGGCCAGTGCTGTCCCGTGTGGCAGCCCCAGCCCCATGGGGCCCCCGAGCTCGGGAACCGGGGCTGCTGTGACCAAGCAGCTGAAGTTTGAATAGATCTGGCCGCACGTGACTTGAGGTCCCCTTACTGGACGGGCCCTGCTGCTGGAGTGTAACAGTGTTGTGTGTGCCGCAGACGACTCCCCTTCCCTGGGCCGAGTTACCTGAGGTCCCCTGTGTGACAGTCACCATCTCCAAAGATGACCTGCAGCGTGGCTGTCAGGGAAGGCAGGGCCTGCCCAGACCCTGGGCCCCCCCAGAGAGGGCTCTAGTTACCAGTTAAGGATCTCCCCAAGGAGGGGCCAGGGCCCTCGGGGCCCCAGGGAGGTGCAGGGGGCACCCCAGCAGCAGCACCCCGGATGGAGCTGAGCCTCTGCCCTCGGATTCCTGGGAGATTCCTGGGACTAGGCATTGGCGGGGATGCATTAGAGCAGATGCACTTCTCACTGTGGAAATGACCTGCGTGCTCAGAGGGTTAGGGGCTGGTTTAGGAGACAGGGCTAGTCCTGGCAAAGCCTCCTGTCCTCAGCTGTTGCCCCCTCCTCACCCCTCAGATGGCCCTGGCTGCACTGCCAAGGCAGAGACAGACTCCGAGTGCTGGGAGGGGGTAGGGGGTGGAGATGGAGACCCCGAAAGCCCCAGGGGTGCAAATGGAAAAGGAGGGGGAGTGCCCAGAGGTCCTGCAGGTAGGTGGCCAGCTACCCGGCGGGGACAGCACCTGGACAGATGGTGGCAGTGGGTGTTGTTGATTTGGGGTCAGGAGCTGGGTGCCGAGACCCTGTCTTCAACCTGGGAGGTGGAGGGCGGGCAGGCGTGGACCCCACAGCAGGGTAGCTGCCCACGAGGAGGAGGAAGCCGGTGTGAGCCAGGAACAGCACCAGAGGGAGAGCTGGGTGGGGCGGCCGTGGGAATCAGGGGCACCTGGCTGAGAGGCTGGGCGGGGGGAGGAGAGAGGCAGGGTCTTCAAGACGGGGAGTCAGGGCTGGAGGTGGGAGGTCAGGGTCGAAGGTGGAGAAGGGAGGTGGAGGAAGCGTTCTCCCCAAGGAAGGTCAGAGCAGCTGAGTGGGGCCGTCCTGCTGCAGGTGCTGAGGGCACACCATTCAGCAGAAAGCCAGAGCTGGCCTCAGCCTCCAGGCTGGGCAGGGGGTGGAGAGGAGCAGACAGGGCCGTGCAGGAAGGCGTGGCACTCCGGGACTTTCTAGAAGCCACAGGCTTGACTTGAGAAAGTCTGGGTACTGTCCAGGTTCCTGGCAAGGATGGCAGCCCCCCTGTGTCCCCCTTCCTCCCTGCCTCCCCCACCCCGTGGTGGCAGCTGGCTGGACCGCCTGGGGAGGGGGGAATGGCCCAAACCAGAGTGTGACCCCAGTGCGGAGGGGGACAGGGCCGCCCAGGGCTGCCGCCTGCCCGCCTGCGCAGGGTATTGATGTTCCCTGACCTTGAGCGGTCCCTGTCGCTCCCTACCAGCCTGTGATTGGACGAGGGGAGTGGATGGCCGCCGCCGGTGCTGAGTCGGCACTTTCTGGGCAGGGAACGTGCTCCCTCCATGCGCAGAAGCCTCCCTTCCCTCTCTCCCTTTTTGGTGTTGTTTGGAAGCGGCCCCCAGCCCGCCCGCCCGCCGGCCGCCGCAGGGAAGGCCCCTTCCCTCCTGCCCCGGGCGCTGCTGGCGCTGCCCCGGGCTCCGTGCGGGGGCGGGGCGCTGGCTGCGGGAGCCTCGCTGCAGAACCCCCAGCGCGCTGGCACACCTCCCGACAGCTCCCCCGAAGAGGAGCGTCTGCCAGCTTCCCCAGCATACTTGCCCGGGAGGGACGATGGGGACACACAGGGACATACGGTGCCGCTGATTCAGCGGCTCCTGACCGTGCCGCCCCCCCCCCCCCCCCCCCCCCCCCCCCCCGCCGCAGTGGGCAGCTGTGTCACTCAGAGCCTCTGGCAGGTCGCTGTGGCTCTCCGTGTGTGGCCCGCACTGCACCCGCCCACCCGCCTGGGGGGCGGCAGGCTGATGCTGGGGGCGGGCTGCTGGGCTCTCAGGTGCCCCCCGCCCCCCACTGCAGTCACACTTGTGCCTGCCCCCCCCAAAGCGGCCCCACAGGAGGGTGCGTGGGTGAGCAGGCTACCGTGGGTCCCCAAGAAGAAAGAGTGTCCTTAGCCCAGAGATGGCGCTCCACCCCCTGGGGGCCCCATGCAATCACCCCAGAAGCCCTGGTCATGGGATGAGCTCCTCCGTCCCTGGCCTGTCCAGCCCTGGTCACTTGTCACCCAGCAGGGACAAGCTGAAAGGGGTGGGGGCCAGCCCGCGGAAGCAAGCAGCCCAGTCCAGAGGGGGGCAGGGCCTGAGCCCGAGCCCAAAGGGCCTGGCATGGGCTGGCTTTTCTCTTGACTGCAGTGAGACGCTCGCGGTGGCAGGCGGCCCAGTGGACACAGGGCAGGAAGGGGCCAGTGCCCTTGTGACTTGGAGAGGGGGCCCTCCTCAGTGCCCCCGGGACAGACTGGGTGGTGGGGACACCTGGACAAACCCCTGGAGAAGGGTGGCGACCCGTGCAGGCCTGGAGCCCCCCGAGGATGGTGTGGGGGGGGGTAAGGAGGGGAGACAGGCACCCCACCGGGCAGTTCGTCCTGCCCCCACCAGTCCATGGTCTGCCGGCAGAGGCCTCAGACAGGAGGAGCCCTGAGCCTGTGGTCAAGTCTGAGACGTCCACACGCCACGTTCCGGTCAGCTGCGTGCTGACCACTCGTTCTGCGAGAACAGTGGCCGGCTCTGCTTTCTTAGAATATTAATGGCCAGTCCTGGCTGAGCCACCCCGTGAATGTTGATAGAGAAATCTGTCAGTCTAGCCCAGCTGGGATGTCACAGGGGCAGGAGCAGCGAGCAGCACGGTGGCCTAAGGAGGAGGAAGTGTGTCTGTCCCCTGTGCCATGGGGGGCTGGGCTCTGGGATGGGGGGGACAGGTGACATCCACGGGGAGCCCAGAGGCCGGGCCAGGTGGCAGGCCCTCCTTCCTGGTGGGCCAGAAGAGGTCAGCTCTCCTGCAGAGGGTGCCCCTCCTCAGGCAGGCAGGGAGCGGTGACTCCTGCCCTCACCGGGGTCCGGACATGCAGAAACGGGCAGTCTGGGCCCAGGGCCAGGTACAGCCAGGTGTGCAGGGTGGTGTGGCCCGTGCTCCTGGGGAGCCCCACATACAGCCTGGGGTTTGGTCACTGCTTCCACTCCCCGATGGGTAGGAACATTTCTGTCACTCTGACCACGTGATGCTCCCAGGGTCCACAGGACGGAGTGTGAGGGCTTCCGGCTCCTTCCAGCGCACCAGCGGTGCGTTCGTCCCTAGCTGCGCTGCAGCCGTGGCTGCTGCCCGCTGTCAGGTGCCCCCCATGCACGGGGTCGGTGTGCTTTTCAGCACCAAGGGGGCCTCTGCACCCTGCTGCTGCCCAGGGCGGGGACAGCCCTCCCACGATGATGTGTGACGTGTGAATTCTTTTTTTTTTCCTGAAGTGAGAAGTGGGGAGGCAGTCAGACAGACTCCCGCATGTGCCCCACTGGGATCCACCCGGCATGCCCACCAGGGGGCAATGCTCTGCCCATCTGGGGTGTCACTCTGCCGCAATCAGAGCCATTCTAGTTCCTGAGGCAGAGGCCATGGAGCCATCCTCAGCGCCTGGGCCAACTTTGCTCCAATGGAGCCTTGGCTGCAGGAGGGGAAGAGAGAGACAGAGAGGAAGGAGAGGGGAAGGGTGGAGAAGCAGATGGGTGCTTCTCCTGTGTGCCCTGGTTGGGAATCGAACCCGGGACTTCCACACGCCCGACGGACACTACTGCTGAGCCAACTGACCAGGGCTGATGTGTGAATTTTTAATGGGGGCACGAATTACCTGTACATTTTCAAAGTATCTTGTGAGGGGTCACAGTTCTGTTTGATCCTCCCGCCATGCAGCTGGGGTGCACATGCGTGTGTGCATGTATGTTGTCCATTGTCCTTGGATTCCAGTCCTGGCCCCTGAATTCCAGTTCAGACCGGGCAGGGTGTGGGTCCTGGCTCCCCGCCCTCTGTGCTCCGCACTCCTTCTTGGCGAGAACGGAGGGGCTCCGGCTCGCTCGCCCCTGCCCCCAGCCGTGGTCATTAGTCCTCTGTTCCTGTTCCTGCCAAGTAAACAGCCCTTGATTGGAGCCAAGAGCGGCGAGGGCACAGCCCCGACTGCCTTGCCCACATCTGGGTCAGATGGGCAGTGTCTGAGCCGGCGCATAAAGAAGGTTCTGTTCTGGCCGCCCGGCTGCGCGGGCGGGTGGTGTCCGCTTCTCTCCACGCCCAGCCCTTCCTGTGAGATACAGAGGAGGAAGTTGAGGGCCAGCTGGACTCGAGGCCTGCAGGGCACAGGGCTCTGGGGGCGCAGCCCAAGGCCAGCATTCTCCCCCCGCCCCGGGTGTGGGTGGGGTGGGCAGCCAGGGTCCAGGCTGCATACCCTGGGCTGGGGCAGCAAGGCCCTCAGGGGGCCCAGCCTGTTCCTGGGCTTTGACCTCAGGGACAGGGGACAGGGGGCTGGCCTGTAGGAAGAGCCAGCCTTCCTGTGGAGCACTGTGCACACACACAGCTGCCGGACGATGAGTGCACAGGTGAGTGAAGGAGGTGGCCCTGTCTCAGTTCTCGGGCTGCTGTGGCCCAGGGGGTCTTGGGGACAACAGACGTTACTTCCCCGTCTGGAGGCTGCAAGTCCCAGGTCCTGGTGCTGGCAGATCTGGTGTCTGGTTCGCGGGTGGCCGTCTTCTCACTGTGTCCTTACTGGGCCAGGGGCCAGGGGGCTCTCTGGAGCCTCGTTCACGGGGGCTGCACCCGCACTGCCTGCTCACTTCCAGAGGCCCCAGCCCCTCGCCCTTCCCCTTGGGGCTCAGCACTTAGCACCTGAATTTGAGGAGACACACACATTCTGACAGTAGCATGTCCCTTTGTGTTCCCAGGGCCTGTCACTCAGTAGACCCTGGTGCGCACTTTCGGCAGGACCGCGTGCGGGGGTCACTCCGTGCTCCGTGCTCTGAGCGGCGGGAGGTCTCCCTCCAGAAGTGTCCACAGGAAGGGGCGCTTCCTGAGCGATCGTGGCAAGGCGGCCCCACCGGTCAGGATTGGGCCCCGGAAGTCCTCCCCCTTGTCTCACCTGTGTGTCTCCAGCTGCTGTCCCTGAAGCCTCCCCCTGGCCCATCGGGCCTCACCTCCGGTCAGTGGGTGCCCAGCTCTCACCTGAGTCCCAAAAGACGCTGACCACCCCCCACACTGTGTGCCCACCCTGGCGCGGACCCAGAGGAGGTGCCCGGGGCAGCCGCGGGACCCTCAGCCTCTCAGGAGGCGGGAAGCAGCAGCTGCACAAACAGCTGCAAAAAAAAAAACCCCCCAAAAAAAAAAAAAACCGAGGGAAATTTAGGACGACAGAGGGAGACGGCGGCTGGAGGAGGCACACACAGCGAACGTGCTGCCCTGATTCTCACACAGGAACCAAAATACTCACCCAGTTTCCCTCTGTGCACGGGGCCCAGACGCGCACGACGGGGCTCGCAGGCGTCCCCGTCCCCACAGCCGCCCAGGGCACGGCGGGCTCTCTCGGACCAGTGCATCTGGCCCGCGGGCCCAGGCTGGGCTGAGGTGGGAGGGGCTGGGGCGCTGGAAACACGTGGACCGCCAGGTAACCCCTCCCTCGCACCCCGACCCGGCTCAGGCCCTGAGGGCCTGGGAGGCGGAGCCGACCCCGCTGGCCTGGGCGGGGCTGCGCTGGAGCCCGATGTGCTCTGGCCGCTCGCCCTCCGCCCGCCGCCCCACCAGGTCAGTCCGGTCCGGGATGCTCAGGCTGGACAAGGTGGCCCAGTGGTGGGAGCAGGGGCCGCACCCAGACGAGGGGTTTCGGGAGGAGTCGGGGGACCAGGTGAACACATCTTGGTCTCCAAAGCAGCCCTTCAGCAGTTTGCAGCCACTAGAGGAGGGACCCACCCTCAGTGCCGCTGTCGCTGCCGGGGGTGGGGCTGCCGTGTGAGTCAGGACGGCGAGGAGGCCGCTCCCCCCACCCAGACGCTGCCCCGCAAGGCAGGCTCTCTCCACACCCCTGCAGTGAGATGCTGGCACCGTCCCCATGCTGGGCGCCGGGCAGGTGCAGGAGCAGCAGGCCGGCCCAGCGCTGACCCCTCCCTCTGGGGAGTTTAGGGACCTCTGCTCTCTGAAGCCCGTTTGTTGAGGGGCTGAGTAGGAGTTGACCCGGTCCTTAGGTGAATTGACGGGAATGCAACCTGCTCTCCCTGGCTCTGGAAGTGGGGGTGGGGGTGTGGTGTGGGGAACACACAGTATTAAACCCAGCTGCCTGTTCATCCTTCAGCTGTGAGAGAAGGGCCCGGGGCGCCCTCCCCGGCGGGACTGCAGAGGGTCAGCCCTGTGGGCGGTCAGCCCAGGCCGGCTCCAGCGTCTGCAGCTGCTCACGCCCTTGGGAGGGAACCAGGTGAGTTTCCTGCCCCAGGAGCAGCAGCCTGGCAGGGAGGGGGCTGGTGGAGGGGGCGGGGGCTGGGCCCTGTGCCCTCGCGCCCTGCTCTCCTTGTGGGCCCTCTCTGGTGGACGTGCTCGCTGTGGCCTGCCTCCCTGAGGGTGCTCCCGGGGACGAGATGCATCCCTGGGCTCCTGACCGTCAAGGTCAGGGGTGTGGTGTGTGGTGACCGGTGTCGGGCTGTTACAGCAGCAGGGCGGTGGCCCCAGCCCTGTGTCCTGAGCGGACACCGCTCCGGGCCCTGTGTTGCCGCCTGTGGAATTGAAGCCAATGTATCTTGGTCATGCTCCTCCACTCCCCCACCCGCCACACGTGCAGAGAGGCACCAGGTTCTCTGCAAGACCTTCTGGATTGTTCTGGGACACATTCCTGGAAGCCCCACTTCCCGGCTTCTCCAGTGCCCAGCTCCCTGGTGGGCTCTGCCCGCATAGAAAGTACCCAGAGGGTCCGTTGCCCTGACACGGGAGGTCCCTGGTGAGGCTTGGCTGCAGCTGTGAGGGGACCAAGGGTGATGGGGCCATGGGGCAGTTCTGGGAGACATGACCACACACACGCAGGCCAGGGGAGTGGGACTTCCCCCTGGGAGGTGGGGTGATGAGCAGGGGTACCTCCCTTCCAGCTGGCTCAGGGCCGTCCTCGTTGTTGGTGACTTGCAGTGTGACTGGGACCCTCCGTGGCTCCCCCCCCCCTTGCTGTTCTGAGCCCTGGGGACTTTGGCGGGGGTTAGGGTCCTCACTTGGGTCCGGGCTGGGAGAGGAGAGATCCCTGTGCCCCCCCTTCTCCATGCTGCCCCTCTGAGCACACAGCGGGTGCCAGACCCCTCGCTGGCCCTGGGCAGTGGGGCAGGACTCGGTTCTTCCCCGAGCTGGAAGGAGGATTGAAAGCCGCAGCTCGGCCGGATTCCTCCGCGGGCTGGCCACGCCCCCACGCGATCCCCACAGACCCGCAGGGCCAGGCCTGGGCAGCGCAGCCCTGCCGTGCGTGACCCAGGAGCAGGGGCAGAGCTGGGCCGACCCTGGCAGGCAGAGCACGTGGGAGCTGGGTTTGGGGGCGGGTGCCCACGGAGGGGCAGAGATGCTGGGCCCTCACTTCCCAGAGGAGTGGGGTCCCCCAAAGTGAGAGGTGTCCATGGAGA
Source organism: Saccopteryx bilineata (assembly GCF_036850765.1). Lineage (NCBI taxonomy): Eukaryota > Metazoa > Chordata > Mammalia > Chiroptera > Emballonuridae > Saccopteryx > Saccopteryx bilineata. The sequence continues at coordinate 1,514,077 of NC_089491.1, read as the reverse complement.
GGAGCCACCACCCCACCTGGGGAGCCGTCCCAGGCAGGGTAGGATGGCCACTTGGCCTGTATTTCTTACCGATACCCCACAACCCCGTACCAAGGAGGTGAAACTGCCCTTGGAGAGGCTCAGGGGGTGGCAGGGGTGGCCCACAGGGACACAGGGTGAGGTCCAGAGAGCAGAGTGGACAAACCACGTCCTCCCCTCAGGAGGCCAGGGCGGGCATGGGGTGGCATCCAGTGTTGAGGGCACCACCTGGGTGAGGGTCTGGTACGGGCTGACTGAGGACACAGAAAACACCAAGGACACTGAGTCACCTTACACCACACGGGGTGAGCCCGGCCCCACCTGGGTGAGGGTCTGGTATGGGCTGACCGAGGACACAGAGAACACCAAGGACACTGGGTCACCTTACACCACACGGGTGAGCCCGGCCCCTGCCCAGAGCAGAGGGCTCTGCTAGCAGCCGTGACCACTGCAGACCCCAGGGGTACCCCGCCCCCGGTGTGCCTCCCAGGACCAGACCCTGATCTGAATCCACGGGTCCCGGGTCTCACTACACCGTCAGGTAGCGGCTCGTGGTGACTGACCTCTTACCTGCCCGCGCAGACCGCAGACCCTGGGACGCTGCCTCAGGACCGGGTTCCGTGGAGCCTGAGATCCGAGCTGCCCGTCTGTCCCCCTCTGTCCGTCCCCTGAGTGCCTGGGCTGGCCCACAGCTGGTGTGGGTCTCAGGTTGGGCCCCGGGGGTGGGCGGAGGAGGAGGGACAGCAAGGAGAGGGACCCAGGACAGCAACCTGGCTCTGGAAGCCACTAGAAGAAGGTGTTTGAAGGAGGAGGAGGAGTAGAGTGGGTCAGCTGTGTGGCCAGATGCAGAGAGGTTAGGACAAGATAAGGGACAGACCGTCAGATTTGGGGCAGGGCCCTCCAGCCCTGTGCCCTTGACACCCAGTCATGTCTGGTCTGACTGCCCAGGGCCTTGAGTCTGAAGCAGCAGCTGCCACTTGTCACCTCCACCCAGAGGGTCCCAACAGGTGTAAGCCCCCCCCACCCCGCCATCTGAGGAAACAGCCCTCATGAGCCACCTGCCCGGCCACAGTCCAGGCACTCCCTGTCCAACTCCCTGTCCACCTTCCCCATCCTCCCGGCCACCTCCAGACCTTGCCCAACCCCCCTCAAACCTCCCTGGCCCCCAGAGAGTGACCAGAGGGTCTAATAGAAAGTCCTCCACCTGGCAGCCAGGAGAGCTGTCCACCACGCACACGGGCGGAGACTCGCCAGGTGCTCCGAACAGGGCAGAGTCCAGGCCCCGCTGGCCAGCCCTGCACGCAGCTCCTTCCCGCCTCCGGGGAGCCTGTTCCCCGAAACATCTAGGTAGTAGTTCCCCTGCCCGGTCCCCTGCCTCCTGCTCTCAGCACCCAACACTTTGCTCTCCAAACCCTCATGACTTTAGATTTACTTTCCAGCCTGACCTGGCGGTGGCGCAGTAGATAGAGCATCAGACTGGGACGCAGAGGACCCAGGTTTGAAACCCCAAGGTCACCGGCTTGAGCGTGGGGTCTCTGGCTTGAGCGTGGGATAGACATGACTTCATGGTCGCTGGCTTGAGCCCAAGGTCGCTGGCTTAAAGCCCAAGGTCACCTGCTTGAAGCTTGAGGTCACCTGCTTGAGCAAGGAGTTGCTGGCTTGAGCAAGGGGTCACTCGCTCTGCTGTAGCCCCCCAGTCAAGGCACATATGAGAAAGCAATCAATGAACAGCTAAGGAGCCGCAACGAAGAATTGATGCTTCTCATCTCTCTCCCTTCCTGTCTGTCTGTCCCTCTCTCTGACTTTCTGTCAAAAAAAAAAAAAAAGATTTACTTTGTGTCCTCAGCACGTCTGAGAGCACACACAACTCAGCGGCGTGAGGTCCGTTCACACTGTTGTGCGGCTGCCGCCGCCACCGTCCTCTCTGGGACTTTCTCATCTTCCCCAAGTGACTCTCTGTCCCCAGGAAACACCCGCTCCTGTGTCCTCTCTCAGCCCAGCCCCCACCTGCTTTCTGTCCTCCTCTGTCCGGTTCATTCCCCTCAGGACGGTGTCCTCCAAGTCAGGCCACTGTAGAGCAGGTGTCATGGTTTCCTTCCTTTCGGGGGCTGAATGGTCTTCCCCGGTGTGGCTGGACCACGGTGGCAGGCGAGTTCACCCACTCCTCTGCCTGTGGACACGGGGTGGGAGGGGGCGGCGGGAGCAGCGCCCACATTCTGCCGTTGTGATGTTGTGAATAGCTCTGCTGTGCCCTCGGGTGTGCACATGTGTCTGTGAGACCCTGTTTGCCGTTCTTTGTTTGTGGTGTGTGCCCAGAGGTGGGCCACGCGGGGTCCCCACATGCTGCAGGGACCCAGCTGCTCCGTGCCCTCGCCTGCACCGGCCCTGGTTCTGGTTTGTGTCCCTAGCCGTCCTGCTCGGGAAAGTGGCATCTTGTCGCATGCCCAGCTCTTGTTTTTTCCATGATGTTGTTGGGGTTTGTTTTTAACTGTCTGTTCTCCCCGACTAGGGCAGAAGCCCCAGAACCGCCCTGGTCCCCCCGCTCCCCATCGCACCCCCGGGCTAAGGGGCAGGCCGGGCCCACGTCGTGCTGAGGAGGAGCTGGACGTTTCTCTGCCCCGTCTGGAGGCAGGCGTGCTGGCCTGGCCGCCCTGAGTCATGGGGGCAGGGGGCCTGGCCCGCGGACTCTGAGGCCGTTGCATCTCTGCCTCCTGGTCCTGGGGGGCTGATTAAAAACCGTCTGCTCATCAGTGAAGAGGTTCGGCTGAGCCGAGGCCACACGTGGGGGCTCAGTGCTGCTGAGAGCTGGCTGGGGGTCGGGTGGCCCCCCCCTGAGGACCAGAGTCGGCCGCCTGGCCTGGAGGGCGGGCCCATGGGAGTGTGCTAGCTGACCCAGGGAGCACAGGTGGCCCAGGCAGGGGAGTGGCAGGTGGAAAGGCTGAGGAGTGAGCCGACCTCAGCTGTTCGGGCCTGGTGGGAAGTCACCGAGCACGGGAGAGACAGAGGCCACTCCACCTCCCTGGACCTGGATACCACCCTGCCCCCCCCCTCCCGTGTCTGCAAGATGCCCCGGCTTCCATCAGAACCCCAGAAGCCTAAGGGCCCCTCCACCCTCTTCAGGGGGCTGTGGGCTGGGACCCCAGGGCTCTATTGCTAGATTCACTTGCAGGACAAGCTTGGTCCCCGGTCCAGCGTCGGCCATGCCACCCCCCAGGGCAGCAGGCCTTGCAGGGGTGATGGGCGCCCGGCCTGCATGTGACACAGGGCTTCAGAGGGAGCCCAGAAATGGCTCCGAAGAGAGCTGCCAGTGGCCACAAGGGTCCTGAGTGAGAGGCTCTGTGGCCCGCACTTCCCCAGGAGGAGCAAAGGAACTCTGTGTGTGCTGGGCCGCCCTGCCTGGGGTTCTCACTGATTCTCTGTGATCCCATCACAGGAAGTCATGGCAGTGGGAAGGTCCCCCCCGTGAGAGAGGGGCGCCTGCCTCCAGGAAGCCGGGCAGCTGGCCTCTTTGTTGGCGGTTCTATGGGAGGGGATAGCACCTTCCCACTCCCCACCCCTAGGGCAGTGATGTCCACGCAGCCCCACCCTGGGGCAGGTCACTCAGACGCGACCCAGAGTGCCACGAGGCCCAAGCAGCTCCGTTCTCCTGGTCCAGCGGGCTGGCCTGGGCTCTCCCTCCACGGCTCACCGGTGCCACCCTGGGGTCCTGGGCAGACGGGGTTGGCTGTGGGGTTAGACCGGGATGTTCTGGTATTACAAGAGGTGGCGGCCTCAACTTGAACCCTGAGCTGGGAGCGGGGCTGCAAAAACCCATCTGCTACACCGAGGGCCTGACTTCCCCTCCGCTGCTTAGGGCCCAAAGTCCAGGGTGGGGTTGGGGGCCTGCTCAACCCCCACCAGGGGAGGGGGCCAGCCTGGGCCAGCCCTCTGCACCGCCTGATGGGCACAGAGCAGGGCCCTGATAAAGGGCTCCAGTGGGCTGCAGGCACGTGGCCTAATCTGGAGCTCCCCTCTGGGTGGGGCAGGGTATGGAGCCCCCCACTGGGCGGGGCAGGGTATGGAGCCCCCCCTCTGGGCGGGGCAGGGTATGGAGCCCCCCACTGGGCGGGGCAGGGTATGGAGCCCCCCTCTGGGCGGGGCAGGGTATGGAGCCCCCCACTGGGCGGGGCAGGGTATGGAGCCCCCCTCTGGGCGGGGCAGGGTATGGAGCCCCCCACTGGGCGGGGCAGGGTATGGATCCCCCCTCTGGGCGGGGCAGGGTATGGAGCCCCCCTCTGGGCGGGGCAGGGTATGGAGCCCCCCACTGGGCGGGGCAGGGTATGGAGCTCCCCACTGGGCGGGGCAGGGTATGGAGCCCCCCACTGGGCGGGGCAGGGTATGGAGCCCCCCACTGGGCAGGGCAGGGTATGGAGCCCCCCACTTTTCAACAGCTGCCTGGCCAGGTTGGGTCTTTGCTAACTGTGCTCCTGGCGCCCAGCAGGAAGGCTGAGGAAGCCCCCGGCAGCCTCTGGGCATTGGGACCTGAAGCCGATGGTCCTTTTTGAGCCAGGAAAGTGCTCTTCGGAGGGAAAGTCTCCTGATGTAAAGGCTGGCCACACCCACGCCCTCGTTTCTGTGCTGACCGGAGCGGAGAGGACAGACAAGCCTGCCCACTCGCCCTGGATAGGGAGCCCCTGGTGCAGGGCGTGCAGCGGGCCCTCAGCCATCGGCAATGCTGGGGTCTGTTCTCAGGCCAGCATTCCCGGCCGAGGGCCTGGTCTCTTCCTGTGGACCAGGCTCCCTGGACACAGGGGCTCCAGACCAGGCTCCCTGGACACAGGGGACAGGGAAGAGGCACCAGCACTCAGACAGGTGGGCAGGAGGGTCTGGGCCCTGTCAGTGAGGGCACAGCACCTCTCAGACTTCGTATTCTGCAGCCGTGCCAGGCTCCCCCTGGGCCACGGATAGGGCTGTGGACAACTGGGGGGCCCTGTCTCCGGGGGTGCTATGAATGCCAGAGTGGATTCATGCCAGGGTTGGGTCAAGGAGAGCTGATGCAGTGGGACTTCTGGGCAGAGACCCAAAGGAAGTGAGAGAGGAGGCGTGGTGCAGGTAGTGGGAAAAGCATGTGCAAAGGCCCTGCGCCGCGTGCAGCAGCTGGAGGACCCACGCGGAAGCCATGTGGGCAGAGCTAACCAGCGGTGCTGGAGCTCCAGAGGGACCACGCAAGAGGGGGCGCGTGTGGTCAGGGGCCCCCACTGAAGGGTCCGAGCAGGGGAGGATGTGTTCTGCCTTGTTCAGAAGCATCTCGAGCAGTGCGGGGTGAGGACAGACCAGACGGGGCAATGTGGAGGGGGTGGGTCCAGTTATGGGGCTGCTGCAGTAATCTGAGAATGGGGGTGGAGTGGGCAAGGGGCTGTGAAATTCCTGACCCGGCTTTAAGGTGGAGCTCTCAGGCTGGGGGGACAGATTGGATCTGGGGGGGTGGGAAAGATGACAAGGAGAATTCCAAAGTGGTGGGTGGCCCGACTCCTGGGGGAATGGGGCTTCCAGGGCCCGTCGCCTGCCCCCCCCCACAGTGGAGGTGTGTTGGGGTTTGTTTTTAACCGGCTGTCCTCCCCAACAAGGACAGAAGCCCCAGGGCAGTTCTAACAGGTGGTGAGAGGCTCTGGGTGGCCATATCGCATTGGAGACCGTTGTCAATCACCCCCGTGGACCGGTCGAGGCAGCAGCTGGCTCGGTGAGTCTTGGTGGGCCCTGGTCCTTCTCTGTGACCAGCCTTGGATGGAGGAAGGGAGTCTCTTTCCAGAACCAGTGCCCAGCAGCATGCCGGCCCACCCATTTGCGTTCAGTGCAGGGTCCCCGCACCCGAGCTCCGCACACATAGCCCTGGTGACCGCAGCCACAGGGTGGGAGCCTCTGACCTCCACGGAGCCCAGGACCATGGGAGTGGCAGGAGCCGAGTTTGGGTGTGTGGCCAGGAGGGTCCTGGTTGACCGGTGGGTGGACACAGGAGCCGTGGAGGACAGGCTTCCTCCAATTCCCTCCTCCATAGAAGCGTTTCTCTGGCAGGTCTCCACTGAGCACTCGGCCACCTACTGCCCAGTACCAGAGGCCTCAGCCATCCGGGGGAGGACCACACAGGTGACCAGGCCAAAGTGTGGCTCCCAGAGCCCCCATCCTGACACCCCACCTTGGTGGCTCATCGGTAGGCAGATTTCTCTCTCTTGACTTCCCTCTGGCCCCCAGGCTGGTCCTCTCTGAATAAAAGGGGTAAAGAAAAAAAAAAAATGAAGTCTCAGGTCCACGAAAGCTCAGGACCAAGATGCCAGGCCAGCCCCCCTGAACCTGAATGGAGAGGACCCTTGTCGGCATCTCACAGGGGCTGACGTGCTCATCAGACCTCTCAGGAGAGGACGGTGGCTGTGTCTGCATACCAGCCAGCAGGGGCCGACTGGTCACAGGGCCACAAGGTCACAAGGTCTGGATAATCACAGCTCAAAGGGAGGGAAGGAGCTTCCAGGCCCCCACCCCTCAGTAGCTTGGAGTCTTCTCCACCCTGCCTGCCCAGAAACCCTGAGCAAGTGAGCCCAAGGTAGCTGCATTTCCTGCCTAAACTGTGTGTTTCTTCTCATCAGTAAAACTGGAATAGAAAGAGAGATCATTGTGGAAATTACATTAGATAACAAGCACAGAACGCGGAGCGGAGGCTTGGAACTTAGCGTCAGCATTTAAAAACGTGCAGGTGGAGGGCACACCGCCCCACAGATGTGGCACTCAAGCCTGCTGTCCTTGGGGCGCACGCGGGGGGGGGGCAGGTTTCTGGTTCTCCGTTGTCTTCTAATTATGTTAATAGTGTCCAAATGTCCTTCGTTAAAGGAGAAAGAATTCCATTCATATTTAGAAAATAAAAGTGACGGTAATAACCAGAGCTAGCGAGGCAGTCACACACATACCTCCAGGATCCTGCGTGGGTGCCAGCCACAGCGACCCAGCCCTGGCCACCGGAGGACCTCGGGGAGTGGGATAGCTCCTTGTGGCCTGATCCCCGGGCTGGAAGCGGCACCTCTCTCTGCTTACGCATCGTTTGTGGCAGCCGATTTCCCAGGGGGCCCTGGGGAGTGAGCACTGCTGAGATCATCAATAGCACAGGGGAGTCCCTGGGGCTGCTGAGCTGACTGCCAGGCCCCTCTCGTCTCTCGCCTGGCCCCAGAGCCTCTGCTGGTGCCCGTGCAGAGCCCGCTGCACCACGGCACGGGCAGTTGACCCGTCTCTCTCCTCTCGCACCTCCTGGGCCAGGAGCACGGCCACGCCATCTGACGGTCCCCAGGAGACTTGGAAGTGGCTGTGGGATCTGGGACCATGTTTACATCTTTTTTTTTCTTAAATTCTTTTAAAATTTTATTGATTGGTTTTAGAGAGAGGGAGAGTGAAGCCTTCATTGGTTGTTCCACTTAGCTGTGCATTTAATCGGTCGCTTCCCCGATGGGCCCTAACTGGGGATCGAACACACCACCTTGGTGTTTCAGGACGACTCCCTAACAGAGAGCCGACAGAGCTAACCGGCCAGGGAAGGTCCTGGGATCACGTTGGATAGATAGAACTGGGTGTTATAGGAAACATAAAATCAAATTAATGTAAAATATAAAAAGGAAACTAAGAGTGATTTAGGGTTAACCAGTTTACGTCCTTTTGAGATAATACCGTCTATTTTAACTGCACGCCAATGCCACGTGTGAAATACCGTAGTTAATAGATCTCACGTAGAAGCCCGCTACGTAAGGCCCGATCACCAAGGCATCCATGGGTTTACTCCCGTTTCCGATAACTCCGTCTGTCCACGTAATCAAGCCCACGTGTGACTTAGGTTTGAAGTGTGATACTGTAACTCTCTGACAGTTACAAGTAGTAGTGGGGGGTGAAACTCAAGTCAGTCTCCTGAGACCCCAACGCCGACTCCATGTCACCCACCAGGACCGTTTGGCAGCGCTGTAAAGCACGCTGCCTCTCCAAGCAAGTGCTTTCTGGGCCCCACCGAAGCGAGACCTAGACTTAGCCGGCCCCTCGTCTTCACTGTGAGTGGAAAAATAAAGTTACTGAGCTTGCTGGGAGTGTCTTTGCCTGTTCAATGGACTCCTACTTACTTTCATTTTTCGTTATGAACTACTTAACGAATCCAGCTCTATAACTTAATTATAGCCGGCTAAACCGTTTATCATGACCCTGGAGTTCTGGGGGTGCACCCACAGAGTCCTTGAGGGTTCATACCCCCCCCAAAGAGCAAGGCAGGGGTGAGCTGGTGGGGGGGGATGTTTTCTGTGCAGACCCTCAAGTTGGGTTTGAGGGGGTGTCTCTCCACAACCAAGGTCAAGGACCTAAGTATGAATCTGGGGCCAGGAATATGTGGACCAAGCTTCTGATAGTTGTCCTAGGAATGACCTTGGCGAACTGTCCTGCAGGGGTTTAGCCTCTGACCCCCACGGGGCCCAGAATATGGTCTGGGAGGGTAGGTAAGCATCTTACTCTTCACTTAACCCCTTCCTCCATGTGACCCCATTTTCCTGCACGGACCCTTGTGAAGGTGAGGGAGCCAGGCTCCCTCTGCGCTGGGAGGACTAACGCTGCCTGTCCTGACCCCAGGCCCCAGGGTAGGGAGGGTGGAGGAGACGGTGGGGAGGCCTGTGGTTCGCTTCCGGTGTGTGGACGGTTCTATTTCTGCGCACTTGTTTTAAAACTGGACCTCTGTTGACTAATGAGGCAGCGCCCCCTAATCACCCGGCCTGAAAGCGGACCCAGCGTGTCTGCGCACTCCCAGGTCCTAGCCCTGCGCAGGGGGCTCCGGGGCCGGTGGTTCGCCCGAGGGCGCTCCTGGGACCCCGCTTTTCTTGGCCTCCCTGGTGTCAGCTTCGGCCAAGGCCGCGCACCCCTTCCGCCCCGGCTCCCCCACTTGGCGCCGCATCCTGGAGGCTGTTCCGTGCCAACGCGGCCGCCGCGGGGAGGGGCGCTCCAGGGCCCGGAGTTGGGGTGGGGGAGCTCCGAGGCTTCCCGGGTCCTTGCGGGGCTCGGAGGGGCGGGGACCGTGTGGGTTGGCGCCGCGGTCCTAACCTGCCCGGCAGCCCGGATGCCCGGCCGCCCGGCCCTCTGCCCTTCCGCGTCCAGCCCCGGCCCTGTGCCCGGCGCAGGGTCGGACGCCCGGAGCTGGTGCAGGCAGCGCGCAGGAGGGGCGGCGGGGCGCAGCTGCCTCCCACTGAGCCTCGGACCTCAGCGTCCAGGGTTGCCCGGCTCAGCCTCCCTCGCCCCCTTTCCGGGAGTTCCCTCCCCTCCGGACACCCCTCCCGAGAGCCCACCTGCTGGCGAGAGCGCGCGCGCGCGCACGGCCGGCGCGCTGTCCCTTTAACCGGCCCGCTGCGCCTCCCCCGCGCGCCCCGCCCCGCGGTGCGGCCGGTGCTGGGCGAGGCCGGAGAAAGTCCATGTGAGCGGAGCGCGCGGACGCCGGAGCACTTCCTGCCGCCGCGGCCGCCGCTGCCGCAGGCCGGACCGGGCCGGGCGCCCGCAGGTACGCCCAACTTGGCGCCGCGCGTCAGGGTCGCCGCCGCACTTCCCCAAACTCCGCGGCGCGGGCCGGCCGCGCTGCCGCAGTGCCCGCCGCCCGCCCGCAGCTCAAGTTCGCGCCGCGCGCCTGCCCGGCCGAGGGTGCCGCGGAGCCCGGGGCCTGGGGAGGCGCCCCGACCGGCGCCGGGCCGCACCCCCACCCCACCGAGCCGGCACCCCGGGCCGCGCGCTCCGGGCAGACCACAGCCCTGGGCGTCTCCTCGTCCGCCGGGCTTCTCGGGACACTTGTTCCCCCCACCCTGGCTCTCCTCCAAGCCCCGCGCCTGGGCTGACCGAGCCATCCCTCTGGGGTGGGGAGGCCGGAGCGTATTTGGCCCCGGGCCAGGGCTGAGTGGACACACCCCTCCCTTCCCGGCGGGGGTCGGAGGCTGGCCGCTCGCCTGCGCAGCAGTCGGGCCTTGCACCTTTCCGTCCGGGTCCGGTGGGTCCCTTCGTGGGCATCACTGCCCTCGCTCCCTCGTCGTGCGGACCCCAGTCTGGAGAGGGAGGATTTGGCGTCCCCTCCAACCTGAAGAGAGCCTGGGACGAGCTGCAGCGGGAGAGAGGGGCGCCCACCTGTCATCCGCAGCTGTGTCCCTGAATAAGGAGGTCTTGGGGCCCAGAACCCTTCTCCGGGAAGGTCAGAGGTGAGCTCTGAGCTTGCTGCTCACACCTCAGGGTCAGAGCAGGGGGACCTACGCCTGTCCACTGGTGTGGGGGGTCATGAGGTCAGAGGTCACCTCCAGGCTCTGTTCTGGGCTTCTCAGAAGTTTTATTTTGGGGCTAGTGGTTGCCAGCTCTCTCCTGGTGCCCTTTAAACCTGTGGATTTGCTGTAGGTTCGTCCCCTGGAGCTGGGCTCAGGCCCTCCCCACGGACACCATCGTCCCCCTCCCTCTTACCTTCCCCACCCCCTCCCCGTCCCTGCCTCAGGATCTGTGATGTTTTTGCCCACATGGGCATTTGGCTCTTTTCTAGTGGTATTTCTTGGAACCCGTTGGGACCCAGCGGTGCCTCCTCTGGCTGTAGGTTGTAGCTGACTGAGTCCATCCTGTGTGTGTGTGTGTGTGTGTGTAGAAGGGGGGTGGGGGCTGGGCGGGGGAGGCAGGAGGCAGCATGCTTCCTGCCCTCCCCACCACCCGGTAAAGGTAAAGCCTGTCTTTCTGAGCACATGCCCCAGCACACCCCCTGTGCCCGCCCCCTCAGCTGTGCCCCCTCCTGCTTCCTGCAGCCCTCTGTCTGGTCTGCAGTGGTCCCCTCCCCACCCCCTCCGTTTCACCCAGATGATGCCAGTAGGGACTGCAGTAGTACTCAGCACAGCTCTGTGCACCGGGGTGTCGGTAGGGACCCCAAGAGAGGCAGCCTCCATCGTTGGCCCCATTTTACAGATAAGAAAACGAGCCTTGGCAGCAGGCAGCGGACACTCCCATCTCCCACAGACCGCCTTCCCTTCTCCCTGTGGTCCACTGCGCTTGCTCTGGCTCTCAGTGGTGCCCCCCAGGCCTGTGGGCATTTCCCTAGGGGTCGTTCCGCTGTTGAGTGGCGCCTCAGCTAGCCAGGAGCCTGAGCCAGAGAAACAGAAGATGAGACCCAAGAGAGGTTGGCCCCCCACTGTCTCCGTGAGCCAGCAGGAAGGAGCGCAGAAGTAGAGCAAGATATCACTTGTCACCACTCAGTGGCCAGAGATCTGTTGTCAGGGGTTCATACCCAGGGTGGGGACGGTTCTCGACGTGGTGTCTGGTACCTTGCTGACCGTGATGCCTCCATCCACCCTCAACTCAGGAGCCATGCCAGGCCTCCTGCAGGATGTGTGGGGAGGGGAGAGTGGGGGACACCAGGCTGCCGTTGGCGAAGGGTACCCCCAGGTTCTGGGTCAGAGTCTTGTGCTCAGAGGGGTCCTTGCTGGGAGGTGGGCTCGTGGGTGACTTTGTACAGAATCCTTCAAACCTCTCCCTGTCTTTCAGTCAGAATGTGAGCATGCATTGTTTGTATAACAGGTTAAGGGTCCTGCTTGCTAGGTTTGTGTCCTGGGCTGGGGTGGGCCCAGTACTAGTAGCTCATGGGCCAGAGGACGTACTGTGGCATTGACCCTTTCTAGAATATTCCCAAGGCTCCACTCAGCACCTCTTCCTCGGAAGCCTCTGCTGCCCCGGAATACAGAGCCAGGGTCTGGCTGCACAGGACACAGTCCCTGCAGCCCAGGCCTCCCCGGGGCACCGATAAGGGTCAGACCTCAGCCCCCCCAGGCCTCGTTACCTCCACCCCTGTCAGCAAAGTCTCGTCCTCGCCTCCCTGCGGCGGCCTGCTCCCCAGTCTGCCCCTCCAGCTGACTCTGCTCTGGGCCCTCCGTGGCCTGTGCTGTCCCCTCGGGCGTTAAGGGTGGAAGGAGCCGCCTTGGGTGTGGGGGGCAATGCGGTGAATGTCTGCCCAGCCCATCCGGATCCAGCGTGAACTGCAGCCCAGATCGTGGCCCCTTGCTCCAGACTCCCAGCATGCTTCTTATGAGAACCGGGGCCTTTGCACAACCCCAGTGTAATGGGCATACTTGGGAAGCTTGAGCTGGCCTGGCCCCCTCCTTCCTGTGGGCGGTGTCCCCAAGGGCTGCCCAGGGCTGAGGAATTTGGGGCTGGCTTCTAAGGCCTCGTCTTTGAGGGGGGGGAGCAAAACCCTGTGGTGAACTATTGGGGGACATCTCCCAAGGCAGGGTCAGGTGCCACCAGCCCCTGACTAGACCCGCAGCTGCTCCTGGTAGGCAGGAGCTGCTCAAAGCCTGCCCCACTGTGGGAGCTTGTCACGTCTGCCGGGTCTGGGCTCTGGCTGGGGGCTGGCGAGGGGGTCAGGGTCTGATTAGGGCTGGCTCCTGGGGGCCTCTCCCTGCCCCAGCCTGCCTGGGCACTGGCCTGCAGGGTCCAGGAGCCAGGCCCTGCCTGGCCACTCTTCTCTGAGCAGCAGCTGTTTCCTGAGTGGCACGCTTTACCGGCATCCCCTCTGTCCTCGCTGTCCCCCTTTTTTTTTTACCTAAGAGGTAAAGGTCCAAGAGGAACTTAAGCTGTGAAAGCCATCGTCATCAACCCTGTGGATACACGAGTGCCTGGCCCTGGGCACTCACTGGGGAGGCTGGAACTTATGGTCCGAGCCAGGATGGACAGCCCCTCGGGCTGAGGCCTGTGTCTCTCCCAGCCTCCTCCCCACCCGTTTCTTCTTCCTCTCTCTGCTCTGGAGCCCGGAGGTCATGTCCTTCCCCACCCTCCCCAGCCTTGGACCCCAGGGTGCGGGCTGGGACGGATGCTGGCCTCACCAGGCCCGGAGGCACTGCTCACCTCTGAAGCCGGCGGCATCCTCACCAGCTAGCCGGTCTGTCTCCTCGCCAGGGCCCTGGCCCTGGATGAGGTCATTAGCAAACTATGCTCGGGGGCTGGCCCCGGGCTTCCTCCTGGTCACCTGCAGCGGCCTGCTTGCTGGCAGCCCAGCTGCCTCCTCCGGCCTTCTGCTGTTTGTCTTGTACATTTAAGTTGAGGAAGCTGGTGCCTTGTGGCAGGGGGTCTCCTCAGGGTGGGACAAGGTGGACACAGAGGAGTCGGGAAGCATCTGGGACATGAACTTTGGAGTGTGGCCGGCCCCCGGGGGGCCTGTGGTTTCCATCCTCAGAGTGGAACCAGCACCCATGAAGACAGGAACAGCAGGTGCCCACTGCTGCTCAGGCCTGGGAGCGTTTCCAGGGAACCTGGGCTCTCTGCCCCCCCTCTCCCCCCTCCCAGTTGCCGCTGGCTGGACCTGTGTCCAGGCCAGGAGGCAGCCTAGGCTGGACCTCTTCGGGTCTCTCCCAGGTCACATCTAGCCCAAGGCTGTGTGACTTTAAGTGGGTGACTCGCCCTCTCTGAGCCCTGCCCTGTGCTTTGTGATGCTGTTTAGTATCTTCCTTAGGCTGGGCTGGGAGGCTGACGGTGAGCAGGCCGCGCCCACCCAGGGCCTCGCCCACCCAGGGCCTCCATGAAGGTTAGGCTTGTCCTGGGGGCCCTCTCGGGGTGCCCCCTCCCAGGAAGTGAGCTGGAGCCCATGAGGGGCAACGCTTCTGTAAGGGGAGCTGCTCCTCAGTCTTTAGGGAGGATGGGAGCACATACTCTTCTCAGAGAAGGCTTCTCTGGCCCCGCGGGGAGCAGAAGCTGGCGCTGGGTCTCTCTGAAGGAATCTTACACCCCCCCCACCCCCCCAGGCCCTGGCATCCAGGAGGGCACATGGCCATGGATGGGCCGGGAGCTCCTGGGCCCCACCCAGCACCTTCCCCAGCGCCTGGGAAGCCAGCAGGGCTGGGGGCGGGGACCAAAGGGGCCTGAAAGTGTCCATATATAGTCACTGGGGTGAGCAAGGAGCTGGGCTGTGTCCCAGGCCCAGACACTGGGTCCCTGAGGGCCTCCAGGAACTGGGGGAGGGGGTGGGTACCGAAGGGAGCTGGATTTGGGGTGAAGGGTCAGAGACAGCAGCCGGCACAGGCAGGATGCTCTAGGGAGTGTTTGTTGATTGAAAAATAAAAATCTGAGCCCGTGGTCGACGGGGGGGGGGGGCTAAAAGTGTATTTCTAGAGACAACACCTTTAAAAATTGGATGCAGTAATACGTGGCTGCCGTGTCCAGATGTCCAGAGCTGTCTGGGGCCCCTCCTTGTGGACCTCAGGAGCGGGATGCTGCCCCAGCCCATGCCCCGCAAGGTGTCCCCCCATTATGACGACACCCCCGACAAGACCCTTCCCCATCTCTACGGGACCGGGGGCTTCTGCCGCTCTGGCTGGTCGTTTCTGGCATCCAGCCAGTGGGGAGAAGGTGGGAGCTGCTGGCCTCTCTGGAGGAAGTCCCCATCTCCTCCACCCATCAAGAGCAGAGACGGGACGAGGGGGGCGTTCTTTCCGGGGTACCCGCCCCGGCCCTCAGCACCCCCTCCCCAGGCTCCGTCCTTGCCCCTCACCACTCGGGTAAGGGGGGGGGAGAAGTAACTGGTTTTTGCTGCGTTCTGACTTTTGTACTGTTAGAAAATCCCAACGTTAACATAGTTTTTCTCATTTAATTTAGTTTCCGTTGGACTGCTAAGCGCCTTTGTTAAATTTTTGTATATTGATACATTTTGTTGTTGTCAGCAGTTTTTTTTCCTCTTTTTTTTTTTTTTTTTGGATATAAAGCCATTAGGGTGAGAGAAGATTAAAAAGATACATTACAATTAAAATGTTAATGAAATCTGCATCATACAACTTTTGAAACCCTTTAGGCATTAATCTTGCCTGTGTCATGTCCATTAACTGGGGCTATTCTTATTCCACACTGACCCCTGCTGAGAGATTTGTGCTATAATTGGATTTTTTTTAATAAAAAAAGGGGGGGAAAAGAAAAGAAAGCTTTTAAGAAAATAGAGGTTGAGTGGTGGCCTGGCTCCTAAACGCAGAGGCAGGAGAGGGGGGCACATGGCCTTTCCTGTTGCCTGCTGGCTGCTTGTCTGTCCAGAGGAGGGGGCGCTCCCAGCTCCTGGGCCCAGCCCCCTCCAGCTCCCGCCTGGTCCTCTCCGGTTCCCACTGGGGCCCACTGCTCTGTCCAGGTGGGCCCTGTCCCCACTGTTCCTTCAGGGGACACTGGGGTGTGTGGACATGTGGCAGGCCCAGAGTCCCCTGTGGGACATGCTACAGGCTGTCGTCGGGGTGGGGACGTAAGAGTCAGGATGAGTTTGCCGTCCTGGGGAGAGGCGCCTAGCCCGGGCCAGACGTTGGCCGGGGTGGAGTGGGGTGACGGGAGCCCCTGCCCAAACTGGGGTGCATCATGGCAGCTCCGGTGGGGGCCAAGCCTAAAGGCTTGCTTGCTGGAGTCCTCAGGACTCCGTGTCACCCATGTGTCCCGTGGAAGTGGGCACTGGGGTCTCCAGCATGAGGCTGGACTAGGGGTGCGGTGAGGGGGCGCCCCCCTTGCCCACTCTCAGGGCAGTCAGGACCCCGGAGCAGTGGACAAGGGGTGCCCCATGGACTCCTCTGCACAGACTGGCCCTGGACTGTGGCCGGAGCAAGTGGTGGTTCAGATCTGGGTAGCGCCCCCTCTGGGAAGGGTCGCCGGGCCTGGGGTGTGGTGGGGGCACGGGGGTGGCCGGTGGCCTGCCGCATCGGGTCCCAGTGCTGCTGTCACAGCTCTCGCACTGCCGGGACCCTGGTCAGGCGGCTGGCACTGGGGCTGCAACAGACAGATTTCGTGTCTGTGTGTTTTTGTAACACCTTTCTATAAAGGGAAACATAATTTAAAATATGATTACTTAGTGTTGTAACAGCCGCCTCAGCTCCACGCTATGCCGAGATCATTATCAGAGGCTGATATTAACTTGCAAAGAATATTATGCAAATTGCCCGCTGGAAACCCTCTCCAGGGACTGGGGATGTGAGTGGGGCTGGGGCATGAGGCTGCTCCCTGGGGGGACAGGGGGGACGGTGCTGTGCCTGGGGCCCATCAGCCAGTGGCCCCTGGGCTGTGTGTCTGGAGAGTGCTCGGGGTCTGTCCCCTCCCTTGTTCTGGCGTCAGTCAGTACAGGGTGGGCCCAGCGGAAGCTCCGGAGAAGGATGAGGGCTGGGTGCTCCATGCACCTGTCCCCTGGGGGCTTCCATGGTGGGCTCTGGCAGGGACTGGACCGGGGACTCCTGAGCTCCCCACGCTTGCTCTCAGCCCCTGAGGAAGGGACTGAGCCCCCAGAGCAGCAGAGGACCCTGTTGACTGACTTGCTGCCTGGTTTTGCAGCTTGTAGGGGCTGGGGCAGCCCCCAGGGGCCCAGCAGGGGCTGTGTGGGTCACCTGTGTCTCACGTCCACAGTCCCCGCCCCTGGGGAGAGGGCAGGGAGTTGGGGTCTGAAGGTGGCTGGCTCCCTTATTACCCATCATTTCCTGCAAGCCGTGTCCCCTGCAGCCCCCAGTTGGTCTGGTTGAGAGGCGCTGCAGTCCCACCAGCAGAGCACGTTTGGGGTGAAATAGCGCTGACCCCGTGGAGCAGGACCGTTCATGGGTTCTCAGCAACGGTGTCCACCGGCAACCGTAGAAGCCGAGTGGGTCCCCAGATACTCACACCCCAGTGCCAACTGCCATCCCTGTCACACACCTGCACTTCCTGTTCGAGTCACCATGAGCGGCAAGGTCAGGGAGCAGGGGCACTGGTGCCCGGGGCTGTCCCCGTCCCAGGCGGAGGGAAGGGTCCTGCGCTCTCGGGGCAGCCTGGCCAGGGGGCGGTCATGGCTCTGGGGAGGCCGCCGGGACCAGATGGTGTCCTGACAGTACCCAGGACCCTGCAAGGACCCGTCACACCATCCTCCACTGAATGCCCACAGCCCGCACAGCCAGGACTCGGAGCTTGTGATTGGAACCCCTCCCTTCCCGGTGCTGCTGGGGACCCTGGGCCTCAGTTTCCCCGTGTGTGAAGTGGGGTGAGCAGACTGTGAGTCGGAAGCAGGCGCAGAAACGGGGTGCATCCACTTCTCATCCCCACAATGACCCCCCAAAGCCGCCTTGTGGACTCGGTGCAGACCCCCTGCCTGGAAGGCTAGGAGGGGTCGCTGCCTGCTTTTGTCCACTGCCCTGGCCTGTTTCCCCCTCCCCCACCAAGCCCACCCCCTTCTGGGTGGCTGCCCCCCTAAGTTTGTGACCGCTGGTCTGGGGCTTGCTGTGGGGTCTGTCAGCGATGTTTGTTTCCCTGTGAGGAGGTGGTGGAGGGTGGGGTGAACCTGTGGGCTTGCTGAGGGGCGCTATCAGTGTCCCGGGGGCGGAGTGCGACCTTGAACTTGGTGGGCTTAAGGCAGCAGACATTTGGTCTCAGTTCTGGAGGCCACAGATCGAGAGTCAGGTTGTGGACAGGGCTGGTTCCTCCCGGGACTCTGGAGGAGGACCTGTTACGGTAAACGTCACGTCAGGTGAACACGGAATGTATAAAGGGAGCGAAGGGTGAGGCAGGGCTAGCCGGCTGTTTACGCCCCTTTGAACTAACACCCGGTGTTTTAACTGCGTTCCAGTACCAGGTGTGAAGTCACGTGACTGACTACCTCTTATGTAAAAGCCCCCTAGTAGGGCCTGATCCCCAAAGCGTCAACCGGTTGACCCCCTTTTGTGATAACTCCATCGACCCCCCTTATCAAGCCCATGTGTGATGTATGTTTGAAGTGGGATAATGTAACCCTACAATGGGACAAGTGGCCAAACCAGATATACCATATTTTTCACTCCATAAGATGCATCTAGGGTTTTTTTTGTTTTGTTTGCTTTTTTGTATTTTTCTGAAGTGAGAAGCAGGGAGGCAGTCAGACAGACTCCCACATGCGCCTGACTGGGATCCACCTGGCACGCCCACCAGGGGGTGATGCTCTGCCCATCTGGGGCGTCACTCTGTTGCGACCAGAGCCATTCTAGCACCTGAGGCAGAGGCCACAGAGCCATCCTCAGCGCCCGGGCCATCTTTGCTCCAATGGAGCCTTGGCTGCAGGAGGGGAAGAGAGAGACAGAGAGGAAGGAGAGGGGGAGGGGTGGAGAAGCAGGCGCTTCTCCTGTGTGCCCTGGCTGGGAATCAAACCCGGGACTTCCACATGCTGGGCCGACGCTCTACTGCTGAGCCAACCAGCCAGGGCCTGAACCTAGGATTTTAAGGAGGAAAATAAGAAAAAATATATTCTGAACCAAATGCTGTGTTAAAATATTTAATAAAAGGCCCCACAATAATATTTCAACAATGTAAACTCAGCGGCAACGTTAACAGCCGTTAGCACTGTTATCAACAAATGAGACTTTCACGTTCAAATACTCTTCTAGTCGTCCAGGAACCTACAGCAGCTTAAAAAAAAAAAAAAATGAACATTTGCTGCACAAGATGCACGGGCATTTTCCCCTCCACTTTTGGGGGAAAAAAGTGCATCTTACGGAGAGAAAATTAAGGGTAAGTAGCTGTGGTGGAGATCAAGTTGGTCACCTGAGACTCCAGCGCAGACTGCATCGCCCACCGGGACCGTTTGGAGTGACCACAAGGCACGCGGCCTCTCCCAGCAGGTTCTGTCGGGGCCCCGCGACGCAAGGACCTAGACGGAGCCGGCCACTCATCTTAGCTGTGAGTGGATTCAAGTCTGCGTCCCTGAGCTGGCTAGGAGTGTCTCTGCCTGTTCAGTGGACTCCTAATTACTCTCACTGTCCGACGTGAACCACCTAACGAACCCAGCTCTAGAGCTTAATTATAACCGATGAGCTAGTTTGCCACACGACAGTCGTCGGTGAGGATGGGATTCTAGATTATTGACAATTACCGATTTTGAAAATTGAAAATACAGATGGTGCCTGACCTGTGGTGGCGCAGTGGATAAAGCATCAACCTGGAAACGCTGAGGTTGCCGGTTCAAAACCCTGGGCTTGCCTGGTCAAGGCACATATGGGAGTTGATGCTTCCTGCTCCTCCCCCTTCTCTCTCTCTCTTTCTCTTTCTCTCTCTCTCTCCCCCCCTAAAATGAATAAATAAATAAATAAATAAATAAAAATAAAAAATATAAACACCTTTATAAAAAAAAAAAGAAAATACAGATGGTAACTTAATACCGCATTTGAAACGTGCTGGAGTCTGGAATATTGACTGTTTTGAAACGGAACCTCCGTTCACAGTCAGATGAAACGCCAAGGCTGAAACAGGCTTGGAATAGAATAAGGAAGGTGCCCCCAGGTGTAAAAGTAGGGTTTCTTTTTACTTATCCACACAGGAAAAGTTATGGTCCATTAGGAAGGTACAGGCTGAGGAGAAAACTTGAAATAGTGCGCTGAGAAATGGGAGGTATTAGAAATTTCTTTAGGAGAATTTTTTTTTTTTGTATTTTTCTGGAGAAGCGGGGAGGCAGACAGACTCCCACATGCGCCCGACTGGGATCCACCCGGCACGCCCACCAGGGGGCAATGCTCTGCCCATCTGGGGCATAGCTCTGTTGCAACTGGGCCATTCTAGCACCTGAGGTGGAGGCCATGGAGCCATCCTCAGTGCCTGGGCCAACTTTGCTCCAGTGGAGCCTTGGCTGCGGGGGCGGGGGGTGTAGAGATAGAAAGAAAAGAGAGAGGGAAGGGTGGAGAAGCAGATGGGTGCTTCTCCTGTGTGTCCTGGCTGGGAATCGAACCCAAGACTTCCACACACCAGGCCAATGCTCTACCGCTGAGCCAACCAGCCAGGGCAGGAGAATTTTTTTTTTTAATTTTTATTTTATTTATTCATTTTAGAGAGGAGAGAGAGGGGGAGACAGAGACAGAGAGAGGAGAGAGAGATGGGGGAGGAGCTGGAAGCATCAACTCCCATATGTGCCTTGACCAGGGAAGCCCAGGGTTTTGAACCGGTGACCTCAGTGTTCCAGGTCAACACTTTATCCACTGCGCCACCACAGGTCAGGCCGTAGGAGAATTTTTAAGAAAAAAAAATCCCGTTCATAGAATACAACCTCAGAGAGTCCCTGGGGGACCACTGGAGGAAACCCTAAGATAACGTTTCCAAGTCCTTGTGCCAGAAAAGATCCACTGTGATCTGAAAACACCCCTCAAGGTCAACCCAGTCGCTGATAGATGACCCGGTGCCCAGGTCACGGGGTTATTGGTTCGGACGTTAGAACAGGCTGATGCAGACAGGATCGAGGGAGAGGGGAACAGCTCAAAGGATAGTACAGAAGGTACAAGCAGGTCTCACCGGTGAGGAGGAAGCCAGTAAAAACAGGAAGAGGATGGACAAGAAGAAACTTCAGAGTTCGCCTCTTATAACAGAGCTGAACCGGCAGGATTGAGAAAGCTGATCATTCCAGGAGAAGCAAGTGATACCGATTGGCTGCTCGTCCAACTCTGTGGGCGAGGGGGAGACACGCTCCGCCCATCAGGAGGTGAGCTCCGGGCCGTCAGGTGACGCAAGAGGAAACCCCACAGTTGAAACAACGGGTGGAAATACTAAATGCACTCGGAGCCCACCCCCTGAGAACAGCGCCCATCTGGAGCTGGCTGAGCGGCACCCGGAGACAGGCTTGTCCAGCGTTAGACCCGATAAGGGTCACAAGCCAGGGGACGCGGAGTGAGCTTAAAAGCTTCAAGGAGACAGACGGTTAGGAAAACAGCGAGAGGAGTGTCTGTGAAGAAGGCGCAGGTAGCATCCCCGGGCGAGAACAAGGACGTCCGTGGGCTCGGAAGGTAATAAAGGCTCCGATATTCGGAGCACCCCCCCTCAACGTAAGGTTCCTCTACAGAATCTACACACAAGGGAAGAAACAGGACAAAGGACACAAACACAGGAGGTCTTCACTCCTCGTTACAGTACAGGTTTGGGACAGGGGGAGTAATGGGATTACAGCCAAGGGTCAGCCAAGTGGTAGGTTTCCCAAACCCCCAACTGAAGAACCATAAACAGGTTCCAGTAGCCTCAGGAGGAATGATCAGAGTGATTGTCAGCAACAGAAGGGACCTGACCTGAGATCCTGGCTGGTTGGCTCAGTGGTAGGTGTCGGCCCGACGTGTGGAAGTCCCAGGTTCGATTCCCGGCCAGGGCACACAGGAGAAGCGCCCATCTGCTTCTCCACCCCTCCCCCTCTCCTTCCTCTCTGTCTCTCTCTTCCCCTCCCGCAGCCGAGGCTCCATTGGAGCAAAGTTGGCCCGGGCACTGAGGATAGCTCTGTGGCCTCTGCCTCAGGCGCTAGAATGGCTCTGGTTGCAACAGAGCGACGCCCCAGATGGGCAGAGCATCGCCCCCTGGTGGGCATGCCGGGTGGATCCCGGTCAGGCGCATGCGGGAGTCTGTCTCTCTGCCTCCCCGCTTCTCACTTCAAAAAAATACAAAGAGCCTGACCAGGCGGTGGTGCAGTGGATAGAGCATCGGACTGGGATGCGGAGGACCCAGGTTCGAGACCCCAAGGTCGCCAGCTTGAGCAAGGGCTCATCTGGTTTGAGCAAAAGCTCACCAGCTTGGACCCAAGGTTGCTGGCTTGAGCAAGGGGGTTACTCCGTCTGCTGTAGCCCACGGTCAAGGCACATGTGAGAAAGCAATCAATGAACAACTAAGATGTTGCAACGAAAAACTGATGATTGATGCTTCTCATCTCTCTCCATTCCTGTCTGTCTGTCCCTATCTCTGACTCTCTCTGTAAAAAACAAACAAACAAAAAAAACAACAAACAGAAAAATACAAAGAAACCCCACAGAAAACAAACAAACAAAAAAGCTGACTTGATCTCCACCCCAGCTCCTTACGTAAGTGCTTTGGCCACTGGTTGCACCCTAGGATGACGTTATCCCAGTTCAAACACAGAGGTCACACACGGGCTCGATAAGGTGGACAGATGGAGTTACCAGAAAAGGGTGTGCGCCCGTGGACGCCTCGGTCATCGGGCCTTCCGTAGCGGGCTTTGACGTAAAATAGATTCATCACGTTGATTCGCCCCTGGTGTTGGTGTGCAATTGGAGGGTGGAGTTATCTCAGAGGGCGTAAACCGGTTACACCTACATCATTGTTCGTTTCCTTTGTATGCTTTGTGTGAGTTTGATTTTGTGTCTATAACAACAGGACCCCCACCTCTCCCAGCTCCCCGGGGGTGCCGGCCATCCGGGGGCCCCTTGGCTTGTCAACACGTCACGCCCAGCTCGGCGTTCGTTGTCACATTGGTGGCTTCCCCTCTGTGTCCAAATTCCCCTCTTCTCCTCAGGACACCCATCACTGGATGTGGGGCCCACCCTGCATCCAGGGTGATCTCATTTTGAGATCCTTACCTAATTACTTCTGAAAGATTCTATTTCCAAATAAGGTCAGATTCTGAATTCTGGGTAGACGTGAGTTTGGGGAGACCCTGTCCAACCCCAGTGTGGTGGGGGAACACATAGAAACCCTTTAGGGCCCGGAGGGAGGGGGCTGTTTGACAGCGGGGGGCCGACCTTGTAGAGACACGGCCGTGGATCTCAGCCCTGTGCTTGCCCAGCAGGGTGGACCGCCAGACGCACGGACAGACAGACAGACAAGCCCTGGGCGTGGCGTGAGGGCCCCTGCAGGCTCGGCAGTGTAGAGCGAGCTCTGTTTCCAGGAGCAGGGCTGGGGTGCAGGGCAGGAAACGGGGCCACCGGGTGCGAGAGGATCTTCCTGAGGCAGCGTCTGTGGTTATGTAAGTTTGGGGACAGGAGGCGGAATTTGTGTTAATTGTCATAACCCAGTTTGGTCGGCCTGTCCGTGTCCTGTGAGGGGCCCTGCGGAGGAGAGGCGTGTGTTCACCGTGGAGCTCCCGGGGCTGCTGAACCCCAAAGTATAGCAGAGACTCGGGTCACATGGCCCTCAGTCCCCCCTTCCTGTGTGTCCTCACCCCCCCGTCCCCACCCCGAGAAGAACAGTAAGCTCGTGAAATTTGGGGAAATGACCAATGAGGTAAAGAAAACAGTGAGCGGAGCCCCACCTAGCAGGAGGAGGAGGGGGTCCCGGAACGGGCCACGGCGTCCAGGCTGCGGGTTAGGGCGTGAGGCGTCGTACCGCTGCTGGGGTCCAAAACAGCCCAGACCTTGGAGGGAGGGGGTGCCATTCGCCTGGGACTGAGCATCAGGCTGGGGACTGGGCAGGTCAGCAGGGGCCAGGCCTGGTGAGACAGCATGTGGGTCGTGGGGCCTCTCCTCAGATTCCTAATAGCGAGGGAAAATGGAAAGCCCCCCCCACAGCCCCCTTGAGTTCGGTCCCTCGTTTTGATTGGGGGGGGGCCTCTGGGTGTTGGGCTGCTCCTCCATCCTCCCCCCCCCGCTGCCTGGCATGGGTGGGGTGGGGCTTATCCCAAGGGAGGGCAGGACCAGCATCAGCCGCCCAAGCCCAGGCCTGTGGGGGGGGGGGGGTCACAGCCACATTGGGAGACTCGCCTCTGAATGCCTGACCGGGAATTGGGATGGACGCCAGGAGCCAGGGGTTCTCCAGGGCTGGCCACTCCTGCTCTGGGGGGAGTCACAGTGACAGTTCTGTCCAGCCCCAGGGTCTCAGAAGGTGTCCTCCGGGGAAGGCAGGCCCAGCTGTCACGACACAGGTTGTGCCCAGCAGTACGCCAGGTTCAAGGCTTGGGTCTCTTCTGCTCCTCCTTCAGCCTGGAATGTTCCGTGGTCCTGCCTTGGCTCCAGGCCACTCTGGGGGCCGTGCCCGGGACTTTCTGGATGAGGGATGAGGGTGCCCTAAGGCGGGATTTGCACTGGTCAGAGGTCCCCAGGAAGTCAGGCGACCTGTGGATACGCATATCCCAGATGCCCCACCACCACTCAAGGCCACAAGGCCATGGCTTGGGATGGTCCTGTCAGCTGCCCCTTGTGGCCTTTTTTTTGGTGGTGGTGGAGGGGAGGGAGACAGACAGACGGGAAGGGATAGAGATGAGAAGCATCGGTTTGTAGTTGTGGCACTTGAGTTGTTCATTGACTGCTTCTCTACGCACCTTGACCGGGTGACCCCTTGCTCAAGCCGGCGACCTTGGGTTCAAGCCAGCAACCGTGGGATCACATCGACGATCCCACTCTCAAGCCAGTGACCCTGCGCTCATGCCGGTGACCTGGGGGTTTTGAACCTGGGACCTCAGCATCCCAGGTTGATGCTCTACCTACTGCGCCACCACCGGTCAGGCCCTTGTGTCCTTTTGAAGAGAAGCCCCACCTCTGCCCTGCTCTCCTCAGGGCTTCCTGGGTGGTCTGGCTCCATGAGGAGCTGGCCCAAAGCCGATGGCAGGTCAGCCATGACCCAGGGTCTTCGGAGAGTGTCTGATACCTCTCACTTCCTAGAAGGGAGACGGCTCAGGGGGGTTGAGTCACAGAACAGATGGATGGCTTTCTTGGGGCTCCAGGGGCACGGCAAAGACAGCGGATCCCCCAGAGCAGCCGTGGTCACCAGCTGCCCCTCGCCCTGCCCTCAGCTGGCACTGCGTTCTTACCTGGGCCAGATGCAGCCCGGTCGACAGAGCCCTGGGACTGCAGGAGGGGTCCCGGGACGGGGCGGGGCGGGAAGACGGGAGGGCGTGGACGCCTGGCGGGGCCACCCCTTCCCGGGTCCCTCTGGGCTTCCCTCAAGGTTTCTGTTCCTCCTCGCGGCGGCTTCACCGCGCTTTCGTAATAATTATAACTGAACTGGAGACACAGAGCGGGCTTGTTCGGGGCCCCGGCAGCTGTGATTACATTACAGTCACTGATTTCCAAGAAGCCTCGCGAGGGAGTTCGTTAGAGCCCGTGGTGGAGGCGGAAGACCCAGGATGCGCGCCGGGGTGCCGCCTTCCGGAGGCCGGGCAGGGAGCATGGCGCCCGCCCGTGCAGCCGCACTGGTGGGAGGAGGTGCCAGCACCATGCCTGAGCCGGCCTGGCGCCCTCCGCCCCCTGGGAAGTGAGGTGTGCAGGTCACGGGTCAGGTTCACATGCTCACACACGCACGCGCGCGCGCACACACACACACACACACACACACACACACCCCGCTTCCCCCTCTGCTCAGCCCCTGGGGAGCGGGCTGGCCTGGGCTCACCCCCCTCCCCTTTGCTCTTTCTCTCTGGGTTTCTAGCAGCTGGGAGGGGGATGGCAGGTCCCACAGTGGCCGACTGACCGGCTCAGTTCTGAGTTTTGTTGGCTCTCTCCCTCCTTGGGAACTCCTTCCTGTGACCCCGGTCAGTTCTGGAATTTATGAACACGGATGAGCATATGGTTTCTTTTCTCCCCTGAGATGATCTGAGATCCCTGACCTGGGGCTCAGCGCTCCTGTCACCGGCTTTGATCTGAGCAGCCACGGAATGACTGAGTAGCCGTCCCCCTGTCTCCTGGAAGGCCTGGCGTTGGGGGCTGGTCATCCCAGGCCTGTCCACCGTTCACGCCGGCTCCCACCCAGTCAGGCTAACATGGTGACATGGCTTTTTTGGGGCCAGGTCTCAGCTGCTTGTGAGGGGGAGAGCCCAGGGGGGCCCCCCTCCCCCGTGTGGCGCAGGGGCCCAGAGTGTTGTCCTCGGAGATGAACAGCACAGCAGGGTGGTGGCCACTTACTCATTCTGAATTTTAAAAGTCAGCCTAATGCTAGTCTGGAAGCCTGGGCTGTTTGCCTCTCACTGCCCGCAGCCCTCTTACCCAGAACGCGCCGTTTGGAAAGCCGGGGTGCTGCCCACCGAACTGGGGGGGGCAGCAAGCCCAGTTTGTGCCGCCCGCAGGCTGACCCGTGCAGGTGTCTGGCTGGTGACCTCTCCCACACACTCTCCAGTGTCTGAAGCGGAGACTCCTGACCGGGTCCTCCTCCTCCTCCTTGGGCCAGTAAGAAAGGAGGAGCATCACTCCATGCTCTCTGTTGGCTGAATTCTGTGCCTTCCGGTCTGGGGGTGGGGGGCGCGGTGTTCTGGGTGATGTGGAGTTTTTTAAACGCCGCTGCAGTGGCTGACACAGGAGGGGTGCTGGCCACGCAGGTCCCCTGTCAAGAGCCCCACGGGGCCATGGACAGAGGAGGGCATCCACCGCTCCGGGTGGTCCAAGGGCTTTCCCACTCCACCTGTGAGTGGACCTGGCCCCCCACCCCTGCCTCACTCTCTGCCCCCTCCCACACGCACACACACGCGCACACACACACACACACACACGCACGCGCGCGCACACACGTTCCTCCAGTTCGACCAGAAGGCAGGAGGGCGGGTTGCCAGGGGTCCGCTGGGCTGGGGACCCCACAGGGTCTGCGCCACCTGCCTGGCACCCCCCGAGGTCCAGCGTTGTGCTGAGGGGGTGTCTTCTGCCTAGAGGCCAAGGGGGACACCCAGGTGGGTCCCACGGGGCTGGGCCTCCCGACGTTCTGGTCGCCCGGCAGCTCATGTTCGGGGAGCCGGTCTCCCCCTCATTCCCGGGGCAGCCTCTCGGCCCCCTCGCCACCCCCTCCCCTTGTGCTCTGGGTCGGTGCTCAGACACCCAGACAGTCATTCCCAGGTGCCGTACCCTAAACAAGTCGAGTCGTGTGTACACTTTGTTTTAAAAAGCCATGATTGAAGTCAGATTAACGTATTTACCTTCAGGGCTCCCGTGGGAGCCGTTAGGGGATGCGAGAAGTGCCGTTGGTGACTGCCGCGTGAAGTGACAATGACAAGGGGCCGTGGCACTTGGCTCTCTGGGCTGCAGGGGCCGAGGGTCCTCAGGCTTGCTGGTCCCCAGTCCCCGCCCCCCCCCTGCAGCCTCCCTGCTGTTCCCTGCAGCTTCCCTGCTGTTCCCTGCAGGCTGGGGAAGGTGGAGACTGGTGTGTGTGGGGGTGCGGGCTGTGCTCTGGCCCCCAGGGCTGCAGGACCAGGACCAGGACCAGGAGGCGGTCACTCACCCACCTGCCCTCCGTGGCAGCCCCCAGCCCTCGCCGCTGGGCTTTGCTGAGCCCCTGTGTGGCTGACATCCAGGCCCTGAACCTGGGCCGTCATCCGCCCTCTCTGGCCTGTGTGCCTGTGTCTGTGTCCAACCCCGGAGCCCTTTGTCCCCTGCCTGTGGACGAGGGAGGACGGGTCTCATGTGAACTCTCAAGTCCAGGTTCCGGGCCGGGCCAGGGGCCAGTGTCTTCCCTCCCTGAGTCTCGATTTCTGTTTCTAAGATGGGCTGACAGTATTTCTCCCGGGCTCGTTGAAACTCCAGACAGACGGGAACAGCTCTGGAGAACCTGGGGCTTCAGGCCACGGAAACAAGACCTGGGGTTCTTTGGGAACCCCACCCCCCAACACGTGTCTGCTTTTCTCCTGGAATCAGCCCTTGGCTGAAGGGACTGAGGTTTGGGGGACTCAGCTGAGGGCAGCCCCTGGCTGAAGGGACTGAGGTTTGGGGGACCCGGCTGAGGGCAGCCCCTGGCTGAAGGGACTGAGGTTTGGGGGACTCGGCTGAGGGCAGCCCCTGGCTGAAGGGACTGAGGTTTGGGGGACCCGGCTGAGGGCAGCCCCTGGCTGAAGGGACTGAGGTTTGGGGGACTCGGCTGAGGGCAGCCCCTGGCTGAAGGGACTGAGGTTTGGGGGACTCGCTGAGGGCAGCTCCTGGCTGAGGGACTGAGGTTTGGGGGACTCGGCTGAGGGCAGCCCCTGGTGGAAGGGACTGAGGTTTGGGGGACCCGGCTGAGGGCAGCCCCTGGCTGAAGGGACTGAGGTTTGGGGGACCCGGCTGAGGGCAGCCCCTGGCGGAAGGGACTGAGGTTTGGGGGACTCGCTGAGGGCAGCCCCTGGCTGAAGGGACTGAGGTTTGGGGGACCCGGCTGAGGGCAGCCCCTGGTTGAAGGGACTGAGGTTTGGGGGACTCGCTGAGGTCAGCCCCTGGCTGAGGGACTGAGGTTTGGGGGACTCGGCTGAGGGCAGCCCCTGGCTGAGGGACTGAGGTTTGGGGGACCCGGCTGAGGGCAGCCCCTGGCTGAAGGGACTGAGGTTTGGGGGACCCGGCTGAGGGCAGCCCCTGGCTGAAGGGACTGAGGTTTGGGGGACTCGCTGAGGGCAGCCCCTGGCGGAAGGGACTGAGGTTTGGGGGACCCGGCTGAGGGCAGCCCCTGGCTGCTTCACTGTGGGTGGGGTGTACTTGGGTCCTGTTGGTGGGCTCGCCCCCCAGGCCCCATCATTGTCTTTGGAAACTAGTGAATGGATCACTTAGATACAGTACTGAACATTTTTGTTTTAGATTTTATTTATTCATTTTAGAGAGAGGAGAGAGAGAGAGAGAGAGAGAAGGGGGGAGGAGCAGGAAGCATCAACTCCCATATGTGCCTTGACCAGGCAAGCCCGGGGTTTTGAACCTGCGACCTCAGCATTTCAGTTCCACGCTTTACCCACTTCCCAGCCACAGGTCAGGCAATGCTGAACATTTTATGGTAAAAAGCTATTACCGCATTTCCCCATGTATAAGACACACCCCTTTTTCGAAAAATTTGGGGTCTAAAAACTGGGTGCATCTTGTACAGTGGTTGTAGATTTTTTTTTTACTTGCATTTCCCGCTTTTTCGCCCTTGTGCTCATTGTTGAAGACAGTGATTCGTCATCAGACACAGAGGAGGACAAGCTCATGGATGGGAGTTTTGACAGCATTGAGGAGTTGTATGAATTTTATGATGAATAAAACTTGATTTCAATAACTTTATGTAATGATATTTTTTTCCTTCAAAAAATTGAAAAATCAGGCCCCCAAATTAAGGTGCATCTTCTACGCGGGAACGTCTTATACATGGGGAAATACGGTGATAGAGCAATGTTATTTACCCAACTTTTTTTTTTTTTTAATTTTTTTTTTTTTTTTAATTTTTATTTATTCATTTTAGAGAGGAGAGAAAGAGGGGGAGAGAGAGAGAGAGGAAAGAGAGACAGGGGGGAGGAGCTGGAAGCATCAACTCCCATATGTGCCTTGACCAGGCAAGCCCAGGGTTTCGAACCGGCAACCTCGGCATTTCCAGGTCGACGGTTTATCCACTGCGCCACCACAGGTCAGGCCCAACTTTTTTTTTTTTAAGGGAGCACATCCTTGCGGGATGGAGTATAACCAGGCGTTTAAATGTGTCCTTGGGTTCTGGACCTGCCTTCCCGTACAGCAGAGTTTGCAGGTCCCAAGTGCAAGGTTTTGTCTATATTCCGGGTCCCAGTCTAACGCTCTATCCACTGTGCCACCGCCTGGTCAGGCTGGTTTTGTCTATATTGATGCCACCAACACACCTAGGCGACCAGGGGGAAGGTCAAGTCCACATTAAGGTGTGGCCCCCTGACCTTCCTCCCTCACCACCCCCCCCCAGCCTTTTTAAAGTTTTGTTTATTGACTTTTATTTTTATTGGTTGATTTGAGAGAGAGAGAAAAAAAAGGAGGGGAGGAGCAGGAAGCATCAACTTGTAGCAGTTGCTTCTCGTATGTGCCTTGACCGGGCAAGCCCAGGGTTTCGAACCGGGGACCTCAGAGTTCCTTTATCCGCTGAGCCACCACAGGTCAGGTGCCCCCGCCCACCCCCCAGCCTGCTTTCTGGTGCCTGGATGAGTTTCCTGTTCTTGAGTCTCATGTACGTGGCTGGGATTAGCCACCTTTGCTTGGTCCGGTGACTGACAGCTGCACAGGTGCCTCCCTGGACAGATGTGGTCACAGAAGGTTTTCTGGCGAGCGTCCTACGGGGACTCTTCTGCTTCCTCAGTGTCTAACCTGCTGTGCTGAGCGCTTGGGTCGTGGCTTCAGGGCTGATCTAGATACCCCGTGCCAGGAAGGACTGAGTGTGTGTGCTGGGGACTGGCATACCGACGCCTTTGCGTTTCCCGGACGACCAGTGCCCCGCCCGCCTTCCTGTGGGTTCGTGCCTTTAGAGGTTGGTTCCCTGGGTTCCTCGCATGAGCCTTCACCTCCCTCCCTCCCTCCCTCGTCCTTTCTGACTTTTCTGTTTCTTGACCGACTTGTAGACTTCTTCAGCTCCACTGACCATCCACCCACTGCCTTTTACAATAGATATCATAGGCAGCTCCTCCCCGCCTGCCCCGCTTCCTGGAATTTCTCGATTTTAATGACAATACGGTTCAGCCACAGTTCCCTTCACGGTCGGGCGGTGCTGCGTTGCTGCATCTGTGCCGTTTGAGGAAACTTTGCTGAGGGTCAGGGTCGTGTCTCTTTCGTTCTTGAAGCTTAACTCTGTGCCTTTCCCATGTAGGTCTGATACAGTGTAACCTTAACATTTTAAAATCGTGGCCAAGTGCAATGTAACAATATAACGTTGTCCGAGCACACCCGCGGCTCAGCGGCACTGGGTCCGTTCACGCTGTTCTGCAACTTCTGCCACGACCGACCGTCCTGTCCAGGACTTTCCTTCTCCCCCAGCTGACCCTCTGTCCCCGTTGGACACTCACTCCCACCCTCCTCTCCCCCTGCCCCTGCGCCCACCATCTGCTCCCTGTCTCCATGGGTCTGAGTCCTCCAGGGACCCTGTAGGAGTGGGACCCCACAGCCCTGTCCTCCAGGTCTGGCCAGGTGGCACCGGAGTTCAGGACTTCCTTCCTTTTTAAGGCTGAGTAACATTCCGTGGTGTGGACAGGAAAGCTGGCTCGGGGTGTTTGAGGAACCGAGTATTTATAGTCCTTGAAGAAAGAGCTCTAGACGCAGACTGTTCAGTTAGTCAGGGAATTGCTTCATGTCCCCACCGGGGGCAGGAAGCCGTGCCCTTCAGGGTTGTCTTGGCGACTGGACAGAGATCATCTGCATCTCTTTCTGGGCTTCAACCTACGCGTTAACCTGTCTCCGAGTCTGGGACATGATCCATATCAGATAGCCGGTCACACATGACATCCTGGCGGCCTGCTAGCCGGCCCCCCCTCCCCGTGACGCAGGGAAGGGCGTGAGCCGCCCTCTGCTGTCTGGGCAAGTGTTGGTCATCGCTCCTAACGGTGGCATCCCTCCGTGACTGTCAGTCACCTCCAAATAAAGTGTCAAAAAGCAGGTTTTGTTGCGTTCTGTCTGATGAATGACCCGTCCAGGCAGCAGGAGCCCTGGGCGGTGGGTGCCCGGGGCAGCTGGGGCAGCTGGCCGGCTTCCCTCTGGGCCGCTCGCGAGGAAGCGCCATCGATGGCTCCAGAGGTGACCCGTTGCTCTCCGGGCCGCGCCAGGGAGCCCGAGTCACGTCTGTGGGTCAGTGCACCAAGTCCTCAGCTGCACGATCAGCTGGTTCGTGTCAGGGTGTGAGAGGCCAGGTGTCCAGGGAACGGCTGAGACGGCTACATCACCGCAGACGGCGTGGGGCTCCGCCAGCCCGTGTTCCGAAACCCCGCGGCCCCCAGAGGCTCCGTGTGGCTTGCAGAGCCGGTCTGCGTGGAGGGCTGGAGATGAGGGGAGGAAGTAGAGGGAGGCTCCCCCACTTCCAGGATTCCAGGGTGAACACTGGCAGTCAGAACGCGCTGCCCGGTTCTCTCTCATGGCCGTCAGCGTGGGCCTCGGCTGGCGGCCCGTGGGGTGACAGCTGTCTGAGAGACGAGCCTTCCTGGGAGACGTGTGTCCTTCTGTGTGTGGACAGAGCCCTTTCTGGCCCCCAGGGGACAGCGGCCACCTGTTGATGACCCGATGGAATTGGTCATTTCACAAGGAAGCCGACAGTGCCAGCCTGGAGGACTGTGTGGGTGTCACACAGAGCCACCGCCTGTGGACGTGATCACCGTGTCCTCGGAGTGGGGACAAGCGTGGAGGGCGAGGACATGTGAGGATTGAGTTCCCATGAACTTGGTCCAGTTCACACACTTGGTCCAGGCTCGACCCCAGGAGGCCGGGCTCCGGGGCACCGCTCCCCGCGGAGCTGAGAAACAGGACACTCCGGGCAGATCAAGTCAACCCAGCACCCCCGATCAGAAGCTGCAGACAGGCACTGACGATGGACGGGGTCCCCGGGAAGCCCCAGACAGCGGGAGCCGGTTTTCGTCAGGATCGTGATTAGAGGAGCCGTGGACGTCTGATAATGACAACAACGAATGGTTCTAGCCAGGCTGTTCGTGAATCAAAGAGAGGAGAGAGTATTTTAAGTAGTCTTAGAAATCAGGAACACCTTTGTAAGGAAGCTTAACGGCTTTGGGCGTGAGGAACTTTCAGAAAAACGTCCAGGAGGGACGGTCAGTGTAAAGCAGGGACGGTCACTCTGGGAGATGCAGGGTCAGCCGCGGGGGCCGGGCACATCTCTGCCAGCCCTGTGCCGGCCCGCTCGGCTCCAGAGGAATAGGTACCAGGCTTTATCAGGGGTCCCCAAACTACGGCCCGCAGGCCACATGCGGCCCCTTGAGGCCATTTATCTGGCCCCCGCCGCACTTCTGGAAGGGGCACTTCTTTCATTGGTGGTCAGTGAGAGGAGCATAGTTCCCATTGAAATACTGGTCAGTTTGTTGATTTAAATTTACTTGTTCTTTATTTTAAATATTGTATTTCAGTTTTGTCTTTTTACTTTTTTTTTTTTTTTTCTTTTTTTTTTCTGAAGCTGGAAACAGGGAGACAGTCAGACAGAATCCCGCATGCGCCCGACCGGGATCCAGCCGGCACGCCCACCAGGGGGGGATGCTCTGCCCATCCTGGGTGTCGCCGTGTTGCGACCAGAGCCACTCTAGCGCCTGAGGCAGAGGCCACAGAGCCATCCCCAGCGCCCGGGCCATCTTTGCTCCAATGGAGCCTTGGCTGCGGGAGGGGAAGAGAGAGACAGAGAGGAAAGCGCGGCGGAGGGGTGGAGAAGCAAATGGGCGCTTCTCCTGTGTGCCCTGGCCGGGAATCGAACCCGGGTCCTCCGCACACTAGGCCGACGCTCTACCGCTGAGCCAACCGGCCAGGGCCTTTGTCTTTTTACTTTAAAATAAGATATGTGCAGTGTGCATAGGGATTTGTTCATAGTTTTTTTTATAGTCCGGCCCTCCAACGGTCTGAGGCACAGTGAACTGGCCCCCTGTGAAAAAAGTTTGGGGACCCCTGCTCTAGATTATAGGAACACAACACAGGGCCCTCCCTTTTAAAGTAATTCCTTTATGAGCCTGACCAGGCGGTGGCGCAGGGGATAGAGCATTGGACTGGGATGCAGAGGACCCAGGTTTGAGACCCCGAGGTCTCCAGCTTGAGCGTGGGTTCATCTGGTTTGAGCAAAAAGCTCACCAGCTTGAACCCAAGGTCGCTGGGTCCAGCAAGGGGTTACTCGGTCTGCTGAAGGCCCGCGGTCAAGGCACATATGAGAAAGCAATCAATGAACAACTAAGATCTCACAACAAAAAACTAATGATTGATGCTTCTCATCTCTCTCCATTCCTGTCTGTCTGTCCCTGTCCATCTCTCTCTCTGACTCACTCTCTCTGTAAAAAAAAGAAAAAAAGAAAAAAAAAAGAAATAGTAAAGTAATTCCTTTATGAAGAAACGCACCCAAACCAAGCAGGTGTTGCCCCAGTTAAAACAGGTGTTAGAAACCGGGGTGGGGGGGCAGAGGTCCCTCTCTGCACCCCTCTAGCTTCTCCATGCAGCCACATGAGGGCTTAGCTTCTCTTGTCCGCCTTCAGATTCTGGAACAGCCAGACTGTTCACTCGAAACAAAATGCCTCCTGCCTGACCAGGCGGTGGTGCAGTGGATAGAGCATCGGCCTGGGACGCTGAGGACCCAGGTTCGAAACCCCCAGGTCGCTGGTGTGAGTGTGGGCTCATAGACCTGACCCCATGGTCGCTCCCTGGCTTGAGCCCAAAGGTCTCAGGCTTGAAGCTCAAGGTCACTGGCTTGAGCAAGGGGTCACTCACTCTACTGGAGCCCCCTGGGCAAGGCACATATGAGAAAGCAATCAATGAACAACTAAGGAGCCACGATGAAGAATTGATGCTTCTTACCTCTCTCCCTTCCTGTCTGTCTGTCCCTCTCTCTGTCTCTCTCTTGCTAAAAAAAAATATATATATATATATATATATATATAATTTAAGCCCTGACTGTATAGCTCAATTGATTGTAGCATTGTCTGAACTATAGAACTTGCTAGTTTGATCCCTGGTCAAACAACTCCATGTTCCTGTCTCTCTCTCTCCCTCTCCTCCCTCTCTCGCTGAAGTCAATAAATAAAAATTTTAAAGAAAGACATAATCCGTAGACTGTCCAGCTCACCCATCCGGTGTACAGGTCAGTGGTTCTCCGTCCACTCGGGTTGTGTGACCGTCACCACGATCAGCTTTATAAACCCTTTATCTTCCGTCCTTCCCCCAACCCCCCTGTCCCCAGCTGCAGGCGCCACTGGTCTGCTTTATGTCTGTAAATCGCTGCTCTGGACGCTGCGTATAAATGGAATCGCATAACATGTCACCTTTTGTGTCTGGCTTTTTTCTTCTTTTATGTAGCATGATGTTTTTTTAGGCTTATCCATGCTGTCTTGTCGCATGATTCAGCACTCCATTCTTTTATAAAGTCTGGATTATGTTGTGTGGATAGACCACATTTTGTTTATCCGTGTCCCATTGATGGACTCTTGAGTTGTTTCCACTTTTTTTTTTTTTTTTGTATTTTTCTGAAGTGAGAAGCGGGGAGGCAGTCAGACAGACTCCCGCATGCGCCCAACCAGGATCCACCCGGCACGCCCACCAGGGGGCGATGCTCTGTCCATCTGGGGCGTTGCTCTGTTGCGACCAGAGCCGTTCTAGCGCCTGAGGCAGAGGCCACAGAGCCATCCCCAGCGCCCGGGCCATCTTTGCTCCAATGGAGCCTCGGCTGCGGGAGGGGAAGAGAGAGACAGAGAGGAAGGAGAGGGGGAGGGGTGGAGAAGCAGATGGGCGCTTCTCCTGTGTGCCCTGGCCGGGAATCAAACCCGGGACTTCCACACGCCGGGCTGATGCTCTACCACTGAGCCAACCGGCCAGGGCCTGATTGTTTCCACGTTTGACCATTGTGAATAGTGCTGCTCTGAACACTCAAGCATGTAAACGTGGACTGGTGTTACATCTTCATTGCCATCAGGTGCACGCCTAGACGTGCCACGTCTCACGGAAACTGTGTTTAACCTTTTGAGGAACCTCAGACTGTTTGCTTTTCCTCTCCTTTCCTTCTCCTTTCCTTTTCTTTCCTTCTCTTTTCTTTCTTCCCTTCTTCCCCTTTTTTTTTTTCCAAGTACAAGGAGAGGAGACAGTGAGACAGACTCCCACATGCACCTGAACTGGGGTCCACATTGCAACCCCCATCTGGGGCCATGCTGGCAACTGAGCTATTTTTAACTCTTGAGGTGGAGGCTCCACGGAGCCGTCCTCAGCGCCCAGGACCATGCACTTCAACCAGTGAAGCCATGACTGTGGGAGGGGAAGAGAGAGAGAGAAAGGAGAGGGGGAAAGGTGGAGAAGCAGATGGGTGCTTTGCCTGTGTGCCTTGGCCGGGAATTGAACCCGGGACTTCCACACGCCGGGCCAACGCTCTACCACTGAGCCAACCGTCCAGAGCCTCCAGACTATTTTCTAAAAGCCGCTGCACCACCTTCTGTCCCCACCACACCTTCACCGACACCTTTATTCTGTCCTTTTTTTTTTTAGCCATTCCGGTGGGTGTGAAGTGCTATTTCACTGTGTGATTTGCATTTCCCCGAGGGCTAATGATGTTGCATGTGGTTCCTGTGCTTTGAGCGTTTCTGTCTCTCCTTTGGAAAGATGCCTCTACACTCTCTTGCCCATTTTAAAATCGGGTTATTTGTATTTATTGTTGAGTTGTCAGAGTTTTTTATTTTTTATTTTTTTTAATTCAGTGAGAGGAGGGGAGGCAGAGACAGACTCCAGCATGCACCCTGACTGGTATCTATCCAGCAAGCCCAATAAGGGGCGATGCTCTGCCCATCTGGGGCCGCTGCTCCACTGCTCAGCAACCGAGCTCTTCTTAGCACCTGAGGTGGAGGCCACGGAGCCATCCTCAGCGCCCAGGGACAACTCGCTCCAATGGAGCCATGGCCGCAGGAGGGAAAGAGGGAGAGAGAGAGAGAGAGATAAGGGGGAGGGGTGGAGAAGCAGATGGGCGCTTCTCCTGTGTGCCATGGCCGGGAATCAAACCCAGAACTTCCACACACCTGACTGACACTACCACTGACCCAACTGACTAGGGCCTTTTTTTTTTTTTTGGTCTGAAGCTGTAAACGAGGAGAGACAGACAGACTCCCGCATGCGCCCGACCGGGATCCACCCAGCTCTGCCCACCAGGGGGCGATGCTCCGCCCCTCTGGGGCGTCGCTCTGCCGCAACCAGAGCCACTCCAGCACTTGGGGCAGAGGCCAAGGAGCCATCCCCAGCGCCCGGCCCATCTTTGCTCCAATGGAGCCTCGGCTGCGGGAGGGGAAGAGAGAGACAGAGAGGAAGGAGGGGGGTGGTGGAGAAGCAAATGGGCGCTTCTCCTATGTGCCCTGGCCGGGAATCGAACCCGGGTCCCCCGCACGCCAGGCCGATGCTCTACCGCTGAGCCAACTGGCCAGGGCCCTTTTTTTTTTTTAATATATGTTCTAGACCAGCGGTTCTCAACCTGTGGGTCGCGACCCCAGCGGGGTCGCCTAAAGCCATTGGAAAATACACAATGCATATCCGGTATTTACATTCCGAATCATAACTGTAGCAAAATTACAGTTATGAAGTAGCCACCAAAATTATTTTTGGTTTGGGGTCACCGCAACATGAGGAACTGTATTGCTGGGTCACGGCATTAGAAAGGTTGAGAACCACTGTTCTAGACACACGTCTCTGCTCAGAAATACGACTTAGAGATACTTTTCCTCATTCTTTGTCCCTTGTGTTCTTGACAGTGTGTCCTCGGCTGCAGGAAGGTTCTCCACTTGGGTGGCGGGTAGTTTATCTTCCCCCCTTTTGTTGCTTGTGCTTTTGTGGCTCCGTCTAAGAATGCATCATCGCCGAATCCCAAGCCACAAAGATCTGCCCTGCGTTTCCTTCCGAGAGTTGCATAGCGTTGTTAATCTTCCCGTTTAAGTCCTTGATTTGTTTTAAAGACTTTTTGCGTCTGGTGTGAGGTAAGGGGTCCGGCTTCGATCTCTGACACGCGGATGAAAAGACTGCCTGCTCTGTTCCCATTGGATGGTCTGGGCCACCCTGGTTGAAAAATGAGGTGACTGGTGTATTTTCTAGACTGTCACCTCTGTCTCATTGATCTGGGTCTGTCCTGGTTCCGGTACCGCCCTGTCCCTCCTCATGGCTGCAGCCCCGTGGCATCTTCTGAAATCAGGAGGTGTGAGTCCTCCAAAGCCGTTCTTGGTCAAGATTGTTTTGGCTATTCTTCTGGGTCCCTTGGCGTTTCCGTGGGAGTTTTAGGGTCGGCGCGCCTGTTTCCGCGAAGATGCCAGCTGGGGTTTTCAATGAGGAGTGCGCTGAGTCTGCAGGTGAATGTGGGGGGCAGTCCCCTCTTGACAATAACAGTAGATCCCCTCATCCACGAGCATGTATGTGTGTCTTTCTGTTTACCGCCTTTCCCCACGTCGAAGATAGGCTTTTTCTTGAAAAATTTGGGGTCTGACAAGTGGGTGTGTCTTACACAGCGGTTGTAGTTTTTTTTCCCTTGCATTTCCCGCATTTTCCGCGCTTGTTTTTGCGCCCCTCGTTGAAGACGGGGATTCGTCACCAGACGCAGACGAGGACAAGCTAGTGGACGGCAGTTTAGACAGTGATGAGGGGTGGTATGGATTTTACGATGAATAAAACTTGACTTGATAAACTTTGTGTAATACTTGTTTGTTTTTTTCCAAACATCAGCCCCCAAAATTAAGGTGCGTCTTAGACACGGGAGCATATCATATACCTGGGGAAGTACTGTATTTAGATCTTTAGTTTCTTTCAACGAAGTTTTTGTATTTTCGGAGCGGGGGGGGGGGGTCCTCTGGTTACGACAGTCTCGACAGACGTTTCGAGTTTATGACGCTCATGGCCATAAAATGAAAAAAATTGCAACGTGAGTGTTTTTGGCCACCGCCATTAGCGTGGTACTTACAGATGACGTGGGCGAACGAAGTCTGGCTGCGCGCAGCGGAAGAACACACAGGGCAGTGTCCGGTACAGAATGTGTGTGTCCTTGTCCTTGTTCTGTCGCTGAGTGATGTTGTCATGTTCTAGCTGATGGTTTTACCACTGTGTTAGGATAGGTAAGGGACTTAGGAAAGGGCATGTTTCGACTTAACCCAAAAGTCGGGTGACGTCCCTGTCGTAGGGACGGAGCTGTGTCATAATCCAGGGACCCCTGTATAAGTTGTCTGTACTTTTATTCAATGTATTCGTAAGCATTTATGGGTTGATTTTTTTTTCTTTATGTTTTATGTTTTCTGATGTCATTATAAATGGAATTGTTTACTCAATTTCATTTTTGGCTTGTTCATCGTAAGTGTGTAGAAATTACACTTGATGTTTCTATGTTGAGTTTGTATCCTGGGACCTCGCTGAACTTGTTTATTAGTTCTCATAGTTTTTTGGTGGATTCTTTAAGAGTTTTCTTTCTTTCTTTCTCTTTCTTTCTGTCTTTTTCTTTGTGTGTGAAAGAGGCAGGGAGAGAAAGAGAGAGAGAGAGAGATAGGAACATCGAGCTGTTCCCGTATGTGCCCTGACTGGGGATCGAACTGGCAACCTCTGCACTTCAGGACAATGCTCCAACCAACTAACCAACCGGGCTATTTGGCCAGGGCTTTATTTTTTATTGATTGATTGAATTTTGGAGAGACAGAGAGAGGAAAGGAGAGAGGGGAAGGAGGAAGGGAAGCATTCATTTGTTGTTTCGCTCAGTTGTGCACTCATGGGTTGCTTCCTGTGTGTACCCTGACCGGGAATCAAACCTGTAACCTTGTCGTTTCAGGATGACCGCCGACTGAGCTGCTAGCCAGCCAGGGACTAGAGTTTTCTCTTTATACCAGATCATATCGTCTGAAAGCCCTGGCCAGTTGGCTCAGGAGTAGAGTGTCAGCCTGGCGTATGAAAGTCCCGGGTTCGACTCCTGGTCAGGGCACACAGGAGAAGCACCCATCTGCTTCTCCACCCTCCCCCTCTCCTTCCTCTCTGTCTCTCTCTTCCCCTCCCGCAGCCAAGGCTCCATTGGAGCAAAGATGGCCCGGGCGCTGGGGATGGCTCTGTGGCCTCTGCCTCAGGCGCTAGAGTGGCTCTGGTCGCAACATGGCGACGCCCAGGATGGGCAGAACATCGCCCCCTGGTGGGCAGAGCTTCGCCCCCTGGTGGGCAGAGCATCGTCCCTGGTGGGCATGCTGGGTGGATCCCGGTCGGGCGCATGCGGGAGTCTGTCTGACTGCCTCCCTGCTTCTCACTTCAGAAAAATACACATACACAAAATAAATAAAGGCCAAAAAAATCATATCTCCAAATAGAGATAGTTTTACTTTTTTCCCTCCCCACCCCATGTCTTTTATTTCATTTCCTTGCCTAACTGCCCTCGCTAGAATCACTGCAGGGCAGGCTGGTCCGGTCTTGACCCTGCTCTTCCCGGAAGCACCTCGTTCTGCCCCGAGGATGCTGTCAGCTGTGGGCCTGGCACGTGTGTTCCTCTGTCAGGCGAGGAGGTTCTCCCTGTTCCCCGTTCGGTGGGTGTTTTCTGCGCCGAGTGGTTATTTTCAGATGGCAGGTGTTAGAACGATCTGACAGGTTCCTCAAGCAGCAGAGCGAGCCTCACACGGTTCATTTTGAGAGCCGTTTGTCAGAAGTATTCGGTGGTGGCGGCGACGCTATCGTCCTAGATGTGTTCACGATCTTGAGCATCGTGGAAACCCCGTGCCAGCCTGCTTCTCTGATCTCGGGACGCGGTATGAAGAGTGAAAGGTCCAGACCAGGGGTCCCCAAACTTTTTACACAGGGGGCCAGTTCACTGTCCCTCAGACCGTTGGAGGGCCGGACTATAAAAAAAACTATGAACAAATCCCTATGCACACTGCACATATCTTATTTTAAAGTAAAAAAACAAAACAGGAACAAATACAATATTTAAAATAAAGAACAAGTAAATTTAAATCAAGAAACTGACCAGTATTTCAATGGGCTTGCTTTTGGCTAATGAGATGGTCAATGTGCTCCTTTCATTGACCACCAATGAAAGAGGTGCCCCTTCCGGAAGTGCGGCGGGGGCCGGATAAATGGCCTCAAGGGGCCGCATGTGGCCCGCGGGCCGTAGTTTGGGGACCCCTGGTCCAGGCGGACAGCTCTCTCCTCACGAGAAAAACATCCTGAGCCCGAAACTGAGTCGTGCTGGATTTATAAACCAGGGCAGGACCTTCAGCTGTGTTCTGTTATTTAAAAAAAAAAAATTTATTTAGAGAGTTAAATTGAATAGCGGGACATGGGTCAATAAGAATACACAGATTCCAGGTGAACATCTCTGCAGCGTGTGAACTGTTTGATCGTGTTGTGTGTGGGCCCGTCACCCAACGTCAGGTCATTTTCTGTCGCTGTATATATGTGTCCCTCAAGCTGTGCGCTTGACCCAGGTCACCAGAGCAGCCTGGTGTGTCCGGGATCTCCTTGGCTGTGCAGGATTTGGGGTGCCTTATGGAAGTGCTTTCTGAGCTAATGCGTTCTCTGAAAAAGAGTCCCCTTCCCTCTGAAATGCTCCTTAGAATATTAGAAGTTATTTCCCTATGTTCTTTGTGTGTGTGTGTGTGTGTGTGTGTGTGTGATAGAGCCAGAGAGAGAGAGACAGAGAAAGGGACAGATAGGGACAGACAGACAGGAAGGAAGAGAGATGAGACGCATCAGTTCTTCCTTGTGGCTCTTTATTTTTTTATTTTTTTTTCATTTTTCTGAAGCTGGAAACAGGGAGAGACAGTCAGACAGACTCCTGCATGCGCCCGACCAGGATCCACCCGGCACGCCCACCAGGGGCGGTGCTCTGCCCCCCAGGGGGCGATGCTCTGCCCATCCTGGGCGTCGCCATATTGCGACCAGAGCCACTCTAGCGCCTGAGGCAGAGGCCACAGAGCCATGCCCAGCGCCCGGGCCATCTCTGCTCCAATGGAGCCTTGGCTGCGGGAGGGGAAGAGAGAGACAGAGAGGAAAGCGCGGCGGAGGGGTGGAGAAGCAAATGGGCGCTTCTCCTGTGTGCCCTGGCCGGGAATCGAACCCGGGTCCTCTGCACGCTAGGCCGACGCTCTACCGCTGAGCCAACCGGCCAGGGCCCTTGTGGCTCTTTAATTGTTCACTGATTGTGTTCTCATATGTGCCTTGACGAGGGGGCTGCAGCAGAGTGAGTGACCCCTGGCTCAAACCAGCGACTGTGGGGTCGTGTCTGTGATCCCACGCTCAAGCCAGATGAGCCCATGTTGAAGCCGGATGAGCCCGCACTCGAGCCTGCGACCTCGGAGTCTCGCACCTGGGCCCTCTGCGTCCCAGTCTGGCCCTCTGTCTATGGCGCCATCGCCTGGTCAGGTCGTTTCTTTATGGGTTCTAGGAATTCTTAATGTATTTGGTTTATAAGATTGCTTCTAATCTCTCAGCCCCCCTGAGGACACAGCTCTTTGAAGAGATTCTGTACGTCATGGAAACCGTGGGGGCAGAGAAGCATTCCACCCTTGGTGTGAGGACGGGCTCCTCTGGGGTCCGGACCCACAGAGAACCTGCCGCTTCAGCCACGGGCTGGAAAGGAGCACAGGACGCCCCTCGCCTCCCCACGTCCCAGAGCGAGCTTCCTTTGCAGGGG
Organism: Saccopteryx bilineata; assembly: GCF_036850765.1. Lineage (NCBI taxonomy): Eukaryota > Metazoa > Chordata > Mammalia > Chiroptera > Emballonuridae > Saccopteryx > Saccopteryx bilineata. The sequence continues at coordinate 1,472,398 of NC_089491.1, read as the reverse complement.
ACGTGAGTTGTTGCCTTGATGAGCTAACACGGCCAATCCGGACAGTGAAGATGCCTCTTGTCAACCCCCCTGGTCACCCCGTGGTCAGACTGGACAGCCAGCCCCCAGCCCCTGCCACCCCACACACTGGCTCCCGGGTCTCCGTGCCCCGACCGTGTGGCCAAAGACCTGCCTGGCGGTGTTGGTCCTCACCACGGAAAAGGGGTGTGGCCCAAACCACCAGTTACAGAGGAGTCCAATGGACTGACGGACGTGTCTGACAACCAGAAACAAGACCGAGATCTGTGCCTCCCCTTTCACCAGGGGCGACGAGACCCGGGGTGGGGCTGGGGGGAAGGGCTCTGCCGGTCTGAGCTGCCCCCACGGGTGAGCAGTGTGAGGACCCATCCAGTGTCGTTCGGACAGGGGCTAAGGCAGATCCTGTACAGACATAAGTGGGCGTGTGCCGGGGGCCCCAGGTGGGGCGGTGGCTGGTGGGGCCAGCTAGACCTAAACCCAGCCAGTGTCCACCCAGCCAGTGTCCTGCCGGGCAGACCCTGCGGTCCTTGGGGCTGTCCTTTCTACAGAGACAGCTTTGCCTCCCCCTGGACAGAATGAACAAGTTTGCAGGGAACTGGACAGAGCCCGGGAGAGCGTGCCTCAGGGCGGTTCTCCGGACAGTGGATGAACCGTGTACGCTCAGGCCGGGGCATCCGGGGACACACATGCATGTATGCATGCAGCCCCACCCCACGCTCTCGGTGGTCCAGTGTGTCTGGGGCTGGCCAGCCAGTGGGAACGAGCAGGGGAGGGCTGGGGTCCCAGAGGCCCGAGGGCTGTGAGGACACGTTCCAGCTCCCGAGGGTTACGGGTAATGCCCACCCTGCTGCGTCTCTGAGGCCTCCCATCCAGGAGCCTCTCCGGCCGTCTCATCCTCTGTCCCCACTACACCTTTGAGGCCTGGTTGCGCGTGAGTGGGCCTGGGCCTGATCCTCTGGCCCTCGGAGACCCACTGAAGGCCTTTCCCCCCTTTACCTTGGTTGACCAGCTTGTCCTGGGGGTCCTCCTGGTCCTCTTGTGTGGTGCCAGCACTGAGCCCCCTGGTTCCGGGCAAATCCATGGTCTGGTCCCCTCCCCATGCCTCAGTTTCTGGCGACTGGGTGCCTGCGCCCCCCACCTCCGGGCTCGCTGGGGAGCCCCAGGAAACAGCAGGGTGGGGCTGGATGCTGGGGACAGGGTTGTGGCCGCGTGCTGGTGGGAGTCAGGGTCCCTGTCCCAGACCGGCGCCCCTCCACCGTGCCCCACAGAGGAGTCGCCTCTGAGGGAGGGGAGGGGTCCACCCGCAGCCTGGGCAGTCCTTCCAGAAAGAAGGTGCTGCCTTCCACGCCGTCAGCACCCCCGGCGGTCACGTCGGCTGCTGTATCTCTCTGGTCTTTATTTTTCATGTCAGCAATTACCTTTTATGGCCTCCGACTCCCAGATTCCCGCGAGCACAGGGCTCCCCCCCCCCCCGCGTCCCCCCTCCCCACCTGACTCCCTCCACCTTCACTCCACCACCTCCCTGCGCCAGGGCTTCGGGGAGATCTGGGTTTGTGGTTCACGTCCTCACGCTGCAGCGCGGGGACAATTATGTGGAGCTTTTTATTCAGCCCCCAGGATTCTTACTGCATTATCCGTATTTCCTTTAATTTGCGGGATTTCTAGTAAACGGGTTTAAAAATAGGTCTGGGCGCGGTGCCAGGCAGATGCGGGCAGCAGGCAGGCATCTCCGCGTCTCTGTAGAGGCAGAGAGTGGGGTCACCCCCGTGTCGCTCGGGCCGGGCCTCCCCTGCTGGTGCCCCGAGGTGGCCCCACCACCGCGCCCAGGAGGAGCAGGGCTGTGCCGCCCGGTCCGGGGGTCCGACTCCTGGACCTGCAGTCAGGCTGGTCCTGGCTGCCTTGCGGGGGGGGGGGATCAGTTCCGGGTGTTTGGGGTGTGTTTGAGGGGGTGGGACTGGTGCCAGCCACGAGGCCAGGGAGTTCCAGGTGCTGCTTTGCCACGGGTGGCCCTGGTTACAACTGTAGCTAGGTGTCTTTGCCCCCCGACCGGGAGGGGGGTTGTTCCAGATGCCCCTCTGGACAGGAAGACAGAGACAGACAGTCCCTGCCCAGGTGGTGACCCGCACGAGACCAAGGAGCCCGGGAGCCGGACATCCGTGTGGGTGGGTAGCTGGGTGTCCCAGGCAAAGAAGGGACACCCTTGGGAGACGGTGGGACAGGCTGAAGACACCCTGAAGTGCTGGGGGTGTCTCCCGTCCCCTGCCCACACTTGTCTCTTACTAGAGGGCCGACGTGGGTGTGGCCTGGGACCCTGCTGCCCACCTGCAAGCCACGTGGGCTTCGCCAGCAGCGGCCCCCTTGCCGCCGGCGGTCCAGGGTTGGGGGGCTGGTGAGCTGTGACCCCGTCTCTGCGTAATTGGCACCCCCTTCTCACCCCGGCGGCTGATTTAGTGTGTGTGTGTGTGTGTGTGTGTGTGTGCCGGCCTGATTTACATGAGATTTTTAAGCATAATTAGAAATGCAGGGGAGCTTTCTGTCTTACCTCGACTATTTATGGCAGGGTATGCAGATGAGGGGAGCGATGAATATTAACGAGGGTGAGCGTGCAGAGTGGCTGTCTGTAAGGAGCTGGGTGGCCGGCACCGGCCCCAGCATGCCCCCCAGCGCCCCTCTGCCCACGACCCTGAGACCGGCTCCCTGGGCCCCGCCCCCTGCCCCCCTCAGCTGCCCTGGGACCCCACAGGCCCGTCAGAGGGGAGAGCATGGTGCTGTGTGGGCCTAGGAGGGGAGTCCAGCTCCTGGGCGGCCCGCTCTGGCTGGGCGGCCCTTGCTGTCCCTGCCAGCCCCCCCACGCCCTGTGCCCCCCAGCGCAGGGGGTTGACAGCGGAGACCCTGCCTCTCAGCTGTAACTGAGGAAGAGGAGGAGGTGCGGCGGCATGCGGAGCCCGTGCGGGCTTTTAAGTTATTAAACGATGCCCCTGGGAGCCACTCTTCAAGCTTACGTTATTTAAATTACAAATACGGGTGAGGGATTGTCGGCTCTGTGCAAAATACTTCTTAATTCTTGGGAAACCTTCTGGAACCGTTTTTTTGCGGCGAGCGCGCGTGGACCTGGTGGGTCTCGGGGCTCGAAGTCGGGTGGGGGGGAGGGCTGGGTGGGGGCCGGCTCCTGGGTGGGCCACTGCCCCCTGTCGTCTGAGTGCCCTCCGTGGCTGCACGGCTGTTTCTCTAGCTTCAAGCCGTGTTTGTTGGGCCACCACCCACCTCTCCAGTCAAAATATTTGAGAGTGGCGGGGGGGAGGGGGGGGCTGGCAAGTCGGTGGCAGGTGGCTGTGCCCGGTGGGTGGTGTCATGTCAGAAGGAGCCACAGGCTGTGTCTCCCCTCCCGGTCTCTGGCCGCAGAGACCCCCTAGACTGGCCTGTCATCAGAGCTCACGGCTCAGGCCCTCTGTCCCATCTGTTGGGGTGACCCCCAGCTCATGCCCAGCCCCACGGTCCTGTGGCTGGTGGATCTGATGAAGCCCTGCCCGCCTCGTGCCCTGAGCCCTCGGAGCTGGGTTGGGGGCGCTGGAGAGCAGGGCCCCCCGACGCTGAGGCTGGGGTCCCTCTGAGGATGGGCCCTGGGTCTGTGGCTCTCTCCTCCGGGCGGCAGGGAAGGGTTGATAAGCACATTTCTGAATTTGCGGATTCTGGCATGCTGCCCTTCTCTGTTTGGGAAAAAAAAAAAAAAAAAAGCTTCCAGGCAAACATTTGTTAGTGCAGTTAAAACCGGCTTTTATGCTTGAAGCCGGTCCAGGCTGTGGTCTGGGGCGGAGGCTGCCCAGGTGCCTGGCCGGACGCTGGAGTCCTCTTACCTCTGCCTCTCAGGCTGGGGGCCCAGCGAGCCCGGGTGGGATCTCCAGGCAGGACCCTGAAGTTTCAGAGGACCCTGAGTGCCTTCTTCCTGCACCCAAGGAGGCCCCAGATCAGCCAGGTCCAGAGGCTGGGGTGGAATTCTTGTCCCTGTAGCATAGTCTTGGCAGCCTGGGGCCTTAGTTGCCCCCCGTGTCCTGCGGGGTCCACCCTTGCTCTCTCGACGACTGAAACTTGTTCGGGGCCCTGGGTGTTGAAACCAGGGGCCCGGGGAGGGTGGTGATGGGGTGCGGGTCTGGGCCCGAGGCCTCAGCAGGAAGCCCGCCTTCCCCGTGCCTCGGTTTCCCGCCCGCACCCAGGGAGGGGTGGGGTTTGGGAGGCAGGCACACAGTTGGTGCCTTCCCTGGTTGTTGGGGTGGTTGTTGGGTACCGTAGGGAGGAGCTCCCAGCCGCCCAGGCCCTGCCCCCCTCCCGCGGAGCCGCGTGCGGGGCAGCTGGCCCTCCATTAGCGGCGAGGCCGAGGCCGCGGTGGCCCCGCTCTGCTTTATAAGGCATTAAAAGTTTAATGCAACCCTGAGGCCCGAACTGTTGGGCCTCGCCCAGCCCCCAGGGACCTGGCCTGCCCGCGCTGAGCTGGGCAGCTGCAATGCAAACGGGCACCTTGACCCCCCGAAAGGCCCACCTCCGGCCGGCCGCTCCCCTCGGGTCTGGGCTCTGCATTAGCGGGCGGGCGACGGGGTGTCCGCGCAGGCTCTCCTCCGGCCTGCCAGCCTGCCGGCCGCTGGTAACCGGAGCCTGCTCTGTAATGGAAAAGCATGCGATTGTTCTGCAGGCCACTGTCCAAAGTGAGTCCCCCCCCTCCCCCTCCCCCATTCCCTCCCTCCGGCCGCCCGCCTGCTCTAACAACCTGCACAGCGGCCCGGGCCGTTCTGAGGCTGCCCGTGCTCACCTCACGTGTGTTCGTGCTGACTCACAGAGGAGCCTGCTGCCCCCCCATCCCATTCTGGGGATGTGACCACCCATTCGGGGGCCTCGTCCCAGACTCCCGAGCCCCCTGACTTGTGGGTGGTACCAGCCAGGCTGGCTTCTGCCTGGACGACCAGGCTCGGAGCCGCCCTGAGGACAGGGCCTGCCAGCTGGGTGCAGGGGAGGTGGGTTGGTGTGGGCCCCGTGGGGTGGGGGCTCCATTCTCCCCGGCCAGGATGTTTCTAGGGCACCTGCCCTCCTCTCTCCCGACTGCAGGACTGTTTGATGGCTGTGCCTTCGCCCAGGTCCAGACCTCTTATTAGATTGGTAAAATTAAATCCTGCACAATCATTTTATTTAATTTAATGTATCTCGCCTCCCTACCCCTTGCTAGTAGCTATCCCGCAGAATCAAACGCTGCATTCCTGTGCCTTGCTGGGCCCTGGCCCCAGGAAGCGGTTTAGAATCCGGGGTGGGCGGGGGGCGGGGGACGCGGTGGCCAGTCTGGCTGGGTTTCTGTGGGACACCCCCCCCCCCCGCATGCGTGCTACTGGGGCCAGTGGCCGGTTCCCTTCTTGTAGGTGCTGTGCTGCTGACCTGGGGCAGAGGGCAGCTCCGGGGGACAGCCCCAGGGGAGCTGTCCGGTGTCCCTGCCGTCCAGACGGGGGGGGGGGTCACAGAGAAGAGACCCCCCACCTCCGCTGCCCTGGCCACTCACGTTTTCTCATTCTGGGGGAGGTCTCGGAGTCTGCGGAGGGCGCCCACCCCACTCAGGCTGTGTGGGTGCCGGACTCGGCTCTCTGGTGTCAGCAGAGGCTTCCCAAAGGGGGTGCCATTCTAAAGGGCGTCCTGAGGGGTAGGGTTCTGGGCGCAGTGGCTTTGAGGATGGCCACAGGGAACCGAGTCAGGGATCTTGGAACCCAGGCTCCTCCCAAGCTTCTGCAGCAGGTGGGCGTTGGGGAACGGGAGAGGAGGCATCGCTTGGGAAGCAGAGGCACAAAGGGACAGGGGTGCCTGGCGGGGCTGGGGCCACCGCCGTCCCCAGGCAGGGGGAGGTGAGGGAGGTGCCGGCCTTCCTGGCAGACGGCGTCCAGCGTCCTTCGCCCCGCGGGCCTCGCCTCTCTGGCTGCCTCAGGCTCGGCCCCTTGGCATGTCCACTTTCACAGCCCTGGGCGCGTAAACCAAGCCTTTATTTTATTCTTTTCTCCTAAAGTTCAGCTTTGTTCCTGGCCCAGCCGAGGCTTCTAAGAAAGCAACCTAAAACCAGCTTGCGTCGGGCTCCCATGGGCCGGGCAGTGGGGCGCCAGCCTCACCCGGACAGGTGGCATGAGGACACAGCGGCAACGGTGCCAGTTGTCCTCGGTCCCCAGGGGACCCAGACAACCTCGTCACCTTCCAGGAGAATAATGGCCCCCTTCTCCGAGCGAGTGGTCCAGTCCCAGCCCTGGGGCACGGGACCCTGGGAATACAGGGCTGAGGCCGGTGGCGGGGAGCAGGCAGGGTGTGCCGAGGGTGCCCGCCTCGACCATCACCACCCTCCCACCTGGGTCACAGCAGGTGACGGGCACTGGTGGCCAGGAGCAGCTCACCGGGTGGAGAGGGTGCCTGGCTCCCACCAAGGGTTTTACCAATAGTATCAATCTCTTGGACCCTACAGGAACTGCTTGAGGGGGCACCTGACCCCCCCATTGAACACCTGAGCATCGCAGGTGCTGTCTCATTTGCTTGAAGCCACAAGATGTGGGTGTGACATGGTTGGGGCCGGACCTGGCATATGGGGATGGTGTCCAGTGGGACCCAGGACATGTTGTTGGAAGGGACAGGTGACAAGGGCTTCACGCTGTCTTCCTGCTCTCCGTTTAGGACCCGGCCACTGAGCCCTGGGCCATAGGGACCTTCTGCAGGCCAGTGCACACAGCACCTTTGTGGGCTTCTGTGCACCCTGGCCCAAGGCTGGGTGCCCTGCTCCTGCATTATGACACAAGACACCGCACCCCATCTGGCTCAGGTGACCCTAGTTTGCTCCCTGAGAGGCTCCTGGTGGTGAAGGGGCCCTTAGGGGCCCCTCCACACTGTGCTGTGTGTTGCTGAGCAGCAGAGCCTACAGGCATTGGGCAGACCCACGCCCACTGAGCTCATGAGTGCACCTGGTGGGCTTCCTGGAGGAGGAAGCAATGAAGCAGGGGCCTGAAGGTGTGGCGGCTCTGTGCCAGGGAGGGCTAGAGCAGGCACAGCTCCGTGGAGGCGAGGGGCCGTGTCCTGGGGCAGTGGTGGGCCGTGTCCTGGGGCGGCCACGTCCTGAACTCAGGCCAAGGTTGTCCCGCACAGATCTGGCTGTCCCTTGGTCTCTGGGTGGCTCTGCTTCCCAGGGTGGCGCTCTTCGTGGCTGGGTGGGCCTGTGGGGCCCTCACACTCGACGCTAAGGTCCTAGCCCTTTGTCTTGGGGCCACTGAGCTTTCCCTTGGCCCCAGGAAAGGAGGCCACTAGAGGGACAGCCCCGTCTGGGGGGCCTGAATGGGCTTCTGCAGAAGTTTTTCAGGGCCGGGAGTCCCGGTTCTGGATAAAACCGGCTGGCTGGGCTGCCTGTGCAAACACAGGCCTCCTGTGGATGACACAGCTTCCTGAGGGCTGAGAGGACGGGGCCCTGGGGGCTGTGGCCCGAGTGTGCCGTGCCCTGGGGCTCTCCCTCCCCAGCCTGTCCTGTACCCCCTCTGGGCTCAGCCCACCTGCCCACACAGGGCAGCTCCCATCACCCAGCCGAGAGGAGGAAGCCCCAGGTCTGGGCTCTGTGGACCGGCCAGGGGATCTGAAGCCCGGCTGGTGCAGAAATTGGGGCCGCACGCAGCACGTTGGGGGTCAGAGCCCCCTCTCGTCGAGGGTGGGCACAGCCCCCGGGTGCTCAGAGTGGCACAGCCCCCGGGTGCTCAGAGTGGCTGAGCTGGGACCGTTTCTGTGACCGCCGCAGTCACAGGCCCTGTCTGGTGTGACCCCACCCATTGTCACTCACTAGCCCAGTGTAGGGGGCACACAGAGCCCCTTCCCAGGAGCCTCTGCTGGTGTGTCTCCCGGCTGTGGCCCCCACGTGGGTGCCCACTGCCTGCCCTGCCTTCAGCTGCTTTTTATCTGGTCTCGGAAGCTGATCCCGCAGCCTGTGCTGGGGGAGGCATCAGGGGCCCTTTCTCTCGGGGGAGGGGGGAGGGAGGCGAGCTGCCTGTCCCGGCCCCCTCCCTGCCCCAGCCACCACCGGGGTTAATCCTCAGGTGACGCAAAGATGCTTCCCTGCAGGGGACCAGACCTTGGCCACCCCTGGTCAGGACCTTGCCCCTTCTTGCATGCAGCACACGCTCTTCCTAGGGGCCCCAGTTGGTGGCAGGTGAGGAAGCAGGCTGGGCGGGCCAGTGGTTTGCCCCAGGGCCCCGCGTGCTGACCGGCAGGTGGTGGCTTGAGCCTGGAAGGAGGTGTCCACGCACCTAGCACAGCCCTCTCCCCAGGAAAGCAGGGCTGGGGCGCCGAGGGCCTGCCTGGGCAGCCCAGCCCGCTGCACCTCCTGAGTGGGGGTGGGTTCTTTGCTGTGGAGGCAGGTCCCTCAGCGCCCGGCTGCCCCTTCGGGAAGAGGGGGCCGGGGAGGGGTTCCTCGTTGCTGCACAGAGTTGCTCTTCTTTAAACTCTGACCCAGGTGGGGTTTGGGGGGGGTGAGTTAACTGGGGTTATTGGGCTGGACTAGCCGGTCCTGCTGCTCTGGGACCCCCTAAGGGGAAGCAGAAAGTGGGGGCACTGGGTCCTGTGGGGCTGGGGGGGGAGGGGGCACTGGGGTCCTGTGGGGCTGGGGGGGGAGGGGGCACCAGCCTCCGCCTCCTCACCCAGCCTGGGTCTGTCCCTCCAGTTCCTGCTTCCTTCTCTCATCATCTCCCCTTCCCCTCCTTTGCCCAACTTCTGCCTCGTCTGCCCCACCCTGGCCCCCTGCCCCCTCGCCCCCGCCGGCCTGCCCTCCCGCCTGCCCAAGCGGCTTTGCCAGCCCTGCAGACTGTTTGGAATAGTTTAAATGCTTTGACACCCGGGCTGTGCCGGATGGCAGGGGCGGCAGTTTACTGGGCAATTCATATGCAAAACTGCGCGATAAATTCCCAGGCTGTCTCGGTGGCCGCGGCACCGGGAGGCATTTCTCCACGTTCAGTACAGTATTTCTGCCATCTTTGTTTGCATTGCAGTGAGTCATCAAAAGTCTGTCTCGTACCAACACCCGGGGAGCCGTGCATTCCTCTGGCACCGGCACGCCACTGTTTTTAAAAGCTGGGGCCGGGAGCTGGCATTTGCTCGGGCTCCCAAATCAAAGGCCGCTATTCATTCCCAGGAGCAGCCTGGATGTCCGTCTGCATCCGGCCTCTTCATTGAGATGCCGAGCGCTGCCCGGGAGAGCCGGGCTGGGTGCAGCTGAGCCGCGGCCTCCCAGCCCAGCGCCGAGAGTCTGCCCCCCTCCCCCTCCTCCCCTCCCCTTCCTCCTCCTCCTCCTCCTCCTCCTCCTCCTCCTCCTCCTCCTCCTCCTCTCCGGGCTCTCTCGCCCTCCCCACCCCAAGGGCTCCTGCTCTGTTTGCTGCATTCCCGGAGCAGCTGGCGGCTGCGGGCGGGCGGACGGGCGGGCAGGCGGGCAGGCGGGCGAGCGGGGGAGCCTGCCCCTGCCAGGCTGAGCGGGCAGTGCGGGGCCACCAGCGGCAGCAGCCAAAGGTAGGTCTCCCCCCTCACCCCTGCTGGGTCGGACCCACCCGGTCTGCCGGCAACTTCTCCGCAGCGGGGGCACTGCGGGTCCCCCCCCCCCCGCCCGCCCGCCCGGCCACGGCTGCCCACCTGCCCAACTCCTGCGGTGGGTCCGGGCGCTCCGCCCTCGCGCAGCGCCCCCCTCCCTCCGCCGGCCCCCTCGCGCCTCTGCGGCCGCAGGCACTTTCCTCCCGCGGGACAGAGCGGCCCTTTGTGCGGCTCTGTCTGCGCAGAGTTGAGCCTGCGCCCTCTCCGGCTCGTCCGTCCGTCCGTCCGTCCCGGACCCTCTTCTTCTCAGAATCGGGCACGGGACCAGCGGCACCTGGAGCCCTGTCCCCGGCTCCGGGACGCCCAGCAGCATCCTCAGCCCCTGGCCAGTCCCTGCCCCCAGCCTCCCCCATGACCCCTCCGGTCACCTGGGCTGGGAACGCGCCCCTGGGGACCGGTGGCTGTTGGAAGCCGGGGGCTCGCAGCGGTCGGTGGGCAGGCGGCTCGGGACCCGGGAGCCCCTCTGGCTTTGGAGGTCTGTCTCCGCAGGAGAGGGTGGGGGACAGGTGGCGGAGCCCGGCCTGCGGAGTTCCCTCCGCTCTCTCACTTCCCTGGGCGCCCCTGTCCCCTGTCCCCTGCCCCCTGTCCCCTGTCCCTGCGCTGCTGCTCCAAGATAAAAAGAGGAAAAGCAAACCGGAGTCTCGGGAAAGACCCCTCTGCGGCGCCCGGGGGGCCGCACCTCCTGCTCTGGGTTCTGGCCCCTCCCCGGGGAAGGGCAGCGAGGGGCTTCTCTGCTGCTAACTTTTTCCTGGGGAAAGAGTTGTGCTAGAGCGAGCGGCGGATGCCTGCCCTCGCCCCTCCCAGCTCGGTGGGTTGATGGCCTCGTTCCGTCGTTCCGTCGTTCCATCGTCCTGTCCCTGCCGTGGTGCAGACCTCTCTCCTCTCTTCTGCTAAGACGAGTGTCTCTGGCCCAAGGGCTCAAACTCTCCCCCGGCGGGGAGCAGGGGCTCCACGGGGCGGCCCACGGGTGGTGTGGGGGGCATCTCCTGGCTGGGCACGGGGCTCTGGGCTTGGAGCATCCTATGTCGTTCTGAGCATCGGCTCAGCCAGGGTCCCGTGTGAGTGAGGTTGCCCCGGGACCTCTGGTCAGTTCTGGCTGGAGGGGGTCTGGGGAAAACGGGCAGGGGGCTGCACCGGAGCAGAGTGTGTTTTGGGTGTCATTCAGGGCTTGGCCCTTCCAGGGTGGGCACTGGGCATCCAGGAAGCTGACCGTGGCGCCCCCGGGCCCTCTCTGTCCCACAGATGTGCCCGCTCGGGCCGCTCCCGCGCTGAGAGTCCGGAGTGCCCGCGAGCCCGCCCGCCATGTCTCAGATGCTGCACATTGAGATCCCCAACTTCGGGAACACGGTGCTGGGCTGCCTCAACGAGCAGCGGCTGCTGGGCCTCTACTGCGATGTGTCCATCGTGGTCAAGGGCCAGGCCTTCAAGGCCCACCGGGCCGTGCTGGCCGCCAGCAGCCTCTACTTCCGCGACCTCTTCAGCGGCAACAGCAAGAGCGCCTTCGAGCTGCCGGGCACGGTGCCGCCCGCCTGCTTCCAGCAGATCCTGTCCTTCTGCTACACGGGCCGGCTGACCATGGCGGCCAGCGAGCAGCTCGTGGTCATGTACACGGCCGGCTTCCTGCAGATCCAGCACATCGTGGAGCGCGGCACGGACCTCCTGTTCAAGGTGAGCTCGCCCCACTGCGACTCGCAGACCGCCGTGATGGAGGACGCCAGCTCGGAGCCTCAGAGCCCCTGCAACCCGCTGCAGCCGGCCGCCCCCGCGGCCCCGTACGTGGTGTCCCCCTCCGTGCCCATCCCGCTGCTGACCCGCGTGAAGCACGAAGCCGCGGAGCTGCCGCCGGCCGCCGGCCCGGGCCTGGTGGCCAAGCGCCCGCTGGAGTCTGGGCCCCGGGACGGCGCGGCGGGCGCGGCGGTGGCGGCCGGCGCGGCCCCTCTCAAGCTGCCCCGGGTCTCCTACTACGGGGTGCCCAGCCTGGCCACCCTCATCCCCAGCATCCAGCAGGTGCCCTACTCCCAGGGGGAGCGGACCAGCCCGGGCGCCAGCAGCCTGCCCACCACCGACAGCCCCACCTCCTACCACAACGAGGAGGACGAGGAGGACGATGAGGCCTATGACACCATGGTGGAGGAGCAGTACGGCCAGATGTACATCAAGGCCACCGGCAGCTACGCAGGTAACGCGCCGCGGCCGCCCGCAGCGGGCGTGGGCGGGCCTCTGGGCCCTGCGTGGGCGCCGGGGCAAACCTGGCCCCCTTCCCTGTGGTGCTCCCAGGGCTTGCTGGGAAGTCAGGACACCTTGGGGAGGCCACAGCATCGGAGGCGTGCCAGGCAGGGAGCCCCTAACCTAGCCCAGACTCCGTGAGCCAGCAGGAGCTGAGACCTGAGGCAGGACTGGTCCTCCTAGGTCAGTGTTGGCAGGGCCGCGGCTAAAGGACTTTAAACTTGATCCTAGAGGAGATGAGAGGCTGCGGGGAAGTGATTAGCTGAGTAAAACCGGCTGGAAGCTAGTGTAACCTATAGGAGGGGGCCCTGTCTCCCATTGGACAAAGAGACCGAGGGTCCCAGTGGACCAAGGATCTGCCAGAGAGGGCTCACAGGGTACTGTGTGACCCAAGCCAGCCACTCACCTGCTCACAGCCCCGGTGAAGGGCCTGGCTCCACAAGCACCCCAGCGGGCCCGTTAACCTTAGCCCCCCCCCCCCCCCAGTCTTGCCTCTCAGTAAAGCCCGAGAGTCCCCTGTACCCGTCCCGTTTGCTGCCACCTCCCTGGGCCCAGCACCAAGGGACAGGCCAGAAAGCGCCTGTTGAACTGAATGAGCTGCCCCCGCTTAAGGGGAGGGCTCCCCCCACTCAGGACCTACAAACCCGAGATGCCCTCGTTTGAGACGCCTGGTGTCGCAGACTGCATCACGGTCCCTGGAGACGGCTCAGGATTTGCTGGGCGGAGGGTCCCGTCGTTGGGGCCCCAGATCGGGTGTCCCCCTGTCTTCTGTGTTCCCCGAAAACTGGCTGTGTGCCTGGGCCCGCTGCCTGCCCTGATTTGCATGCGGGGCCCGTGTCCAGTGGACTGAATCCGGACACACGTGCCAGCAGGAAGTGACGTCCCAGAGCTCTGGGGCCCCGAGGGGCAGTTTGGGGCTCTTTCCTCCTCCTGTCCCTGCCATGTCCTCGTGCCCTGCGGCCAACCCTCCCTCTTTCTCCCTCATTTCCTCCTCAACACCTCCCCCCCGTGGGGGCTCCTTCATCGGTCCTGGGAGGCAGGGGGCGGAGGGAGCTGGCCCTTGGGACATCTGGGTCCCCAGGAGCCATCAAGGACTGGACGGCTTGTGTCTGGTCTGCCCAACTCGGGTCCCTCTCAGGGACTCTGGGGGGTGCCTCTCCCCAGAAGGGATTCCTTTATCGAAGTGGGTGTTGTCCTATGTGCATGAACCCGCAGGGCGCTAGCAGCAGCCACCTCGATTGAACTTGGGTTTTCTGGTCGTGGCTGAGGCGAGGCTGTGGTGTTTCCGGGACCGGGAAACCTGCGGGCAGTGGCCTGGCGCTTCCGAGGGCCCCCAGGGCCCAGGCCTTGCAGGGAGCTCTGCGAACCTGCCCGTGGGCCCACAGCCACCAGGGAGGTGAGGGAAGGGCCACATGGAGCCCCAGGCTGGGCAGATCCTGGGGGTCTCCCCTTCCCTGGGGGGCAGGCCACACCGGCCCAGAGCAGACCACAGCAGTGTCCTGAGGGCGCCCAGTCTTCACGCCGCCAGCTGGACAGGGCTTTGTGAGAGGGGCTGTGTGTGCATGGGGAGCAGTCGGTAGAATCTGCCAAGGGCCCAGGGGTAGGGGCTGCCCTCTCCTGGCCCACGGCCGTCCACATCTCCCGGGGTCCTCCCAGCACAGCGCCCCCTCCAGCCAGTGTGGCCTGGGGCCATGGCACAGTCAGGAGAATGGCAAACCCTCGTGTTTGATTGCTGGGGGCTGGCCCACCTGCCCCTCCTGAGCCTGGCGCTCTCTCACCTGCACAGTGGTGGCCCCACCTGTGTCCTTGGCATTCCTGAGGAGCCAGTGGGACGGTGGTCATCGAAAGGCCAGGGTGAGGGCTACAAGGCCCATCTGCCCCGTGGCCTTGAAGTGCCTGGACCTTCTCACCGAAGCCCTCACCCCCAGGACTCAGGCAGAGGTGTGAGTCCCACTGCGGCCAGGGCCGCTGGCCTGAGGCTGCAGGGGCGCACCCCTGTCTGGAGGGCCAGGAGGGAGCTCCGTGGCCATCAGGCCCCCTTGCCCCACCTCCCAGGGGATGTCGGAGGTAGAACGGGCTTGTAGGAGGCTGGGAGGCCGGTGGGGGCGGGGTGTGGGTTCCGGTCCTGCCTCCAGCTGGCCCAGGATGCTCCATCCAGCCTGGGTTTTCTCCTCAGCGAGCCCATAAGTGGGGCAGGGAGGGGGGGTTGATTTCTTGGTTAAAATCTAGGTTATTGGCAGTGACGTTGCTGGCATCACCGGGCCCTGGGCGTGCTGGGAGGAGTGTTGTGGGGGAGGGGCCCTGGGGGCAGGCGGGCAGGGAGGGACCTGGCCCCCGTGGGTGCTGGCCTCCCTGACCCGGACTCCCTCTGTGCCTCAGCCTGGCCAGGCCTGGGGACATCCTCGTGCCCCCTCTGGTGGCCGAGCCGCCTGCTGCCCCAGCCTGGGGTCCCCGACGAGGGCTGGGCAGAGCTCTCTGGGTTGGTGGAATCTGGAACATTCTAAGGACACTTGAGAGGCTTTTCTCTTCTCCGGCCTCAGTTTCCTTCCCTGCCCAGGGCTAGGTTGGCCTGAGTGGCCCTCAGGGGTCTTTGATACCCGCTGCAGAAAGCAGGGACACCAGGGACCCCATCTGCCCCCTCACCTCATAGGGGACAGTCAGGGCAGCGCCTGTGTGGCCGGCCTCCCGTTCAGGAAATCAAGGAACTAAATGTTGCTGATCAAGCTGATTGCTTCTTGAACCCTAGCGGCCCAGAACCCTTCCCACCTGTGTGTCTTCTCCGGCTGTCCCTGGTCCCATGTCATCCCACCGTCCGTCGTTGGTGGGGACATTACGGCGATGTGCCCAGGCCCCCACTGGAGGACAGTGGGTCATGTCATTTCTAATCTGTTGATGTCAGGAGCGCCCTGACCATGGGGGGTGTTCGCGGGGGGGGGGGGCTGAGTCGGACTCCCCGCCCCATCTCAGCACCCCCCCCCTTGGCAGGGCGTGGCTCGGGCCCGGCCCCCTCTGGGGAGGGGGCAGCTTGCGCTAGATCGACCTCCTGGGGGCTCAAGAGGCCATGGGACCCTGGGGGTCAGTGTTGGTCCAGGGTGGGGGGGCATGAGGGCAGGCGCCCACCCCGGGGTGGTAAGGGGTCTGGCCCTGAGGGTTCTGTGCCACCGGGGCACGTCTGTCCCCACAGGCTGGGAGTGGCGCTGACCGAGATAGGTGTGGCCCCTGCCCTCCCATTGGAGTAGACAGACAGCAAACAGGGCCCTGAATAAGTATTGGATCATGGCTGGCTGGCCTGTCACCCCAGCCAAGGTTGGCAAGGGTAGCAGTGAGGCAGGGATCACTGCCTCTGGGCCCCCCAGGAGTGAGGCTGTGGGTGGAGAACTGAGCCAACAGGCATGCGTGGTGGCATGGGTGTAGCACCCACCTGGGTGCCCTCCCTTTTCTGTGTGGGGAGGGGGAGGGGGAGGGAGGGCGGGGGGAGGGGGAGGGAGGGCGGGGGGGAGGGGGAGGGAGGGCCCCGCCCCTGGGTCTGACCACTTTTCAGGACACTGCACTCTGGGCAGCGTTTCCGTGGTGGTTGGACTGCAGGTGGGGCCCCTCCCCACAGATGTTTGAATGGGAGGCAGATGTTGCCCCCTGTGGAGGTCTGAGACAAAGGCACACCTCCCTATTTTGACACCAGCCATTTAGACACCAGCCATGGGCTGTCCCAGATAACCCTTTGGGGGGGGGGAGTGGGACCACCCAGGGGTGCTGAGCTGGGTGGCCTGTGAGCTGGTGGCCCTGGGTGGTCTTGCTCCCCCTCCCTGTCGGGGGATAGGCAGCTTCCCCGGTCTACCCACTGTCCCATGTGAGCTGCTCTGTGGGCGGGGGACTCAGGTGTCCATCACTGAGCTCCAGCCCCGTGGGACAGGACTAAGAACGGGCCTGCGGTACCGGGGCCTCGGGAAGGCTTAGCCGCGGCGTGGCTGTCCCAGCGCGGACACAGGACGCACATGGGGAGCCTGTGTGTTCCTGGTCCACCTCTGCTCCTGTGTGCTGAGCAGGAGGCAGGGAGCGTGTTCGAACTCTGCCCGGGCCGGACTCCTTTCCGTGCCGCCTACGCGGTCAGTGCTGCTGCCCTCTCATCTTATGGGTGCGGCCCAGGCTCAGGGGAGGGGGCCTGGTCGGCAGCCGTGGTCCCTCCTGCCGGCCCCGCCCACAGGATCGGATGCCTGTCGGAGGCCACCCCGCCCAAGCCTGACAACTCAAGGACTGTCACCTGGGGTCCCACAGAAAACAGATCAGAAGGTGGGATCTGTTCTAGAATCACCCCACTTCCCGCCACCCCACTTCCCGCCACCCCACTTCCCGCCACCCCACTTCCCGCCACCCCACTTCCCGCCACCCCACTTCCCGCCAGCCCACACGCCTCCTGGCCTGGGCCAGGGTGTCACCCTGTGAGCCCCGCCCAACCTCGTGTGGGGCCCTGGGAGCAGGGACACGGTTGTCTCTGGCCTGGCTCAGGTGGGACCCAAGGGGAGAAGGGGTGGTGTGGGGCCCGGGGCAGGGACGCAGCTTCCCCTTCAGTGACACCCCGGCAGCTCCTGTGGGTGAAGGAGGTGCCAGTCCTGGTGTGTCTGTCCTACCAGGCACCCAGGGGGCTGCCCCAGGCGGGCCTGAGGGCCAGCGGGCACTCCCATGCTATCTGGGGCTTGTCCCTGGGAGCCTCCTGGGGTGGCCTCCCTGGGTCCCTTGTCCCCTCAGCCTCTGCTGACATAACACAGGTGCCCGGAAAGCTGTGCCGTGTCACGTTGAACCCTCAACCCCCTGATGGCCCTGAGAGCTCTGAAACCAGCTTATTGAGGTGTGATTCAGGTGCCTGAAAGGGACGGCTGTAAAATGTTCCGTGGGAGCCCTGTGGGGAGACACCGTCAGAGGGAGACCGTCCCATCACCCTGCAGGCACACACGCCCCCGCCGTCCCCCCTCCCGCCCGGGCAGCTGGGTCTGCTCTTGCTCACTCGGTCGGTCCTTCGGCTGTTTGTTCTAGGACGTCCCGTAAGCAGGGTCTGGCTTCTTTCACTGGCAGAGCGCGCCCGAGACTCGGGGCTGTGTGGACCCGTCCTGCCTTTTCTCTCCCTTCTGTTTACGAAAGTGTTTGTGCTCAGTAAAATGTGCTGATTCCTAGCGCACCGGCGATGGCTTGTTTGTTGTGATCAGTCCGGCGCCCTGGCCGCGGCTGTGACGCAGAATGTTTCACTGCCCTAAAAGTGACCTGGTGGCCCTGGCCGGTTGGCTCAGTGGTAGAGTGTCGGGCCGGTGTGTGGAATCCCAGGTTTGATTCCCAGTTAGGGCACACAGGAGAAGTGCCCATCTGCTTCTCCACCCCTCCCCCTCCCCCTCTCGCTTCTCTATCTCTCTCTTCCCCTCCTGCAGCCATGGCTCTATTGGAGCGAGTTGGCCCTGGGCGCTGAGCGTGGCACCACGGCCTTTGACTCAGGCACTAAGAAGAGCTCAGTTGCTGAGCAACGGAACAGTGCCCCAGATGGGCACAGCATTGCCCCCTGGTGGGCTTGCCTGGTGGATCCCAGTCAGGGCGCATGTGGGAGTCTGTCTCTCTGCCTCCCCACTTCTCACTGAATAGGGGAAGAAAAGTGACTTAGGTCCTCACCACCCTGCCTACCCCCTCCCCAGCCCCCGCTTTCTGCTTTGTGAGTGAAATTATTACAAAACAGTCTTATTTTTCACTTTTTCCGGTTACGGATCTTGAAAGTCATCCCGTGGTTGTGAGTATGGGTCCTAGGTGCCCTTGGTGGCTCAGTTCTCTCCCTTGCTGTGGGCGTGCCGCCAGTGGTAACAGACACAGTGGGTGGTTTCTGGGGAGGGGCCGCTGTCACCATCCCCCACACACCCCACAGTGTGCAGGGGCTGCTGTGACATTTTTCTGAGCGTGAACATGGCTGGGTCCTACGAGAGGTGCGTGTTTAACTTCCGAGCTGCCACACAGATTCTCCCGTTCTCTTTGTAAACCTCGAAAGAGGCTTGAATTTCATCCAGTGTCTTTTGTTCGCGGGTGGATGGTGTGTTACATCAGCTCCTGTTCAACCGTGGAAGCTCGTTGCATTCCCGGGACACACCTCCCTTGGTTACTACGTATCCTATCGTGCATTCCCAGGACACACCTCCCTTGGTTACTACATATCGTATGGTGCATTCCCGGGACACACTCCCTTGGTTACTAGGTATCGTATAGTCGTGTCTCTGGACAGCTTGTCGATATTTTGTAAAAGACTTTTGCACCTGTGTTCCTGCAGGTTAGTGTCGGTTTTCTTACATTATCTTCGTCTGGGGTTGGTGTCAGGACATTGCTGACCTTGACGCCCTTCTTTATTTCTGAAGGACCTGGTGTCACTGTGATGCTTGTTGTTCCTCACGTGTCTGGTAGACCCCAGGGCCTACGGTTCTGTTGTTCACTGCGGGAAGTTTTCCATCACGGACGGTATGACTGCAGACAGGGAGCGAGGTGGGTTTCTCCTCTGTCTTGCCCCAGCGGTGGACATTTGTGTCCTCAGTAGAACGCACCCATTTCTGACCGACTTTGGCCTTAATAAACCGCTCATGGCCTCCGTACACCTAGGGTCTCCTGGCCTTGGCTGATGCCGTTGCTTTACGTTGTTAACCCACCTGCAGCGGCGGAGACCGGCGTTTTTATCTCGTCTGTCGGATCTCTGAGTCTAAACACACGCCCATAGTCATGTGCTCACCTCCGCAATCAAGGTCTAGAAAGAACAGTGTCCTCCGCCATGAAAGCCCCAACCCCCCTCCCCATCGGCCCCTTTTTAGTCATGTCTTCGGCCCCCCTCCCCTGCTGACTCCTGTCCTCCGCCCCTCTGGTTCCTGTCACTTAACCAGAGTCACTGCAGCATGTGGCCTTTCGTGCCAGAAAGCGTGCGCCCCCCGTTCGCGTTGCAGCGTGAACTCATAGCTCGTTCTTTTTTTATTGCCGAGGAGCATTCCGTTGTATGGCTGCCCCCCCCCCCCGTTTGTCCGTCCGCCAGCTAAAGGAGAGTGAGCTCGCTTCTCCCTCTTCGTTATTATGCATTCATCTGCTCTGAGCTTCCTGTGTACAGGCTGTTGCACATACTTCAGTTTTGTTTTGTTTTTAAAGATTGTAATTATTGATTCTAGAGAGAAGAGATAGAGAGAGAGAGAAAGGGGGATGAGTGAGAAACATCAACTCCCGATTGCTGGCCGTATGCGCCTCGACCGGGCAAGCCCGGGGTTTTGAACCGGCGACCTCGGCGACTCTTCCATCTACTGCGCCACCACAGGCCAGACGCACGTACTTCTGTTTCCTTCGTTCCCCTGGAAAAATTAGCCTAGGAGTGGGGATTGCAGGTCCTCTGGTGACTGTATATTTAACTGTGTAAGAACCAGCCGCACGTCAGCATCAGGTTGTCCCATGTTCTCGCCAACACTTGGGTTTGTCCTCTTTTTGTTTTTAAGCCTCTCTTACGGTGGTGGTCTTTTCCGGGGGTTTCGTCTTTCTGCCTTATCTAATGTGCTGGTTTGCCATTGTACACCTGCTCTGGCCGAGGGCCTCTTTAAGTCTTTGCCCTTCTTTGTTGTTGCTTTGTTTCAGTATTAAGTATTGTCAAGTATCATGCATTCTTTGTACATTCCAGATCAATGTCCTGCGTTGGACATGTGATTCGTAAACATTTTCTCCCGGACTGGAGTTGTTTTTGTTCTCTGAATAGTGTCTTTTATAGCCAATTTAAAGTTTGTTTGTTTTTTTTAATGAGAGGAGAGGAAGCAGAGACAGACTCCTGCATGCGCCCTGACTGGGATCCACCCCACAAGCCCACTAAGGGACGATGCTCTGCCCATCTGGGACGTTGCTCCTTTGCAACCAGAGCCATTTTTGAGCCCCTGAAGCAGAGGCCATGGAGCCATCCTCAGCGCCCGGGGCCAACTCACTCCAATCAGGCCATGGCTTCAGGAGGGGAGGAGAAGAGAGAGAGAGAGAGAAAGAGAGGGAGAAAGAAGAGGGAGGGGTAGAGAAGCAGATGGGCGCTTCTCCTGTGTGCCCTGACCGGGAATTGAACCTTGGACATCCACACACCAGGCCAACACTTGGCCAGGGCTAGACGTTTTTAAATTTTGATGAAATTAAGCACTCAGGTGTTTCTCTTCTAGAGCATTCTTTGGTGTCATATTTAGGTCTTTACCTAACAAGATTAGAGGGTTTTCCCTGTGTTCTCTCGAGATGTTTTGTGGCTCAGGTTCTGTGTAGTGTATAGCTCATCTTGAGTTAATTTTTGTATAAGGTGTAAGGTATAGGTCAAGGTTAGATATATCTTTTTTTTTTTTTAATTAGGATGTCCAATTTTTGTGTGCATGTGTGTGACAGAGACAGAGAAGGACAGACAGACAGGAAGGGAGAGAGATGAGAAGCATCAATTCTTCATTGCAGCTCCTTAGTCTCCTTAGTTCTTCGTTGATTGCTTTCTCATGTGTGCCTTGACTGGGGGGCTACAAGCAGACCGAGTGACCCTTTGCTCTAGCCAGCGACCTTGGGCTTCAAGCCAGCGTCCTTTGGGCTCAAGCCAGTGACCAGGGGGTCATGTCTATGATCCCATGCTCAAGCCAGCGACCCCACGCTCAAGCCAGATGAGCCGCCACGCTTAAGCCGGCAACCTCGGGGTTTTGAACCTGGGTCCTCCACATCCCAGTCCGACGCCCTATCCACTGTGCCACCGCCTGGTGAGGCAGGATGTCCGATTTTCTTTCGAAGACATTTATCATATGGAAGAAAGCCCTGGCTGGTTAGCTCAGTTGGTTGAAGTGTCATCCCGATACTCCAAGATTGCAGATTTGATCCCCAGTCAAGGGCACATACAAAAATCAACCAATGAATACATAAACACATGGGACAGCAAGTCCATGTTTCTCTCTCTCTCTAAAAAAAAATTTTAAATAAATAAATGATTTTTTAAAAACGATGGAAAAGAAAACCCTTTCCAGTTACCCGGAGACGTACCTTGTTCTGTATACTTCGTTTCGACCGGAGTGCCCCTCTGGTGTCACCTTCCTCCTGCTCCAAGACTTTCCCCACGCCCCGGTGGTGGACACGGGTGTCACCTTCCTTCTGCTCCAAGACTTTCCCCATGTCCCCGTGGTGGACCCGTCATAAGTTCTGAGAAACTCAAAGGGTCCTCAGAGCACTTTGTAAAATGGTCTCTGCCCGACGGAAGTATGATTATTCACGTTCCATGGAGTTAATTCGTCACGCTGACGAGAGGTCACCTTCCCTCTTGAAGGAGGAGGCCATTTCCGCTGGATACAGAATTCTGGGCTGACAGTTACTCTCTGCTTTCCGTCTGCCCTGTTCTCGTCTTCTGGGCTGCTTTTCTCTTCTTTTTTTTGTCCTCACGAGAAATGACAGTTCTTTTTTTTTTTTTTTTTTAATATATATATTTTTAAATTTATTCATTTTAGAAAGGAGAAAGAGAGGGAAAGAGAGAGAGAGACAGAGAGAGAAGGGGGAGGAGCAGGAAGCATCAACTCCCATATGTGCCTTGACCAGGCAAGCCCAGGGTTTCGAACCGGCGACCTCAGCATTTCCAGGTCGACGCTTTATCCACTGCACCACCCCAGGTCAGGCATGACAGTTCTTCTCTGGCTGTGTGTCTTTCTTTTTTTTTTTTTTTTTTTTCCCATTTTTCTGAAGCTGGAAACAGGGAGAGACAGTCAGACAGACTCCCGCATGCGCCTGACCGGGATCCACCCGGCACGCCCACCAGTGGCAACGCTCTGCCCACCAGGGGGCGATGCTCTGCCCATCCTGGGCGTCGCCATGTTGCGACCAGAGCCACTCTAGCACCTGAGGCAGAGGCCACAGAGCCATCCCCAGCGCCCGGGCCATCTTTGCTCCAATGGAGCCTTGGCTGCGGGAGGGGAAGAGAGAGACAGAGAGGAAAGCACGGCGGAGGGGTGGAGAAGCAAATGGGCGCTTCTCCTGTGTGCCCTGGCCGGGAATCGAACCCGGGTCCTCCGCACGCTAGGCTGACGCTCTACCGCTGAGCCAACCGGCCAGGGCTGTGTGTCTTTCTTTACGGACTGTTTCTACCTCAGGTTGTGATGCGACTTTGTGTAGTTTCAACTGTGTTGGTCCTGATTCGGGTTTGCTGAGCCTTTTAGACATGAATGTTTATACCGTATGATTTCTTTGAATATCTTTGTGTCCCTTCCCCCAAACGCCAGTTAAACTCGTTTTTGTCCCTGAGGCCACCACGGCTCTGTTTACTTGTTATTCTTTACTATTAATTTTACCGATTGAGCGATTTGTAAGAGAGAGAGAGAAACACTGACTTGTTGTTCCGCTTATTCGTGCATTCATTGGTTGACTCCTGTATGTGCCCTGACCAGGGATCGAACCTGCAGCCTTGGCGTATTAGGGAGCTGCTCTAACCAGCTGAGCTACCTGTTTCCTTAGTCATGTGTGGCCTTTTCCCTGTCCAGGTTTTGGATTGAATAGTTTCTGTTGCTCTCTCTTCTTGCTCGCCAGTCTTTTCTGTAACTCCACTGCGTTTTTATTTATCCTTTCCATTTTCCCCACTGAATCCCCCCCTTTTTTTTTTTTTTTTTTTTGTATCTTTCCGAAGCTGGAAATGGGGAGAGACAGTCAGACAGACTCCCACATGCGCCCGACCGGGATCCATCCGGCATGCCCACCAGGGGGCGACGCTCTGCCCACCAGGGGACGATGCTCTGCCCCTCCAGGGCATCGCTCTGTTGCAAACAGAGCCACTCTAGCGCCTGGGGCAGAGGCCAAGGAGCCATCCCCAGCGCCCGGGCCAACTTTGCTCCAATGGAGCCTTGGCTGTGGGAGGGGAAGAGAGAGACAGAGAGGAAGGAGAGGGGGGTGGGTGGAGAAGCAGATGGGCACTTCTCCTGTGTGCCCTGGCCGGGAATCAAACCTGGGACTTATGCACGCCAGGCCGACGCTCTACCACTGAGCCAACTGGCCAGGGCTGAGTCCCCATTTTTACATGGAAGAAAACAACGTTTCGGTCCATGTATTTCAGCTGGGTGGAAGCCGTGGCCTGCCAGTGCCGTGTTCTTTGTCGTGTCTCGATCTGTTTCTGACCAGCGTTCCTCCTCCACGGCCCTTCCTGGGGCTCCACGTGGCTGCTGCTTCTTGACCAGACGCGGGACATATCGTGACTGTCATGTGGCTCACCTACAGCTCGCTGCCTGGGTCTCTCACTGGTGTTGCTTTGAATTTTCTTTTCTTCATATTTTTCTGAAGTGAGAAGCAGAGAGGCAGTCAGACAGACTCCCACATGCGCCCGACCGGGATCCACCCAGCATGCCCACCAGGGGGCGATGCTCTGCCCATCTGGGGTGTTGCTCTGTTGCAACCAGAGCCATTTTAGCGCTTGGGGCAGAGGCCACAGAGCCATCCTCAGTGCCCGGGCCAACTTTGCTCCAATGGAGCCTTGGCTGCGGGAGGAGAAGAGAGAGACAGAGAGGAAGGAGAGGGGGAGGGGTGGAGAAGCAGATGGGCGCTTCTCCTGTGTGCCCTGGCCGGCAATCAAACCCAGGACTTCCACATACCAGGACAATGCCAGGGCTTGAAATTTTTTTTTCTTTTTTGTGACTGAGACACAGATAGGGACAGACAGACAGAAAAGGAGAGATAAGAAACATCAATTTTTCATTGCAACACCTTAGTTGTTCATTGATCGCTCTCTCATATGTGCCTTGACTGCAGGCCTTCAGCAGAGTGAGTAACCCCTTGCTCGAGCCAGCGACCTTGGGCTCAAGCTGATGAGCTTTTGCTCAAACCAGATGAGCCCTCGCTCAAGCTGGCGACCTCGGGTCTCGAACCTGGGTTTTCCGTATCCCGGTCCGACGCTTTATCCACTGCGCCACCGCCTGGTCAGGCCAGGCTTGAATTTTCTTAATGAGCAATGGCCGTAGCATCAGGATGGCTCCCTGGGAAGTGGCTGTTTCCCACTTTTCTAGGGACCTTTCTGTCTTTTCTTTCAGTGTTTCACAAGGTCTGTGCACTCCACACAGACCTCTTGACAGACACGTGTAATAAATATTCCCCCCCCCCATTCTGCAACTCTTATTTTCTTAATATAATTTTGACAGTGAAGTTTATTGGCTTTTTTTTTCTCTTTATCAGTAGCGGCTTTTACAGTTTGTTTAAAAGGAATCTTTCTTTGGCCCTGGTCAGTTTGCTCAGTGGTAGAGTGTTGGCCTGGTGTGTGGATGTCCTGGGTTTGAGTCCCAGTCAGGGCACACAGGAGAAGAACCCATCTGCTTCTCTACTCTTCCCCCTCTCGCTTCTCTCCCTCTCCCCCCCCCCCTCATGTCTCTTCTCCTCCTGCAGCCATGGTTCAATTGGAGTGAGTTGGCCCCGGGCACTGAGGATGGCTCCATGGCCTCAGGCACTAAAATAAGCTCTGTTGCTCAGCAGTGGAGCAAGAGCCCCAGATGTGCAGAGGGTCGCCCCCTAGTGGATTTGCCGGGTGGATCCCAGTTGGGGCGCATGCGGGGAGTCTGTCTCTGCCTCCCCTCCTCTAACTGAATATAAAAAAAATTTCTTCGCCTGAAGATCATGGTGATGCCCCTCTAGGTATTCTTTAAGTGAAAAACAAAAACAAAAGCACTTTGATTTGCAATCATTACAGGGATGTTTCAGGCCCGGTCCAGAGAATCCCGTGTAGCCTTCACTCACTCACTAGTCAGAACTGGTGGCGCTGGCTTTGTTGTTTGTCTTTCTCTTTACCTGTATTGGGGTTTTGTCGTTGTTGTTGTTGTTGTTTTGCCCCTTGACCCCCAGAGGCTGCACATTTCTCACAGACATGCTCTTCCACAGACTCGCTGCCCTGTGCCACGCGCGGTGGGCTGGGTTCCAGCTCGGGGTTGGGATGTGACGCATGGCGGTCCCCGTGAAAACACTCCGGTGTCCGCCTGCGGGCCCCTCGCGCTGCCTGTTTTGGACCCGCTGTTGAATTCTAGAGCCACGCCTGGCACTCTGGGCTGTCCTCTTTGGTCCCTTCATTTCCAGAGCCGTCCCCCAGCCTCCCCCCTCCCCCTCCCCGGTCCCTGGCCCGGTGCTGTCTTGGGCACGGTTCAGTTGCTCTGCAGAATGCCCTTGTGTTTGGGTCTGTCCGATGTCGTCTCGTGACGGGGACGGCGGTGGGGCGGCGCGTTTCAGCTGGGATTCCGCAGGAGCTTGGCCGCGTCCGGCTCAAAGAGTGCGTCGTATCAGGAGGCACACGACACCGGCCTGGCCCCGCGGGGGCGATGCCCACCTTTGATCACTTGATTAGAGTGTGACCTCTGCCCGGTCAAGTTACTGTTTTCCCTTCAGGAGAAGAGACTGCATCCTCATCAGTGAGTGTTGACCGAGGGTCCCTTCTGTGTTGATGCACCAGCCGTCTTGTTTGGGGCCAGCGTCCCCTACCTCCCGCTTCTCGATGCTGTTCCTTCGTCGACCTCTGTTATTTACTTCGTGTTCGTAAGGGGCTTACAGTGGAAAGCGTGTCCCACGTTCAATAGGCTAGTTCAGGCTCGCGCTTTCTGTGTCGTCGTCTGTCCGTCTGTCCATCCATCCATCCATCCGTCCGTCCCCCACCCCCATCCCCACCCCCACCCCGGCTGCAGGATCAAACTGGCTTTTCCTTCTCGCGGGGAGAGGCGCTTAGAAGCCGAGATCTCGGGGCGAGGGCTGCTGATTGCCGCTGGGGCCTCGCCGCTGGAGCCGTCAGAGCTGGGAATCTGTACAGTTGACTGCCGTGGTCTCCTTCCGCGACCCAGGGTGTTTCATCTAGAAGTAGGATATTTGCTCAGGAATTCCTCCGTGAGACACCTGTGATCAGATGAAGGAAATTCCTTTTCCAAAAGCAGGCGACACCCTCGGGTGCCTGCCTTGCCTTCCTGTCTCCCTGACGTCCGCTTCTCTCCTCTGCCCGTGGAGACGCTGGCACCCGGTTTACCCATGGAAGGGGTTTCCCTCTGCCGTCACCTGGAGTTGTTTTTTTTAAAAAAATTAATTAATTTATTTATTATTTATTTTTATTTTTATTATTTTTTTGTATTTTTCTGAAGCTGGAAACGGGGATAGACAGTCAGACAGACTCCTGCATGCGCCCGACTGGGATCCACCCGGCACGCTCTGCCCACCAGGGGGCGATGCTCTGCCCCTCTGGGGTGTCGCTCTGCCGCGACCAGAGCCACTCTAGCGCCTGGGGCAGAGGCCAAGGAGCCATCCCCAGCGCCCGGGCCATCTTTGCTCCAATGGAG
Organism: Saccopteryx bilineata; assembly: GCF_036850765.1. Lineage (NCBI taxonomy): Eukaryota > Metazoa > Chordata > Mammalia > Chiroptera > Emballonuridae > Saccopteryx > Saccopteryx bilineata. Next base: position 1,446,233 of record NC_089491.1, on the reverse strand, counting down.
CCTCGGCTGCAGGAGGGGAGGAGAGAGACAGAGAGGAAGGAGAGGGGGAGGGGTGGAGAAGCAGATGGGTGCTTCTCCTGTGTGCCCTGGCCGGGAATCGAACCCGGGACTTCTGCACGCCAGGCCGACGCTCTACCACTGAGCCAACCGGCCAGGGCGAGTTGGTTTTTAACGTGTGAGGTGGGGATGTAGACTGGCTTCTCCCCGTTAGCTCTCTGATTGATCCACCACCTTCTAGTCAGGGGTCCACCTCTTTTCCTTGTGGCCCTGAGCCGGGGGTCCCCTCTGTACGGACTGGCCGTCGGCCACGCGTGACTTCTGCCGGAATGCACCCTCCCTCCCCGAGGGCCGTGTGGCGGCGGTCTCTCAGCCTTGTCTCACTTCCCGGTGCCTTGGCGACGGTGTGTGCGTTTTTCTATGCCGTCCAGAACGGATTGGTCAAATTCCACACGGTCCCTGCGGGGATTTGGCTGGGGGAGTGCTACCTTGCCGATGAGTCTGGGGTGGACCGATCTCTCTCTCTCTGCATGGATGTATTCCGTTGGTTGTCATCTTTTCCGGCTCTTCTTAGGAATATTTTGTAGCTCTCTGCCCATCTTTTTGTTCTCCCAATGTTTATTGTATTGATTTTAGAGAGAGAAGAACGGGGTAGTGGGGGGAGAGGAAGGGAGAAAGACAGGAACATCAATCTGTTCCTGTATGTGCCCTGACCGGGGAATCAAACCGGCCACCTCACTGCATAGCTTCTGTTCAATTTCTTCCCAGAGATTCATCTCTTGTTTTGATTTACATGGTATTTAAATTTTTCATTAGAGGATTAAAAAAAAAACCTGGATTATATATTTAGAAATCTGGCCACTAGATAAACTCACTCATGTGTTCTGCATATTCTTTGCCTGCCTATCATTGCGGATTTTCATCTGGCAACTGTAACAGTTTTTATTTACCCCCATTATTGTTCGCTTTCTTCCTTCCTTCCTGGCTCCACTGTGCCGACCAGATCTCCCCTCTGCCGTCATCCCAGACTCGGGAGAAGCCTTCCCTCGTTCATCTGTGAGGAGGATAGTTGCTCAGGACTCCTTCCGTGAGACACTTGATCAGATTAAGGGAATTCCTTCTCCCCAAAGTAGGTAGGTGTTGAGTTTTAGCAAAAGCCTTTTCTCCACCCACATGGTCGTATAGCTTTTCTCTGCTGCTCTTCGTGGTTTCACCGACATTGATTGCTTTTCAAACAATCATAATTAGAAAGGAACCCTTGCAGCCCTGGCTGGATAGTTCAGTTGGTGAGAGCATCGTCCCGAAGCCTAGATAGAGGTTGCTGGTTTGATCCCCAGTCGGGGCGCACACAGGAACAGCCGGATGTTCCTGCCTCTCTCCCTCTCTCCCTCTCTCCCTCTCTCCCTGCCCCTCTCTCTAAAGTCAATACAATAAACATTAAAGAGAGAGAGAGAGAGAAACCCCTGGATCCCTGGCACAGATTCAACCTAGGTATGACTTGTATCCTTCTTACAAACCTCCAGATCCAGCTTCCTAGTTTGTGTGGGGCTCCCCCACCCCCATTATAGATGCCAGTCCTGAGGTGTGACACCCTCCGAGGTGTCCATTTCCCGGAATGTGCTTCGGGCAGAAAAAGCAGGTGAAATGCCCAGACCTGAGGGAGCTGTGCAGACAGCGCCCCTGGTGTTCCTGGCACCCACAACCCTGCAGAATGCCCCCACCACAGCACATGCTGTGTGGGCGCCAGTGGGCACACCCCAGACCCGTGTGAGAGGAGGCAGGTGGGTGGGCAGACCAGGGCCTGGGGCCGCGGTCTGGGTTAGATCGGCGCAGGGAGGGGCCCCAGCCACTTGGGATGAGTCCTACGTTGCTCATTTGCTAATGGTTTCTTTAGGATTTTTTTCCACCATGTTAGTGGGGGTGGGGGGGTGGGGGGCACGCCCTCTGGGTTCCCTGTAAGGGAACGAAGGTCTCACAGTGGTTGTCCAGGCCGGCTGGCCTCATCACGTGGATGGACCATTATTCCACGTTCTCTTTTAAAAGGGTCCGGGAGAGTGTGTATAAGATCACGCTGTTTCTTCCACAACCGTTTGAATACACCCCCTCCCCCGCGCCCTGCCACCCCCGCTGGAGCCAGGTGGGGCGGGTCTGAGCTCCTCGCCAGGTGCAGACATCCACTCCTTCCCGGGTCGGTTTGGGTGAGTGGTGGTTCTCCTGGGTGAGTGGTGATTCTCCTGGGTGAGTGGTGATTCTCCTGGGTGAGTGGTGGTTCTCCTGGGTGAGTGGTGGTTCTCCTGGGTGAGTGGTGGTTCTCCTGGGTGAGTGGTGGTTCTCCGGGAGCTTGTCGGCTTCATCTAGTTTCTAGACTCGTCGGCCTGCGTGTCCCCCCCCCCCCATATCCTCGTGAGGTCTCCCTGCTGTCCCCCGGGGGACGGGCGTGCGAGGCGTGGGCAGGTGTGTCCCGTGGCCTGCGTGTCCCCCCGATATCCTCGTGAGGTCTCCCTGCTGTCCCCCGGGGGACGGGCGTGCGAGGCGTGGGCAGGTGTGTCCCGTGGCCTGCGTGTCCCTCCGATATCCTCGTGAGGTCTCCCTGCTGTCCCCTGGGAGCAGGTCTGTCCTGTGGCCTGCGTGTCTCCCCGATATCCTCGTGAGGTCTTCCTGCTGTCCCCCGGGGGACGGGCATGTGAGGCGTGGGCAGGTCTGTCCCCCCAATATCCTCGTGAGGTCCCCCCGATATCCTCATGAGGTCTTCCTGCTGTCCCCCGGGGGACGGGGGTGCGAGGCGTGGGCAGGTGTGTCCCGTGGCCTGCGTGTCCCCCCGATATTCTCGTGAGGTCTTCCTGCTGTCCCCCCGATATCCTCGTGAGGTCTCCCTGCTGTCCCCCGGGAGCAGGTCTGTCCTGTGGCCTGCGTGTCTCCCCGATATCCTCGTGAGGTCTTCCTGCTGTCCCCCAGGGGACGGGTATGTGAGGCGTGGGCAGGTCTGTCCCCCCGATATCCTTGTGAGGTCCCCCCGATATCCTCGTGAGGTCTTCCCGCTGTCCCCCAGGGGACTGGCGTGCGTGTCCCCCCGATATCCTCGTGAGGTCTCCCTGCTGTCCCCCGGGGGACTGGCATGCGTGTCCCCCGATATCCTCGTGAGGTCTCCCTGCTGTCCCCCGGGGGACTGGCGTGCGTGTCCCCCCGATATCCTCGTGAGGTCTCCCTGCTGTCCCCCGGGGGACTGGCGTGCGTGTCCCCCCGATATCCTCGTGAGGTCTCCCTGCTGTCCCCCGGGGGACTGGCGTGCGTGTCCCCCCGATATCCTCGTGAGGTCTCCCTGCTGTCCCCCAGGGGACGGGCGTGCAAGGCGTGGGCAGGTGTGTCCCATGGCCTGTTTCTGCTCAGCCCACGGAGCTCAGCCTGCTGCTTGTGTTTCCAAAGAGCTGTTTAAAAAAAAGAAAAAAAAGAATGCAGAAACAAACAAGAACATGCAACAGAAGCCAGTGTGGCCCGAACGGCCTAAAGAAGCCGAGGGGGCCTCTTCGGCGAGCGCTGACCCTGGTCACAGACTCGGGCGTGTCCCTAGGGTTGGGGCTGCGTCTGCTGTGCCTTTCCCACTTGCTTCTTCACTGAGACTTTTTCTTTTAAGTGAGAGGTGGGGAGGTAGAGAGACAGACTCCCGCATGCGCCCGACTGAGATCCACCCGGCATGGCCACCAGGGGGCGATGTTCTGCCCAGCTGGGGCGTTGCTCCGTTGCTCAGCAACTGAGCTATTTTACCACCTGAGCTGTGGGCCATGGAGCCATCCTCAGTGCCTGGGGCCGACTTGCTCCAGCCGAGCCATGGCTGCGGGAGGAGGAGAGAGAGAGGGAGAGAAGCAGGAGGGGGTGGAGAAGCAGATGGGCGCTTCTCCTGTGCCCCAGGAATTGAACCTGGGACTTCCACATGCTGAGCTGATGTTCTCCCGCTGAGCCAGCCAGCCAGGGCCTGCACTGAGACTTGCTGTGGATTTCCCATCACGCTCGTCTTCTCAAAGGACCCGCCTGGGTTGTTGTTTTCTCTGTGACAGATGCTGACCCGTGTTTTAATTCCACTTGACCTCTTTGTGTGAGTTTAGCGTGCTCTTCTTTCCTTTGGGTCCTGGATTTCTCGGCCTGTTACACTGTTTCCACATGGGGCTGTCCACATCGCAGGCGGTGGTGATTCTGCCCAGCCAGCATGCACCGTGTCAGTTTATCGTCATCACTCAGCTCACAGAATCTCCTCGTGCGCCGGCCCTTTGCGTTCTGACCCCTGGGTGGTGTGCTGTTGTGTTTGCTTCGTTTCCAGATATGTTGTGGATTTCCTGGTCATCCTTTTGCTATGATTTCTTTTTATTTTTAACGTTTCTTTTATAACTTTTTTTTTTTTTTGGTGACAGAGTCAGAGAGAGGAACAGAGACAGACAGACAGGAAGGGAGAGAGATGAGAAGCACCAACTTTTCATTACGGCACCTTAGTTGTTCATTGATTGCTTTCTCATATGTGCCTTGACCGTGGGCCTTCAGCAGACCGAGTAACCCCTTGCTCGAGCAGTGATCTTGGACTTAAGCTGGTGAGCCTTGCTCAAACAAGATGAGCCCACGCTCAAGCTGGCTACCTCAGGGTCTCGAACCTGGGTCCTCCGAGTCCCAGTCCAATGCTCTGTCCACTATGCCACCACTTGGTCGGGCTTTTATTACTTTTTTTAAGTGAGAAGAGGAAAGATAGACTCCCACATACATCCCAACTGATATCCACCCAGCAACCTCTGTGTAGGGCTGATGTTGGAACCAACCAGGCTACTTTTAGTGCCTGAGGCTGGCACATTTGGACCAACCAAGCCACTGGGTGTGAGAGGGGAAGAGGGAGAGAAGCAGGAGAGGGAGGGGGAGAGAAGCAGATCATCTCTTGTGTGCCCTGACCAGGAATCGAGCCTGGGTCATCTGTATGCCAGGCCAACGCTCTATCCACTGAGCCGACAGGCCAGGGTGCTATCAATTTCTAACTTGAATTCCGCGTGGTTGCAGGGTAGACTCGGACCACCGTCATTGCTCTGAGATTTGTGGAGGCTCACAGACGCTGTGCTGCTCAGCCTAATGAACTCAGCGGCAGCTCAGTCCCCTCTCCGTGGTCCTGGTCTGCTTGTCACCCCTCGGGCTGGCTGAGGGTGGCGTGCTGCAGACCCGAGCTGGGGTGCAGGGCTGCCGTTCCCCCTTGGTCCTGCCACTTGAGGTTCCCGGTGGGGTGTGTATTCACCAGGGGTCCCCAAACTTTTTACACATGAGGCCAGTTCACTGTCCCTCAGACCGTTGGAGGGCCGCCACATACAGTGCTCCTCTCACTGAGCACCAATGAAAGAGGTGCCCCTTCCAGAAGTGCGGTGGGGGGCCGGATAAATGGCCTCAGGGGGCCTGTTGCGGCCCGCGGGCCATAGTTTGGGGATGCTTGCACTACACGCTGCTCTGTCTTCCTGTGGGCTTGGTCCCTGGGTCTCTGTGACGGCCCGAGGTGACCCCAGGTGGCTCCTGCTGCAGAAGCTGCGTGCCCCCCTCTGGGACAGCTCCCCGCGCGCTCGGTGGGGACCTGGCCCGTCCTTCTCTGTCTCCTTCAAGCTTCCTTTGTCCTTTCCTTCGGGGCTGTCCCTTGGGTTTCGTATCTTCTTATCCAGTTTCCACAGCTTTCCGTTTTAGCGGGACGATCGGGGGCCAGTCCGTTTTCTTACCCGTGTTTTGGGCTTTACCTCCCGTTCCATGCGTCCCACCGTTCCAGCCTGTCCCTCTGAGCTCGTCGCTCCTGCGTCACTAAGCGTCTTGTGCTGGCTGTTCCCCGTTCTGTGGTGAGTCTGTGTTACTACGGTCAGCGGGCTGGAGATTCAGGCCTCAGCCCGGCTCCTAGACGGCGGTGTCTATTCCGTCTCCTGCGCCCTCCCCCCCTCCCCCCGACGTGCCTTCCTATCTTTTTTTTTTTTTTTATTTGTATTTCTTTTAAGTTAGAAGTAGGGAGGCATCCAGGGTCCACCCGGAATGCCCACCAGGGGGCAATGCTCCGCTGCAATAGAAGCCACTCTAGTGCCTGAGGCAGAGGCCACAGAGCCATCCTCAGTGCCTGGGCCAACTTTGCTCCAATGGAGCCTTGGCTGCGGGAGGGGAAGAGAGAGACAGAGAGGAAGGAGAGGGGGAGGGGTGGAGAAGCAGATGGGCGCCTCTCCTGTGTGCCCTGGCCGGAAATCAAACCCAGGACTTCCTTTCACCAGGCTGATGCTCTACCACCGAGCCAACCGGCCAGGGCCCTGCCCTCATTTCTTGACCCTTGTCCTGTGGCTTTGTGTCTGGTCGGCTCAGGCATTCTCAGTCACCATGCACCCCCCGCCCTTCACCTGGGGCTCCTGTCCCACCCACTCCAGGGACTTCTATTTCGTGTTCTGATTTCCTCCCTTTTTCTGCGTTGAGTTGAGCTCTTGCCCAGCTCACAGCTCTTCCAATTGCTCCCTAGAGGAGTGTTTCCAGAACTCTTGTGGATCCGAGCTGTCTGGTGACGTTCTCCCTTTCGCACGGATTGGGGATGTCGTGGAGGGCGGGTCACCTAGGGTCCGTCTAGCACCCTCTGTAAGTTGGTTCTGATCGGTTGGGCCTGATTCCCTGTGACGTTGTATTGAATGCTCGACTTTGTGGGAAAACATTTGGGAGTTCCAAGCAGGCTCCTATTCTGAGGTCTGGGGACAGCGGTCGGAGGGCCGGGGACCATAGCCTCCTGGTGGCCCTGCTCCTGGGCACAGCCCTTTCCAGCTCTCAGCTGCGGGGGGGGGGGGTCCCCAAAGCGCTTCCTCCTTGGCAGGTCCCCGAACCCAGCGTTTGTCTTGTCTGATGCGCGAGACACCAGATCCTAGACTAACTGTTTTGAGTGTCTTGGCAGTGTTTTCTGAAGCTCATCCTGCAGACGCTGCTTCGTGGCCGACTAACCCGTCGAAGCAAAGTTGGGAAGTCGCACCCGGGGCCGGTCTCGGGGGCCGTGACCCACACACTTGGGTCCCTGCGGCCCCATTCCGCTCGGCCCACTGCGGTGCCCCTTCTCCTGGGGGCCCCTCAAGTCCAGGCAGCTTTTCCCGTCCTTGGCGGGGGTGAGTCCAGCATGAGCTGCCCCGCCCCCCGCGGGGAGGCTCTGGAGGGGAGGGTCTTACAGGTCAGGCCCGTTCGTTCTGAAGAGCGGGTGGAATCGGAGAGATGGTGCAGTGGGAAGATGTCCCCCGAGGTGCTCTCAGGGGCGCCCCAGGACGCCTGCGTCCTCTGCGTGTTTCGTCCATGTGCAGAGCGCGCACATGCGTGGCTTCTTACATGAACACGCTCCCAGTGCGCACAGAGCCCTGGTGGACGGGAAGCTGCGTGCGTCCTGAGGACAGCACCGGATGAGCCTGAGGAATTCACAGGAGGACGCAGAATAGAAAGGGTGGTCAGACCAGCACAAAGAGCAGGTGCTGGGACCACTGTGGGGGGGCTGGAGACCAGTTAGGGGGCCAGCAAGGTCCCCCAGGGCCAGACCAGGGAGACCAGTTAGGGGACCAGCAGGGTCCCCCAGGGCCAGACCAGGGCGACCAGTTAGGGGACCAGCAGGGTCCCCCAGGGCCAGACCAGGGAGACCAGTTAGGGGACCAGCAGGGTCCCCCAGGGCCAGACCAGGGAGACCAGTTAGGGGATCAGCAGGGTCCCCCAGGGCCAGACCAGGGAGACCAGTTAGGGGACCAGCAGGGTCCCCCAGGGCCAGACCAGGGAGACCAGTTAGGGGACCAGCAGGGTCCCCCAGGGCCAGACCAGGGAGACCAGTTAGAGGACCAGCAGGGTCCCCCAGGGCTAGACCAGGGAGACCAGTTAGGGGACCAGCAGGGTCCCCCAGGGCCAGACCAGGGAGACCAGTTAGGGGACTAGCAGGGTCCCCAGGGCCAGACCAGGGCAGGAGACAAGAGCAGCGTGACCCACTGGGGCCGGGGTGGCGGTGGTCAGGCCGTGGCACCTGCTCGGATGGAGACGGCTGAGTTGGGTGGGGAGATGCCCAGAGGGAGGTTCCGGTGTTCTAAGCTGTCTCACGGGGGCTGGCTGGTCAGCGGGTCCTGGGGGCCCGTGGTGCGGGATGGCCTTGGCCGCAGGCTCCGTGGGTGCTGTCCAGGGGCTGACCGCTCTCCCCCTGCGTTGTCCCCGGCAGGTGCCCCTGTACCTCCCCGAGCACGGGGACCCCAGGCAGCTGCCCGGCCCCTTCCTGCCTCAGCTCCCGGGGACCTGGGGTCGTGGGTGTTTGCACATAGCTCCTCATTTTTTCTGTTCCCACCTATTCCTGGTGTTTCCCGGCAGACTGTTGTTATTTCCTACCCGACCGGCCACATATCATTGTCTAAATGTGTTTTGTCCCACAATTCGGCGTCCGTGAAGTGGGAGGCGTCTTGTGCCTGTCAGAGTGTCACTTTTACTGTGGTGGCATGTCTGTCTTCTGACACATATAGGACAGAATGATGACCGTCACGACCCCCCAGTCCCTGCCACACAGGCCTGAGCGCCCCGCGGGAGCCGCCCCCCCCCCACTGTGTTCTAAGGTGCAGACACAGCTGTGTTAGTGCCGACGGACGTCCTCACGGGGTGGCCCTCCTCTGTGCTGCCCCACGGTCACCCACCTCTGTCCCAGGCAGACACAGCTGTGTTAGTGCCGACGGACGTCCTCACGGGGTGGCCCTCCTCTGTGCTGCCCCACGGTCACCCACCTCTGTCCCAGGCAGACACAGCTGTGTTAGTGCCGACGGACGTCCTCACGGGGTGGCCCTCCTCTGTGCTGCCCCACGGTCACCCACCTCTGTCCCAGGCAGACACAGCTGTGTTAGTGCCAACGGACGTCCTCACGGGGTGGCCCTCCTCTGTGCTGCCCCACGGTCACCCACCTCTGTCCCAGGCAGACACAGCTGTGTTAGTGCCGACGTTCGTCCTCACGGGGTGGCCCTCCTCTGTGCTGCCCCACGGTCACCCACCTCTGTCCCAGGCAGACACAGCTGTGTTAGTGCCGACGGACGTCCTCACGGGGTGGCCCTCCTCTGTGCTGCCCCACGGTCACCCACCTCTGTCCCAGGCAGACACAGCTGTGTTAGTGCCGACGTTCGTCCTCACGGGGTGGCCCTCCTCTGTGCTGCCCCACGGTCACCCACCTCTGTCCCAGGCAGACACAGCTGTGTTAGTGCCGACGGACGTCCTCACGGGGTGGCCCTCCTCTGTGCTGCCCCACGGTCACCCACCTCTGTCCCAGGCAGACACAGCTGTGTTAGTGCCGACGTTCGTCCTCACGGGGTGGCCCTCCTCTGTGCTGCCCCACGGTCACCCACCTCTGTCCCAGGCAGACACAGCTGTGTTAGTGCCGACGGACGTCCTCACGGGGTGGCCCTCCTCTGTGCTGCCCCACGGTCACCCACCTCTGTCCCAGGCAGACACAGCTGTGTTAGTGCCGACGGACGTCCTCACGGGGTGGCCCTCCTCTGTGCTGCCCCACGGTCATCCACCTCTGTCCCAGGCAGACACGGGTCCTGTTCTCGGTGCCAGTGATGATGCCTTTCGGAGATCGCCGTGCAAAGGAGTCACCCCACTCTCGGCCAGTAGAGACGGGCTGCTCGCACGCGGCAGAGTAAGTCTGAGTTCACCCGCGTACGCTGACCTGTGACCCGCTGTCTGAGTGTCTCCCTGTGTGTCACCTGTTGTAGGGCCTGGGGCCGTTTCCCATTTGGGACACTTGTGGTCAGAGCTGACACAGACATTCTTGTACAAGGTGCTGGGTGGACAGTCTTCATTTCTCATTTCTCCAGGGTTATTACCTGGAAGTGAAATTGCCTGGTCACATGTGAAGTGCAGGTGCAACTTTCTAAGAAAGCAACTAGCCGTATTCCAGCCCCTGTTTTCACTGGCCGGGCCGGTGGTTTTGTTGCCCTGCATCCTTGTCCACACTTAGTGTGCTCAGGTTTGCAGGCTTAGCCATTCTCCTGTGTGCCACATGGTGTCTCTCTGTGGCTTGATGTTGCTTTGTTCTAGTGGCCGACATGGGCTTGTGTGCCGTCTGGATCTTCTCGGGCAACATGTCTGTCCAGATCTTTGGCTCACTTTTAAAAGCTGGGCTGTTTATTTTCTCCCTGTTGAGTTTTGGGAATGCTCCGTGTTTTCAATACAAGCCCTTTATCAGACCCTTGATTGACAGGTCTGTCCTCCAGTCTGTGGCGAGCTTGTTTTTTTCACCCTTTCCAGACAGACGTTTTCCCATTTTGATAAAGTCCGGTTTATCAACGAGTTGTTTTATGGGTTGTGCTTCTTGGGTGAACGTCGAAGCTTTTAGCTGAACCCCAGATCACAAAGACTGTCCTCTGATTTGGGTGAAAAGTTTTATTGCTTTGTCTCTTACTTACGTCCAGGCCGGTCATCCCTCCCTGCTCGCTTTTGTATAAGGTGTGAGGTAGATGGAGGGCGTGTCTGTGTGTATTTTGTGTGTGGGAGCAGTTACCGGGGGCACTGTGTGTTGAAGGGGCTGTCGCCCCTCCGTTGAGTGACGTGAGCAGCCTTCGTCACCCGTCAGCTGCACGGGCTCGAGTGGGTCTCCGTCGGGGCCGGGGACGGGGTCTCCCTCTGCCTCTCCTGAGCGTCCGTCTGGGAGTCAGGCAGTGTGAGTCAGCCCTTGTCTTCACGGTTGGTTTCCAGTTGTATTTTTCTATAGCATTCAGGGCTGGGTGGGTGGAAGGGGGTCCTTTTCCTCTTCTGCCATTTTAACATGTGGCAGATTCCTCGGTGGCGTGGGTGTCACCTCCCCTGTTCCCCTTTCCTCCATCTCTGCTGCTCGGCCTCCACTCACGTGGGTGAGGCTCCCAGGGGTCCCGGGCTGTCTGTGCCGCCTCAAGGGTGTCACCCGGGTGGTTCCCCAGGGGCGCACTGTGCCTCTGGGGACGGGAACGGGGTTCTCCGTGCGGGGGGCTCTGACACGGTGCCCCCCGTGGGCCGGGGCCGTGGTGCGTGCTGCTGGGGGAGGAGGTGCGTGTTGCTGGGGGAGGAGGTGCGTGTTGCTGGGGGAGGAGGTCCGTGCTGCTGGGGGAGGAGGTGCGTGTTGCTGGGGGAGGAGGTGCGTGTTGCTGGGGGAGGAGGTGCGTGTTGCTGGGGGAGGAGGTGCGTGTTGCTGGGGGAGGAGGTCCGTGTTGCTGGGGGAGGAGGTGCGTGTTGCTGGGGGAGGAGGTCCGTGTTGCTGGGGGAGGAGGTGCGTGTTGCTGGGGGAGGAGGTCTGTGTTGCTGGGGGAGGAAGTGCGTGTTGCTGGGGGAGGAGGTGCGTGTTGCTGGGGGAGGAGGTCCGTGTTGCTGGGGGAGGAGGTCCGTGGCTTTCTTCCGGTTCCGAGTCAGCGGCCACAGGAGGTTGAGCAGGTTCGAGGTGGAGGCCAGCGTGACCCTGCAGACCGGCGGCACCTGTCACCCTTCCCGTTCACCCTTTAAAAATCACACTGACCATCTTCCCTCTTTGTAAGCGCACGGCTCGGCCGCGAGAGTCCCGTTCGCACTGTTGTGTGGCCGCCACCACCGTCCTCTCCGGGACCTTCTCATCTTCTCCAAACTGACCCTCAGTCCCGGTGAAAGTGACCCTCAGTCCCGGTGAAACACTCACCCCACCCCCTCCCCCAGCCCCGGCCCCCACCCTCCACTCTCTTGTCTCTGGATTTGACTCCTCTGCCCCCCCCATGCGTGGCTCACACAGCATCTGTCCCTTTGTGTCGGCCCGTCTCCCTAGAGTAATATCCTCGGGTCCTAGTCCTTGGTTGCTGGCTGGACCCATGCAGGGTCACAGGGTCCCTGAGGCCAGAGAGCAGGGGCTGAAGGCACACGGGGACCCCTCTGGATCCCCCACTGGAACCCCTGGAGGGTCCACACATGTGTCCTGTGACCACACTGGCGTGTTCTCCAGCCAGTGCGACCCGCTGCCCACCCCTGAGGCTGCCGTCCCGTTTGCCTAGGTCAGCCGCTGTTCCCGTCGAGGCCCTGATGACCGTGACTCACCTTCCCCACGTGGCCGCAGTTACGGCTCACGGCCGTTCAGGTGCTGCTGCTCCCTGTGCCCGTGCCGGGTGTTTGGGGCCGTGACCCTGTTGCTGCTTAACACGGGGCCTTTGATGGTGAAGGTGGCAGCCCTGCCTCAGTCAGTGGCCAGTCCTGGGGTGACAGGAGAGCACGGGGAACCTGTGCTCTGGGCACTTCCAGTGTCATCGCTGTCTGCAGGTGGCGACGCCCCCGACCCCGCCCAGTGCCCACCCAGGGGCTTCCCCCCACCCTTGCGGTCAGTCTGGAGTGACCCGGCCAAAACCAGAAACCCCGGGGTTCATGCCGGCGGTCCCACCCCCGCGCCCCAGGCACAAGCTCTCTGGGTTTCCAGAACCGAGCTGCAACTCGAGGGGGCCCCTCCTGTTCCAGAAAGGAGTCCGGCAGGGGCTGGGGCGCGGGGAGGGATTCGGGGCCCTTTCCAGGCGCGCCCCTCGGGTCTGGGTATTTTTAGCTGGCGCGGCACTGGCACGTGCTCAGCAGGAACAGCGAGCCCTTCTCCTGCTCTGGATCTGACGGATTCTGGCTCTCGGGGAGCCGGGTGGGCGGAGGCCGGGGGGGGACGACACACAGCGTGTGCTGTTTAGAGAAAGCACAGGACCCGGGTGGTGGGTGCGGCGGGCGCTCTGCCCATGCCCGTCTGCCTGCCTGCCGTCTGATCGCAGCAGTGGCTGTGGGGGGGAGGGGGGGCAGGCAGGAAGTCAGCTTTAAAATGTCATCGGGTTTCTTTGTGTTTTTTTTTCCTGTGCCCCCCAAGCCTCTGGGTGATACTCTGGGTTTGGAAGATTCTCCATGGTTCTCTGCTGATTCCCCCACCGCCCTGCTGTGTCCCCAGCATCCTGGTGGGAAGTGCCCCCCCCCACACACACACAGTGGCCATCTCTTGCTCTGCAGCTGGGGAGGGAGGGGGCGTCTGCTAAAGTGGAAGGCTTCCTCCTTCCCCCTGGACCTGGGCCATGCCTGGCCTGAAGGCTCAGACCGCTCAGACGGGCCGGGGCCTCCCTGCCAAGGGGCTGCGCCCAGAGCACAGGCAGAGGAGTGACTTGGGGCCCCTGGGTGGGGAGATGGGGTGACTTGAGAACTGGGTGTGGCTGGGTCCTCCCCACACTGCCTGGCACAGCCCCACCCCCTCAGCCTCCAGGTCCTGGTGCAGCAGAGGGCTGCGGTCAGTGTCCAGCAAGTGCCCGGCAGACCCGGGCAGGCCTCCTGGAGCACCAGAGGGGAACTCCCACCCCGGCCACGGGAAAGACACTGGCAGGCCTGTGGAGGGCCCGGCCGGGGTGCGGGGAGGGCAGGGTCATCTACTTGATGTCTGGCCTGCAGCACTTGTGCCCACTGTGGCTCAGGGACATCAGAGGGAGCCTCATCCCCCCCCCCATTATAGCTGCAGGGCTGGTTCACTCTGGTCCCTGACTATCCCCCCCCCCCTCGGCAAACACACCAGGAGCTGTCTCTCAGCCAGGTGCTGGGCTGCAGCCGCTGGGGAGGCCCCCACTCACCACTCAGGGAGACCTCCTTGCCCCGAGCCCTCCCCTCTGCCCAGCCTCTGCCCGGTCTGCAGGCCTCTGCCGGGCGGGAGCCCCCTAGGAGCCCCCTAGGGGCCTCCCAGAAGCCTCCCCGGCCTCGGCGACCTGTTCCCAGGCCTGCGGGGGGGGGGGGACAGGCGGGCACGCAGCGCCCCTGATCGGCCGGGTCTACGCCCTCCCCTCTGCCCGGTCTGCAGGCCTCTGCCTGGTGGGAGCCCCCCAGGAGTCCCCCAGAGGCCTCCCCAGCCTCCCAGGGGCCTCCCCGGCCTTGGTGGCCTGTTCCCAGGCCTGCGGGGGGGCCGGCAGGCACGCAGCACCCCTGACCGGCCAGGTCTACGCCCTCCCCTCTGCCCGGTCTGCAGGCCTCTGCCCGGCGGGAGCCCCCCAGGGGCCTCCCCAGCCTCCCAGGGGCCTCCCCGGCCTTGGTGGCCTGTTCCCAGGCCTGTGGGGGGGCCGGCAGGCACGCAGCGCCCCTGACCGGCCGGGTCTACGCCCACAGTGCAAGAGAAGCCGGAGCCGGTGCCGCTGGAGAGCCGCTCGTGCGTCCTCATCCGCCGCGACCTCGTGGCCCTGCCCGCCAGCCTCATCAGCCAGATTGGCTACCGCTGCCACCCCAAGCTCTACTCGGAGGGGGACCCCGGCGAGAAGCTGGAGCTGGTGGCAGGTGAGGCCCCGCCCCGCCGGCCCTCGTGGGCGATGCTGATGCCCTCGGAGGATTTTTCCTTGGTGGGGGGAGGGGGGGTGGCGTGAGCAATGAATGCACTCATCACACCCATCAGTCCAGAAAAAGAAAAAAGAAAGAAGAGCATCTTCTATTTCCTCTAATTTCCTTTTAGAAGAATGTGTCATTAAGAGGAGTTATTCAATTGAATTATTTTAGCATTTTAATTGAATCCCCTGGGCTGGTCTCACTTCTGATTGGTAGTGGAGGGGGGGGCAGCCACGATTGTGTTTTAATGTAGCGATTGTGTTTTAATTCAGGTCGCAGATAAACCCAAGCCGAATGCAGTTTCCCAGCCCCTCCGCCCCGCCCTCCCCGCCCCACCCCCGTCCTCCCCCCCCCCCCGCCCCCGTCCTCCCTCCCCGCCCTGCCCCACTCCCGTCCTTCCTCACTCCCAGAGTGCCTGCTGCTGGGGGGCGGGGGGCTCAGAGGGGCCTCTCGCAGGGACAGAAACAACTCGTCTGAGGCAGAGCCCATGAGGGCTGGCGTCAGAAATAGTGATCTCGTCAGTGGGATTTGTTTTTTTAGATTTTAAGGTTATTCGAGGGGAACGGGGACATGGGAGGTACTGTCATCCTAGCTGGTGGACGTGGAGCCCTTTCCTGGGATCCCTGCCCTTGTCCACGAGGGGTCCCACAGACAGGCTGGCCAGGACCGGGAGGGCACCGCCCTTGTCCACGAGGGGTCCCACAGACAGGCTGGCCAGGACCCGCAGGGCCCCACCCTTGTCCACGAGGGGTCCCACAGACAGGCTGGCCGGGACCCGCAGGGCACCGCCCTTGTCCACGAGGGGTCCCACAGACAGGCTGGCCGGGACCCGGAGGGCCCCGCCCTTGTCCACGAGGGGTCCCACAGACAGGCTGGCCAGGACCCGCAGGGCACCGCCCTTGTCCACGAGGGGTCCCACAGACAGGCTGGCCGGGACCTGCAGGGCACCGCCCTTGTCCACGAGGGGTCCCACAGACAGGCTGGCCGGGACCCGGAGGGCACCGCCCTTGTCCACGAGGGGTCCCACAGACAGGCTGGCCAGGACCCGGAGGGCACCGCCCTTGTCCACGAGGGGTCTAGGACCCGGAGGGCACCGCCCTTGCCCACAAGGAGTCCCACAGACAGGCTGGCCAGGACCCGCAGGGCCCCGCCCTTGTCCACGAGGGGTCCCACAGACAGGCTGGCCAGGACCCGGAGGGCCCCGCCCTTGTCCACGAGGGGTCCCACAGACAGGCTGGCCAGGACCCGGAGGGCCCCGCCCTTGTCCACGAGGGGTCCCACAGACAGGCTGGCCAGGACCCGGAGGGCACCGCCCTCCTCCTCGGGGCTCCACACCGGTTCCTCTGTGAGCTGCCAGGTCCCTGACGCCCGTCTGTCGGTGTTGGGGCTCAGGAGGGGTGAGGATTAGCCGCCTTCCCTGGCCTGGCACTTGGCTGGACATCATTAGGTTGTAGGGCCCCACCGTGCCCAGCCCCCTGGATAGGTCTCTCCCACGACAAGGAGGCAGGAGGTCCAGGGTGGCCTGCTCTGCGGTTGAGTTTGAGGCTTTGCAGATAGGAGATGGGTGGACAGGAGGACCTCAGGGACACCTGGCATGTCATGGCCAGGGGCTGCTGGGCAGTGCTACCCTGAGGGTGGTCTCCATGCAGAACTGGCCCCTGTACCTCTTTAACCAGCAGCTGCCAGCTCCCCTCGAAACCTAGCTCGTGGGAGAAACATGGTTCAGCTGGGGACGGTCCCCCTGCCTTGTCCCCTTTCCCGATAAGGGGGTTGGGCACATGCCCTGTGAAGTTCAGATGGTGTGTGTCCTTCCGGGATTTCACACTGCTGCTTCTCCAAAGTCGGGGCACCCCCCTGGTGATGTCCAGTGTAAGAGGACGTCCCCAAGCTCCCCGTGGGTCCTGCCAGCTGTTGTCTTGGTCTTTTGTTCCCGGCCTGGTGGGCGTCCGGACCTTGCCAGGCAGGCTCTCGGGGTGGACGTGGGTTCGGCGGTCGCACTTGTCCCTGGGCTGGCTGCTCCCTTGCCCAGAGGAGGCCTGTCCTGGGCCCGATGGACCGCCAGCCCGACCTCCGTGACCCTCTCTCTCATATTTGGGAACCAGGGGCTGCAGGGCAAGACAGAATGTTCTGGGAGCCCTGCTGAGCCAGGGAAGTTCCCTTGCGGCTGGAAGGGAACCAGCGAGGCTGCCCCCCGCCCTCAGGGTCTGGGCCTCAGCGCCCAGTGCGGCCCCAGGCCTGGGCAGGGGCCTGCAGGGCAGCTGTGACACGGCCCGGGGTCCTGCCCGCTGGAGTCAGGAGGCCTCCGCTGCCCCTCAGCCCTGCTGCCCGCTGCCGGCTGCCGGCCCCCGGGGAGGCCCGGCCCTGGCCTCACGGTCTCTCTGCCGGCCGCAGGCTCCGGCGTCTACATCACGCGCGGCCAGCTGATGAACTGCCACCTGTGCGCGGGCGTGAAGCACAAGGTGCTTCTGCGCAGGCTCCTCGCCACCTTCTTCGACAGGTAGGCCGCCCGTGGCCCCTCGACGCCTGAGCTGTCAGCTCCTGGAGGCCCCTCGCCTGTCCGACCTCACCCTGCAGTGCCAGCCGAGCTCCGGGGAGGTGTGGGGAGGACGTGGGGTCCCCCAACAAAGGAAGAGCCACCCTCCTCCCTTCTCGGGGGTTCAGAGCCACCCGTTCCCCTAAGGGGCTTTCTTTTCTCCCGTCCACCAAAGGGCCTGGGGCCGGCTCCCCCCACACACACCTGCACCCCCTCCCTGGGGTGAGCACCAGTCCACGGGGGAGGCCACAGGTGTATTTCCCACCCCACCCCCACGCCCACGGGCTCTCGGCTCCTCCGTCCAGCACGCGGGCGGGAAAGCCCATCCCTGCGGTCACCTGTGCTGCCTCCCCCCCACTCCCCTGCCAGGAACACGCTGGCCAACAGCTGTGGCACAGGGATCCGCTCGTCCACCAGTGACCCGAGCCGGAAGCCGCTGGACAGCCGAGTCCTCAACGCTGTGAAATGTAAGGGGGCCTGCGTCTCTGGGGGGGGGCATGAGGGGGGGGTGTCGGGAGGAGCCCCATGGTCCCAGGCCGGGCCACGCGGGTCAGGAGACAGGACAAAGCGGCTCTCTGGACCCAGGTCTCGAGGTGTGAACGTTCTTGGTAGGTTTCCAAGCGTGATGAATTCAGCTGCAGAACTATTTTCATATGTGAAATAGATCTAATTTTCCTCTTTGAACAAAAAACCCTTTATTTACACTGGGAGGTTATTTTGAGCCTTTGCCATCTGCTGGGTGGCTTCTGCCTCCTCCCCCTCCTGGGCGCACGGGGGTGGGGAGGGGAGCCCGGCCATCGCTGGGTCCTGCAGCCCCATCTCGGAAGGAGCCACAGGTGCGCGTCCTCCAGCAGCCGTGGGCACACGACCCCTCTCTCAGTTTCTTGCTTAAAAACATCTCCTGTTTTAGAGCAAAGAGGGGCCTTGGCAGTCAGTTAAGTGGGTGGTGCCCGTCAGGTCTCCAGGAAGACGCTGGGCAGGGGTGTGGTTGGCGCTGCCCGGGGCACCTGCCTCCGGACCCCCTGTTCTTACGGAGCTGGGCCTGGTGGCTCCTGGAGGAGGAAGTGGGAGAAGGGGTTTGTTACTATCGCTGCTGGTGCCGTGGCTGCTCACTGTCCCCGGGCTGGGCACCGGCCTCCTCCTCCGCCCTCCTTGCCCAGCCTGTGGGTGGGTGGGTGCCGGGCTCTTCTGAGACTCCTCCTCTGGCCAGGGCAGGGGTATCTGTCAGGCCTGTCTGACCAGACCCTGGATCCCGGGGGTGGTGGTGGTGCAGAGTGAGGAAGTGTGAGGGCCGGAGATGCTGAGGGGCTGGCCCGAGGCCACACAGCCAGGGGGGGGTCAGGGAGGGCCAGAGCCCCCGAGTCCTGCTGTCCACCCCGGAGCCACAGCCTTGCCTGCCACCCTGATCATTCATCTCTGCTCCTTGAATGTTCTGGCCAGCCTGGCTCAGAGCGTGGTGTGGTCTTCCAGCTGAGGCCTGGAGAGCTCAGGGTGGCCACATGGTCTCCGTGCCGGTGGGAGCAGAACCCAGCCCCTGTCCCCGGAGGCCCAGGAGCGGTCGCTCTGACCCCGCGACCTGTCCGGGCCGTCTCAGCTGGCTCCGGGGCCTCTTGGGAGACAGAGGGTCTGCAGCCGTGGAGCTCCGCGGGCAGCGGCCGCCCCCTCACGCCCACCCCCCACCCCGCCACCCCCCTGTCCTCCTAGTGTACTGCCAGAACTTCGCGCCCAGCTTCAAGGAGAGCGAGATGAACGTGATCGCGGCGGACATGTGCACCAATGCCCGCCGTGTCCGGAAGCGCTGGCTGCCCAAGATCAAGTCCATGCTGCCCGAGGGCGTGGAGATGTATCGCACGGTTATGGGCTCCTCGGCCGCCAGCGTGCCCCTCGAGCCCGAGTTCCCGCCCGCCGCGGCGCAGGTCTTCGAGCAGCGCCTGTACGCCGAGCGGCGCGGCGACGCCGCCGCCATCGTGGCCCTGAGAACTGACCCCGTGAGCGTCGACCTGGGCGCCGCCGCCAACCCCGCCTTCGAAGCCGGCGAGGAGGCGGACGGGGCGGCCGGCTCCGTCATCCAAGAGGTGGCGGCGCCCGAGCCGCTGCCCCCCGACGGCCCGAGCCCCCCGCCGCCCTTCGAGCAGGGCAGCGCCAGCTCCAGCCGGCCCCAGACGCCCGCGGCCAGGAGACCGGAGGGCTCCTATGCGGGGACCTTGTAGGGGGCCGGGGACCGGTACTAGCTGCTTGCATGCGTTACTAATACAAACAAAATGTGATCAAGCCACTTACCTACTGAACTGCTGTTGCCTGAAAACAATGTGATTTTTATTCTGCTTGTATTTAAAATCTACGAAGGAAACAAACGCATTCGTGACACTGTAAAACGATGAGGCCCCCCGCTGCCGGGCTGCGAGGAGGGACACAGGGCCCCTGTGGATACCTTGAGGTCAGTCTCCCAAAGTGTAGCTTCCTCCCCCCCCTTCTCGGGGAGGGGGGGCAGGCGAGAGGCCGCCAGACCCCGGTGCCCAGCCCTGCCCGAGTCTCCTCCCTTCCTGCTTCTCTGCCGGCACGAAGCCAGGGGCTCTGTGGCATGGGGCCCCAGGTCCTTACCCGTGAGGACCCCACCTGCCCGCCCTGGGGCCACGGCCAGGGCTGGGCCCCCCCAGGGGCCAAACTCTTCTGCTTTCCCTTCTTCCTGAGACACGGAGGGTCAGGCCTTCCGGGTCCGCCGTGGCGTGCGGGTGTGTGAGGACGCGCCCACGTGTGCGTGCGTCAGAGCATGCGTGGGGGGGCTGTGTGAGGGGCCGTGAGGGGCCTTGCTGTCCCTGCCAGGGGAGAAGGGGGTCCTGGCTGTGCCTGTTCTCAGCCCTGAGGCCCCTCGGTGCATGAGCCTGGCCCCTCCAGCTCCTGCCGGGCCATCCCCGGGGGGGCCCCTGCCCTCAGCCTTTCTTAGGGTTATGTTTGTTTATTCATTTGTTGTTGGGTTTTTTTGGTCTAAATTCAGATCTATTTCCTACATGGTTTGGAAACTTTCAGACCCATCAGAGCAAAAAAAAAAATTAGCCACTGTGGCTTAGGGGGCAGGTCATCTGTATATCATGTCCCCCCTACCCCAGGCCAAGTCCCACTCACCTCCTGTTGGGGGCCAGGGGTCCCCGGAAGTGTAGCCAGAGTGTGTGAAGAGGTGGAGGCCACTCAGGGCCAGCCTGGTGGAGGGGGAGTGAGTGCGCCCCACTCTGAGGCTGCAGGTGGGCGGGCGGTGGGCACAGGCCGGAGCAGGGGGCAGTTTGTGGGGGACACCCAGGGCAGCAGGTCCCTGGAAGGCCCAAGGAGGGGCAATGAGGAAGGGCCCATAGAAGCTGTTGGTGTTGTTTGAGGCTGGGATGTTCCCTCTGAAGTTGAATCGCTGTTTTCTTGTCAGGGGAGGGACACGGGTTGTCCGAAATGTTCCTGCAGCCACTGGCCCAGGGGCGGCTCTGTGTCCTTGTCCAGGTGCTGCCTTCTTCCTAAGTCCCCGGCAGCCCCCAGACATGGCCAGGGACACCCCCTCCCTTCCCAGACTGGAAGGGGTCTCCTGCTCGGTGCCTCTTGTCCCCAGCGCAGTGTCCCCCCGCCTCTGGGCCCGTGCGTGCGTGCGCACAGCCGGGCGGGCCAGGCTTCGCCCCACTCAGGGCCCACACGGCTGAGCCCCCCACCCAGCCTCAGGGCCACATGGAGGGCCCAGCGTGGGGCAGCCCAGCGTGGGGGGGTGTTAAGCTCTTTCCCACTCACTCCTGCTGATGGAGGGGAGACTGTTGGGAGTGGGGGGCTCTTTCCCACCCGGCACGCAGCCTCCTGGCCCTGTCCAGCCTGGCCAGATGTGCACCTGACCTCCAGAAAGATCTGACAGCTTCCCTACAGGGGTGGGGTGACCCCGGGTCAGTGGGCACCAGGGAGCTAATAATCTCAGCCCCCCTCTACCACTCCTCCCTGCCCGGGGGCAGGGAGGTCCAAGCCCTGTGGTCCTGTGCCTAACGAGGCTGGGACTTGGCACCGGCCGCCTGGCCCAGCAGTGGGCCTCTCTGCCTCTTCCTCCCTCTGTCTGGGGCCCGGGGCCCACAGCCACTGGGGACCAGAGCTGAGTCCTCCTGGAATGAGGAGGCCATTCTCCCTAGCACCCTCAGGCGGCCTCAGGGCAGTAGAGGTCATGGTGGGTGAGGTTGACCCCACCCATCTCCCCTCTGGAGTTTCCTTTATCCATAAATCTTCCCCACACACACACACACACACACGCCCAAATTTGCACTTTAATTTGACCATCCCTGGGGACCCTTGGGAGCCGGGCCCACCTGTCCGGGCTGGTGACTGAAGGGCTCACTCTGTCTCCTCCTCTCTCTCCTCCTCCACTCCGAAGTGGGCAGGGCTGCCCACCCGGGGCCCAGGGCAGGGAAGGGTGCCGCGGGCCCGGCAAAGGAGGCTGTGGTGGCCGCACAGAGAAGGCCTGACCGTGGCTCAGGCCAGCACAATGTCCCGTGACCTCTGCCCCCTCATTGTTTATACTCGCCGTCTGTTCTGTTGTTCTGGGTAAGGAAGGCAGAGTTCTAGGTGAAACTTGAATCATTCGATGTGAGTGGGTTCTGAGCTCACCTCCGGGCCGGGCCCCGCTCCAGGGCGGGCCGGGCCGAGCGTTTTGCACTAATGTGTCCCGCGGTGGACGTGGGTCCGGAGCAAGCGTTTGCAGACGGGCATGGCTGATGATTGTACTGTGCCGGGGTGCCCCTCCGAGTCCCGAACGTTCCACGGGGCGGGCGGCGGCCCCGCTCGGGGGTGGGGGGGCCTTCCAGAGTGCCTTAGCTTCTTTTGATCATTTTTTTTTTTCCCAAGGAAAACCAATTACGAAAACCGGACCCTCCCCCCTCCTCTGTTTACAAGATGACTGATTCCTGTCCTGTCAGCGTGCCCCTGACCCTGACCCCCCCCCCTCCCCACAGACCCTGTAGGAGATGAGCCACTCAGTATTTAAGAGACGTGTGCACCTTGATCCCTAAGCTTGACTAGAGCAATACACATATTATTACTACATAGAGTCTATTATAGAGCTAGGCCGTAGCGGCGCCTTGTCAAGGACGAGAGGAGGGACTGGCGGCGTGTTCGCTGAGGAAGCGGCTGTCCTGGGGGGGGGGGGTCTAGCCGCCCGCACTCCCCCCCTGCACGAGGCGGCTGGGATGGAGTGCGAAAGGTCCTGCAGAAGGGACCAGAGATGTGACAGTTACTGTGAGCTTGGCTGGGTGGGGCCGGCCCGCCTGGCCGGCGTGCCTGGGTACTTGAATTCTGTCTTGTTTTCTGCACTGTGTCTGGCCTCGCCCAGAGTTCTCTGTGGTCACTGAACCTGACGTCGGATTCGGTTGTCTTACCTTGCCCTGACTATAGACGCCAGCGGTGGACCAGCCACCAGGGGGCGGGGGGAGAGACATCGGGGTGGGTGCCAGCATGCAGCCCCTTCCCGGCATCCCGGGGTGGGCAGCGTGGGGGGCATGGAGGGGGTTTCCACCCGCCTGGCCTAGTGGTTCTCCTAAGGGAAGATTTGTTCTGCGTTTGTGTTCGGAGCTGGGGGGGGGGGGGCGGAGGAAGGCCAGGCTGGGGAGGCTGGCACACGGCGGCGATTCTGGTGGCACACGGGCCCTGATCGCGTGGCACATTGTGCGGCAGGCCGGTGGGAAGGTCCCAGTGCCGCCCCTGCCCCCCCACCCCGGGTGTGGCCACCCCCAGCCAGTCACTGCTCAGATTCCCCTTTGGACGGGTTATTTTTTATGGAAATCTCTTTGCTGCAGTAGAAAAAAAGGCCAATTACCCATTAACCAACTGAAAACTCGGAGGAAGCCTGTTTGCATCTGCCGGCTGTAACACCCTCCCCCAACACCTCCCTCCCCCCTCCCCACTCCCCACCCCCACCCACACTGGCCTGCAGCATTGGGGAGCTCTTAGCTGCCTTGAGCTTTCACCACCGTTTTCAGATTTCAGAATGCCGCTGCCGCCTAAATCTTATCTCGCCCGCTGGAGGCTCCGAGCGCCTCACCACGGAGACCCCACACCATGAGGGGCTTGGTCCCAAGGTGTTTCTAACATGGCAATGGTTTTGGGGTTTGTTTGGGTTTTTTTTTCTTTCTTTCTTTCTTTATTTGTTTGTTGTGTTTCTTTGGAGAAAAAATAAATTTTTTTTTTTTAATGTAGAATGACGCAGAATCGAAAGCATTCAGCTCGGACAGACCTGCTCGAGTTCTGATTGGTCGCTTTGTCGTTAGCGTTTTGCACATGACTTGTCATTTTTATGTGTCCACAGAAGCCAAAAGTTGCAATACTATTTTTAGTAGACAATAAAAAAAAAAAAAAAGAAAAGAAAAGAAAAAAAGAACTAAGTATCAAAATGTATCAATATTTTTGACTTGAACGTTTGGAGGAGCAAACAGAGCGGTTCGTCCCTCCGGAGGGCCGGACGGGATGTTTGGGAGAAAGACTTTTCAAAGGCGGCGGTTGTTGCGAAGTCTGGTGAGGGTGGGGGTTTAGGTTAGGTACTGTAACTCACGACTGTTAAAAACAAATAAAGTAACGTTAAACCGTTCCTGCGCTGTACACAACGGTTGGTTTCACGTACCACTGTGTTCGACTTCAGCCACAGAAGATGCTAGCCTTTTGTGTTGATTGTTTTGTTGTAGTTGTCTTGTTTTGTTTTGCTTTGTTTTGTTGTTTTGGGGTTTTTTTTGGAAAGAGGAAGACACCTTCGTTCTTGCCGGTGTCTCAGTCTCTGGGCTGTGACGCGCCAGCAGAGTCAAGACGGTTGCTTTCTGGGCCACGGCTGACACTGTATCCGTCACTCAGCCCAACAGAAACGCCCACGGGCCACCACGACCGTGGGACAGGGCTCCCTCGCGTGCTCAGAGCCCGCGTCATTGGGTGGGTGTCCGGGACCGACAGACGCCAGGACGCGATCATTCATTGTAAAGCGCTTTGTAAAATTCACATTTACAGAATAATAAAGTCAGTTCAAACCCAAGGTGCCTGCGCTCTGCTTGGACGGGAGGGGGGAGGCGTTGAGAAGCCAGGGGAGGGGTGGGGTGTGTGTGGGGGGGGATTCTGTTAAGGGGCAGGGTGACCAACCAACTGCCCTAGGATGCCCTCAGGACCCGGGAAGCTCCCGGTAGGGGAGGGGGCCATCGCCAAGCTCGCTGCCCACTTGTCCACACCTGGCCCGCTCCCCCTCCCTCCCCCAATGTCTCACCAGGGACGAGGGACTAGGGCTGCTGGGCAGGATGTCCTGGGGGTCATGGGCTTTCAGTAAGGGCCTCTCCTTTCCTGGGAGGGCCGCCTCACCTGTCTTCCCTGCCTGTCGGGGGACAGGTGAACTTACTGATGCCTCCCTCCCCTGCCCCAGCCTCCTGCTGGACCTAGCCTGCCCTCGGGTGGACAGAGAGGGAACTGCAAGCGGGTGGACCAAGTCTGGCCCCTGGGAGTCCCTGGAGCCAGGGGGACTTGTCTCCCAGCCGTCCCCCCTGACGCGTACCGGCCCGGGCTCCGGGCCGCGAGGCGTTCTGTGGACGCAGCCTCTGGCCCTCGCACTGGCCTCCACCCGTGACCACCCGCAGGCAGGGGTCCAGCGCGGCCCTGGCCTCTCCCCCTTTTCCGGGCTTCGTAGCACCGGCTCTGTCTGAGCGACAGTTTGCTGGCCCGCTTGTTTCTCAGGCAGGGGTCTGTCTGTAGGTCGGCTTTGTGGTGCTGTCCCCCGACCTACACGGACATGGTTTCCAAAAGGCCCCTCCGCACAGGCGGCCCCCGTAGTAATGGGTCTGCTGGTCCGGGGGCGTCCTACGCCGCTCCCCCCTGCAGGAGGTGCTGCGTCACACGCCTCTCCTGGGGTCGCTGGAGGAGCCTGTGCCCCCCACTGCCCAGCCCGGCTCTGGGCACGGGGTGAGGAGCCCTGAATCTCAGCTTCCTGCTTCAGGTCTTGTCTGTAGGGCGGTTCCCACTGCCCCACCGCCCAGCCCGGCTCCCCAGCACCCATTGGCCGTGTGCAAGCCCCTTCTCCTCAGGCCTCAAAGCCGATGGTCACCCCCCCAGGCTCAGGGAGACACCCAGCCTTTGAGTCATGGGCCCCACAATCTGGAAGGCCCTAAGACCCCCTGACGAGTCTCCAGACCCAGGCAGACTCAAGCCTTTCTGCAGTGCGGACATCGGAGGCCCATGGTGTGTGTGTGTCTGGAGGGCGGTGTGTGTGAGAATCGTCTTGGCCAGGGTCTAGGAGGGCAGCGGGCACCTGCCAGCTCGTGCCGTGTGCCCTCTGGCCTCGTCCTTCAGCGGCCTCCCTGCCCTTGCGGCCTCGGACGGAAACTGGCTGAGGCATCAGAACATCAGAACCCTCTGCTCCGCGCAGGGCCTCCCCTCCCCCACCCTTTGTGGAGGAGGCTGCTGAGTCAGCAGGACTTACAGCCTCTGCCCAGAGGCCTTTGTCCGGCTGCACAGAGGGTGGGAGCCCCTGCGGGTGGGGTGGGTCCTGAGCGGGCAGGGGAAAGGCGCTGGCTGTCCCCCGCCTCCCCCCCCCAGAGGCCGCTGGGGCCTAGGCCTGGCCGGAGCAGGGGGAGAGGGCGGGGTCTGAGGCCTCACTGACCACCTCTCTGCCATCACCATTGTGATGGACGAGCTGTGAGGGGTGTGTCTTCCACGACCCCCCACTGTCAGGCACCCCCCTGCTCCCTAGAGGAGGGGACAGGGCCTGGGGCAGGGGAGTCCCCGGTGCCCTGCTGGACAGCCCAGCTGGGAGGGCACCCTGACCTGGCCGTGGCTCTGTGTGCTCCCGTCTGTCAGGTGGCCCCAGGAGGCAGGCAGGAGGGTCTACTCAGAAGTGGACCCGGGCACTTCTCAACGGACCACTGTGGGGTCTTCATCAGGGAAGGGAGGAGAGCTGTGGGCAGGGGCCAGCAGGCTAGGGCCCTGGGTCAGGAGGGAGTGGGGGGCGGGGCTGCCCATAAGCCACCTGCCGGGAGACCCCTGGCTCCAAGGCCCCTGTCTGCCCTGAGCACCTGGGGGGATGAGCAGGAGGTAGATGGTGACACTGTGACAGTGGGTGGGGGGAGTTTACAGAGGCCCAGCCTAGGTTCCCGTGACCAGGGAGGAGCAGGGGGCCATCTCGGCCTTGGGCCCAGCTTCTCGGCTCCCCTGGGGTGTGTGGCCAGCCCTGGGGGCTGGCACTGGGAGGGGACCTAGGAGCCTGTGGAGGAACTGCCTTGGCCATGGGGGAATGACATTAATAACAACACCCACAGAAACACGGAATGCAGAGATGGCCAGGACCCCACATTGGGGTCCCCGGGGCGGGGGAGGTTGGGGAGCAGGGGGCAGCCCTGCCTTTCACCCCCATCCGTGTGACTTCTGGTCCCTGCGCTGGAGGCAGCATTACCTCTGATCTCTGGCAGCCCCCTGTCTGTGCAGGGCCTCCCTGAGGTCCCACCGTGACCCTGTGAGGTGATTCAATGACAGCCCCATTTTCCAGACAAGGAGGCTAAGGCTCAGGAGTTTAGGAAGTCTGTTCACAGCCGGAGGTGGCAAAGTCAAGATTTTTAAAAAATGTTTTTAAGGAGAGTGGAGACAGACAGACTCCCGCATGCACCCTGACCAGGATCCACCCGGCATGCCCACCAGGGGGTGATTGATGCTCTGCCCATCTGGGACGTCTCTCTGTTGCAACCAGAGCCATTTTAGCACCTGAGGTGGAGGTCATGGAGCCATTCTCAGTGCCCATGGCCAGCTTGCTCGAGCCAATCAAGCCATGGCTGTGGGAGGTGGAGGAAAAGAGAGAGAAAGAGAGAGAGAGAGAAAGAGAAGGGGCAGGGGGAGGGATGGAGAAACAGATGGTCACCTCTCCTGTGTGCCCTGACCAGGAATTGAACCTGGGACTTCCACACACCAAGCTGATGCTCTACCACTGAGCCAACTGGCCAGGGCCAGAGTCAGAATTTGAACCCCGTCCCTTCATGGCGCTGCCCTCACTGACCTGGTCCCTGAGCAGTGCCCCTGGCCGAGGGGAGTGGGCACCCCCAGGTCGGCAGGTTAGATGGGTTAAGCAGGGCCAGCTGCCCTCACTGACCTGGTCCCTGAGCAGTGCCCCTGACCGAGGGGAGTGGGCACCCCCAGGTCGGCAGGTTAGATGGGTTAATTTAAGCAGGGCCAGCAGAGGAGTGGTCCAGCTCCTCCTACCACCAGGTGCCACCTGTCCATCCACCTGCTGGCTGGACCAGTGTGTGGACTGCTCCTGTCCCCTCCTCAAGGGACGGCCGCAGCCCTCCTCCTGAGGATGCACCTGACTTGTTCTGCGGGTGACTTGAGGGGCTCTTTGAGGAAGGTGAGAGCAGCTGGGCCACCAGTGGGGTGTGGGGCCCTGCCTGGGCCCACACTGGGGGTCTGCAGGGGCTCACAGCACCCTGAGGCTGGGTGCTGATGACAGGGCCGCACAGGGACTCTGGACAAAGCTGCCCCCACGTTGGATCGAGTTTCTCCCCATCAGAGTCTGCAGAGAGGGGGCAGGAGAGGGGCCCTGAAGAGCGGCGTCACGCCACGTTCACGCCGCAGTGTCCACGACGGGTGCTAGATAAACCCACATGCACAGCCACAGGCACTCGGTCTGCGTGGAGGGGCCCTCGGCAGGCCGGCCCGACCACGCCCCGCAACCCCAAGGAGCCGGCGAGATTCGGCCTGCACACAGCTGGCGGGGGGTCCGGAGGCCTTGGCTGTGACCGTAGAAGCCAGACCGGCCTCCGTGGGGGACGGAGCAGGCCCAGGACAGCCAGGGCTGGCCAGCGGGTACCTGAGTGGTCAGGGAGCCTCCTGGCTGTACACGGCGGCCGAGGGAAGCACCAAGCTCCCCCTTTTCTGGAAGCTTCTGTGCCTTGCCCCCTTCTAGACAGCATTGGTAGGTGGGTTCGGGTTCAGAGGGAGGGTAGACCCTCCTGTCCCACCCAGGGTGGATCCCCCACACCCCAGAGACCCTGACATTTTCCCAGTGGGGGGGGCCACATGCCAGCCGGCCTGGTCAGCTCTCCGGAGTCCTGCCCCGCCCCCCTGGGGCTTCCCAGGTGCCCCGCTCCCACCTCTGATGCCCACACACACACACTGCAGCTCCTCTCTCTCGGAGACACAGCCTGCTGTCGTGGGGGGGCCCCCCAAACTGAAGGTTGAGACACCTGTCTGGGGCCACCTTTTTTCAGCAGACCGCGTAACCCCCCGCTGGAGCCAGCAACCTTGGGTTCAAGCTGGCGGGCTTTTTGCTCAAACCAGATGAGCCCGCGCTCAAGCTGGCGACCTCAGGTTCTCGAACCTGGATCCTCTGCATCCCAGTCTGACGCTCTATCCACTGCGCCACCACCTGGTCAGGCTGGGGCCACCTTTTTTTGTGCCTCAGTTTCCCCGCATGTTCAGCCAGGCGGGTTGAACCGGATCACGCTTCTCAAACTCTTCTGTGTCGGCCGTGCCCTGGACCTCGTGGAGAACGCAGGCTCTGGTTCTGCGGGTCCGGGTGAGCGAGGCACTCATTCTGCGTGCTGACGGCGGGGGACCTCAGCCACGGCTGCCGCGCAGGCGCAGACTTGCGCCACACAGGGGAGAGCCGCACGCACAGCACCCACAGACGGCGGCCCTTGGACGCCGCCATGGGTGGTGGACCGCTCCGCGCCCTCCACGGGTCCACCCTGCCGGGCAGAACGGCCCCCACGTGCACCACGCGTCCCCGAGTGGCGGGGGCCCGTGCAGACTTGCTGCCGTCCACACAGCTTTGCCCGGCTCCCCTGGGCCGGGCTCTCAGGAGCGTGGAGGAAGGTGTCCACCGCTCTTACCCACACTGGGGCGTGTGATGGTCCAGCTTTCTCCAGTGGGGCAGGCCAAAAAACACTCTCGTCCACCTTCTCAACTGTCCAGCTGTCGACCATCCCGCCCAGTGAAGCACCCGGCACGTCCTTGCTGTTTCCTGACCGCGTGGACCCCGCCCCCGCACGGAGGAGCCCTCTGCGCAGAGGCCGCGGGTGGCTCAGTGTCTTCTGCGCTGTTTGAGTTTTTGCCTCACTGGCCTGGCGGTCCTGCCCGACCCGGGGCGGCAGAAAGGAGCCTGTGCGGTGAGCTCCTAGCCGTGCCCTCCAGCCTTCTCAGCCCACTGAGCTCGGGGCCCCTTGGGGGGCAGAGGGCCAGTCCGGGGCCCCTTGGGGGGGCTGAGGACCAGGCACCCGGAAGCTGAGCGTGAGGAGCGGGATCGCTGTGGGGCTGGCTGGCACGGAGCCCGTGGCCCGGGCTGTGACCGCCGTTCCCTGGGACCCGCCTTCGTGTCACCGCAGGCTGAGTCACCAAGGGCGGACAGGAGCCACCTGCACACCCAGGACAGGCCCAGCAGGGTCAGGGCTGAGGGCCTGGGACCAGAAGGCACGTCCCCCCTTCCTGGGGTCCCCGACAGCTGTGTCTCAACTGTGGCCCCCACAGGCACCTGACCCTCGTCTGCCTTCAGCTCTGCGATCAAAGTAGTTTTCTTTTTTTTTTTTTTTTTTTCTTTCTGAAGCTGGAAACAGGGAGAGACAGTCAGACAGACTCCCGCATGCGCCCGACCGGGATCCACCCGGCACGCCCACCAGGGGCGACGCTCTGCCCACCAGGGGGCGATGCTCTGCCCATCCTGGGCGTTGCCATGTTGCGACCAGAGCCACTCTAGCGCCTGAGGCAGAGGCCACAGAGCCATCCCCAGCGCCCGGGCCATCTTTGCTCCGATGGAGCCTTGGCTGCGGGAGGGGAAGAGAGAGACAGAGAGGAAGGAGAGGGGGAGGGGTGGAGAAGCAAATGGGCGCTTCTCCTGTGTGCCCTGGCCGGGAATCGAACCCGGGTCCTCCGCACGCTAGGCCGACGCTCTACCGCTGAGCCAACTGGCCAGGGCAAGTAGTTTTCTTTTTTAAAATTTTTATTGAATTTACTGGGGTGACATTGGTTAATAAAAGTATACGGGTTTCAGGTGCATAATTGGGGATCAGAGCCTTGAGGCTGTGAGAGCTGAGCCCCCAGAGTGGGGCCGGGGGCCTCGGCCGAGGGTCAGCTGGAGTGACTGGGGAGCGGTGACGCTCTGCAGGTGACACTGCATCTGTTACAAAACCAGGGGGGCAACTGAGAGCTCCCGCTGAGGGGCAGGGGCTGGAGGGGGGCCCGAGACCCCAGCCCCTCACCCCCCGTGGCCCCCCATCAGATCCAGGGGGTCCTCAACTCCACGAGGCGCCCCTCTCCCCACCCCTCATAAGGCGGCCATCGCCTGTGGCCACCACACTCCCCACACAGCCGTCAGCCCTTGACCCCTGTCCTGTCCCTGCAGAAACCCTGGAGTGCCCCCCAAGGACACACCCCCCACCAGGTCAGGGCACTGGGGTAGAGAACTGGACAGTAGGGATGGCCCTCGGGCGGGACAGGCCCTTGGCCTGGGAGTGGCTGCTCCCTTCTGTGTCTACCTCGCAGGGTGAAAAATGAGGTCCAGCTGACCACCCTGAGGGCCATGGGCCAGGGCAGGATGAAGATGTGGGAGGTGGAAGGCAGAGGAGGGAATTAACGCCAGCCCCCACCCCCAGCCCCTCACCAGCCAGGAGGCACTGCGGGGGCTGCAGAGGGGCACAGAGCCAACAACGGGCTGGGCGCCTGTCTCCACACTGGCCCTGGTCAGTCAAACGGCTTCCCTGCCCCTTGGATGAAACGCCCAGGCCAGGGCGCGTGCAGACCCTCTAGCTGGGTGCCCTGGCTTCAGCCCTGGGGGGGAGGGGGTCCCGAGGTTTCAGGTCCACCCCAGGGGAGTGGACAGCCCTGCGCTGGGTCCAAAGGGGCGCCCTCCCCCAGGGCGCACCCCCTCCCCCCAGACACAGCCCCTCCCTGGCAGTCTGAGCGGAGCAGACCGGCAGCCAGGAGGCCTGGCCCGGGAGCAAATTAGATCACTGGGGACCTGGAGCTCCGAGGCGCCCACGAGGAAGCCCCGCCCCCGCGGGATGCCGGCGCGGTGGGGGCGAGGGCTCCGCTGTCCCCCGCTGTCCCCCGTCTAGTCGATGGGCAGAGGGGCCCGCGTGGCCTCTGCGTTTACCCCTCGGACGGTACATCTGTGCTGAGATACACGCTCCTGGAACTGAGGCGGCTGCAGGGACGGAAATCAATCTGATTAGAGAGCAGTCAGTTACCGCGAGGACCCGGTGGATCCCTGCGCGGAAGGAAACCAGCTCCGCGAAACACTGAAACTTGCCGAGAGGAGATGCCCGCTGGGAGGGGGGTGGAGGTGGAGGACGGAGGGGGCCCGGCCGCCCCCAGAGCGCCCCAGGGTGGGAGCTGTGATGGAGGACCTGCCACGTGGTCCCTGTGTGGCCTTGGCACGCGCTTCGCTTCTCTTGGCCTCGGTTTTCTCCTCCGCAGAATGGGCTCGTGCTGGTGGTGGCTGCCGCCTGTCGGGATTTGGGGAGACCCGGAAGGGTCCGTGTTTATAAAGGCACGCTGGTGCCTGGGGCACAGTGTACAGTCAGCGAAGGTGGGCCAGGTCGGTGGGTTCTGCTCCAGAGCAAGGTAACAGCTCAGCAGGTGGTACGGAGAACCCAGGGACAGCTGGATCCAGTCAATCACCTGGGAGGTGAGGAGGCGGGCGGATAGGGACAAGCCCGGGGAAGGCAGGGACCAGGGCTTTCATCTATCCAGTGCTCCTGGGCCTGGCCACTCTGAACCTCAGTCTCGTCCTCTACAAACGGAGCAGTAACTCCCACTTCGCAGCTGTGGAGGGAGGAGGGAGGAGGTCCGCAGGCACCCGGCACCCTGCAGGACCGTGGCCACGGTGGCCTCCCCGCTGGTCCCCCTCTGCTGAGAGCAGGAATGTGGTGAGTCTGACCCTGCAGC
This sequence comes from Saccopteryx bilineata, assembly GCF_036850765.1. Taxonomy (NCBI): domain Eukaryota; kingdom Metazoa; phylum Chordata; class Mammalia; order Chiroptera; family Emballonuridae; genus Saccopteryx; species Saccopteryx bilineata. Next base: position 1,414,489 of record NC_089491.1, on the reverse strand, counting down.
CTCCGCACACACCCCTCCCCCATGGAAGCTGGCTCTGCCCCCTGTTGCCTTTTCCCGGTGGAGGGTCCCCCACCCCCGCAGCAGAATCTGGGCCCAGGCCCTGGGGTGGGAGTGGGGAGCCAGCTACCCAGGTGGGTCTGGCACCTGAAGAAGGGAAAAGCCCGTGGCTGCCCCAGGGCTCTGCGTCCAAGGTCCAGGGTGGGCGCGTTGTGGGGCCCATGGGCATCGTGATGAGTCCGTTCATGGGACGAGGCCTGGGGCCGTGTTGAGTGAGGGAGGCGGCAGAGGGTCCGTGGGCGCTCTGGGCTGTGGTCAGGGGTCCAGGAAGGAAAGGCTTCCTGCTGGAGGTGCTCAGAGCAGGCTCCCCAGAGGACGTCCGGGCAGAGAGGCACAGCCCGGACCAGGATGGGGCTCCCAGGACCAGCACTGCTCTGCACCGGCCGGCCGGGGTGGGGCTCAGGCCTGGCAGGACGGGAGCCCCGGCCGCCCGGGAGGGGAGGCCCGGCCTGCTGGACCCCGTCCCCCCTCTCCCGCTGGACTGGTTCGTCAGCCAGGGCCTGGGCTTCCTGCGCTGCTCTGACTCACGTGCTCCCGGCATTCATATTTAGAGAGTGGAGCAGATGGTGGGTGCAGTCACACTTTAAATTAAGTATTCCAAAAGCACTTTAAATTTAGATTTAATAAGACAGTTACTGTATGGAAATTAGGGACCCATCGACGACTTCTCAAGTGCCGAAGTCCAATCCCTTCCCATTGCATTAACCGCACGGAGGGGCGGGGTTGTTGGCCCTCCCAGCGGGGCCCCCACCACGGCTGGCTGCCTGCCTGCCTGGTGGGACCTTCTGTTTCCCCAGGCCTGTCACTGGGCCCCCTCCCTCACTCCCGGCACACGGCAGCTCCTGGGAGGGCCCCACGGGGGCCGGGTGTGTCCTGCCACCCTCCCGGGGGCCACTCTGACTCCATTTTGCAGGAAAGGGAAACCGAGGCTCAGACAGGGGAAGAGACTTGGTTGAGATCACTCGGAGTTGGGTGCCAGGCGGAGATGGCTGATCTGAGGAAAGGGGGGGGGACTAGGGGACAGTGGCAGGGAGGAGGCCAGGCCCGGGGGGAGAGCCTGGGAGGAGGGGGAATACCCTCTGGACAAGGAGCCTGGTGACAAAAGCCTTGCTTAGCAAGGGAAGATGGCGGAGGAGCACTTCTGGGCCTCAGTCCTTCCGTTCAAGGTCCCTCCTCTCCTCCCGGACAGACCTGCCCACTCGGCAGAGGTGGGGAGGGGGCAGCCAGTCCGCCCACTTCAGCCCCGCCCCACCCCCCAGCACAGGGCCCCACCCCACATCCCCTCAAACCAGGGGTCTGGCAGCTGGTACGTGCCAAAGATCTCTTGTTGCCGCAATAGATGTGGTCACTCTGTCCTCACTCTGTCCCTCCCGAGACAGAAGGGCAGGGCCCTGGGTCTCCAGACTGGAGCAGACCCTCCAGAACCCGGCAAGGCCCCTGCTCTGTTCCTGTAACTGGCAGGCGCACCAGGAGTCATCAGTCTGTCTGACCCCTAAGAGCAGACGTCATCACCTGCTTCCTGGGGAGGCCTGGCCCGCTGGGGGCTGAGCGCTGACCGCCCTGCTGCTCAGGCCGGACTGGGGGCTGAGCGCTGACCGCCCTGCTGCTCAGGCCGGACTGGGGGCTGAGCGCTGACCGCCCTGCTCAGGCCGGACTGGGCTCTGAGCACTGACCGCCCTGCTGCAGGCCGGACTGGGCTCTGAGCGCTGACCGCCCTGCTCAGGCCGGACTGGGGGCTGAGCGCTGACCGCCCTGCTCAGGTCGGACTGGGGGCTGAGCGCTGACCGCCCTGCTGCAGGCCGGACTGGGGGCTGAGCGCTGACCGCCCTGCTCAGGCCGGACTGGGCTCTGAGCGCTGACCGCCCTGCTGCAGGCCGGACTGGGGTCTGAGCGCTGACCGCCCTGCTGCAGGCCGGACTGGGCTCTGAGCGCTGACCGCCCTGCTCAGGCCGGACTGGGCTCTGAGCGCTGACCGCCCTGCTGCAGGCCGGACTGGGCTCTGAGCGCTGACCGCCCTGCTGCAGGCCGGACTGAGGGCTGAGCGCTGACCGCCCTGCTGCAGGCCGGACTGAGGGCTGAGCGCTGACCGCCCTGCTGCAGGCCGGACTGGGCTCTGAGCGCTGACCGCCCTGCTCAGGCCGGACTGGGCTCTGAGCGCTGACCGCCCTGCTCAGGCCGGACTGGGGGCTGAGCGCTGACCGCCCTGCTCAGGTCGGACTGGGGGCTGAGCGCTGACCGCCCTGCTGCAGGCCGGACTGGGCTCTGAGCGCTGACCGCCCTGCTGCAGGCCGGACTGGGGTCTGAGCGCTGACCGCCCTGCTGCAGGCCGGACTGGGCTCTGAGCGCTGACCGCCCTGCTGCAGGCCGGACTGGGCTCTGAGCGCTGACCGCCCTGCTCAGGCCGGACTGGGCTCTGAGCGCTGACCGCCCTGCTGCAGGCCGGACTGGGGGCTGAGCGCTGACCGCCCTGCTCAGGCCGGACTGGGGGCTGAGCGCTGACCGCCCTGCTCAGGCCGGACTGGGCTCTGAGCGCTGACCGCCCTGCTGCAGGCCGGACTGGGGGCTGAGGCCCTGGATCTGCCGGGGCAGCTGGCCGGGTGGGGGCCGGCTGCCTGAGGCCTGGAGCCGGCCCCCAGGGACAGGGGCCGCCTGCCACCCACCCACCCATGTCCTCCACAGAAGGTGCTGGTTTGCTTGGGGCCTTGCCCCCCCCTCGCTGTTTGTCACCCCCAGGGGAGGACCTGGGCTGAAGGAGGCAGTGGGCCAGGAGAGAGGTGGTCTACCGAACAGAATCCCCATCCCACCCCCAGGCCAGGCTCAGGGTCACTCCCTGGGGCAGCCTCCGAGGGGAAGGGCAGTGGTCACATCCCAGCTGGTGACACCATCCCTTCTCCAAGGGTTTCGTAAGGTTACACGGAAACACAGACTGGACCTCCGTGCTCTCCGCTGGCCTGGAGCTCGGCCCCTGCCTGCCCCATCCCCGGGGGGTTCAGTCAGCCTGCCAGTCAAGGCCACGGACTGGTCCTCTGTTTCCTCATTTGTCAAGAGGGGGGACAGTGTCCACCTGGTGACAGCACCTGCTTTTCTCAGGAGACACTGAAGACCCACAGAGTCATAGAAGAGACGGGAGGAGAGACCCAGGAGAGCCCAGTGGAAACGGGGGACCCACAGGGGCCCCAGTCCCCTGCACCCCGCCCTCCGCCTCCCCCCCCCTACAGTAGAAGTGCAGGACGGAGGCTAATGGTCAAGGCTGCTGGCAGCCCAGGAAAGCTGTTGGGGCCTTTGGGAGCTCAGAGTGTGTGTGTGGGGGGGGCTCTGCCTCCAGTTAGATACACATAGAGGGGGTACCCCGAAACTGGAGTAGGGCAGGGGTCAACATGTTCCCTCTCTGAGCTGCTGGGAGGATTGGACAGGGCAGGGACCCAAAGATCTGACATTAGAGGGGGGAAGGGGAGAGCTGTCTGCCCGCCCCCCGACGAGGCTACAGGGCTGGACACTTTGGACCTCACTCCCTCCCCCTCCAAGGCCAAGGCCGGTTTACTCTGCAAAGGAACACCTCACAGCTACGATTTCCTTGTTTTTCCTAAATCAAAAAAATAAGAACGACCGCTAATAATAACAGTGCTCACTGTGTGCGGAAGCTGGTGCTTTAACGTAATTCATCCTCCCAGTGATCCACAGCACCTCCCTGCTTGGAAGGGCTCCCCACCCCCACCCCCAGGGCTTCCACCTCACCCAGGGGCTCCCCAGCCCTCCCTGAGGGGCTACCTGCCCAGAGCTCTTCACTGCCCCCCGGGTGTCTCGAGGCTGTGGGGGTTCAGTCACGCCCCAGCCCCTGCCTGTCGTAGGACCTGGGGCCCCCCGGGTGTCTCCAGGCTGTGGGGGTTCAGTCACGCCCCAGCCCCTGCCTGTCGTAGGACCTGGGGCCCCCCGGGTGTCTCCAGGCTGTGGGGGTTCAGTCACACCCCAGCGCCTGGCCTGCCTGTCGTAGGACCTGGGGCCCCCCGGGTGTCTCCAGGCTGTGGGGGTTCAGTCACGCCCCAGCGCCTGGCCTGCCTGTTGTAGGACCTGGGGCCCCCCGGGTGTCTCCAGGCTGTGGGGGTTCAGTCACACCCCAGCCCCTGCCTGTCGTAGGACCTGGGGCCTCTCGGGTGTCTCCAGGCTGTGGGGGTTCAGTCATGCCCCAGCCCCTGGCCTGCCTGTCGTAGGACCTGGGGCCTCCCGGGTGTCTCCAGGCTGTGGGGGTTCAGTCATGCCCCAGCCCCTGGCCTGCCTGTCGTAGGACCTGGGTCCCCCGGGTGTCTCCAGGCTGTGGGGGTTCAGTCACACCCCAGCGCCTGCCTGTCGTAGGACCTGGGGCCCCCCGGGTGTCTCCAGGCTGTGGGGGTTCAGTCACACCCCAGCCCCTGCCTGTCGTAGGACCTGGGGCCCCCCGGGTGTCTCCAGGCTGTGGGGGTTCAGTCACACCCCAGCGCCTGGCCTGCCTGTCGTAGGACCTGGGGCCCCCCGGGTGTCTCCAGGCTGTGGGGGTTCAGTCACGCCCCAGCGCCTGGCCTGCCTGTTGTAGGACCTGGGGCCCCCCGGGTGTCTCCAGGCTGTGGGGGTTCAGTCATGCCCCAGCCCCTGGCCCGCCTGTCGTAGGACCTGGGTCCCCCGGGTGTCTCCAGGCTGTGGGGGTTCAGTCACACCCCAGCACCTGGCCTGCCTGTCGTAGGACCTGGGGCCCCCCGGGTGTCTCCAGGCTGTGGGGGTTCAGTCACGCCCCAGCGCCTGGCCTGCCTGTTGTAGGACCTGGGGCCCCCCGGGTGTCTCCAGGCTGTGGGGGTTCAGTCACACCCCAGCCCCTGCCTGTCGTAGGACCTGGGGCCTCTCGGGTGTCTCCAGGCTGTGGGGGTTCAGTCATGCCCCAGCCCCTGGCCTGCCTGTCGTAGGACCTGGGGCCCCCCGGGTGTCTCCAGGCTGTGGGGGTTCAGTCACGCCCCAGCCTGTCGTAGGACCTGGGGCAGGGGTGAGTCACCCTGCAGGCTTCCTTCTCAGGAGCAGAGGGGACGCTGGGTCACGGCCACTGCTTGCGGATTAGGAACCTAAAGCCGGGTTGGTGTCCAGGGGCCTCCTTCCTGTTTCTCTCTCCCTCCCTCCCTCTGCCCGCTGCACCCCCCACCCCCACCCCGCCCCCAGCTACCCCGCCCTCCGGCTGCCTGTGCTGCTCTCTCACTGTCCTCTCCCACGGTAAGAGGCCTGTGCCCAGACGGGCTCCTGCGCCCCAGGCGGGCTGGGGGTGGCAGAGGCCCCCCGCGGCTCAGTGCCCACATTTGTCAGCTCACTCAGGGAGAGGGAGGCACCCAGGCCAGGCCCTCCGCTCTGCGGGAGACAGGCGGGCAGCGGGCACTCACCTGCTGCACACACACGCATGCACGGTGTGATGGGGGCGTCCGCGGAGAACAGTGCCAGGCTGACAAAAGGCCGAGAAGGGTTTGCCCACATTTCTTCACAGCGTAGCCTGGCAGCCCCCAGGGAGGAGGGATGCAGAAGAAACCCCTTCAGAGGGGTCCAAGGCGCGACCCCTGATCTGTCCCCGCACCCGTGGTGCTGACTGTCCCCAGAGGTGGGAGAGGAAGAGGGAGAAGGGAGGGCGCCCCAGGCCGGGCGGGCGCAGGACTGAGTTGGGAGCCGTGGAAGGGGTGGGGAGGTTGGGAGGGGCCCCTCTGCGTCTCCCCTGCTTCCTCTCTGCTGCTCCGATGCTCACTGTCGCCCCGATGCTCACTTCTTCTGTTTAGCCGGCAGGTTTCAGCTGGGAAGCTGTCACCAGCAGTCTGCAAACATCCCTTCCCGCTCTGCTGCCGCCTGCCAAGTGCCGCCACCAGCTTGGCTCGCGGGCCTCGCGCAAGCTGCCGGCCTGGCACGGTGCTGCTGGAGGCCTCCCTCTGAGCCGCTGTCCCCACGTGCCCTGGGACGCGCAGCCCTCGCCAGCCCCAGCCCTCTCCCCTCAAGGGCCTCTGCGGCTGCGAAAGCCCCTGGGGACCCAGGAGAAATCAGAACCCCCAAGCAGTTCCAGACACCTCTGAGGGCGGGGATCACAGAACTCTGGGGAGTTGGTGCTTTGGGGAGAGAGTTGAGGAGCCCCAAGAGGGAACAGTGTCACGGAGCCCCGGGGACAGGCGACCTCTGGAGGTCAGCACTGGGCCCGCGCCCTGGTCGGCCCTTGAGGTCCTAGCCCCTAGTGACTATTCAGGGTCACAAGTCCCTTCAGGGAGGGTGTTGGCACCCCTGGACTGGCCTCTGTGGGCGTGAGGCCTCAGCTCAGCGAGACCCCAGGCAGGCCCTGGGGCAGAGGGCAGGGCAGCCCCCTGAGGGGGCCAGAGCTCCATGGTCCTCCACTGCAGCCCAGACCAGGCCGGGCTCTGCAGGCCGGGCCTCCCGGGGCCCTCGGCTGGTGGGAGGGAGACGTAAACCCCCGCAACCCCACCAGGAGCCCCCCTGGTCCTGGTGCCGAGAGTGCTCCCAGGCCCGGCCTTCCAAGACCGGGTTGCACAACTGAAAATTAATAATTGTGTCGCTTTGCGGCTTCATAATTAAGTGTCTCTTCAACCTGATTATTGTCAGAGAGTGATTTGTTCTCCGGCAGTAAAAAGCCAAACTGCTTCCTCCGGGAGGAGCACCTGCCGCCGGAGCCCGGAGCCCAGGCGAAGGGCCCGCACCCCACTGGGGCAGCAACCCTCCACCTCGGCTTTCTTTTCAGACACCCTGGGTGCCGGGAGATGGCCTGGGGTCTTCCTATCTGCATTTGGGGGCTGCCAGACAGGGTGGGGGGCGGCCTGGTCCCTGGGCTGGCTTCTGGCTGAGGGTCTCAGAGACAGAGTGTGAACGGTTCCTGGATGCCGTGTCCCCTCCCACACACACACACATGCACACGCACGTGCCCACACGTGAACATGCCACGTTGGAGCCTATGGCCGCGCTCCAGGGCTGGGGAAAGAGCCGCCTTGTTCTTCCATGAGGAGTCTCAGCGGACCTCAGTTTCTCCGACTACAGAAAGGGGTGATGACCTGCCCCCTCCCCTGTCTCCTGGGGCAGACAGAGCCCAGCGACGGGTGGAACAGAGGACGGGAGCTCCCTGAGGCCTGCAGGGGTCTGAGCCCGCTGGGACCCACGCTCACCCTGCGTCATGCTGGACAGGAGCTGTTCAGGGTAGGGGGTCGTGACCACGCGGCCGTGTCCCCCCCATCCCCGCAGCTAGAGCCCCGGGCGGAGCATAATCCATTTTCCTTTGAGCATGGAAGCCACGAGCGCCCGAACACGCCTAGGAAAAGGTTTTTTGTGAGGGAGGAGAAAATGGGAAATTGTGAGCTAACAAAAGGAATTTTGGTCAAGCCTAATCTTCTAATACGCATTGACTTTAAAATGATGGTTATGAGCCGTATTTCCTTCCGGGAACAGCAAAAAACACTTCCAAAGGTGAGGTACTGCGATTCTGAGTTCGTCTCGCACACGACAGCACAGCTGGCCGTTAACGAGGTGCGACACTAACCTTCACGGACCGGGCCACAGCCGCGGACACTCGGGGACACGTGCTGGACGGCCACGGCAGAGCAGAGGGGCTTCACGGACACGCGGGGACACATGCTGGACGGCCACGGCAGAGCAGAGGGGCTTCACGGACACTCGGGGACACGTGCTGGACGGCCACGGCAGAGGGGCTTCACGGACACTCGAGGACACGTGCTGGACGGCCACGGCAGAGCAGAGGGGCTTCACGGACACGCGGGGACACGTGCTGGACGGCCACGGCAGAGGGGCTTCACGGACACTCGGGGACACTTGCTGGACGGCCACGGCAGAGCAGAGGGGCTTCACGGACACTCGGGGACACGTGCTGGACGGCCACAGCAGAGGGGCTTCACGCCGTGTCCGTTCCGGGAGAAGCGGGGGCCTGAGCTCTGGGTGGTGGGTGGTGTCCATCCACCCTGAGGAGGGACAGAGGCGGCGTGGGCTGCGTAGACCCCCCCTCCCCCCCGTGACTGCGTGTCCACAGCTCAGTAGCCACAGGGGACGGTCCAATGGAATGTGAGCTTCAGTCTGGGGTGGGGCAGCGGTCAGGGCTGTGTGGAACCAGAGTTGGAGGTCAGAGACAGGGCTGGCCTCTGCCAAAGCCTGGTGGTCAGTGACCCGGGGCTCTGACAGCCCTGCTGTCCTAGAAGCTGGCACGGGATGCGCTGGACATCGGAAGGCCGATGGCTGTCCTAGGTGGTGCTTTCGCCCAGTCTAGGCCCCAGGACCCTGCTCAGCTAATGTCTGTCCCATGTCCCCTGCGGGCCCAGGGCAGTGGCTCAAGTTCTTCCTCCCAGCAGCCTCAGTTTGCAGGGGAGAACTCAGAAGTCAGGACGCTGGGATGAGCTCACGGTCACAGTGGCAGGGCCAGCGTTTGCTCCAGACCAGTCTGACCCTGAAGCCAACACTCCCACCTCCCCATGGCCATCAGTCTTCCCCACGTGGAGGCAACTGACTTGGTCAGGTGTCCCTCAGTCCTTCACTGGTCCTGACCCTTTCTGGCATCTGCTCAGGCAGGGAGGATGCTGGTCCAACCACAGCTCTGAGGGGGACCCTGGGGCCGGAGGTGGGGCCACACAGGACTTCCCCAGGCCCGGCCACCCCTCACCATCCCCGCAGTTCCCTCTTCAAGGGCCGAGGTGGCCGAGGAGAACAAGCATGATTCAGCATTTCCCAGACGGCTTTCAGCAGCCTCTGGCCAGCCAACAAAGGCACAAGACAGACCCGCTGGGGTGGCATCTCAGATCCCACCACCCGAGTTGAGGAGTCTGATGCAGGCCCTGCAGGCTGGCCCAAGGGACACGAGGACAAAGAGGACAGCCCAGGGCTTGCCGGGTGAGGGTGAGCGGCTAGGCCTGCTTCCACCGGGCTTTGGGCAAGTTCTCGGCAGGGACCTGGGAGGCAGGGCTGCCCCAGAGAATGGGAGCGTTGGGGCTCGTCTCCAGTGGAGTCCGGGTCGGAAGGCCAAGGTGTGGAGGAGTGCCTTCCCTGGAACTTGACCCCTTGAAGTGCTAAACCCTGTTAAACCATTTCTGTCGGGTACTTGGGTGCCCTGCTTTCTAAAGAGGGCCCCCTGAGCACTGTGGAAGCGGTGGTGGACAGGCTATCGTGAGAGTGCAGACCAGAGCCCCGGGCTCCTCCGTCCCTCCCTGTGTCTCCTCCCGCCTTTTCTGCTTCTCAGCCTCCGCCCGCCCGGCTTGGGATGGGCGCTGGAGCCTGGAGACGCTAAACTCAAGGTCAGGAAACCGCAGAGGGCCGGGTGGGCCCTGGGCCCCTCATGTCTCTCTGCCCCTTCCTCCTGGAGGTCCAACCGCAAGGCCTGGGGCCGGGGCTGCCTCCTCCGGGGCCCTGCTTTTTCTGCGTCCCGGCCACTCCTGCCCAGTGGGGTGAACTTAGGGTCCAGGGTGGAGGGGTCACGGGGGGGCCTGTGTGGCCCCTCCTGCCTCTGAGGACAAGTGGAGACACACCCCTCCCCATCTTGCTGTGGCCTCCGCCAGCGAGACCCGAGTGGATCCGAGACAGGGCCTCACAGTCTCACACCTATAACTTTAAATTAAAAAGCCATGCGTGTTTATGGGTTCTCCAGCAGCTCCGCGCGGCAGCCCCATAAAGACGATATTATGGTACAAGCCATTATGCGCAAAGCTGACTATATATACATTTCTAAATGGTTCAGCGAACAGCAGCCTACTTATGGGCAGAGAAGGGGAGCCGGTTCATTTGGGGTAACAAATGGCCCCTGATTTGATTTTAAACGCAATGACAGCCGAATTTATTTCTTATGTAATCACTTCCCTGTGCCGTTGAGAGCCGGCGATGTGAAACTCCCCGCGCGCGGAGCCGACTCGGGAATCGCGAGAGAGGCGGACGAATAGATTATGTTTATGGGGCCCCGAGCGGGACGGCGCGGCGAGCGCGGGGCGCAGAACCGGAATGGGTGTTTTTGTCATTTATACAGTAGCTTATATCATTGTTTCTTCCCGCTCCTGATTTCCCAGTAATAAAAATATAGGCAATGTGGTTCTCTGCGTTACAGGCAAAGCACCCTGATTCGATATTAAATATTTGTATTAATCCCGCGCACTCCGAGGCGTGCGCGCGGGTAAACTGTCCTGCGCCGCCTGGCCGTCTCGCTGAGCGGCCCTCCGCCGCCAGGTGGCCCGGTTCGGGTGGCCCAGCCCACCCCAGGACAGGCTTCCAGAGTGTCGTAAGGCCATGAGCCCTTGGCTCAAGTGGCACGAATGGGGTATTTTTTTATTTTATTTTTTTTTGTATTTTTCTGAAGCTGGAAACGGGGAGAGACAGTCAGACAGACTCCCGCATGCCTCCGACCGGGATCCACCCGGCACGCCCACCAGGGGCGAAGCTCTGCCCACCAGGGGGTGATGCTCTGCCCCTCCGGGGCGTCGCTGTGTCGTGACCAGAGCCACTCTAGCGCCTGGGGCAGAGGCCAAGGAGCCATCCCCAGTGCCCGGGCCAACTTTGCTCCAATGGAGCCTCGGCTGCGGGAGGGGAAGAGAGAGACAGAGAGGAAGGAGGGGGTGGGGGGTGGAGAAGCAAATGGGAGCTTCTCCTATGTGCCCTGGCCGGGAATCGAACCCGGGTCTCCCGCACGCCAGGCCAACGCTCTACCGCTGAGCCAACCGGCCAGGGCCATGAATGGGGTATTAATTCTGTGAAACCTGAGCGATTTGGGAAATGGTTCCCGCAGACCCGTTCTGGGCTCTAGGTAGTTTGAAATGACCATCTGGGGTCCCTCGCAGGAGCCGGCTGCTACACGTGGCCCCTGTGGGCACACTGGGGGCTGGGGACATCTGAGCAGCACCCGGTGAGTGTTTGGGGCCTGAGAGACCACAGCGGCCACTGGGGTGTGACCGTGGAAGACAGGCCCGGGGTCAGGTGTCCTGAGGACCCTGGTTCTGGGGTGGGACAGCTAGGGTGGGGCCCTATGGGGAGCAAGGAGCAGGGAGGACAGGGGACCAGCTCTGGCCGGCTCCTCTTCCCTGGGGTGGGGGACTGCGTGAGCCTGACTGTCCTCTTGTCATGGTGGGGACACAAGGGTGAGGGAGGGAGGACAGGCTGGGATCACACCAGTGGGGACAGTTTCTTGACGGAAGGTGTCTTTCAAGCCGCTGTGTGAACCCACCCCAGAGCTGAGAGGGCCACCTCCCTGGGGGGTGTAGGAGATGGCCGTCCCTTGGGCCCCAGCTGCACACAGCCCCCTGGTCCTCCCTCCCCCTCCCGGAGTCCTTCGGGCCTGCAGTGGGGTGGGTGTGGGGTGTGTGTCAGTGCTGCCTGGGGGGCTGCTCAGCCTCTAATGACAGCTTGGTGAGTGGCGGGGTCACCTGCTGGTCCTGGGATGTTTGCCCTCGGGTGGGTATAGATGGCAGCCTCCCCAGCTCACGGACTGTCTGTGAGGGGTGGGTGGCTAGTCCCGGGAGTTCAAATGGCTCCGGGGACATTGCAAGGCAGCCAATCAGTGGACAGTGGTGAGTTCAGGTAGTTGTGCCATTATTCACGGAACATTTCACACTCCGTGCAGCCTAGACACAGCATCGACCCTCGCCTCCAGCACCCACCCCTTCCAGTCCAGGCCCTCACCCCCTCACCTCCCATCCTGCCCTGTGAATGACAAGGTCCTTCCCCCGGGTCCCCTTTGGCAAGCTCAGGCTCCAATCCCCCCCCCTGCATCCTTCCTACAGAGGTGGGACCCACAGACCCCCCACTTGCAGGACCCCAGTGAGGCTTGGGTCAGCCAGCATCTGGTGCCCTCAGACAAGCTCCACTCCATGTCCTTCATGCCCACCTCTGGCCTGGCTCCTAGTAAGTGTGGCCCCCAGGCCCTGAAAGGTCACCAGGTGCACCTCGGCCAGGAGGTGCTGGAGGAGCAGTCTGGGAGGCTTTCTGGGGAGGGGGGCTCTGAAGAAGGCCGTGTGTCCAGTGTGAGGCAGGGCTGGGGAAGGAAGAAGTCTAGATGTGCGGGGGGGGGGGGGGGGGGGGGGGGCGGGGAACAAAGAGGAGGGCGGTGCTGGGGCAGGGGCGTGCCCAGTGCCCAGCCTCTGAGCCAGCATGGCTACCCCAGCAGGGTGCCACTCAGCTCCCTGTGCTGGGGGAACAAGCACGGGGGCGCTCTTAAGAACTGCCTGGAGACAGACATGTGACAGTGCTCAGCAGGGGGCATTCGAAGTGATGGGTGTGTGTCCCCGTGAGGTGGAGAAGGGGGCAGAGCCAGTATCAAACCTGGGTCAGTCCTGACCGGGCGGTGGCGCAGTGGATAGAACAGGGGGGTCCCCAAACTTTTTACACAGGGGGCCAGTTCACTGTCCCTCAGATCGCTGGAGGGCCGGACTATAAAAAAAAACTATGAACAAATCCCTATGCACACTGCACATATCTTATTTTAAAGTAAAAAAAACAAAATGGGAACAAATATAATATTTAAAATAAAGAACAAGTAAATTTAAATCAACAAACTGACCAGCATTTCAATGGGAACTATGCTCCTCTCACTGACCACCAATGAAAGAGGTGCCCCTTCCGGGAGTGTAGCAAGGACCGGATAAATGGCCTCAGGGGGCTGCATGTGGCCCGTGGGCCGTAGTTTGGGGACCCCCGGGATAGAGCATCGGACTGGGATGCGGAAGACCCAGGTTTGAGACCCTGAGGTCTCCAGCTTGAGCGCAGGCTCATCTGCTTTGAGCAAAAGCTCACCAGCTTGGACCCAAGGTCGCTGGCTCAAGCAAGGAGTTACTCAGTCTGCTGAAGGCCCACGGTCAAGGCACATATGAGAAAGCAATCAATGAACAACTAAGGTGTCGCAATATGCAACGAAAAACTAATGATTGATGCTTCTCATCTCTCCGTTCCTGTCTGTCTATCCCTCTCTCTGACTCTCTGTCTCTGTAAAAAAAAAGCCATAAAAAAACACACCTGGGTCAGGCCTGAGACCAGAGTCTGGCAGGACCTGGTAGGTGGGGTGGTGACCAGACACTGCCAAGACCCAGTGCAGGGCAGGCAGGTCCAGGAGGGCCAGGCTTATGCCCTGCGGGGCCCCTGGCACCACCCCCCCCAGCGTCCAAGGAAGGTGGGACCCGTCTTCGCCATTCTCTTTGCTTACAGGCCAGTTGGGGGACCCAAGGGGGCCGGGCTGAGGACAGTGTGTGACTAGGGGGACAGTGCCCAAGAACTCAGCTGCTGCCGCCGAAAGTGCCCTCGGAGGGGGCGGGGGGCGGGCAGCCGTCTGGCCGGGCACCAAGGGAACGCTGTGTTCCCACCCCCTCCTCGGCAGGGACCCGATCTGAATGCAGTGTGCCTGTGCCAGGCCCAGGGCTGAGTCCAGCGATGCTAGGCTCGGGGAGGGGAGGGGAGAAGGGGGGAGGCCTGTGGGCCTCCCCGCTGCACCCCCACCTGAGTCCTGTGGCCGTCTGGGGAGGCCCCTCCATGGCAACATAGGCTGAATGAGGCGGAGTCGCTTGGAATCCTGCCCCCTCCCTGAGAGTTCTGGTCTTGTTGGGGTAGGGGTGGGAGAGGGGAGCCGCCCAGGACGGCCACCACCCAGGACGGCCACCACCCAGGACGGTCACCACTCATCTCTGTGCCTTCGTTTCCCCACCTCTCAGTCGGCCTTGTCCCCCAGGGCGGGCGTGGTGACCACATGAGAGACCGGGGTGGGGGGCAGATGTGGCCAGGTGGGTCCCCGCCTTCAGCTTCCCCAGTGTCCCCCCCACCTTGGCTGGGCTGCCCCAGAGCCGGGATGCCCTGGGGGCAGGAGGGTCATGTGACCGGGAAGGACTCTCTGTCCTCGATCTGAAAAGGGGGTGCAATGCTTGGCCCCAGAGCCGGGGTGCCCTGGGGGCAGGAGGGTCACGTGACCGAGAAGGAGTCTCTGTCCTTGATCTGAAAAGGGGGTGCAATGCTTGGCCCCAGAGCTGACGGGAGGCCCTGTGAGCCCGGCCGCACTCAGAGCCCAGGAAGGAAGTGAAGACGGCCTGAAGTCACATGTGTCCCCAGAGGGGCCGCGGGCAGCCTGGGTGCTCCCATGTGCCAGGTCCTGGGAGTCCGGAGGGGACAGGGCAGGGGCCTGAGGCCCCGGGGGAGGGACAGTGGGCAGGGAGAGCAGAGCCTGTGCTGAGCCCACGACAGCTGTGTGTGGACAAATGCACTCGAGGTGGATCCGAGGGCCTGGGACAGCGTCTGGTATGTGTGTGTGTGGGGGGGCTCACCTCCTCAAAGAGTAGGCACCCTCCTGTGTCTGAGGCGGTCAATACAAGCTCACTCAAAGAATTCTTGGGGGGGCCTGACCAGGCGGTGGCGCAGTGGACAGAGTGTCGGACTGGGACGCGGAGGACCCAGGTTCGAGACCCCGAGGTCGCCAGCCTGAGCGCAGGCTCATCTGGTTTGAACACAGCTCACCAGCTTGAGCCCAAGGTCGCTGGCTCGAGCAAGGAGTCACTCACTCTACTGGAGCCCCATAGTCAAGGCACATATGAGAAAGCAGTCAATGAACAACTAAGATGCAGCAACAAAGAATTAATGCTTCTCACCTCTCTCCCTTCTTGTCTGTCTGTCCCTATCGGTCCCTCTGTCTCTGTCACACAAAAAAAATTAAAAAATAAAATTATTGGAGGTATTTGCCTTTCAAAAGGCAGGGAAGTGGCCTTGGCTGGTTGGCTCAGTGGTAGAGTGTTAGCCCAGCATGTGGAAGTCCCGGGTTTGTTTCAGGGCCAGGGCACACAGGAGAAGCGCCCATCTGCTTCTCCACCCCTCCCCCTCTCCTTCCTCTCTGTCTCTCTCTTCCCCTCCCGCAGCCAGGGCTCCATTGGAGCAAAGTTGGCCCCAGTGCTGAGGATGGCTCCATGGCCTCTGCCTCAGGTGCTAGAACGGCTCTGGTTGCAACAGAGCATTGCCCCAGATGGGCAGAGCATCGCCCCCTGGTGGGCGTGCCGGGGGGGGTCCCGGTCGAGTGCATGCAGGAGTCTGTCTGACTGCCTCCCCGTTTCCAACTTCAGAAAAATACAAAAAAATAAATAAAAGGCAGGGGAGCACATGGCTTCCTTCCAGAGAGTAACATACGGAGAGAGGAATGAGTGACCTCACTGACCTCACAGGGGAGAAGCCCGACACACAGGCCTCCTCCAGTGACCAAGGTCAACACCAGCGGCGACGAGTCAGGGGACAGCATGCACCCTTGAGAGGAAGGTGACCTCTGTGGTCATCCTCCTCCAAACCCGCCCGGCTCACTGTGAGAAACACAGCGGATGGGCCCCGACAGAGGGACATTCGACAGAACGTCCCAATCACTCGTCCTCTGAACTGTCAAGGTCGTCTGAAGCAAAGAACAGGTCTGAGAGACGGTCACAGAGGAGCCAGGAGACAGGACGACTGGCTGTCATGGGAGGGGGGTTCTGAGTCCTGGGACAGAGAAGGACACTAGGCGGACACTGAGGAAATCTGAATAACGTGTGAACTTTATAATAGGTATAAAATATCTATATTCCCAGCGGGGGGTGCCAGGCAGCTCTTGGGTTAGAGGTGACTGTGGGCGAGTCACAGCCTTGTGCCTGGACGCCTGGCCCAGGGCCTGTGTGGGTTCTTCCAGTCCCAGACCCCTGCTCCCCGCCCTCTTGTGGCCCAGAGCCATTGTACGAGCCCCCGATCTCTGCGTCTGCAGGACCACCCGGGTGGACGGGTGCGTGTCGCCCGGCCCGGAGGAGGAGAGCCTGGTCCAGGCAGGACACGTGGGTCCTGTGGGCGCCCGGGCCGAGCAGGCATTCGGAGCGGGGGCGGCTGGAACAAACCGCATTTTAACCCGTCGTAATGTGGAGAGTTTTGTTATGAAAAAAACACCAGAAAGCCATTAATGTAAATCATGAAATATTCAGCAAGGAAGTCGTTTCAACATCTTGTGTTCCCAGAAACGGTGCTGAGCGCTTCCTGCGTCGGGCGCCCGAACGTGGGCTCTTCTGTTGCATCCGCAGGGCCATTATCTCAGGACTGGCAGCATGAGCTCATCGCCTCGGACGGCAGCCTCGCGTGGGGTGGGCGACAGGGGTGAGGGCACAGAGGTGGCCCCAGGCAGCGCCCACCACCACCCTCCCGTGGAGCCGAGTCAATGTCCTCCCCGCCCCTCCCGTGCCAGCCGTTCCCCGTGGTTCTGGCTCCCACAGGTGGCCCATGTGCGCCTGGGCCCCGTGTGCTGTCCCCAGGGGACGGCGGGCAGATGGGAGGGTCACTGGCACCGCCCCTCTCGGGGCCCCCTGGCTCTCCAGTCACCTGTGTGAGTGATCTCCGCATGCCAGGCCCCCTCAAAGGTGCCACCCTTTCATCAGCCGTGATGCCAGTGCACGAGCTGCCCTGCTCGCGTGGCCGCACTCCTCGATGGGGCTTGGTCACTTCGTCCTGACGGGCTCACGGTTGTGTGGCTGGTGAGCCTCGAGGGAGGACTCGGACCCAGGCCGGTGGGATCTCAGCCACCTCTAAACAGACCCAGGATAACGCAAAATACAAGACCCCTGGGCACAGAAGACGAAGATGGCCACGCCCACGGGAATGCTACCGTAAAGCAGACCGCACACAGCGGAGGTCGGAGGGGACGCGGAGAGGCCGGACACGGCGGGGGTCGGAGGGGACGCGGAGAGGCCGGACACGGCGGGGGTCGGAGGGGACGCGGAGAGGCCGGACACGGCGGGGGTCGGAGGGGACGCGGAGAGGCCGGACACGGCGGGGGTCGGAGGGGACGCGGAGAGGCCGGACAGCCCGTGCGGCAGTGGGAAGGGACAGTGGGGCCGCCGCCGTGGAAAGCGGTGTGGCCGTCCCCAAAACACCGAAACCTGGAGGTGACCGCACGACCCCGCTGCTCCGCTTCCGAGTCCACCTCCCGAAGAACTGAAGGGAGGTCTTGAAGAGACATGCACACGGCATGTCCACGGGGGCTTGGTCACAAAGCCCAAGGTGGGAATGACCCGTGTGTCCACTGACGGAGGGACGGATGAGCTACGCGTGATCCACCCGCACGGGGAGATATCGCTCAGCCTCGGAAGGCGAGGAAACCCTGACGGCTGCTTCAACACGGGAGGGGCCAGAAACGTCCTCCCAGGAGAACGGCCCTGTGGGACCCCACCGGCGAGGTGCCTGGAGGACTCAGGTCACCGAGACAGGACGTAGACAGTGGGGAGCAGGGCCTGGGGGGAGGAGTGGGAGTGGGTGTCCCGGAGGGGGGACCAGTCTCAGCTGGGGAAAGAGGAGAAGTTCCCGGAGAGCATGGCGGCCGCCCAACGGTGTGCATGTCCCTGCCGCCGCTGAGCCGTGCGCTCGGATGTGGTTATGCTGGTAAATTCTGTGTTATGTAATTGCACCTCATTTTTTTTAGGGACAGAAAAAGGGAGGTAGGGAGAATAAGGAGAAAGGAGAGAGTAGGACAGAGGAAAAGGCAGAGGATACACCACAATTTTATGTATTTATTTATTTATTTTAATTTTATTTATTCATTTTCAGAGAGGAGAAGAGGAGAGAGAGAGGGAGAGAGAGAAAGAGAGAGAGAAGGGGGGAGGAGCTGGAAGCATCAACTCCCATATGTGCTTTGACCAGGCAAGCCCAGGGTCCCGAACCGGCGACCTCAGCATTTCCAGGTCGACGCCCCATCCACTGCGCCACCACAGGTCAGGCACACCACAATTTTAAACATAAAAAAAGAAGATGAAAGAAGGGTATAGCGTGCAGGCCAAGAGGGAAACGGCGAGACAGGCCGCCTGTGGTGGGAGGGACGAGGCCGGCCAGGAGGGTGGACAGGGGCCCGGGGAGAGTTTCAGGACCTCGGAGAGAGACTCGGCGGCACCTGGTGGGGGGCAGGAGCCGGCGGGGCGGGGCCTCTCTGAAGTCCGCGGGCTCCTCGCTCTGTGGGGAGGGCAGGGCGGCGGGGACCGGGTCAGAGAAGCAAGCAGCCGCTTGCTGGGACCTGCCAGGGCTTTACACGTCTGGCTTTGCAAGGCTCCCCTGGGAATGGGGGGGGGCTGTTCCTTCCTGAGGCTGCGACTAAGGGCCACCCCATCCCATACAGCGAGGGGAAGGGATGTTATAAAGGCCCTCAGGGGTCCGACTCCTGCTTCCCTGCACTGACCCCTCCCTCCAAGACCTTGGGAAGGTTCCTGCCGGTCCCTGGGCCTCCTTTAAAAAAAAAATTTTTTTTATTGAGTTTATTGGGGTGGCATTGGTAAATAAAATTATATAGATTCAAGTGTGCAATCCTATAATACTCTGGGCCTCTTGACTCCACCCATAGATCCTGGGTCTTCTTGGAGGCAAGGTGACCGTTTGTGTCCGAGGCAAGGGGTACAGGTAACACCAGCTCAAAGGGTCAGAGGGGGAGGGCTGGTCTGGTTTCCTCTCTGTGTCCTCCTGTCTGAGACACCCCCCCTTACACCACATTCTCCTGGGGTAGGGTGGGGTGCCCCCCTCCCCAGCTCCTGGGGGAGCTCATTGTCCTTGTCACAGGGCAGCAAGGGGGCGTGCACCCGCCCAGCTCCGAGGGCTGGTGGTGTCTCCATGACAAATCGCTTCAAGTTCCACAAACGCCGTCTCAGCAGAGCACGCAGCCTTCCAGAACCCGAGCCTCAGGAGGCCGCGGCCACCCGGGGTTCTCCACGCCCAGTGCCAGGGGAGGTCAGAGACAGACGCCCGTTCCAGTCAAACCCCTTCCTGTCCTGAGTCAGTAGTTTTCACCCGGGGTCACGGGTGCCTCACGGCTGCCCCTCGAGGTTGCGGCCAGGCACGCGCTTACCCACGCTGGCACGCGCTTCCTGTGGGGAGGGTCCAGGGAGGACTTCTGGGCGCCCAGAAGCACCCAACCCCAGAAGGAGGGCTGTGTTGTGGTCCCCCCCCCCCCGGGACGTCCACATTCCCACCTTTATTTACCCTGGACAGGGAGGGAGCAGTGAGGGGAGGAATTCCCCGGGACCACGCTCCCGGGTGAACCTGAGTCACGCTCCTCCAGTGTCAGTTTTTCATTCATCCATCCATCCATCTATTCCTTTATTCATTCATAGCAACCAAAAAAGTAGCGGTTGACTGCTCTCCTGAGCCCTGTACCAGCGACTGGTGTCAAGGAGGGAGGGGCCGGAGTAAACACGTGGGGACAGGAAGCTTGGGCTCTGACCCTGGGGGCCTCAGTCGGGGTTGGGGGGGGGCACCAAGAGGACCCTGAACTCAAACCTGGCGCAGGGGCGGCTGGGTGGGCTTGTCGGTGGAGGTGGTGGGGCTTCTGCTGAGATGGTGACTCTGTTGTAAAACCAGCCCTCGGAAGGAGGGGCTGCAGAGATGCAGGAGCCCAGGGTGGACCTGCTCACAGCCCAGAGTGCCCAGGGCTGGGCTAGGGCGCCCAGGCAGCCCCCTCAGCCGGCCAGCCAGCCAGCCAGCCAGCCAGCCCTGTTCCTGTGGGTCCTGGCAGGAAGGCCTGGCATCCCCACCCCGTCCCCCTGCAGGGCAGGATGGGCTCCCCGGAACCGTCTGACTGGCCGGAACACTCACCGCCCTGCCATTATTTTTTTTGTGGGGGGGGGCCTGGAAAATTCACGACAGCAAAGTTAAAAATGAAATAATAAGTCTGTTCTTTTAAAGAGCCAATTGCGACGCCGGAATATTCATGAGCTGTGACTTGGCGGGAAGCAGCGGAGGCAGCGGGCAGATTATCATTTGGTTAAGTCAGCAGAGAAGGAATTTAGGGAAATGGACCTGTCACTCCGAGGAAATGGGTGATTAATACTTTCCTGTTTGCAGGGCCTTAACTGGTGCATTTCATGTAATAATTAATTAACCTTGAGGCCGCGCGCACTTCCCGGGTTCCTGCTGCCTGGCCCCTTCCTGTCCCAGCCCCGGTGCGTGTGCCGGAACCATAGTGACCACCCCCGGAGCCCAGAGGGTGTGTGGAGAGCTGAAGGGAGACTCACCTGGCCAGTGCAAGGGACCACACCCTGTCCTAGTAAATGCCCAAGACCTCTCTCAGTTGGGGATTGGGTAGGAGTGCCCCCCAAACTCAAGTGCACCTGGGACCTCAGAACAACTTGATGTGAAAACCAGGTCTTTGCAGACGTAGTCTGGTACGGGGCGAGCTCTGAGACCTCGGTTATTCTTGAGAGAGAGAATTCAATCAAGAGACAAACGACAGCAAGTAAAGGAAGAATTTATCAGCTGGGCAGGAAGAAAGTCAGAGAAGGGGACCTGGGACACAGGTTCAGGGGGTGAGCAGCTGCCGCTGCCCGCTGCTCCCCTGGTTGTAAGCGCCGTGGGGTCCCTTAGAGCTTAGGAGAAAGAGGAGGGCCAAGGAAGTGTGCCTAAGCCCTGGCCGCTGGCTCAGCAGTAGAGCGTCAGCCCGGTGTGTGGAAGTCCGGGTTCGATTCCCGGCCAGGGCACACAGGAGAAGCGCCCATCTGCTTCTCCACCCCTCCCCCTCTCCTTCCTCTCTGTCTCTCTCTTCCCCTCCCGCAGCCAAGGCTCCATTGGAGCAAAGTTGGCCCGGGTGCTGAGGATGGTTCCATGGCCTCTGCCTCAGGTGCTAGAATGGCTCTGGTTGCAACAGAGCAACACCCCAGATGGACAGAGCATCGCCCCCTGGTGGGCATGCTGGGTGGATCCCGGTTGGGCGCATGCGGGAGTCTGTCTCTCTGCCTCTCCGCTTCTAATTTCAGAAAAATACAAAAAAAAAAAAAGGAAAGGAAAGTGAGCCTGGGGGGGAAGATGGGGAGGGAAGGGGCAGGCAGGCTGTGTTAAGGGAGAGAATGGGGGGGCTGCTCGCTGGGACCTCTGTCTTGAGGGATTGAAGGATGGGGATTTAGGGGAGGTCTCAGGGGAGGGTCTGATAGAATGTGCATCAGCTCTCCAGGCGTGTTCTTCCAGGGTCCTGGTCTCCTCTGACTGGTCAGCACCAGAGCAGGAGGTCATCAGTCACTGCAGCTGGTCCTCTGATTGGTCAGCACCAGAGCAGGAGGTCATCAGTCACTGCAGCTGGTCCTCTGATTGGTCAGCACCAGAGCAGGAGGTCATCAGTCACTGCAGCTGGTCCTCTGACTGGTCAGCACCAGAGCAGGAGGTCATCAGTCACTGCAGCTGGTCCTCTGATTGGTCAGCACCAGAGCAGGAGGTCATCAGTCACTGCAGCTGGTCCTGAGTCAGCCATGGCTTTGCTTCTCTGGTTCTGCTGATTTTCTGGGCCTGAAGCTGAAACACAACTGAGGTCAAGATGTTATCCCAAGGATTAATGCTTAAGGCCTATTCTCTGGCCTCCTTGTTTTGTTTTGTTTTGTTTTTGTTTTGGGTTTTTTTGTTTGTTTGGGTTTTTTTTTGTATTTTTCTGAAGTGAGAAACAGGGAGTCAGAGACAGACTCCTGCATGCGTCCGACCAGGATCCACCTGGCATGCCCACCAGGGGGCGATGCTCTGCCCATCTGGAACATTGCTCTGTTGCATCCAGAGCCATTCTAGCGCCTGAGGCAGAGGCCATGGAGGCATCCTCAGCGCCCGGGCCAACTTTGCTCCAATGGAGCCTTGGCTGCGGGAGGGGAAGAGAGAGACAGAGAGGAAGGAGAGGGGGAGGGGTGGAGAAGCAGATGGGCGCTTCTCCTGTGTGCCCTGGCCAGGAATCGAACCAGGGACTTTCACACACCGGGCTGACGCTTTACTGCTGAGCCAGCGGCCAGGGCTGGCTTCCTTGTTTGTTCCTCCTCTAAGGGGGTCTAAAGCCACATCAACAGTGATGTGCCAGGAGAGGGAAGGTCCAGGGAGGGTCCGAACCTCATGACCAGCGATATGAAATCAGGGGTCTAAACACATGACCAGCTGGGGGGGGAGGTCACCCTGGAAGGCCAGGTTCGTGTTCCCCCAGTTTTGCCAGTTGCTAGGCCCCTGGGGCTTTCTGTCCTGGTGACCCTCTGTGCCTGGCCAATCATCCTTGCTCTGCTCAGGTCTAACGGCCTGCCACAACTTAGTTAGGGATCTCCAGATAAGGTCATCCTGGATTAGACCGGCTCTCAATCCAATGACAGGCGTCCTCTAAGAAGAAGAGAGGACAGAAGCACTAAGAAGGAGATTGGAACATATGGAGAAGGTCAAGGAGGACAGGGAGGGCAGGCCAAGGGTCACCCAGGGTGTCTGGTGACACCAGGAGCTGGGAGAGGCCTGGGACAGGTCCTCCCGCACAGCCTCCCAGGGAACCAGCCCTGCTGGCCCCTCCACCTCAGACCTGTGACCTCCAGACCCAGCAGAGAGTCAGTTCCTGTTGCTCGGGGCCCCCTGGTCGGTGTGAGCGTTCCGGCCACCCCGGGACATTTGGTGGCAGTTGGAAGGTAGTGCTGGAAGCCCGATAAGGGGGGACATGGGGGTAGGGCGGGGGGCCAGGACCTGGCAGTGGGGCCTGGTGCTGGCTTTTACTGGGAACTCTCTCTGAGCCTGGGTTCTCCCAGAGCAGGAGGAGGTGGAGCCCAGCCCTGCTTTTCAAACTGGGTTCCCCGGTGCACCCTCAGGGTTGGTGGGGCTGCTTCCTGTTTTGTGGGTGTGTGTGTGTATGTGTGTGTGTGTGTGTCAGAGACAGAGACAGAGAGAGGGACAGATAGGGACAGACAGACAGGAAGGGAGAGAGATGAAAAGCATCAATTCTTTGTTGCGACACCTTAGTTGTTCATTGATTGCTTTCTCATATGTGCCTTGACTGGGGGGCTACAGCAGACTGAGTGACCCCTTGTACAAGCCAGTGACCTTGGCTCCAGCCGGTGACCCCCACGGTCAAACCAGATGAGCCCGCGCTCAAGCCAGCGACCTCGGGGTCTCAAACCTGGGTCCTCCCCATCCCAGTCCGACGCTCTATCCATGCTCCACCGCCTGGTCAGGCGGGGCTGCTGCCTCTTGTTGGAGGGCCTTAGTCCCCCCCTCCCCTCCCCTCCTTCTTGGTGCCTGGTGGGCTCCTAGTCATCCTTCACTGCCCTTGGGGCGCCGACGGAGCTGCTGGGTCAGGAATTCCGCGCACACACCTGCTGCCAGGCCCCCAGCAGGTGCTCTGGAGCCGAGCTTCCCCGCCCACTGCGGCAGGTCCGCGGCTCGCCACCGCCCCCTCGTGGCCACCGGGAGGAACCGCTAGCAGCTGCTGTTGGAGAGTTTCGGCCCCTGAGGGTTAGGACGCTCCGTGGTGAGGAAAACCACCAGGGTGTGTGCCCACGGGGCCCGACTTAGAGTCCCCTTGGCTGGGAGACCCTCCCCAACCTTCTCAGTCACCTCCTTGGCTGCCACCACCCAGGGCAGCTGAGGCTCTTCCCAGAGACCGTGGGCAGGTACCCGGTGAGAGCCAGGGTGGGTCCTGCCATCTCTCCTGGACTCAGCCCTGGGCATTTAATTTAAGTGTGTCGATGAAAAAACGGGCCACATGCTGAACCTGACACACTCGGGGTGGGGGGTGGGGGAGGAGCTGCCTGGTGGCCCTGCAGACTCAGGGACCTAAAACAACCACACAGGATGGTCTGAAAGTGAAACTGGATAACCGAAAGCAGTTCAGGTCAGGGAGTCCTGTCCCAGGGTGGTCTTCTCTAACAAAGGTCTGTGCCGATCTTCAGGGAGACTGTCTGTTATCTTTTTGCACAACACACCTGACAACATACCTCTGAAACGGGAGAGCAGTCTTCTTCTCCTGCCCCTCAGGGTCCAGCCACCCGCCCAGAGCAGAAACCACAAGTCCTCTCCTTGTTATTATCATTCATGTTCATTGTTAACAATTAACTATCCTACCCGCCTAGGTGAAAGAAGTCTGTGTCTATACGTTTTACTTTCTAGCCAATCCCAGAGACCCCCCCTCCTTGCCTTCTCCCACCTCCCTAATCTATCGCCCACGGATGTCATGTGACCTCCTTACGTCTTCCCCTTTGGTTCCGATATAAAATAAGGGGTGAAACCACCGCTTTCCAGAGCATCTCCTCTGGAAATCCGTTGAGATTTCGCTTCCTGGCAGTTGCCACTTTGGCTCAAATAAACTCCTAAGAATTCTTACAAGGTTTTGGACATGACTTACGTTGACAAGCGCCTCCTGGCTACGTCCACTTGGATGTCCCTCCGCCCACCCAAGTAACCACGTGCCGGGCTGGGCTCAACATGCTTCCCACCCTCACCTTCTCCTCCTCCTTCCAGCGGTGGCAGAGCTGTGTGCCCTGTCACCTAAGCTGGGAGCGCTTCTGTGGTTTTGTTCTTATTTATCTCACCCCACCCCACACCCTGCTGGCCCAGGGTCTCTTCTGTCCTAAGACTGTGTAACGGTCAGCACTTCTATCTCCTGCATAGAGAGCCCCATTCCCAGGACAGTCTCCTGGTCACCTACGTTTTCAGTGAGTGACGGGGTCTGGCTCACGGCAGCAGTTATACTGCTCACAGAAATTAGGGAATATTTCAAATTGACCACGAAGCTATTGAAATATCCCCTAATTTTTGTGAGCAGTATAGTAAATGCTGGACTGAACAAACTGAATTTGGATGTGGCCCCAATGATCATCTGGGGAAACTGAGGACAGCTGTACAAACCGGTGTGAAGAGTAAATGCCTGCAGGTGACAGGTGCTGGGATAGGCTCCCCATCTATCTAGACCAGCGGTTCGCAACCATTCGATGGCTTTAGGCGACCCCTGTGTTTTGGTTGTTCGACCCCCGCTGGGGTCGCGACCCACAGGTTGAGAACCGCTGGTCTAGACGGCCAGCCTCCGAGAACAGGACCTGTGTCACATTCATCTTTGCTCAGTCAAGTTTATTTATTTATTTATTTATTTATTTATTATTATTATTTTTTTCTTATTTTTACTGAGAAGTGGGGAGGCAGTCAGACAGACTCCCACATGCACCTGACTGGGATCCACCCGGCATGCCCACCAGGGGGCGATGCTCTGCCCATCTGGGGCGTCGCTCTGTTGCAACCAGAGCCACTCTAGCGCCTGAGGCAGAGGCCATGGAGCCATCCTCAGCGTCCAGGCCAACTTTGCTCCAATGGAGCCTCAGCTGCGGGAGGGGAAGAGAGAGACAGAGAGGAAGGAGAGGGGGAGGGGTGGAGAAGCAGATGGGCGCTTCTCCTGTGTGCCCTGGCCGGGAATCGAACCCAGGATTTCCACATGCTGGGGCCAACACTCTACTACTGAGCCAACTGGCCAGGGGGCCTCTGCTCAGTCAAGTTTTTTTAAATGATAAAATGAGTGACTGTGGGTCAGTCACCCGATCAGGGTCTGGCCCAAACTTCAGCACTGATATCTGTTGCCCCACAGGAAGCAAGTGCGCTGAGTCCCTAGGTAGCTTCCTTTCCTGTATGTGCCCACAGGCTGCCCTGAGTGTAAGTCATACATTTCCAGGTGCTGCAGCTGCTGCTGCTGGTTGTGTGGGGAACCCACCTTTTTTAAAAAATATCTTTTATTTATGGGTTGATTTTTTTTTATGGGTTGATTTTTTAAAGATATTTTCTCGCAGTATTTATTTTTTTTATTGTTATTATTTTTAGTATGCATGCACGAGAGAGAGGCAGACAGAAAGACAGACAGACAGGAAGGGAGAGAGATGAGAAGCATCAACTCACAGTTGCAGCACCTTAGTTGTTCATTGACTGCTTCTCATATGTGCCTTGACCAGGCAAGCCAGGGGTTTTGAACAGGTGACCTCAGCATTCCAGATCAACCCTTTATCCACTGTACCACCACAGGCCAGGCTTATGGATTGATTTTAGAGGGAGCAGAAGGGAGAGAAGGAGAGAAAACATCAATTTGTTGTTCTACTTATTTACACATTCATTGGTTGATTTTTGTATGTGCCCTTACTGGGGATTGAACCTGCAACCTTGGCATATTGGACAACGCTCTAACCAACCGAACTACCTGGCCAGTGCTGGGGAACCCCATTTTGGGGGAGGCCCTGCTCAAGAGCAGGGCCTCCCCCAAAACACACAGTAGCAGCCACATATACAATTTAAAATTTTCTAGGAGCTAGCCCTTGACAAAGTGTAAAAAAAAACAGGTGACATTAGTTTCAGTATATTTTACTTAACCCAATACCCCCAAACTATTATTTCGACATGTAGTCAATATAAAAAATGTTATTTTACATTTTTTTTTCCTGCTAACTCTCAGCGATCTGGTGTGTATGTTACACTTACAGCCCATCTCAAAACGGGCCAGCCAGCAAGCTCAACGGTTCCGCATGCCTAGTACAAGCCCTGAGTTGCAAAGCGCGGGTAGACAGGTGCGGGAAAGAAGGGGCATGGCAAAAGAACTACACCTCCCGGCAAGCTCCGGGGCGCACACTCTGACGCACTTCCGGCGTGGCGGCGGCGGGAACCAGGCCGCCCTCGGAGAACCACACGTCCCGGCCTGCCCGAGCGCGCTCTGACGCACTTCCGGCGCAGCGGCGACAGCGCGCCCCCGGCGGCTGGGCGGCGGCGGAGCGAGACGGCAGATCAGCCGGCTGCGAGTGACAGGCGGCCGGCCGGGTGACGGAGCCGGGGCGGGGCGGCGGCGGCGGCGGCGGCGGCGGCTTGAGAGCGAGCGAGTGAGCGAGCGCGGGGGCGGCCTGGCCCCGCCCCCGCCCCGGCTCCCGCCCCGCCCCGCCCGCCCCGCCCGGTGACCTTCAGGGCCCGGGCGGCGGGCGCAGGCCCGGGCGGCGGCGGCGGCGGCGGCGCGATGTTCGTGCAGGAGGAGAAGATCTTCGCGGGCAAGGTGCTGCGGCTGCACCTCTGCGCGTCCGACGGCGCCGAGTGGCTGGAGGAGGCGACCGAGGACACCTCCGTGGAGCAGCTCAAGGAGCGCTGCCTCAAGCACGTAAGGCCGTCCGTCCCTCCGTCTCTCCGTCTCTCCGTCCGTCCCTCCGTCCCTCCGTCTCTCCGTCCGTCCCTCCGTCTCTCCGTCTCTCCGTCCGTCCCTCCGTCTCTCCGTCTCTCCGTCCGTACCTCCGTCCCTCCGTCTCTCCGTCCATCCCTCCGTCTCTCCGTCTCTCCGTCCATCCCTCCGTCTCTCCGTCCGTCCCTCCGTCTCTCCGTCTCTCCGTCCGTCCCTCCGTCTCTCCGTCTCTCCGTCCGTACCTCCGTCTCTCCGTCTCTCCGTCCGTCCCTCCGTCTCTCCGTCTCTCCGTCTCTCCGTCCGTACCTCCGTCTCTCCGTCTCTCCGTCCGTCCCTCCGTCTCTCCGTCCGTCCCTCCGTCTCTCCGTCCATCCCTCCGTCTCTCCGTCTCTCCGTCCGTCCCTCCGTCTCTCCGTCTCTCCGTCCGTCCCTCCGTTCCTCCGTCCCTCCGTCTCTCCGTCCGTCCCTCCGTCTCTCCGTCTCTCCGTCTCTCCGTCCGTACCTCCGTCTCTCCGTCCGTCCCTCCGTTCCTCCGTCCCTCCGTCTCTCCGTCCATCCCTCCGTCCCTCCGTCTCTCCGTCCGTCCCTCCGTTCCTCCGTCCCTCCGTCCCTCCGTCCCTCCGTCTCTCCGTCCGTCCCTCCGTTCCTCCGTCCCTCCGTTCCTCCGTCCCTCCGTCTCTCCGTCCATCCCTCCGTCCCACCGTCCCTTCGTTCCTCCCTCCGTCTCTCCGTCCCTCCGTCTCTCCGTCCGTCCCTCCGTCTCTCCGTCCATCCCTCCGTCTCTCCGTCCGTCCCTCCGTCCCTCCGTCTCTCCGTCCCTCCGTCCCTCCGTCCCTCCGTTCCTCCGTCCCTTCGTTCCTCCCTCCGTCTCTCCGTCCCTCCGTCCCTCCGTCTCCGTCCGTCCCTCCATCCCACCGTCCCTCCGTCCCTCCGTCTCTCCGTCTCTCCGTCCGTCCCTCCGTTCCTCCGTCCCTCCGTCTCTCCGTCCCTCCGTTTCTCCGTCTCTCCGTCTCTCCGTCCATCCCTCTGTCCCACCGTCCCTCCGTCCATCCCTCCGTCCCACCGTCCGTCCCTCCTTTCCTCCGTCTCTCCCTCCGTCCCTCCATCCCTCCGCCCGGCTTGGAGCAGCGCCTCCCGCCGCTTTTCTCTGCCACCTCCCTCCCCGATCCCCCCCAGCACCTTCTAGACGCTCCTGCCCGCCCTGGACCCCTGGACCCCTGGACCCCGGGGCCGAGCGCTCCGCCTGCCCGCCGTGTCCTGTAACTCACACACCCCGGGGAAGGGAGGAGCAGATCGGGAAACAGGCTCGGAGAGGCGCCGTCGCCGCGGGCAGCGGGGCCGCCTGCTTTTCCAGCGTGGGTGCTTTCTTTGCTGTTGGGGGGTGAGGTTCCTGATTTCTTTTTTTTTTTATCAGCAGCCCCCCACCCCCACCCCCAAGAGCTGGGAATGGGCCCGGGAGGAAGAAGGGACCTGCCGGGTTTTGGGGAGGTCACTTGCTCGTCCAGTCCGTCCCCCTTGCGGAGCCGGCCCTCTTGGAGCAGTTTCCTGTGCTGGCTGGCGCGCGGGCGCGCGGGCACGCAGGCTTGGGGACCTGGCCCGGCCACCTGTGCCTCTGAGGCTGGAACCACTTAAAATAGTGCCCTGCTTTCCTCTGGCCTTTATAAGTGGATGAAGAGGGGTCACCGGTCCAGGGAGAAGGTATCTCCAGGCCGAGGGAGCCACCGTTGTTGAAGTTGATTCACGGGAAATAACTCCCTGGACGCTTGGTTCCTTCGGTTGCTCATGTGGGCGCCGGTTCTTGGTGGCTTTATCTCCGTAAGCCTCTCCACCCAGTAAGGTGAGGTGACATCTGTCTGTGGCTCTGGCTGCCATAAAGAAACTCTACACCTTAGCTGGTTGTCTTGTTTCCTTGTCAGAGGCTCAGTGAAAGGAGGCCTCAGGCTTCCAGTGGGGATTCCGTGTGACAAGTGAGACATGGGTGCTTGTGACAGGTGTTTTGTTAAAATGATACTAAGCATTCTCTCTAGGGATAAACTTGCAGTTGTGGTCACTACCCAGAGATGCTTTTGGAAGAGTCGCTTTCATGAGGACGGCTCTTGTGTTCTGTCGCTGTCAGGGGACGCGAGCAACAGTGCTCTCTGTCTTGGCCTCCGCGGAGGAGTCACACATCCAGGAGGGGCTCATGCCCGAGAGGCGGGGACGTTTCGGCCACTTTTGGTTTTCCTCTGATCCAGTCGGTGCAGTTCCACCCTCTTGATCACCGCTGGACAGCCCTAGGCTAGAAGGCTGGGGGCTCCGTGGGCCCCTGGACTGTGAGAGCCAAGCACCTAGATGCTGTGTGTCCCGTCCCCCCCAAGTAAGGAAGCTTTCTGAGGGTGGCTTTTCAACCACATGGCCCGGCAGGCTCCCAGTGGGCTCCAGAGAAACCTGTGGTTTTAATGGAATACAATGGAACTAGATTGGCAGTGCAGAAGAACTGCAGGGACATGCGTGCCACCTGCCAGGCAGACAGGGGAGTCTGTCCCTGTGGCATTTATTCTAACTGATTTATGTGACTGTTATAATGTTATCTTATGACGGGGAACAGGAAATGAAAAGTGATTGATCCACAGATGGGGTTAATTAGACAGCCCATCTCGGTAAGGTAATTATTTTGTATCTGATATTTGGTATTCCAGCCAGTATTGAGATGTATCATTTGGGATTTGGGGGCAGTATCCTAACTTTAAATAGAGACTTTCTTCTGCTCGAAGTCTCTCCAGGTGTAGAGGAAACGCCCTTTCCAGGGGAGTTTCACACCCACAGAGCTGACATAAACCAGAGTCCTGGAACTGAGCCGTCAGAAAGTATTTCTGCCCGCCTACCCGCCAGAGGCCTTGGGTAGCGAAGGGAATTCTCACCTTGTGCACTTGAATGTTATCCTGATGCAGGAGTGAGACCGGGTGTCTGAGCTCCTGGTCCTCCTCCCAGGGGTCCCGGGTGCTCGCAAGCTGGTGTCCCCTTTTCCTCCTCCCGCCCCTCTCCTGGCTACATTGCTTTATTAAGGAGGGTTCATCTCTTCACTCTGAAAGATTAACGCTGTTGTGGCCAATACCTCTGGTTTTACACAAATGGGCCATCGCCATGGTGGTCTCTAGCTTCTGTCACCTGGGAGGACAGGAAGGGACAAAGACAGTCGTCTTGTTTGCGGTTCACAGGACCGTCATGGTTTTAAGAAAGTGACACCGCTGCGGTGTTTCTGTGTCTGGTGAACTTCCATGGCATTGCAGCAGGTGACTGGTGCCGGAGAGTACGGCTGGGGGCGTGTCTTAGGTCACGTGAGGGTGTACCTTCAAATGACCAGTTACACGAAGCGTCAGAGAAACTCCAACTCCGTTCAAGGGGAGAAGCTGGCTCAGTAGGTGACCGGGCTTCCCTGCCCCAGCCCTGGGCCTGGTGGGGCACCTGTGGCTGTACCAGGTTTGCTCCCCGCTCCTGCTCCTGCTCCCGCCGAGAACAGAGCAGATGCAACTGCCGGAGGTCGTGTGGGGACTCACGCGGGCACGTTTGCTCCGGGCACGCTGGGGACGTGCTGCAGAGCATGGTTTTTTTTCAGGAGCCAGTCTGAGGATCATTTTGGAGAATTGTGCCTCATCAACTGTCTTCTGAACTTGTCAAATCACAAGCCTGCACATTGGGAATGAGAGGAAGCACACCCAGTGTTTCTGGGAGCAGAGCCATTGTCGAGTTCTAGGGAAGGGGCGGCGGTCTCTGTGCTGTTGCGATGTTGGACTGTGTCTTACTCCGGGCTGACCCCCCCCCGCCAGCCAGTTGTATGGGCACGTATGACGTGAAGCCTCCATGATCCTCGGCCTGTTTCAGCGTTAGGTAACTGGAAATTCTAGTTCTTTAAATGCCAGGGCTGAGAGGTGAGGCACATGCTCAGGTTTTCTTCTTTCCTGGTAAGCGGTTGTGTGTGCTGCGCTCTGAGCCTCTGCACGGCCGAGGTGGCTGGCGAGGACCCTTCCTGTAGGGAAGGGCGCCAGGACCGCAGGGCTGCAGTGCATCCTGGGTGTTGCCGTGAGGACCCTGGGGCTGGGGCGCCTCCCTGATGTTGCTGCAGTTGCCCTGCAGCCTGGACAGGGCTCCCCTCCTCGGCTGCAGCCGCCAGGTGCTCAGAGCCCGGGGAGTGGGGCGTGGCTGTTTCCTGAGCCTCTTGCACCGTCTGACCAGGGAAGCAGCAGGGAGACACTCCCTCCGTGGTAGGAGCCAAGGGGTGTGGGCCTGGGCTGCGGAAACCTCTGTGGGTCTTACCTGGAGAGTTCAGGTGTGCCCACTCCGCTCAGCCCAGGCTCTGGTGGCCAGGTGGGTGCTGCTCATGTGTGGACGTGTCGTCCACACAGCGTGCTCCACCGTCTCCATGCCTGGCTCTCAGCGTTGGCTCGCTCCTCACAGAAGGCTGAACGGCTGGGCAGTCAGAGCCAAAGCCCGTCACTCAGGGACGGTGTGGACGCATGTCACGCAGACAGCGCGGCTGTGTCACAGGAGGCCCCATGGGGGTGATGAGCAGGGTCCCGCGGGGGATGGCAGGGACCTGGGTGCTGGCTGGAGGGTGTGTGTCAGGAACGTGCTGCTGGCTCTTTCCCACTCATGCTCAGACCTGTGGGTGAGGCTCCACCCTGTCCCGGCCCTCCACTGTGTTCCGGGGCCCTGGTCAGTGAGACGCCCTGTGTGTCCACTCTCAGCTCACGGAGAGCGCCCCAGTGGCACTGGTGGCGTTGGGGTCTCTGGCTCTTGCTTGGTGAGCCAGGGATGAGCGGACTCCGGGCTGTGGGGTTCTGCTGCCTCTCAGAGGCCCGTCCCCTGGAGCGCGCTCCCTGTGGACCAGCCCTCTCTCCCTGCCCTCTCTCGCTCCCTTCCTGTGCCGGAAAGAGAAACAAGGACAGATCATACTTAGATCTTCAGGTTTTCAGGACACAAGGGACCTGCTATTTTCATTTTTAAATTACTCTTCAGATTTTTCCAGACAAGAGGGAAGCAAATCGGGTTGCCACTAATTACCAGCAGGGTGTTTCCTGTCAAGCTGCAGCCCTAGCTCAGGAGTCCTCAGGGGCTGCTGGACAGATCGCTGGTCAGGGGGACTGGGCTGCGGCGTTTTCATCTGGCTTCTGTCATTGGCTGGGATTCTTTGAGTTCATTTATTACTTCATTTCTTAGGTAGTAAGAGCCATTAAATTCCTGCTGTGGCTTGGGTGCCAGGCTCTCTATCAGTAATGTTACCATTTACTTATTTTCTATCTCAAAATGTTTGATTTTTTTTCCCCAGTGTGCTCCTGGGAGCTTAGAAGACCCCAAAAGCGTCACCCATCACAAACTAATCCACGCTGCTTCAGAAAGGGTGCTGAGCGACACCAAGACCATCCTGGAAGAGAACGTCCAGGACCATGGTGAGAGCCTCGCGGGCAGGTGGCGGTGGGAGCGGCCAGCACAGAGGCCAGGCGCCCGTGCGGTCACTGTGCGGTCAGTGTGCTCCTGGGGTGCGAGCACAGGGCCGGGCCCTCCTGCCCGGGCTGAAGCCCAGCGTGTGCAACAAGAGCATCTGTGAGGACCGCAGTCACGGGCCCAGGCACGGCAGCGTCCGGCTCAGCAGACAGACGTGGACTGTCTGTAGTTCTGTCCAGAGCAGAAGGCAGGTCCCGTGTCAGGCTGCGGGCAGTGCTGACGGCTGTCTGGGCGTCCGGGAAGGCCTCTTCCTGCACAGGCGTCCCTCCAGTCAGTCTCTACTTTCTGTCCGGAGGCATTTGGGGAGGGAACCTTGGTATTCTCTCTCATTCAGAGGGTAGTTTTGATTCTGGATTCCCTTACGTAATCTGTTTTGAAAACACTGGACGTGTTTACAGGCCTCCACTGAGTGTGATGATCATGCTCAGAACCAGGTGGGAGCTGACCCCTGCTGTGGGCTGTGGCTAAACACACCTCCAGCCTCACAGCCTTCCAAGTGGTCCACGGACATGAGAACATCATGCAGGATTTCCACCAGTTTCTGCATGGCAGTCACAGCTGGGCTGGGTGGGCCTCCTGGGCCACCGGTCACCGTGGTGACCTGCAGAGGGTTCTCGCCGTGCCTGAAGCCTAGACGTGAGCCAGGGGCATGCAGACGTGAGAACAGGGAAGGAGGGTGTGCACAGACGCCCCGTTTCGGAGGCACCCCGAGGGAGCCCCAGCCTTCCTGTCCTTGGGCCATCGGCTATTTTGTGGACATAAAACATTAACCAGGTTGGGGGACATATTTTTTTCTAGATGTCTTGTTGTTGATAAAAAAGCGTGCTCCATCTCCACTCCCTAAGATGGCTGATGTCTCAGCAGAAGAGAAGGTGAGTCTCAAAGTTTGGAATTGGAGGTCTTTTGGGGTTTTTTTGTTGTTGTTTTTTTTGTATTTTTCTGAAGCTGGAAACGGGGAGAGACAGTCAGACAGACTCCCGCATGCGCCCGACAGGGATCCACCCGGCACGCCCACCAGGGGCGACGCTCTGCCCACCAGGGGGCGATGCTCTGCCCCTCCGGGGCGTCGCTCTGCCGAGACCAGTGCCACTCTAGCGCCTGGGGCAGAGGCCAAGGAGCCATCCCCAGCGCCCGGGCCATCTTTGCTCCAATGGAGCCTCGGCTGCGGGAGGGGAAGAGAGAGACAGAGAGGAAGGGGGGGGGGTGGAGAAGCAAATGGGCGCTTCTCCTATGCGCCCTGGCCGGGAATCGAACCCGGGTCCCCCCGCACGCCAGGCCGATGCTTTACCGCTGAGCCAACCGGCCAGGGCCAAGGAATTGGAGATCTTTGTTGGTAAAAGTCTCCCCCATTTAAGATTTTCAGAGACAAGCAATCTCTGTGCTAGTTGTTCACAGACCAGGCAATGTGGGCACGGGGGGTTTTCTGTCTGGGCCCAGCTGGGCGACCGAGGCCTGTCCTGGTTCTGGTCACATGGCCACTCTTGGGAAACCAGGCTCTGTCTAGGGCTGGAGCAGAGAGGAGCACGGGCGTTCTGGTCGGGTCTGCCTGTCGTGTCCCGAGCCTGTGCTGGCAGAAAGCTCAGGGTGTCGCTCAGAGCCGCCTCACAGAACAAGGAGTGGGTGTGCGGGGACAGCGAGGGGCACACAGGTCTGTCTTAAAGGGGCAGCCACATTCATTTCACTTTTCCTTCCTGATCTTCAGGTGCAAAGTTTCCTACTCCTGCTCTGAAGTGCCAGGGGGAGCATTCACCCAGAGAAGGCAGGCCCGACTGGGCGGGGCCTTGGGCCTAGTGGGCGGGGCGCTGCTCAGAGTCTGGGGATGGGAGGCGGTGAGGGAGGGGCACCTTTGGGCTTCTGCTGCCCTCTTATCTGCGGCCCCAGCTGGCCCCAGCGCAGGGGCGGAGCCCATCTCTGAAGGCAGACCTGGCCCTGCCTCGGCCTGCCCCAGGGGCCGCTCTGGGGAGCTTCCAGGAGGCTGCTCTCGGCCTCCACTGGGCTCTCTGTCCCTCGCGGCCCCCTTTTCCCCGCGCAGACATGCAGAGTGAATGTGGTGAGAGGTCAGTGTCTAGTTTTGTGAATTTTTATTAATTTTAACTGAAAGGACACGCGTTTAATTAATTTTTTTTGAGAAGGGAGAGAGAGAAAGAGAAGCATCAACTTATTCCACTTAGTTGTGCATCTACTGGTTGCTCCTCATACATGACCGGGCTCCCACCAGTGACCTCGGCACTCGGGGACGACGCTGTGTGCACTGCACCACCAGCCAGGGCTGACACGTGTCCTTCGAGACTCGGCTGGTATTGTCACTCTCCTAGGAGAGCGGGTGGCCTCCATCCCACCAGAGCCTCGTACCCTGTGGGCAGGCACCCTCTCAGGCCTTTTAGCTGTTTCTTAAATATCTCTGTTCCTGGTTTCTGAACGTTTGTCGTTTCTTGGAAGACCGAAGATCGGTGTCACACTAGCCTTTCTGACGATCTGGGTACCCCCCCCCCCCCGCCACCAGTGTTAGATGTGATGTTGGCTGAAGAAAAGTTGAGCGTTCCATCGGTGTTATTGTGTAAGTCTTGTTTCCTGCTCTGAGTAAAGCCTGCTAAGATTATCGTTTTTGTATCTTACTTTTTTCAACTTTTTACTTATTGATTTTAGAAAGAGGAAGGGAAAGAGAAAAAGAGGAACATCTGTTCCTGCATGTGCCCTGACCAGGGATTGAACCAGCAACCTCTGCACTTTGGGCCAGTGCTCTAGAGTCTAGACAACCAAACTGCCTGAGCAGGGTGCACAACTCCCTCTCTTCCTAGAGTCAGAAGTTGCCTCATTGTTTTGTTTGGTTTCTATAAGCTTATCACTGATTTTTTTCAAATTCTCTGCCACAATGGATAAACCCCTCTGAAAACGGGGTCCCAGGCACAAGGCCCTGCCAGTCCCCACTTCCCGGACACACCCTGCAGGTCCATCTGCTCCAGGAGCGTCCAGACCTGCTGTGCAGCCCGGGCTCCCTGCCCCGAACCGCTCTGGTGCCAGAGCGCTGTGTCCTCTAGGTCCGTGCATCCCACCTTGCCACAGGCTTCCTGGCTGAAACAGCACGGCTCCCAGGTGCTAGGTCAGCAGTCTGGGTGGCTCACTGGCCACCACTCGGGGTCCCCGGAGTACAGGTCCGGGGTCAGCAGGTCAGCGGTCCTCCCTGCCCCAAACCGCTCCAGTGCCAGGGCGCTGTGTCCTCCAGGTCCGTGCACCAGGGCGCTGTGTCCTCCAGGTCCGTGCACCAGGGCGCTGTGTCCTCCAGGTCCGTGCACCAGGGCGCTGTGTCCTCCAGGTCCGTGCACCAGGGCGCTGTGTCCTCTAGGTCTGCACCAGGGCGCTGTGTCCTCCAGGTCCGTGCACCAGGGCGCTGTGTCCTCCAGGTGTGTGCACCAGGGCGCTGTGTCCTCTAGGTCTGCACCAGGGCGCTGTGTCCTCCAGGTCCGCGCACCAGGGCGCTGTGTCCTCCAGGTCCGCGCACCAGGGCGCTGTGTCCTCCAGGTCCGCGCACCAGGGCGCTGTGTCCTCCAGGTCTGTGCACCAGGGTGCTGTGCACCAGGGCGCTGTGTCCTCCAGGTCCGTGCACCAGGGCGCTGTGTCCTCTAGGTCCGTGCACCAGGGCGCTGTGTCCCCCAGGTCTGTGCACCAGGGCGCTGTGTCCTCTAGGTCTGCACCAGGGCACTGTGTCCTCCAGGTCCGCGCACCAGGGCGCTGTGTCCTCCAGGTCCGCGCACCAGGGCGCTGTGTCCTCCAGGTCCGCGCACCAGGGCGCTGTGTCCTCTAGGTCCGTGCACCCCACCTTGCCACAGGCTTCCTGGCTGAAACAGCACGGCTCCCAGGTGCTAGGTCAGCAGTCTGGGTGGCTCACTGGCCTCCACTCGGGGTCCCCAGAGTACAGGTCCGGGGTCAGCAGGTCAGCGGTCCTCCCTGGAGGCTCCAGGAAGGGTCTACTTGGGCTTTTCCAGGTGGTTGGCAGAACGTGGTTCCCACAGTTGTGGGCTGAGGTCTGGACTCTTTCTGGAGCGGCCGTGCCCCTTGCCACGTGGCCCCTGGACCTGCAGGGCTGGCAGCAGAACCTCCTGTGTGAGTCCCTCTGCCAGGAGGGCCAGTGTGGTCAAGACAGGCCCAGCCAGAGGCACCTCTACTCGGAGCGGGCTGTGCTGTGTGACATGGGTCCGTCCTGCTCACGTCTCCTGTTCCTCCGGGCGTGCACAGAGCCCTCCCCGTGCACGCAGCTCCCAGAGAGAATGACTTGGTCCTGGGTCAGCCCTCTGACAGGTCCTGCCATCTGTGCTCCCTTGTTCCCTTCTGACTGGTTACGTTTCTACGTAGAGGAAACAAGAACAGAAAGCCCCGGACAGAGACGCCATAGTCCGAGCCACCGCCAGCCTGCCCTCGTGCAACATGGACCGGGCCGTGGTACAGACCAGCATGAGAGACGTGAGTGTGGCCGGAGGCCCCGCTGCGGCCGGCACTGTGGTGGGGGCACTGTGTGGGGCTGTCCCCAGAGGGGATGGGCAGAGGTTCTCACAGGCACTGGGGAGGCTCGGTGAAAGAGGTGCTGGAACCCTGTCCTTTCTGCAACTTTAAATCTCAAGTTGTTTTTTAAGTAAAAAAATATAGGCCCTGGCCGGTTGGCTCAGTGGTAGAGCGTCAGCCTGGCATGCAGGAGTCCCGGGTTTGATTCCTGGCCAGGGCACACAGGAGAAGCACCCATCTGCTTCTCCCCCCTCTCCTTTCTCTCTGTCTCTCTCTTCCCCTCCCGCAGCCAAGGCTCCATTGGAGCAAAGTTGGCCTGGGCGCTGGGGATGGCTCCATGGCCTCTGCCTCAGGCGCTAGAATGGCTCTGGTCACGACAGAGCGACGCCCCTCGTGGGCAGAGCATCGCCCCCTGGTGGGCGTGCCGGGTGGATCCCGGTCGGG
Source organism: Saccopteryx bilineata (assembly GCF_036850765.1). Lineage (NCBI taxonomy): Eukaryota > Metazoa > Chordata > Mammalia > Chiroptera > Emballonuridae > Saccopteryx > Saccopteryx bilineata. The sequence goes on along the minus strand of NC_089491.1, from coordinate 1,377,135 downwards.
CGCATGTGGGAGTCTGTCTGACTGCCTCCCCGTTTCCAATTTCAGGGGGGAGAAATATATATAGATATATAGATATATCTATATATATGTAAATAAAAGACCGTGAAGGCAGGACTGGAAGGGTAGGTGCTTCCGGAAACGCCTGCGTTCTCTCCTGAGTTGGGCAGAACCGTGGGTGGAGGCCTGACGGGGTCTCGGTTGCCCAGCTGTGCAGAGTTGTCAGTGTGGAGCAGAGGTTCCCGTGCCCAGGGACCCGCCTTGCCCAGCTGTGCAGAGTTGTCAGTGTGGAGCAGAGGTTCCCGTGCCCCAGGGACCCGCCAGAGAGGGGGTGCCCACCTTTGTCGATCCCCACCTAGTCTGAGAGCCACGGACGCTCCCGGGGAGCAGCGGGCCTCTCTCGGGGTCTCTCCAGAGAGCTGCGTGCAGAGCAGGCCCTGAGCTCTGGCCTGTACGTCTGCTCGCGTGGTGTCTCCCACGGCGGCCGAGGCTGGTGGTGCGACGGGCAGCTGACTCCCAGTCTCCTGCACGGTACGGGGCCAGTCCAGGGCTGTTCTGACTTCGTCCCCAGCAGCCTCTCCTCCCATGTCAAGAAGCTGGACTGGCTGCAGGGACAGTGCTTGTATTGGTCACCCTGCAGCCAGCGAGAAGGAGAGACTGTCTGGAGCCCGTGGTCAGCCTGTCATCTTCAGCTGTCCGCCTCCTCAGCCAGGCTGAGGGATGTCCCCCGTGTTCTGTGTCACCAGCCCTGTGCCCACGCCCCTTCCCCTCCTTTCCTGAGCGGTGTGTTTGTGCCCTCTCGCCCCCTCTCGCCCCCTCTCGCCTGCGTCATCCTCGGTCGCTCCTGACGTCCCTGAGTGAAGAGCAGCACAATTGGACTCGCAGATTTGGGGCCGAAAGGGGGGTGTGGCTGCAAGTGCCAGTGGCCTTACTGGGCATTTGTGACGTGAGGCCCTTTCTCCTTCCCTGCAGTTCCAGACGGAGCTCCGGAAGATCCTGCTGTCCCTCATCGAGGTGGCCCAGAAGCTGTTAGCCCTGAGTCCCGGCGCTGTGGAGTTGTTCACGAAGGCCAATGGTACGCGTGCATGAGCCTGGGAGTGGCAGGATCCCGCCCCCCGTGTCTGGGTGTCCACCCTCCGCGGCCCTAACCCGGAACAGTCCAGGCTGTGTGTCTCTGCGCTCAGTTGATGCAGCGAGCGAGCTGTTACCCTGTTTCCTGTTCGTGAGAGCTGACGGCCGTGCCTCAGAGTTTCTGGGGTTCAGCGGTCACCACAAGCGTTTGGTGCTCAGACGAGGCCCCGGAGCTGCCAGGGGCCCGGGAAGCACCGCGCAGGGGCCTGTGGGGGCCTCAGCAGCCCTTGTCTCCCCCGCAGCGATGCTGGACGAGGACGAGGAGGAGCGCGTGGATGAGACAGCCCTGCGGCAGCTCACGGAGATGGGCTTCCCCGAGACCAGGGCCGTGAAGGCACTGCGGCTGAACCAGTACGTCGGCCACCTCCTGCCCCGGTGCAGGCCCTGGGGCTGGGCTCCGGGGTCCCTCTCCCCACTACCACAGTCACGTCCCTCCACCCCACGTCCCCTTGCTGGGCAGTTTGTGGTGTGTCAGTAATCTTAAAGGGATGCTTGTAATTCAAGTCCCGGCCGTAACCGGACCAGGCAGCTCAGTGTCCAGGACACTGAGATCGGCTGGCTCTGGCTGGGGCGGGATGGAGTGCTGGCCGTGCACATTCTTGCAGGCTGCTGCTCTGCGAGACTCGGAATGAAGCCCGTTCCTAGCAGGGGTGCTGACGCCCAGAGGTGGGCGCATGTTCTCGTAACAGCCTCCTGTGTTAGTTACTCGTCTCTGTGACGACGTTCAGACCAGAGACCGCCTGTCGGCCGAAGGTGGGCAACGGCCACGTTCTGTTTTGCGTTGGTCCTGAACTCTCACGTGTCCCTTGCTGTCGTTCCCTTTGTGAGGAAGTGAGTTTCTGTGTTCTGGCCCTGGCCTTGGGGAAGTTTGGGGCAAGGGCCAGAGTGTCATATGCAGCCATGTGCGGGGTCAACCGCTCATGCTAGAGAATCCATTAAAATTGCAGGGGCTTTTCTGGGGGTGTCGGGAATAAAAGGCCCTTGGTGATGGCCTGGGGGTGCTGGAACATCTCTCGTTACCTTTCAGCATGTCAGTGCCTCAGGCCATGGAGTGGCTGATTGAGCACGCAGACGACCCCACCATAGACACACCGCTTCCCGGTCAGCCTTCGGTGGACGTGGGGGGTGCCGAGGCTTCTGCCGAGGCGGCTGCTGGCTCCAGCGAAGGTGACGAGGAGGCCAGAGACGAGCTGACGGAGATCTTCAAGAAGATCCGGAGGAAAAGGGAGTTCCGGGCCGACTCTCGGGTACGTGTCACGGGCGTGGGTCCTGCCAGGTAGGCCCGCTGTTTCCCCACGGCGGCTGCAGTGCCCGGGCCACGTCACTGACCCTGAGCTGAACCGGCCAGCTCTGGAGAAGGTAAAGCTGGGTCAGGCCTGGGGGTTCCTCTCGCTCGAATCCAGGTGGCTTAGTTTGCTCTGAGCAGTTGGTCACACATCTGAAGGCCTCGTAGATTCTTGTGTTACAGGTGCCCGAGAGCCGTGGAGGTTGATGGGCGAGGCCGGGATCCCACACTGCGTGGGATTGCCTCGTGGGGGGCGGGCGCGGGGTCTGCTGCAGGATGGCCCTGAGGTCCAGGACCCGTCTGGCTGTGCGTGGCAGCTCTTGCTGTCACCCCATTTCTAACGCTCTTGTGCTCCTCCTGTTGTTCCCGGCCCTGCTTCTTTCTGAGGCTTCTGTTCTCCCCGGGCACTGGGCCCCTGAAGCCTGGCTCCTCTCACACGGTGGGTGTCAGCTCCTGTCCTCGAGTCCAGCCCTGCTGGGAGCAGCCCTGTGAGGCTCCACTGCAGTCCGCCTGTGGCTTGTGTTTCTGTGGGAGTCCCGCATGGCCCGCTTGTTCATACAGGTCTTCCGGGCGGGGCCCCTGGATCACAATGTGATCTGGCCCCTGCTCTGGGGCGGCCTCTCCCCTGCAGAGGCACATGCTGTGTCCAGCTCCTCTTCCCTCCCACTAGCTCAGCTGGAGCCCCCTGGTCAAGGCACGTACGAGAAAGTAATCAATGGTCTATGGCCATACCACCCTGAATGTGCCCGAACTCATCTGATCTCAGAGAAAGCAATCAATGAACTAAGGAGCAGCAACTGCGAGTTGATGCTTCTCTTCTCTTTCTCTCTCTTCCTGTCTGTCTGTACCTGTCTGCCCCCCCCACTCACTAATAAAATAAAATAAAAAATAAAACATGGCGTGGCCCGTGTCAACGCAGTGGATAGAGCGCCAACCTGGAACGTAGAGGTCGCTGTTTTGAAACGCTGGGCTTGCCCGGTCAAGGCACATACAAAAAGCAACTACGAGTTGATGCTTCCTGCCCCTTCCCCGACCTTCCTCTCTTTCCCTCTGTCTAAAATCAATAAATCTTTTAAAATACAGTGGTACCTTGAGATACAAATTTCATCTGTTTTGTAACCGAGCTCGTAAGTCAGTCAACTTGTATATCAAACTGCTGATACTGGACCCGTGCGCCAACGCGCCAACTAGCAGCAACTTCCTGAATCATGACTCGTATCTTGGAATTTTGCTCAGATCTTGAACAAAAATATGGACCGAGTCGCAGCTCGTATCTTAAAAAATTCGTATGTTGGTCTGTTCGTATCTCAAGGTGCCACGTATGTGAGTTTAAAGACAGGAAAAACAGGGCCCTGGCCAGTTGGCTCAGTGGTAGAGTGTCGGCCTGATGTGCAGGAGTCCTGGGTTCGATTCCCAGCCAGGGCACACAGGAGAAGCGCCCATCTGCTTCTCTACCCCTCCCCCTCTCCCTCCTCTCTGTCTCTCTCTTCCCCTCCTGCAGCCAAGGCTCCATTGGAGCAAAGTTGGCCTGGGCCCTGAGGATGGCTCTGTGGCCTCTGCCTCAGGCACTAGAATGGCTAGGGTTGCAATGGAGCAACACCCCAGATGGGCAGAGCATCGCCCCCTGGTGGCATGCTGGGTGGATACCGGTTGGGCACATGCGGGAGTCTGTCTGACTGCCTCCGTTTCCAGCTTCAGAAAAAAACAAACAAAAAAACCCCAGGAAAAACGTGAAGAAATCCCCTATTTTCCACAAGTTACTATGCCGTTTTGTCTGCACCAACGTTGGGTTTGCTCACGTGACCTTTCACTAGTATTGCCCCTGCTGGACGGCAGGCCCTGGGTGAGCTGTGCAGGCCGTGGAGAAGGTCTGTCCGCACGGCCTCGGGGATGGGAAGGCGTCTGGCTGCCTCTGGCCCCATGGTGAGCAGCGTCCCTGCCCCGTCCTCGCTGGTCTGGTCCTGCCCGGGGCAGACGCCCTGCACCTCCCTGGCTGTAGTCCCTGCGCGGTCCTGACGCCCGTGAGGAGACTGAGATAGGTCCCCCTGGGGTGCGGGCTGGCTCTCGGGTCCCAGCCCGGCGTCAGGGAGCCTGTGCTTTCTCCTCCAGGCTGTCATTTCTCTGATGGAGATGGGGTTTGACGAGAAGGAGGTCATAGACGCCCTGAAAGTGAACAACAACCAGCAGAATGCCGCTGTGAGTACCAAGCAGGCCGCCGCCTGGACCGCCACGCTGTGCCTGCCCCGTGGTGGGTGGCCGTCTCTGAGGGTGACGCACAGGCGGCTGTGGTATTGCTTTTGAAGCAAAACACAGGGTAGAGGGTTCAAGTTGTATAAAACTTGAAATACTGAGGGGATTCAGGGCTCTGCCTTCCTAAAAAAGTGCGTGTTCTCCGAGTGTGACCAGCGATGGTCAGCCTCCCTGTCTCATGGCACACGTAAACTAGTTACTAAAATTCTACGGCGTGACAGAATAGAGACCTTTTTGCTGATCTGATAAAAAAAGATATAGTTTTGATTCCTTCACACTGGATGGCTATTACTGTGTTGTCTGTCACCATTTTCCATTGGACAATCTAAGGGAAAAGAGGTCAGTGCCCCCAGTTAAATACTGCACGTTTTAGCACTTTCTGTGGCACATGTTTAAGAATTGCTGCATCAGACGAGTTCTGAGGTCCAGTCCTGTTCTGTGACCCCGCACACCGGCTGCTGTTGGCACTACCTGGGGGCTGTGCTCAGTGGAGGGCCGGTGACGTCCCTTCTGGGTGACAAGAGCTGGCGGTCACACGAATAAGACCGTGTGGCTTTGCTTCAGACCTGTGTGGACTCACTGGTGAGCTGCATGGCCCTCTCGCGCCAGGGCTGCATCCCTGGACAAAGCCAGTGGCCCATGTGTTTCTTACTTCCCAGACTCCCAGCACTCTGGGCGGCTGCACGGGCACCCCGGGGTCACTGAACCCCTGGGGTGCCCGCGCAGCTGCAGCTGAGCCACAGACTGGGAGGCCAGGGGGCATTTGCTTCCTCAGCGGCCTGTCCTGTCGCGCAGCCTGTCTGCCGGCTTGCCGTCACGTAGAGGTCGCTCCCCGGTAGCGCGGTGCTGCATTAGGTGGTGGTGGTGGGTCCAGAGCAGCTGACGGCGCCTGTTCGTGCCTTGCAGTGTGAGTGGCTGCTGGGGGACCGGAAGCCCTCCCCAGAGGAGCTGGACAAGGGCATCGACCCCGACAGCCCCCTCTTCCAAGCCATCCTGGATAACCCCATCGTGCAGCTGGGCCTCACCAACCCCAAGACACTACTAGGTACCTGAGCCTGCTTCCTGCTGGGGGCGGGGCGGGGCGGGGCGAGGGGAGGCGGGGCGGGGCGAGGGGAGGCGGGGCGGGGCGGGGCGGGCTGCCCGGAGAGCGTGCTGTCCCAGAGCGATAGGCGCTGGCGCACGCCTGCTGCCTGCGAGCCCAGCCGACTCTGTGCCCTTGAGCCTCCTCCGCGGGGCTCCTGCCCGAGTCCCTGCAGGGCTGGAAGTCAGGTTCTGCTGGCAAAGATTATGATTCTTGGGTATGTGTCTGCTGGCGAAGGGCGGGCTCCTGCGCAGGGATCCACGCGCTCTGAAAAACCAGATAGAGGGGTTAGTCGGGTAACGGGCTGGCCACACCCTGCGGCCACACCCCACGGGCCACACCCGTCACTGGAGGCTTTTTTGAGTCGGCTTTTCCTGACAGTGAGGGACTTTGGCATTTTTTTTTTTTTTTTTTGTATTTTTCTGAAGTTGGAAACAGAGAGGCAGTCAGACTCCCGCATGCGCCCGACTGGGATCCACCTGGCATGCCCACCAAGGGGCAATGCTCTGCCCATCTGGGGCGATGCTCTGCCCATCTGGGACATTGCTCTGTTGCGACCAGAGCCATTCTAGCGCCTGAGGCAGAGGCCACAGAGCCATCCCCAGCGTCCTGGCCAACCTTGCTTCAATGGAGCCTTGGCTGTGGGAGGGGAAGAGAGAGACAGAGAGGAAGGAGAGGGGGAGGGGTGGAGAAGCAGATGGGCGCTTCTCCTGTGTGCCCTGGCCGGGAATCGAACCTGGGACTCCTGCACGCCAGGCTGACGCTCTACCACTGAGCAAACTGGCCAGAGCCACTTTGGCATTTTTTTGCTTGCAAAATATACGTACAGAAGTATATAATGTATGTACAGTTTTGATAACTTGAAGGAATAATAGTAAAACTTACAAGCATGCACCTACCATTGGTGTACAAATGGAACTACTTTAAAAAGCCAGGACCATTCCAGGCCCTCCGGAGCTTCTGGCGCCCTGACCGTCCTCTCTCCACAGTGCCCAGATCCCGAGTGTCCCTCTTCCTCTCTGTCCTGGGGGTGTTGCCCCATGCAGGTCCTCTCTGTCTGAGGAGAGCCCCGTCTGGCAGGCCCTGTGACCGTTTGCCTCCCTCCAGCGTGCTGGGAAGGCCTCCCCGAGCAGCTGCGCCCTGGCCGCGCTGTGCCACTGGCCGGGGCGCTCACGCTGCTCCCTCACACTCACTGGGGCTTGGTGGCCCTCACGCCCGCCCCTGGGCACACACGCGGGTCGCGTCGAGCAGGGCCGCAGGGCCGCAGGGCCAGGCGGGTCTGTGCGGCCTGTGTTCTGGGAGGGGAGAGGAGGCGCTCAGAGCCCTGCCTCTGCCAGGCGGCAGCCCTGGCACGTGGGTGAGGGCACGCGCTGCTTGGCAGGTGCAGGGGTGTGTGTCTCTGCCATCTCCGGGCTTCAGAGCTCCAGGACCTCAGCTCTGGAAGACCTTCGGCTCGTCTTGCAGCCTCGCCTCCATCAGGCTGTTGTCCTCCCTCGTTCAGTGAGCCCCTCCCCCTCGTGCGGGGCACGCGGCTCCTTCCCCGTGTCTGCACTGTGAGTACGGTGCCAGCCTCTGACCTCTCAACTCAGTGGGCAGAAGTCCTGTGTCTTGTTTATCACACGGACCCTGCAGTGGAAACCCTGCCGTCCCAGGGGCAGGACGGTGCGTGTGTGTCCCAGGGGCAGAACGGCGTGCGTGTCCCAGGGGCAGGACGGCGTGCGTGTCCCAGGGGGCAGGACGGCGCGCGTGTCCCAGGGGCAGAACGGCGCGCGTGTCCCAGGGGTCAGGACGGCGCGTGTGTCCCAGGGGTCAGGACGGCGCGCGTGTCCCAAGGGCAGGACGGTGCGTGTGTCCCAGGGGCAGGACGGTGCGTGTGTGTTCCCAGGGGCAGGACGGTGCGTGTGTGTTCCCAGGGGCAGGACGGTGCGTGTGTCCCAGGGGCAGGACGGTGCGTGTGTGTTCCCAGGGGCAGGACGGTGCGTGTGTCCCAGGGGCAGGACGGTGCGTGTGTCCCAGGGGCAGGACGGTGCGTGTGTGTCCCAGGGGCAGGACGGTGCGTGTGTGTTCCCAGGGGCAGGACGGTGCGTGTGTGTTCCCAGGGGCAGGACGGTGCGTGTGTCCCAGGGGCAGGACGGTGCGTGTGTCCCAGGGGCAGGACGGTGCGTGTGTGTCCCAGGGGCAGGACGGTGCGTGTGTGTCCCAGGGGCAGGACGGTGCGTGTGTGTTCCCAGGGGCAGGACGGAGCGTGTGTCCCAGGGGCAGGACGGAGCGTGTGTCCCAGGGGCAGGACGGAGCGTGTGTCCCAGGGGCAGGACGGAGCGTGTGTCCCAGGGGCAGGACGGAGCGTGTGTCCCAGGGGCAGGACGGAGCGTGTGTTCCCAGGGGCAGGACGGTGCGTGTGTCCCAGGGGCAGGACGGTGTGTGTGTCCCAGGGGCAGGACGGTGTGTGTGTCCCAGGGGCAGGACGGTGCGTGTGGGTCCCAGGGGCAGGACGGTGCGTGTGTGTTCCCAGGGGCAGGACGGAGCGTGTGTCCCAGGGGCAGGACGGTGTGTGTGTCCCAGGGGCAGGCAGTGAGGCCGGGGCCTCTTTCACTCAGCATGTGTCTGCTGCTGAGTGCACTTCCTGCTCTGTGCTGGCCCCTGTCCCACTGGCGGGTCCTCCGTGCCCTCTCCTCTCTGACCACCGCCTGGGCTCTGCCCACAGCCTCTTCGGAAGGCTTGTCCTTGGGCGCTCTGTCACGGAGGCTGTGACAGCTGTCGGTCTGTTTTAATTCTGAAGACGTGTTTGGTCCCTTGAGGAAGTTCCCTTTCCCTGCAGTGTGGCCGCTGCGTTCTGAGTCTTGTTACTGCGCTTCCCATCCGAGGCTATCGCTTTGTGGGGCTCTGCGTCAGTGGACCTGAGCCAGGGCTTTGTCACCTGTGGTGGCACAGCAGGGCCTTCCAGGCCTGTGGCTGTCACCTCCTGGAGGGCTGCCTGCGTCAGCCCCCCCCCCCCCGCCCACACCCCCTGTGGTCTCGGAACCCCCAGTGAGAAGGTCTGCTCTGAGGTCACACATTTCCCTCCAGCTCCTGCCCAGACTCGTCTGATACCTTGTTAAAGTGACCATTATCATTTTAAATGAAGTGAAATGTTCACAATAGGAAATTTGGAAATGCCGGAAAGAGCAAGGCCGCAAGGAGACACAGCCTCTGCCCTGCCGGGTCCCGAGGTCTGTGTGGCCCGTGTTCAGGGGCAGCACAGCCCAGTGCTCACGATGCTTCTGTTCCCAGCACGTTGGTGCCTCTCCCCGGTCCTCACCGCTCTGAAAGCAGGAGTTTGCAGTGGGTGCGAGCATCGTGTGCCCTGAGGACCCCCACAGCATTCTGTCCTCGTGCCACATGGCATGTCCTGCTGTCCTTGTCACAGCAAGTCGAGTACGTCTGTGCTGGCCACTGTGAAGAGTGGCTCAGGTCCACTGACACGGAGCCCACAAAGGGACAGCCTTGGACGGAAGAGCAGTCATGGTGACGCACAGTCAGGACTCAACACCCAGCGGCCACACTGCAGGGAAAGGGAACTTCCTCAAGGGACCAAACACGTCTTCAGAATTAAAACAGACCGACAGCTGTCACAACCTCCGTGGCAGAGCGCCCAAGGACAAGCCTTCCGAAGAGGCTGTGGGCAGAGGCCAGGTGGTGGGCAGAGGGGAGAGGGCACAGAGGACCCACCAGGGTGGCCGCTGGCACTTCTCGGTCATACCTGCCTATATGCCTCGGTCATACCGGGCCTACTGTGTGAATGAATGTCTCCTCTGTCACAGGTGCAGACTCTAGATTTGCACTCTGAATGTGTGTGGCGCGTTCTTGAAATCCACAACATACGGCGCGCAGAGGAAGCCCTTCCTCGGGCGAAGGCTCACCCCTGTGGTTTTTCACGTTGATCTGTTCTGTCTTTCTGCTCAGCTCTCTCCCTGCCTGGGCCTCTTCTGCTGTTTGCTGGAGCAAGTGGGACTCGTTCCGGCCGAGTCCGGAGCTGGCCTCTCACCTCGCAGTGTCCGCGCTGTCGCCACTCTTTTTTTTTTTTTTTTTTTTCTGAAGCTGGAAACAGGGAGATACAGACAGACTCCCACATGCGCCCGACCGGGATCCACCCGGCACACCCACCAGGGGGCGACGCTCTGCCCATCCTGGGCGTCGCCATGTTGCGACCAGAGCCACTCTAGCGCCTGGGGCAGAGGCCAAGGAGCCATCCCCAGCGCCCGGGCCATCTTTGCTCCAATGGAGCCTTGGCTGCGGGAGGGGAAGAGAGAGACAGAGAGGAAGGCGCGGCGGAGGGGTGGAGAAGCAAATGGGCGCTTCTCCTATGTGCCCTGGTCAGGAATCGAACCCAGGACTTCTGCACGCCAGGCCGACGCTCTACCTCTGAGCCAACCGGCCAGGGCCTGTTGCCACTCTTTATACGGCACTCTCCTGGTGCCACACTGTCTCTCTAGGTCCTCTAGCTAGCTGATACTTTCAACCGGTTTCCAGGGAGCTTTCATCAGGAGAACCCCGGCTGATTGTTCTCAGGCTGGGAGGGTTCTCAGGTCATAAGCAGAAGGGGCCGCGGTCCCATGAGACCCTGACCATCTGGGAACTTCTTGAGGACATGCCTCCCATGGGGCCTGTGAACAGGGGCCCTAGGCCCTGGGCGGTGGGGCGTGTGCTGAGCGACGGCATCTGGGAGACCCAACCGTCCTGTTAGCCAGCGCTGCCATGGGTGGTTTTTGGGAAAACAAGTTCAGAAAACCAGGGTTTTCATTTTAAAGAGCTGCCCAGTTACATTTTTAATGTGCTGTTTTTTTTTAAAGGTTTTATTTATTGATTTGAGAGAGAGAGAACGAGGAAACGAGATCATAGTTGCTTCACTTTAGTAATTCACTGATTGCTTCTTGTAGGTGCCTTGGGGTTTCAAACCAGCAACCTCAGCATTCCAGGTCGACACTCTATCCACTGCACCACCACAGGCCAGGCTGTGTGCTTTGTCCTTAAAGTCATGCTCTTAAGAGCAATTTGAGTTTTCCTATTAGATGTATTTGCGGCAATATCTTTATATGTTAGGCTTTTCCACATCTCATTACTTTGTCAGGCGGGATTGGAAGTGGAATGACGACGTCACAGGCCCTGCTTTTTATTTTCAATTGTTCAGGGAAGGAGAGGGGGGAGAGAGAAGCAGCCATTTGTTGTTTCGTTTAGTAGTTCCATTTAGTTGTGCGCTCATTGGTGGTTTCTTGTACATGTCCTGACAGGAGGTCGAACCGGTGACCTCTGGCATGTCAGGTCGACATTCTACCCACTGAGCCACCCTGCTGGGGCTGGCCTGGCTTTTCTTTTTCTTTTTTAAAATTTATTAGTTGACTTTAGAGAGAAAGGAAGGGACAGAGACAGAAACACTGATTTGCTTCTGTTTGTTCTGTTCGTGTCCTGACCCAGAGTCAGACTGTCAGCCTTTGCATATGAGGGTGGCGCTCTGACCAGTAACCAGCCGAGCCAGCCAGCCAGGGCCGCCCTGACTATTTTTAAGATTCCCGATAGCTGTTGCCAGATTCCTTTCCGCAAGCGGTGTGCATACACGTGTGGTGTGCGTGTGCACGTGCATGTGTGTGATCTGTGCAAGTGCACGGGGGTGCCGTTGCTCAGGCACCTGCTCTGCTCTCCCTCCAGCGTTTGAGGACATGCTCGAGAACCCACTGAACAGCACCCAGTGGATGAATGACCCGGAGACGGGGCCGGTCATGCTGCAGATCTCCAGGATCTTCCAGACCCTGAACCGCACGTAGGCGGCTCCTGCCCTCTCCACTGCCCCGGCGGCCAGCCGGGAGGGGGCCGTCCTGGATGGGCCCTCTTAATTCTCAGCCAGCATGAAGACACCCGGCTCCGCTGGGCTGAGGAGGGGACAGGGGCCGGGGCGGGAGGGGACCCAGCCTGGAGCCCACCCGTTAGCCCGGCCCCGATTGTCCTGCTTCGGTCTTACTGCTTAGACTCTCCTGTGCCACGGTGCGCCACGGCCCAGCCTCACCAGTGTTTACAAACAGGTGGTGTGGGGAGGGCCGCCCCCCAGCGGTTCTCTGGGCTCTTGCGATGCTACTTGAACGGACATAGGCACTGCTTGTAGAATCACCTGCTGTTGGGCGGAGGGCATGCTGCAGTCCACAGCGTCCACCTCAAGCACACTCAAATAGAGGACTCGGAGACAACTCTGCTTCCAGAATAAACCCCTTTCCTGTCTCCTCTGGCGCTGTGATGATTCTAGCGCCAGCAAAGCAGCATGTTTGCGTTCTTGGTAAAGTTAGCAGCACACCACTCCCTGGGCCACTGGCCGCGCCTCTTCAATGTTGGGTTGGCAGAATCTCGTGTTTTCGTTGGCGCTGAGGGACCAGCGGTCACTGGAGCCGGGTGCACCATCCCGGGTCTCCAATGGCAGGGCTGGAGCACCACCAGGCTGCCCCGCCCTGCCTCTGGCTGCAGTTTAAAAAAAGCTACCCAGAATGTAATGTAGAATGAGAAAGCAAGTCTCTTTTTTTTTTTTGAACTCTGCTCATTATCACTTAAAGCAGTTGGTTGTTAGACATGTATTTTTTTTTTTTTTTTTAAACTTCTCTCTGGCCTGACCTGTGGTGGCGCAGTGGATAAAGCATCGACCTGGAAATGCTGAGGTCGCTGGTTCAAAACCCTGGGCTTGCCTGGTCAAGGCACATATGGGAGTTGATGCTTCCGGCTCCTCCCCCCCCCTTCTCTCTCTCTGTTTTCTCTCCTCTCTCTCCTCTAAAAAAAAAAAAAAAAAAATGAATAAATAAACTTCTCTCTGGAAGCAGCCCCACCCTGCCTGACCCGCGCCTGGGCTTGCTGGGCCGTGAGCAGGTGTGGGGACCACAGGGAGCCTGAGTCTCGCCATCTCAGCTGAAGGAGGATTGGGAGGAAGATGTTCTTTTCACTGATAACTTTCTTCCATTGTTCTTGAGATTCAAATGGAAAACTTCCGACAGAGATACTGAAATAATTTTTAAAGGTCATGACTCTCCCATCTCCTATGAGGCCGTGGTAATCTGGACGCTGTTATCTGCTTGTTTCTTTGCGTGTCTTCTTCAGGGCCCTGCCCTGCTGGGGTGCGCCACTCCCCAAAGGCCTGGGGGGTGAGGGGGGCCTGAGGGGCTGAGCGTCTCTCAGACTCAGAGAGAAGCGAGGCTGGTGGGGGGCGGGGCAGCGTGCGGACGCAGGGGCTGGCCTGGTCTCAGCGAGATGGCCGACCTCGGCTCTCATATGACACTGTCGGAGCAGCTGTTGTCTTTGGCTGAAGAACTCCCGTACCTCTCACACACCTGGACACGGAGCAGAAGTTTCTGGCCTTGGTGGCCAGCCCCCCTCCAGACGGCCCCCCAGCAGCCCCCCACTTCTGGTGCTGGGCCAGCGCCAACGGGAGCCGCCAGTTGGCACTCAGACCTGGATCCACTCCCTGTCGCCTCCATGTTGCCATCTGCCATACTCGAAGTGGCAGTGGGTGACAGCGGGGTTTGAGGCCTGGTGGCCGTCGGAATGTCCCCCCGAGTGGCCCTCCCTACATACCCTGTCCCCATGAGAACTGAGGGGCTAGTTAGGGTCGTATGGGCCCCAAAGAAGTGGGGAGCATCTGCTGCAGTCGACAGAGATACAGCCCCCATGGGTGTATCTGCAGAATTCATCCTTTTCGAGAGCATTTTGCCTCCAAAATTCAGATGGTCCCAAACAAAGGGCTGTAGCAAGCAATTCTGCCCTGGTCACTTGTGTTCCAGGGCAGCTTAGTGTGAGAGACGTGGTAATCTGGCCAGAGTCGGTGTTCCAGAAAGTACTGGCCCTGACCACAGGGCTGGGAGACCCCAGCATTGGGCTTGGGGTGACGGGGACTTGGCACACATGCTGACATCCATGCCAAGGCACCCTGCCCACCCACCCCGTCCTGCCACGAGGGCTGGGGTCCAGGGCCAGCACGGGGCTCTGGCAGGAAGCAGTTCCATTGCCCAGTCGCCAGCCACTCGGTGGGAAGTGTGCAGCGTGAGGGCCGGGCAGCCTGGAGGGCCATTCAGGAGGCACAGGGAAGTCCTGGGGTTACCTGTCCCCGGAAGCCTGAGGGGACTGGTTCATCTGGGAGGTTGTCTGGAGCACGGAGGAGCCAAACAGCCAGTCCACCCCCCAATACATGCATGGGAAGGGGGAGGCGGCATGTCCGTCTCTTCAGTGAGAGCATGTGTAATGATCATTTCCAGCAGGGACCAAGTTCTTGGGTGGTGACAGCAAGGGGACAGACCTCATGTCCGGTGATGCTCTTGGCTCCTGGAACCCTGATTGAAGGTCAAGGGACAGACATGTGAGCCACCACCAGGCGTGATGGGTGTAAGTGTATCGGGGTATCAGAGCCCTGGACGGTGACCCTGTGTGTCCCATGTCATCTGCGCAGAGAGCCCTCACACACTTGGTAACTGTCAGGGTTGAATTGGGTCCCTCTGAAAAGATGCTCAAATCCAAGAAGCCCAGGAATTCAGAATGTGACTGCATTTGGAGATGGGGCTTTTAAAGAGGTAAGTTAAAGCAAGGTTGTGAGGATGGGGCGCTGACCCCACAGGCCTGGTAAGGGGGTGCAGACACCAGGGAAGGTGGTGTGTGGGTGGAGGCGGAGCCTGGAGCAGTGCCCTAACACTAAGGAATGCCAGGACTGACCCTGACACCTCAGGAGCTGGGAGAGGCCTGGAGTCTCCCTCAGCCGCAGGAGGGACCTCCCCACACCTAATCTCGGACTCCTGGACCCGCAGGGAGAGGACATTTGTTACTTAACAAGTTCCAGCAACCCTGAGAACTAACCAACCTCTCTCTCTTGCCCTCCGCCCAAGGCACGGGCAGCCCTGGAAGCAGTGCTGTTGGTGCTCCTGCCAGCCGGTAGGGCAGGAAGTTGTGTTCACAACTGTACCCTCAGGGTGCCTCTCTCTGACAAGTATGTGATACCCTGCAGCCTCCCATTCCCCTTCCATTAAAAGGAATAATGGCTGACCTCTGGTGACTTTGGTGGCCCTTCCCATTATGCAGAGGATTCAACCCCAAAACAGGAAAAACGACTCATTTATAAATCCCCAAGAGGTGTGTAATTTGCACCTTTGACACGTGCAAAGTGGCCCTGGCAGGATAGCATCAGATAGCCTGGTTGGTTAGGAAACTGTTTGATCCCCAGTCAGGGCTCATACAGGAGCAAATCAATCTTTTTCTCTCTCCTGCTTTCTCTAAAATCAATAAATCAATAAAAATAAACAACAAAAAGTGAGATAAAGGGAGAGAGATGAGAAACATCAACTTGCTGCAGCACCTTAGTTGTTCATTGAGTGCTTTTTTTTTTTTTTTTTTTTTTTTTGATTTTTCTGAAGCTGGAAACAGGGAGAGACAGTCAGACAGACTCCCGCATGCGCCCGACCGGGATCCACCCGGCACGCCCACCAGGGACGACGCTCTCCCCACCAGGGGGCGATGCTCTGCCCATCCTGGGCGTCGCTCAGCCCCGACCAGAGCCACTCTAGCGTCTGGGGCAGAGGCCAAGGAGCCATCCCCAGCGCCCGGGCCATCTTTGCTCCAATGGAGCCTTGGCTGCGGGAGGGGAAGAGAGACAGAGAGGAAGGAGAAGGGGGAGGGGTGGAGAAGCAGATGGGCGCTTCTCCTATGTGCCCTGGCCGGGAATCGAACCCGGATCCTCCACACGCCAGGCCGACGCTCTACCACTGAGCCAAACGGCCAGGGCCCATTGAGTGCTTCTTATATGTGCCTTGACCCGGGGGTCTCCAGCTGAGCCAGTGACCCCTTGCCCAAGCCAGCCACCATGGGCTCACATCGAGGACCTCACACTCAAGTGGATGAGCTCGCACTCAAGCTGGCAACCTTGGGATTTCAAACCTGGGTCCTCAGAGTCCCAGGTCAGCACTCGATCCACTGTGCCATGTGGTCAGGGTTTAAAAAAAAAAATCTTTAAAAAAAAGTATGGCCTGGCCTGACCAGGTGGTGGTGCAGTGGATAGAGCATCGGACTGGGATGCAGAGGACCCAGGTTCAAGACCCCGGCGTTGCCAGTTTGAGCGCGGGTTCATCTGGTTTGAGCAAGGCTGGTGACAGCTTGAGACCAAGGTCGCTGGCTTGAGCAAGGGGTCACTCGGTCTGCTGTAGCCTCACGGTCAAGGCACATATGAGAAGTCAATCAATGAATAACTAAGGAACCACAACGAAGAATTGATGTTCCTCATCTTTCTCCCTTCCTGTCTATAACTATCTGTCCCTCTCTCTGACTCTCTCTCTCTCTCTCTGTCTCTGCCACAAAAAGTAAAAAATTTTTTTTAAAAAGTATGAAATGAAGTGCCTTAAAACACACCTCCTCCAGAGTGCCCTCTGGAAGAGGACTCCTGCTCCCGGGAAGGGTGAGGAAGTGCTTGGTGTTGGCCAGGCACAGGGGCAGCTTTTGTGCAGGCTTACCAGGAAGGATTCCAGGGTTGCACAGAAAGCCTGTGACTGGCTTTGCACAACATGTGGCAGTTCCCAAGGCCGTGAGGGAGCTGTGCATCTCAGGGAAGGGCTGGGACCAGCTTCTGGGCCCACTTAAGTGCTGCCAACCCCACCTCTCCTAACCTGTGGGCTGCCCAAGCCTATGTAGTCTCCAGGTGAGGTGCCCCCAAGCCCTTGTATCATTTGGGGATGATACTGTCCCCAGGGGGCGAAAATCCCTTCTCCCTGGCCTAGTGGAGGCAAAAGAAATGTGAAGAATTAGAGTGGTTGGAGGTCCTTCAGAGCTTAACCTACCTAACAAGTCACCCACCCCTCTGTTTAACTTCTCTCCCAACGGAAAATTAAATTCTAATTAATTAATCCAATTAGGTTTAAATCAAATTAGCATTTTTCTCTCAGGGGGTGGGGAATGGTAAATGAAGGAAAGGTTGAGAGGCTGAGCCTCTCCCCCTTCCTGGCCCCCCGGGAACATCTTGGGCCAAACGTCAGGGTACCGTAGTATTAGGTGTTTGGTTAGGTTTGAGTTAGGAACAGGCGTCCCCACTGCATGCATTCAGAGTGACACATTTTTCACTAGAAGTGCCCATGGGTTTCTCCCAGGGGTTGGTTAGCTGCGGCATTGTTGGGTCCACGGTAACTTTGGGGATGGAGCCCTTACTGGCTGGGTCTCTATGCCAGGTCTATACCAAGGAGCTGGCGGTGCACCTTCTTGTGCCCAGCCACAGTGAACAGTGTGCCCATCCCACTGCACCTGCTCAGGGGTTACTCACAAACACTGGACAGAGTCCAGCACCTAGACTGTGACCCACAGGGACCTCAGCCATTGGTCTCAGAGGGAGGAGTACATGGCCAGGCCAGCAGAAGGGAGGACAGGACTGAGTTCCTGGGAGAGCTGGGCAGATGGGGGGTAGAGCTAGCTCAGCGGGCTGAGCCCAGGGCTCCTCCAGCCCATGACTTCTTCTCTGAGAAGTGGAGCTGCAGAGAGTTGGCCGGGCTGGAGGCTGGTCTTGAAGCTATAGCTGGGTACGTGGGTCCCAGGTTTGCTTTGTTCTTTTAATTAATAGGTTATATACATATTTAAAACAATTTGTATTTATAGATTTTAGCAAGAGAAGAAAAGGGGAGAGAGAAAGAGAGAGAGAGAGAGAGAGAGGGAGAGAGAAACATCAATCTGTTCCTGTATGTGCCCTGACCAGGGATCAAACTGGCAACCTCTGCACTTGGGGACAATGCTCTAACCCACCGGGGTCTCTGGCCAGGGCAATAGGCTATATATTTTTAGAGCAGTTTTAGGTTTATAGAAAATCGAGTGCACAGATTTCCATCTATTCCTCTATGGCTTCCTGGCTCACTCAGAGGTCAGAGTTCTTCCTGTGCCAGATCTGTGCCCCCCTCCATCACCGCCCCCTTTCCTACCAATGCCTCTCCCTCCTGGGTTCCTGACTCACTGCATACTGGACACTCCTGTGTCAGGGTTCTGTGTACGCCATACCCCTCTGCCCACAACACCGCCCCCCATACGCCCACACAGGCCCTCACTTCCTGTAGGCCTGTGCTGCAATGCACCTCAGTTTCTCTACCCGCCCACCTCCAGGACTCCGGTCTCCCTCTGCCACAGGGTGCAGCCAGCATCGGGTTCTCCCCTCACTGGACCTCAGCTTTGCGAGGGCGGGAGCGCAGGGGTTTGTGTTTCATTCTGTTGTGAGTCAGTGAGGCCCATGCCTGCACAGGAATGCGTTTGTTGACTGGCTGGGCCCTCTGAGCTTACATCACTTTATAACCTGGGTCTTCTTTCTGGCTTAGGTTAGCTCAGTGAAGGGGAGGTTGGTAGCACCTTAAAAAGCCCTGGAGGGTGGGAGCCCGCCTGAACTTCACTCCCAGGACCCCTGACTCAGAGGAAGCTGTTTTTTTTTTCTTGCTTTCCTCAAGGCCTGTATTTCTGGACCCTGGTGGATGGCACAGAAGCCAGGGGCCCTTTCTGTTTGGCTATGAGGTCCTCAGATAAGCACCACGTAGGTACACACTAGGTTTCAAGATACTACAAGCTGAATGCAGGCCCCTCTGATCTTGACTCTATTCGAAGCCAGCCCTTGCACGGGGTATGTGTGAGGCCTGTACCTACCGCTGAGCTGGAGTGAGGACAATGCAATGTGTCTCCACGCACCTCCCCTGGACTGTGTGCCTTGGAGACCGTGGTTAGTGACCACCTGGGGCGCTCCCAGGCACAGACAGCATGCTCCTGGCAGACCCTACGGAACCCCCAGGCTCTGAGCTCTGGGGAGGGGAACGGGATGCTCCTCCTTAGGGGTGTTTCCCAGCTGCCAGTGCTGCTGTGGGGGTGGGGAAGGATTCTGGAAGCTGCTCTGGGGCGGGGTCTCCGGGCTCGTCTGTGGGAAGGGGCGTCCCCCGGCTCCCAGCACTGCTTCTGCGGGGTGGGGAAGGGAGAACATCCCAGGGACTGCTCCCAGGTCTACTTCGGGGAAGGGATCCCTTGGCACCGAGGGCCGCTATGGGGGGAGGCGTCCCGTGGCTCCCAGGGCTGCTCTGGGGGCGGGGGGAGACATCCCCGGGCTGCTCCCAGGGCTCTTAGACCCGCTGCGGGAGGGGACGTCCCCTGGCAGCCATCGCTGCTGACCAGGAGGAGGAAACACCGGGGCCGCTGTGGGTGGAGGGTCGCCGTGGGCCTGCGCTAGGGCTGGGCCTGCGCGCGGTCCCCCAGGGGGGCGGCGGCCTTCGCCAGGGGCTCGAGTTCATCGGGCGGCGGCTGGGGCCTTCGATCCGGACGAACCAGTGCCGGGGAGGAGTAGGCGCGGCCCAGACAAAGGGATGCTACGGAACCCTCCGGGGCCTGCCCGCCAGCACCGCCCGCGCCGCGCGACCCCGCGCCCGGCACCCGCGGGAAGGGGCGGAGCTTCGGGTAGCGCCCACTGCGCCTGCGAGAAAGGGCGGGGCGAGCGCGGGACGGGGGCGTGGCTTAGGGCGGTGCCCACTGCGCCTGCGGAAAGGGGCCGAACGAGCGCTGGCCGAGGGCGGGGCGGCGGCTCGCATCCACTGCGCCTGCGCAAGGCCTGGGCGGTGCGCGCGCTCCCGCCGGTTGGTCACCTCCTCAGCCGTCTCCTCCGCCGCCGCCGACCCCGCCGCCCCCAGGACCGCGCACGCGCCCGCCGCCCGCCGCCTTCCCGGCCTCCCGGGCGATCCGGCTCGGCCCCGCAGCATGCAGCAGCAGCAGCACCCGCGGCGGCGGCGACGGCGGCGGCTCTGAGGTGAGGCGGACGGGGCGGGCCGGGCGGCGGGGGCGGGGCGGCCTGCGGGCCCCGCGCGGCGGCGCGGTCGTGCCCGTCCGTGTGTGTCCAGCCCCGGCCCCACGCGCGGCCCCACGCGGCCCCGCGCGGCGGCGCCCTTTGTTGCCGGGCGCCCGGCGCAGCGCCCGCGAACGTGCCGATGGTGGACGCCGGCGGCCGCCCGGCGGCGGACGGCTGGAGGAGGATGGAGGCCGCGCCCGACGGCGCCGCGGACATCGTGCCGCTGGACCGCTACGACCCGGCGCGCGCCAAGATCGCCGCCAACCTGCAGTGGATCTGCGCCAAGGCCTACGGCCGAGGTGGGCCGCGCGCGGGGGCGGCGGCGGCGGGCGGGGCGCCTTTGTGCGGGACGCGGGGTGGGCGCGCGGGGCTGGCGTGGGGCGCGGGCCGGGCCTCCGGCAGCCCCCGGGCCTCCGGCAGCTCCCGGGCCGGGCGGGCGCGGGGCGCGAGGCCAGGGCCGCGCGCGACGCCCCGCCGTGCCGGGTGTTCGCGGGGCCCACCTCGGCCGTGCAGCTTCCCGGCGGGGAGCGGCTGGTGGCGGCACGGTGCTCGCCGTTGAGACCTCTTCTTTCCTGGGGCTCACCGGGGCCACCATCCCCCGCGTGGGTGACGCGCTGCCTGGTCGTGCGGTCCGTTCCCTCCGGCCGGGCGGAGCTCCGCGGTCCCGCCGCCGCTCGGGCGGGCTCGGCGTTCGCGGAACCAGGCGGTCCCCACGATCACCCTTGCTCGTCTCAGGTGCTTTGTGTCAGGTGCCGAGTCGCGTTCCTACCGTGTCAGTCTCTTTCTTCTTCTTTTCTCTGGAAGCGGTTTGTGAAGTTGTCTTTCTCCGGGCTGGGGAGGACACCCCGTCCCCCCGTGGATGTAGCCCGGGTGAGGGGCGGCCACCCTTCCGCAGAGTTTGGACACGTGTTGAGCAAGCGTTGGCCGGTTGGAACGGCCTGGGCGTCCCCGGACCCGGGCAGGGGACACGGAACCGCAGTCCGGCGAGGAGAGGTCACCCTTCCTTCCCCGTTTTCAGTTGTCCAGTTCTGTTTCCAGCCCCACAGAAACCGCGTTCTGTGTCCTTATGTGGGGGGTGGGGAGGCGGGAGGCGCTGCCACGTGCGTGATTGGGGGAGCAAAGGTGGAATCAGTTAAAGTACGGACTTGTGGGAGTGAGACATGACAGGTGCAAGGAGTGACACCAGCGGCTACCCTGACGACCTCCCCTCACACCCACTCAGGCCTGGTTTCCGGCGCTGTTGCCTTTCCTTATCCATTCATCAGGCACCTGTGTCGCGCAGGGTGATCGTGCAGTGCCTTTCCCCGTGGGTTTTCCGAGACCTGGGCACTGCATCTGTGCCCCTCCATCCTCCCCAGCCTGTGCCCTCACCTCCCGCCTGGGCTCCACTCCCAGTGCAGCCTGTTCTGGGTCACCTTCTGTGTGTGAGGGCTCTGCACGTGGGAAGTCTGGGCTCTGGCTGCAGGTAGCGGCTGCAGCCCCTCTCCCGCCCTGCCCTCTGGCTGCTTTAGCCCCAGGGCCGGGGCCGCATTCCTGCCCCATCCCTGGGCTCTGGCACCCAGCACGTGCAGGGACCCTCCTCAGTTGTTAGCGTTGGGGTCAGTACTGTTATTCCCGGTGCTGGTCGCTCCCGTACCTGTTGACTCAGCTGATACGAACAAAGCTGCGATTGAAACAGGCTCTCGGTGTTGATGGAATTGGAGGCGGGGCTTGTAGAGCAAGGTGTGCGGGAGCTGCAGGAGACGCCCCAGGGTGGAAACCGGTGCGCCCATCACCACCCTCAGCTGCCGGGTGCGTGCCCACGCGCTGATTTTAGAGGTCTGGCCTCTGTTCATTTTTGCTTTCCCATCCTGTACCTTGCTTCTGGAAGAGGAGCAGATGTACATTTTTTTTTTCTAGTAGAGAATCTCTTTAAATTTACAAACTTGGGAGATGCCCCGTTCAGATGACCAAGGACAACTTGCCTCGGCTGCCGAAGGGAGTCCATCTGCTCCGGTTGGCGAGGGATCACACCTGGGTTGGGGAAGGACTTAGGTAGGGACAGAGATTTTTGCCTCTCAACTCTTTTTTCTAATCCAGGGGTCATTCTTTGTACCTCTCTCTGGACGGCTCCGTGTCCTGTCCACCTTAGTGGTCAGTGAGGGAGACATGGTTCCTTCAGACTGTTCCTGTGGATGGGAGGTCAGTTTTGGTGGGTGTGGTGGTCAAGGGACTTCAGTGTTTTCCTTGTTATACAAACTGCTCAAAAGGTAGCTCACTGGGACCCTACGGCCTTTCCGGTTGTGCAGGAATGGGAGGCACACGGTCGCTGGGGCAGGTGCTCTGCCTGCCTTCCGCACCTGCCTTCCGCACCTGCCTTCCGCACCTGCCTTCCGCACCTGCCTTCCGCACCTGCCTTTCGGGACTCGAGCCCCTGGGGCCGCAGGCTGCCATTCGCCATTGGTAGTAAGTGGGGAGCTCACGCGGGGCCAGGCCTGAGGTGCAGTGGCTGTGCAGAATGTTTCCTCCCACCTTCCCGTCTCCGGCCACAGCCAGGAACTGTGGGCCAGCTTACACTGATTTTCTTAGAATCTGCCCCTCCTTTTTGGGAGTAACCCTTGTTTCATTGACAATGTTTTATTTTATTTTTTTTGAATTTTTAAAAATTATTTTATTTATTCATTTAGAGAGAGGGGACAGAGAGAGAGAGGGGGGGGGGGAGGAGCAGGAAGCATCAACTCCCATAGGTGCCTTGACCAGGGAAGCCCAGGTTTTTGAACAGGCAACCTCAGCTTCCCAGGTCGACGCTTTAACCACTGCGCCACCGCAGGTCAGGCTCATTGACAGTGTTTTAATAATTTTTCTAGAAGTAACGTGTTGGACACGTTGAACCTTCCTCATTTAAAAGCGTCTGTAAGAAAGAGGAACACCTGCTTAGCCAGAGTATTTTGTGATTTTTTGAGGGGTGAAAGTTGTCATAAATTGTTAAAGTTTAAAGAGGTGACTTGAAACCCTATTTCAGTGGTAGTCAACCTAGTCCCTATGCCCACTAGTGGGTGTTTCAGCTTTCATGGTGGGTGGTAGTGCAGCAAAGTATAAATAAAAAGATAGATTTAACTATAGTAAGTTGTTTTATAAAGATTTATTCTGCCAAACTTAGCGAAAATCCAACATAAAGTACTTGGTAAGTAATTATTAATATGCTTTAACTTGCTGTAACTCTGCTTTATAAATTTTATAAAGTTACTTCCCTACTTTATAAATCACCATTACTGTGGAACCGGTGGGCGGTTAGAAAATTTTACTACTGACAGAGATACAGAAGTGGGCGGTAGGTATAAAAAGGTTGACTACCCCTGCCCTATTTCATAGAATGGAGCACTGGACTGGTTTTTGATTTTCCTCCATGACCTATGAAACTTAAAGATACCTTCCTTTTAGGTTTGGAGTAATGGCTTTTGTTACCTTTCAAGAACAGTGTTGAGAAAACAACCCAGGGAAAGTCTTAGAAGGCAGTCAGCTGTTTGCAGGCATGTTGCTATGTGCACAGTGGTGGTGATTTCACGCTGAGGAGCCCGGGAAACCAGTTGAGACTCACCACAGCTCTCTGTGGAGCTGAGCCATCCTGAAGAGGGCAGGACCTCAGGAGCCACCAAGGCCACCCTTCTCATTCTCCTGGCAGCAGACTGGGGTGGAGAGGCCACGGGCTGCCTGAGCCTGCTGCTGGTGAGGGCTCGTCCTCACTCGTCCTCACTCATCAGCGTAGTTAACTGCTGGCCTGGAAACGGCTGTGGGGTGGGGAGTCCCTGCACGGGCGTCTGGGCGTCTGTACTGTTGGCGAGGTGTCTGTGACTGAGCTATGCTACTTTCTCACACTGACCACGCGAATAGCTAGGGGCCTGTTTGCCTAGTTGATATTAGGAGCAAAATTCCTTCCTTGTCAACTCCAGGAGGTCACCACTTGATTTTGTTGTGGTGACGTGGTCTAAGTGACATGCAGGCTCAGAACCCTTGTGTGGGCCCCAAACTGGAATTGAAAGCTGACTGCTGGTCCGGTCCCTTGGCTGCCAGAGCATAGTCACTGTGACTCAGGGGAGGCCTCATTCATAGCGTGTTGTCACTTTTGTGTGTGTGTGTTTTTCTGAGAAGCGGGGAGGCAGAAAGACAGACTTCCACATATGCTTGACTGGGATCCACCCTGCGTGCCCACCAGGGGTGATGCTCTGCCCATCTGGGGCGTTGCTCCATTGCAATCGGAGCCATTGTAGCGCCTGAGGTGGAGGTCGTGGAACCATCTTCAGCGCCCGGGCCAGCTTTGCTCCAGTGGAGCCTTGGCTGCGGGAGGAGAAGAAAGAGACAGAGAGGAAGGAGAGGGGGAGGGGTGGAGAAGCAGATGGGCGCTTCTCCTGTGTGCCCTGGCCAGGAATCGAACCCGGGACTTGCACACGCTGGGCTGACACTCTACCACTGAGCTAGCCGGCCAGGGCCTCATCACTTTTTTTTTTTTTTTAAAGAAATAGAGAGAAGGACAGATAGGGACAGGC
Source organism: Saccopteryx bilineata (assembly GCF_036850765.1). NCBI lineage: Eukaryota > Metazoa > Chordata > Mammalia > Chiroptera > Emballonuridae > Saccopteryx > Saccopteryx bilineata. The sequence continues at coordinate 1,353,043 of NC_089491.1, read as the reverse complement.
AGATAGGAACAGAGAGAGATGAGAAGCATCAATCATCAGTTTTTTGTTGCGACACCTTAGTTGTTCATTGATTGCTTTCTCATATATATGTACCATGACCGTGGGCCTTCAGCAGACCGAGTAACCCCTTGCTCATGCCAGCGACCTTGGGCCAAGCTGGTGAGCTTTTGCTCAAAGCAGATGAGCCCATGCTCAAGCTGGCGACCTTGGGGTCTTGAACCTGGGTCCTCCGCATCCCGGTCTGACGCTCTATCCACTGCGCCACCACCTGGTCAGGCGGCTCATCACTTTTTATATGTGACAGTTTGCACAGGTTATTGGTTTGAGTTTAGATTGTGTTTTTTAATAGTCTTTTGTTCTCGGGCCCTGGCCAGGGAGCTCAGTTGGGTAGAGCATTGTCCAATACCCTAAGGCAGTGGTCCCCAACCCCCGGGCCGTGAACCGGTACCGGTCCTTGGGCCATTTGGTACTCGTCCTCAGAGAAAGAATAAATAACTTAAATTATTTCTATTTTATTTATATTTAAGTCTGGATGATGTTTTATTTTTTTAAAATGACCAGATTCCCTCTGTTACATCTGTCTAAGACCTACTCTTGATGCTTGTCTCGTAAGTTCGACAATTATATTTATTTATTTTATTTATTTATTTATTTATTTATTTAGGTATTTTTCTGGAGCTGGAAACGGGGAGGCAATCAGACAGACTCCCGCATGCGCCCGACTGGGATCCACCTGGCACGCCCACCAGGGGGTGATGCTCTGCCCATCTGGGGCGTCGCTCTGTTGCAACCAGAGCCATTCTAGTGCCTGAGGCAGAGGCCACAGAGCCATCCTCAGCGCCTGGGCCAACTTTGCTCCAATGGAGCCTTGGCTGCGGGAGGGGAAGAGAGAGACAGAGAAGAAGGAGAAGGGGAGGGATGGAGAAGCAGATGGGCGCCTCTCCTGTGTGCCCTGGCTGGGAATCGAACCCGGGACTCCTGCACGCCAGGCCGATGCTCTACCATTGAGCCAACCGGCCAGGGCTCAATTATATTTATATTTAAAAATACCACCGTTTTTATACCGGTCGCATAATTTTATTTTGTGCTTTTATCCGTCCCACCCTAAAGGCTGGTCCCTGAAAATATTTTCTGACATTAAACCGGTCCGTGGCCCAAAAAAGGTTGGGGACCACTGCCCTAAGGTTGCGGGTTTGATCCCTGATCAGGGCCCACAGGAGAATCAATCAGTGAATGCATAAATAAGTGGAGCAAATCAGTTTCTCTCCTTCCCTCTCCTCTCCCCCCTCTTCTCTCCTCCTATCTGCCCCCTCCCCCCCTCCCCCTCATTTTCCTCTCCTTCCCTCTCTTTAAAATCAATACTTTTTTTTTTTTAAAGTGTGTTTTGTTCTTAGCAAGAGAGATGGTGCTTCTGAGATAGGAGGTCACAGAGCAAGCTAGTGCCTGTGTTGGGCGGCACTCAAGCCTGTGGGGTCAGGTTGCTGGCTGGTCTCCTTGAATGCCTGTCCCTCTGATTGGGCTGCTGCAGACGTCTGGGTCTTGAGGTGAGGGGTCGTGGCTGTCCTGCGTGTGCCTTGTCTGCAGGACAGCGAGTGCTCACCTGCTGGTCAGATGTGCAGAGGAGCCAGAAAAACCCTTGGACCAGGAGTAGAAAGATGTGCTTTGATTCTGACCTGGTAGCCAGACACGGGTGGATGTGTGTCTGTGAAGATGGATGGACCAGTGTTTCATGTTCTGCTACCTGACCTGGTGCCACAGGTTAAACACTAACCAAAGAACATAAGTCCATCTGTAAGTTCAGACTGTCCCAGTCCTTTAAATTTCAGTGACTGTTGTGCTTCAGGATGTCAAAAGCCGTTAATACTTTCTTCTCCGAATTACCTTTATCCTCCTAATAGCTCAGAGGCTTCTCCTGCTGTTGACTATCTGTGGTTTTATTACATGATGTTACATGTACCTGTGTTCTTTTGTACTTTTTAAATATATATATATATATATATATATATTCTTGTTTTGTTTTTGTTTTTTTCTGACAGAGTGACAGATAGGGACAGACAGACAGGAGGGGAGAGAGATGAGAAGCATCTATTCTTTGTTGTGGCTCCTTAGTAATTCATTGATTGCTTTCTCATATGTGCCTTGATGGGGGGGGGGGCTGCAGCAGACCCAATGACCCCTTGCTCAAGCCAGTGAGCTTGGGCTCAAGCTGGTGAGCCTTGCTCAAACCTCGGGGTTTTGAACCTGGGTTCTCCATGTCCTAGTTCGATGCTCTATCCACTGCTCCACTGCCTGGTCAGGCCTTTTTTACTTTTTTTTTTTAAGATTTATTATTTATTCATTATAGAGAGGGGGGGGAGAGAGAGAGAGAGAGAAGGGGGGAGGAACAGGAAGCATCAACTCCCATATGTGCCTTGACCAGGCAAGCCCAGGGTTTTGAACCAGCAACCTCAGCGTTTCCAGGTTGACGTTTATCCACTGCGCCACCACAGGTCAGGCCCTTTTTTGCTTTTTAACTGAACTATTGAAAAAGTCAGATTGCTATCATTTTTCATCGAATCTGAAGTTGGTCCAGATGGAGCCACAAGGGAAGGAGTTCAATGGTGCCATCTCCTCAGTTGCTTAAAGTTCATATAAATCATTGACACGTACAAAGGATGTGAAGTAATGCAAGGCCTGGAAATTGGCAGCCTGACATCTGTACAGAAGCTGTCAGGTGGGCAGATGAGGCCAGGGTCCCTGTGGGAGGGGTGTACAGGGTGGCTTCATGAGTGAAGGCTTTCAAAGAGGGGTACGGTGTGGGTGCCCCCCCCCAGGAGTAGAGGGCAGGCATCAGGCTGTGTTGCGTGCGTGAGTGGGCACTGAGTTGATTAGCCTCGCTGTGACAGGATTTGTGGACTGAAATAGTAGGTGATTAGTTTGGAAAGGAGTCTGGGCCAGATTGTTTACTGTGCTCCAAGCTGGCTAGGGCTCTCTTCACAATGTGTGCGGGATGTTTTCATTCAGGGGGTGGTGGGTGAGAGCCTGGCAAGATCTGTCTCGCAGGATGGAGTGGGTAGAGTCCCCTCCTCGCAGGTCTGGTGGAATATCTGGGGTCTGTCTCGGTCCTCGGGCTGCTGTGGCCCAGGGGGTCTTGGGGACAACAGACATTACTTCCCCGTCTGGAGGCTGCAAGTCCCAGGTCCTGGTGCTGGCAGATCTGGTGTCTGGTTCGCGGGTGGCCGTCTTCTCGCTGTGTCCTTACTGGGCCAGGGGCCAGGGGGCTCTCTGGAGCCTCGTTCACGGGGGCTGCACCCGCACTGCCTGCTCACTTCCAGAGGCCCCACCCCCTCGCCCTTCCCCTTGGGGCTCAGGTTTCAGTATCTGAATTTTGGGGGGACACGCGTGGAGTTCACAGTGGAGCTGATGTCATTTGGCTTGAAGTGCCAAGGCCTCGCCTCATTTGTCTGCAGTGGGATGAGAAGGGGGGTGAGCCAGCCGATGTTGGGGCGGCAGAGTCGGAAGGTGGGCAAGCTGGAGGAAGAGGCAGCGAGCCCCAGGCAGGAACGGGTCTGATCTCGATTTCACGGCCCTCTGCTGCTTTCGTGGCTTGTTGTCACGTCCAGAAGCGCCATCTTTGAACTTGTATTTGTTCTGACTTCTTTCCTGTGCTTGTGCCTGTCCTGGTTTTCTGATTGTTCATGAGCACTGGTTCACCTTAGTGTCCCTCAGCGACTGTCCGCGGCTCTTCAGACTCACTGAGCATTATGCTGTGAGCTGTGGGGTCGTCGGCATGCTTCTGAGGGCTCTCAGTGCGGGGCACGGCCGTGCACACAGACACCGTGAGGCAGGCCAGGGAGACAGGTGCCTGAGGAGCAGATGCTATGGCAGAACCGGCAGTGGAGGGAGAGCGGCTCCCCCAGGGGATCCGGAATGTTCTTTGTGGCTTAGGTGGAAGGAAGGGAACCCCCGGGGCCCAGGACAAGGGGGCAGCGAGGGTTCAGCATCCTTCATGCTAAGGCAGGGCCAGCGCTGTGGCTGGGCTGGAAGGAGGTGTGGCTGCTACAGAGTGGGACGGTGACCAGAGATGGGAAAAGATGCCGTGAGTGGCTGATCGACAAGTCGGTGTGTCGTTGTGTGTGAACAGGGGCCGCTGAAGGACTCTGAGGAGGGAAGAGCCGCGTGGAAGCCGGGGGTCAGGGGTCTGTAGGGGGGGTGCCCATTGTTGGAGACACAGTGAAGACTAATTTTGGACCCTGGATCGAGGTCTGCTCCACATAGAGCCTGTGGACATCTGAAGAGTCCAGTGTGATGAGCTGACCACAGTCCAGGCAGAGTCCCGTCATCACCACCAGGCATCCTGAGCCCCTCCCTCAGCCCCGGGCCGGAGCCTCGCTGGTGGGCACCTGTCGCAGGTGGGTCGCTCGGGGTGCCCGTCTCCAGGCACAGGGCAGAGGAGGCAGCGTGGGTCTGGCGTCCCTCACAGAGTGTTCTGCTGGAGATTCAGTGTCCAGCCTGCTGCTGAGGGCAGTGGAGTCTTCACTGGTGGTGCCCACATCACTCACTCACTCGTTAGCAGTGCTCGGACGCTTCCACTCTCTGTTACCAGAACATCCTGTGTGGACGCAGGTTTTCACGCGTCTTGAGTAAGTAGCTGGGCATGGACTTGCTGGGTCATACGAGAGTGTTCCCTCCCGGTGTTTGCCGGAGTGGCTGTGTCACTGTTTCCACGGGCAGCGAGAGAGGGCGGCTGCTGTGCCCCCTCGCTAGCATGTGGCATCGTCCGCCTTCCTAATTTTAGCCATTCAGAGTGGACGGGTTTGGGTATTATTTCCCTGATGACTAATGATGAGGAGCACCTCTGATTTTTTGTTTTGTTTTTTTCAGTATGGATCAGGTTTTTTGTTTTTGAAGATTTTATTCATTTTTATTTATTTATTTATTTATTTATTTATTTTTTGTATTTTTCTGAAGCTGGAAACGAGAGACAGACAGACTCCCGCATGCGCCCGACCGGGATCCACCTGGCACGCCCACCAGGGGGCGACGCTCTGCCCCTCCGGGCGTTGCTCTGCCGCCACCAGAGCCACTCCAGCGCCTGGGGCAGAGGCCAAGGAGCCATCCCCAGCGCCCGGGCCATCTTTGCTCCAATGGAGCCTTGGCTGCCGGAGGGGAAGAGAGAGACAGAGAGGAAAGCGCGGCGGAGGGGTGGAGAAGCAAATGGGCGCTTCTCCTGTGTGCCCTGGCCGGGAATCGAACCCGGGTCCCCCGCACGCCAGGCCGACGCTCTACCGCTGAGCGAACCGGCCAGGGCCAAAAAAATTTATTTTATTTTATTTATTCATTTTAGAAAGAGAGAGAGAAGAGAGAGAGAGACAGAGAGAGAGAAGGGGGGGGGGAGAAGCAGGAAGCATCAACTCCCATATGTGCCTTGACCGGCAAGCCCAGGTTTTTTTTCGAACCGGCGACCTCAGCATTTCCAGGTCGACGCTTTATCCACTGCACCACCACAGGTCAGGCAATTTTATTCATTTTTAGAGGAGAGAGAGAGAGAAGGGGGAGGAGGAGCAGGAAGCATCAATTCCCATAGGTGCCCTGACCAGGCAAACCCAGGGTTCTGGCAGCCTCAGTGTTCCAGGTGGGAGCTTTATCCACTGCGCCACTGCAGGTCAGGGTTAAAGAGGGAGGGGAAGAGTGCCCCGGTAGGGTAGCTCAGTTGGTTAGATCCCTGATCGGCAAACTGCGGCTCGTGAGCTACATGCACTTTTTGGCCCCTTGAGTGTGGCTCTTCCACAAAATACCACGTGCGGGCGCTACCTCGATAAGGAATGTACCTACCTATATAGTTTAAGTTTTAAAAAATTTGGCTCTCAAAAGAAATTTCAATCATTGTACTGTTGATATTTGGCTCTGTTGACTAATGAGTTTGCCGACCACTGGTTAGAGCATCATCCAGATATGCCAGGGTTGTGGGTTTGATCCCCAGTCAGGGCACATACAAGAATTGACTAATGAATGCGTGGATAAGTGGAACAACACATTGATATCTCCCTCTCTCTGTCTCTCTCCCTCCCTCTCTCTCTCTCTCCCTCTCTCTCCCCTCCCTCCCTCCCTCCCTCCCCCCCTTCCTCCCTCCTCCCCCTTCCTCTAAAATGAATCAAATAAAATTTTTTAAAAAGGAGATGGGGAGGCCTGACCTGTGGTGGCACAGTGGATAAAGCGTCGACCTGGAAATGCTGAGGTCGCCGGTTCAAAACCCAAGGCTTGCCTGGTCAAGGCACATATGGGAGTTGATGCTTCCTGCTCCTCCCCCTGTTCTCTCTGTATCTCTCCGCTCTCTCTCTCTCTAATAAAAGTGAATAAATAAAATCTAAAAAAGTAAATAAATAAAAAAATTTTAAAAAGGAGATGGGGAGAGAGAGAGAAACATCGATTTGTTGCTTCACCCATCCATGCATTCATCGAGTGATTCTTGTATGTGCCCTGATTGGGGATCAAACCCACAACCCTGGCATATCAGGATGACACTAACTAACTGAGCCATCCAGCCGGCGTGATGAGTGCTTTTTTTTAAAAGGGAGAGAAATGAGAAGCACCAACTCGTAATTGTGTCAGTTTAGTTGTTCATTGATTGCTCCTCATACATGCCTTGACTGGGGGCCTCAGGCTGAGCCGTGGACACCTGTTCAAGCCAGTGACCCTGGGATTATGACCATGGGATCACGTTGATGAGCTCAGGCTCAAGCTGGCAAACCTCAGGTTTTGAACCTGGGACTTCAGCCTCCTTCATTTATGAAGGGCGTCTTCACCAGATACGGCGTTTGCGGTGGACGGCTCTTTTCCTTCCTTCAGCACTTGGAAAAGGGTCCCGCGTGCCTCTGGCCTCTGCGGCTCCGAGGAGAAGCCCCCTCTGTCGGGTCAGGGCTGCCCTGCCCACGTGTCGATTCCCTCTCACTGCTGCAGAGTGGCTCTCTTCACTTCTCAGAACTGTGGTTGCGATGTGTCTTGACGTGGACTTACTCTATTTGGGGGTTACTTAGTTTCTTGGAATCTGGGGGATTTTGCCATATTTGGGACATTTTCAGACATTTCCTCAAATACTCTTTCAGCCCCGCCATGTTCTCTTCTGGGACTCCAGTAATACAGGTATTGTGTATTTTGTTTTCTGTTTTCAATCTGCTCAGATGGGGTGACTCTGTCTCCTGTTCCTCACGGTCACTGGTCTGTCCACTGCTGTCTCCACCTCACTGCCAAGCCCGTCCAGGGAGTTTTATTTACATTTGTTTACTTTTATTTTTAGGTCTATATTCAGTTCTTTTTATAACGACTTTTGCTTTGCTGAACTTTTTTCTATTTCATTTGTTTCAAGAGAATTTGTAATTGCTTCAAAATCCTTGTTAGGTGAGTCCACTCTGACCCTCTTTCTGTTAGTGTTGGTGACTGTCCTTTGTCATTAAGTCGTGCTTGACTGGGTTCTGGGTGTGGTGGGTGGTTTTCTTTTTTCTCTTTCTTTCTTTCTTTCTTTCTTTCTTTCTTTCTTTCTTTCTTTCTTTCTTTTATTCTTTTACAGAGACAGAGAGAGTCAGAGAGAGAGATAGGGATAGACAGACAAGAACGGAGAGATGAGAAGCATCAATCATTAGTTTTTCATTGCACATTGCGACACCTTAGTTGTTCATTGATTGCTTTCTCATATGTGCCTTGACTGTGGGCCTTCAGCAGACCAAGTAATCCCTTGCTGGAGCCAGCGACCTTGGGTTCAAGCTGGTGAGCTTTTGCTCAAACCAGATGAGCCCGTGCTCAAGCTGGTGACCTTGGGGTCTCGAATCTGGGTCTTCCACATCCCAGTCCGACGCTCTATCCACTGCGCCACCGCCTGGTCAGGCATTTTCTTTCTCTTTTAAGATTTTATTTATTGATTTTACAGGGTAGGAAGGACAAGAAGTATCAACTCACAGTTGCTTCACGTTAGTTTTTAATTGATTGCTGTCATTTGTGCCTTGACCAGCAGGCCCAGGGTTTTGAACCAGCGACCTCAGCATTCCAGGTTGATGCTCTGTCCACTGTGCTGGCACAGGCCAGGCCATGGGTGATTTTCAGTGGCGTCCTTGTGTTAGTGCCTGTTGTGTTAGGAGACTCTGGGTGCTGTTTGAGTGTTCTGTTGTCACTGGCAGTCGGCACGCAGGTCCTGGCTGGCTTCTGTGGCCTGTGCTCCGGGGACAGTGCAGTACTCATGGCCTGTGCTCCGGGGACAGCGCAGTGCTCATGGCCTGTGCTCGGGGGACAGTGCAGTGCTCATGGCCTGTGCTCCGGGGACAGCGCAGTGCTCATGGCCTGTGCTCCGGGGACAGTGCAGTACTCATGGCCTGTGCTCCGGGGACAGCGCAGTGCTCATGGCCTGTGCTCGGGGGACAGTGCAGTGCTCATGGCCTGTGCTCCGGGGACAGCGCAGTGCTCATGGCCTGTGCTCCGGGGACAGTGCAGTGCTCATGGCCTGTGCTCGGGGGACAGTGCAGTGCTCATGGCCTGTGCTCCGGGGACAGTGCAGTGCTCATGGCCTGTGCTCGGGGGACAGTGCAGTGCTCATGGCCTGTGCTCGGGGGACAGTGCAGTGCTCATGGCCTGTGCTCCGGGGACAGTGCAGTGCTCATGGCCTGTGCTCGGGGGACAGTGCAGTGCTCATGGCCTGTGCTCCGGGGACAGTGCAGTGCTCATGGCCTGTGCTCGGGGGACAGTGCAGTGCTCATGGCCTGTGCTCCGGGGACAGTGCAGTGCTCATGGCCTGTGCTCGGGGGACAGTGCAGTGCTCATAGCCTGTGCTCGGGGGACTGTGCAGTGCTCATAGCCTGTGCTCCGGGGACAGTGCAGTGCTCATGACCTGTGCTCCAGGGGACAGGGCTGTGCTCATGGCCTGTGCTCCGGGGACAGTGCAGTGCTCAGAGCCTCTGTGCTGCTCTTTTGTTTGGTTTGCCTGGTGTGTTGCTGCTGGGGCTCCCCCTGCCCCTGCAGGCATTTCTTTAAGAGGCAGGAGGGCTTCCTGGGGTCCTACTGCTGGACTCCATTGATGTCTGGGGGTGGTGTCTCAGGCATGAAGGGGGAGGAGAGCACTTCCAAGCCGGGTGCTGTGTTGAGGTGCTTATTATTGGGGCTCCTGTCCATTCTCTGCTGGTTCTGCCAGGCTGGCCTGGTGTAGCAGGGACTCCCTTCCGCCTGGAGCCGGAGTAAACCTCCTTCTGTTCTAGTCCTGCTGTCAGGAAGGAGCAGGCCTGGATCACCTGCTGGGTGGGGTCTTGAGATGCCTGCTTGTCTCAGGGGTTGCGTCTCCTGTGCTTGTCTTGCATTTGCAGGGTGTGCAGCTGTGCCTGGTGGGAGGGGCGGGGAGAGACGGCCTGTGTCCTCGCCTCCGGCCAGAGGCCCCCCCCCCCCCCCGCCTTTGGGTTTCATCGGTGTTACTAGCATGTTCTTTGGCTTTTTTTTTTTTTTTTTTGTATTTTTCTGAAGCTGGAAACGGGGAGAGACAGTCAGACAGACTCCCGCATACGCCCGACCGGGATCCACCCGGCACGCCCACCAGGGGCGATGCTCTGCCCACCAGGGGGTGATGCTCTGCCCCTCTGGGGGGGTCACTCTGCAGAGACCAGAGCCACTCTAGCGCCTGGGGCAGAGGCCAAGGAGCCATCCCCAGCGCCCGGGCCATCTTTGCTCCAATGGAGCCTTGGCTGCGGGAGGGGAAGAGAGAGACAGAGAGGAAGGAGGGAGGGGTGGAGAAACAAATGGGCGCTTCTCCTGTGTGCCCTGGCCAGAAATCGAACCCGGTCCCCCGCACGCCAGGCCGACGCTCTACTGCTGAGCCAACCAGCCAGGGCCTGTTCTTTGGCTTTTAAATTTCCTTTTTTTATGCTGGGTTTCATGAATTTCATAGGTTTTGGAAAATTCTTGTCCATTTTCTGTTAAAGCACTGTTTTTGGCCCATATTTGCTCTTTTTTCTTTAAGTTTAGTTACTATATTTCTGTTCTAGAATTTAATTTTATTTGGTTCTTTTTCTAATTTGCCAAGTTCTTTTTTCTTTCCTTTTCAAAAACAATTTCCAGTTTTCTGCCAAAATCCTTAATCTTGCCTTTTTTTTCTTTTACACACAGTCATCAGTGTCTGCCCGTGGCTGATGCCCACCTGGCGGCCGAGGCCTCTTACTCGTCCTCGGGTCGCCACAGTCTGATTATGAAGCGTTGGCACAGTTTTCTTCAGATTGGTTCTGCCTGGGTTTGCTGAGCTCCCTCGGCCTGTAAATTGGTGTCTGTCAACAAATACGGGGAGATTCTGACCTTTCTTTCTTCAGGTGCTGTTTCCGCACTCGTCTCTGCAGAGCACGGATGTCGGCCTCGGCCCCCGGCCCCCAGCTGTCGGTCCTGCCCCTCCGCCCTTCTCCAGGGTCACTGTCTCCTGTCCTCTTCCCTCTTCTGGTGAAGCTCGAGTGTTTAGTTCTGAAGTTTTAGTGTTTCTTTTTAAAGAGGAAACAAACATTTAATGTCTAAAAGATTATTTCCACCACTGGCTTATTCTCAGAGAAATTATAACATTTTAGAATTAAAAACTCATAGGTTCACAAAATTCCTTTTTCTTTATGTTACAAATCTCTTTTTCACCTGTTCATGGTTAACAAAATATGCACCTATATATATATATATATATTTTTTTTTTTTTTTGTATTTTTCTGAAGCTGGAAACGGGGAGAGACAGTCAGACAGACTCCCGCATGCGCCCGACCGGGATCCACCTGGCACGCCCACCAGGGGCCACGCTCTGCCCACCAGGGGGCGATGCTCTGCCCCTCCGGGGCGTTGCTCTGTCGCGACCAGAGCCACTCTAGCGCCTGGGGCAGAGGCCAAGGGGCCATCCCCAGCGCCCGGGCCATCTTTGCTCCAATGGAGCCTTGGCTGCGGGAGGGGAAGAGAGAGACAGAGAGGAAGGAGGGGGTGGGGGTGGGGGTGGAGAAGCAAATGGGCGCTTCCCCTATGTACCCTGGCCGGGAATCGAACCCGGGTCCCCCGCACGCCAGGCCAACGCTCCACCGCTGAGCCAACTGGCCAGGGCCTGCACCTATATTTTTATTGAATCTCTTGGGGTGACAGTTAATAAACCCACCCAGGGGTCAAGTGTACAGCTCAGTAAAACATCACCTGCACCCTGCATGGTGGGCCCATCACCCCAGGCAGAGGCGCTCTCTGTCCCTGTTGACCCCCCCTTGGCTGTCTCCCACCCTCACCCTGCCCCCTCTCCCTCAGGCCGTCACCATGCTGCCGGCTGTGTCTGCCCGTGTGTGTGTGTGTGTGTGTGTGTGTGTGTGTGTGTGAGTGTGTGTGTGTGTGTCTGCCTGTGTGTGTGTGTGTGTGTCTGCCTGTGTGTGTGTGTCTGCCTGCTTGTGTGTGTGTGTGTGTGTGTGTGTGAGTGTGTGTGTGTGTGTCTGCCTGTGTGTGTGTGTGTGTGTCTGCCTGTGTGTGTGTGTCTGCCTGTGTGTGTGTGTGTGTGTCTGCCTGTGTGTGTGTGTGTGTGTGTGTGTGTGTGATCGTTTACCTTTCACCCGGCCCTCCAGCACCCTCTGCTCTGACAGCTGTCCGTCTGGTTTTTGTCTCTGAGTCAGTCTCTATTTTGTTAGTTTATTTTCATTGGATCCCACACATAAGTGTGATCATTTGGTGCTTCTCTCTCTGACTGGCTTGTTTCACTTAGCGTAATGTTCTCCAGGTCTATTTCTGCAGCTGCAAAGGGTCAGATTTCCTTTTTATGGCTGTGTAGCAGTCCACCGTGTGTATGCACACTGCTCTTCTCTCCGCTCATCTGACAGGCACCTGGGCTGCTTCCAGGTCCTGGGCGGTATAAATAACGCTGCAGTGAGCGTGGGGGTTCTTTCAGATCTTTGTTTTGGGTTTCTTTGGATTTCTTCCCAGAAATGGAATTGCTGGGTCATGAGGCAGTTCTATTAAAAAATAAATTTTTCCATTTTTAGTTTTTTGAGGTAGCTCCATACTGCGTTTTACAGTGGCTGCACCGACCTGCATTCCCACCAACAGTGCACAAGGGCTCCCTTTCCTCCACACCCTTGTCAACACTTGTTTGTTAATTTACTGATGATAACCACTTGACAGGTGTGAGGTGTGGTGGTGGTTCTTATTATGTAGTGGTTTTTATTTCTTTGCCGAGAATGTCTGTGTTCCCATTTACTTCAGGAGTGCTTCATGTTTTCTTCATGGAGCTGGTTACGATAGATGCTTCAGGGTCTTTGATGAGGAGCTGGTTACCATAGATGCTTCAGGGTCTTTGATGAGGAGCTGGTTACCATAGATGCTTCAGGGTCTTTGATGAGGAGCTGGTTACGATAGATGCTTCAGGGTCTTTGATGAGGAGCTGGTTACGATAGATGCTTCAGGGTCTTTGATGAGGAGCTGGTTACCATAGATGCTTCAGGGTCTTTGATGAGGAGCTGGTTACGATAGATGCTTCAGGGTCTGTGATGAGGAGCTGGTTACCATAGATGCTTCAGGGTCTTTGATGAGGAGCTGGTTACCATAGATGCTTCAGGGTCTTTGATGAGGAGCTGGTTACCATAGATGCTTCAGGGTCTGTGATGAGGAGCTGGTTACCATAGATGCTTCAGGGTCTTTGATGAGGAGCTGGTTACGATAGATGCTTCAGGGTCTTTGATGAGGAGCTGGTTACGATAGATGCTTCAGGGTCTTTGATGAGGAGCTGGTTACCATAGATGCTTCAGGGTCTTTGATGAGGAGCTGGTTACGATAGATGCTTCAGGGTCTTTGATGAGGAGCTGGTTACCATAGATGCTTCAGGGTCTTTGATGAGGAGCTGGTTACCATAGATGCTTCAGGGTCTTTGATGAGGAGCTGGTTACGATAGATGCTTCAGGGTCTGTGATGAGGAGCTGGTTACGATAGATGCTTCAGGGTCTTTGATGAGGAGCTGGTTACGATAGATGCTTCAGGGTCTGTGATGAGGAGCTGGTTACCATAGATGCTTCAGGGTCTTTGATGAGGAGCTGGTTACGATAGATGCTTCAGGGTCTTTGATGAGGAGCTGGTTACGATAGATGCTTCAGGGTCTTTGATGAGGAGCTGGTTACCATAGATGCTTCAGGGTCTTTGATGAGGAGCTGGTTACCATAGATGCTTCAGGGTCTTTGATGAGGAGCTGGTTACGATAGATGCTTCAGGGTCTTTGATGAGGAGCTGGTTACCATAGATGCTTCAGGGTCTTTGATGAGGAGCTGGTTACGATAGATGCTTCAGGGTCTTTGATGAGGAGCTGGTTACGATAGATGCTTCAGGGTCTTTGATGAGGAGCTGGTTACCATAGATGCTTCAGGGTCTTTGATGAGGAGCTGGTTACGATAGATGCTTCAGGGTCTTTGATGAGGAGCTGGTTACCATAGATGCTTCAGGGTCTTTGATGAGGAGCTGGTTACGATAGATGCTTCAGGGTCTTTGATGAGGAGCTGGTTACCATAGATGCTTCAGGGTCTTTGATGAGGAGCTGGTTACCATAGATGCTTCAGGGTCTTTGATGAGGAGCTGGTTACCATAGATGCTTCAGGGTCTTTGATGAGTCTGCCGTCTGGGTCCTCTTAAGGTTGGCGTTTATCCATTGTCTTTCCCTTGAGAATCGGTCCCGTTTTCCTGGCTCTTCGTATGTTGAGTAATTACGAGTCGTGTCCTGGACATTTTGCATGTGACATTGTTGCCCAGTTCTGGGTCTTGCTGAAATCTCTTAGGTGATATTGATGTTTCTGGTTTGTTTTGCAGCTGGGTTGCCATAAACCTGGGTTGGTTCAGACCACAGCCTGCCGTGCCGTTAGTGGGCCGTGGTTCCCAAGTCAGTTCAGTTCTCTGGGTCTGTCCTGCACGCACACAGCTCGGGGGGAGCCCAGCGTTGTGTGGGTTCATACATGGAAGTAGGGGTTCCCTTTCCTGAAGTTCCCCCATACTTTGTGGCTTGAGGGAGCCCCTTCTCCCTACCCTCTGGCTAGAAGAAGACAGGGTTTGCCTGGGACCACTGGGTGCACGGTGGTGACAGAGACAGGAAAAGGGGGTGCACTCCTCACCTTCTCCAGACCGCTGGAGCTCCTGGCTCCCCTGGGCTCAGATGAGTTTCTCTCTGTGTTTGGCTGTCGCTGTTACTGCAGTTCTGTGACTGACCGCTTGCTGAGAAAAGGTCGGTTAAGCTCAGGCACCTCCTGCCCTTCAGCACGCAGGGCCCTCTCTCTGCTCCTGTGCCCAGAAAGTTGGGGTTTCTTAGCATTTTGGCCTGTGTTCACCGCAGTGCTGAGACCGGCTGCCCTCTGGTCAAAGCCAGGAGAGAAGGGGGAACAGAGCTGGGCCGCTTGTACTGAGGCTTCTGCAGGTTCTGCCCCTCCTCCCCAAGTTGCCTGCTAGTGGTTGGAATTCCCTGGGAGCTGCTCTCAGAGGGGGGGCCTGGCTGGACCGCCTGCGCTGCAGGCCTGTGGGTGTGCTGCTGTCCCCTGCTGTTCCTGCTGGCTCTGGTTCAGGACGCCTGGTCACTGTCCCTACCTGCTTACTTTTCATTTGCGCTGAATTTATCTAGTATTTGAAAGATTGTAGACATCAGTTGAGGCCTAAGATGTTACTTCCTCCAGGAAGAAGTTACATTTCCTTCCAGACACTAGCAGTGGGTAGTCCCCTTGCCTCCAGGTCATAGACTGGGTTACTCTGAGCCCAGGGGTAGTGCTTTTCTTCTTGACAATTTTAGTATTAGTTTAAAAAAATTTTTTTTTTGTATTTTTCTGAAGTGAAAAGTGGGGAGGCAGAGAGACAGACTCCTGCATGCACCCGACCGGGATCCACCCAGCATGCCCACCCGAGGGCGATGCTCTGCCCATCTGGGGCGTCGCTCTGTTGCAACCAGAGCCATTCTAGTGCCTGAGGCAGAGGCCACAGAGCCATCCTCAGCGCCTGGGCCAACTTTGCTCCAATGGAGCCTCCGCTGTGGGAGGAGAAGAGAGAGACAGAGAGGAAGGAGAGGGGGAGGGGTGGAGAAGCAGATGGGCGCTTCTCCTGTGTGCCCTGGCCGGGAATCGAACCCGGGACTTCCACACGCCGGGCTGGTGTTCTACCACTGAGCCAACCGGCCAGGGCTTAAAATTTTTACTTACTGATTTTTAAAGAGGATTGGAGAGAGAGAGAAACATCAGTTTGTTGTTCCATCCACTTATGCACTCATTGATTATTTATTTGTTTCTTTTTAATTGATTTTAGTGAGAGAGGTGGAGGGGGAGAGAGAGGGAAAGACAGGAACATAGCTTGCTCTGTTCCTCTATGTGCCCTGGCCACGGATCACCCCGCAACCTCTGTGCTTCAGGACAATGCTCTAACCCACTGAACTACCTGGCCAGGAGCAGCGGCATGCTTTTGAGGACTGCTCTATGTCAGGGTCATGCCTGCAGTCTCAGCCCAGAGAGCGTGGGAGGTTGCCAGGGTCCCTTTCTCTCTGTCAGGCCCTGGAGTCCAGATTTTGTCCTTGTGACTTGAGAGGTGTGCGAGTGCAGCTTGCCCTCTGTTCCTGCCTCCTCTGGAATGGACAGGTGCTTCTGGGCGGCTGGACCACACCCTCAGGTGATCCTGTCGGGATGTTGAGCTCTCGGGGATTGCGGCCTTCCCCCGACCTTGGCCTGCTGACCCCTCCTCTCAGTGTCCTGTCAGCTGGCCCAGTCTCCCTGCCCCTCCGGTGTCTGCACTGGGAGGGCTGATGTGAAGTTTGCCACCTACCGTCCCTGGGAGAACAGTCACTCCTCACTCTGTCTGTTTGCCCTTCTGTGAGGTCAGGAGTCCTCCCTGCCAGGGGTGGGTTACCCTGGTGGTGCCCCTGAGCACTGGCATGCCCTTCTGTGTGGTCAGGAGTCCTCCCTGCCAGGGGTGGGTTACCCTGGTGGTGCCCCTGAGCACTGGCATGCCCTTCTGTGAGGTCAGGAGTCCTCCCTGCCAGGGGTGGGTTACCCTGGTGGTGCTCCTGAGCACTGGCATGCCCTTCTGTGTGGTCAGGAGTCCTCCCTGCCAGGGGTGGGTTATGCTGGTGGTGCCCCTGAGCACTGGCATGCCCTTCTGTGTGGTCAGGAGTCCTCCTTGCCAGGGGTGGGTTACCCTGGTGGTGCCCCTGAGCACTGGCATGCCCTTCTGTGTGGTCAGGAGTCCTCCTTGCCAGGGGTGGGTTACTCTGGTGGTGCTCCTGAGCACCGGCATTGGAGCCTGGGGTGTCAGTGTGTGGGGACACTTGTCTGGGGAGAGGACCTGAAGTCGTCCCTTCCTGGGAGTCTTTGAGGTATGAGTGAGGAGAGCCTGTCCTCAGGCTGGAGAGAGGCCCCAGGGTCCCTTGTCACCTTCCCAGTAACTGGTTCTGCCTCTGGGAAGTCCGTCTCTCTCCCAGGAGCTGTCCTTGGTAAGAGCTGTTCCGAGTTGTACGTGGGACCTTGTAATGCAGGTGGGGGGTGTCGAGGGTCGATTGACCCGCTGCCCACTCGAGCGGGTTCCATGGTGTGGTGCTGTCAGACCAGTGCTGCTGCCTCTGTGCTTCGAGGTGAGGTGGGTCCACGGAGGCCACCCCCTGTGCGAGAGGTGTCCTGCTGGCCCACCCCCACCAGGTCGGCCTCTTCCGCTGTCTCAGGTCCCTCCCTCCCAGGACCTCTCTTTCCCCTAGTTTCTCAGAGTTCATTTAGGAAATGAGCAGAACACTTGCTTTCTCTTCTTGGAGCGTGGTTGTGAAGCCTGCTGTCGTCTCTGTGAGATAATTCCGATACTTGGGTCCTCAGGAGTGGCAGGTCTGTGGGTGGCCTTTCCCCGATACCAGTACGTTTCCTCTGCTGAGTAAATTTGCGTTGTGTCTTAGACATTCTTTTTTTTAATGATTTTTTAATTTATTGATTTGAGAGAGAGAGAAAGGCAAGGGGGGGGAGGAGCGGGAAGTACCAGCTTGTAGTTGCTTCTGGTATGTGCCTTGACTGGGCAAGCCCGGGGTCTTGAACCAGCGACCTCAGCGTTCCAAGTTGAGGCCTTATCCACTGTGCTGACAAGGTAGGTGGGTATTCTAACTTTTACATGGAAGACTCTAGGTCCTGCTGAAATCTAGAGAACGGTTTTTTCTTTTCATTTTCATTTTTAATTTATTGTGTTGGCATGGTCGCAAGTATCCCACTTAGTATAACACCCTTTATACCCTGCGTCATGCCCCCCATGCGCCATGCAAGTCTCTGTTCACCCCCAGCTCCCCTCTCTGCCCCCTGCGTCCACCCTCTCCCTCTAGCTGTTGCAGTTTTCCTTATCTGTGTGTTCTGTGTATATAGTTTGACTAATCACTTCCCCGTCTTCGATTGGGCCCCCCCACCAGCTTCCGTCTGCTCCCTGTGACCCCGCCTCTGTTTCTGTTCTGTTCCTCAGTTTATTTATTTTTATTATTATTTATTTATTTATTTTTGTATTTTTCTGAAGCTGGAAATGGGGAGAGACAGTCAGACAGACTCCCGCATGCGCCCGACCAGGATCCACCCAGCATGCCCATCAGGGGCGATGCTCTGCCCACCAGGGGGCAATGCTCTGCCCCTCCAGGGCGTCACTCTGCCGCTACCAGAGCCACTCTAGCGTCTGGGGCAGAGGCCAAGGAGCCATCCCTAGCGCCCAGGCCATCTTTGCTCCAATGGAGCCTTGGCTGCGGGAGGGGAAGAGAGAGACAGAGAGGAAGGAGAGGGGGAGGGGTGGAGAAGCAGATGGGCGCTTCTCCATCTAAGACACACGCCAGGCCGACGCTCTACCGCTGAGCCAACCGGCCAGGGCCTGTTCCTCAGTTTATTGTGTGCGTCAGATTCCACATGTAAGTGAGAGCACACGCTGTTTGTCTCTGCCTGGCTTACTTCACTCAGCCCAACACCTGCACTCTAGGTCCATCCATGACATCGCAAGAGGTGAGATTTCCTTCTCTCCCGTGGCTGGGTAGTATTCCGTTGTGAGCATGTCCACAGCTTTTTATCCACTCGTCCCCTGAGACTGCGTTGGAGCTGGTTGATGTGTCAGGACACTGGTTGGGTGGCCGCAGTGGCAGCACCTGCCCCGGGTCCTGGCCTTGCCCTAGGTGCCTGTGGTGGCGCCATGACGTGGCCGTGGTGTGCCCGACAGCCACAGGAAGAGCGCTTCCCCATGACGTCTTAACTTCACGACAGCAGTGACAGTAGCGTAGGAACCAGTGTTCCTGAGCTCCATGCTCTGCACTCAGTGCAGTGACCTCCAGACGAGCCGGACTGAGTGCTCGCCCAGCCCCAGGACACGCGCTGTGGGGTCCGTCACTTACGCTTGGGGCCGAGGTCCCCGGAGTCAGTCCTGCTCTCAGCCTGCACACTGCCTGCCTCCTGCTGTGGCCTCTGCTCCCCCGGCCCCTGCTGCCCTTCTCCCTCTCCTGCGCTGGACTTTGGCCCCATGGTGACTACAGCTGGTCAGGACCCTCGGGCCTCCATCCTGCCCTCCTGTCAGGACCTGCATCTCCTCCGGGACCTCCAGCCAGCCTCAGGGAGTGCGCTGGGTTGGCCTCCTGGTTTTTGGAGAACAACAGACTTGTATCGCTTCAGGCTGCTGCTCCTCGGACACTGACCCTCAGACCTTTCCTGAGGCGATGTCCGGCCACCTTGCGCCCCGCCCTGGCTGGCAGGCAGTCCTCTCCAGGAGTGCTCTGGTGGGTGGAATTCCCTCAGCTTGGAGCCACTGCCACCCGTCACTTGCTGCTTGCTTCTCCATCCTTCTTCTCCTGCTGTCACAGCCAAGGAGACATGGCTCCTCCTGGCTCTACAGTCTTGTCTCCCACCCTGTGCCCGGGGGCCCCGGCAGGGAGTATCTAGTGACCCTCCAACGTTTCCAGGCTCCCTTCCTCCTCTGCCCTGGGGGTGACCCCGCCCCGGGCTGGTCCTGTCTGTGGGTACGGGCCCTCAGAGCACCTCAGCCTACCTTATGCACTGGTGTCCCCAGTCCCGCCTGTATGGGCGCCTGACAGGTGCCTGGCTGAGGGTCTGCTGAGGGACACACCAGGGCTGCTCTGTGACACCAAGCCACACCATCTCCTGGGGGCTGCTCACGGAGGTCATGTCCTGGGGTCCCTGCCTGCCTCCTCTGCCCCATGGTGCTGGGTCCACGTGGCTCATCTGCCCCTAGAGCTCCCCACGCCCAACACGTTGTGTGGGAATGAGTGACTTTTCAGTTGTCTGGCAAGGCCCCACCCCCGAGAGCAGTGCCCCCTCATCCTGACAACAGGGCTGGTGTGTGTCTGGCTGCAGCAGGTGCTTGGTCAGAGCGGCTCAACAATGAGTCACCCTCGCCAGCCATCTTGGTCTGTGGGGGATGAAAACTAAGCCCCTGTAAAGAGGTTCAAGAATTTACAAGGTTCAGAGCTGTGCGCACAAAGTCCTGGTACTTCACAGAAGTGAGTCAGGCAGTGAGGAGCCCCCATGGGCGGGGGAGGATGCTGCACCAGACCGGGGGGCTTCCGGGGGCTTCCGGGGGCCCTGTGTGTAGGAGCGCTGGTGAAAGTCCCAGCGTTTGTCTTGAGTGGGTGCATCCTTTTCTCCTGACCCTCCTAGCTTGAATCTGAAATTGATGTCATTCGATTTGTGTATTTATGCTCATGACAGTTTAGAATTACTTATGTGGATCTGTCTTCTGGTAAGTAGACCACCTGATGGAAAACACTTCAGCTCGGTCTGTGGAAGAGAAGTCCTGCTTCAGAGCCACGGCTGCTGCTCTGCGGCCTCGTCAGGTCCGTGGTCAGGTGGCCTGTGTCTCTGTGCACCTGTGTGTGCACCCCTGTCCTTCCCGGGCCCGCCCTCTGCTCTGCCTGTGCCCGCCGTCCTCCAGAGCCCTGGCCTGTGGTCGTGTGTCTCTGCACCTGTGTGTGCACCCCTGTCCTTCCCGGGCCCACCCTCTGCTCTGCCTGTGCCCGCTGTCCTCCAGAGCCCTGGCCTGTGGTCGTGTGTCTCTGCACCTGTGTGTGCACTCCTTCCTTCCCGGGCCTGCCCTCTGCTCTGCCTGTGCCCGCCATCCTTCAGAGCCCTGGCCTGTGGTCGTGTGTCTCTGCACCTGTGTGTGCACCCCTGTCCTTCCCGGGCCCACCCTCTGCTCTGCCTGTGCCCGCCGTCCTCCAGAGCCCTGGCCTGTGGTCGTGTGTCTCTGCACCTGTGTGTGCACTCCTTCCTTCCCGGGCCCGCCCTCTGCTCTGCCTGTGCCCGCCATCCTCCAGAGCCCTGGCCTGAAGGGGCTTTGTCTCCTGGTCATGCAGGTCTCCACCCTCCTCGAGGGGAGTCCCTCAGTGGTCCCAGTGAGGGGGGTGTGGACCAGGGGAGGCGGTGTGCACAGGGGGCTCTGGCGGATGGGAAGCTGTCGTTTCCTGGTACATTTCAAAGGGGAAGTCAGCTGGATTGCCAGTCGGTTGGCAGGAAGGGAAGAGTGGAGACATGGAGCCTCTGGTCTGAGCAGCTCCCCTGGAGACGAAGCCCAGGAGAGGCCGCGTGGGCCGTGGGGAGCTCACGCCGGGCATTCGGCCCCAGAGGGGCCACCCCCAGGGCAGAGGAGGAGGGAGCTCAGGGAAGCGGCCGGGGCTGGGAGGTCCAGTGGGTATGTCCACCCACACGCCCCTTAGCCATGAGACTGACTGAGGTCATCTGGGCAGCGAAGCAGGAAGTGCCCTTCCAGGATTTGAAGAAAAGAGTGAGAACCAGCATAGGGCATGGAGGTGGGGCAGGAATTGAGGGAGGAGGAGTGTCCTGACAGAGTCACAGGATCCTGGCTGACTCTTGTTGCGTTCTTCCCCCAGCCTCTGGCGTGGACTTTGAAAATGTAACAGAATCCGGGGACTCCCTGGCTCGTTGTCCTCCCCTGACTCCTGCCCCGTCCAGAGCCAGGCCCTGTGTCCTCTGTGTGTCCTCCGAGGCTGCCGTCTAGTCCCAGGCCCGGCTCTCTGCCCGTGCGCTGGGCTCTGTCCTGAGCCCTCTGTGCTCTTTCGGAAGTCCAGATGGTTTCCGGTGGGCCCGGCTCTGGTCCACAGGTGCCCCCTACGCCAGGGGTGTGCCCTGCAGCCCGGCAGGACTGTGAGGTGCTCGCTCCAGTGAGGTGGGCACAGTGGTGCTTGAGAGCTCAGGTGTTCGCACCGCTGTGAGAAGTAAGAGCAGGTGGAAGTGCAGGAGACGAGGGAGCCGCCCTCATTGACCCGAGAGTGGTGTCTGTGAGGAGTGGGCGTCCTTCTCGCTCGTGCGTGTGTGGGGAGGACGGCGGGCGTCCGAGGCGTGTCTTCAGTGGGCTGCGTGTCTCAGCGTCAGGGTTGGGGTTCCCCCACAGGTGTTCTTGCAGACAGTTGTCCCACGCGCCTGGCACGGGTCCTAAGACCCCACTGGAGGCTTGAGATCAGGTTGTTCCAAGTCCTCTACATCCTGTGCCTTCTCCTGCGCATACAGCCCTGTGACAAAGTCTCATTATAAAGCTGGCACCGCAAGAGGTGGACAGAAGTCCCTGGTCAGCAGGACAGTTATGCCGCACGGCCCTGTGACGGGTTCTGTGAATGTGGTCTCCCTCGTGCTGCCCCGTCCTGCACTGTGGGGCCGTTAGGAAGTGCAGTCGGGTGGACGTGGACACAAGCACTGAGCTACCACAACAATCGCTCTGCTAACAGACAGCTCCTCAGTGACTGAGGGGCGGGGAGTGCGCAGTGCGGAGACGCCGGACGAAGGACCCGCCTCGCGGGTGGGACAGCAGGACAGGCAGCACGAGCTCTCAGCATGCTGCTCAGGGTGGCGCACAGCTTAAAGCTTGGGAGTTACTTCTGGAATTTTCATGTAATATTTTTGGACCACTGTTGACAGTGGTGACTGAGCCACGGTCACAGGGCACCGTGTGCTGGGCTGTCTGAGCACCTCCTGAGCGGGGGCTGCTCCGGATCGCCTCGGGGGTGTCTCGGGTCCTCGTGGACGGGAATCAGCCTGTGTGCACGTGTCTCCCAGTGTCCCCTTTGGGGGACAGCGATGGGCATCTTGCAGAGCAGGCTTGAGAGACACTGCTGGGAGGGCATCCCCAGCCGTGGACACGTGGCTGGTGCGCTGTGTGGAAAGTGGTGTGAATACTGTGGACCAGACTGCGGGCTCATGCTGGTTTCCGCCTCCTGTAACCTTGGACACATTGTTTACTTACTCTGTGCCTCAGTTTCCTTATTTGTACCATAGGGACAGAAGTCTTGATTTGAAAGAGTTGTGGTGATGCTCGGGTGACACGGTTCATGTGGAGTTGAATGCCACCTGCTGTGGCTCTGTCTCCGTCACAGCAGCAGCCGGCCTGGCACTCCCTCCGTGGAGACCATGGTGTGGCCTCCCGTCTCCCTGCTGTGCCATCAGAGGACGCTGCGCGTGGCTCCCCCCCAGGGCTGCGCTGGCAGTGCTGCACGCTGTCCCACTGTGTGACCAGGCGCGTGCAGCCCAGCCTGACTGCATCTTGGTGTCCCTGTGGCTCCAGGGACCCCTCAGGCCCTACTCCCCTGTTCCTCGCTGTTCTGTGTCTGGAGAGCTGCTCCGTGAGGCTGTGGCAGTGCAGTCGTGGCCCACGTCCCCTGGGTGGTGTGAGTAGCTGGTTCTCCAGTGGAGAAGGTGGGCGTGACGGGTCAGCTGGCATCTTTTTATGCTGTTAGTCGCCCATCGTTATTAACGGCCCCTCTGTTCTCTGGGCATTTTGAATGTGCACGTCACGCTCATAGGGTCATCTTTTTCTTGGCTCAGATAACATCCCCGAGGACCTCAGGGACCCCTTCTACATCGACCAGTATGAGCAGGAGCACATCAAGCCGCCTGTCATCAAGCTCCTGCTGTCCAGCGAGCTGTACTGCCGTGTCTGCAGCCTCATCCTGAAAGGGGACCAGGCGGCCGCCTTGCAGGGACACCAGTCTGTCATCCAGGCCCTGTCCCGGAAAGGGATCTATGTGATGGAGAGCGACGACACCCCTGTAACGGACCCCGACCTCAGCCATGTCCCCATAAAGATGGTGAGTGGCCTGCACACTGCCCCTCACTCCCCACCCCTCCCCTGTGTGTGTGCATCTGTGGGGGCGGGTGACAGCTCTGGTGCCGTGGGCACTCGTGGGGACCAGCCTGTCTTGTCACCAGCTGTTCCTCTGCAGCTCAGCTGCGTGGATGAGGGGAACTTTCCCCAAACGTGAGGCACATAACGATGCCCACGAGTGTCCTGCAGCTGGCCGAGGTCTGCGTGTGGCGGCCACCTGTGTTCACGAGCTGGTTCTGGGGCACGGGGTAGGGCAGCTCCCTCCTGCTGCGTGCCCTGAACGCCAGGCAAACTTCCTGCAGGCGTGGGGGTGTGCAGGTGTTGAGCCCATGCTGTTTGGCTGTTTCATGTATATCTTGTAAGTATCTTTACGCCAAAATAAAGAAATAGGTGCCTGTTTTCTCCCCTAAGCATCCCCTCCCTGCTCTCTGAGAGCCATACCACTGACGTGACTTCCCCAGACTGTTTTCGGTGTAGTTTTCCTGGGTGTCTCCTGCGTGCGTTTAGGCCAGTGGTGGTCAACCTGGTCCCTACGCCCACTAGTGGTGGTCAACCTGGTCCCTACGCCCACTAGTGGTCGTCAACCTGGTCCCTACTCCCACTAGTGGGCGCTCCAGCTTCCATGGTGGGCGGTCGTGGAGCAACCAAAGTATAAATAAAAAGATTTAACTATAGTAAGTTGTTCTATAAAGATTTATTCTGCCAAACTTAGCGAAAATCCAACATAAAGTGCTCGGTAATTATTATTATATGCTTTAACTTGCTGTAACTCCGCTTTACAATTTTTTTTTTTAAATTTTTCTGAGGTTGGAAATGGGGAGGCAGTCAGACAGACTCCCACATGCGCCCAACCAGGATCCACCCGGCATGCCCACCAGGGGGTGATGCTCTGCCCATCTGGGGCGTTGCTCTGTTGTAACTAGAGCCACTCTAGCACCTGAGGCAGAGGCCACAGAGCCATCCTCAGCGTCCGGGCCAACTTTGCTCCAGTGGAGCCTTGGCTGCAGGAGGGGAAGAGAGAGACAGAGAGGAAGGAGAGGGGGAGGGGTGGAGAAGCAGATGGGCGCTTCTCCTGTGTGCCCTGGCCGGGAATCAAACCTAGGACTCCTGCACGCCAGGCCGATGCTCTACCACTGAGCCAACCGGCCAGGGCCCACTTTACAAATTTTATAAAGTAAAGTGACTTCCCTACTTTATAAATCACCATGACTGTGGAACCGTGGGTGGTTAGAAAATCTTACTACTAACAGACACAGAAGTGGGCGGGAGGTATAACAAGGTTGACTCCCTGGGTTAGGCCATTCGCTGGCGCTTTAGGTGCTGTGGCTCTTTACTCCTGGACTGGTGGCTGAGGTGCTGTGGGTCCAGAGGTGCTGCTTAGGTTTTGGGAAGAAGCAGAGTGAAGGCAGCATGTGCTTAGTGTGCAGAGCTCCTGACAGCGCCCAGAGCCTCGGTCCTCGTGTCCTCAGACACGCCCCTCCGCCCCCTGCGCCTTCTCTCCGCCCCCTGCGCCTCCTCTCCGCCCCCTGCGCCTCCTCTCCGCCCCCTGCGCCTTCCCTCCGCCCCCTGTGCCTTCTCTCCGCCCCCTGCGCCTCCTCTCCGCCCCCTGCGCCTCCTCTCCGCCCCCTGCGCCTCCTCTCCGCCCCCTGCGCCTCCTCTCCGCCCCCTGCGCCTCCTCTCCGCCCCCTGCGCCTTCTCTCCGCCCTCTGCGCCTTCTCTCCGCCCTCTGTGCCTTCCCTCCGCCCTCTGCGCCTTCTCTCCGCCCTCTGTGCCTTCCCTCCGCCCTCTGTGCCTTCTCTCCGCCCTCTGTACCTTTACGCACAGCCCATGAAGTAAGGACCGCCCACTCCCCAGCGTTGTCAGAGAGATGAGGCAGGAGAACGACGCCCCCCCCCCCCCGCAGGGGGCCAAGCTGGCTGACCCTGAGGAAGGGGAGTGGGCAGGTGCAGCCTCACCGTCTCCTTCCGTGGAGAAGAGAGGAGTGGGCTCGGGCGGGTCCCAGTCGGAGCGGGGTCTGTGGAGCTGGTGGCGGAGGCGGGCTGGGTGCTCACTGTCGCCCCTGTTTGCAGAGCCCCCACATGGCCATGGTGGACGCCCTCATGATGGCCTACACGGTGGAGATGATCAGCATTGAGAAGGTGGTGGCCAGCGTCAAACGCTTCTCAACGTTCAGTGCCTCGAAAGAGCTTCCCTACGACCTTGAGGACGCCATGGTGTTCTGGGTCAACAAGGTGAGTGCATCTAGGTGGCTGCTCCTAGTGTGTCATATTGAGGCCAGGCCCAAGGGCCAGGCGTGCTACGTCCAGAAATGCCTGCTCTCGTCGGAACAGAACCAACAGGCAGGTGTTTCTTTTGAGCACAGGAAGGCGGGGCGTGCCCAGAGCAGGGCGAGTGTATGGTAGAAAATGCAGGCATGTTAGTGGTCTAATTAACACGCTCCTTTTATTTTTATCTCGAGTACCTGTGTGCATTAAAGGGTGTTCCATCTTAGATGGCATATTTTTTTTTTTTTGTATTTTTCTGAAGCTGGAAACGGGGAGAGACAGTCAGACTCCCGCATGCGCCCAACCGGGATCCACCCGGCACGCCCACCAGGGGCGGACGCTCTGCCCACCAGGGGGCGATGCTCTGCCCCTTCAGGGCGTCGCTCTGCCGTGACCAGAGCCACTCTAGCGCCTGGGGCAGAGGCCAAGGAGCCATCCCCAGCATCCGGGCCATCTTTGCTCCAATGGAGCCTTGGCTGCGGGAGGGGAAAAGAGAGACAGAGAGGAAGGGGGGGGGGGTTGAGAAGCAAATGGGCGCTTCTCCTGTGTGCCCTGGCCGGGAATCGAACCCGGGTCCCCCGCACGCCAGGCCGACGCTCTACCGCTGAGCCAACCAGCCAGGGCTATTAGATGGCATTTTGATTAAGAGAAAAATGTCTTTATATGCTGTATTTTCCTCTTATACTTAGACGCTTCTAATGTCATTTCTATACACATATGTGAAGTGAAGAATGGTTACTTTTAGTAGCATATGGTTAGTTATAGGATTACCTTACCAAAGCCTTTTGGTTATTAAGTTTATTTGCAAAAAGGTATTCAAGTGGTGACGCTTTGCTACTGAAGCAAAGGAAACAGAAGATTGAGTAGCTCATTGTAAAGTTGTATGCAAGAAATTTAAAATCGGTGCATGATGTGATGTGCACATTTTATTTAAAGCAAGAGCGAGGAGGTAGGAATGGGGAGGGAGAAAGATGAGAAGCATCAACTTGTAGTTATGGCGCTTTAGTTGTTCATTGATTGTTTCTCATGTGTATTTGACGGTGTGGGGGGCTCCAGCCAAGCCAGTGACCTTTGGACTTAGGCCAATGATCTTAGACTCAAGCCAGCAACCATGTCTATGATCCCATGCTCAAGCCGGCAACTCCTCATTCAAGCTGGTGAGGCTGCGCTCAAGTCGGCAACGTTGGGATTTCGAACCTGGGACCTCGCGTCCCTGTTCAGTGCTCTCTCTGCTGTGCCACCACCGGCCAGGTGCACACGTTTCTTTATAATGTGAGAGTTTCGTAAGAGGTGAGATAAAAATCAGCAGCCCTGGGATTAGTTGAGAGCGTGGCCCCGCCAGGCCTAGTCTGCTACCCAGATGTGGCTTTGGGGACTCACGTGGACGGGCAGACGGACACGCAGTGGAGTTGAGGGACCACTGGGTCCTGCTGTGGACTTGGAAGTCGGCAGTGCTGTAAGGTTGTCCTTTGACGGTGGGCACCAGCCTTCCATGTCCCTGGCATGTGTACACCTGTGTGTGGGAGGCACTGCAGAGCTGGGTGAAATTGGTCTTCAGGCCCCAGGAGACTGAGCCTTGGGGCTGTGTCTGTGATCCCAGCTGAGCTTCCTGTGGCCGAAAGTTCACGTTCTAGCTCAGTGGTGGTCAGCCTGGTCCCTGCCGCCCTCGAGGGGGCGCTCCAGCTTTCATGGTGGGCGGTAGCGCAGCAACCAAAGTATAAATAAAAAGATAGATTTAATTATAGTAAGTTGTTTTATAAAGATTTATTCTGCCAAACTTAGCGAAAATTCGACATAAAGTACTTGGTAAGTAATTATTATTATATGCTTTAACTTGTTGTAGCTCTGCTTTATAGATTTTATAAAGTAAAGTGACTTCCCTACTTTATAAATCACCATGACTGTGGAACCAGTGGGCGGTTAGAAAATTTTACTACAAACAGATACAAAAGTGGGCGGTAGGTATAAAAGGTTGACTACCCCTGTTCTAACTCGTCTTTTTTCTTTAACAAATTTTATTGTTTTTTATTAAATGGTGTATCACTTAATTTTATTATAGAAAATTTAGAAATAGAACAAAATGTATATTTCCCATAAGCTTATCTCCTATAGATACAGTGTTTGATATAAATCCTCATACCTTTTATTTATTTGTATGTGATATAAAGACTTACAGACAGTTAGGGTCTTCCCACACATTCAGCTGTAAGCTGACGTTTGTCTTGGGCAGTTGTGGTGAGGCCACGCCCTCAGGTGGTGTGGGAGGGGGCTGCCTGTCAGTCCTCTCTGTGTATGGTCATCACAGTCTCCCTCCCGCACATTCCTGATGGGTAGTGGTTGCAGTTTAGCTGAGATTCATTTTTAGAGACTTTTGATTGGTTTTTGTCAAATATATGATCATGAAGATTATACTGTATTTCTCATACCATTAGTTCATGGAGGTGTCTTTTTCTGCATGTCTCCCATATACTAGATATTATTTTCTTTCTTTTTTTTCTTTTGGTATTTTTTTCTGAAGTGAGAAGCAGGGAGGCAGAGAGACAGACTCCCACATGTGTCTGACGGGATGCACCCAGCACGCCCACCAGGGGACGATGCTCTGCCTATCTGGGGCATCACTCCATTGCAACTAGAGCCATTCTAGCGCCTGGGGCAGAGGCCACAGAGCCATCCTCAGTGCCCAGGCCAACTTTGCTCCAATGGAGCCTTGGCTGCGGGAGGGGAAGAGAGAGACAGAGAGGAAGGAGAGGAGGAAGGGTGGAGAAGCAGATGGGTGCTTCTCCTATGTTTCCTGGCTGGGATTTAAACCCACGACTTCCACACACTGGGCCAGCACTCTGCCACTGAGCTAACTGGCCAGGGCCATATTGGATAGTATTTTAAAAATACTTGACAGTTTGCCTGACCAGGTGGTGGTGCAGTGGATAGAACGTTAACCTGGGATGCTGAGGACCCAGGTTTATTCATTGTAGAGAGGAGAGAGAGAGAGCAAGGGGGAGGAGCAGGAAGCATCAACTCCCATATGTGCCTTGACCAGAGAAGCTCAGGGTTTTGAACTGGGAACCTCAGCGTTCCAGGTCAACATTTTATCCACTGTGCCACCACAGGCCAGGCGAGGACCCAGGTTTGAAACTCTGAGGTTGCTGGCTTGAGCATGGGATCATACACATGACCCCATGGTCACTGGCTTGACGCCCAAGGTTGCTGACTTGAGCAACGGGTCACTGGCTCAGCTGGAGCGCCCCCCTCTCAAGGCACATATGAGAAGCAATCAAGGAACAACTAAGGAGACTAAGGAGCAGTAATGAAGAATTGATGCTTCTCATCTCTCTCCCTTCCTGTCTGTCTGTCTCTGTCTGTTCCTCTCTCTCTCTCTCTCTCTCTCTCTCTCACTCTTACTAAATTAAAAAAAAAATAACTTGGCAATTTGAAACAAGGTAAAAAATAGTGTGAAAATAGTGTGTTCTCTTATTTCTTTTTTTTTTTTTTTTGTATTTTTCTGAAGCTGGAAACGGGGAGAGACAGTCAGACAGACTCTTGCATGCGCCCGACCGGGATCCACCCGGCATGCCCACCAGGGGAGACGCTCTGCCCACCAGGGGGCGACACTCTGCCCTTCCGGGGCCTTGCTCTTTTGCGACCAGAGCCATTCTAGCCCCTGAGGCAGAGGCCAAGGAGCCATCCCCAGCGCCCGGGCCATCTTTGCTCCAATGGAGCCTTGACTGCGGGAGGGGAAGAGAGAGACAGAGAGGAAGGAGAGGGGGAGGGGTGGAGAAGCAGATGGGCGCCTTTCCTGTGTACCCTGGCCGGGAATCGAACCCGGGACTCCTGCACGCCAGGCCGACGCTGTACCACTGAGCCAACCGGCCAGGGCCCGTGTCGTATTTTAATCAGTGTTTCCCCAGGTTCTTGCTGCCTCTGTGCCTGTGCTTGGCTGTGTGTAGGTGATGGTCGTGTTCGGTTGTGTCGCTGCTGCCTTCCTTCTGGAGTTTTCTGGTGTTTACCTCCGTGTGTTAAAGAAATGCCTCTCTGACTCTGGTCCATTGCAGACAGGTAGTGTCTTCCGGCTCACTGTGACAAGACCTGTTGACTCAGCTCCTGTGACCATCCCCTCTCTTCCTGTGACCGTCCCCACCCTTCTGCATGGCAGCGTGGACTGCTTTGGTCAAATCTGACGTCCATTGCAGAGTCTCAGGTGTCAGATGGGGGGTTCTCTGGCCCCCTGGGGCAGTGTCCCATGCTCACTGCCTTCATGGGCTCCTTGAGCTATGGACTGTGGTGCCGGAGGGGGGCACCACACTGGCATTGGAGGGTCTTCCGGCTCTCCAGCGAGCTTGGCCAGCCTTTCCCGCTGCTGCATGCCTGGTTTCCCTGTGGACTCCTGCTGCCTCCCTGAGGTTCCCTCTGCCGAGGGTCCTCTCCACAGAAAGCCGCTCCCTGTCTGTGAGGCTGGCTCTCTGGGGGGGGGAGGTGTGCCGTGAGGCTTCTCCAGCACCCGTTCTGTGGTGCCCGTCAAAGCCAGTCTGGAGTTCCTGCTGGGGGCCTGTCGCCAGGTGCAGGTCTGAGCTCTCACGGGTGCCCTGACCTATTCTCACTTATGAAGATACTTGTGTGGGTTGCTTCTTTTCCATGTTTCTGTGCCTGGGGGGAGGGGGGTCTCGTCCCGTCCAGCGACTCGGGAATCAGGTGACCTCTGCGTCTCTGTGTATGGCATCCCTTCCGGGCTGTTCTGGGCCCCAGGTGGGATGCTGGCTACTAATGCCTGCTGGGCACCTGTCCCTGGGTGTTGCCTTCAGCACCTTGGGCACCCCTTCCCCTCTGCACTGGGCCGCCCACCTGTCTCTCTGAAGACCTGTGCGTGTGTGGGGAGTGGTCTGCGTTGCACTCCAGCCCTTGCTCAGGAGGGGTGCTCTGACCTGCTCAGGAAGGGCCTGAGTTGCACCTCTCCACATGTTTGCTTCTGAACAGCCTCTCCTCCGTTCTCAGGAGAGTCTGACTGGGGGCACGCTGACTGCTGACCCCGTCCTGTGTGGAGGACTGATCTGTGCTCCGTGCCAGGTCTGGAGTTGCCCGTGAGCCAGCTTTGCTGTGGCTCGTTACTTTTGATGCTCAGCCAGTTGTTTTAGTCTTTAAAAAACCCCAAATCCCAGTTTTACTGATAGATTTTACATGCAGTAAAGGTACGTCATTTCTTAATTATTTGGCAGGTGAGTTTGTTGAATGTTCACACTCAAGGTAACATCCCCACCCTCCTGAAACAGCCCCTCCTGCTCCTCACTGTCCACTCCCTCCTGGCCCACGGTCCTGCTGGCCGGCTTTCTCCACTAGGTGAGGCTGCCTCTTCCAGGGTTTGATGAAAATGGAACTGTGCGGTGATGAACGCTTTCTGTGTCTGGCTTCTGTCACTGAGCACGTTTGAATGGAGTCGTGCTGTGGTACCTGTTGTGCGTGGGTCGGTTCTTCCACACTGTAGACCCCGTTTGTGTGGTCAGTCCCCTGTGGATGGACGGGGAGCTTCCAGGCGTGCTGCTAGGAACGTGTGTGCAGTCTCAGTGTACAGATGCAGTTTCGCTTCTTTGAGTAAATACTTGGGAGTGGAGTAGCCCTGTCACATAGTAACTGTGTATTTACCTTGGGAAGAACCCGCCAGGATACTTCCCAAAGGGACTGCAACATTCTGGGTCCCTCTAATAAGAGAAGAGGATCCCAGGGCCCCCTTTGCCAGCCTGCTGGGTCTGGTCTCTGTGTGAGCTGAGTGGATGTGCCCAGGAGTCTGTGCTGTAATCAGCGTTTTCATCAAGACTGAGGGCGTTTGTATACATTCTTTTGTTAGGTGTTCACATATTTTTCCAATTTTTAAAAACGATTTTATTTATTGATTTTACAGAGAGAGAAGGGTCGGGGAGTGAGAAGTGTGAGCTCATAGCTGCTTCACTTTAGTCGTTCATTGCTGGCTTGTCGTATGCGCCCTGACTGGGCAAGCCCAGGGCTTCAGACCAGCGAGCTCAGTGCTCCAGGTGGACCCTTTACCCACTGCACCACTGCAGGCCTCTGTCAATGTGAGGACGGGGCCGTGCGCACACCCTGGACGTGAGGGGGCACCTCTGAGCAGCTGTCCCTGGTCACGCGGAGTCCCAGGCTTCTGTGTGTGTGCCGTCGTCCCGCTGACACCTCTGCTCAGGGTCGGACAAGGGAGCTGAGGTCCTGGGTGAGAGACGGACACCAGCGTTGGAAAGCAGTTGCCCATTTAATGCACTTTTCTTCTCCTTTAGGTCAACCTGAAGCTGAGAGAGATAGCGGAGAGGGAGGTGAGACTGAAGCAGCAGCTCCTGGAGAGTCCAGCGCACCAGAAGGTACAGGGCCCGAGCTGTCTGGGGTGCGGGCACGCCGCCCTGTCCTGGGGCCGCGTCGGGCCCCCCACGGCTCCTCCCGTCTGTCCTCACGGGGCAGCCCCGAGTCTGCTGCGCCCACAGGCTGGCTCTGGTTCCTCACGGCAGTGGGCGCCAGGCCTGCCCCCTCCCTCCCTGCAGGGGTCTCGTGTGGAGCCTGAGGTGAAGAGGGTGCTGGGTGGTGTGAGGTTCTGGGAGTTGGCTTCTAGAAGTCAGCAGGGAGGAGAGCACCGCCTCCTGCCGGCAGCACCTCGCAGCTCCCTGCACCGTCTGCGAGGTCCTGGGAGGCTGGACTGCGTGGGCATTGGGCAGGGCCGTGTGACGTGTCTGGTGAAGCGGCCCAGATGGGGTTTGTGCAGTCCAGTATTTCTGTCCTTCCTTCTGACACCGATATTTTTTTTCGAGCACATGTGTGACTGACCCGCATCCATCAGATACATGTATGACGTGGCCCAGCCGTGTCTGCAGTCTGCCCGCCTCCCCTCACCCTCCTCACTCTGGGATGTGGGGATGCGTGGTCACACACGTGCCCACTTCTGTTCCTCCCGTTTCCAAATGACAGACATGCACTGCACCCTCCCGAGGCACAGTCGGTATCTGTCCTTGGTGCCTCAGCTCTACCGAGTTTCCGGGTGCCCTTGCTCCCGCGGAGGCTGCGTGTTGTAGGGGCCTGCGACCTTCGCCTCGAGACCACGGCACTGACCCCCCCCTTTTCATGCTGTGTCCACATCTGTATGATGTCCGTCCATGCGCGGCCTGGCCCACTGACCCTCCTCTCCTGCCTTCTTCCTCCCTGCTTCCCGAGCAGTCTCCCTCCAAGTGGTACTGGAAGCTGGTGCCCGTAAGTGACTCTGCGCACCGCTGCCATCAGACGCCATCCTGTCGCAGTCACCTGCTTCCATCCCTGGTCGCTCGCAGCACCCCTGTTTTGTGTCTGACTGTCCCTGGTGGTGTCTCACTTTGTGCAGTGTGAGCAGGGGCCTGACTCTGGGATGGACAGGCTTCATTTTGGCCACAGCGGGCGCTCGGAGTTGTCAGTCGCGTTCAGACAGCGCGGGCGGCTCTGCCATGTCCTGGGGCGACTGTGCAGTGTCTGCGTTTCTGCTCATGGACACTGAGCTACACTCTACGTGGTGAGCGTAGATGTAGGGACAGGATCTGCTCTCTTTTCTGAGGAGGACGGACAGACCCCAGGGGCTCTTTGTTTTGTCCTCTCTGATGTGACTGTTCCTCATGGTGACATGCTACGTCTTAGTGCCCATAGCACGGACCGTCTGGAAACAGTGGTCACCAGGTGAAAGGCCTTCTCCTGCAGCCACCCGCATGGGTCAGGGGCTGCCCCTCCCTCCCAGGAAGCGGTTTCTAGAACCCCAGTACTGTGAGTTTTCCTGTAGCAAGAAAGCGAAAGGCAGTGGTTGGCTCTCCGTTCCTCACTGCGCTCCCGTGGTGCCCTCCCTGCAGGAAGAGAGCCTGCATGTGGAAGGGCAGTGCTGGGACACAGGGTCCGCAGGCTCTGTTAGCTGCTGTCCCTCCCTGTCACTTCGGGCTCACTGAGCCTTAGGATTGTGTCACCCAGGAGGTACCCTGGACGCGACCTGGCAGATGGGTTTGTGTGAGCGGTGATGTGGTCTTTGTAGCTGATAATTGTACTCTTCCTGAAATATATTTATGACTATCTTTTAGTTTTTTGAATTCTGAAAACCGAAGAGCAAAGTGTTAAAACAGTTGTTACATGGTTTAGTGAGGACTTAGTCAGAATTTCAGCTGTCCTCTAGGAAGGAAGGTTTCCGATGAGAGTTTTATAGGAACTGAACTATGTACCAAGAGCCATGACACTCCAGCTTCCTGTCCCGGCTGCTCACCGTGCGTGTGGGGCCACGTGCCCAGCAGACAGGGTGACGAGGTGCGTGTGGAAAGGCCTGGTCACAGTGCAGGTCCCAAGGCTCCCTTGTCACTCCACGCCCTGGCACCTAACAGACGCGACCGGGCGGCAGTGGTTATACAGGTGTTTTCCCTGATTTTAAGTCCACTCCATCCATCTTCAGTCGAGAAACCATTTGCTTCACTGCATGCTGTGGTCGGTCACCGTGTGTGCTGTCTGTCTGTCCATGCGGGCGCTGGCCTGGAGCATGCCCTGTCTGCATGCTGGAGCCAGGACCTGCCTGCATCTCACCTGCACTGCGGCCGAGAAACAAGTTAAGTCTGTGGTGAAACAGACCGAGTGACCCAGAGAGGCCTTGGTCCTGATTTCAGAAGGACGTGCTACAAACACTTTCCCCTCAGGGTCAGTGGTGAAGGGTCCACACTTACTGAGAAAGCAGCTGGTGTGCTCCAGCGCTGAGAGCCCCGGCCCTCGGGACCTGTGCACCGCCGAGGGCCCCAGGGCCCCGTGTGGGCTGCCGCGCTTCCTCCAGCGTCTGCCCCTTCCTCCTCCTCTGCAGAAAACACGGCTGCGGGTGTGCCCTGTCTCACCGCTGTTTTGTGAACATTGGTGTGGAAAACGGGGGACAGCAGCATATGTGGGACCTGCCTGTGCCCACATCCACCCTCGGCCTGGTCTGTGCTCCTCCCCTGCCCCTCGGTGATGGCGGCTGGGGCGGCCGGACCACGGCGCACAGCCCCCTGGAGGTGGTGGAGCCCCTGAGCAGCACGAGCTGTGCGTGGTGCCTGCACGCGGCGCTGTCAGCCTCCTGCGGCTCGGTGCACGTCCTGACCCAGTGACAGGACTCGGTCTCACCTGGTCTCACCAAGTTCTCAAACTATGTATCAGTGCCACTTTGTGTCTTAACGGCCTAATGAGGTGACTGCTGCTCATGCTGAGACAAGTGACAGCAGCTCGGGCTCCCCGGTGTTCGGGTGTTCACTCACACTTAACTTGTTTCTCCTCCGTTGGTGTGCGGCTCTGGTAGTGTAGACGCACCTCCTGCCTCCTGCCGTCTGCTGCACACTCGGTGAGACAGCCCCGCTGTCCTTAGCAGCGAATCACTCACCCAGTGCAGCCGGGAGCTCAGTTCCCTGGGTCTTGACGTGTGAGTTCTAGGCAGAGTATGTGACGCAGACATTTTGAGCTTTTTTCATACGACTGCCTTGTTTGTAAGCGTTGTCCAGCGGGCTTCACATTCATTGTCAGTTTCCCGGTCTGCGGTGACGTGGCGGTAGTGAAGGCACCTCGTGTGCAGGGACCGTCCTTCTTGTGTCCACTGCAGGTGCGCTACCGCCGAGAGCACCTGTCCGCGCGGCAGCCGCCGTGCTTCCCGCTGCTGGAGGATCTGATGAGGGACGGCAGCGACGGGGCTGCCCTCCTGGCCGTGGTCCACTACTACTGCCCGGAGCACATGAAGCTGGACGGTGAGTGGAGAGGGCACCCGGCACGCCCAGGGGCTCGAGCACCAGAGCACGCTGGCCTGAGCGGTGACAGCCCGAGAGCACCACACCTCTGAGCCCTTAGTGCCGCCGGGCGGGGGGCGTGTGCCTGGAAACACAAGGAGGCTGTGCTCACCCTGCCCTGCCCTGTGCCTGCCGAGGACGTGGAGCGTGGGAGCCGGGGCAGGAGCGAGCTGCTGAGGCTGCCTGTGTCTCTGCAGGGGCAGGGTCCGCCAGCCCGGCTGCAGTGAGTTGAAACACGCGGAATGTGGCGTGGGGTGGAAACAAGTCGGGGT
Organism: Saccopteryx bilineata; assembly: GCF_036850765.1. NCBI lineage: Eukaryota > Metazoa > Chordata > Mammalia > Chiroptera > Emballonuridae > Saccopteryx > Saccopteryx bilineata. Next base: position 1,317,667 of record NC_089491.1, on the reverse strand, counting down.
GGGTCTGTTCACAGACCGCGGCGAGTGGCCTTCTGCGCGTCCAGGATGCGGGCGTCCTGCTCCTGCAGGGGGCACTGTGAGCAGACCGTGGGCGGACAGGGGCCTCCTCAGGTCTTCTGAGCACCGTCTCTCTGCGGGGGGAGTGCGCAGGTGTGCCCACGCTTGGTGTGCGTGGGCTGGTTCCAGCACAGGCGTGTGCCGACGGTGCAGGAGCGCTGGGTGGTGTGGGTGCAGAGAGAGCAGTGCTGAAAACACAGCTGAGCTGGAGAGAGAGGGAGAGTCTTGGGGGCCGGGAGAGGGTCTTTATCTTTGAGTGAAAACCCCCAAATTGACACCTGGTCATCTGGGTCTGCTGGGCCTGTGGTGCTCGTCTGGCCATGGGGCTGTGTGTGGTTGGGAGGTGTGACCTGGACCCTGAAGACGACCAGGAAAGCTTCACCTGTGGAGCCTGTCACCCCCGGGGCCTCGGGGTGGGCGTGGGGGTGGTTTCTGAGGAAATGGGGCCACGGGCTCCTCGTGGGTGGGCAGCGTGGGTGCACACTCCCCGGGGGCCTGCGAGAGCGCGTGTGAGGGTGAGTGGACACCTTGTGACTTGTCGAGCAGCGGTCCTGCGGCAGAGAGCAGGCTGTGCTGGGCGGGGACGCGCCCTCCCCGGAGCCAGCAGGGACCGCGGGCAGACGTCGGCAGCAGCACACCTGAGCAAGAGCACGGTTACCGTGACTGAGACGTCAGAGGGGAGATGGTGCCCGCAGGAATGGCAGGCGCAGGCGTCTGGCCGTGCGCTGGGCGTGCCCCATCCTCAGCTCCGCGTGTCCCTGCCCCTCCCCTCCACGCCCCCCCCCCCAGGCCGCCTCCAGCTCACGCCCGTCACGCTGGCCTCGCTGCTGTCTGGTCTGCTGGGGTCACAGAAGCGTTGCTAGTCGTGGCGTGAAGACCGCGGGGACAGGGCAGGGCGGGCGCGTCACATCCAGTGCGGAGCCTCGGTCAGCGCGCACAGAGCGTGGTGTCACTAATGCGCATCCGACGAGGTGTCAGGCCAGGGGCGGTGCGGCCCCAGAGCACCAGCCTGGGCGGGAGGTGCGCCTTCGGAAGTGCATGTGGACATGGTTACAGAAAAGGGACTTGCAGAAGGCCACAGGAGCACCCTCAGCGGGCTGCAGAGAACTGACAGTCTCCCCCCAGTGCAGGGAACGGGCCAGTGACGAGGAGCAGCTCTCCTGTGGCTCTCGGACGTCGCCAACACAAGCGGTCAGGAAGGCGCCTCCTGGTCACAGTGGGACCACGGTGGGATTTTCTAGTTGAGCTCTGCAAGGACAGGGCTTGCTGCCTATCGTCCAGTGGTCTATCCCAGCCGTCTAAAATTGCGTTTGGGCAACTTGGTGGGGAATTGTGAATGAAGGAGTGAGCAGCGGCCGTACCAGGCTTGTGGTTCGCAGCTCAGAGTCAGGTCCAGCTGAGGGCATGGCTGCCACCATGCATGTTTTGGAAAAGAAGGAGTTTTTTTAATTAATGGAGTGCGTGACCTCGGTGCATTAGTGAAGGACGTGGACACAGCCCAGAGAAGGCTGGAGGGGGGAAAGGAAGAGTCGGCTCCGGGGTCGTCCTCCAGTCAGAGGCCATCCTGCACCAGGCAGAGACGCAGGGGCCCTGTGGAGGGACCGAGGCCCCGCTGGCTCTGAGCACGGCCGGGAGGGTGCAGACGAGGGAGCAGGAGCCAGCCCATGCGGCCGAGCCGGGCCCTTCCTCTGTCTGCAGCGATGGCGCCTTCCCATGCCCTCGGGAGGGGCGCTGTGCTCTCGGGGTAAACCGACCCAGACCTCGGGCACAGGCGCGGCAGGGACCAGGTCGTGCGTGGAAATCAGGGCTTTGTGGAACATTCTTCACCCTGGAAGGTGAGGCTGGTTGTCCTCCCTGCTCACCCGCCTCTGTCCCCTGCCTCACCTGTGAGCTGGGCGGTCCCTCCTGTCGGAGAAGCACAGCCGCTGCCTCTGTGCTCCGCTGCTCGGCCGGCCCCCGCCGGTCCCCTGCTGCCAGGCCCACGTAGCGCCTTGCTCTGCACTCAGGATGAGGAACCAGCGGGACAGGCCGGCCGGCGAGCAGGCGGCAGCGTCCGCAGTTAGCGTGGGCAGAGGACGCGGGGCGTGCTCGGTAGGTGTGTGCGGGACACCTTGTCGGGAATGGCCCGACATAGCACACGACTGCAGAGGTGGAGAACCAGCTGCATGCTAGGGGACAGGCCTGCAGAAGTCCCCCAGAGAGGAGCTCTAAAAAGCAAAACGGAAAATGGAGAGAAGAGCCCAGCTGGGCGGGGCTGGGGGGCAGGTTCTTTGCAGGGTGAGGCTGGGGGTGGCTGGGGGGGCAGGGCTTATTCCTGTGGCCATCCCCGTCTCCCTGCCCTGCACTTAGGGTCAGCTTGTGTCAAACGTTGTGGACAGGTGAGCTGTCAGTGATGCTTGGGACTCGATTCAACAGAAAGGGTGGAAGACCCCCTGGAAGAGATCATACACTTTTTGTAGAGATGCCAAGAATTATAAAAATTGCCATTTTCCCAGCTTGTTCATGAATTTATTGCCAGTCCAATAATTTGTATTTTATAAAAACTGACAAAAGCCCTGGCCAGGTAACTCGATTGGTTAGAAGAGCATTGTGCCGAAGCACAGAGGTTGCCGGTTTAATCCCCAGTCAGGGCACATACAGGAACAGCTCTGTGTTCCTGTCTCTTTCTCTCCCTCTCTTGTTAAAATCAGTAAATAAAAATTTAAAAAAAAAAATTGACAAGGTAATCTACAAATCCCTGTGGAAGAGTAAAAGCCAAAGGGATTTTGTGGTGGTACCAGTTGAATCGGTCGTCAAGGAGCTCACCAGGAGCTCCGCACACTCCCCCCCAGTGTCCTGTCTGTTCTCGCTCCCTGACCGGACGGACGGGGCTGGAGAGCCGGTGTTCCCCTCACACAGCAGGTGTCTGGAAGGTCAGCGGCGACGCAGCACTGCCCTGGTCTGGCTCTGGTTTTGTCAGCTGTCCCTGCCCCGCACTCGGTGGTCTCCCTCGGTCCGGAGCTCAGGCCCAGTCCTTTGTCTTCCCCGTGACGTGTTTGGAGGCCACGGGTCCTGCGGTGTGTGGGACGTGTTTAGAGACCACGGGTCCTGCGGTGTGTGGGACGTGTTTGGAGACCACGGGTCCTGCGGTGAGTGGGACGTGTTTGGAGACCACGGGTCCTGCGGTGTGTGGGACGTGTTTGGAGACCACGGGTCCTGCGGTGTGTGGGACGTGTTTGGAGGCCACGGGTCCTGCGGTGTGTGGGACGTGTTTGGAGGCCACGGGCCCTGCGGTGTGTGGGACGTGTTTGGAGGCCACGGGTCCTGCGGTGTATGGGACGTGTTTGGAGGCCACGGGTCCTGCGGTGTGTGGGACGTGTTTGGAGGCCACGGGTCCTGCGGTGTGTGGGACGTGTTTGGAGGCCACGGGTCCTGCGGTGTGTGGGATGTCCCTTGTTTGGGTTTGTCCAGCGTCTCCGCGATGTGTCTTCACTTTGCGTCCGATGTGGGACATGGTGCTGGTGTGCCCTGTCGATGGCACCAGCTTCGGCCACTTGGTTCAGGTGGCGTACGATGGATTTCTCCACTCCGAGGTGGTTGCTTGTGCTTTGTAATTAGTGATTTGGGGAAGTCTTTTGGGGGCCATTGGTGTCCTGTTCCTCCTGGCAGCACTGGTGGTGTCACCCAGGTGGTTTCCTGTGCCCGCTCCTGTACGAGCCCCCTGGCGGCCTGCCACAGGGGGCCTCTCCCGCTGGGCCCTGCTTGCCCACGTGCTCGGGTATCGGGCGCTTCCACCCTGTCGTGTTCCCCGTCTGTTGCTTAGATTGTCCCAGGTTTCAGGTGGTTGATTCTGAAGAATACAAATGTGGGGCACTTGCTGTTAAACTTCACATCAGCTAAATCAGTGTGACTTGGACTCAGGAGTGGCTGTGTGGCTCTCCTGGGCGGCCCCCCACCCCTGGGGAGAGGGTGGCTGGCCAGTTCAGAGTGTGAGACAAACGGCCGTCTGTATGGGGAACTGCAGTGAGGCCTCCCCACACGGGGCAGAAACCCTCCTGCCTTGGATGGAGGCCCTAACCCTGAAAAGCCAAATGTAAGAACTTCAAAAGAAAATGCAGGAAAATACATTGGTATTGGAATGGAGTGTTTGAATAATAAAAAAAAGGAATAGAAAAGAATTTTTTTTTAGGACCAGAATCCAGGTGGCTCACATTTTTGGTTTATTTATTCAGTTAGTCATATTTATTGATTTTGGAGAGAGAGGAAAGGGGAGAGATTTTTGTGTGTACCCTGTCCAGGGATCGAACCCAAAGCCTTGGTGTTGGGGATGAAACTCTCACCAGCTGTGCTACCGGCCAGGGTGCAGAAATGATTCTTGTATGTAACTATGTAGAAATTCAGTATGGTGGCCTCGCCGGTTAGCTCCGTCGGTTAGAGCATTGTCCTGAGACGACAAGGTTGTGAGTTTGGTCCCCAGTCAGGGCATACAGGGCGCACAGGACTGGTTTTCATAGCCTTTTCGCATTAGTGAGAACTGAGCAGTTCTGTGAGGCTGTTAAGAGGAGTGCTGACGTCCACTCACGTCCCTGTGCCGAGTCGAGGGACAGACGGGCTGCGAGGTGCTGGGCACGCTGTTGTCACGCACGTGAGTGCAAGAATGCCGAGTCAGCAGTGGGCCGCATAGGGCGCGTTACTTCTGGACTTGGTGGGTGTGATGGCAGCCCTGATGGCCTGTGGGGGGCTTGTAGCCTTGGGGGGCAGCTGCATGGGGAGTTGGGCAGCAACAGTGTCTGTGGGTTCATAACTGAGGGAGAACAGGTCCGAGTCAGATACGGCGTGTGACGGTTCAGGGTACCTGAGGGCTCCTGTGCACGTTTGTAACGTTTCATAATCAGAATCCAAAGAAACGTCTCTTAGCCCAGAATTGTGCGCAGTCACTCAGCTTAGAGCTGGTTTCTCTGAGGGCGCCCAGTGCGGGCGTCATCTGGGACAGAAGTCACGGGAATCCGGGGCACTTGGGTCTACTGTGTGTGGAAATGACTTCTGAGGAGTCAGGTCCTTTAGTTGTGTTTCTCAGATCCCTCTGTCACTTACTGTTCACAGGTACAGGTCCCTTAGGTCATCAGCACAGCTGCTTGTACCTTAGTCGTGAGCTGTGTCCAGCTGTGGCTGTGGTTCTGGTCTGAGGGCACCCCGTCCCCCAGAGCACTCACGCAGGGACCAGTGCCCGGCCGCTTTCACGGCACCCTGCAGCACAGCCGAGAATGGAAAACTGTCCTGCCCAGGCGCTGATAGCCACTGTCCCCCACCTGTTCACGGAGCAGACTCCTCCACAGCCTCCTGAATCCTGTGACGAGGAGCACTTCTGTAGCACTGCGGGGACAGGCCTGGCGTCTCCCACGTTAGGCACCCACCATGGAGCTAACGCCCGGGAGGTGCCCGCAGGGTTAGACCTGAGCCAGCTCTGTACACATCCTTTACAGACTGAGTGGGGATGGTCCCTGTTTCGGAAGCGCGATCTTAAAGTCTCAAGTTACTTCTACACATTCCAGGCGTCCCAGTTCAGGTCAGATACTGGCGATTTCCCAGGTCTTCTGTCGAGTGTTTTCTCTCTGTTGTGTTACTTCTAACATTGGGCTGTTTAAATCTCTTAAAGTTGTAACCTTTTAAATTTTATTTATTTATTTTATTTTTTACAGAGACAGAGAGTGAGTCAGAGAGAAGGATAGACAGGGACAGACAGGAACGGAGAGAGATGAGAAGCATCAATCATCAGTTTTTTGTTGCAACACCTTAGTTGTCCATTGATTGCTTTCTCACATGTGCCTTGACCGCGGGCCTTCAGTAGACCGAGCAACCCCTTGCTGGAGCCAGCGACCTTGGGTCCAAGCTGGTGAGCTTCGCTCAAACCAGATGAGCCCGCACTCAAGCTGGCGACCTCGGGGTCTCGAACCTGGGTCCTTCCGCATCTCAGTCTGACACTCTATCCACTGTGCCACCACCAGGTCAGGCTAAAGTTGTAACCTTTTAAATATCGTCACTGCTTTCGTTGAGAACGTTTTTCAGTTCAGAGTTTTTTAACGTATACAGATACATGTGAAGAATATCCTTGTAATAAACTGCAGTTTTCTTTCTACCTGTTAGACATATGCCTGAAGGAGGTAACGTCGATGGCTGACAGTCTGTACAACATTCGGCTCCTGAGGGAATTCTCCAATGAATACCTTAACAAGTGTTTTTACCTCACCTTAGAAGACATGCTGTATGCCCCCCTAGTGCTGAAGGTAACGGAGTTACTGCACGCACATTTTTAAAGCCCCGTGGGAGTAAGCTGCTCACTGTGTCCTTGCTTTTCTGTGCTTTTCTCGCAGCCGAACGTCATGGTGTTTATCGCCGAGCTCTTCTGGTGGTTTGAGAACGTCAGGCCGGATTTTGTTCAGCCCAGGGATGTTCAGGAGCTGAAGGATGGTGAGTGAGGACTGCGGTTAGTTGATAGCCACTTCCTCTGAGGGACTTTCATTCAGGACTTGGAAGGTGTCTCTGAGGGCTTCCTCACTTCTTGTACAACAATGGTGTGTGAGTTGAAATGGCGTTGGGAGTGAGGCCTGTGCGCTGTCCTCACTGCCTGTCTGGTGCCTTCCCGTGTGTCCTTGGGGTGCAGTGCCGGGCCCACCCTTGGCTCAGTGCTGGAGCCGGGGGAGCCGGGGAGTTCGGATGAGCGCCTGGTAGGGCTGCAGCTGTAGCTGCTCGAGCCTGCCGACTGTCCCCTCCCTGCGCAGTCTCGTGTGTGCCCCGCCAACAAGGCAGAGCACCCCCACGTCCACCAGGGTAGGATCCCCGCCAGCCTTGCAGTTGAGCCCCAGGAGGTGAGACGGGTGCAGCTCCTTCTCGAGGGCGTGCTCCCGTCCGCTGCGTGCCGTGGCCGGGTGACCTGCTCTCTCAGCCGTGGGTAAGCATTCCGAACAGCGTCTGCATCTGTCTGACCGGAGCGAATGCTGCCCTCCCAGAGTCATGTGGCTGACGGGCCACCAAGTGCTGGGCAGCTCCTGGAGGACCGGTGCCAGGCATAGTGTGGCCAGGTCTCTGCTTAGGGCCTCAGAGGAGAACCAAGGTGTTGTCTGCGTCTAGTTCTTGTCTGGGGGCTGTTCCCAGGCCTGTTGTTGGCAGTTACAGGATTGAGATCCTGTTTCTCTGCCGGACACAGGGCTCTCTCTCTGCTCCTGGAGGTCGGAGCTGGCTGATGTGTCTCTGGCAGGACAGCTACACTTGTGGCCTTCTGAGATGTGGGGACCGTGCCAAAGTGTCCCTTAGGTCCTTCTGGGGCACTGATTTCCTCCACCCCCGATGGTGTCATTACTGGTCCTTACTTGCATGCTATTGGCTGGGGACAGGGGAATTTTCTAGGGCTCCCCTCAGCCTGCCCAAGGCCCAGTGTGGCTGGTGCACCAGCTACCAAATACGTTCATGCCCAGCGCACATCTGGAGATGGGGGTGTCCCTGGGCGGGTCTCCACCCACTTCCCCATCTGGATGGGCTGCCGGGATGCTTGGTCTCAGTATCAGTGCTGACTCAGACCCGCGTCTAACAGTTTGGTGCCGTGCTAGGTGTCCCTTTTCCTTGCTCAGGGCTGTCTGTCTCATGGGGGACAAGGGTGTCTTGCTTAGGGTTGCAGCGCTTGCTCCTGTGGACTCTCCACGCAGTTGGTTTCAGGCTCAAACCCGGGCTCGGGCTCAGAGACGGGCTCAGATTAGCGACGGCCATGAGAGTGGCTGCCCTCAGCGCCCCTCATCCACCCTTGCTTGGCTACCCGTCTCTCTGCTCCTGGGGAGCCATGTTCTGACCTCATTCCCAGGACCGTCACCAGGCTCAGTGGCTGCCCCTTCTGCCCTGGGGTTCTTGAGAGTGATTGTGTCCACGTGGCTCCTGCGGTCACACAGCTGCCTGGCTGCCCAGGGGCAGCAGTTGTGGGCAGCCTGGTGTGCTGTTGTGGGGCCCTCACATCTCTGAGTGTCGGGGTGTCTGTCTGGCCTTCTATAGTGCACAGCAGTCCTGGTCACTCCACTCACTCAGCATGGGCTGTGCGATTAGTCCATGCACACTGCTCACCAGGTTGCTGCTGCACGTGAATCTCCGGAGCCCTCCCAAATCATCGCGCTCCTGAGCCAGGCCCGCCCCTGGCTGCCGCCCTGCTCCTGCTGCCCCCCCCCCCCGCCCTGCCCCTGCTGCCCCCCCGCCCTGCCCCTGCTGCCCCCCTACCCCCCCTTGTCGCCCTGCCCCTGCTGCTGCCCCGCCCCTGGCTGCCGCCCTGCCCCTGCTGCCCCCCCCCCGCCCTGCCCCTGCTGCCCCCCTACCCCCCTTGTCGCCCTGCCCCTGCTGCTGCCCCGCCTCTGCTGCCGCACCTCCCCTGCTGCCCCCCCCTACCCCTACCCCTTGTTGCTCCGCCCCTGGCTGCCGCTCCGCCCCTGGCTGCCGCCCCGCCCCTGCTGCCGCTCCGCCCCTGGCTGCCGCTCCGCCCCTGGCTGCCGCCCCGCCCCTGCTGCTGCTCCGCCCCTGGCTGCTGCCGCCCCGCCCCTGCTGCTGCTCCGCCCCTGGCTGCTGCCGCCCCGCCCCTGGCTGCCGCCCTGTCGCCCCGCCCCTGCTGCTGCTCCGCCCAGGCTGCTGCCCTGCCCCTGGCTGTGGCCCCTCCCCTGCTGACTTCTGTGTGTCTGTGTGACCTCTTCCTCCCACCCCTACCAGGCTCAGTCTAGGCTGGTAAGCCTGGTGGTTGGAGGGAGGCCGGGGGCAGGTCCTGCAGGGCGCTGTGCCATCCTGCCAGAGGCATCTGCCGGTCTCTGAGCACAGGGTGGGGCGGGAGCTGCTGACTCTCCACTGGGAAGTCACCCTCTGCTGCAGGCACTCCAGGTCCAGGGAGTTGGGCGTTCAGTTCCAGTGCCCAGAGTCCCTGTCCCACATGGCAGCATCCGTGTGGCAGCTCCTGGCAGCTGCCCCCGGGCCCACCAATCCCGGCTGCAGAGGAGCGCACTGTGTCGCTGGCCCTCGCGCGCCCCTCCTGTTCTCCTGTTGCTGTCGCCTCACGCGGCAGGGGGCGCAGGCCTGCCGCCAGCCCCATTGTTCTGGGTGCTTCCTCCCCAGGTTCACATCTCCTCAGCCTCTGTCCCCCTGCTGGCCGCCCGCTGTGGACCACTGCCCTTGCCAGGGCTGTCTTGGCTCCCCTTGCCGTGATGGGAGGTCCTTGTTGCCACCTGGCCAGGGAGGGGTCCAGCCCCTGCGTCCAGCTTCTGCCACCTTGGACGAGCTCTGGCACCACTGTCTCGGGCCAGCTCTCTGGAGCAGCCTTAGAGATGGGGTTCCTGTAGGACTGGGGCTGAAGTGACCACTGGGGTGGCTGGGCACTTGCTGGAGGCTGCTTGTTGGTGGTCAGAGATGCAGCGGCCCATTTTACCCTTTCCTGTTCTGGTCTGTGCTGTGTACGGAGTTGTAGTGGAGTTGTAGCAGTCATTCGTACAGAATGCTTTTGTTAAACTTGAAGCCAGTTTTTTTGGAGAAGTTTGGTTTTAAGTAAAAGTAGTGTTATTTCTGGTTCTTATAAAAGCTGCAAGTGTTTTTTTAGTTGCTTCTTGCTAATGTAAGTAAATAACATGACCATTTTTATAAAATTTTTATTTCTGCAGCAAAAATAGTATCGCACCAAAAAAGCAGTCGGCCCCCTGTTCCTATTTCCAACGCCACCAAGCGCAGCTTTCTGGGCAGCCCCGCAGTAGCAAGCCCGGCCGAGCCTCTGCCCCCGACTCAGCTGCTGGCCGAGGGTTGTCACAAGCACCTCCTTCACACCGAGGAGCCGGACCACCTGTAAGTCTGTCTGCTCCCAGAGTTCAGTGACCTTCCTGGCTCCCTTTTCCTGTTACTGTTCATGCGGAGTGATTAGAGCAGCACCAGGGAGTAGGCAGCGAGAGCCTGGCCCCGCCCCTCCCTGGCCCCGCCCCAGAGGTTGGAGGGGAACTGGAATGCAGCTTGAACTTGGCTGTGAAAATTGGAAACTCAGTTTCTCTCAGACTATACCCAGCAGTCAGTCAGTATGTCCTCAGTTGCAGTTTGGGGTTATTTATCCCAGGATTAAAGTTCCAGGTACTCTTTTGGTTCATATTTTAAAATAACTTTTCCCAAAGATTCAGTAAATTTCTCACAGATGGTGTGACTTCACAAAGGTATCTGTAGTTCCGTCTACATTTGCTTTTGAACTTGCAGATGGCTAAGCCAGACACTTTTCTCTCCGTTCCTTTTCCTACATTTAGGGGGAAGGGGGCTTCCGCGTTCAGCCCGTCGCACCCTCTGTTGCCCCTGAGGCAGAAGCAGCAGAAGCCTGTGCAGGGAGAGGACCCCCCCGGTGAGAACACCCTTTTCTCCCTTCCTCATGGTGGTTGCTGAGATAGCAGTCCTCCAAGTCAGATACTCCTGTTACGCAGGAGTCAGCTCAGTGAAGACTGGGGCAGAATAGAGTTCAGTTTGTACTGATGTACTTGGTCACTTATTGTCTTCTTTGGGGAAGTACCATTAGCAGCTGATGGGCCGTGTGGAGTGTGTGGAGCAGTGCTGTGCTGTTGACTACTAGAAGCTGCGTTGTTGTGCCCATCTGCTTCCCTTGAGCAGTGTGGGGTGAACAGTGGTTATTGTGCTGAAATAGTTTCAAATGACACAAAGTTGGTCCCTTCCTGCTGAGCACACTGACCGCTTCCTCCGCCCTGCAGACCAGCGCCACCGGTCCAACTCCTTGACCCAAGTGGACAGGCAGCCACGGGGAGCAGCAGTGGCGTGGCCAGAAAAAAAAACCAGGTGAACTGTCTACATTTCAAATTAGTTTTCGTGTGAAGCACGTGCTAGGCTAACAGCAGGCTTCCGCTGTGGCACGCCGAGGTCCTGCCAGGGCACCCGTGGGCAGAGCGACACCGGGCTGTCTCCCCCGGCCCCTCTTCCTCCTGAGCGCGGGCACCGGGAAGTGGTGTCCCAGCGGACTGGGTCAGAGCCAGGTGTGAGGGCCCTGCCAGGCAGCACAGGGGTGTGACCTGGGAGACCGTGCCAGTCTTCACACTGTTAACTTGTTGGTTTTAGAAAATGTTCATTTTTCAAGTAATGGGCTTTTTGTTGCAATTTTTAATCAAAAATAAATGTTTAGCTCTGATTTCTAGTATGATGAATACTGAATAACAATAAATATAGTAAGTAAAAGCTCTTTGGGGGTCCTCCTTAGTCTCTCTTTTTTTTTTATAGATTTTTATTTTTTAGAGAGAGGAGGGGGGAGGAGTGGGATGCATCAATTCTTAGTTGTTGCTTCTTGTCTGTGCCTTGACCAGGCAAGCCGGGGTTTTGAACCAGCAACCTCAGCATTCCAGGTTGACGGTCTGTCCACTGCGCCACCACAGGGCAGGCACCTCAGTAGTCTTTAAAGGTGTAAAGGGGTCCTGGGAGTCCACAGCTGAGGTTTGTGTTGTCTTTTCATAACTGGTGGTGTCGTCACTCACGATGGAATCAGCTCTGGGTGACAGTGGCGTGCCCAACGGGCTTCTTCCCCACGCTGCAGGCCCACGTCCCAGCCAGCACCCTTCGCTCTCCACCACGCGGCGTGCGACGCGGACCCTGGCTCCGGCGACAGCATCAGCCTGGCCCGCTCCATCAGCAAGGACAGCCTGGCGTCCAACATCATCACCCTGACCCCCCAAAACCAGCCACACCCCCCCGCCCCCAGGGCCAGCGGGAGGGGCCTCCTGAACAACGTCGACCTGGAGGACGAGGACGAGGAGCTCGTGGCCGTCATCAGAGTGGACGGGGCCCCCCAGGGGGCTGAGCCGGGCCCGGCCGCAGGGGCCAGGTCTCCCCACAGGCTGCTGGGCGCCTTGGAGAGTAAGCCTGACAGTTTCTTCTTGGAGCCACTGATGCCGGCCGTGCTCCGGCCTGCCAAGGAGAAGCAGGTGGTCGCCAAGGAGGATGAATGCGGGGAAGGGCGGCCGAGGGGCCAGGCGGCCAGGCGGCCTGGGGAGGGCCACCCGCCCCTGGGACGGAGGAAGGTGCCTGGCAGCCACGTCAGTCATGACTTGAATAGGACTTTCACCCCCATCTTCTGCTCGGAACTGCGCACTGAGGTGGGGCTGCCGGCCGGGGAAGCCCGCGACGGGCCTCTGGCCAGTGGTAGTTACGATCCGTTGTCTCAGGGACAGTCTGCCGACGGCTTCTTCCTTCACGTGACTGGAGTCGACGAGGACGCGGAGCTCAGGCTCCATGGCAGCTGCGTGAGGAGCCCCCACGACCTGGAGTCTTGGGCGGCCCCGAGGCAGGACTCGGACTCGGACGCCGCGGACCTGGAGGACGTGGAGCACGCGTTCCTCGGGGAGGATCACCCCGCGCTGACGGCCGCGTACGCAGGCGAGGAGGAGTCGGCGAAGCTGCGGGAGGACATGCAGGTGCGGGAGCACGAGGACAAGGACGACGCCAGCGGCCGCTCCAGCCCCTGCCTGAGCACCGTCTCCCAGGTCAGCAGCGTCTCCCTGGCCAGCGGCAGCGCAAGGATGACCAGCTTCGCCGAGAGGAAGTTCCAGAGGCTCAACAGCTGTGAGACCAAGTCCAGCTCCAGCAGCTCCCAGAAGACCACGCCCGACGCCTCCGAGAGCTGCCCCGCCCCGCTGACCACCTGGAAGCAGAGGAGGGAGCAGAGCCCCGGCCGGCTGGGCGGGGACCACGCCAGCCTGCTGGCCTCCGAGCTGGTGCAGCTGCACATGCAGCTGGAGGAGAAGCGCAGGGCCATCGAGACCCAGAAGAGGAAGGTGGAGGCGCTGTCCGCCCGGCAGCGGCTGAAGCTGGGGAAGGCGGCCTTCCTGCACGTGGTCAAGAAGGGCAAGGCTGAGGCCGGCCCCCAGCCGCTGAAGCCGGAGCACCTGGCTCGGGAGTGTTCTCAGCACAACGGGGAGGACTTGGATGCTGCTGTGTCCAAGACGGAAGAGCTGCTGGTTAGGGCCCAGGGCAGGAGCGACCTGGGGGAGTGTCAGGACGTGGACAAGGAGCAGCTGGCCCTGCTGCAGCAGCACAGGCAGAAGGACCCGGCCGCGCTGCGGGAGCTGGCGAGGAGCAGGGCGCTGTCCGCCGCTCTGCTGGAGGAGGCGGTGGACGGGGCGGACGTGGGCGAGTGCGACCTCTCCATCGAGAAGCTCAACGAGACCATCAGCACGCTGCAGCAGGCCATCCTGAAGATCTCCCAGCAGCAGGAGCAGCTGCTGATGAAGTCCCCCGCGGCTCCCCTTCCCGGCCCCAGGAACAACTCCCAGGAGCCCAAGGTCAAGGCGTCCATCCACTTCGTCGAGCCTCTCTCTCCGACTGGAATGACCAGTCACCGCAAACCTCCCCGTCTCGGGCAGGGTCGGAATTCCCGCTCGGGAAGACCAGCTGAGCTGAAGGTCATGAAGGACAGGCCGCAGGGCTCCCGGAGCAAGACCCCAACGCCCAGCGTGGAGGCCCTCCCGCACCTGCGGCCCGCCCCGCCTCGGACGCCCTCCGACCCCGGGAGTGACCCGCCCGAGAACTTCGTCTTCGACAGCCGCCGGCTGCACGACGAGAGCAACCAGCGGGCGGGCGTCCCGTCCAAGGACCCCGACCTGCTGTCCAGGCGCACGCGCCCCGGGGAGGCCCCGGGTCTCCCTGGGAAGGAGGCGGGCCTCGGCGCTCCCCCGGTCTCAGGACAGGAGGGCGTCCCCGCAGAGGGGCCCCCCAGGAGCAAGGCCAGCCTCATCGAGGTGGACCTGTCAGACCTGAGGGCCCCCGAGGAGGACGGGCAGACGGAAGGCCCCGAGAGCTCGGTGGACCTCGGCAGCGAGGGCGACCAGAAGCCGGGGGTTGGCTTCTTCTTCAAGGTAAACGGCCAGCAGCACTGTGTGGGGCTGGCCAGACGTGGCCAGTCTGTCTTAGTGTCAGGGTGTCAGGAAGAGCAGGGCCCGGGGAGACGTGCATTTTGAGGCCCCGCAGTCTGCCGGCAGCAGCACAACCTGCAGCGCCGCTTGAGGGAGGGGCTTGAACGAGGGGACGGAGCCTTAACCGTGGTCCTGGTTTCACACGGCACGACCTGGCTCCTTTTGCTGGCTTCCCAGTCACTTTGAAGTGGAAACTGTTAGCTCATGGGCTGCACAGAAACAGGTGTTGGGCCTGTGGCAGCATCTTGATGCTGTGGGCACGTGTTGTTTCTCTGCCTTGCCTGTTGCTCTTCTGAGGAAGGGAGAGACGGGTTAGGAGCAGCCCCAGCGTCTCTTTCCCTCTGGGCAGCTCTGAAGGGGGCGCTGCAGGGCTGTGGAAAGGGCAGGGTGTCAGAGTGGGATCCGTGAGGGCCGAGTGGACAAGGGCTCCTGCTGTGGAAGCGCACGTGGTGGTGTAAGGCAGACGGCATGCCGGCTGGACCTCGGGGGATCGACAGGCTTCGCCAACGCTTTTTGAACGTTGGCATCTTTTCCACTTGTGTTTTAGCCTCAGAGACGGCCGCTGCTCAGTCAGAAAGAGGCAGGTCTCAGGACTGCGCTGGGCTCTGGGCCGGGCGGTGCGTGGGCTCACAGGGTCTGTTCTGCAGGACGAGCAGAAGGCGGAGGATGAACTCGCCAAGAAGCGGGCGGCCTTCCTCCTGAAGCAGCAGCGCAAGGCCGAGGAGGCCCGCGTGCGCAAGCAGCAGCTGGAGGCGGAGGTTGAGCTCAAGAGGGACGAGGCCCGGTAAGGTGGGGCGGGGCTGGAGGGGGAGGCTGGAGCCCCCGTGTGTCTCGGTGACCTGTCCCAGGCCCTGAGCCCTTCCCGGAGCTGTCTCCTGAGTCTCCGCCCAGCCCGGGAGGCGTGTGCCCTGGGCGTGGTGTGGCTGTGCCCTGGGCCGGTCCTCAGTCCACAGGCACCGCCGCAGGGGGCTGCGCCGGCCGACTCCGGGCACGTCCCTCTGAGCGGGTCCTCCTGGACGTTCCCTCCCAGGCGTAAAGCCGAGGAAGACCGGATCCGGAAGGAAGAGGAGAAGGCCCGGCGGGAGCTCATCAAGCAGGAGTACTTGCGGAGGAAGCAGCAGCAGATCCTAGAGGAGCAGGGCCTGGGCAGCTCCAAGTCCAAGCCCAGGAAGCCCCGGCCCAAGTCCGTCCACCGGGAAGAGCCGCGCAGCGACTCGGGCACCAAGTGCTCCTCCACCCGTAAGCGGGGCCCCCAGGACACGGATGTGGGGTGCGGCCAGCTTCCCTGGGGACATGGATGTGGGGGTGCGGCCCCCCTGGGGATACGGATGTGGGGGTGCAGGCTTCCTCTGGGGACACGAAGCGGGGGGGTGTGGGCCCTCTCCCAGGGCAGGGAGATCAGGCTGCAGAGCCCCGGGGTCACTCAGGTGGCCGCTGGTCCCTGGTTTTAGTGCTGCACAAACGTGGGGGTGTCTCAGGAAACCCATGTCTTAGGAACGCGGTCCTTGTCTCTGGCAGCTGATAGCCTCAGCCGGGCGCAGTCGGGCTCCAGCCTGTCCCTGGCCTCTGCAGCAACGACGGAGCCTGAGAGCGTTCACTCGGGGGGCACACCTGCCCAGCGGTAAGGACACTGGGAGGTGGCGCTGGCTCTGAGATGTGGGCTTGTGGCTTGGCCCCTCCCCCTGCACGCACTTGCCTTCTCACTGCTGAGTTGGAGGCGATGTGCTCTGGCCTGAAGAACTTAGGCGTGTTTCCTGTGGACGGGGACATTTCTTGTGTAACCACAGTTGATCAGCACTGTTGGCTCCACAGTCCACATTCATTGTCCTGGGTGTTCCATAGTGTCCCTGAGAGCTGTGTGTCCACGGTGAAGGGTCCTACTCAGGACCACCTGTGCCCGGTGTCTCTAGGCCACAGCAGTTCCTCATCCGTTTGTCTTTCTTGACCTTCACACTCTTCACACGGACAGACCAGTTGTTTGTGGAGTGCCCTTCGCGCCTCAGTGTGGGTCCCCATGCACAGGGCCAGGCTGTGTGTGTGGTGGGAACAGCCAGGGGGGATGTGTCCTCAGCGGGCCTGACACGCTGACGTGGGCTGTTGAAGGTAGGCCTTTCCAGTGGCCCTGAAAGAGTTCCCTTGGATCGGTGAGTGGTTTGGAGGAGAGCTGGGGCCTTGGTAGCCCGATGTGTATTGTCGGCCTCCTCTGGCGGGGGTCCCCCAGCCCCCACCCGTCCCTTACTGTGTGTGTATCCTGTGGCCACAGCCACTGTCCCACCTCTTCATGTGTCTGGTGGCCTCTCATGGCCTGGGTTTCGTGGAGGGTGCCTGTCAGGGACTCGGTGCCGGCTGTATTTCCGTTCAGGGGCAGGTCACCCAAGCTGGACTCCAGCTTCAGCCCTGCCCCTGGACGAACAGCTCTGTCCAGCTGCGCCCTGGACGCTGTTGTGATCAGTGCAGACTGCCTGCAGGACCCGCAGAGCCCTGGAGACCCTCCCGGGCTCTGGACTCGGCCAGCTGTGTCCCCTCCCTTCTTCCGGGGCCTGGTCCCTGGTTTGCCAGCAGCACAGACAGCCCAGCGTCCCCGGGCAGCAGGGCCGAGTCCCGCCGCCCCGCCAGAGGCCTGCGAGGCAGTGGGGTTCACCATCGCGGCCGTGGGGAGCAGACGGACACGTCTGCCCCGGGCTGTCCTCTCCTCCTGCTGCTGCGGGTCCTTCTCGCACGAGGGGTAGCCTGGTCGTGTTCAGGGTGGGAGTCGACCAGCTGGTGGCCAGCAGGTGAGAGGACGTGCCTGTGACCGCCCCGCCCCCTGTCCCTCTGCAGAGTTGAGTCGCTGGAGGCCTTGCCCGTGCTGAGCCGCAACCCCAGCAGGAGCACGGACAGGGACTGGGAGACGGCGTCCGCCGCGTCCTCCCTCGCCTCGGTGGCCGAGTACACAGGTGACAGCCCTGCTCCTGTGGGGGCACGTCCGCGTCCGTGGGGAGGCTGCGGGCGGGCGCCTTGGTGACGGGGCAGCCCTGCCCTGTGCACAGCCCCGCCCCAGCCGTGTGTCCTGGGCTCCTGGCCACCGGACACTCTGTAAAGGCATTTTTTGGTTTTGTTTTGTTGTTCTTTTGTCAAAGAAACTGAAATTAGGGGATAAATTATTAACAACTTAGCCTTTTTCTTAGTTTACTTAAACTTTATAATTTAGAAAGAATAAATTAATGACGTTTATAACGAGTTATTTCAAGTAAATTTGAAGTGGATCTTCCATTTTTAAGAAGTCACAAACCAAAAAAAAAAAAAAAAAAAAAAAAAGAGAAGTCACAAACATCCCTCATCTCGCCTGAGGGCCTGGGCAGAGGAAGGGGTGTGTCCTGCCCGGAGCGTTGACTGCGCCCTCGGCTTCCGCAGGCCCCAAGCTCTTCAAGGAGCCCAGCAGCAAGTCCAACAAGCCCATCATCCACAACGCCGTGTCCCACTGCTGCCTGGCCGGGAAGGTGAACGAGCCCCACAAGAACTCCATATTAGAGGCAAGTGTCCAGTTTCACGTGAAATCAGGTGTTTGCTAGTGAGGGGTCGTCCCAGAGAATGTCCTGATGACTCACACAGGTCGTCACTGTGTCCGTGCAGGCGGGCGAGAGCGTGCGCGTGTCTGTACCACGACGTGTGACGGCTTTGCGGAAGGGCGGGAGGCACACAGGCCCGGCCGCGCCTGACCCGGAGCTGGGTTCTGCGCCTGGGCCAGCGGGAAGCCTGACCCGGAGCTGGGGTCTGCGCCTGGGCCAGCGGGAAGCCTGACCCGGAGCTGGGTTCTGCGCGTGGGCCAGCGGGAAGCCTGACCCGGAGCTGGGGTCTGCGCCTGGGCCAGCGGGAAGCCTGACCCGGAGCTGGGGTCTGCGCCTGGGCCAGCGGGAAGCCTTCCGGTGCAGGCGGGGTGGGGGAGGACTTCATGAGGAGCTCCTGGGCGTGGTGTGGTGTCTGCAGGCGGAGCAGACTGGAATGACTGTGCTTGTGAGGATGGCCACGTGTGTCCAGGTGGGGACAGGAGGAGCTGTGGGGGGGCTCTCGGCAGTGGCTCCGGCTTTGAGCCTGGATTCCCGGAGAAGAGGAAGTTCGTAGGGGTTGGGTCGTGTTTGTTTTGCTGTGTTGACTTCTCTCCCTGAGGGCCGCACTGTCACAGCGCTGTGGGAACTGTCAGGTCCTATCCCTTCCTGGTCAGAGTTAGGACTTGCCTGGTGGGGGGTCCCCGTCTGGGGCGTGTGACGACGTCCCCCTGTGTGAGGGGAGGGCACGCCCCTTCACCGAGTGTCCTCACACTGGGCTGGGCGCAGAGCCAGCAGCCTGGGCCGCGGAGCAGATGAGCTGGGTGAGCGGCTGCCCCACGCAGGGTCCCCACAGGGAGCAGCAGGGAAGGTCCAGCTTCCGGGCCATGGCTTGTCACTCGACTCGGGTGTTGTCCGCGTGAAAACCTGCCACAGGCTGCGTGAACAGACCGTGAGGCTTGGTCCCCATAAAATTGTGTTTACAGAACAGGTGCCTCGAGCGGCAAGTGTGAGGGATGCATTCCCCGGGAAAACTGAAGTGGGAGCAGGCGGGCTGGGGGTGCTGCGGGGCGCTGGTCGGGGTGCGCTCACTGAGCTTAATGGCCATTAGCTCAGATGGGGAAGGAAGCTCCAGGCAGCTGGAGGAGGTTTGGGGTGCAGTGGGCAAGCCAGGAGCTGGGGGTCAGAGGTCACAGAGCCTCCGCCAGTGGGGGGGTTCAGGGTGCTTTGCATGAGGTGGCGAATGCAGCTGTGGGCAGGGGGTGTGGACTGACTCCAGTGTCCACGCTGTGGCCAGAGAACAAACGTGAGGAGAGGACAGTGTGGGGGGTGCTGTGTGTCTGCCTCTGAGGACGGGGGGTGCTGTGTGTCTGCCTCTGAGGACGGGGGGGTGCTGTGTGTCTGTCTCTGAGGATGGGGGGGTGCTGTGTGTCTGCCTCTGAGGACGGGGGGTACTGTGTGTCTGCCTCTGAGGACGGGGGTGCTGTGTGTCTGCCTCTGAGGACGGGGGGGTGCTGTGTGTCTGTCTCTGAGGACGGGGGGGTGCTGTGTGTCTGTCTCTGAGGACGGGGGGGTGCTGTGTGTCTGTCTCTGAGGACGGGGGGGTGCTGTGTGTCTGCCTCTGAGGACGGGGGGGTGCTGTGTGTCTGCCTCTGAGGACGGGGGGGTGCTGTGTGTCTGCCTCTGAGGACGGGGGGGTGCTGTGTGTCTGCCTCTGAGGACGGGGGGGTGCTGTGTGTCTGCCTCTGAGGACGGGAGGGGCTGTGTGTCTGTCTCTGAGGGCAGGGGGGGGTGCTGTGTGTCTGTCTCTGAGGACGGGGGGGGGCTGTGTGTCTGTCTCTGAGGACGGGAGGGGCTGTGTGTCTGCCTCTGAGGGCAGGGGGGGGTGCTGTGTGTCTGCCTCTGAGGGCAGGGGGGGGTGCTGTGTGTCTGTCTCTGAGGACGGAGGGGGCTGTGTGTCTGCCTCTGAGGGCAGGGGGGGGTGCTGTGTGTCTGCCTCTGAGGGCAGGGGGGGGTGCTGTGTGTCTGTCTCTGAGGACGGGGGGTGCTGTGTGTCTGTCTCTGAGGACGGGAGGGGCTGTGTGTCTGCCTCTGAGGACGGGGGGGTGCTGTGTGTCTGCCTCTGAGGACGGGAGGGGCTGTGTGTCTGTCTCTGAGGGCAGGGGGGGGTGCTGTGTGTCTGCCTCTGAGGACGGGGGGGGTGCTGTGTGTCTGCCTCTGAGGACGGGGGGGGTGCTGTGTGTCTGTCTCTGAGGACGGGGGGTGCTGTGTGTCTGTCTCTGAGGACGGGGGGGGTGCTGTGTGTCTGTCTCTGAGGACGGGGGGGTGCTGTGTGTCTGTCTCTGAGGACGGGGGGGTGCTGTGTGTCTGCCTCTGAGGACGGGGGGGTGCTGTGTGTCTGCCTCTGAGGACGGGGGGGTGCTGTGTGTCTGTCTCTGAGGACGGGGGGGTGCTGTGTGTCTGTTTCTGAGGACGGGGGGGTGCTGTGTGTCTGTTTCTGAGGACGGGGGTGGGTGCTCTGTGTCTGTCTCTGAGGGCGGGGGGGCTGTGTGTCTGTCTCTGACTCTTCAGGCCCGATCACAGCTTGTAGGTAGTCCAAGCTAGTATTTTAGATACATACAGTTTATTTTGATTTCTCCATTTAATGTATTAAAATGTGTATTTAATTCTGAGTTTATGTAAAATAACAGCTCCATTACTATTGACAGAAACAATGTATTTGTGAAAAATAACTTTTCTAAAACAAAAATAATGAGAAGACTGGCATCATTTTTACAACCTAACAAACCCTCTGACTCTGGTTTGTGGAGGACAGCTGGGTCCTTGTCCTCCCTCACCTCTGCTCGGTTGCGAGACCACTGTCGCAAGAGCCCCCGGGACGCTGAGAGAGACAGGCAGGTAGCAGTTCGTGGGCTTGACCTCGGGGCCCCCCGAGCAGGTCTCGGGAAGCCCTGGGCCCGCTTTCAGAGCTGCTGGGGTGGCAGTTCATCCAGGCATCTCCGTCAGCAGGTGACGTTGTAAGGAGTGTGGGCGCAGAGCAGTTCCGAGTTCAGAACCGGGCACGGCAGACACTGTCCCGGGAGGCAGGTCCTCTGTGCCCGTCCCAGCCAGCGGGGGGTGCGGTGCGGTGGGCGCCCCGTCCGGTCCCAGGTACTCGGCCTCAGAAGGAGCCCTGGATGTGGTTCCACTCCCCTGCGACCCCCCGCCCGGCCCCGGGACCCCCTGCTGCCCGTCTCTGGACGTCGCATGGAGGGCGCCTCCCTGCAGCCGAGTCCACACGGCGCGCCCGTGTCAGCCCCGTTCCCTCACGGCCCGGCGTGGTCCTCCGCGTGCATGGAGCACGTCCGTGTGCCGACTGCTGAGGGACGGTGGGTGGTGTCCGTCCCACTGTCATGAGCACTGCTGCTCTGAACACTTGTGTGCGGCCGTGTGGGCGTTTCAGCCTCAGGAAGAGCTGCCGAGGCCGCGGTCAGCGTGTCTGACGAGTGCAGGAGCGTGAGGGCCACGGTGGTTCTCACTTGCACTTCCCAGCTGGCTAGTGATGTTGAGCCTCTTTCCATGTGTGTTCACTTAATTTGAAAAGTGTTTTTAAAGCAAAATCTCAGTGGTGCCTGGTGCTCCCCTGCTGGGTGACCGGTGTCAGCAGGACGGCTGGCGGTGTTGGCGAGCTCCCACCGGCCTGCCTCCTGGGTGGCGGGCGGGACCCCTCTGAGGCTCTCCTGTCTCCTCTCCTCCCTCCACGCAGGAGCTGGAGAAGTGTGACGCCAACCACTACATCATCCTGTTCCGCGACGCCGGCTGCCAGTTCAGGGCCCTTTACTGCTACTACCCGGACACGGAGGAAATCTACAAGCTCACCGGCACGGGGCCCAAGAGCATCACCAGGAAGATGATTGACAAGCTGTACAAATACAGCTCAGACCGCAAACAGTTCAACCTCATCCCCGCCAAAACCATGTCCGTCAGCGTGGACGCGCTCACCATCCACAACCACCTGTGGCAGCCCAAGCGGCCCGCGGTGCCAAAGAAGAACCAGACGCGGAAGTGATGGCCGGGCGGGGCGGGCGCCCTGGGGCGGTGTTTACTTCTCAGCCATTTGGGTACAAAGGTGCAAAGTCACAGACCTTTTTCGAAGAGACCTCTAGACGGCAGAGGAAAACCGTCCCGTACTCCCCACACGCAGGACACCAGGCTCAGCGGGGACAGAGGGCGCGTGCCAGGCCGGGCCGGGCTGCTGTGGTCCCGCTGTCCCCAGGGCTGCCGACGAGGGGTGTGTGTGCAGCAGGATTCCTTTTACTTGAAGTTCGTTATAATGAGAAGTGACGTGCTCTGCTCCCCGGCCTCACACCTTGCACACGGCCTGGCCCCCCGCAGGCGCTGCGCTCCTGTGAGGCTGCAGGACCCACCAGCTCTCGGTCGGGGTGTTTGAATGTCTTCAGGAAAGGCCCTCGTACCGGGGCATCTTGTTCGTTTGGGAAATGATATGATATTTATTGATTGTGTCTACTGCCAATGTTTATATCCAATTCTAAGATTTCTGGAAACAGTTCTTGCTCCTTGCTGCTCAGAAAAAGTTTACTGAAGATGCCAGTCACTCCACGCACTGAGACACACGGCCGGCCTCCGCTGCAGCTGTGCCCAGGGCCGGGCGGCGGGCTCGCTGCCCGCGGAGGACGGGCGCGGAAGCAGCCTCAGCTCACTCACCGAGTTTGGGCAGTGTCTGACGATGTGTTCACTTTAATAAAGACAGGTTTTGGTAAAGTAGAATATTTTTCACTCAGCATGTTTCTCTTCAGAGGTGATGCACTTGGGCTGACAGTTCTTTTGGTGTCTCTGTTGTCCTGACTCGTCCCGTCTTGGTTCCTGCTTCTGGCAGAGCAGCGGCCTCAGTCCGCCCTGGCCACTGAGTTAGGCCACAGACTTAACACCGTCATGATGTCATGTGCGGTTTTCCCGGAGCTCCAAATAAGCGGGACGGCCCACGCCCTTCCGGTCTCACGGCCCCGCGCTTCTCCAGAGTGACATTCCCTGGGTGCCAGCGCGGCCTCCCCACCTGCACGGCCCAGCTGCTCCGGCCACCGGAAGACTCCGGGTCACTCGAGTTGGTTTTGCACATGGTTTCTGGGGAGTGTTACTTGAAACTGTCTGGACTGCAGAGCAGACGGGAGGTCAGAAGAGGCTGCCGGACGAGTGTCCCTGTCCCGCAGGGCTAGGCAGGGGGGCGGGGAGACGGTACGAACCCGAGAAGGGACACAGGTCCTCGGTCTCCCCTGCGCCGAGGGACGCCGGTGTCACACGTGGCGGGAGGGGGTGGGTGGTGTCGGCGCTTGTGGCCCTGTCACATGCTCTGCACAGGAGTGCCTCGCTCCTCACTGTTTGATACTCTGATATTTATTTAAGAAAGCACTAAACTGTAATAAAGGGTTAACTTGCTTTTCATGAAGCACGTGTGTGTGTGATGTGGTCGCGGCTCGTTTTCTTGGTCCGTGGTCCGTGTTCTGGCTCCCTGCCCGGAGGACTTCCCCTCTGTCTCTGTCAACCAGGAGCCCTTTCCTCCGGAAGCCACCCTGCTCTGCCATCTGCAGCACTGAGGCTTCCCGGCCTCTCACTCTGTGGGGCCACGTGGGCGGCAGCACAGCCCTGTGGGTGTCAGCGGGTCTGGGGTTTTTCAGTGAAGATTTAGGGGTGCTTCTGGTGCCCACACAACCCTAGGTTTTCCTGATGTGATCAGTCAACACACGGAACATCCTAGGGGCTGCCTGTTAGCCGGCGAGAGCGCCCCTGTTCTGTCAAGAAGCACGGACAGGCAGCTGCCACTCTGATGTCCTGTGTCCAGGCCGGTGCTCGCTGAGTGGCCGCTAGCCGTGTCCCCCGCCTTCTCTGTTACTGTGGAAGTCGGTACGCGTCTCCCAAGCAGCCACCTGGTGTCCCACGCAGGTGTCCGATGCTGGACGGGAGCGTCTCCCTGCCTCCCAGACCCTGTCCCGTCACATGGGCAGCTCGTCTGCTCGGTCACCTAACTTTGTAAAGAAAGTGTCAGCCAGGTGACGGATGGCACGGTGATACCGGGTGTCCCCGGCGGCGACGATGTGCTGCAGGGGCCCCGAGAGGGTGGGTGCTGACGGTGAGCGAGGGCAGTTGTCTTACCCAACTGCAGGCACGTCTGTTACCACACGCACGTGTGCGCAGACCTGGATGTGAGCGTGCACGCACGCTCCGATCGGCCCCCTCACAGGTGTCCTGCACCCCCACACCGGGCAAGCGAGCCCCGGGTGGTCTGGGCAGGCCTGCAGGCCCGGCTGGAGTCCTCACGCCAGCCAGAGGGGGAGGGAGAGCAATTCTCCAGGGAGTGAAGGCTCAGCTTGGCTCCTGAGACTAGTGATGGGGGGGCTTACAGTTAACGTGCGCCGGGACAGCCGTGTGTAACCGGCACTGGTTTGTCTGATGGACGGGGTCCAGCTCCTGGGAAGTGGCCAGATCTCTAAGCAGCCCCTGCAGGCACGTCCCCGGCTGCCCTGTCAGAGCTGTGCACACGGGGGACACCGCGTCTCCCCGCATCACCGGGCAAGCGGGGCTTAGGGCAGCCTCCCACGCCGGGCCTTCCCTGAGGGTCCGGGGGTGCCTGGCTGTGGCCCAGACAGCGCCGGGGCTCTGCCCACAGGACGGGCGCCTCCCTCGCGGCCAGGGCCACCTCTGGCGGTAACAGCACATCTGAAGGCCGGGCTGTGGCGGCTGAGGTCTCGGAGGGCAGCGCTTGCCCTGACAGGTCCCTCAGGCTCCGTATCCTCTCTCTCTGTCTGTCCTTCCTTCAGAACCAGGGTTCCCACGACAGGGACGTCCAGGCCACAAGGAGGGTGAAGGTCAGAGGCTAACGAGCCAGGCCCCTCGGGCACTTCTCTGGGCCTGTTTTTTCAGCCGGGGGTGGGTGTCTTGACTTGTAGACAAGATGCCGTTGCTCTGGACGCAGCCCGCCTTGGGGCTGGTCCTCGGGCGGCGGCCCAGTCTGTGCGTGGCCAGCCTCTGCGGGCCGGGTGGAGGCCGGCTGGGTGCAGCTGTCCCGGGTCAGGCTTGAGACAGCTGCTGGGGTCGCACACGTTCCCCCCAACCATGCGGCCCCAGCCCCTCTCCAGCCCCGAGGGGAGCCAGCCTGTCGCGCACTGGGCTCCATCTGTGTCTGGTGACGTCACATCCGAGGACCCTCCCTGAAAGGACTCTGTCTCAGTTCTGCTGCCGCAGCTCTTCCAGGGAGGGGCCCAAGGCCAGTCCCCCGGTGCTGACCAGGGAGAGGCCCTGTCCTGGCAGTGACCCCGTGGGACCCCTGAGCCTGCTGGGCTTGTAACCACAGTGGTGAGGCCGTCCCTCCATGGAGCAGGGCTGCTGCCCGGGCCTGCAGGGATGTGCCCGGTGGGGGCCGGACATCCTCTGCCGTGGAGGACCTCAGAGCGTGGGGGGCTGCCGTGTGGCTTGGGAGGCCGCCCCGTCCAGGTGGCTGCCCCTGCAGGGCCAGGCCAGACGTCCTCTGTGGTGGGAGGACCTCGGAGCGTGGGGGGCTGCCGTCCGGTGGCTCGGGAGGCCACCCGTCCAGGTGGCTGCCCCTGCAGGGATGTGCCTGGTGGGGCCCGGACGTCCTCTGTGGTGGGAGGACCTCGGAGCGTGGGGGGCTGCCGTCCGGTGGCTCGGGAGGCCGCCCGTCCAGGTGGCTGCCCCTGCAGGGATGTGCCCGGTGGGGCCCGGACGTCCTCTGCGGTGGGAGGACCTCAGAGCGTGTGGGGCTGCCGTGTGGCTTGGGAGGCCGCCCCGTCCAGGTGGCTGCCCCTGCAGGGCTGGGCCGGACGTCCTCTGTGGTGGGAGGACCTCAGAGCGTGGGGGGCTGCCGTCCTGTGGCTTGGGAGGCTGCCCCGTCCAGGTGGCTGCCCCTGCAGGGCCAGGCCAGACGTCCTCTGTGGTGGGAGGACCTCGGAGCGTGGGGGGCTGCCGTCCGGTGGCTCGGGAGGCCGCCCGTCCACGTGGCTGCCCCTGCAGGGATGTGCCCGGTGGGGCCCGGACGTCCTCTGCGGTGGGAGGACCTCAGAGCGTGTGGGGCTGCCGTGTGGCTCGGGAGGCCGCCCCGTCCAGGTGGCTGCCCCTGCAGGGCTGGGCCGGACGTCCTCTGCGGTGGGAGGACCTCAGAGCGTGGGGGGCTGCCGTCCTGTGGCTCGGGAGGCCGCCCCGCCCAGGTGGCTGCCCCTGCAGGGCTGGGCCGGACGTCCTCTGCGGTGGGAGGACCACGGAGCGTGGGGGGCTGCCGTCCTGTGGCTCGGGAGGCCGCCCCGCCCAGGTGGCTGCCCCTGCAGGGCTGGGCCGGACGTCCTCTGCGGTGGGAGGACCTCAGAGCGTGGGGGGCTGCCGTCCTGTGGCTCGGGAGGCCGCCCCGCCCAGGTGGCTGCCCCTGCAGGGCCCCGTGGACAGGGATAGCCGTCCTTGAGGCCTCTGGGCCCCGGACCAGGCCCGGCGCTGCCTGTCCAGACCTGATAGTGTCCTCAGGTCAGCACTGGGCAGCCAGGGCAAGGTGGAAGTTGCCGGTAACACTGTGCTCACGTGGAAACATTGCAGGGCCCGGCCTGGCCCGCCAGTGGACAGGCTCAGGACAGAGGCCCCGCCGGGGGTGTGCCTGAGTCCCCAAAAGCCCTGCTGACCTCACTGGGAATGAAGGTGGTGCCCGCCAGCCAGCTGCCCTGGGGGCCTGGAGTGCCGGGAGGTGTTCCCCCCACCCAGCCTAGCCCTTGGAGGCCCCACGCCGCCGCCCTGGACCTCGGACCGCCGTGCGCTGTGGACCCTGCAGGACTGTTGAGCCCGCCCCGCCCAGCACTCCGGCACGTGGCTCGCCAAAGTCAAGAAAGCACCACGGCTCCGGTCACAGTACGTGTAGCGTGTAAGACTCCTGACTCACACTTGAGCCCCCCCAAAGGAAAAGGCACCTTTGAGGCTATTGGGGTAAAGACGAGTTTGGAGGATGCGGGGTTGGGGGGGGTTACCTGCCTCCGTGGTTCTGTGGAGGCTTCCGGAACGCCTGGCTGTAGTTCCGACCGTGGGTGGGGCACACCGGCCAGGCTCCTCCCTCTGGGGCCTCATTTCCCACCCGCTCTGTGGGACGGCCTTCCGACCAGCGTGCTCCGTCCTCGGTGGGGCACCTGCTTGTCCCTCCTTCCTGCCCCCATCCCTGGTTTCAGTCGGCCTTCCCTGACCCCAGGCCCTGCTCTCCCCGCCTCTCAGCTGTGCTGCCTGTTGAGAGTGTGAGGTGTTTGTGGCGTACACGCAGGCTCGTCCATGTGACAGTGCTCTGTGGGGCATGTGGGTACTTGCCACGGGAGCCTGGGGCTGCACACACCCTGTCACCCCTTCACCAAAGCGAGTCACCCACCACGGTGCCGGCTCTGCTACTTGGGGCCGACAGCCTTCCATTAGGTTAGGAGTGAAGAAAACGGTGGTTTCTCACCCTTTCTGTGATGAGAACTTTGACCACGAAACGGGGGGTCAGTCGCCTTCTCTTGGCCACTCTAGGCGCTGGCCGGGCCTGGTGTCCACTTCTTACCCCTCCCCCTGTGGGACATTGTGTCCTCACTGGGCACCTGGTGTGAAGGTGCTCGGTCCCCACCTGGAGGGGAACCCCTACCCCACCCTCCCAACCTTGAGTCAGGTGACTCCCCAGGATGGTGTCTTCCCAGCACGTGGTTCTATGAGCGGCCGCAGCAGACGCAGCCCCGTCCAGTGACCAGGCGGGGTCCCCTTCCCCACAGGGGTCCCCTTCCTTGAGGGAGCTGGAGCAGGTGTGCCAGGACAGTGGGGCGAGGGCCTGTGGCCGGTGATGCCCTCAGGAGCAGCGGACACCCCACTGGGCCGGCCCTGGCCCTCAGGCGCCACGCCCTAACCCCTCACTCCATCAAGGGCTCGGGTTTTCCCTCGCAGTCGCAGCCCCTTCCTGCCGTTGACCCCCAGCACCTCCCCCTCTAGGGCTTACAAACAGGGCAGCTGTTGGGGGGATGCCACGACCATGCCCACGCTTGCAGAAAGCATCTGTTTAATAGAAGGTTCCAGCACGGACCGTGCAAAACCCGTTCCAGTCCCCAGGGAACACGGCGGCATTGCCCAGAGCCCTCCTTCTATCCCAAGGAGAAGCCCTTTGACCCCCAGGGCATCGCCAGCAGCCCAGCGGCTGTATTGTGCTTCGTTCAGGTTGGGTGTTAAAAGGGCGTCCAGCAGGCCACAGGAAGGCACCGTCCAAGCAGTGTCCACCCGGTGCCCACACGCTGTGGCCGCGAGTTCAGGGTGACATGCAGGAGAACGCCTTCTCACTTGCCTCCGCCCGTGTGTCCAGGGCCCCGTTGGCGAGCGTCCCGGCGGCCCCGCCTCCGTCCTCATGCGCCTGCGCTGCCAGCGCTCCAGAACCCTCCGCCGACCCTTGCGCTCCCTGCCCGGCCGCCGGACCCTCCTGAGCTTTTACTCTTCCGGAGAGGGCTCCCCGGCTCACCTGCTGCCCAGTACCGGAGCACCCACTGGTAGGGGAGCCTCTAGCACCTGGCTGTGGCCCAGACCCCCACAATCCTGTGTCCAGACCCCAAGCTGGGACCCATAGGGCGGAGAGCGCACACGCGTGGGCAGCGTGGCACAGCGGACCTGTCTGGTGGGCGGTATCTGTGCCCAAGGGGCAGTGAGCATCCGGTTCCGGCTCCTGTCCGGTGCCCAGCTGCCCGGTCACAAGTCGTAGTATGTTTGTGCGGGATACACAGCTGGTACGGACTCGTAAAAATAGGTTAAAAAAGGCTTCCCGCCTGTGGTCTCCCCTCACGCCGCGTGAAGTCTCTGTCACGTTTCGGGGGGCAGCCTGGGTGTTCTGGCGTGGCGGCCAGGTCCCTGCAGGCTCATGCACTGCGCCGCATGCCGACCGGGCCCGGCCGTGCAGAGCTGGCTCAGAGCTGCGTCTCGTCGCGCGTCTCAGGGTTGCAGGAGGCTAGCTTGTTGCTGCAGCTGCTCTTGCGGCTCTGAGAGCTGCTGGCCACGTGGGCCAGGGGGTCGCAGCGAATGAGATACCTGCGGGCAGGGCGGGGGCGGGGCCTGGGTGTCAGCGCCGCCCCCTCACGACTGCCCAGCTCGCACGCAGCACCGGATCCTGACCACAGCGGTGAGAAGGGACGTGGTACTTACACGATGTCATTGGGCTCCAGCCTCGTGTCCGGCGGGGGGTTGATGAGGACATAGGAGAGGGTGTTCTGGTGGTCGTTCATCTCGTCTGCAAGGAGACAGGGCCGCGGTCCACTGTCACCACCCAGCCCCGGCCCTCCTCCGCTCTGCCTGGCCAGGAGAGGCCGGAGGCTTCGGTCCAACTGCAGAAATTTCCCACCCAGCCTTTCTGGCCATCCTGCCTAAGCCCCGCGACCTGGCAGCTGAGCCGAGACTGACGGGTCCTCCCTGATGGGCACCTGCCCCCGGCCCCACAGCGGGCACTGGCTGCAACCCCCCCCCCCCCCAGGCAGCTTGCTCAGCCCTAGCAGCCAACATCTCACGGATGTGGCCGCCCAGAACAGAGATTCCGAGCACACCTGGAGACACCTGCCCACCACACAAACCGGCAGACACCTGTGCACAGCTGTACCCACAAACACAACCAACGGGCACAACCTGCACACACCCGACCCAGCCCCCACCCCCAGGGCTGCGTCCCTGACCGGGCACGCCACCTCTGCTCCGCTCGCTCAACCTTCCTCCTTGAACCCGTCATCTGTTCCCCCAAACCTGCTCTGATGACTGTCCCCCAGAGACCCCGCGGTCGCATGCAGGGCTGTGGGGTGTGACCTGCAGGGGTGGGGACAGGTCTGGAGAGACCCGGGCATCTCGCAGGTCTCCGTCCAGCCAAGTACAGGGCGAGCGTCGGCCCCTGTCCTGCCTAGTGGCCAAGTGCTCGGGTCAGGGAGACAAAGGCTCACAGCCTGGTGGTGTGAGGGCACCTCTGGACCCAGGCCAGCCACCGAAAGGACGGCCCTCCAGAAGGGTCTGCCCTGGGCGGTCTCGGCCCTGCTCCTCCCGACGTGGCAGGAGTCTACAGGCTGGGGCCCCTGACAACGGTCAGAATTCTCTACAAAGCGGGGCAGGCACCGCTGGCCAGGCGGGCCAGGGGGCGGAGCATTCGAGCCGAATCCCCTCCCCCACCTCCCACCCCTGCCCCCGCGGCCGGTGGCAGGCTGCAAGCTTCCAGGCAGGCGGGCGGGGGCACACACAGGTGGTGACCTTGGGGCTGATGGACCCACAGACCCTTGGGCGGTCACCAGGAGCCAGCCTCCACATTCCCTGCCCAACGGCCACGGCTGTCTATGCTCCTCCCCAGACCCTTGCCGGGCGCGGAGCAGGTGGTTCCCGCTGGGGCCTGCAGGGGAGGCCCCTCCTGGACCCCCAGTGCTCGCGCGTTTCTGGAGCAGAGTGTGGGGATAGGCGCATGCAGCTGTGGGGTGAAACAGGCAGAGGAGCAAGGCGTTTCCCGGGACCCCGCACTGCAGAGCACAGCCTGTGCTGACACCCACACCCAGTTGGAATAATGAGAAGGGAAGCTGGGGTCTGGGCTGCTGCCCACCGAGGGCTGGGAGCCCGTCTCCTGCACACCACCGCCGGCCTCACTGGGCCCTCCCATCCTGGCTGTCCTTGAGGGGGTGCGGGGCTGCAGGGCACCAGAGAGGGGCTGTGCGTGTGTCCAGTTCCAGGGCCCTGGCTGGGGTTTCCCTAGGCCAGGCCAGATGCACCACTGATGTGTTCCAGTGAGGGCCTGGGCTGGGGGTCAGAGGGCTGGCCGTGCCTTTCCTGGTCAATGACTGACCATGGTGCCACCCCACCCTGCTCTCCGGGCCTCCACCCCACTCTCGCCTCCTGCCCCGCCCACCGCCTTCTGTACAATTGGGGGTAACTCCCAGAGTGGCTGTCAGGAAGGGGCGGGGGTGCAGCCAGGCGCTCTGCAGGGTAGAGAAGCCCAATGACAAGACCCTGTCTGGGGGGCCACCTCTCTGCCACCCTCGCTGACTGGGTCACCCCACCACA
Organism: Saccopteryx bilineata; assembly: GCF_036850765.1. NCBI lineage: Eukaryota > Metazoa > Chordata > Mammalia > Chiroptera > Emballonuridae > Saccopteryx > Saccopteryx bilineata. Next base: position 1,287,099 of record NC_089491.1, on the reverse strand, counting down.
ATCACGCCTTTCTTCTGGCTTTACGTCCTAGCCCAGGAACCCCTCAACTTCCGCTCATGGTGGGTGCTCAGAAAACAGCACCCAGTGAGGCCTGGTGACCCTGTGGGGAAGCCACCCCCACCGGGAGCCCCCGCAGGAAGCAGGATGGGGTCAACAAAGCCACCACGTAGGGAGGCTGCCAGATGCCAGCTGGCGTCGGCTTTGCCGGACCACCACTGTGGGTTGTGTAAGTAAAAGCATGAGAGCCCAGGAGAAGCCCGTGCCAGCCCCCGGGCTGTGAGCTACAGAGGTTCTCTCGCTGGGCCTGGGTCGGCCTGACAGCTCCCAGGGCCGTGAGGAGCCCCCAGAGAGGAGGGGGTCTGAGCAGCAAAGCCTGTGGCCTGGACTCGGCTGGGTCTCAGGGCAGGACGTCAGACAGCCCACAACATCTCGGGGCAGAAGAGACCCTGCCCCCAGGCCTGCCCATTCGCCACGAGGGGTGGGGGTGAACCATCCTTCAGGACGCTTCCTGAGGGACAGCTGTGGGGACTTGGGGTCCTCAGGTGTCCAGGGAGCAGCTGCAGGCCTGGTGGCCAGCCCATGTGTCAGGGTAGGCGTGACACAGGGCTTATCTTAGACAACGAACAGGAGAGGAAGCACTGGGTGGCCCCGAGCTGCACAGGGACCGTCCGGGGACAGGCACTGACCACACCCCCTCCGGGCCAGTCCGGTCAGCAGCAGCCATGAGGAGGAGGGCTGTCAAGGTTCCGGCAGTGGGTGTCTGGGAGAACCGAGGCCCTGCCTGCAGGGACCTCCCTGGCGTCCTGTGCGCCTGCACGCCGGGGTGGGGCGGGCACTAAGCTGCCCGATGCCTGAGCAGAATTACCTTGCAAATATCCCAGGTTAACCCGATTCATGACATCACTGGCTGTTAAATTTGCTACATCCTCTACGGAACACACAGGAAGAGGAACAGACAGAAACAGAGAGAGAGAGAGAGGTCAGCAAGCAGCAGGCAGCCGGCTCAGCGGGGGGTGGGGGGGGTGGTCAGCCAGCTGCAGGTGGGAGGCCGTCCGCACGGGGCCCGCAGAGGCCAGCACCGGCCAGCACCAGCTGCCTGGAAGCGAGTCTAAGCTAAGGGGACCCGGTTCCTCCTCTGCCAGGTCTGGGGGTCAGCGGGCCGGAACTTCCCCCTGCCCATCGTGGACACTGTGAACGCTGGCCACCCCACTTGCAGCCTCAGCATCAGTGTTTCCTCTGGAGAAGGGGGTGACAGTACCCACCCAGGCAGGACACCAGAGGAACAAAAGTGAATTATGCAGCCAGGGTGTGGAGGGTATGGCTGGGATGGCCCTCAGGGGTCTCCTGTCCCCCAAACCCTGATCTTTGAGTTCCCCACTGGCCCAGGGTTGCACAGCCAGGGACAGCCCGACCCAAGTGACCCCTGGGCCGCTTCCGGACGAGCCCTGACCCAGCTGATTTACTTGGAAGGGGACGCATGGGCCCCGACCCAGGAGTCGACAGGAAACGTGGTGGAAGCAGCAATACAGGGCCCGGCTGGACCCCAACGCTGGCCAGAGCCTCGACCTAGCCCGGGAGTTGGACATGGCCGGGCAGCGGTGGGGAGCTGGGGTCCCCGTGGCCCCATCCACAGAGGCGGCGTCCCCAGAGTGAGAGGGGTGAGCTGCTCTCTCGGTCAGCTGGCCACTCAGCTCACAAACTCCCCGAACAAGCCACAAGAGGAGGCGTGGCCTGAAGCTGCTGACAAAGATGACGGTCACCCAGAAGCAGCCGGTGGCAGTGGCTGTGTCACGGGAACCGTGGGTCCCACGAGGCCAACGGCGAGTGTCCTGGTGCCCTCTGCCCAGCTGCCCGACACAGCCCCACGCTCCGGGTGCTGGGAGGGCTGGGGAGGGTGGCCCGGGGGCTCCCTGCTGCGCCCCTGTTCACGAGAGCACAGTGGGCTCTCTGACGGCCAGTCTGTGCCCAGCCAGAACCTGTGGCTGTGCTCTCAGGGGGCCTGGCCTGGCCGGCCCTCCCCACAGTCCTCGTCTGCACCCCAGGCCAGCCAGCCCCCCATTTTTTACAGATGGGAAACTGAGGTCCCAGGGTAGCAGGGGTGAGCCCTTCATCGGCTCTGGCACCCATTCTGGGAGGTCCCGCACCCTCCCCATGCCAGAGGCCTCTGACCAGCCTTTGGTGGCACCTGGAGCTGGCCCTGCAGGCAGAGGGATGGATAGACAGGAGGCTGTGGCCCATGGGGGCCCGGGACACTGTGATCCCTGTCCGTGTCCAGCGCAGTGGGTGGCGCTGCCCGGTGCTTACCATAGCCGGTGGTGGGCAGCCCCAGATGCTTCATGCGGTTCCTGACCAGCTCGGACAGCTCCTGCCGCTCGGAGCGCTGGTACAGGCTGAGCCGCTGCTGACTGATCCATTCGGCCGCCGCCTTCTCCGCGTGCTTGGAGCTCTTGCGGCTCAGCCGCCGGGCCCACTGTAGGCTCTTGCGCCGCAGCAGCGGGTGCTCGGCCGGGTCGCCGCCAGCTGCGTGCCGGCCATGCATGCTGCCGCCGCCGCCGCCGCCTCCGCCGCCTCCGCCGGTCCCCGCCCGTGTGCCCCAGGGTCCCTTCACTTCCCGCGTGTCCTCGCAATCCTCCATGCTCACTGAGATCTGGGACTGGCCAGGGCAGAGGGCTGAGGGCCAGAGGGCAAGATGCCCAGGGGAGGGGGCAGCTGATGGAAGAGGACAGCCCCAGCCTCCTGAGGGGCCCCCCTGGACCCCCGTAGGGCCTAGGAATGCGAGTGCCTCGGTCTCTATCTGGGGAGGGGGTTTCAGGCTGTGGGTCTGTCTGCAATCTGCTGGGGGTGAGGCAGCTCCGTCACCTCTGGGCCCTGGGGTCAGTGAGTCTTGTTAGTGCCTTTTGTGTCCTGATTTTGTCATGGAGGGTCACCGCCTCTCTGTGCCTCAGTTTCCCCATTTTGTTGGGCAGAAGTTGGAGGGCGGGGCGGTGCACGGTGGACTGGGAAGCACCAGCTCCTCTGTGTGGCTCAGTGGGTGTGTGGGGCTCTGGGGGTGATGTGGGGACCCCACAGGGGCAGCACCTCAAGAGGCACAGAGGCTGGGGACATGGAGGTTGGGCCAGACCAACCAGCAGGGAGAGGCAAGTACTCGCCATGATGGGGCCCTGGGCTCCTCACGTGCACCTCAGTTTCCCCAGCTGTATGACAGGGTAAGGCCATGAACCCTCTCCGAGTTGCTCCGTGGCCAACACAGCCCGGGACTCGCGCCCTGATGCCAGCTCCCTGTGCTTGCCCCGGGGCCCTGCACCCACCATGGCCATGGTCAACTTGGTGGTAAGCTTGAAGGGGCCGCTCACCTGGGCTTTAAGGTCGTGAGGCTGCAAAGGAAACCAGGGGCATCCTGGATCCCTGGGGGTGCTTCTGCCCTGCCTCCAGCACTGCCTGAACCCCTGTGGGCACCAGCAGGGCAGGCCACCCATTCTGGTTCCAGGGAGGTGCAAAGGCCCCACTGTGCTCTTGCGCTTTCCCCCTCTTACTCGGGGGTCACAGCTGTCCAACAAGACACCTCACATGTGGGGCACATGGACCAGACCCCAACTCTACAAACTGGGATGGCCTCGAGTCACTCAGAAACGTGCGGACCGCCCAACTCTTAAGGCCCCGCCCAGCTCCCAGAGCCCCGCCCATCATCCCGCCCAGTCCCAGGAGACCCGCCTACCAGGGCCCCGCCCAGCTCCTGGAGCCCCACCTAGCTCCCCAGAGCCCAGCTCCCGGAGCCCCGCCCACCCGGGCCTGTCCAGTCCCAGGAGCCCCGCCCATCCAGTCCCGCCCAGTCCCAGGAGCCCCGCCCATCCGCGCACCTCCGAGGTGGAGAAGACATGGCTCTGGGTCCTGTAGATGCCGATGGGGATCTCGGCGCTGGAGGAGCAGAGCTTCTGGAAGAGGCGGCCGTAGGTGCCGATCCACAGGTCACCCTCGGTGATCTTCATCTGGAATGTGCAGGTGCGCTGAGCGGGGCCAGCTGCAAGGGCAGGTGGTGCCCGCACCCCTGTGCTGACCAGGGGCCGGTGACCCGCAGCCTCCCTGAGAAGAGCCCACACTCCCCGGCCCTGCCAGGTCACTTACGGCGCAGAGGTAGCCAGAGCCCGGCGTGGTGTCCAGACCCAGCAGCAGCCTGGTGATGGAGATCATGTAGTCCTTCACGAAGGACTGGCCGGGAGGGAGGCCGCAGTGAGCCTGCCGCACGGTGGCCCCAGTCTGCACCCGCACCCCAGGGCCACCTTGTCCGCCAGACACGCTCTCCAGATGCCCCAAGCCACCTGCTCGCCTGTCCCCAGCGCAACTCAACCCACAGACAGAGCTGGGAAGCCTTCCCTGGCCTCCGCCATTAATTCATGTGGCCACTTAGGTCAGAAGAGACCTGGGCAGTATCTTCTGGGAGGACTGGGGACATTTAGAGGTGAGTCCCTGCCGTCGGGCAGGGATGGGGCTCAGGGCCCCTCAGGGCCGGTGGGCCTACCCAGGACCCCGGGAGGGATGCCCAGAGGGAGGCACGTCACTCAGACTGGGGCTGGACGTCAGCCGCGACGAGAGTGGCTGGGGTGGGTCCCGGGCCATTGTGGGCCTCCCTGCCTCGCACCCGCTGACCTGGTACAGCAGCGTGTCCAACATGCTGATGCTGAAGACGCGGCCGGCGGCAAACGGCAGGCGGAACATGAAGGCCAGGTTGGAGCCGTTCTCCCGCTCCCTCTGCGGGAAAGGAGGCTCCGTCTGGCTGGGGCCATGGCTGGGGGGCGGGGGGCACTTGCGTGTGCAGGCACATGTGGTGCGTGTGTACATGTGTGTGTGGTCCATGTGTGGCATGTACCAGCAGAGAGCTGAGCACAGACCTGAGTACCCAGCTGCATGTCCCCCCTAGTCACACTGGGGCCTGAGCTCGGGAGCCAGAATTCGGTGCTCTGGTGAGAAGTGGGGCCCGCACCATCACACAGGCCCCCAGGCTTGGCTTAATGCTCTGCTGTGGCCACCCTGCAATTCTCAGTCATCTCAGTGACTTTGTCCTGAACTCGGAGAGATGCACGAGGGCAGAGTCCATGGACACGCGTGAGTTTCCTGCGCCTCCTGGGACCAGCTCTCGCTTCAAACACGGGAAGGTATGGGTGAGGCCATGGAGCCCCTCGTGGACTTCCTCTTCCTGTGGTGACATCCCTTGTTGGGAGCGACTCGACGGGGCAGGCGGGCACCTGGGTGAGTCTGGGGTGCGGGTCACTGTGCCTCCCGAGGAGATCCATGTGACCGTGCATATGGCGTGTAGAACCCGCACAGCACACGACGAGAGTGCAATGGTTAAAACATCCGTCTCCTTTGCTCAGAACAAGTCCAGGAACGAGGCGGCCGGCTACAGGAGGAAGGGGCTCCATACGCTGGTGCCGCCTGCAGAACTTGTCCTGCCTCTGGGACAAGGGCCCACGCTTCACTCTGCACAGCCCTGGGGGACCCGGGGGCTTCACCCAGAACTTCAGGGTTACACGTGCCAGGCAGGAGCAGGACGCGCCTGGAAGAGCGTCCCTGAGAAGCTGGGAGCCTTGTGCAGCCACGGTCAGAACAGGGACACCACCAAGGAGCCCTGGGGACCAGGACAGATAGAGGTGGGGTGGCCGCATCTCGGGTCCAGTTCTCAGAGATCTCCCTGAGCATGGCCTCCGGGAGACGCCCTCTGGCGGCTGCGTCTTCTACTCTATTAGGCTTCACTTGGGGCAAACAGCAGGCCCTCCAGCGGTGCCCAGCCCACCTGGTCCCTCCGGCAGAGTTCTCCCAAGTTGCCCCTGCACCCGGAGGCACCGCCGTGACCTGCGCGACCTTTGGTTTTTACTGTCTTCTTCACACTTCTCGCTGCTCCTCGAAGTAGAAGACACGTTTATGACAAACTTGCACCCTTTATGAAAATCAAGAAACATCCCCAGCTGCTCCCTGGGGAAGCTGTCTGAAGAGTCTGGAGCTGAGATGTGCCTGGGGTGGCAGAGACCCCCCGGGGACCCCAGGCCATGTCCGGGCAGGGCCTGAGACGACAGGGGCTCCTCTGAGCACTGGGCCCCACACTCGCTGGTGGTGGTGTGACGTTGGCTCCAACCATCCCCCTGGCGTGGGCGGTGTCCTGTGGCTCTGTTGGTCCTCTGTCCCCTCGGTGCCCACGCCCCAGAGCGTCCCTCCCACGGGACCTCGGCCCCACGTCAGTAGGCGGAGCAACAGCTGCTTCCTGAAGCCACCTCCCATGGCCACATGTGGCAAGCTTCCTGCTGTCCCCAAGAAGGACCAGGAAGCAGACCCGTGTGGAGCTGACCCCTGCCAGCCCACGGACAGGGGGGTGCAAGGCCTGCGAGGACCTCGGTCAGCTTGAGGGGAGGCGGCGAGGAAGGCCAGGCTACCGCCAGCCTCGAGCCCAAGTCCGTGCCAGCGCCGTCCTGCTCAGGGGAGACCCAGGAACCCTCCTCGGACCCGGAAGCCAGCCCAGCCACACACACAAGCCAGCTCCGAGCGATGGCGGCTGTCCTGGATGGGCCTGGGGGGCAGGGGCCATGCTGGCCGCTGAGTTGGGGGGCCACCTGCCCAGTGTCTGTCCACTCCGGTGGCAATGGCAAAGCCCTGGCCCTCAGGGTCAGGGATGGGCAAGGCGGGAGTTACCCGTCCCGGCTCAGGGCGGCTGACGCTTCAGGGCTTGTCCCTCCATCTGCTGTTGATGGGCAGGCCTGGCTTGGGAGGGCGGAAGCTACAGGGTCACCCGTGTGTGGCACAGGTCAGCTGGGGAGCTCGGGCTGGAAGGAATGTGCTCCCAGCATGGTGGAGTGCCATCCTCACCCTGCCACGCGACCCTGACCCTCACTGTGGAGGGCGGGGCTGCCACTGGCCTGAGCAGGAGCCTGAGGAGGGACTGGGGCCAGTGAGTGGACCGGGGCTGGGGCCTGTGTCCCTGGTGGCCGGTCCCTGTGCCCCTGGGCGCCACACCCGGCCAGGCTGCTGCCTCAAGGAGGGAGCCCTGAGCAGCAGAAAGCTGACCCCGCTCTGCACTTCTGTGTGTGATCTCAGGCAGGTCCCCCCAAGTCTGATCCGTCCCTGGTCTGTCCTGAGGTGACCTCGTGCACCTCCTGGGTGGCTGACAGATGGACACATGTCAGGCTCTGGGACCAGGTCTGGTAGAGGACATGAGTCTCAGTGTCACCTGTGTTAGGGCCGCTGACAGGACAGGGAGGGGTGGTGTCTGCTCCTGGCCCCGGCCCCTACGACTCAGGGAGGCATAGCCAGCCCCTCACGGGGAGCTGAGCCCTGTCTCTGGTCTCCAGAGCCCCCGGCCACGGGAGGGCAGTGCTGGGCCTCTTGTGGCCCCTCAGCCCAGCCCGTCCGGGCTCTGAACCTGAGAGCATGGGGGGGGGGGGGGGCTCACCTTCTCCAGTTTGGAAAGAGCCAGGGAGTAGCTGTCCTTGGCGCGGAACTGCATGAAGCGCATGTTGGATGGGTGGGTGAGCTCCGTGGTGATGCTGAGGCTGGGGAAGAGCCTGTGGGGGCAGTGGCCCCAGGTGGGGCTCGGTCATGGTGGGGTCAGGGGTTGGGGCGTCCTGGGGTCATGGGTAGGGGTGGGGCTCGGTCACGGTGGGGTCAGGGGTCGGGGCATCCCGGGGTCATGGATAGGGGTGGATGCTGGGGTCACGGTGGGGTTAGGGGTTCGGGCGTCCCGGGGTCATGGATAGGGGTGAGTGCTGTGGAGGTGCATCTGGGGTCACAGTAGGGTCAGGGGTTGGGGCGTCCCGGGGTCATGGATAGGGGTGAGTGCTGTGGAGGGGTGTCTGGGGTCACTGTGGGGTCAGGGGTCGGGGCATCCTGGGATCATGGATAGGGGTGGGTGCTGAGGTCATGGTGGGGTCAGGGGTTGGGGCGTCCCGGGGTCATGGATAGGGGTGGGTGCTGGGGTCACGGTGGGGTCAGGGGTCGGGGCGTCCCGGGGTCCCGGGTATGCGGGGCTCCGAGCAGCTCACCGGAACATGGTCTGCACGTTGACGATGGTCTTGGCGTCGGCCATGTAGTCCTCCTCGGCGCTCATGGTGCTCTCCTTGTCCACCACCACCAGGTTGTCCGCGTAGATGATGCCGCACTGCAGCAGGCTGTCCAGGCTGGCGAGAGAGCCGTGTGGCCGGGGGTCCTGGAGCCCCCCCCCCTGGCCTCCCCCCACCCCAGGGGGGAGGGGAGAGGGCAGGGTCCTGCTTGGGAGCGGGCAGGGCCGGCCACCCGGGCCTTACTTGTCCACGGAGCCCTCCATGTAGTAGACCATGGGGAAGCAGCAGATGGCCTCCAGGAAGTGGTGGTCGGGCCTGTGGGGGGACAGCAGGGCCTGGGGTGCCGCTCCTGCCCCGACACCCGCTCCTTCCTGGGCGAACAGGGCTGGGTGGGGCGAGCAGAGCTGGGGGGCCTTTACAGGTCAGAGAGCTGGTCTGCATGTCTCTCAGGGGAAACGGAGGCCCCAGGGGGCTGGAACTTGCCCAGGCCACACAGCCTGGACTGGACTTGGGCTCTGGGCTGCCAGGCCTCTGGGGAAGCCCCAGGCGCACAGCTGTTAGTGGGGGGTGCACAGGGGTCATGGTGGGGTCAGGGGTCTGGGTGCCACGAGGGAGGAAAACGGACAGCTACCAGGGACAGAGGTGGGAGCTGGAGCTGGTGGGGACCCCGAAGGTCGGGGGGTGCGCTCACTTGTTGTCCAGCAGCAGCACGATGGGGTTCAGCTCCCTGCGGGACCGGTAGTAGGCCCGCAGCGGCACGATGAAGTTGTACAGCCCGTTCCCCGCCATCTCCGCAGAAACGATGATCAGCTTGTTCTTGAAGCCGTAGGCCTTGGCGTCCTCGTAGCTGTTGTGCTTGCAACCCTGTGGGGAAGGTGCCGGAAGCCACGCCGGACCGGACACTACGGTGAGGCCAGGCTCCCGGGAGCCCCGTGGGACGGAGCCCAGGATGCTGGTCGCCAGCCCCTCACCCCGTGGGGGCCTCACGTGCCATCGGAGCCCCATCTGTCTCCTGGATGTGACGGCTCCACGTCAGCCCACCACGCAGAGCGGGCGGGGACCGTCACGTCCGGGAGGGACGTGTCTGTGTGGACCCGTGGTTTCAGCAGACGCAGACACGAGCACATACGTGTGGTGCACATACGTGTGTGTGCACAGGTTTCCTAGCTGCCCTGTGGCAGGCCCAGGCGCCATGACACCCTAAGTGACCAGATCTTGGTCTCTGATGTAACTTCCACTAGGAGTCAGGCTCCTTGAAGGAGAGTTGGTTCCAGGACGAGAGCAGGACAAGTACAAGGTGGACGGGGACATCGTGGGGTGGGCAGCATGCATGTCCCCAGGGTGACGGCCCTTTCGGAAGGACCCGGACGCCAGCCTGACGGGCCCCACTGGCACAACCGGGGAAGTCAGAGTGTCATCGTCAGTGGCAACCGTGACAAGTGAAAACACTCGACAAGCAGCAGTGGGTCATCACCCGAGTAGGAAGGAACCCAGGAGCCCACACTGACAGCCGCCGGGCAGGGGGGCTTCACACAGCAGAAAGTCACAGGCGGGCACGAGGGGGTCTCGGATCAGTGGGCCAGCAACCTGACGTGGCCCGCGGAGGGGCAGTGAGTTCCCTAGTCCCCACGCCTCTCCGCAGTGGCCCACTAACTGCAAAGGTGAAACCAGAGTGCTTTCCACGGCAGACGACCTGGCCGAACCCCCCAGGGGTCACCTGGTCCGAGCTGGCATCACCGCGGACGCCTGCAGGACACCCTGTCCAGCCAGTCACCTCAGGCGTCCGGCCCCAAATGCTGAGTCTTCTGACAAGAAAACCTTTGCAAACCCGCCTGTGCTCTGAAAATCGCCAAGCCCGGGAGCCCCGAGGCAGGCGGGGAACGTTCCAGACTGAGGGAGGAGGACAGCGACACGCAGGGCGTGGCTGGGAGAGCGTCCCCATGAAGGACAAGGGCTGTGGAGACGGCAGCACCTTGTGGAGAACGGCCCGTGGGTCAGACACGCGTGTCCCCACGTTGGTGGGTGACCCATTACGAGAGGAACCTCTGAGGAAAGCCAAGCCTCTGAAATGGACAGGCGTCCAGGGAGGACGGGCGAGCGGGCGGGCGGGCGAGAGAGCCACGCCCCGAGTCAGCGTGACGGGTCAAGGACTTCCTCGTCCTTGTGTCCCTGCAGTCATGCCAGAGTGCAGCCGCCCAGAGCACGGCTGGCATGTGACCCACCTTGTCCAGCCGCAGGCAGCAGAAGGGGGCCTTCACGGGCAGCAGGTGGCACAGGGTCGGGGAGCTGCCAATGTAGGGCGAGTTGGGGGGGTAGCCCTTGACGTACCTGGGGTGGGAGAGGGGACACGGAGCCTCAGCGTGGGGTGTGTGGGGGGTCGTCAGCCTCACTGCGTCCTCCAGCCTAGCAGGAGTGACCACACGGGGGCGCCAGACCCCACGGGTGACCTGCCTGATAGCCTGGTCACCCTTCCCTGAAGCCTCCGGCTTGAGTGGCCATGTGGGTGCCCAGCTGGAAGGAAGGGAAGCTGTCTATCCCACCAGAGGCCATGTGGCCAAGAGTTGCTGAGGACAGACAAGGTAACAGGAAGGACAGCAAGAAGACCCTGCCCCAAGCCCCAGGTCTGGACAGCACGTCTCCCAGGGCTCCCCTGTCTGTGACCTCTGCAGACCACACTGAGGACAGCCACCGCCGAGGGAGCCGGGAAGATTCCATTTGCCAAACGGGGTCTCCCTTGAGGCTGTTTGCGAGCCACGGTTCAGAGCATGGGCGCGAGCCGGGAACGCTGCCCACCGGAGCCAGTGCCAACGCCCGCCTCCTCCTGGGTGCCCGGCCCTCAGAGGACACTCCTCTCTCCAGTTCCGCCACAGCCCACCCTCCTTGCCCAGGGGGACACTCACTCCACCACTGACAGCCCCTCGTCCTCCGAGGGCGTCATCTCGTCCTCTGACTGGTCACTCAGCAGGTCGCAGGGCAGCAGGGCCGAGCTGTCGGCCAGCTCCAGCACGGGCGCGATGCTGGGCCGCCGGCTGCCCGAGCCGTTCTCCGTGGGCAGTGCCAGCTTGCTGCCCCCGCCGCCCTGTGCTGGCTGGCACTCTGTGTTCTGGAGGTCCATAGCCACTGTCCCTGGGACAGAGTGGAGACTTGGCTGGCAAGCCCTCCCCCAGCCTCTCCAGGGGCAGCGGTTTGGTGGACACAACCTGCTCCTAAGACCTGGGGTCACATCTGGCCGCCCCATCCTAGGGGGTCTGGCACCTGGGCCTCGGTTTCCCCCCCAGTACAATGGGGCTAATGACTCGAACGCAGTAGCCTCAGCCCAGCAGACACAGACGCGGGAATGCCCCACTGGTCACACATACACGCCGAGGCCCGAGGCCGGGAGGAGCTGGGCCAGGGGCGGAGGAGGAGCTGGGCCAGGGGCGGGGTCTCCTGGCCCTCCCACCGGCGCCCAGAGCCGTCAGCCCGGGAGCACTCACCCACGGAGGCGATGATGCTGTGCACGGGTAGGCGGGAGGAGCCCTGGCCCCGGCCTGGCCCTTTGAGGCCCCGCCGCGTCTCCTCCTGCTTGAAGGTGAAGGCCGAGTTCTCCTCCTTGGTGATGTTAATGTAGAAGCAGGTGTCGGAGGCGGCCAGCGTGTGCCGCGGCCCCGGGTTCAGCAGGATGCTCCTGTTCTCCTCGCGCTTCAGCCCGATGAGGCACACGCCGTACCTGGGGAGGGGCGTGGCTCAGCAGTCCCCAACCACGCCACACCTGGGCGTGGCTCATTGTGCCCCACCTACAACCTGCATGGGCGTGGCCCTGTGGGGCCCCACCCAGGAGCAGCCTCTGCTCTGCTCTGCTCCGCGGGACCAGCCTCCCCAGGATGCCTGGGTTTGGGGCCCCCTCGCTCGCTTGCGGTAAGGCCCTTGGCTCAGACCACCCCTCGGGTCTCGGTCTCCCCTTCCCACTTGACCGGAAGACCCAAGGTCGGAAAGGGGAGCCCGCGTTTCAAACGCACACCCGAGTCAAACGCAGACTCTGACGTCCCACCCCACGGCCTGGGTCAGGGGACAGCCGCGCCCCACACCCTGCGGGCAGGGCGCCTACTTCTTGTGCGCGTGGAAGGCGGCGTAGGTGAAGCTCTTGCCCTGGTACTCGCAGAAGAACTTGCTGTCGCCCATGCGCACGTGGTACACCTCGTTGCCGGAGCAGCGTCCGTACATGCGCTGCCACTGCTCGGGGGACTCCTGGCCTTCCCTGAGCAGGCGGGGACGTCACCACAGTGGGCTGCTGCCCCACCCAGTTCAGCTTGCCGCTGGGTGGAGGCCAACATGGCCACCTGGACCCTGACCCCTCTCTGTCTGGCCAAGCATTGGGGGGTGGACTGAGGGTTCACTTGGCCAGTTTTTAAAAAGCCGTTAACACAAAGGTCTGACTTTTAGGGGACACCAAAAGGTATCGGGGTCCAGGCTGGCCCCCACAGCCTGTATGTGGTTTCAAACCAGCGTCCCCCTCTGCTGCCTGGTCCCTCCCCAGGGGCTGCACATGTCCCACAAGGAGCCAACCATCCCTGTCAGGGTGGGGGGGGAACACCACCCTGCTCTCTCCTGGGGCCCCACCCAGGTGTCCCCACCCAGGTACTCTGAATCAAATACACCTTTTCCCTGAAACCAAGCCCCACCAGCTGGTGCTGGGTCCAGGCTGTGGCTCTCCTAGCCACTGCACCCCGTCACTCTCGGTCAGGGGTAGTCAACCTTTTTATACCTACCGCCCACTTCTGTATCTCTGTTAGTAGTAAGATTTTCTAACTGCCCACCGGTTCCACAGTAACGGTGATTTATAAAGTAGGGAAGTCACTTTACTTTATAAAATCTATTAAGCAGAGTTATAGCAAGTTAAAGCATATAATAATAATTATTTATCAAGTACTTTATGTCGGATTTTCGCTAAGTTTGGCAGAATAAATCTTTATGAAACAACTTACTATAGTTACATCTATCTTTTTATTTATACTTTGGTGGCTCCGCTACTGCCCACCATGAAAGCTGGAACGCCCCCTAGTGGGCGGTAGGGACCAGGCTGACCACCACTAGGGGGCGGTAGGGACCAGGCTGACCACCACTAGGGGGCGGTAGGGACCAGGCTGACCACCACTGCTCTAGGTGGACCATACCCACAACTCCCAGCAGCACCTGCTTGCTGAGTGGGCCTGACGTCCTAGCTGGTCCACACCCACCTCCCCAGGTGGGACCTCTGCCCACTGCACAAGCCCCACCCCTCCCCGTCACAGGTCTCCGTCACCCCTCCCCTCCCCGTCACAGGTCTCCCTGTCGCCCCTCCTCTCCCCGGCCTGGCACAGGGTGGGCAGGCACTCACTGGCCGCGGGAGGTGTGCACCAGCAGGGTGATGAGGGTGGACGTGGCCGGGCAGATGCAGTTCAAGGCCAGCATGGCGTACTTGCACTCCTCCTCACACACCACGTGGTCTGCGGGTAGGATGGTCAGCGGCCAACCCCAGGACGGACACCCCCCAGCCCGTCTGCTCTGCTCTGCACCCCCCAGCCCCTCTGCTCTGCGCACCCCCCAGCCCCTCTGCTCTGCGCACCCCCCAGCCCCTCTGCTCTGCACCCCCCAGCCCCTCTGCTCTGCGCACCCCCCAGCCCCTCTGCTCTGCGCACCCCCCAGCCCCTCTGCTCTGCACCCCCCAGCCCCTCTGCTCTGCACCCCCCAGCCCCTCTGCTCTGCGCACCCCCCAGCCCCTCTGCTCTGCGCACCCCCCAGCCCCTCTGCTCTGCGCACCCCTGCTCACCTGCCCCTCTGCTCTGCACACCCCCCAGCCCCTCTGCTCTGCGCACCCCCCAGCCCCTCTGCTCTGCGCACCCCCAGCCCCTCTGCTCTGCGCACCCCCCAGCCCCTCTGCTCTGCACACCCCTGCTCACCTGCCCCCCGGCCCCACGGCTCAGGCACCCTCGTGGGTGCTCAGCGGATGCACCTGCCCTCCCCTGCCCTCACTGACCCCTGGCTCCCAGGTGCAGGGCCAGCGTCTTCAACAGCTGGACCTGCACGGGTCCCCTCCACCCACCCTTGGTGAGGATGGCGTGCCCGCTGTCCCCTGGCTGTGGCTCTGAGCACCCCCCAGCCCTGTGATGCTCCAGCCCCCCAACCCCGGGAGGAGCACCCCACACCTGTGTGCACACGTGGCCCCCAAACGTGCGTACCTGCAAACTTGACGTGAAACTTGTTCTCAGGCTTGAGGATCTGCACGTAGAGGGGGCAGTTGGGGGCAAAGTCCTTCACGGCCCAGGCGCGCAGAATGGTCTGGTGGTCCTGGGGGCGGGGAGGGCATGGTCAGTGCCGGGGTGGCAGCAGGTGGGCTCCAGGGCGGGGGCTTCAGCACGTACCGCCGCCGTGCGATCCACCTCGTTGCGGCTGCTGAGGATGAAGCAGGCCTCCCCGTTGTCCATCCTGCAAAGCACAGATCTGAGCATGGCCTGGACCCACTGTCCGTCTCCTGGACCCGGCCGCACTCTGGTCTCAACCTTCAGGGGCAGAGGCTGGAAGGGGTGGGCCCCACTGAGACCCCCCACCTCTCTGTGCTCACACTACAGGTGTCTACCCTCCACGTCCCCACTAACCTGGGCAGAGACGGGGCATCGGAAGGAAGGGGAACACTTGGCAGAGACTGCCAGCCTGTCCCCTCCTGGGATGGACTGCCCAAGGTCTGGGGACCTGTGACCAGTTCCACTGCCATCCCGCCCCTGAGGACCCCTGGCTGCAGAAGGGGTGTTGCAGACACTGCTCACTCACACCCAGGATGGGGGAGGACGGAGGCCCAGCTTCCCCACATCACCCTGAACCCTGCAGTCCCCAGCCTGTCCTTGCCCTGGAGGTCACTGTCTCTCTACTCCTTGGACCCAGAGCCGAGCGGTGGGTCACTCGAGAGGCTGGGTCCCTGGCTAACATCACCTCCACTTAAGAACTCAACCTTCTTACCTCATGTCACCCCGGCAGCTTGTCTTTGAAAGAAAGCCGCCCACAGCCGCATCCCCTCTGGGCTTGAGCCTCTCCCAGGACCCCACCCAGATGCCCGGGGGGGGGGGGGGAGGGGGGAGGGGGCATTCTGGAAGGCTGGCTGGCCGGTGGGTGGCTGCGGGGCTCACTTGGCTCTCATGAGGTCCTGGTCCTTGAGTGCGGAGCCCTGGAGGTAGATGACCCGCTGGGACCACAGGGGGATCTGCAGGACCCTGCGAACCTGGATGTCCATCTCCGTAGGGCACAGGATGACCACGTAATAGTCCTGCAGGCGGGAGGTGGGGCGAGGGGGGGTCAGCCTGGGCTCTCCCACCCGCCCCACGGTGTGGGCTCTCCCACCCGCCCCACGGTGTGGGCTCTCACACCCGCCCCACGGTGTGGGCTCTCCCACCCGCCCCACGGTGTGGGCTCTCACACCCTCCTCATGGTGGGCTCTCCCACCCGCCCCACGGTGTGGGCTCTCACACCCTCCTCATGGTGGGCTCTCCCACCCGCCCCACGGTGTGGGCTCTCACACCCTCCTCATGGTGGGCTCTCACACCCGCCCCACGGTGTGGGCTCTCACACCCTCCTCATGGTGGGCTCTCACACCCGCCCCACGGTGGGCTCTCACACCCGCCCCCACAGTGTGGGGGCCAGCTGGGCCGCGCCCCACCTGGAGCCGGGGGTGGGCGTAGAACTCGTTGAGGAAGTCCATGAGCAGGTCGATCTTGAGGGAGGTGACGCACAGGATCACGTGCTTCTCCGTCTGGGCCCGGTGGCGGCTGTAGTTGCCCCCCGACTTCTGCCGCTCCATCCACAGGAAGACCAGCTCCTCAAACTGCGGGGAGGGAAGGGGGTGGCGACGTCAGAGAGGGGCCCTTTCCCTGGAGGCAGCGGCAGATAGGGGAGCTCCAGACGGCACAGAGTGGGCAGGCAGCTGGCACCCGTGGGGGGGGTACCAGGGCAGGAGGGGCCAGCTGGGGCTAAGGGCTCTGAGCTGCAAGGTGGGGCAGGGGGCTGGGCAAGCTGCCGGTCAGCAGAGGACCCCCTGGGTGGACAGGCCTTGTTCCGGCTGCAGTTAGGTGCCCCTCCCACATTTTTCCACGTCCTGAGTGTTAACCAACTGGCCTCCTCTCCGGGTTTTCGTACCAAAGCACAAGTAGGGGCTAGGTTCTTGCCCCCCTTCCCACGGCTCAGCCAGCAGACTGGCCTTGGTGATAGGTGACAGGTGACAGGTGACAGGGAAAGCTAGGGGTGGCCGGCAGCTATTCCCCACGTGGTCCTGGTAGCTGCTGCTGCCCGGGCTGAGGGACCCTGACTCAGGACACCCTGTTAGCCCCTCCTGGCCCCCACTCTGTGCTCTGCGTGGGTCCTGGAGGGGAGCCGGCACATGGCGCCCCTCCCTCACTGCAGGGTTTCAGTTACCAGGGCCCCTGTAGCCTCCAGCAGGGTCCACTGAGGACGGGTCAGCCTTTCCTCTCCTGGCCCCTCCCACGGGGATGGAGGAGGGCCCACCAGGTTGGCCCTCCCTCTCCTGGCCCCTCCCACGGGGATGGGGGCGGGCCCACCGGGTCAGCTCTCCCTCTCCTGGCCCCTCCCATGGGGATGGAGGCGGGCCCACCGGGTCGACCCTCCCTCTCCTGGCCCCTCCCATGGGGATGGAGGCAGGCCCACCGGGTCAGCCTTCCCTCTCCTGGCGCCTCCCATGGGGATGGAGGCAGACCCCTCCCACTGGGATGGAGGCGGGCCCACCGGGTCAGCCCTCCCTCTCCTGGCCCCTCCCACAGGGATGGGGGCGGGCCCACCGGGTCAGCCCTCCCTCTCCTGGCCCCTCCCACAGGGATGGGGGCAGGCCCACTGGGTCAGCCCTCCCTCTCCTGGCCCCTCCCACAGGGATGGAGGCAGGCCCACCAGGTCAGCCCTCCCTCTCCTGGCCCCTCCCACAGGGATGGGGGCGGGCCCACCGGGTCAGCCCTCCCTCTCCTGGACCCTCTCACAAGGATGGAGGCGGGCCCACCTGCAGTGGGAGCACCACCAGGGCCACGCAGATCATGATGACCACCAGCAGCTGGGACGGCCAGATCTTGGGCGTCACGTCACCATAGCCCACCGTGGAGAAGGTGACGATGCAGAAGTAGAACGAGGTCAGGAGGGACAGGTTCTCGCCTGCGCGCTCCAGGTGCTGGATGCCGCAGGTCCTGCAAGTCCCGGTGGTCAGGGGCTGCGGCAGGAACTCGGCTACCTCTGAGCTCCTCGGGCGAACCTCTGTCTGCCCACAGGGTCTCGCGTCACCCAGACACTCAGTGCTATGTTACTGGGTCACCAAGGACATAGGGCCGAGCCCCAGGCCCAACACGCCGACACCTGGACCAGCTCAGCCAGTGCTTCCGGCTGGAGCGGCACGGAAAGGTCTCCCCCAACCGCACCCCCTGCATGATGGTTCCTTTGAGGCCCTTGCATAATTCCTTGGGAGCGTGGACACAGAACTGTGCAGGTTGGGTGTGGGTCTGGGGTCAGTGGAGGCAGCATGACCCCCGGCTGGGAGCCCCGCCGGCCACCCCACCTCTCAAAGCCTGGGTATCACCCAGGAGGTCAAAGAGCGTGTGAGGTGGTCAGCCCCCGTACAGCACAGAGCTGGACAGTACTTCCCGTGCCCCACCTCGAGTCCCCGTCCACAGCCTGGGAGGGGTCGGCGGCAGGGCCTGGGGGGGGTGTCACGGCACACACCATGGGGTAACATGCAGCGATGCTCAGGGACCCCCCTCCCCACTGGGGTGTGCAGGGACTGGCTGCTGGGAGGCAGTGGGTTGAACCCACCCTGTGGACACCTGGTCCGGCTCCCCTGAGGTCTGTGTGTGCAGGAGAGTGGGGAGTCAGGGAGTACACAGTCTTCCTAGACCTTGGTGCCCATTCCTCGACCTTTGGGGGGATAGGAAGCAGTGACCAGCCGCACCAGCAGCGGGCAGGGCTGGTGCCTTCGCAGAAGCAGAGGCAGATGTGGGGTGCCAGGCACCTCACCTTGCACTCTGGCTGCGCCAAGACCTTGCTCCCAGTTGAACCTCAAGCCAGAGGGTCCCCACCCAGCCAGGGGCCAGTCCCCAGCCAGGAAGCCAGACCACAGTCTCCCTGGGCCCCAGAGGAGCCTGGGGACGTGGGCTCTGAACTGCCACCCACCGTCAGCCACCCTGACGTGAACTCCTGGTCACGGCGCCCGGCCCTGCCCGAGGAGGGCCTCCCGGGGCAGCGGCACTCACCCCGTGAAGACCAGGCACAGCAGGGTGCAGAAGAGGATCAACACCTGGTTGAACATGGCCGACTGCGTCCGCAGGATGGCGCGGTGGAAGTCGTTCTGTGGGACCAGGCGCATCAGTGGCGGAGGCTGCGGCGCCTCGGAGCCCAGGGCCCCTCCCACAACGGGGGCGGGGCGTGAGGGCCAAGGGCGTGATTGGCAGGCCCTGGCACAGCCCGAGGCTGCGACCTGAGCGCTCTACCCACTCCACAGTTAGCGTGGGGTGGGGGCGGGCACAGGCCCCGCTGCCATTTCTGCCACGTGGACCAGCTTAGACACTCAGCAGCGAGTTTGCCGTGGCCCAGGCCCCGTGGTCCCAGCCGTGTGGTTCCGTTCACCCTCATCCTGCCCCAGCCACTCCTCCTCAGGATCAGGAGAAGGGTGGTCTCCTCACAGTGACAGGTGTGTGTGTCCCCCCCCCCGTGGGGGGGTCAGGGGGAGGCAGGCAGAGGTGAGGCGGGGAGGGATGGGATGGGCTCACGATCATATTCTCCAGCGCGTGCTTGGCCAGCCAGCAGTTCAGGAACACGGGGATGAACAGGTTCCGCAGCGGCGCCCAGAATATCTGCGGGGGAGACGGGTCAGGGGGCTGGGGGTCCGGGCGGCCCGCTCCTTGGCCGCGGTCGGCGCACCCACCGTGATGATGAACGGCAGCGTGTTGATCATCTCCAGGACGAAGGACACACGGAAGATCTGCTCCCAGATGTTGCCCTGGGAGCCAAGCGGGCGGGGGTGGGGGAGAGAGCAGCCCAGGGTCAGGCCGGGGGGGGGGGGGGGGGGGGGGGGGACCCGGGGGCTGGCAGGGGGTGGTCAGCGGGGAGGGGGGCGGGGCTGTGGGGCAGGGGCCAGGCCGGCTGGGGCACTCACTTTGTAGCTGAGGTAAATGAGCAGCATGGTCTCCAGGAAACTTATTATGGCCACGATGACCTGAGGGGAGGGGGAGGGGGAGGGCAGAGGCCTTAGAGGGGTCAGGAGGAGACCTGGGGGAGGGCGGGTCCCAGGTGAGTCCCACCCACCCACTCACCTGAATTGCCCACAGAGCCATCTTCCTCTCCACCCACAGGATGGGTGCCCTGAGGAGAGAGGGAGGTGAGCCTCCCCCGTGGAGGGAAGGAGAGGCCCCCAGGGAGGTGAGGTGCTGCCCCCAGGGCCCCTGAGCTGAGCTGCTGCCCGGACAGAGGTGGGGCAGGGCCTTGGGCTCCAAGGACCCAGGTGGCCCCCACAGCCTCTTTCTCTCCCAAGCCCTGGGGACGGGGCTCCTATGCATGTCCCTGGGGGGAGGTGCTGACCTCGACTTCCCTGCAGAACTACTGTGAAGTCAAGTGACATGGGGAGGGGTGTCCTCGCGACACTGGTGGTCGTCAGAATGGAAGGACCAGGGCTGCTCTGCCAGGCTTGGGGGGGGTGCCAAGGGGGTGTTGGAGAATGACAGCAAGAAGCACCCCACTGGGACGTGACCAAACCCCAGGGACGCATCTTATCCTCTGGATTGGGCGGCCCTGACCGCTCAGGGGTCACTTCCCACTACTGGACTGGGGCACCGGCTTCCCTTGGCTAAAAATGTCGTGAACTGGAGAAGAGACCACTAACTCGTGGGAGGGAGGGGTCGCCCAGCACCTCCCCCCCTAAGGGTCTGTGAGCATCTTAGAGGTCGTCCTCTCTGGCTTGTGGTGACTCTCTAGCTCTTAACTGCTCCTGGAGTCCTCACAGTGCCCTGCCGGAACAACCCCCACCCGTCCTGCCCACTGCCCACATCCTCAGGGAGCCCAGGGCTCGTGGGCGGAGGCCTCCCCGAGAGCCGGCTGTGAACGCACCAGTTGATCTCGGAGGACGACTCGTTGAAGGTGAACTTCTGCTTCGGGCAGCCCCAGCTGTGGAGAGACAGAGCTGGCCCAGCCCTGGAGGGACCCTTCCCAGGGCTGCCGGGGGCTCAGGGGGCACTGGGGGCACTCTCCCCCGCCACCTTGGGCCAACCTCCTGCACTTCAGAAGGGCGTCTGAGGCACCTTGGGTGGGTCTCTAACGGAGGCAGGCAGGCAACACTGGGGGGACACACCCCCTCTGGGATGGGAGGGTGCGCCCACAGAGAACCGGGGTTCTACCTGGGGAAGGGCTGCGCAGGGCCACAGAGGGACCCTGCAGCACACGGGGCCTCCCGGAGGCAGAGATGCCATGGACAAGGCTGGGCCATGCCCATGAAGTGGGGAGAGAAGCAGCTCCCACCACGGTGCCAACTCTAAGAAGCACATCCTGAAGACAGGCCTCACCTGGACGTCCGCTGGGTTGAGATGTAGCAGGCACAGCAGACATGCTAGTTCTGCCCCAGACCACCCTAACTAATGCCAGGTGCTGACCCAGGGGCCTCACTATCACAGAGCCCACGGTGGCTCTCAAATGATCTGCTTCCCCTTAAACCTTACTGTGGCCATTGTGAATGGCCATTCATCCATTATCCATCCATCCACCATCCACCCATCCACCATCCACCCACCTACCATCTATCCATCCATCCATCCATCCATCCACGAACCACTCACCATCCACCCACCTACTCATCCACCATCCATCATCCATCCATCTATCCATCCACCATCCACCCACCCTCCCATCTACCATCTATCCATCCACAATCCACTCACCATCCACCCACCTACCCATCCACCCTCCCATCTACCATCTATCCATCCACAATCCACCATCCACCCACCTACCCATCCATCCACCCTCCCATCTACCATCTATTCATCCACAATCCACTCACCATCCACCCACCTACCCATCCACCATCCATCATCCACCCATCCATCCACCCTCCCGTCTACCATCCGTCCATCCACGATCCACTCACCATCCACCCACCTACTCATCCACCATCCATCATCCATCCATCCACCCACCCATCCACCACACATCCAGCTGTCCCCTCACCAGTGCGCTCACCTCCCACCCACCCCGTGCCAGGTGCTGTGCAATGACTACAGTGGCCTGGTCCTCATGAGGATGTGGTACCAGATGCCCAGGAGCCTCCGGGAGTGGGATGAACCCAGGTGCAAGAGTCAGTTTGAACCCCAGTGTTCTTTCTAAAAGCCGCGGTGAGACATGCCCTTCCCACTGGGATGAAGATGGGGGGCTTGTTCTCAGGAGAGGGTGAAAGGCCTCCTTCCCGGCTCTGCCCCGGGAGCCCAGCGGCCTGGCTTCACCCTCCAGGGAAGAGGTGGGAAGAATCCTCTCTGAAGAGCCAGCCAGTGAAGTGGCCAGTTCACCGAGAAGACCATGATGACCAGGCCACACGCCCTGGCTGCAAGGCCTTCGGCATTGGGGCGCCCGCCCCAGTGCAGGGGCACCCACGGTGCCGGACACTTGAGGAGGTGCCCTCAACGTGAGCTCGGGTCGAGCAGGGACCCAGCGGATGAGGAAAAGGTAAGAGAAGAAGGGTGATCTGTCCTGAGAGGCAGGGAGTCAGGGCCACCTCCACAGCAAGAACTGTCACCTGGACAGGAAGAGGTCCGGGAACTGGGGACAGGGCCGGGTAAATGAGAAACTCAACCGAGGAGCTGAAGATCAAGGAACTCCCCCAGAAAGAGCAAAAGACAGAACGTCGGAGACAGAACAAGAAATGCCAGGGTCCGCCCAGGATCCCATGCGCGAATTTCAGGGAATCCAAACTGCTTGGGGCTGGGGAGGTGACCTTCAAAGACTTCATCCAGGACAGCCTGGCCCTGCCTGGACCCCGCTCAGTGTTCCCCGAGGCCACAAAGGCAATGAGAAGGGGGCACAGCGGACCCACCGGCATCCCGGGAAGAAACGGGGCTCACACTGGGACCCAGTGTCAGTGGCACCTTATCCCGGCCTTGGCCACCACGGCCCACCGGGGGATGACGCAGCCAGAGGGGGAAGGGGGCCCCAGGCCCTGCAGCCCCAGCTCCCGGGGCACGCACCATCCGATCCCCTGGGCTGGGTCATCGAGCAGGACACGGACAATGTAGAGCAGGCAGGTGAGCAGCTTCAGGGAGAAGTTGAACAACCGGATCCTCAGGCCTGCAAGGGGGGCGGGGTAGGGTGGGGGGGCGTCAGGGCTCCTCCCCCTGCACCCTGGACTCCCTGACCACCCCCAGAGGAGCAGAGGTTCCCATGCTGCTCCCTCCTCGGGCAGGACGGGTAGGGGTCTGGAGAGCCCACCCCTGCTGGGACTGGGGCATGACCTCTGTGCCCCATATGGCACCCCAGGAGGGCTCCAATGGGACAAGCTTCTGCTGGGAAGGCAGTGGACAGAGGCTGCCAGGAGGGGCCAGAGACGCACTGAGGAGCCAGAAAGCCCCCCAGGGGGAGGAAGGAAGGGAGGGAGGGAGGGGCCACAGGGGAGGAGGCTGAGCCGGTAGTGCCCACAATGGCCATGGCCCAACCCGGTTTCCAGCAGGGTCCCCACAGGTCCCAGTCCCATCTCCTGCTGCTGGGTGGAAGGTGGCGTGAAGCTGCGGGGAGGGGGCACTGCCCACGCCCCCTGCGCCCACCACCCACCTGCAGCCCTGTGCACAGCTGGGCCCGTCCCAGGGAAGCCCCCTCCCCCAGCCCTCACTCACTGGATCTTTGGTTCTTGATGAAGAACAGCTTGAGCCGCTCCTTGAAGGTGTTCTCATTGACGTAGAACTCCACCTGGACCCTGGGGAGCCGGAGAGGGGCGTGGGCGCTCTGGGCCAGCAGGCTCGGCCAGCTGGTGGCCAGCAGGCTTGGCTGGGGGCCGGCCCACAGCCCCAGGTGGGACTGGCTTCTCCCACACCGTTGGAGCCCAGAAGACAGACAGATGGACAGCAGCCGTGTCAACACTTCCCCCTTGGATGGGGGTCCCCCAGTGCCCAGCACAGCCATGAGCCTCCAGCAGACCTGACTGCTGGACCTTCCAAAGCCACTGGCACACCTGGGGGTCCTCCAGGCTCCCCAAAGGCCAATGTTGCTGGGCCCCCAGCCTCGACTGTCACAGCCAACCACTAGGATTAAACACGCCCTGTGTGGCCCTTGGCATGGGGCTCAAAACACATTTTATCACCTATACAGAATGTTCTAGATGCTGTGGTCAACTGCTTTATCTGGTGGCCCCTGCTGGCTATGCTTGGAGGCTTGCAGCGCCTGCAGGAATGTTGGGGAGATGGGTCCCCCTCCCTCAGATGCACCTGCACTCCCGGCCAATCCCCAGACACCTTGAGCCCCTCCTAGGCTCCCAGCGATCTGGGAGCAGACCCTGCACCCCCCCACAGGAGTATGTCAAATGTGTGGGGGCAGTGCTCGGTGTGGAGGTACCCCCCCACAGGAGTGTGTCAAATGTGTGGGGGCAGTGCTCGGTGTGGAGGTGCCCCCCCACAGGAGTGTGTCAAATGTGTGCGGGCAGTGCTCGGTGTGGAGGTGCCCCCCCCACAGGAGTGTGTCAAATGTGTGGGGGCAGTGCTCAGTGTGGAGGTGCCCCCCCACAGGAGTGTGTCAAATGTGTGCGGGCAGTGCTCGGTGTGGAGGTGCCCCCCCCACAGGAGTGTGTCAAATGTGTGGGGGCAGTGCTCGGTGTGGAGGTGCCCCCCCACAGGAGTGTGTCAAATGTGTGCGGGCAGTGCTCGGTGTGGAGGTGCCCCCCCCACAGGAGTGTGTCAAATGTGTGGGGGCAGTGCTCAGTGTGGAGGTGCCCCCCCACAGGAGTGTGTCAAATGTGTGCGGGCAGTGCTCGGTGTGGAGGTGCCCCCTCCACAGGAGTGTGTCAAATGAGTGGGGGCAGTGCTCGGTGTGGAGGTGCCCCCCCCCACAGCAGTGTGTCAAATGTGTGCGGGCAGTGCTCGGTGTGGAGGTGCCCCCTCCACAGGAGTGTGTCAAATGAGTGGGGGCAGTGCTCAGTGTGGAGGTGCCCCCCACAGGAGTGTGTCAAATGTGTGCGGGCAGTGCTCGGTGTGGAGGTGCCCCCCCACAGGAGTGTGTCAAATGTGTGCGGGCAGTGCTCGGTGTGGAGGTGCCCCCCCCACAGGAGTGTGTCAAATGTGTGGGGGCAGTGCTCGGTGTGGAGGTGCCCCCCCCACAGGAGTGTGTCAAATGAGTGGGGGTAGTGCTCGGTGTGGAGGTGCCCCCCCCACAGGAGTGTGTCAAATGTGTGCGGGCAGTGCTCGGTGTGGAGGTGCCCCCCCCACAGGAGTGTGTCAAATGTGTGGGGGCAGTGCTCGGTGTGGAGGTGCCCCCCCACAGGAGTGTGTCAAATGTGTGCGGGCAGTGCTCGGTGTGGAGGTGCCCCCCCACAGGAGTGTGTCAAATGTGTGGGGGCAGTGCTCGGTGTGGAGGTGCCCCCTCCACAGGAGTGTGTCAAATATGTGGGGGCAGTGCTCGGTGTGGAGGTGCCCCCTCCACAGGAGTGTGTCAAATGTGTGCGGGCAGTGCTCGGTGTGGAGGTGCCCCCCCACAGGAGTGTGTCAAATGTGTGGGGGCAGTGCTCGGTGTGGAGGCGCCCCCCCCACAGGAGTGTGTCAAATGTGTGGGGGCAGTGCTCGGTGTGGAGGTGCCCCCCCACAGGAGTGTGTCAAATGTGTGGGGGCAGTGCTCGGTGTGGAGGTGCCCCCTCCACAGGAGTGTGTCAAATGAGTGGGGGCAGTGCTCGGTGTGGAGGTGCCCCCCCCACAGGAGTGTGTCAAATGTGTGGGGGCAGTGCTCAGTGTGGAGGTGCCCCCCCACAGGAGTGTGTCAAATGTGTGGGGGCAGTGCTCGGTGTGGAGGTGCCCCCTCCACAGGAGTGTGTCAAATGAGTGGGGGCAGTGCTCGGTGTGGAGGTGCCCCCCCCCACAGGAGTGTGTCAAATGTGTGGGGGCAGTGCTCAGTGTGGAGGTGCCCTCCCACAGGAGTGTGTCAAATGTGTGGGGGCAGTGCTCGGTGTGGAGGTGCCCCCTCCACAGGAGGGACAGCTCGGTGTTGACAGAAGGCAGGACAGACAGAGCAGGTGCTGTGAGCCAGAGCCCCAAGTAGGCACGGTGGCCTCACACTGTTTCCCTCCAAGACGGGAGCACACGCCCTCCAGGAGGCCCATGACTTGGGGTGTTGGGTGGGCAACTTGCTTTGGGTTGGCATCAGCCACTCCTCTCAACACACACACACACACACACACATACACACATATACACATATATACACACACATACATACATACACACATATACACACATACATATACACATACACACATATACACACATACATATACATACATACATATACACATACATATACACATATACATACACATATGCATACACACACACGCTCGTGCATACACACACATATACACACATACACACATACATACACATATACACACATACATATACACACATATACATACACATACACACATGCACATACATACACACATATATACACACATACACATACATACACATATATACATCATACATATACACATGTACACACACACACACACACACACACGACCTCCGCACCCTCTGTCGCGGCCTGCGTCCGCCCCCATCCCGCAAGGCCAGCCCACGGGCACCCCCGGGAGCCAGACTCACCTCATGACAAGACAGAGGCACCGGCAACCTGGCAGCCGCGGTCTGAAAGGCCATGCGCCTGCCTCACCTCACACAGGTGCCGGGTGGAGGCGGCCCAGCGCCCCTGGGGGTGGGACCAGCCCGTCCAGGGGCCGCAGCTCAGTCCTACGCCATGGTCATGACCCCGGAGCAGAGGCACTGAGCACCGTGAAGGCACAGCCGTGCCGCCCGGAGGGTCCCTGGAGGCTGAGCCTGGGCCACAGCAGCCTCTGCCCGTCCCAGGGCTCAAGAAGGGTCTGGGAGGACACACGGGTGGCATGGGCCCTTCCCCACAGAGACTGTCAGGTCCTGGTACGACGTGGTCACCTGACCACACTCTGGACTCCTGGGGCCGGACAGTAGAGCAGGTCCTCAACAGACCAGCAAGAGTCTAAGCTCAGAGCCAATGGTCACTGCCCCCACTGCACTCTTCCCTCCTGCCTCTCAGCTCACCACTGAACCCCTGAACCCCACCCTCTTCTGGAGGTGCTGCGCAGAGCTGGGTCAGAAGAGGCCCCCAGGGTCTCTCTGGGGAGTTGGTCATATGCCCTTCTCTCTGAATGAGGTCAGGACTCAGTGCCCCACGGCCAAACCCCAGGTGGCCCCAAGGCACCCAGCTCAACACATTGTCCCCCACACGCCCCTGCCCCGTCATAGCCAAGCCTCGGAGGAGGGGTCCTCCACTCCTCCTGCCCCCCACAGGGCCTGTTGGGGCCCCTCTGGGCCCCCCCATGCCACCCCCCATCTCTACCCTCCATACTGTTACCCTGCACTCCCGACTGGGCCCAGAACTGGGAAACTGAGGCAAAGGCCAGGAAGCTGCTCTGGCCAGCAACTCCTGCCTTCTGCCAGGCCCTCCCCAGGGACCCCAACCCCCACACCCCCAAACCACCTCACACCCCACTGTGTGTGCCTCCCGGTAGCACCCCCACGGCCCACTGGAGTCCCCGCCAGGCCACGCGGGCTCAGGACAGCGGACCCGGGACTCGCCATGCCCGGACGTGCTCACTCCCGGATCCCCTAACCCCTCCCCGTGCCCACAGAGCTGGAACCCCAAGTCCCCCTCCGTGGGGCCGGTGCTGGCCGGCCCTTGACCCCTTGCCAGGGGTGGCAGACCCCCCAGGCCTGAGCGACAGTATCCACCTACAAACGCACAGAGGCCTCTCCACACAGCGGGGGAGGGGGCAGAAGCCTGGGGCACAGACGGGGCCAGCGACGTTCACCAACCCTCTTCCTTCACTTTCAATATTTCATGAGCGGCTGTTTCCTCCAGCACCGCGGCAAAAACTAAATTACAAAGTATCCACTTACCCTGAAGCATGCTTCAGGCCGCCGTACAATTTCTCGCAATTCTGACTGGGGTGCCAAGCTGGCTCCCACAAGAACCCTGTGGGGAGTGTCCAGACCCCACATCCCAGGGTTTTACCGCACAGACACGGGCCTGCCCCTCACCTGCCCGGCTGCTCGACGGCCCTGCCCGTCCGGCCTGCTCAGCACCTTCCCCGTGTGGCAGGGGCGCTCAACTGACTACAGAGAAGTGCAAGGCTCCCTGTGTCTCAGGCTCCTCCCCCGTGAGGTCCGGAGCAACGTTTGTTTCTGGGCGCAGGATTCAATGAGAGAACTCTCGAGCAGCCTGGCTGGGGGCCTGCACCCATCAGACCCGAAGGACGGTGCCAGCCCTGGGCCCATCTTGTCCTGTGTCCTGACGCATGCTGGCCGGCACCTACTGTTCCCATCACCCAGCGGAGACGGTCCCTGAGTCATAAACCCAGGCGTGTGGCTGAAGGGCGCACACCACTGACGCCCACCCGGGGCCCTGTGGTGCAGCCAGTGACCAAGCTCACGGGAAGCTGCTCTCTGGAGCTGGACAAGGGCTGGCCAGGGAGCCAGGGTTCAGAGATACCACACGCCGAGTGGCCCTGGCGCTGGACTTGGAGCCGCCTGCACACAGGCTGGGGCCTCGGGCAAGGGCGAGGGGCTCCTTCCTGTGAGCCTGTTCTCACTCACTCATTCATTCATTCATTCATTCGGAGGCCTGGGGGGAGGGGGCTGGGCACATAGGAGGGGCCACCGCTGCCCGCTGCCAGGGGCCCAGGAAGGTCTAGAGCAGGGGTCCCCAAACTTTTTACATAGGGGGCCAGTTCACTGTCCCTCAGACCATTGGAGGGCCGGACTATAAAAAAAAACTATGAACAAATCCCTATGCACACTGCACATATCTTATTTTAAAGTAAAAAAACAAAACGGGAACAAATACAATATTTAAAATAAAGAACAAGTAAATTTAAATCAACAAACTGACCAGTATTTCAATGGGAACTATGCTCCTCTCACTGACCACCAATGAAAGAGGAAGAGGTGCCTCTTCTGGAAGTGCAGTGGGGGCCGGATAAATGGCCTCAGGGGGCCGCATGTGGCCCGCGGGCTGTAGTTTGGGGACCCCTGGTCTAGAGCATGTGTGTCATGGGCAGACCTGGTCATGGGGCCAGAGGCTATGGGGAGCCTGACCTAAGGTGGCCCCTAAGCACTGGACAGGCCAAACCCATACCCCTAACCCCGAGACAGCCCTCAGCCCTGCTGACCCCTCTGTCCTCTGAGGTGAGCAGCTCTCAGGCTGGTGAGGACAGGGGTAGGGGCTGGGCAGACCTAAGAACCATGGCCCTGAGCCCTGCCATGAGCAGGACCCCTCAGAGGACGCCGGGCAGCCCATCCCTACAGGCAGGGAGTAGGCCCACCGAGGCCTGAGCCTGGCCCTGTCACCCGTGGGGCATGGGCCTCCCGATGTTCAGGGGCTGAGGGGTCAGCTCTGCCCCATGCTCATGCAGCTCACACTCGAGTGGGCCCAGGCTGGTGTGCAGCCCGGGCCTGCTGCCTGCCTGTGCCCAGGGTCTCACCCACACCCTGTAGATCTGAGGCAGACCCCATGCGCCCACCCCACAGCAGGACGGAACCTGGGACCTGCCGGGGACTCAGCTCTCCGGCTGGCAGGCTGAGTGGCAGGCTGTCCAGGGACTCCTGGCAGGTGGCTGTGGCACAGAAGGCCCATGCCAGGAAGTTCCAAACACAGGGCCAGGCAGTGGGCACAGGGCATGGGCAAGCCCACCCTCCAGACCATGGCAGTGTGCACTCACATGGGGCTGGGGTCAGACTGCCTCCCTCACTGGGTCTGTCGCTGCAGCTGGGGGCTCTCCGGCAGGTGCCCGGGGGCCCTGCTGACCAGCAGGGCCCAGTCCCAGCCACCAACCCGAGGCTGGCTATTCTGAGAACGGGCAGAACTTGTGACCAGCCCAGCTGGACCAGGACAGACACATGGCCTGATCCCCCCTCCTCCCACATAGCCCTAAGTCCCACAGGTGGGTCAGCAGACCTGGGGCCAGGGACACAGAGGGGAGAGGCTGCCTGCGGGAGCGGGCACGGGGCCAGCGGCAGAGCGTGAAGGCGGCTCTGCCCACCACAGTCGGCCCACCTACCACAGTCGGCCCCAGCCTGGGGCCTCGCCTCTGGGGGTTGGTGGAGATGTCAGCTGGGGACGTCTCCCTTCCCCCCATCTCCCACCCAGGACCCTGGCCCACGGCTGCAGGCTGGCTCCCGTGGTCCCCTCAGTTCCAGCTTAGCCCACCCCCCATAGGGAGCCACCCTCCTCAGCACCTGGGAAATAGGGATGGGGGGGCTCAAGGGGGCCAGTGGCTTCTCAAGATGAAAAATGACCTGGCCTGTGCCTCCCCCAGGAGGCAGCCCCACCGGGGACCCACCACACCAAGTCCCCGCAGGTCCTCGTCCTCACACTCCTGGCAGAGGGGTGTCCCAGGGTTTCCGGGGACCCGAAACCCTCGGTTCTACCAGCAGGAACCCTGAGCCGGCAGAGCCCAGAGCCTGCCCCCCCCCCCCCGTGGCTGCAGACCGTCTGCCCCTCCCACAGGCTCAGACCCACTCCCGGGGAGGCACCTTCATCTCCACTGCCACGCAGGGCACAGCGGACCAGGCCGGGGAGACCGAGGCCCAGGATGTATCCCGGCCTCCGAGTCCGGGTGGGCTGCAGGGAGGCAACGGCCAGTGGAGTCGGGCCGGAAGCACGCGGCCACAGACAACGCTGACTGATGACCCTCATACCCGGTCCCCACTCGGGGGCCACAGCGAACACCACGGGTCTGAGCAGGTCGGGCTCTGGCCCGGGACGGCGGCGGGACCTGCCTGTTCTTCTGAGGGGCTCTGGTCCCCCAGCCTTAACACTATCCTCTGCTTGACTGAATCGCCCCTGAATCAGGAACGATTCCCCCACGGGGAAGCCCAGCCCACACCCGAGGGCCTGGACAGGCAGAGGCACGTCCAGGTGGGCGGAGGCCGGGGGTCCCAGCAGTCATTGGCCTGCCTGCCCCCATATAAGCACCGTGGGGGTCCTGGGGGGTCTGCCTCTGGAGAGCTCCATGTCCTGCTCCTGAGCTCCTCCCCAGGGGACCACGAACCGTCCAGCCCTCGGCCTCAGCCTCAGAGCCAGCAACACACGCCGGGAGGTGCTCACCACCACACCCTGCCCCTGCAGGCCCACCGGGCTGACGCCGGCCGGAGCCGCCCTCCTCCCAGCTCTGCCGGGGCAGGGGGACACTTGTCTGTCCCTGCTGAAGCCCCCCCCCCCCCCCCAGAACACTTACTGAGCCAGGGAAGAGTCCAGGCTGAAATCTTCCACATGAAGCCTGAGGACAGACACGGAGCGGACGACACATCAACACGGGAAGACAGACGGGTGGACGGAGGGCCTGGGCTCCTGGACCAGCCAGGGGAACGGACCAGCAGGGAGGGTGCAGGCGGGGCCCCGGGGGCAGGGGCGCCGTGCCCACGCACACACATACCCCCTGTGGCGGGGGCTCCGGCCCAGCCCGGCCCCGCGGTGCAGGAGAAAGGCAGCTCCATGCACAGGGGCCCAGCACATGCACCGGCTCCCGGCCGACGGGCTGCCGACCACCCCTGAGAGGACACCACACTGGACCACCCGTCCCCAGCCATGCGGGCAGGGACCCACCCCTCTCCTGCTCCTCCCCAAGCCTGCCAGCACCAAGCGACCCCTGCGTCCATCCGTCCGGGAAAGAGCACCAGCGGCCTCTCCTCACACCCAGGAAACTGGCGGCAGCCAGGGGCAGTCCCAGGAAGGGCCACCCGACTGGACGAGACAGCGAGGGCACAGGGACGCTGACGCGGCCGGGGCTCCGTCTTCAAGCCTACTGACCTTCCCTCCAGCCCCCGTCTGACTGGGTGTGGCCTGCACCGGAAGGGGGAGGCTGGGGGCGGCCTGGGGCTCAGCTGGCTGCCCTGGGTTGGCGCTGGGCAGGGGGCAGGGGGCAGGGCCCGCTCTTTGAAGAAGATACACCCATGGCATCAGCTCCTGCAGAGAACTCCAGGGCCCCCTCTTAGTCCTCAAAGCAACCATGTTGCAGAAAAAGAAACCAAGGTTCACAGAGGACCACCACCCTCCTGAAAAGGCCACAGCACCGAAAAAGGGGCCGGCCTGCAGGGGTAGGGGTCACAGGCACACACCCACCCGCCTCTGCAGGGCCCCCTGGGTGGGCAGGCTCCCCTGCGGTGCCCGCCCTGGTATCTGGGTGGGTGGGTCTTGGCAGGGTGAGGCGCAGCACTGGGCACAGGGCAGGGAACCAGGGCTGGACGAGGCCAGAGCCCAGGGTCACTGGGAGTTCCTGGCAGATTCTGTGCGTCTGTCTGGGCTCAGGTTCCCTGTCGCTGGCCCTGGTGGTGCCACAGCTCTGAGCTTGGGCAACAGCTGCACCAGGGGGGTGGCAGGTGCCCGGCAGCAGGACCAGGAGCTCACCAGGAGCTGTGAGGGGCTGAGGGGGGCGGGCGGGCGAGGGGCTGAGGGGGGCAGGCGGGCGAGGGGCTGAGGGGGTGGGCGGGTGAGAAGACTTGGGGAGTGGAGGGTCCGGCTCCCTGGAGGGAACTGGCCGTGTGCAGGTGTGGATCTGCAGGGAAGGCCAGGTCCTGGAGGGACAGGCGGCCCAGTGGCCACTCTGCAGCCTGGCGGCCCCTCCCCCTCGGGGCTCCGCTCCTTCCAGCCTTGCCCCACCTCCACCAGGCCCCCTCCCCAGGCTGCACACTGGAGAGACCTCTGGGCCTAGATTCCTCCCTTCCCCCTGCAGCCCCCGGAAAGCCCCCTCCGGGTGAGGGTCCTGGCTCAGCGTGCCCCACCTCTGGAAGAGGGGAGGGCGGCCCCGCTCAGACCTCCTGACGGAGCAGCTCACTGGCCTCACCTTCCGCCGCACCCACCCACCCACCTTCCTCCTCCTGCCTGTAGAGCCCCCTCCCCTGAACTCAGCCCTCAGCCTCAAGTGGGAGCTCAGAGCTCCGACCTGGCCTTCGGGGCCCTGCACACCCACACAGGGGTCCCCACCACCTGGCCTGGGCCCTCCCTGTCTCTGCAGCTCGTCCCGTGGTGCCTTCCTGGTACCCCAAACTCCACAGGTACCCCAGAACGCTCCCGTACCGGCCGCGACTCCCCATGCTCAGACCCCGCCGAGGCCCCCGCCATGCCTCCCAGCCGCCACAAGGTGTCCTCCCAGCAATACATCGGGGAGCCCCTCCCTTGGGGCTGAACCGCAGCCGGAGGGGGTGACAGGGGAGCCAGGCCTTTCTCTCCAGCATCACCTCCCCTCCCCTCCCCCTAGTCCTCCCTTCCAGGTCAGTGCACTTGGCACCGAGGCCCAGCAGGTGCGACGCTGTGCTGCAGCCCCCTGGAGGGCCAGGGCCACCAGCTCGAGAGTTGTGGGGGGCATGAAGGGGTCCAGCCCAGCCCTGACCCACTCCGGGTGTTCGCCACCCGGCCAGCCTCTCCCTCACTAGGCTCTTTTGCTCAAAAAGCTCTCAAATAATGGTCCTTCGCTCCTGTCACCTCAGGTGACACTTTGCAACCAGCCTCCTCTCTCTCTTTCTCTCTCTCTCTTTCTCCCTCTCTCCTCACGCTGGGGGGACGGGCAGCAGAGAAGGAAGGAGAGGCCCATGGTAGCCCAGGCTGGAGGGGCCGAGAAGGGACTCGCTGGCCCACACATCCAGAAGACAGGATGAGCTGGGGGCTTGGGCACCGTGACAGCAGCAGGCATCTATCTCCCTGTGGCTCAGTCCCTCTGCTTTCCCACCAGCGGTGAGGCCTCCTGGAGGCTTGGGGCTGCCCTGGGGACCTTGAGGCCCAGTGAACTGTGTCCCTGGCTGGCTGCAGAAGGCCCCAAGAGCGGAGGCAGCTGCAGGAGCTACGGCCACCAACTCCCTGTGACAGAGAGCACCCAACGGCCTACTCAGGTCACAGTGGAAGCTCCATCAGATCCATGTCCCTAAGGCACACACCCTGCAACCCCTCCTGTACTCCGGAACCGGCTGTGGCTCCCTGCTGCTCCTGTCTGTAGTAGGCACCCAACACCTGGGGAGAGGGAGCTGCAGGTCACCAGGCACAGGAGGCTGCGGACAGCTTCCACCTCTCTGCTCTGCAGAAGCGGGCAGATAAGGACCCTGCTGGGGGACTGGGCCGGTGAGGCTGCCCATGCGAAGGGTCAGCAGAGGATGGGGAATGGCAGGGGTGGGCGTATGTGTGTGTATGGGGGGGGCTTCCTGGAGGAGGTGGCCCACAGCTGCAGTTCCCATGCTGCCCTGTGGGCTAAGACGCAGCCTGGGCACCGGCTGTCCCTGCAACAATGGGACTGTGCAAGGAGCCAAACCCTTAAGGGGCCACGCTGGCTGTCACCGGAGCCTCTGGAATCACTGCCCCCATGGCATCCAGGAAGATGGAGAAGACAGGAGCCTGGTCCCCAGGGCCTCGGTCAGCACTCGCCTCCCTCCTGCCCAGGGGCCGCCCGCCGGTTGCTCCGAGACTTGCTAGAATCACTCCCTCCCCCGGCTCAGCTGTCTCCTTGGCCAGTGGGCACACACTGGGTGGCAGCCTTCCCCCCTAGGGGCTTTGAGGGGCAGGGACTGGTATGAGGACAGGGAGGCCCGGACAGCGTGTGGCCAGGCAGGAGGGGGAGGGGAGAGGCTCCAGGCACCCCTGGTTCTGCCATCTGCCAGGCCGAGTCTCTGCCAACGCCCCCTCACCATCCCAGCCCTGACACAGCCTGGCATCCCTCCCCAGGCCTTGGTCACACCTGCCCCCTCTGCCCAGAAGGGCCCTGCCCTGCTCCCTGTGCTCCTCCTGAAGTGCCAGTGCCCAGGAAGCCACGCTCCCCTTGCCCCGGCCCAGCCTGCACCTCCCGGCCGGGCACAGGCTTCCGTGCCCACGATACGTGCCCACACCGGGCGGCTCTGATTCATCTCCGTTCCCCCCCACAAGATCCGGAAGGGCTCTGGGCACAAGGGAGGTGCTGGCTGGAGTGAGTGCCGCAGACCGAGCCTCAGTGTCCTCATCTGTAAAATGGGGGTGCTGTGCTCCGCCGGCGGGCAGTCACAGAGGGACCTAGGAGAGGTCAGCAGTCCCCCTGCTCAGCCATGTTCCCTCCCCAGAGAACTGGCTTCCTGCACCCTGGCTGCCAGAGCCCCTGGTTCAACTCCAATCAGCTGTGCAGCCTTCCCCCAGCCTCCTGGTCTCCCTCTGCCTCGCGCTGCTCAGCGCTGAAGTCGGGACACAGATGCCGGCCCTGCCTCCCCCAAGTGGCCACTGGAATGAACGCGAGTGTGGTCTCCCGTGGAGGAAGCTCCAACCAGCTGGGGTCACTGAGCTACCTGGCACAAGGCCTAGGTCCCCACAGCGCCTCTCCCCTCAGCCTTAAGGGCAGATCCAGAGTGCTAGCCTCTAAGAGCAGGAGAGGGCGCGTCCCACAGGGACCCCCGAGGCGGGCTGGAGACACACTGAGTGGTCGCAGCGCTTGAGTGGGGATATCAGGGGAGACCCAGGCAGTCTGTCCCCCCTTCCCACGGCTTCAGGCAACGTGCAGCCCAGCGGAGCTCATGCAGGATGCAAGCGGCCAAGATGCAAAGCCCCTCCCAGTGGCGGCGGCGGCGGCGCGGGGGTCCTGGGCCCACGCCCCTACCTCTGACCCACGTCGCTGCCCACGGAGCCC
The DNA here is from genome assembly GCF_036850765.1 of Saccopteryx bilineata. Taxonomy (NCBI): domain Eukaryota; kingdom Metazoa; phylum Chordata; class Mammalia; order Chiroptera; family Emballonuridae; genus Saccopteryx; species Saccopteryx bilineata. Next base: position 1,252,167 of record NC_089491.1, on the reverse strand, counting down.
CCGCCACGGGACGGCAACAGCGGACTGAGCCCGTGAGGTTCCTCGGGGGCCGAGGAGCTGGCCGGGGCGCCCCCGGGACCCGCCTTGCCCTCGGACGGCGAGCGCGGCAGCTTGGCCCGCGCCATCCTGCGGGAGCGCACGGCGGCAGCGGCGGCGGCGGCGGGCGGCGGGGGCGGCGCTGGGAGCTACCATCTCGGCACCGCCCCGCGTCCTCCCTGCGCCTTGCCGCAGTGGAACGGCCCGGGGGAGGTGGGGTGGGAAGCTGAGGGGACGCACCCCCCACTACCCGGGGTGGAAGGTGGAAAGCCTAGGCTCCTTGCTCTCTCCCACCCCAGAGGCCCCCGTGCGCCAAGGACGCTCCCGTGGGAGGGACTCAGAACCCTGCGGCGGCTGGGGGCTGCCTTATAACGGGAATAGTAGCAGTAATCAGGATGACAGTCACAGCGCTGGGGGAAGGGAAGTGGCGCGGTGACAGCTGGTGGCTCTTGGCCACTCACCTCCACAAGCAGGACTGGTGGAGAGGGGAGGGAGCCACGGGTGCTGGGACAGGTGCCCAACGCACAGCCGCCTGAGTCCTGGAGACCCCGTGGTTCTGAGGCTTGCCTGCCCAGAGCCCTGCTCACCTTCCAGGTGGGTCCATCCCTCCAGCCTCGTGAGAAATTGCTGTCTGCCTGTCCTCCCTGCCGCAATCAGGCAGGGTCCCAACCTCCCACAGTTCTTTTAGCAAGAGAGACAGAGACAGGAAGGAAGAGGGATGAGAAGCATCAACTCCTAGTTGTGGCACTTGAGCTGTTCATTAATTGCTTCTCATTTGTGCCTTGACTGGGGGGCTCCAACCAAGCCAGTGACCCCTTGCTCGAGCCAGTGACCTTGCATCCCAGGTCCATGCTCTGTCCACTGCGCCACCACCTGGTCAGGTCCGCCTTCGCCCATTTCCTACCCCCAAAGCTACCAGGGCTTCCATGGGGGGCACTCACTTACTGGTGCCCAAACCCCAGGCTCTGCTCGGTGTTGGCATGAGGCCCCAGCAGTGGACACAGCAGCTGCTTTCTGGATGCCCAGCGCCCTGCGGGGACCAGCCCTGACCGGCTCAGTGAACACAAACGCCCACACGCAGTGCGGATTTCTGTCCGTTTTGCCAAGCGGGGAAGCTGGGGCCCTGAGGGAGGAAGCCGCTTCTCCAGGGGATGGAGACAGGAAGGAGAGGCAGGACTTCTGGCTGACGGAGCCTCCGCTCTCTGCCGCCCCATTATGCGGCCTTTCTGCCCAGTTCCTTCCATTTGACAGAGGCCGGCAGGTGAGAGGACTGGCCCAGGTAACAGCCGTCAGGTGTTGGTGCTGGGAGGGCCGTGCCCTCCTGACTCACCAGCCCAGAGGCTCCAGCTTGCCCGGCCTGCCTGTTTCTTTTCCCCACTCATCACCCGGACACCCACCAGGGCCCGGTGCTTGTGGAAGGTTTGTGGGAGGAAGCGAGGCCTCAGGACGCCCAGACCCTACCTGGCCCCCCTCCCCAGATGTGGGGGAGCCGGGAACATTGTGTGAATCCGTGGTGCGGTCTCAGCAAACGTACCTGTCTCTGTCTCACACCCTGTATCTGCCCCAGAGGAATGAGGTGTTTGCACCAGCCAGGTCCCTTCCTGCCCCTGGGGAGATGGAGGGGCAGCAATGTCGGCCCTCCCTGTGGATCGGCACAGAGCAGCAGCTGCAAAGACAGGGAGCTGGAACTGTCTGGGGAAGGGGGTGGGGGAGCTGGTGACACAAAGTGGGCAGGAACACACCCTGCACAACCACAGGGGGGCGCTGTGCACTGGGGCAACGCAGAGGCCCATCAGGAATGTCTTGTCAATCAATGCCCAGGAAGAGGGCTGGGTGGCAGGCGTGCTCACCGTGCACCCCAGGAGGTGCAGGAAGTGGCCAGAGGGGGTCTGGGGCGGCAGGCAGGACTCCTGGGGACCCGGGCTTCACAGAGCAATGGCAGTGACACCCACAAGAGCACGGGGGTGGCTACGTGGTCGTATCCATCCGCAGGACTGTGCGTGGTCATATCCATCCGCAGAACGGTGCGGCATCGGGTCTGTCTGCCACGAGTGCTGCTGTCTTTTCCCTTCCTGGTTTCTGAGAGAGCTATCCGGGCTGAGGTGTCCCCTGGCGTCTGGCAGGGTCTAGGTCAGAGTCAGGTGACAGGGCAGGGTGCCCAGCATTTTGTGTGGAGTGACCTCGTGAAAACTGGCAGGACACCGGACACCAGCCAACTGCCGGCGTGAGCTAGGTCTGGGGACGGGGGCTTTGCAGGCGGCTGCTGCACCATGTCCTGAAGGTTTGATTGATTTTGAAAACGATCTCCGCTTTGTCATAGAACATCAGCTGTTTCCTGTTGGGGGGAAGGGGGAGGCAGGCCTCCTGCAAGACTCCACGGTCCCTGGTCTTGGGGCACGGTGAGGCATGTCCTGCAGTGGCTCCCGGCGCAGGCCCCGAGGTGACCAGGCACTGTCTGCTCTGCAGAGCTGGGACAACCTCGAACTCCCTGGATGGGCTCCGGGTGCGGCAGCCAGCACATCGCCCATTTCTCAAGCACTTAAGCCTCCGCAAATGCTGCCTCGTAAATGCTTCCCATTACACAGCTGTCCGCTGTGGGGAGGGTGGGGTCCTCATTCTGCCGCATCTCTGCTGAGTGGGACTGCCAGCCGCTGATGGAGGGGCAGGGGACTGGATGGGGGCAGGGAGGGGATAAGGGTGAGGAAGTGGGTAGGCGGTGGCACCCCAAAATTGAGATGGGGATGGGGGCGTTGGGGGGGGAAGCCAATGAGGGATGAAATACATTCTCAGAGTGCCCTGCAGACCGTGAGAGTGGGCCCAGGGAACCATGCTTCAGCCTTGAAGGGGAAGGAGATCCTGACACCGGCGACCGCACAGACGGACCCAGAGGACATGGTGCTCAGTGAAAGAAGCCAGGCACAGAAGGACACCTACTTAGGGTCCCACTCAGGAGGTCCCTGGAGGAGTCAGATCCGCAGAGACCAAGGGCTGGGGGAGCGGGTGGGAGTGTTTCATGGGGGGCAGAGGGTCCGTATGGGAAGATGGAAAGTTCTGGAGAGGACGGTGACGGCAGCCACACAACCGGGCAAGGTACCTAACATCGCTGACGTGGTGGAGGTGGTCAGCGGGATGTGTACTCTTCTACAATAAGAGAAATCGGGAAGAGGCCTTGCCCTGGGCAGCTCAGCTGGTCACAGGATCATCCTGACATTCCAAGGTCGCAGGTTCGATCCCCCCCAGTCAGGGCACATACAGGAATCAACCAATGAATGCACGAGGAAGTCGAAAAAGAAATAGATGTTTCTGGCCCTGGCAGGTTGGCTCGGCGGTAGAGCATCGGCCCAGCATGTAGAAGTCCTGGGTTTGATTCCCAGCCAGCGCACACAGGAGAAGCATCCATCTGCTTCTCCACCCCTCCCCCTCTCCTTCCTCTCTCTCTCTTCCCCTCCCGCAGCCAAGGCTCCATTGGAGCAAAGTTGGCCCGGGCGCTGAGGATGCCTCCGTGGCCTCCACCTCAGGCACTAGAATGGCTCCGATTGCAGCAAAAACAACGCCCCAGATGGGCAGAGCATCACCCCCTGGTGGGCATGCCGGGTGGATCCCAGTCGGGCGCATGCAGGAGTCTGTCTCTGCCTCCTCGCTTCTCACTTCAGAAAAATAAAAAATAAAATAAAAATTTGATGTTTGTCTCTCTCTCTCTTCCTGTCTAAAAAATCCACTAAGTTTTTAAAAATTGGTAAGAAAGGGTACAGAATCCGGCTGGAAGTGCTTCCCCTGGCCCAAGTAGTGACAGCAGAGGGTCAGAAGGATGGTGATGAGAACATGGCGTGTGACCTTCCTCTGGCTACGCTGACCAATTACCACGGATTCAGTGGTGTCTAACGCCCGGACGTGATTCCTCCCAGTTCTGGAGGTGAGAGTCCTACACTCCAAGTGTGGGCGGGGCTCCAGGGAGACTGGTTCCTGCTCTCCCGGCTTCTGGAGGCTCCTACATGGTCCTGCGAGGCTGAGCCTTGCTCACGTCCACTCTTCCCTGGCTCTGGCCCTTCCGTCCTCTCTGAGGACCCCTGAGATTATGGGTCCCCACCCAGTCGATCTGGGGCCATCTCCCATCTCAAGAGCCTTCATCACATCTGCAAAGTCCGGAGGTCGAGGTTTGGACGTGAACATATTTAGGGGCAGGGCACATCTCGGCCCACCACACATGGTGAGCCATGTAGCTCCATGGGTCAGCCCAGGTTCCCCGTAAAGTGGAACCCAGAAAGAGACACCCTTGGTTGTCACGACCTGAGGCTTCTTCCTCACTTTGAAAACTGGTACTTGAGGCCCTGGCCAGTTGGCTCAGTGGTAGAGCATCGGCCTGGCGTGCAGGAGTCCCGGGTTGGAGTCCCGGGTTCAATTCCCGGCCAGGGCACACTGGAGAAGCGCCCATCTGCTTCTCCACCCCTCCCCCTCTCCTTCCTCTGTCTCTCTCTTCCCCTCCCACAGCCAAGGCTCCATTGGAGCAAAGTTGGCCCAGGCGCTGGGGATGGCTCCATGACCTCCGCCTCAGGTGCTAGAATGGCTCTGATTGCAACAGAGCATCGCCCCAGATGGGCAGAGCATCGCCCCTGGTGGGCATGCCGGGTGGATCCCGGTCGGGCACATGCAGGAGTCTGTCTGACTGCCTCCCCGTTTCCAACTTCAGAAAAATACAAAAAAAACCTGGTACTTGAAAAGAATGGATGGAGCATGTTCCACGCCGGTCCATGCCAGGTTCCATCGACGGAGGCAGCACCCTTGTAGAAGGTGGCTGATGCCCACACAGAGAGGGGACAAGAGCAGGAGAGACGGACGTCCCCAGCCGCAGCAAGCGGAGGCTCGGTGAAGATGCTCCAGGGAGGCCATGACCCTCTGGTGCAACGGGGTGGGAACCGATGTTCACAGACGACGGGTCCCCTTGAGGTGACCCAGGGGCATAACCGTCCAGTGGAAGAACTGTGCTGCCCCCGCTAACCCAGGGCTCCACCTGGCCATCTCCCACAGAGGGATGAGCAGGATAATACAGGCACACGGGGGGGGGGGGGGTAGACTGGAAACGTTCTCTTGCCTAAATCATCCAGGCTGCGCCCTCCAGGCCCTCAGGCCCTCATCCGGTTTACAAGGATAAGTGTAGGCACAGGGGCAAGTGAACCCCCCCCCAGGCACGCAGACACAAGGAGACGGCAGGTCCTCCTGTAACACAAGCGGCCTGTGTATTTGCCGTCTTTGCTGCGTAACAAAAGGTCCCCAGCTTCGCAGCTTAAAGCCACTTGCCGTGTGCAACCTCGCGGGGCTGTGGGTTAGAAATCCAGGCACAGCTTAGCTTGGTCTTTTGTTTAGCGAGACACGAGGCCCGATCAGCGTCAGCAGGGCGGACTCCCACCTGCAGCTCAGAGGAGGACGGGCTCAAGCTCACCAGTCATTGGCAGGATTCAGCTCCTTGTGGTTGTAGGACTGAGGTCCTGCCCCCACCTCCTCGCTGGCGAAGGCCACCCTCATTCCTTGGTTCCATGGCCCTTCTGTCCTTAAAGCCAACCATGGTGCCTCAGATCGTGTGCCAACTTTATGCCCCAGCCGCCCAGGGACTAAATGTCCATGCCCCCTAAATTCACACACCTAGGAAGCCCTCACACCCCTGCCTCCCGCTGTGTGATGGTGTGAGGAGCTGGTGCCTCAGAAGGTGATCAGGGTTAGATGAGGTCATGGGGGTGGGCCTGTGATTGGCTCAGCATCCTTATGAGAAAACTGGAGCTCTCTCGGTCCCCGCCCCCCCCCCGCCCCGGGAAGACACAGCCAGAGAGCATCTACTAACACAGAGGAGCCTCTTCACCAGGACATGCTGCCCCCCCATCTCAATCGTGCAGGCCCCAGACGGTGAGAAGTGACGCCTGCAGTTTGAGCCCCTGGGTGGTGGGGTTGTGTTCCACTGAGCCCTGTCACCTCCCCCATCCAGTGCAGGTGGGCCAGGCTGAGTGATGCAGATGCAACAGCCCAGCCCGGTGGAGGAGGCTGGGAGAGAAGGGGATCGGGATTCGAACCCAGAACGGCTTGTGGTTGTCGTGACACGGCAGGGCGCTGACCACCCCCGCTCTGGGCATCTGGGTTCTGCTTTGCAGTAAGTAACTCAGGAGGGATTTAATCTTGAGTCATGAACACGAGTCCCCGGGATGCAGGCTTAGAGGTGGCGAGCACACAAGCCCAGGGTCCCCAGCTCCCTCCACAGCCCCAGCTCCTCACTCAATGCCCCGTCCCAGCTGAGAGACCCCCTCCCCCATGAGGCCTTGCACTTTCTGGCCCTGGGGAAGGTCCTGGGCCCTGCCCCAGTGAGCAGACAACAGTGTCCCCCACCTCAGAATTCAGGTACTGGCCCCTCCCACTATCTCCAGGCAGCCCCAGGTGGGGAGGAAGATGTGGAAGGTGCTGGGACAGGGAGGACAAACCCAGGTCGGCCCTGAGCGGGCAGGCGTGGGCCTGAGGGCTGGGCAGGAAGGAGGGGGCAAGCCACCACGCTTCCAGACCGGGGGTGGTTCTAACTCCCCGCTAATCGCTAACCATTCTGGGGCTGGCACTGCTCTCCAACCCAGAGCAGTGACGTTCCGCTATTAACAACTGCAGGTGAGTGGCTCTGGGCACAGGCTGTTCCTGGAGAGAGATGCCACCCCCTCCTTCGTCCTATGGGAGGAGCCAGGTTGGTCCCCCAACCGCCTGGAATCCAGGGGCAACCGGATCTGCTTCTGCTCAGCGCTCAGCGGAAGGGGCTGCAGGAGAGGGGCACACCTCCCGCGGAGACTCTGGCCGTTACTCCTCCCAGGCCGCTGGGGGGACCAGGAGGTCAGGAGAAGCCCCTGTCTAGGCGCTCCCTGCTGGGCCAGAACGGGGAGGAGCCTGTCCCCCCCCCCCGCCCCCTGCCATGCTCCTGGCATCGTGGGGACTGCCTGTCCTCCTGCTTCTCGGCTTGTTGTGTGAAACAACATTGGGTGTTGCTCAACTCCAGAGAAACGCGTCAACCAGTGTTGTCAGAGAGCCGCAGAGACACAGGCGAAGGGGACCCTTGGGACACCGTGTCCTTCCTGCAGCAGGGTCGTCCCCCCTCAAGCCTCCGCAAAGCCTGAAGCCTTGGCCTCTGGACACTTCCCACCACCACTTGCCTACAAGCCCGGCCTGGGAGTGAGGGGGGCCACGGACCCTGAAGTGGCCTCCTCCGGTTGTGGCTTTGGGACCTTCGGGACAGCTGGGCTGGCTGCTGGCCGGGCAGGCAGCTGTGGAGGCAGTGGGTCAAGGTGTGCCGGCCAGCCGGGAGGCCGCCAGCTGGCAGGCCCTCTCTCCTCACCTGTGGCTCCCGCACCCCAGCCTTCTGGCCATTCTAGTCCTTGTGGGGGGTGAGCTGGTGGCGTGGCAGCCACGTCCCTGCACCCCACCACCCAGAGCCCACCCTGCTCCCCTTGGCGTCTTCCTGAGCCTCTGGGGCAGGGCTGCAGCCCTGTGCCCATGTTGCAGACCAGAGAGGGGCCAGGAGACACAATGACCAGAGCCCTTTCCCACGCTCTCTGTCACTGCCTCATCACAGCTGCCCTGTTTGGGGACGCAGGCTGTCGTCACCCACCGCTGCAGAAGGTTTCACAGCCTGGCTGGGTCTGCAGACCCTGGGCTGCGGAAGAGGCCCTCTGACCCCCGAGCTGGTCCCCAGGGCCATGATGTGCCACGTGCCCTGATTTCCACGCGCAGGGGAGCGTCAGCACTTGACCAGAAGGGCCAGGGTCTCCCTGAGCTGCGCTGCTCCTTGGCTCCTGGGTGGAAGGGCAGTGAGGTGTCTGGACGGGGCACCCCGAGACCTGACCCACAGGGCTGCCATGCAAGGTGCACGGGCTCTGGCTCCGCCCACCACCCCGCCTGGCTCCGCCCACCACCCCGCCCGGCTCCGCCCACCACCCCGCCCGGCTCCACGAGGAGCCGCAGTACAGCCTCTCCCGCCCACGCTTGCGGAGCCCTTCCTCCCCGCAAGGCCATGCCTGAGAAGCTGGGGTGACTCATGGCGGTGGCTTTATTTCCCTGGGGGACAGCAAGCCCACAGCCCTGCCTGCCCGTTCACAGCCTGCTGAGCTGGCGGTCTGGAGGCGCACCCTCATCCCCACCCCTGCACCCCGACAGGGCCTGCCCTGGGGAGGTGAGCAGGGGGTACAGAACCGGGAAGGAAACACTCAGGCAGAGAAGGCTGGGGAGGGCGTGCAGAGGCAGGGTCAGCCCCGTGCCGGAGGGAACAGGGAGGACAAGCTCGTCTCTGACCAGCGATGCTCTGCAGCAAGGGCTTGGTCCTGGTCACACAGGCTCTTCCCGCTGCAGCCCAGGACGCCATCCCAGCTCCCTCCCCCCGCCCCCCCCACGGGCTCTGTAAGACTTTCAGGACGTGTCCAAGCCCACTGAGCCCCCCCCCTCCGAAGTGAGCCTGGGGCCCACTGGGGGAGCAGGCAGGTCTCAGCCTCTCCCCTCGCAGGCCCCTCCTGCCCCTCTCCCCAGGGTCACATCCTCGCCACCTCTCCCTGCACACAGAGGGGTCCGGACAGGCCAGGGGGCGCCGCACCCCCATCCTCAGGGGATGGAGGCCCAGCCATCGAGGACGGAGGATGAGCAGGAATGAGGGGGTAAGACTGAGGATGCCCCTCCTGCCCTCCACCCCCTGAGGCTGGGGTGTCAGCTCAAAGCCCGGCTGGAGCCTACACCTGTGTCCTTACGGCTGGGGCTCAGGTGGTCTCAGGAGCCCCGGGGAGCCCCATCCTGACTTCCTGCCCTGAGAGAACAGTTTAGAACACAAGAAGACAAGGGGTTCACGAGAGGGACCAGACCAGACTGGCCAGCCCTGCCGTGGACGCCACAGTGGCCACCACTGGGCAAAGTGGGGTTGAGAAAAGAGATACACTCGCCATGGGGCTTCCCGCACAGCGAGCAAAGGGGAGGTCCCCACCGAGCCCCACAGCTCCCGCCAGGCCCCCGTACCCCCGACCTCCGACCTCCGCCAGGCCCCCTTGCCCCCGACCTCCGCCAGGCCCCCGTACCCCCGACCTCCGCCAGGCCCCCTTGCCCCCGACCTCCGACCTCCGCCAGGCCCCCTTACCCCCGACCTCCGCCCTCCGCCAGGCCCCATGGGCCCAAGTCCGGGCGGGGCTGGGGGAAGCGGGAATGACCACCAGTGGGTATGGGGTTTCCTTCTGGGGTGATGGCATACTCTGGAACTAGACAGTGGTGACGGTGCATGAGGCTGTGAAAGTGCTAAGTGTCCCTCGAGGTCTAGTTCATCTTTTAAGTATTTTACCACCACCACCACAATAATAAAATCCTAAGCCCCAGGGACGGGGGGGGTGGGGGTGGAGAATTTAATGCCAGCGTCCTGTGCCCCAGGGTCAGGGCAGTTCCCTCCAGGGAGACACACGTCACCCTGTGGCTGTCGGCAGGGACCTCTGCTACCCACTCCTGAAAACGGAGGCCTTGTGTCCCTCCAATCACATCGGCCGCAGTCGCTGGCATTCTGCAAGGTTCCCGGAGGCCTCGGCCCCCACGTGGGGAGGCAGCCATTGTGCCCTGCCTGACACTAGCAAAACCTCTGGGCTCTTGTTTTCAGGAACCGAGTCCCCAGAGGAGCAGGCACGGAGGGAGGGGCTGGCGCTGACTCAGGAAAGGTACTGGGCACATGGCCCGGCTCAGGGGAGCCCCAGTCCTGCCCTGGGTCCCAGAAGGGCAGAGGAGACCGCAGCCACGTCCACCATGCCAGGACCGGCCTGGCCTGGCCACCGCTGCCTGTCCCCACGTGGGAGAGTCAAACTAAACTCTCCTCTGGGTCACATGTTCCCGGGTCGGTCTATTTATGACTGCAGAGCTCAGCCCAATAAGATGAAGCGCCGAGCTCCAAAAGCCCCTCCTTGGAGCAGAATTCCTTGACTCTCAGTGGTGAAGACTCGGGCTCCCCGCTCTCCCCTCCTGACCTACTTGGAGAACGTGACTGCTTGTCATGTGAGGTCTCCCGCCTCCACAGCTCCAGCAGCTCCTTGTGTGCAGCCCGGTCCTCCCGGGCTGACCTTCCCCACTGACATGTTTTCCCAGCTGCAGTGCTGGCAGCCCGGGACCATTCTGAGAGGTCAGCTTGCATCCTGAGGGTCCTCAACCCCAGGCACTCCGTGCTCTCACTTGACTAACTGCCCTGTGGGGGGACTGTGGTGGACACGCCTGGCCCAGCCACCCCGGCCCAGCCAACCGGCCAGCCCGGCCCGGGGTGCAGGCACCGTGCCTCCGCCCCCAACACTCCACGAGGAAAGTGTTTCGGTCCAAACCCCGCAGGCGCCAGCCCCGTGGGAGTGCTCAGCACTGCCTTTCCTGGCAGGAGTCGCAGCGCCAGAGTGCTAGGTGTTTACCCGAAACAGCTATTTGGGGAAAAGGCAGAGAGAAGCAGTATTTCTCCCAGCTGGCCGCCAGCCCCCTCCGCACAGGAAGCATTCCCACGGGCCGAGTCTGGGGACCTGCACCCCAAACCTCAAGTACATTCGGGAGGATTTGAGACGAGGGAATGCTGTCACCCGCGGTAAGAGACCACCGCATGAGCAGATGGACACGATCCCGCAAGGAATAATAAGTGAACACCAGCTCGCCCTCCGCTGGACTGCTAGTCTCAGCCACCATGGTCCTCCGGCCCTGGCTTGTTTCCCAAATGTGCTGATCGGCGGCGGCTCGGGGAGCTGGGGGCAGACCCGGGGAGGGAGACGCCCCCAGCACAGAGCGCCCCGTCCCAGTCCCTTCCCCAGGCTCCCCCCACCCGCGCCCCCATCGGAAACTTCTCTCGGCCCCGAAGCCCGGGAAAAGTTGGAGAGCCCGGCCGGCCTTTCAGCACCGCGGACAGCTCCGCGCGCAGCCCCGCGCGCCTACCTGTCGTCGTTCTGGAAGGACTGGTCGCCCAGCAGCAGGTCCCGGAAGCGGTACCGCGGCGGCAAGGGCAGCACCTCCGAGTCCAGGTCGCTCATCTTGAGGCTGGTGGTGTCCAGGAGCACGCCGTCCCCGCGGCTGCCGTCCCCGGCGCCGGGCTGCCTGCGGGCACACGCCAGCGCTCCCTCAGCTCGTGCTGCGCCGTGCCCGCGCGCTCGCAGCCCGCCCGCTCCGCGGCCCCCCGGCCCGCTGCACGCGGACAACCTGCCCACCCAAGCAGCCTCCCCGCCTCCTCTGCCGGCTGCCCGCGCAGGTCACCCCTTCATAGCTCGCCCCCCACCCCACCTGCCGGACTGACCAAGTAGTGCAGCTCTCCAGGCCACACCACTGCCCTGGCCATCGTGCCCACCGCCCCTGCTGGGCTCATTTCAAGGTGCCTCCAGGGACTGGGTGAGGTCTGTCACCACCCACTCACGGGCAGGAGCTCACACTGCCCCTCACCCCCCACCAAGCCACGTAAGCCCTCCCAGCCTTCTGCCCCTACACACAACACCGCCTTGGTCAAGCTGCCCACGCAGCCTTTCTCAGGGGCCAGAACACCTCAGCCCCAAAGACCTCTCTCTGACCCTCAGGCTGCTGGGGGTTGGGAGTGACCAGGAGGCTGGATGCACTTGTCTGTGGCCTCCCTGGGGCCAGGCAGCCCGGATCAGATCAGAACCCGGGAGAAGCCGTCAGTGGGGGAGGGTGGATTCCTCTGGGCTGGCGTCCCAGGACTCTGCCTCCATCACCTGAGTTGAGATCTGGCAGTGGTGAGGCAAGGGGGTAGCAGACCAGGTCCCAGGCGGGTCCTTGTGGTCTGCAGCCTGTTGGGGTCCAAGCCTCTGTCTTGCAGGACTCCTGCACCTTTCCTGCCCCGGTTCCCACATCAGAGCGAGCTTGGGCTACAGTTACCCACACGCAGCAGGTGGGGACAGGGGCCAGCAGAGCTAGCCAGCTCCCAGCCCCCAAAGCCTTCTGGACATCAAGGACCTCTTCTCCCCAAATCAGAGGATCGCTACAAGCCCGTCACAGCATGGTGGCACCTGATGTTACCGCGGCTGCGCGCTCAGGCACCGGATGCCGTGGGGGCACTCATGTCTGTGGCACAGACGAGCAGATGGAGGCCTGCGCCATTGGCAGGTGGGAGCCTCAGGCAGACCCCAGGGCTCCTGACCCCACCCAGCACTCTAGACTCCTGGTCCTCTGGGATCAGCTGACTACCCAGGGGAGCCCAGCTCCAGGCCACCCCTTGGTGCTACCCCTCAAAGAGCCCCAGCCGGAGCTTTGAAGAGGCAGGACCCTTGGGAGGGAAGCATGTCAGCTGTGACTCTTCAGTGTCGGTGACCCTCTCAGTCCCTCCAGAGAGGGGTCCTCCACCCCGTCAGGCCCATCCCCCCAAGGCTGGGGGCAGCAGGAAGACGGAGCAGCAGCCTCAGCCTCCCAGCAGGTGCAGAAACCCACTGACCACCACACTCAGCGCTCGGGCAGGCTGTGCCCAGAGGTCAGGAGTGACGGCCACTCACCTGAAGCACAAGGTCCACACGGCCAGGCGGGCTCTTACAAACCTTCCTCTCCCTTCAGGCCGGGAGGGGCGGGCACACCCCCTGAGCCCCCACCCAGGGCCTGTGCCTGTGCGATGACCCCTGCCCCCCCGACGAGCTGCACGCGGGTCCCGGCACCCCCATCCGACCGTTGGGAGCTGCTCAAGGCACGTCCCAGTCCCCAGAGCTGCTTCCCCGGGTCACACAGGTCCAGCCCTGAGGAGCTGGCAGCATTTGAACAATAACATTTTTCTAATTGCATCAGCGGGCCTTGGTGTTTTTCCTTAGTCACAAGCTGGCTGGACCGTGGGGGGCCTCATGGCCAGAAGGAGGGGCAGTGTTTTCTTGGCTTTGTCCCTTTCTTGCTGAAAGCCCCTTCAATAGCAGAGCCCGCAGGCCCTGCCCCCACCCCACACTGGAGGGCATGGGGTTTTCTCTCGAAGTTTGAAGGCCCCGACATGGCCAGGCTGGGGAGACCTCAGAGTGTGTGGGTGGGACCTCTGTTTGCTTCAGGGGGGCACGGGGAAGGAAGGGCTCTGGGTGGCAGAGGCCTGGCCCCCACCCCTGGAATGTGGCCTGAGGAGGTGACCACAGTACACTGTGCCTCTGCCCTCAACAGCGTGACTGTGACACTGACCCTCTCTGACTGAGCTCACCGTGGAAACTGATGCCGCACAGGCCTCCTGGGTCCTGCCCCGTCCCCCAGCACAGCTGCACCCTCACATGAACCTGACAGTCTGTCGTGCTGGCTGCGGGGCGAGGCCCCCGGGTTCTCCTGGAGAGGTGCCCGTGGCGGGAGGGCCGTGAGCAGCCACTGGCCACCTCACCAGGGTCTGGTTGAGGCGTCTCCCCAAGCCCAAGGGCCTGTATCAATGAGAGCTTCACTCAAAAGTTGGGGAGGGGTCTGTCCCTGCAGAAGCCGAGATGGGCTGGGTGGTACCAGAACACGACCCTGGCTCAGCATCCCAGACACCGGGGTCGGCTCGCAGTCTACGCCCGTTCACCTCCCTTCCCACTCCCTCCTGCCTGCACAACTAAAGGTTCCAGAGGGGGTCTCATCCTCTGTGTGGTGGCCACACCGAAGGACCACTGTGGACAGTTGGCTGAGCAGTCGAGTGTCAGCCTGGCATGTGGAAGTCCCGGGTTCGATTCCCGGCCAGGGCTCACAGGAGAAGCACCCATCTGCTTCTCCACCCCTCCCCCTCTCCTTCCTCTCTGTCTCTTCCCCTCCTGCAGCCAAGGCTCCATTAGAGCAAAGTTGGCCCGGGCGCTGAGGATGGCTCCATGGCCTCTGCCTCAGGCACTAGAATGGCTCTGGTTGCAACCGAGCTACGCCCCAGATGGGCAGAGCATCACCCCCTAGTGGGCATGCCGGGTGGATCCCGGTCGGATGCATGTGGGAGTCTAACTGCCTCACCACTTTTAGCTTCTGAAAGATACAAAAAACAAACAAAAAAACCCCTCTGCTTTGGTGGCTTGGGAAGGCAGCCACCTCCCTGGCCCTCACTCGCCCACAGGATGAGGGGTAGAGCTTCAGCTGTGTGACTCACTCTGCCTTGGAGCCAGAGCAGAGCTATGTGGACAGAGCAGCCCCCCTCCCTGGCGAGGCCGGGGAGCCCCTGCTCCTCTTGAGGACCCGCATAGCTGTTGGCACAAACCCACCAGGGCCAGGGGGCAGGTGAGGGTCCTGACGCCTGGAGCATGGCTCAGTCCTGCCCCATCGGTGCATGCTGGGCTGCCCTGGGGAAGTCACTCCACCTCTCTGAGCCCATGTACCCATCTATATTGAAGGTCCTTAGGCTGTAGTCCTCATAGGAACTGGGAAGAAAGCAATGGGAGCGTCAGTGCAGGGTGCTCAGTGCCGTCCCTGGCGCGTGAACACTGCATCCATGTCAGGGTTTAATTTGGGGCCAAGTTTGAGAGGACAAAGGCCCTGACCCTGAGCATCAGTGTCCTGGGACAGCCAGCTCCCTACCACGCCCTCACTGGGTCAGCGGGAGGACACCGCAAATGCACCCATGGAGTTCAGCCAGGGAGGCCAGGGAAGAGTGAGACCTCCCACGTGGGCACCCCAGGACAGGAAGTCACCTCAGCAGCATGCACACGTGACCGGACCCCCCAACCCCACGGGAGGGAGCGCCTCAGGGGTGCACTGAGCACCAGCGGAGCGCAAGGCTCTGCATGCCACTGAGGGCGGTGGAGTGCAGCCAGGACCCGTTCTGATGCAAAGAGGACCTGTCTGGTCACAGCCCCAGAGAGTGCACCGAGGTCCCGCAGCGGAGCCTGCTGGGTGGTCGCCAGGCAGCTGGACACCGAAGCTCACGGCTGCGCCACCTCGGTCCGCCCAGGAAGCCCTCCGAGGGCAGGGGGTCTCTCTGCTTCCCTGTGCCCCCATCCACCCCCACACACACACCCACACACCTGCCCCCTGGCGGTCAAGCAGTCAGCGGGACCGAGGAAGGGAGAGTGGTCAAGGGCGCCGGGCCTGACGGTTGTAAAGCCCAAGTTCGGCCCCTTTAGTCAAAACAATGAAAGAAACCACTCTGCTCCTCCTCCGAGGCCGGTGACCCCGCCCACCGCCGACCACACGCCGCCGACAGACTGGAGTGGACATCGGGCAGTCCCCCCGATGGCGCTCGGGCGGAAAGCCCACGGAAGCGGCGAGCGGACGGAGCCCAGCGCGGAGGAACACAGCACCGCGCCCCGAAACCGAACAGCGTCTGTCTGGAGAGAGTCCTGGTGCTTCCTTCCGCTGAAATGAAAGAAGGAAACCCAAGTGATGGGTAGACACGGAAACAAGACTCATCACCGCCTGCAGGTCCAGGTCCAGGTCCAGGCCCTGGCCGGGGGCTCGGCACCCAGAACAGCATCCCGGCACCGAGACCACGGGCTTGACCCCCACACGGGCGCGCACTGAAGCTAGGGAACGAGCAGTTAGCAGCGGTGCACACTAGATGCTTCTCTCTCCCTCACCCCAAACCAATGGGGGAAAAAAAATTTTTTTTAAAAAAGATTCAAAACCCATGAATGAAGCTAAATACAGAGAAAAACGTTTTTAACCTGATTCACGACGACAACAGGAACCAACCCGACACCGGGGCAAACGTCAGTCCCAAGAGGACGCACTGACAGACCATTAGGAGAAACGAGGGCGACTGACATCGCAGCTGAGCCCAGAGCCTCGTTCAGACCCGCAGCGAAGGCCGTGACCACCCGACTGCGCAGCAGGCCCTGGGGAGGGACCCGTGTGCGGCGGTGCTGCAGAGCCAGAGCCCGCAGACCACCGTCCCTCCGCCTGGGCTGGGAGCGCCACCAGCGGGAGAGGTGGAGCCTGTTCCCAGGGGCTGCGGACAGAACTAACTCATCAGCGCCCATCAGCACCCACGGCCGTTTTCTCAGAGCCTGACCAACTCTTTCCAGAACTCACGCTGCAGTAAGGAGGTGAGACCCCGTGCAGCTGGGCAGAGGCGGGGCTGGCCTTGCTCTGGGGAGACCTGTGGCCACAGCAGCGGACACCGGGCTGAGACCCAAGAGAGGGCGCCCGGAAGGGCCTAATTTAGGGCGTGAGAAGAGGCAGTGGGGGAACCTGCCTGCGGGCTGACTCACGGGGGCTCCCGACGCCCCAACGGTGGGGACCATGCCCCCATTTTGCGGACGGGGAATCAGAGGCACAGAGAGGGATGTGACCCACACGTGACCGGCCTGATCTCGGCAGGCAGCACTGGGACCAGGCGTGCCTTGTGTCAGCTAAAATGAGACCCTAACCACAGCCCCAAACTGGGGACTAGACCTGCAGAGAATACAGGAAATATCCTGCTCACAAAAATCAGGGGGTATTTCAAAATGAAGATGAAGCAATAAAGAAAAAGCAGCATTCGATTTTTTAAAAAATTATTATTAAACCAGAACATCAGAAAAGCAAACCGACCAGCCAAAGAAAGTTGTTCGGTTGTGCAAATGAGATACAAAACCAACTTCTATTTCATTGGGGTGTCTGTCTGCACGTCCCCCGGTCCCCTCGTTTCTGTGAGCAGTGCACGCCTGGCGTTGAGACGTTTCCTGGTTAGACGTGTTAGATAACTAACACACTAAACCGGACGCGGAGAGAACAGAGCTGCAGTGCGCCCTCTCGAACAAGACACTCCCGTCCACGTCAAGACACATGGACCCGAGGAACGCACAAGGATGGCCGGTAGATGTGTCTGCGACGGCAGTCACGGCCGGGGCCCCACAACACCCACCCGTCACGCTCAGGAGAGAGAAGAAACACACACCACCACTTATGTGACGGGCTTCCAGCCTCGCTGGCCCAGGAGGAGCAGAGCCACCTGGCCGCCACACCCGGGGCAGGTGTGCGGCCCCCACTCTGCGGCCCACAGCTGCTCTGGGCGCAGGGATCCCCTGCCACAGCCCCGTGGGGACGCCACACTCCTCACCGAGATGGCCGTTAACTCAGGACAGTGCCATGCTGTGAACCAGCAGGTCCCTCCCCGTGGCCCATGTGGACACGGCCCTGCCCACCAGAAACGACCGATGTGAGACAGCCAACACAACTCTGCTCTAAAGGAACGCCAGGATGGGGGGGGGGCTCTCTCTGGGCGACCCAGCCTGCAGACAGCACACAGGCTGTCCCCACCACCTGGTGACCTCAGTTCCGGGGGCAGGCGGGGTTCAGGTTAAAGGCCGTGTCTCATCCACAGTGCTGCATGAGGAGACTGGGGGTGTGTGACCTGTGTTATCGGATGTGAGAAAAACCAGAGGACCCCTCGCTTCCTGCCCCCAAGTGTCACCTGTCCCTGGGCGGGCCTTGGGGAAGAGGCCTGCTCCCCAGCACGGGATATCCTGAGAAAATGCCCCCGCCCAGGCTCCTGGAGCAGCCCAGATTGTGTGTCATGGGCAGACCGTACATCCAGGGCTGAGTGTGACTGAGGGACACCCCCTTCAGCTGAGGGCTCAGTCCCTCTCCTAAGATGCATTCTCCAATCGTTTACAATCAGATCAGATTTTCCAAGGAACTGACAGAGGGGCTGGGGATGGGGTGCGTGCACGTCATACACATGTGTGCACATGTGTGTGGGAGTACTTGCACATGGGTGTGTGCGCGCGCACGTGTGTGTGCACTCTGCGTGTGGTTATGCACACATGCACACACATGTGTATCTATGTACACGTGTGCACAGCTTGCCCGTCCCTGCCCAGCATCCAGCAGAGTCCTGTGGACACGGTGGTGTCACCAGGGCGGGGCAGTCAGGCACTGGGCTCGGTGCCCAGCAAGCAGAAAGCTGCCCGATGTTCCTCTGACCATGACAGAGAGCGAGGCACTTCCTTTCTACAGTAATTAAAAAGCCACAGCTGGGGTGAGGGGCTCTCTGGGGAAGGGCTTTGGCACTCACACCAGCTCAGAGATGCAACAGGTGCCCAGGGGACGCTCAGACGTGTCATCGAGCCGGATTCCAACCGGAGTCATCAAAACCAGTGCTTCTAGCAGCTTCCTCCAAGCACCAGCCGAGCCCAGAGGCCAGGGAGGAGGGGCCGGCAGCAGTGTGGGCACAGGGCTCCCTCAGTGTGGGCGTGGGAGCCGCATAACCACCACGGACCCTCCTGGAGCCCCCAGGCCGGCCTGCCTGCCTGCCTGCCACCCCCGTCTCGCCCAAGCCAGCCTCTGTGCAGAGCCCCCTACCACACGCCCGAGAGAGACACAGCCCGCTGGGTCACTCAGGGCCAGGCCCATGTCCAGATCACAGGGTCCAGCACTCACCCCTGGGTGCCCAGAACCCTCGTTCAGTCCTGTCCTCTGGCTGACGTCACCCCTGAGTGCCCATCCCCCCCGACAACACACATGGTCAGGCCTCCGAGGTGCCTCGTGACTGAACACAAGCCTAAGCCCAGCTGCTGGGGGGCAGTGCTGACCCCAGAGCCCGCCAGGACTGAGCAGGAGGTGGGGACCCAGCATCCCCTCTCCACAGCAGGGCGTGGGCCGCACCCGTAGAAGCAAGCTGCCCCATGGACAGAGGGGCCTGTCCCCAGAGGAGGGGTGACCCTGCTGAAGGGCAGAGGCTGCTGCTTCCGAGGCCTGGAGAGCCACCATCTCTGCTTCCGATAAGCACTTCATCCCCAAGGTCACAGACGCCTGCGGTCCAGGCCACAGCCACAGTGCCCGGACGGTCCCTCAAGGGCTCCATGCCAGGCTGCTGGTCAGTCCGGGCTCTGAACCTGTGTCTGCCTGGAGCTGTGGCAGCCGGTGCAAGACCCCAAGTGGTGGCCAGAGACCCCCGCTGGGCAGGGGGCAGGGGGCCGGGGAGCCACCTGGCTGGGAAGTCATTCGACCTCCCAAGGCCTCGCTGCCCCCAGCATACACGGGGTCGGGGTGTCCTGGGCAGCGTGGGGGGGAAGCCCGTAGGCCAGCAGGTCCCCTCGGGCCCTCGGCCGCTGGTGCCGGGAGCCCAATCTGTGCCCACGGCCCTCCTTCCTCCTGAGCAGTCGTCACCGACGCCACACAGCCCAACCTGCTCTCCGCCCCGGCTTCCTGCCTGCCGCCAGGAGAGAAACGTGACTTCAGGCTGCAGTCATGCTCTGTCCCCTGTGACAGATGACAATTTGAGGCCCTCAGCTGGGGCCCAGGCCAGCAGGAGGGTCGGGCGGGGGGCGCCACCTGCCAGCACGGAGAGCCTGCCCACCGCCACAGGCCTGGTTAGTGCCAGCCAGCTGCAGCACCGTCCCCAGGGGCTCCTGGACCCCTCTGCCGGCCAGGAAGCGGTGGCTGCCCTCCCACGGCAGAAGCAGGGGACCGAGACCAGTGCCACCAAGGTCCCCAGCGTGGAGCCTCTGGTTGTGTCACTGTCATTGTATCGCAGGCCAGCGAGGGCCGATCCCGGGCTAGCCTGGGTGAGGCTGCTGCTGCTGCACGGTGGCCCCTAGGTCCTCCTGCCTCTGGGCCTCACTGCCCCATGCAGGACAGGACGGCTTGGCCACAAAGCATCCCGGAATGCCCCTCCCCCTGTGGGAGGTCCCGACAAGGGAGCAGATCTGTGGGGAAAGGCCTTTCCAGGCCCCTCTGCTTCCGCGTCCACCTGCCAGAGCCGCGCTCACTTCCCAGGGCAGGCCCCCGGCACACCCCCAGGTTCCGTGGGAGGAAGAGGCTGTGGGTGAACGTGGGGGCCTCGTGCACACTCACAGCCCAGAGGGTTCCCAGGACACCCTGAGGAACACCCGTGGCATCAGGGGGTGGTCCTGGGCCTGCACCCACCCCGGGGCCCCACCCGGAGACCCTGTGCACATACACTGCTCCCAACCCACCCCAGCGCCCGGTGGGGCAGCACCCCCACTCTGGGGGGTCTCCCACGTGGAAAGCACATGTGTGCACACCTGCAGGTGCATCCCCAGCCGTGTGTGTTGGGGGCCAAGGTCCACGGACAAAGGTGTGTGCACACCCCCCGACCCGTCAGGACGCCCCACCACGAGGGTCCCCACGTGCTCAGGCGGACTCGGCCATTGCACAGGAACCCGAGCGCCGGCCAACCTGGAGCACAGGCTGCAAGCTCCCCACTCCTTGTGGGGGGTGGGCAGAGGGGGAGCCTCAGGGGAAACTCGCCCAAGGGCTCCCAGAAGAGGAGATACCGTGACGACAGCGTCAGGACTGTTTAATCAGACAGGCCACCCCTGTGGCCGCTGGACAGACCCGTTCCCTGGGAGGCTGTGCCGGCGTGGGCACAAGGACACGACCGACACCCACGTCCCCTCTTCACTTACTTCCCATCTGAGCCGCTGCTGCTGCAGGCACCCCGGGCCACAGGCAGACCCCTGCATGCCCTCCGGCCCCCCAGCTGAGGAAGCGTCCCTCCTGCCGGCCAGGGCTGGGCTGTACCTTTGGCCTGAGAACCTTTCTCACGGGGCCAGGCCACTTCCTGCTGCCCTGCAGGAACGACTCCCTAATATGGACGTGGAAGGCCCGCGGGGACCTCCAGCCAGGCAGGCACATACCCTGGAAGGGTGCCAGTCCCTGATGTCTACGCCCTCTGCCATCAGGACCAGGAGGGTCCCACGGCCCTGGGGGGCAGGGACTCTGGGAACTGACAGTTCCGGCAAAGGCCTGGCCAGAGGTCTCTGACGGGAAGGCCACCGGGCAGGAAGTGGCACTGGTGGGCCCTGGGGCAGCCAAGGTCTTGCCAGGGGCCTCCCTACACAGCTGTTACCTTCAGGACAGAGGCACGTGGACCCGGCGAAGGAGCCCGGCACAAGGGATGTGTCCACTGACTGTAGGAGAGAGCTGAGGCCTGGCGCCCCACAGTGCATGGGGACAGGCACCGGGCAAGTCTCCTGGGACCCCCACTGCCTGGCCTCACACCCCCAGGGTAGGGCCATGGCAGACACTGAGGGTGAGACGGCGTGTCCCTCCCGCCCCCTGGGCCGCGACCACAGTACTATGGCTAACACCGTCCAGCACCTTCAAGGACAGAGGCCCGCCCATGGTCCGGGAGGGACACTGAATCCCAGGACTGCCCCCATCTTGAAGCTCAGTGGGGGACGCTGCCCCGAAAAACTCCCCCCAGCTGGACCCACACTTGGCCAGGAAAGGTCTTCCTTCTCCAGCTGAAGCCCCATCCCTGAGCCACCTGACCTTCATGTGTGTGTGTGTGTGTGTGTGTGTAGGGGATCCTCACTCAGACGTGTGAAAGTGTAGGGACAAAGGCTAGCTCTGACCAGTGGGGAGCAGGGACTGTCTCCAGTGGACAGGTGGTACAGGGGACAGATGGAGGTGTTTGGGGGGGAAGGAGCCCACCAGGCCCAGACCCTGAGGACATAAATCTCGTGCCTCACCTGGAGCAGGCGGTCAGGCCGGGGCAGGTGAACTTGGGAGATGAATCACCAGGTTAAGGGTGACACCTGGCCAAGAAGGGAGATGGGCAGAGAGACAGCCAGACTACAAAGGTGACAGAAACCACAAGAGCTTTCTTGGGGCCACTCTGTGCCTGACGAACATGACCTGGTCAACCTCTCAGAGTGACCCAAGGGAGGTCCAGGCTGTACCCACTTCACAGGCTTAACTCTGCTTCCCAAGGACACACTACAGGAATGGCCTGCCTCCAGAGCATACGCTCCTCCCCCAAGCTGTACCCACTCGACGCCCACAGGTCCCAGGACAGTGCACCCGTGGAAGACCACCTGACCCCCGACAGGTGGCTGGAAACGTGCCCTCCCGAACCTGGTCCCCCACCGGCAATGACCCTTAAGTGACCACCGCTCCACCCTCATTTCACCTATGGACAGACCGAGTCCCACAGCAGAAAGGGCTGGTGGCAGAAAAGTCCCACCTCTCAGGGATCCCTGTCCACCCCTCTCTGGCCTCAGAACAGCCCAACCATGCAGGACCCAGAGGACAGGGCTCCGCTCTAGCTGGGGACAGCCACACAGGGCAGGGGCAGGCTGTGGGTCACCTGGAATCTGGCTCCCGGCACAGGGTGAGGAGCAGACATATGTATGTGCCTGTCCTCTGGGGCTGACCAGACAAGGGAGAGAACCAACCCCCGGCCACACGGTCACCCCTCTTCCTGGGCCCCTCCACAGTGCTGTGCTCTTCCGGTCCTGTCACCTGGACGGGCAGGATTCCTGTGCCATTCTGGGACACTGCACAGTGAAAGAAGAATGGTCAACTATGGCTGGCTCCCACACCACCCGGAAGCCCTTGTTCGTGGAACCCCTCCTCACAAGGATGGGCAAACGGAGACCAGAGAAAAGAAAGTGACCAGATGAAAAGGTGCAGCTGGAAGCCAGGATTTCGCCCCTCCCCTGACAGCAGACCCACACCCCAGTCCGGGGCTCTTCCTGGGAAGAGGCCCTTGAAAGCCCGCTTCCACGTGGGGTATCCTTGCCCCGTGCCCTTTGGGGCACAGCCCTGCCACCCCCCACGCGGAAGCACCCCGATGGCCCTTCCCAGGCTCTGCCCCAGGAGGGCGGAGAGTCCCGCGAGGGCAGCCCGCGCTCCGGCGCCGCCGGGTCCCCACCTCCGCGCACCCTGGAGACGCATCCAAACATGGCCGCGCTCCGGCCACCTTCGCGTTAGGGACGCAGACAGACGGACGCCGCCGGGGCACCTGCTGGCAAGGGCCACTCCGCGGGGCCCTAGCCGGGTCCTAAGGGGCGCTCGTTCCCCAAGGTAGCCGGGGTAGGGCGCTCGCCGGTCTGGACCCCTGGAAGTGGGGCTCTTGGGGATGGGGAGCCCCTGGGGGTGGGAGGGGTCTGGGGGTGGCGCTGGCCCAGACCCGGGCCCCTCCGCGTGGGGGAAGGACGCAGCCGACTGTACCTGGGGGCGCATCGGCCGTCATCGAACACGAAGGTCCGGTTGGTGTGGCCCCCGCCGCGCTCCCCCGCCCGCGCCCCCCTGGGGACACCCCTCGGGCTGCGCGCCCTGTCGGGGAGCGGCATGCGGACTGGCGGCGGCGGCGGCACGGACCCGGGGGCCAAAGGAGAAGCGGGTCGGGAGAGACAGACGGCTTCTCCTCCCCTCGCTTGGCCCCGAGATACAACCCTTCTTTCTCCGATTAAGGGGTGGGGGGAAGCGTGTTCCGGGGTCGGGGTTCGGGCGCCTGTCCGGGCGCGCCCCCTGCCGGCCGCGCCGGAAATAGCGGCGGCGTCGAGCCGGGCCGCGATGGGGCGGAGTCCGGTGTGGGCACCCTCGACCCCGACCCAGCTCCCCGGCCCCTGAGCCCCGGACACCGCGGCCACACACAGCTCTCTAACCAGCCTACCCACTCCTCTGCATTTCCAACCTACCTTGTCCCCACTCCCACCTGCCTCACAAGCTCCTAGAAATCTCCATCTCCTCCCACACCTGTAGCACCCCCTCTAGGTAAGACCAATTCCTTCCCCCTCCCAAAAAAGAGGGTCTTACCTGCCCACCCCCGGGCCCCTGGACACCAGGCTCACATACGTGCCAGTCTGGG
This sequence comes from Saccopteryx bilineata, assembly GCF_036850765.1. Classification (NCBI taxonomy): domain Eukaryota; kingdom Metazoa; phylum Chordata; class Mammalia; order Chiroptera; family Emballonuridae; genus Saccopteryx; species Saccopteryx bilineata. The sequence goes on along the minus strand of NC_089491.1, from coordinate 1,228,685 downwards.
GGGACTGGTCATGGGCTCATTGGTGTGCTTTCAGCTTGGTACACGGCTGCCCAGCTCGGTCCTGGATGTCACCATGTCACCCTGAGGACACTGGTTCCTGTCCCCACCCTCCACAGCCTAGAAATTCGTTCCAGACAGGGTTCCCGCTTCCGAATAAGTCAGCACCCCGTTTGGGGCTACCACCCAGGGGTACCCATGGCGGGTAGGTGAGGGGGGACGCCGCCCAATGGGAGCTGCGGTGACCACACAGGCCCCCCCACGCCGCCCCAGCACACCGCTGACCGCTCCCAGTGGGCAGACCCAACCCCATTTTCTGGCAACTTCCCTGCAGGAAGAACTTGGCTTCACACGGGCCACGCGGCCACAAGCAGCGCACTGCGTGGTGCGCACGCGCAGGCGCGAGTCCGCCGCCCGCCAGCAGCAGTCCGCCAGGTGCCAGCCCGGTGGGAAGCACGTGGGGCGGGCCCTGCGCACGTGAATGGGCGGAGCATGCCTGGGCCAGGCGCACGTGGTCCCAGGCCTGGTTGCCGCCTCCCGCAGCTGTGTAGTCATGGAGTCTCAAAACCCGCAGCCCAGCGCGGGGGCTCCCCATGTTCCCGTCTCCAAAGGATGCCGGTGAGGAATTGGGGGTTGGAGGCACCAGAGGGAGGGAGGCGGAAGGCCTGTCTCTGCCCGGGGGGGTGGGGTGGGTGCGGGATTTCCCGCCCCCCGCCCACGTGCTTCCGCCCAATTCAAAGTTACCAAGTTCCCGGCCCAGCCCGGCCGGCACACACCCAGCGTGGCTTACCTATGGCAGAGCGCCCCCACCACTGACCCCAGGCGGGGGTGGAAGGGGGAGAAAAGGGGTGGTATGCCATGTGCTTGGGCCACCCAGGCCCTGTCTTGGACCCCTTGTAGCTGCCCCCCCCAAAGACACCCATTACTGCATCTGGGCTCCGGTGATCTTCTCGGGGGTTCACGGAGCCTGGTACTGTTGACTTTTCTCAGCGGCAGCTCTTCCCCGACTGGCGCCCAGTTGCACTGCGAGGACCCTGCTGGGAGGAGCTCGGACCGGGTCAAGAACCCTGCAGTAGCGGAGGGTCCCGCCTCCTACCTCTCTCGGAACGTGCTGGCCGAGCGGGAGCGCAGGTGGGCACCGGTGGGAGGAGGGTGGACAGGCGCGGGGGGCGGGCAAGGACCCCCACTGTAGTCCTTTCTTTGACCTAAAGCTTTGGGTATCTTGAAGTGAATGCGTTTGGGTCCTCTAGAGTAGACCCCAACCTCAGCTGGTTCCTACCTCCTCTCCACACCCCCAAGCGGTGATGGTCCTTGTCTGGGCAGCTGTGGCTAGTGGGGGGGTGGGCTTTGTCCTGATGTGATCTCTGAAGGACTCAGCTGACCAGGGGCCTTGGCCTGGGGTCCTTCTATCTAAGTAACCCCCTGGGGCTGCTCTGAGGGGGTTCAGGTGGCTGCAGCCCTTCCTCCTGGCCGAGGTCTAACAGTCTCACGGACACTTGTCGCTTGTCTGGAAGCAGGAAGCGGATCTCGGTGAGCTGTGAGCGCCTGCGGGCCCTTCTGCCCAAGTTCAGTGGCCGGCGAGAGGACATGGCCTCCGTCCTGGAGATGTCCGTGCAGTTCCTCCAGTTCGTGGGCACCATGGTACCCAGTGGGGAGCAGCAGCACGCTGTGAGTGTGCACGGGCCCTGGTCAGCCCGCGACGGGGTGGGGGGCAGCTCCGTGGCTTCTTCCACCCCACCCCTACCCCCACCCCCCACACAGCCAGGGCTGGCTGTGTTTTCCCAGCAGAGGACTTCTCCACTTGTGCAAGTCCTGCCATACTCACACTCTCTGTGGGAGTGACCTTGTGGCCTCCACCTCCAGCCCCGAGTTCTTCCACCCACGGGGTCAGCACGGGACAAGAACCCTGTTGCCACGAGGTCCTGGGCGGGCACAGCCTTCATTCACCCTCCCGGCCCCCAGTCCAGAGGACCCGGGTCTGTGTCCAGGTGCATCTCCGGGACCCCGGGCAGGGCAGCCAGGGACGGACCACAGCCCTCTTCTTCTGTCGGTTTCCCAGTGACCGTGTCCGACATTCACACGCATTTCCCTTGCAGGCTCACGCTCCCTCCAAGGAGGCGTGGCGGTACAAGTGGCACAAGAATCAGTGGCAGGTGGCCCCAGTGAGTGAGACTCCAGCAGGTGTACCAGACCCGAGGACGGAAGCATCCATGACGATGTTAGTGTCCCTTGCTGGGTCGGGGACCCACAGGGTGTGCATGCAGACCGCTCAGAGCTCCCCCTTCTTTGTGTCTGCATCATCCAGGGAACAGGATCCCGTATGCTGTGCGGCCATAGGTGCAGACCAGGCTGAGGCCCCCGCGGGGGTGGCCCAGGTGCTGGACGGGCCAGTGGCCTTCCCTGGTAAGTGTGACTGGATATGAGTGTGTACCTCAGGCTCCCCAGGAGGTGTGGGGACATAGAAGGAATTGTTCTGTCCTCTGCCCTCCTCGCCCAGGCTGCCGCTGCTGCTGTGTCCGGCTGTCCAAGGGCAGCCCCCACCCCGTGCAGCGGTTTCTCCGCCTACTCCTTGGTGGCAGAGAGGCTGGCTTTTCTGTTCTGTAGTTGGGTGAGTCACGGAACCGGGGCCCCTACATGGGGCGCTTTCTTCCCTGATGCCGCCCCCAGCCACGTCCACAGGGCGCTTCTGATGCCTGCGTCCCCCTGATGCCGGGCCCCGGCCCAGCTGTTTGTCACTCTGTGGATTGTGGCTGCTGGTGACAGCACGTAAGCCACCTCCGTGTGCCTGCCGTGTGCCACGGGAGGTGAGGCTGTGCCTTCCCACTCCCGAAGTGTACCCACCGAGGAGGGGGCTGCTTTTGCTGAGGACAGACTGGGGCCACCCGGGAACTTCAGGACATGAGGACGCAGAGGGCACACAGCAGGGAGCTGAGCTGGCCTGAGGGTGGTGCTCAAAGGCTGCTGCTTGCGGGCACAAGAAGGGAGGAGGCGTAAGGATCTCCATGTCTGAGCCCCACAGGCTGACCTGAGGCCAAGTTGGACACCGTCTCCAGGAAGCCTTCCTGGCCCTAGGTGTCAGGCCCCTCGCCTCTGGGTGTTCGCCTTCTGCTGGTGACCTGACTGCCTGTGTTTCTGAGCTCCGTGTGTCCCGCACGGGGCTCAGAGGATGGGGGCTGGCTGAGGTCTTCAATGGAGGGCCACTCTCCGGGAAGGAAGGCTAACCCACACCTCCCTTGTTTCATAGGGCCTTCCAGTCTGGTGGCCTGGACCCCAGACCCGAGCCTGAGGCCACCCGCAGCCTGGCCTGCCTGCCCTGGACAGCCACCCTCCCCACTAGTGAGCGAAGAGGCTCAGAGCTACATGAGCCAGGCTGGGCCTCCAGCCGAGGAGCCTGACCAGGCTGTGATGCCGGGCACCAGGTGGGTCCCCAGCGGGCATGTGCGTGTGTGCCTGGACGCGTGTCACTTCCATCGCTGTCTGCCCGGAAGGTCCTGCCCCTCACTCCCTTCCTGTGCGTGGGCACCGCCCAGGCCTGGACTCGGGCATGTGGCTTTCTTACGTGTGTGTTTGGAAACACTTGTGTCCCCATAGTTGCCTTGTTTTGGCTGGTGGTGAAGGAGCCGGTGCTGGGTGAGCACCAGCTGGGGTGTGGGAAGGGAGCTGGGAGCGGACGGGAACCACGGGGAGTGTGCGTTCTGGGCGCTCCGAGCAGCAGGGCAGGAGCCGCCCCTCTCCCTGAACCTGAGCCGCCTCTCCGGGTCTCGGATTTCTCTGAGCACCGAGGACAAGGTCTACCTGGGAGCGTTCAGGGTCAGTCTTCTTGCCTGGCCAGGTCCGGGTCGGGATGTGATGCGGAAGACGGGCCGTCCTTCCTGCTGACTGCCAATCCTGACTGGTGGCTGGGTGAGTGGGGGATACTCAGCCAAGGCATCCTGCCCCCCACTTCCCTCCCGCCCCGATTGAGGGACAGGCTTATGGGCCTCAGCTGTCTTGACACGGGGCTGGGACTGTGGGGAGATCTGACCAGGCCCAGCTTGCTGTGTGACACTCGGGTCCTGGTGTCTGTCTCTGAGCTCCTTCTTCCTCTGTGCTGGAGCCGTCACTGGGGAGGGAGGGCAGTGGAAGGTGACGAGCTGGGGTGTCTGTGAGTGTGGTGTGAGGGGCTGGGTGTGTGCCACCTGTGATTCAACCTCGGTGCCCTGGTCGAGATTGTGTCTCCACAGGGCATCTTGATGTGTGCCGAGTCGAGTGTAGAAAACACCTCCTGGGTGCCGAGCAGGGGTGGCAGGCGTGGTCCCGTCACAGACAAGCAAAGGGCTTCTGAGAGTGTGTGTACATATACACGTGTGTGTGTGTGTTGTGTGTGTGGCTTCTGAGTATGAGTGTGTGTGTGTGTGTGTCTGTGTCCAAGCAGGGCTGGCAGGCGTGGTCCCATCACAGACAAGCAAAGGGCTTCTGAGAGTGTGTGTACATATACATGTGTGTGTGTGTTGTGTGGCTTCTGAGTATGAGTGTGTGTGTGTGTGTGTGTGTGTGTCCAGCAGGGCTGGCAGTCTCCCATCTCACAGATGAGCAAAGGGCTTGCAGCTGCGAGTGTGTGTTTATGTATGTGTACATGTGTGTACACATATGTGCGTGTACACGTGTGTGTGTTGGGGGAACAGGCATCAGTGGCCCTTCTCTGTACCTTGACCCACCCTGCCTGCTGAGCCCCCAGAGTACCTCTCTGCTGATGTGTCCTGTTTACTTCCAGGGCCCCTGGAGGGCAAAGGTAGCAGTGCCGCCTCTCAGGCCCCAGCCAGGAGCAGCCTGCTGGACAGGACGGAGCCGGGCTTTCTGGGGGACCCGGACCCCAGCTACCAGGAGCTCCCGGACAGCCCCATGGAGCCCTGGGGGTGGGACACGGGCTGTACCAACCTGGCCCTTCGGGATGAGCCGGACAACATCTTCCCCGACTTCTTTGCCTACTAGGCGGCCGGAACCTGGGTCTTGGGAGCAGCCTGTGCACGTTTGGGCATTTTATTTTGGGTTTGGGTTGCATCTGTGCTCTTAATTCAAGCGAGACTGCAGGGTTGTGACGCGCAGAGGCCGAACATTAAAAGGGAAGAGTAGTTTTCCTGGGGGAAGCGAACTTCTCTGGTGCAATTACTGCGATTCACTGGGCAGATGGCTCCACTTCCATTCGGGGAGCCGGCACTGCCTGTTTTGGGGCCTTTGTTTCTGTGCCGCCCTGGCCTTGTGGGACCCAGAATAACCCAGCGCTGGAGCTTGGCTTGGAGCCCACGGAGGGAGCGCTCTGTGTTCCCGCCCGCTGGCCAGAGAGATGGACCTGGGACCCACTCCTCTTGCTGGGGAAGCTGGTCTGACCCCAGAAGGTCCATCCGGGAGGCTGTGGCTGCCTCTGTCCAGGCCGGGCACCTGCCCAGGGCTTCCACATTTGGGTCACAGCTTGAGTCCCAGCTGGTCGTGACCACCCCTCCCCCAGGATTGGAGAAAGGGGTGGGTCACTCTGCCCCAAGTCCCATCGCTTTCAGCCACAGCGAAGCTGGTCTCTCAGGGCTCCTAGACACCTGCCCGCCAGGGGCTTACACTGCTCCGCCCCATGCAGAGACATTGGGCTCCAGGCTCCCTGTGACCCCACCCCACCCCAAGCCTGCATACCCCTCCACCCCCAAGGCGGAAAGTTCCATTCATTCCCTGCATGAGTCATTGAGACAAGGTGAGGAGCAGCAGCAGAGCGAGGTGTAGCAGAGAGGACGCCATCACACACACGCCCACACACCCGCCCACACACCCGCCCAGCTCCAACAATCTGCATATCCCCCAGGCTTCCGGAAGATCGTGAGCAGAGCTATGACCAGTGGGCAGCAGCCCCTGGCCTGGAGCCCCGGTCTCTGAAAGGGCCTCCCCGGGTCTGGCTGCCAGCGATCCAGAAACATCCCAGACCCCGAGAGCACCGGTCTGGCCCTGTGGTCAGGCTGCCCTTTGCTGGTTCCTGCTCCCACAGCCCCTGCCTTGGAGAATGTCTCCTGGAAGACCACATGTCCCTGTGCACATGCACTGCTGCGGGCTCATACAACACGTGTGCCGAGTAGAGGCCAGTGCTTCCCCTGTGGGTGGGACGCTGCAGGTCCCATGACACCGCTCAGGGCACGAGCCGGTGGGCGGTGGCCACGTGCCTGGCGTGGGGAACCCTGCTGGCTGCTGCTGAGGCAGCACCTGGCCCTGCACTGTGAGCTTGGGTTCTGTGAGCCAGGAGGGACCCAGGGCAGTTACCTGGGGGGAGGCCTGCTTCAGGTGGGGTCAGCTGCAAGGCCCTGACCGCCAGAGGCCCCGGAGGATAGTGTGTCTGGTCAGGCTGCCCTGGAGGAGCCCTGCCCTGTGCCCCAACGTGCTGACCTCACCTTCCCGCACCCGGGGAAGGAGGTCGAGAAGCTGGGACTTCAGTTTGTTCAGAGCCCTGACTGAGGCCCCAAGGGGGCAGAGAGAGGGGAGCATCCCATCTTACTCCTCAGGCTCTCCGTAAAGGGTAGGGACAAGCCCCCGACTTGAGTGGCCGCAGAGCTCACGTGGGCTGCCTCGAGCCCAGCGCAGGTGCCTGGGACAGCCCCCCTGGAACTGTGGGACCCCCGCCGTGGGCCAGCTGCCAGACCCGGTCTCCTTCCTCGGCTGTGACCCGGAGGAGAAGCAGAAGCCCCCCCAGCTGGGCTGCAGGGGGCAGGGTCTGTGGGCGGCTTGGCTGCACCAGGCTGGAGCTGAAAGGAGTCCATAGGGGTCCCCGGAACAGCTTTCTTCCGCCCCCTCCTCTCCTCTGGCCCTTTTGTGACTCAAATTACAGCCCTTCCTGGCTGCAGTTTCCTGTGGAGGGCGGTTCAGCCGGCCCGGAAGCTGGGGGTCGCTGGCTGCTTTTTGAGAATCCAGTTAGGCTAGGAGCTTCAGCCCAGCCTCCTCCCCTGCTTGTGCTGACCTGTTCCCCTGCCGCCTCCTGCCGCACCGGGGCGTCTTGGTTGCCTAGGAGCAGGACAAGAGACAAAGGGCCCCCAGTAGGACCATGGGCACTGGCAGGCCACCCCCTCAGCTGGGACATTCTGGTGGAACAGTGTCTTTTTTGCCTGGGCCTTGGAGATAGCCTCAGGCTGGGAGACGACCAACTGCTCCGTCCACCACCCTTTGTCCACCCTCCCCTGTCCACCTTGCTCCTTGGACTTCCTGGCCACCATGAGTCACCACGCATTGGCAGAGGCACTCGGTCACGGAGACCCTGCCCTGGAGCTGGCACGGCTGAGAATCCCCCTCTCCCTGTAGCAGGTCCCGGACCACTGCAGGGGGGGGGGGCGCAGTCATGGGGCCCCTCCCCTACCACCAGGGACAGGCCCACCCATCCATTTCCCACCCCAGGTCCCCAGTGAGAGGAGAGCCTCCTGTCAACGTAAGAAACGTCCAAACCTGTGAGAATTCTTTTATGAGTTGATTCGAGCCAGACTGCTGACCACCAGTAAGCAGAATCTCCACGGGTTGAGAAAATTGCTGCGGAAAATGGCAGCTCTGGCCTTTATCTGATGCGTCAGAATCAGAGGGGAAGATGGGAGGGGTCCCAGGACCCCCACGGCCGAGAGAGGAGGGGGATGGGAGGGGCCCCGGGACCCCCACTGCCGAGAGAGGAGGGGGACGGGAGGGGCCCCGGGACCCCTGCTGCCGAGAGAGGAGGGGGACGAGAGAGAGCGAATCGCGGAAACCCCTGGGATTGGTCCGAAAGAAACAGACACCTGCTCACCTGGGCGGGCACCGGGCAGGGGACGGTCAGCACAACAACAGTAACAACGGGGACTCGGGGTCTCTGCTCCGGGACAGCGAGGTTGGGCCCTGAGGGGTCAGGAACAGAGGAGGACTCTTACATTTCAGAGGTATGTTATCAGGCATGTTGTCTTAGATGCAGAGAGACAACAGGCAGGACCAGTTAAGGAAACGTTGACCTTTGTCAGGAAGAAATACCAGGCCCGGGACGTGACTGCCTGCCTGCGGAGACTCACTTTTCGGGAAGAAGTTTTCGTTCCAGACCATCCTGGGTGGTGACTGCGGGTCAGTGTGCGAGGCGGCCAGGCCGGCCTCCCCTGAGCTTGTCCGGTTCGGCATGGGGCCCCTTTTCTTGTCCACGCTCCCCAGACCCTCCCCGGAGCAGCCACGCTGTTCCCCTCATGGGCCAGCATGCAGTCTGACCGGTGCAGAGGACAGGCCCACCTGCCCTGGGAGCCAGGACTTCGGGTCACAGACTTGCCCCCAGCGGGCTGGGCTCCGGCCTGGGGTGGCGGGAGCCCTGCAACTCACTGTGTCCACTGTGGGGGGCTGTGGGCCGGTGCCTGGCGAGCTCTGGTAACCGTGGGAGGTATGGGGTGAGACGTGGTGGGCAGTGTCCCTGCTGCCGCCCAGTGACCAGGCCTGCACATCCTTCAGGGGAGACTGCAGTGTGCGGCCAGAAGGGGCCCCTCAGCCTGGTGCAGCCTGGCCCGCTGACTGGACCCCAGCTGGTCCTGATGCAGTGAGAGTCCTGTCCTCCCCACCACGTGGTGTCCCGGGACCCCCTCTGCCTGCAGGCCCGAGGGAGGGGTGGCCTGGGCCCGGCCACACCCCCTCCTTACACCAGCTCCCACTTTTCCCTCTGAATGGGACCCGGGAACCCAGACTGTGTGGACATGAGCCGCTTCCACTTGGTCTCAGCAGGAGGGCCCCCACCGCCAGTGAGCCTGGTCTCCGCCAGGCTGGAGGTCCCAAGTGCAGCCCCATCGCCGTAGAGAACGCAGTGCAGGGGACAGTTGTTTATTAGACACACTGGGCAAGGTCTGGGGGGAGCAGCTGAAGGGTGTCTGGGGTCGACTGTGACTGCCTGGTCCTTCAGAGGGGGTGGCGGGACCCCTGGGAGACGTCCCTGGGGGTGGGGAGGGAGGAGGCAGGTCGGCGGGAGGGATGGGGCCACTGCCCCGCTGCCCAGGGCCTCCCCACGCGCCGGGCAGGAGTGCCTGTCACTGTGCAGGAGGACCCTGTCCCCCCAGTCCACTCTCCCACACCCCTCTTTCCACAGACCCACCCTGAGCCTGTCCCTGCTCCCGAAGCCGCCAGCTTCCCCCGGCTTCCCTGACCACATCCATCAGCCGGGACTCACGGCCGTCCCTGCCTTAGGTCTGCTGGCTAGTGGCCATCAGCTCCCACTGGCCTGGCTGTGCCCTGGGCTGGCATGGTGGGTGCTCCCGTGAAGCGTGGCACCTGCAGTTACCACACACACACACACACCACCCGCCGCCCTTGGGCCCGCCTGGCACAGCCCTCACAGGGTCCAAGGTTACCCACCTGGGCTCAGTGGCTTCCCTGCGTCAGGACAGCACACAGTGATGGGTGGGTGGGGGGCAGGGTGCGCTGCGCGGGTCCCAGCCTCATCCGTGCAGCCTGTGGAGGCCAGGGGAGGGACAGCACCTACTGACTTTGGTGGCTGGTCCTGTGGCTTTTGCTGTAATCCTGAAACACCAGCAGGACATCCAGGCTGGTGACGGAAGACCGGGCTGTGGACAGAGAGGTGTGGCTGTCTCTCTCTCGCCGGTCATTGGGGCCACAGACAGTGGAGTTCTGGGAGCCTAGAGAAGAACCCCGATTTTCAGGGCGCAGGCATCATCATGGGGACAGGAGCCGCTGTGACCAGGGTGGGAGGGCTGTGCCCGACGGCCCCATGCCAGGTCAGAGAGGAGGCGAGGGCCCCTCCAGCCCCTCCTCCAGAGAGGAGGCAAGGACCCCCCCAGCCCCTCCTCCAGAGAGGAGGCGAGGACCCCCCCCAGCCCCTCCTCCAGAGAGGAGGCGAGGACCCCCCCCAGCCCCTCCTCCAGAGAGGAGGCGAGGACCCCCCCAGCCCCTCCTCCAGAGAGGAGGCGAGGACCCCCCCCAGCCCCTCCTCCAGAGAGGAGGCGAGGACGCCCCCAGCCCCTCCTCCAGAGCTACGTTCAGTGTTCAGGGAGGGCTGTGCCCAGACGGCCCCATGCCAGGTCAGAGAGGAGGCGAGGACCCCCCCCCCAGCCCCTCCTCCAGAGCTACGCTCAGGGTTCAGGGAGGGCTGTGCCCGGACGGCCCCATGCCAGGTCAGAGAGGAGGCAAGGACCCCCCCAGCCCCTCCTCCAGAGAGGAGGCAAAGACCCCCCCAGCCCCTCCTCCAGAGCTACGCTCAGTGTTCAGGGAGGGCTGTGCCCGGACGACCCCAGGCCAGGTCAGAGAGGAGGCGAGGACCCCCCCCCAGCCCCTCCTCCAGAGAGGAGGCGAGGACCCCCCCCCAGCCCCTCCTCCAGAGAGGAGGCGAGGACGCCCCCAGCCCCTCCTCCAGAGAGGAGGCGAGGACGCCCCCAGCCCCTCCTCCAGAGCTACGCTCAGGGTTCAGGGAGGGCTGGGCCTCTTCTCTGAGTCCCGGTCACTGCTGTCCGAGCATTTACTGGTTCGCCTCCTCCATGGTGGAGTCAAGGGTGGACCCAAGGAGTGTCTGCGGGTGTCCGGGTCCCTGACGCGCTTGTTTCAAGTCAAGCAAACTGACACAGCTGTTTGGGGAGGCACCGTGGTGACAGTTAGGAACACACGTGACAACCCGTGCAGCGGTGACCCAGCCCTTAAGCCCCCAGGAAGCAGAAGCACAGAGCTGGGGGCCCAGGGCTGCCAGGTGGCCACCGAGCAGGGGCCGCCCAGACGGCCATCGGCCTCCCCTCCCTGAACAATCTGCCTTGATGGCAGCACCGCAGGCATCGGTCACGTGCTTGTGATGACCCGCGAGGTCGTCCCCCTGAGCCAGAGGTCAAGGCCTGCATAGGGACAGTGGTTCCTGGGGACGTCTGGGCCTCATGGGCCAGTACAAACCGCCCAGCCAACCCTGCAGGCTTGGACCCTGTGCAGTCTCCACCTGGACCGTCCCTCATCAGGATCATGAGACAGAGTTGAATTGGGTCCCCTGAAAAGATGTGTCCCCGTCCTTACCCCCACAACCTGGGTGAGACCCTATCAGGAAGCAGGCTTTGCAGGTGTGATTAAGTCACGGGCCTGGGGCCCTGGCAGAGCGTCGGCCCAGAGTGTGAACGTCCCGGGTTTGGTTCCCGGCCAGGGCACACAGGAGAAGCGCCCATCTGCTTCTCCACCCCTTCTCCCTCTCTTTTCTCTCTATCTCTCTCTTCCCCTCCCGTAGCCATGTGGGGGTCTGTCTCTCTGCCTCCCCTCCTCTCGCTGAATTAAAAAAAAGAAGTTACAGGTCTGGGTTTGGTGAAGGGGTCAAGTCTAACGACAGTGCCCTTTTAGGGAAAAGGGAAGGAGGTGTGAGATGCACACAGAAGCTCCAAGCTCCATGCACACGGACGGAGTCAGAGCTTGGAGGTGTGCACACAACCGCAGCCAGACGGACCCTCGCCCGGAGCCCCCACCGGAGCCGAGGCAGAACCAGCCCTGCCAGGGACACCTCGGTTCTCAGTGAAAGGCAGCCCACAGCCCTGAAGCTTTGGGGGCACAGGGCGAGGCCACCAGCCTGTGCCTCCCCTGAGCACAAACATACAAACAGACCAGCATGTCCGCAGTCTGCCATTTCCCAGAGAAAGGACACTTAGTTCCCCGAACCAGGACCCCGGCAGCTCTGGTGACGGAGGGACAGATGTCACATGTAACACACATAGGTCTTCAACTGTATCCGCTTTTCTTATTTGCTGGGGACCCGTGGCCCCTGTAGTGGGTGGACAGCAGCCTCCAGAGGTGCTGCTGGGAGTTGGTGCAATTGTGAGTTTTCCTCAAAATGCCCCTTAATGTTGAATGTTTTTGAAATGAAGATGAGCTCATCCAGTGAGCACATCCCTGACGGGGGCGTGTGGCTGCTCCGTTTACCTCGTGTGTGATTGTCCGGTCCCCCAGTGGCCGTGAGGCGGCTGAGGTCCCTGCTGTCCCCTGCTGTCCCCTGCTGCCCTGTGTGGGCGGGGTCTCTGGAAGGGATACTCACCAAGGAGGGGGACCACCACCATCTATCTCCTTCCCAGCTCTCTCGTCATGTATGCAGAACACGATGAACTTGCTGGGCTCCACCTTCTCCAGGAAGATGGTGTCTTGGCCAAAATCTGTGAACCGGAAGGTCGGGGTGGGGCATGCAGAATTCTCCACCAGGCCAGAACCAGGTTCTGGGCACCTCCTGTCCATTCACGAGCGGTTGACTACTGGCTCCTAATGACCAGTCAGTCAGGCCCAGGGGAGGGGCAGGCCCCCACCCTTCCCAGACGTCTCCACCAGCTCGTCCCACTGCACAGTGCCCGCCGGGTGCCAGGGGCTCTCGTGTGAGGCAGATGTCCTGGCTCTACTTTTCCCCCCACGCCCCCAGGGGTCCCCACGGCCAGGCTGGCCCACGCTGACCAGTTATACTCACAGGTTAGCGTGTACGGAAACCTGTTTCTTACTCTGCCATCAGCACGGGTGGGCACACAGACAGACCCCCCATCCTGGGAAGGGGGCGACAAGATGCCGTGGAACCGGGTGTCCCCACGAAGCCCCTCCATGGCACCGGGTGGGGCTCAGCCGTGCCGGACCTCAGACACACCCCTGCCCACATCGCCTCTGGCCTGGGCACCGCCCGCCTCACCCTCCGGTGCCCGCCCGGGAGGAAGGCTGTGAGGCAGGAGAGGACAGGGGACGGCCGACGGCAGACTCACTTTCCGTGGAGGTCAAGCGAGAGCGAGGGGCCCTGGACGGTGTGGACGAGCAGCCTCGTGTCTGTCCCTCTTCCCCGATGGTTTTCATTCTGTTGGAGGCCACGGCCATCGGGAACCAGTGGCTGCTGACCTGCGGAGCGAGGGCGCAGCCGCGGCTAGGGGACCGTCCTGTTTCTGTTGCCCGCTGCCTCCGCCGCCTTCTCCTCCCACTCCGGACACCCGCGGCTGACTACCCGTGTCACTGAAGCTGGGGTCCGGTGGGCCGACGGGCAGGCCTGGGGGCCACCAGGCAGAGCCAGACCCAGGGTCAGCAGCAGCAGGGTCATGGCGAGGCAGGAGCGGCGGAGGGGTGACCATTGATGGCACCTCAGACAAGTGTCCGGAGCCTGTGGTGGTGGCCTCTTGTCCACAGCCAGCGGCGGGCTGTCACTGCTCCCCTCGGAGTCACCCTTAATGACCCTCTTATTTGTCGAGGCTGCGGCCAACCATGGCCGTTTCACCACTGTCTGTGAGACCCTGAGCCGGCGGTCACGCCGTCTCCCAGAACAACAGGCCGGGACACCCAGGCTGCCTCCTGGGGCCTCCTGCTCTCACCGAGCGCAGACCTCTGATGACCGGGTCACCAAGCTCCCTGCTGACGTGGCCCGCACGGGCGGCCTCGGGGCCTCTGTCCTGACTGACAGCCACCCATGTGTTTGCTTAGTCGTGGCCGGTGTCCAGGGGCTTGGCCGGCGGCCACAGGGGAGCTGGCAGGCTCAGTGCCCCAGGCCCAGGCGAGGGCTCTGGGGGGTGGACCGGGCCACGGCCACGCTGCCCGCATGCCTCTCCTGGAGCCCCCTCATCTGGGCAGAGCAAGGGAGAGTGAGGATGGGGGCAGGGGTGCCCGCTCTGCCCTGCAGCTGATGGGAACTGGGCTGAGTTCTGATTCCTCCTCATGCTGCAGAGACCCACAGGCGGGGGGCAGCGTGTCCTCAGGTTCTGACCTGGAATATGGCAGTGACCCCTCTACCCACTTGTCCACTGCTGCCCATTTTCCAGCTGGAAGACTCCTTGCAGGTGCCCACGGGGGCAGGTGGGGGGGGGTCGCCATCGGCCCCGCCCTCCCCTGATCCGTGACCGTGTGTGTGTGTGTGTGTGTGTGTGTGTGTGTACGCGTGTGCGCTCTCTTCATCTTTCCTGTCACCGGCACCCCTGCCTCTGACGGTCCATCCCCATCACAGTGGCCCCACTGAAGTCAGAACCTGAGAAAGATGGAAGAAACCTGACAAGTCACACGCACCTGTGAACAGAGGGGTGCAGAGACCCAGGTAAACGGGACGATAGGAACGCAGCTACACAGGGAAGAGTGACACCTGACCACCCAGTGGGACTTGATCCAGAAACGCCCGTCCAGGGCAGCAGCTGGGAGCCAATCGAAGGCTTTTTATCACGGGAAGCGTGGAGAAAAACCTACGCTTACCGTGTTCGCCGCAGAAAAAGCCTCTGGTGACATTCGACATCTCTTCACGACAGAGGCCTGCCGCGGACGCGTGCGGCTAGTAATGGTCCCGGTCCAGAGTGAGAACCGTGCAGAATGAAGAAATAAACTCAGAGAGAAAAAACTGCATCGAAAGGTCTCAGAATAGCTTGCAAGGGAGAAAGCAAAGCCCCCGGTCTGCTTTATTATCTAGTGCAGAGCCCTATGCAAATGAAGTCTCCGATACAATGTCACACTTCTGAGGCTGAAACAGACATCCGCCCCACCCTGCGTAACTGAAATCAACCAAGGTCAGAACAAACAAAGGGTGAGAGGAAAGACGTGTAAATAAGGTAACCAGTCGTCCTCCTTTAAGGAAGGACAGTCCTTCTTTTATAAGTTCTGTCCTCCCTGGAAAAGTGTCCTCCTACACATCCTCCTTTTTAAAAAAATTTATTCATTATAGAGGGAAGGGGGGGGATAAGCTGGAAGTATCAACTCCCATATGTGCCTTGACCAGGCAAGCCCAGGGTTTTGAACTGGCGACCTCAGCGTTTCCAGGTTGATTCTTTATCCATTGCGCCACCACAGGTCAGGCTACACATCCTCCTTTTTGATACTGGAAGACTCATCTGTAAATGTCCATATCCAATCGATGCAGAGTCGATCCATTGCGTGTGATGGGACGTATTTGTATTTGACATGATGATTCGTCAAGGATCAGTACAGTGCGGTGAGAGGTTATTATGAGACACATGCGCTCCGCACGGGGGACCTTGAGAGAGCGCACGATATACCGAGCGTGCAAACGGCTTTGTGTACTTCTTACTTAAACACGACCCGGCACATACGACATTGTAGACTCACGATTATTTCTTTCTCAGTGAATACTCAATCATAGACAGGTAAGCACAACTCACGTTTTATTCATTCATTATCTATTTAATAATTTCCAAATATGTATAATTTTGTTTACAAGTATTTTCCCGAATGTAAAGCCAGCAGCCATGGCCACGGCCACTATCACAGCAGCCTTCTGGCCCATGCAGGTTCGCATTGGATTCGGACAGTTGGTAAAGAAACAACAGAGCCACAAACTGGTGGACCATAGTCTTTAATTCTAGCTTGCACCCGGCGGGCAAGTAAAAACACACACTGGGCTCCAAAACCCACTCACATTCAGTGCTCACAAAGCCACTGACTTATCCGAGTTTCCTAGAATCAAAGGTTTCTAGCTCACCAGACTTATTCACCTCTGTTCCCCATCTCCTTCCTTATCCCAGATACAAACTCTGCCCAAACTGGCATCTCACTCAGCACTCCACCATCTTGACTGCTTCTCCTGGCCACATGGCCTCTTTCTGCTCTCTGCTCTGCTCCCTCTGCTCCCTCATGCTAATCATCCCAGGAACCAAGAGAGCAAGCTCCCGCTCCGTCCCCATTTTATAGTGTAGAAATCCAAACTCTTAATCCAATATACAAAATAGGGAAGTCTCTAATACAAAGTCACTTCTCTGAGGCATGATTGGATTGTACCACCCCACATCAAAATAGGGTAGGAAAGGCTTAATCCCAAAACCAAGCCCCAGGCTACAACGATTCTGCCTGCCCCCAACACACATTAATATCACCTGGGCGACAGCCTCCACGTGGGCAACGTTATCTTTTACAAAGTGAGCATAATATATTTTATCTGCCCAACACCGAAATTCGAGTTTTAAAGTGGAAATCTAACCTCAAACCATATCTATAATAATGCACTTTGATTAAATAGTTGCATAAAACCTTTTTTAATTAGAAAATGATATATACACCCGACTATCACTCCAAATTAGTGGTTTTGTTTCATATTTAGTTTTATTAAATGAGTACTTTTCTCTTACAAGTAATTATTAAAAATGAATAGGCATGTAAGCATAGTGACATTATAAAATATTACACGTTTTTATTATGCCTTTATCATGTTAGAGTGCATTATTGTTGCAATGAATAAAATGTTTCTTTTAGTGATGATATTGTTTCCTCCCATTTATTTTTGTCCTCTTTTTCATTGTAAAAAAAGTTGGTCACCTTATCTTAAGGCATAAACAGGAATCCATTTAAGGCGTAAGCAGGAATCCCCCCACCCTACATAACTGAAATCAACCAACATCTGAACAAACAAAGGGTGAGAGGAAGGGCCGGTAAGTTGCTTCTAGCAACTTAATCAAGCAGGTGAGGTGGGGGGATGGGACGAGTGCAAATACTCAGCTTCACAGCCAATACGGAGGTGTGGGGGGGGGGGAGAACTTAGCCTTTGGCTGAACCCTCAAACTACGAGGGCTTTGCCAGCGTGCAGTCTCCCACAGCACCCTAGCGACAGAAGGCAGCTTTTCTCCATCTGACTGAGGGTGTCACAAAACCGCCGAGAGCCGTCGTCACCGTCACCGCAGGGTTGGGAACAAGGCGCCCACTGTCGCCTCTGCCGTCGATGGGGGCACGGGTCCTTCCGGTAGGGGGCGTGAAGGAGGGGAAGGTAGAGGGATACCTGCCAGGCGGCGTATGTCGGAGAGGCGCACGGGTGAGTGAGCGTGTGTGAAGCAGAGGGCCCCAAGTTCACCCGCAGAGGCGTGTATCCGGGTCGCTGAGTTCACGGGATCTGCACACAGACATGAACGGCTTCTGTGTGTGAGCGAGCGATGCGTGATGAGGAAGTACAATCCCAGGGGACATCACGTGCAATTCAGTGAAGAAGAAAAAAAAAATCAAGTGACTAGGAATAAATCCAGGGGACAGATAGCTGTTGGCCAGGGGACCGGGGGACCCTGCTTCCTGGTCTCGGTCCCGAGACCCGGCCACCCCGAACCCAGCTGGTGTGGTGGCAGAGGAGAGAATGGTGGTACGCGTTTGGACCCCCGGCTTCTGCCTGGTGGTGCCCGTGCTCCCACTGAGTGGGCCGGGGCATGTCACCTGCACAGGGTGACCTGGGGACCCTGGAACCCAGAGCTGGAGACGGTGGGGCCGGGGTGCTTGCTGTGGAGACAGGGCCACAGGCTCAGGGTGTCAAGAGTGTGCAAGTCCGGGGCCCTGGGTTCTGTGTTTCAATGCGAAAAGCATTTTTTAGGGGCCCGTTCTTGCAAGATATGGCTGGTGCCTTCAGGCCCCTCCCTTCTTGGGGTGTGAAGACCCCGTGGAGTGGCTGCCCAGGGTCTCCGGGCCGTCTGTTAGCTCCTCTCTCGTGCTCCCTGGGATCCCGGCGGAGGTGGCGGGTGGGGCCCCCTCTTGGCCGTTCTTCCTCCCCTCCTGGCACAGGTTGGGTCCTAGAACTTCTACAGCTCCAGGAGCAAGAGTGAGTGTCAGCCCAGCGAAGAGCTGTGTGCTGCTGGTCACGGGCAGAGTGCCGTGCTGGACCCCGGGCTCCAGAACACAGGTCCTGTCCGGTGAGCACTGGCCCTTCCTGCTGCCGCCACAGGGCGGCATCTCCTGGTGGTGTGGGCTGAATAGACACACACACACACACACACACACACCATCCCCCACACACACACACACCATCCCCACACACACACACCACACACCATCTCCCCACTCATACACACTCACACACCATCACACACACACACACACCACATCCCCCACACACACACACCACATCCCCCCACACACACACACTCACACACCATCACACACACACACACCATCCCCCCCACACACACTCACCCGCGCGCGTGCACACACACATCATCCCCACACACACACACTCACACACACACACACCATCCCCCCCCACACACACTCACACACCATCACACACACACACACACACACACCATCCCTCCACACACACTCACCCGCGCGCGCGCGCACGCACACACACACGCACACACACACACCATCCCCTCCACACACACTCACCTGCCAGTTCACGTCCACCCAGAGCCTCAGCCTGTGACCGTATTTGGAATAAAGGTCTTTGCAGATATAGTTAAGGTGAGATGAGGTCCCGCTGGATTAGGTGGGTTTTGTATCCAATGGCGGATGTCCTCATGAGACAAAGGGAGACACAGGCACACGGGAGTAAGCCACGTGATGGCGGAGGCAGGGGTCGGAGGGATGTGGTCCTGGCTTAGCTCTCCTCCCCACCCCCGCCCCTGGGAGGCGGCCAGGGGCTGCGGTCACCCGAGGCTCCCCGGGATGCAGCTAGCCTCTGTTTCAGGCTCATTCCTGGGCAGATCTCCGGACCAGGTCTCGTGCTCCACTGACAAGGCCCCCGAGGAGGGTGTGGACACTTCCCCCTTCTCAGAGGTGGCATGGCACAGCCCCAACATCCAGTTGCCTGAGTCTGTCCACGGGTGCTGTCCTCATGGGGGACCCCACATGAGTGCTCTGCCCCCCAGAATGGGTCCTTCCTCAGCGACCTCCCAGCAATGACCATCACCCAGGACTCCAGGTAGCAGCCACAGTACAGTGTATCCTGAGATGGCGTTTTCAAAAACAAAGGCGGGGCCCTGGCCGGTTGGCTCAGCGGTAGAGCGTCGGCCTGCCGTGCGGGGGATCCGGGTTCGATTCCCGGCCAGGGCACATAGGAGAGGCGCCCATTTGCTTCTCCACCCCCCCTTCCTCTCTGTCTCTCTCTTCCCCTCCCGCAGCCAAGGCTCCATTGGAGCAAAGATGGCCCGGGCGCTGGGGATGGCTCCTTGGCCTTTGTCCCAGGCGCTAGAGTGGCTCTGGCAGAGCGACGCCCCGGAGGGGCAGAGCATCGCCCCCTGGTGGGCA
Organism: Saccopteryx bilineata; assembly: GCF_036850765.1. Classification (NCBI taxonomy): domain Eukaryota; kingdom Metazoa; phylum Chordata; class Mammalia; order Chiroptera; family Emballonuridae; genus Saccopteryx; species Saccopteryx bilineata. The sequence goes on along the minus strand of NC_089491.1, from coordinate 1,209,782 downwards.
GAGCATCGCCCCTGGTGGGCGTGCCCGGTGGATCCTGGTCAGGCGCATGCGGGAGTCTGTCTGTCTCTCCCCATTTCCAGCTTCAGAAAAAATTAAAAAAAATAAAACAAAGGCGGCGGTAGTGGCACCCTTTCCTGGAAAAGCTAGCCTCCCCCCCAAGGCCTCTGGCCGGGGGCCAGAACTCACATGCCTGTGTGCCCTGCCCTGGTGGCCTGCATGGGGACTGACGTCCTCATCTTTGTTCCCGGGCCCTGATGACCTCAACCAACTGTGGACACTTGCTGTGAATTATGTGTCAACGTGGTCCATTCGCTCCATTACCTTCCAGCCTCCTTGGGGATCACGCGTGTCAGGGCAGGACCGAACACATGGGGCGGTCAGCAGCTACTGAGGCCACAGCACGGCTCTGCAGTGGCAAGCAGCCACATCTGGGACTGGTGGTCACTCAGCGACCAGTCCACACCTGGGACTGGTGGTCAGGCTGAGGCTGGTCCACCTCTGGGTATTGTCCACCCCTGGGGCTGGTGGTCACTCAGCAACTGGTCCACACCTGGGGCTGGTGGTCACACAATGACCGGTCCACACCTGGGGCTGGTGGTCAGGTTGAGGCTGGTCCATCTCTGGGTACTGTCCACCCCTGGGGCTGGTGGTCACTCAGCAACTGGTCCACACCTGGGGCTGGTGGTCAGGCTGAGGCTGGTCCACCTCTGGGTATTGTCCACACCTGTGGCTGGTGGCCACACAATGACCGGTCCACACCTGGGGTTGGTGGTCACTCAGTGACCAGTCCACCCTGGGACTGGGGGTCAGGTTGAAGCTGGTCTGGAATCACCAGCCCAGAAGTCCTTGACCTCCATCACAACCCCCGGGACATAACCTTTACTGTAAACCACCTCATTCTTAGTCTGACCACCGCACCTCCCTGCCCGTTTTTGAAGTTTATATAAATGCTGTCCTACAGGGCATATCCTTTCGTGTCTAGCTTTTATCCATTCCATATGTTTGTACGATCCATCCGTGTCAGTTTGTTTTTTGCTTTTTTTTTTTGTTTTTTTTTTCTTTCATTTTTTTCATTTTTCTGAAGCTGGAAACAGGGAGAGACAGTCAGACAGGCTCCCGCATGCGCCCGACCAGGATCCACCCGGCACGCCCACCAGGGGCGACGCTCTGCCCATCCTGGGCGTCACCATGTTGCGACCAGAGCCACTCTAGCGCCTGGGGCAGAGGCCACAGAGCCATGCCCAGCGCCCGGGCCATCTTTGCTCCAATGGAGCCTTGGCTGCGGGAGGGGAAGAGAGAGACAGAGAGGGAAAGCGCGGCGGAGGGGTGGAGAAGCAAATGGGCGCTTCTCCTGTGTGCCCTGGCCGGGAATCGAACCCGGGTCCTCCGCACGCTAGGCCAACGCTCTACCGCTGAGCCAACCGGCCAGGGTCCTGTGTCAGTTTTTAAATTACTTTAGTTTTTTTTTTTGTTTTGTTTTGTTTTGTATTTTTCCGAAGTTGGAAACGGGGAGGCAGTCAGACAGACTCCCGCATGCGCCCGACTGGGATCCACCCGGCACGCCCACCAGGGGCGACGCTCTGCCCATCTGGGGCGTCGCTCTGCCACAATCAGAGTCATTCTAGCGCCTGAGGCAGAGGCCACAGAGCCATCCTCAGCGCCCAGGCCAACTTTGCTCCAATGGAGCCTTGGCTGCAGGAGGGGAAGAGACAGACAGAGAGGAAGGAGAGGGGGAGGGGTGGAGAAGCAGATGGGCGCTTCTCCTGTGTGCCCTGGCCGGGAATCAAACCCAGGACTCCCGCACTCCAGGCTGACGCTCTACCACTGAGCCAACTGGCCAGGGCCAATTACTTTAGTTTTTATAGTGATGAAACATACCTAACACAACTGACCACCCTTACCCTGTCTGAGCGCACAGCTAGCAGCGTGAGGCACATTCAGACTGTTGTGCGGCCGCCGCCACCGTCCTCTCTGGACCTTCTCATCTTCCCAAACTGACCCTCCGTCCCCGTAAAACACTCCCGTCCCCTCCCCCAGCCCCACCCCCCACCATCTACTTCCTGTCTCTGTGAATCTGAGTCCCCACTGTGGAGGAGACTTGTTGCCAGGCCTCTCCCTGGAGCTGGGCCCCTGCCCATGACCCCCAGTCATGAGGTGAGCCCGGCTGTCAGCCTCCTGGTGGGACAGGGGACACCCACAGCTGACTTGCCAAGCCTGCCCCCCCCTGGAGCTCGGAAACCCACTGCTGGGCTCACGAGCACGGAACCCGCCCACGTCTGTCCATCCTATGAGGCCTGATGCCCTAGGTGCAGGTCAGGGTTCCTAGGATCACTTAGGCACACTCAGGGGAGCCCTCAGTCTCATTTCAAGCCAAGTGGGGGTCTGAGCAATGTGGCCAGGGCCCCTCCTCCCGGGACTCCTCCCATGGCCCCTCCTCCCATGGCCCCCTCCTCCCACTGCCCCTCCTCCCACGGCCCCTCCTCCCACGGCCCCTCCTCCCACGGCCCCCTCCTCCCATGCCCCTCCTCCCACGGCCCCCTCCTCCCACGGCCCCCTCCTCCCATGCCCCCCCTCTCACAGCCCCCTCCTCCCACGGCCCCTCCTCCCATGCCCCTCCTCCCACGGCCCCCTCCTCCCACGGCCCTCCTCCCACGGCCCCTCCTCCCATGCCCCTCCTCCCATGCCCCTCCTCCCACGGCCCCCTCCTCCCACGGCCCCCTCCTCCCACGGCCCCTTCTCCCACTGCCCCTCCTCCCACGGCCCCTCCTCCCACGGCCCCCTCCTCCCACGGCCCCCTCCTCCCATGCCCCTCCTCCCACGGCCCCCTCCTCCCACGGCCCCTCCTCCCATGCCCCCTCCTCCCACGGCCCCCTCTTCCCATGGCCCTCCTCCCAGGCCCCCTCCTCCCATGGCCCCCTCCTCCCACGGCCCCCTCCTCCCACTACCCCTTCTCCCACAGCCCCTCCTCCCAGGCCCTCTCCTCCCATGACCCCTCCTCCCAGGACCCCTCCTCCCACAGCCCCTCCTCCCATGGCCCCTCCTCCCACAGCCCCTCTTCCCATGGCGCCTCCTCCCGGGGCGTTTTCCCAATGTCAGCAGCTCAGGGGTCACCGGTCCATCGCAGGCTCGGTGACACCTATGGGCAGAGGCTGCCGTGAGTCAGGGAGCCTGGCTGCCTGGGGCTGAGTGACAGGTGCACCGGGACCAGCCTGTGGGGGTGACAGGAGGGATGTGTGATGGGGGGACATCTGCAATGGGGGAAGGGGAGGAGTTGAATTGATGTGCAAAGTGGGGGGGGGGAGAAAACAAACTAAAAAAATGGGCAATGGGTCTGAAGGGACAGCTGCCAGAGGAGGAAACAGTGGGGCTCACCGGTGTCACAGCCAGGTGAGCACAGGGGACTGGTGTGGACAGGCTCAGGCGTGCACAGGCTCAGGCGTGCACAGGCTCAGACGTGCACAGGCTCAGGCGTGCACAGGCTCAGACGTGGACAGATGTGGACAGGCGCAGGCGTGCAAAGGCACAGGTTCAGGCGTGGACAGGCGCAGGCGTGCACAGGCTCAGGCGTGGACAGGCGCAGGCGTGCACAGGCTCAGGCGTGGACAGGCGCAGGTGTGCACAGGCTCAGGCGTGGACAGGCGCAGGCGTGCAAAGGCACAGGCTCAGGCGTGGACAGGCGCAGGCGTGCACAGGCTCAGGCGTGGACAGGCGCAGGCGTGCACAGGCTCAGGCGTGGACAGGCGCAGGCGTACAAAGGCACAGGCTCAGGCGTGGACAGGCGCAGGCGTGCACAGGCTCAGGCGTGGACAGGCGCAGGCGTGCACAGGCTCAGGCGTGGACAGGCGCAGGCGTGCACAGGCTCAGGCGTGCACAGGCGCAGGTGTGCACAGGCTCAGGTGTGGACAGGCGCAGGCGTGCACAGGCGCAGGTGTGCACAGGCTCAGGTGTGGACAGGCGCAGGGGTGCACAGGCGCAGGGTGCACAGGCTCAGGTGTGGACAGGCTCAGGTGTGGACAGGCGCAGGGTGCACAGGCGCAGGTGTGCACAGGCTCAGGGTGCACAGGCTCAGGTGTGGACAGGCGCAGGGTGCACAGGCTCAGGTGTGGACAGGCGCAGGCGTGCACAGGCGCAGGTGTGGACAGGCTCAGGTGTGGACAGGCGCAGGGTGCACAGGCTCAGGTGTGGACAGGCGCAGGGTGCACAGGCGCAGGTGTGCACAAGCTCAGGATGCACAGGCTCAGGTGTGCACAGGCTCAGGTGTGGACAGGCGCAGGGTGCACAGGCTCAGGTGTGGACAGGCGCAGGGGTGCACAGGCGCAGGTGTGGACAGGCTCAGGTGTGGACAGGCGCAGGGTGCACAGGCTCAGGTATGGACAGGCGCAGGGGTGCACAGGCGCAGGTGTGGACAGGCTCAGGTGTGGACAGGCGCAGGGTGCACAGGCTCAGGTGTGGACAGGCGCAGGGTGCACAGGCGCAGGGGTGCACAGGCTCAGGTGTGGACAGGCGCAGGGTGCACAGGCTCAGGTGTGGACAGGCGCAGGGGTGCACAGGCGCAGGTGTGGACAGGCTCAGGTGTGGACAGGCGCAGGTGTGCACAGGCTCAGGTGTGGACAGGCGCAGGGTGCACAGGCGCAGGTGTGGACAGGCGCAGGTGTGGACAGGCTCAGGTGTGGACAGGCGCAGGTGTGCACAGGCTCAGGTGTGGACAGGCGCAGGGTGCACAGGCGCAGGTGTGCACAAGCTCAGGGTGCACAGGCTCAGGTGTGCACAGGCGCAGGGTGCACAGGCGCAGGGTGCACAGGCGCAGGTGTGCACAGGCTCAGGTGTGGACAGGCGCAGGGTGCACAGGCTCAGGTGTGCACAGGCGCAGGGTGCACAGGCTCAGGTGTGCACAAGCTCAGGTGTGCACAGGCTCAGGTGTGGACAGGCGCAGGTGTGCACAAGCTCAGGATGCACAGGCTCAGGCGTGTACAGGTGTGCACAGGTACTGGTGTGCACAGGTGCAGGGGTAGGCTGCGTTTCCCGAGGCTGGACTCAGGGAGGTCTGCAGGGCTCTGAGTGTCCCCCAGGGTCTGGATATTGCACCCAAACTCTGAAACCCGGAAGCCTGCCTCGAGTAGAGACAGCGCCAGGCCGGGGTGACACTGGCTGGTACAGGATGAGACCTACGGGTGAGCCGTCCTTGCCCAGACGCCTCCCATCCTCCCCTCCCCTCCCCAGACAAGCTCCCTGTGCTGCCGGCTTGGTTTAGCTGGACAAAAAATGGCCGTGCCATGCACGGCAGGTGTGGGCCTTGCAAGACTCCTCTTCTTGGTTCTTCTTGTTCCTGAACCCGCTCCCCTGGACATGCCTTGCTGGCCCGTGGGGTCTGCGGCCAGGCCCGTGCTTCCCTCCCACGTGGCCGTGGCCAAGCATCCTGTGCAGATGTGGCAGCAGCAGGGTCCGCACGCCTCGGCGCTGGCTGCACTGGGCCATCCCCGCACAGGGCTTCATGTGACAGGAAGGATGTGCCACTGGTGGGCAGGCTGCTGGCCTGGACGGAGTCTCTGCTCTCAGACACCCCCCCTGCTAAAGCGGAACCCGTCTCCGGCCCAGGCCTCCTGGGGGAGAAGGGAATGCACCAGTGGGTCCCCACGCATGTCACTCTTCCGGATAAAACCCATCAGGGGCCCTCCTCCTGCCCTCTGTCCTCCGAGGCCAAGAGAGAAGGCAGCACCTTCTGGGAGGAAGCCGCTGCATGCATGGACGCCTCCCGCCCGCATGCTCTCTGGCCCTCTAGCCCGGCTAGGGCGGGAGGCAGTGGCCCATCCTTCCCCTGGGCTTCCCACGCTCTGGCTAGACCGGTGGGATCCGGCCCAGGGGAGACTCACGCCACTGAGGTGGGGTCCTGGGGACCCCTTCTAAGACCCACTCTTAGGTCAGCCGGGAATTTAGACCTCGAAGCCCCCACCGCTGCCAGCTGGACCCCCAGTGCCCAGCTCGACCTGGCTTCCTCAGCAGAGGCACCTTGCCCGTGCCCGGGCACACCACAGCCTGCCCGCCCCCCCTCTCCCCCCCCCCCCGTGCGTCCTGATCAAATGGCAGCGACAGGAACAGAGCCGGTGGGTGGCATGTGCCATGGTTGTTAGGGTGCCCGGTACCTCCTTTACCTGACAATACAATCGTTTTTCATCGTGGCAGGGAGGGTGAGGTTAGACGGGGGGGGGGGGGCTGAGGTTAGACGGGGGGGGGTGAGGTTAGATGGTGGGGGGGTGAGGTTAGACGGGGGGTGGATGGGGGGGTGAGGTTAGACCGGGGGGGCTGAGGTTAGACGGGGGGGGGTGAGGTTAGATGGTGGGGGGGTGAGGTTAGACGGGAGGTGGATGGGGGGGTGAGGTTAGACGGGGGGTGTTTTAGATGGGGGGGTGAGGTTAGATGGGGGTGAGGTTAGACGGTGGGGGGGTTAGACAGGGGGTGGATGGGGGGGTGAGGTTAGACGGGGGTGAGGTTAGACGGTGGGGGGGTTAGACAGGGGGTGGATGGGGGGGTGAGGTTAGACGGGGGGTGTTTTAGATGGGGGGGTGAGGTTAGATGGGGGTGAGGTTAGACGGGGGGAGGTTAGACGGGGGGTGAGGTTAGACGGGGGGGTGAGGTTAGACGGGGGGGGTTAGACGGGGGGGTGAGGTTAGACGGGGGGTGGACTGGAGCGTGACCGGTGACCGCGCACACTGGCCCCCTGTGCCCACGGGGTGTCGTTCCCACTTCCTGTGCTCAAGCGAGCGCTCTCGGTTTGGATGACACAGACGGGCGGTCTGGGCGCAGTGCAGTGTCTGGGCGCCCCCCTCACGCCCACTGCAGTCTCGTTCTGTCCTGAGCCTCGGACCCTGGGGGCCCAGCTCCCCTGCCTGCCACCACGGGTACCCGTCCGCCAGGGGATCTCTGGTTGGGTTGGGCTGCAGGAGCCCTCAGGCCAGCCGCAGCCCCACACTGAGCTCCACAGCCTGGCACCCCGGCCCCCTCACCCCACCCCAGCTCTGGGCTCAGCTCCCCTCTGCACTTCCTCGCGGGCGGGGACAGTGCATCGCCATGGTCCCGGGGGTCACTGTTGGCGGCTCCTCCCCGGCACCCTCCTGGGCAGGCCCGTTCTGCCCCCTCCCTCGGAAGCCAGCTTTCTGCACCGGCGGGCCCCGGGTGAGTGGGCAGCTTCCTCCAGTGCCTGCCACAGCCCAGCTGGCTGGACAGAGGATCCGGACAACGAGCTGGAGGCTGGGCTGCCTGTGGGGGTGCCTGCTGCCCCCGGCCTGTCCACATGAAAGGCTCTGTCCTGGCACCTGGCCCCTTTGGAAGGGACACAAAGCCCTCCACCGCCCAGAGCCCAGAGCCCAAAGGGAGGGGACTGGTACCTGGAGCCCTTGTCCTAACACTGCCCGGCTCGGCGGTGACAAGCTGACCCTGGTGCTGGGGGGCGGGGGCAAGTTCCCCTCAGCACCCTGAGAGCGTGAACCCTGAGGGAGAAGCCCCTGGGGGTTGGCGCTGACCCCTGCCAAGGCTGTTTGCCCGTGTCTCCATGCCGGAGACACCATAGGGAGGGTCTCAGGCTGTGCCACCTGTGGAGGGAGAGGCCGGCAGGGCCCGCTGCCCCTCGGACGGGGGGTGCCCAGGGACAGCAGAGCCCCCTCCTTGCCCTGCCCGGCTGCCCGGCCCTGAGCGCGGGAGCTCGAGCGGAAGTCTAGTCCCTGTTCTGAGGGAAGGGGGCAGGTGGCGGGGACCCTGGGTGGCGACCCTGGGTGGCGACCCAGGCTTCGGGAGGCAGGGCACTGTCGGTGGCGGTGGGCATTGAGCCCGAGCCTGTGTCGGTGGCGGTTGGCACTGAGCCCGAGCCTGTGTCGGTGGCGGTGGGCACTGAGCCCGAGCCTGTGTCAGTGGCGGTGGGCACTGAGCCCGAGCCTGTGTCGGTGGCGGTGGGCACTGAGCCCGAGCCTGTGTCGGTGGCCGTGGCGAGGCCAGAGCCCGCGGGGAAGCTCCCTGTTGCACGGGACAGGAGGGGTGACAGGGAGGTGGCCCGTCAGCACGTCCTGGGTGGACCCCAAAGGAAGGACACACACTTTCCACGTCACCTTGTATTTGGAAATAACAGTAGCTCACCCGAGGTTGTGTGGACTAACACAGAGAGGTCCCCCAGCTCCCCATCCCCGCCCCCCCCCCCCGTGCTGGCATCCGCACGGGGCCCCCAGATGCGTCCGCTCTCCAAACTCAACGTGGCGATCTGTGAAGGGGGCTCTCTCTGGAAAGGGTCTTCGCAGATGTAAGGGGAGGGTGGTGAGGCCATTCTGGGTTATCCAGCCCTCCGTCAGCGACCAGTGTCCTTGTGGGAGAGAGAAGGGGAGAGACACAGACACAGAGGAGAGGGCGTGTCAGCCAGAAGCAGAGACCAGGGGGATGTGGCCACAGGCCCAGGGACGCCTGGAGCCACCAGAAGCAGAGACCAGGGGGATGTGGCCACAGGCCCAGGGACGCCTGGAGCCACCAGAAGCTGAGAGAGACCAGGAAGGACCCTCCCCCCCCCCGAGACTCCGGAGGGAACGTGGCCCTGGGACACCTTGATGTCAGGATTGTAGGGCCCAGCTCTGCGGGAGAACAAGTCTGTTGTTCTAAGTCACCCAGAGTGTGGTCGTTCGCGACAGCAGCCCCAGGACGGTGATGATACCGGGCAGGTCTCCCGTTTGCTCAGACCCTGCCACCCACAGGAAACCCACGCAGGTCCAGTGAGGGCTGGGCTGGGAGAAGTGTCCCCAACTGTCCCACCAGCCTTCCCGCTGTCCTAGGGCCCTGCATCCCCAGCAAACTCACGCACCAGCGGCCGGCAGCTGGGGTCTCCTCTACCTCTTGTCCTGGAGGCATGGGTCTGGGGAGACAGCGCTGGCTCTCAGACAGGCCTCTCTGGGGCCTCCACCCCCAGACCCTCGGGCAGCTCCTTGTGCCGGGCCACACGGAACCAGCTGTCCCCCAGAGCTCCTCCCCGGAAGGAAGCCGCGGGCCCGACCTTGTCTGCTCAGGTTGATGATGTTCTGCTGACCAAGTCTGTATTTTCTGCAGACTCTCTCAAACCTCTCCAGGAAGCTGGGCGTCAGTTCCGCTATCCGTCCTGAGGGCAGCACGGCCAGGCTGCGGGTCCCTCCCTCATGGGTCATTTGGGAGGAGGTGTGGGGAGGGTCCCCCCCCCGGGGGGGGGGCTCTGCAGCTCTGAGGCTGAGGGCGTGGCCACCTGGGCCCGGGGCCACCCCCCCTCACCCCAGGATGGGACTTGATTGTGGGGAGACGGGTGGTGGGAACCCCGGGGCGGTGCCCTCTGCAGCTCCGAGGTGGAGGGGCGTGGCCACCTGGGCCCGGGCCACCCTCCTTCACCCCAGCATGGGACTTGATTGTGGGGAGACGGGTGGTGGGAACCTCGGGGTGTGGTGGACCCCCTCTCTCCGCCCCGACAGGACGAGCCCTGTCTTCAGGGGAGAGGACCTCAGGCACCCCCCTGCCACTCCCAGGCGGAGGCCCCGGTGAGGCGGTACCATAAAGAGCGAGCACTTGGGTCTCGGTGCCGTTCCTGATGTTGCGCAGGTAGAAGGTGGAGTACAGGTTGTAGTCGGTCTCCAGGAGCAGGACCCTGTTGTCCCCCTCGTCTGTGTGGAGGTGAGGCTCAGAGCAGCCGGGCCCAGCCCACACCACGGCTGGCACCCACCGGTTAGCTGCTGGGGTGTTGTGTGTGGCCGAGGGGGCACAGGGTGGGCCGGGTGGGTCATGGCAGGAGGGGGGCTGCTTGAGCACACACTACCCACTCAGGAGTCTGCAAGTGTTCACCGGCCCCCCCAGAAGACTGAGCCAGCGGCTTTCCCAAGCAGAGAGGCTCTTGAAGCGTCCTGAAGTTGTGGTGTGCTAGGCTGGGTCGTATATCATTTAGACTCAACTCCTCCAGGGGCCCCATAAAAGGCCTGGACTCCGAGCTCACTGGGAAATGGCCGAGGCCCCAGGGTAGGGGGCGTCCACTTACAGACCAGGGTGTATTCTCCCTCTTTCTCCGTCTTCTCGCAGACGATGGCCACGTCCGCGCACTCCCCCTGCAGCCTGCACACCGGCTGGGGCTGGGTGAGCTGGCCCTGCGCCCCCCCGGCCCGCACCCCTTCTCCTGTCCCCGCCCCCCCCCGGGTCTCCCCCTGCAGTGCACCCGGTCAGGCGCTGGCCCCAGGAGGCTGCACGCGTCTGCAGTGAGTGAGGTGGAGTCCAAGGACATCACCAGTGTCCCTGGGGTGCGGGGGCCCCGGTGTCCCCCGTCCGGGCAGATCTGGGCGCACTCACAGGAACCGGAGGAAGAACTCCAGGCTGCCGTCACTGACGCTTTTTATGTTTTGGATGAAGACCCTCAGGTCCCCGTGTTCTTCGATCCGCTTCATGTCATCCGAAGCCATCGAGATGGAATACCAGGCCCCCGAAAGCTGCCGGCAGAGGCGTCGTGGGTGTGGCGGGGTGGGTGTGGCGGGGTGGGGGGCAGGCAGGGTGGCTCTGGGATTCCTCAGTGCCTCCCTCCTGGGGGGGCCAGGCCTCCTGGGGGGCCACACTCCGTCCTCCAGAGACCCCGCCCACCCTTCCAGGCTGCTGCTCCCAGCTGGGGAAGGAGAAGTGGGCTCCCCCGTGAGAACAGCGCCTCGTCACAGGTTAGAGACCCAGGCCGAGAGAACACAGGTGTGCCCCCCCCGGCACCCTCAGAGGCCGGCCCCCAGACACAGACCCACCTTGGCCATGTTGTAGTTCCTGCGCACCACTGACCGCAGGTTGAGCTCCTGGGCGGAGACCAGGCTGGGCCCCAGGCCGGGCAGCAGCGGCAGCAGCAGCAGCAGTGCCATCTCCCCTGCGGGTGCTTCACCCAGCCGCCCCTTTATGCCTCTGCCCTGCGGTTTCCGGTCCTGGCGTCCACAGCTCTGCCTGGCCTCTCACACGTCCTCCGCACCCTGGGAACACAGCCAAAGGCCAGGGGGCCACGCCCACCACTTGCCAACGTCCAGCCAGCAACAGGCTCGCTCTGGGACCCATTTGACCGAGCCTCCGACTGGGTCAGAAGCCCCAAAGGGAAGTGGGGACAGACAGGCAGGGCAAGCCCCTTCCCCATTGCTGAGGTCCTGGATGACTCTGCGGCCCCACTGGCCTCTCCAAGTGGACGGACAGCCCCCTCCCCCAGGGGCTCCATCCAGCCTCTTCCAGCCCTGCCCAGCCAGGGAGTGCCCATTTGAGAGCATTTCAGCACCCCGTGAAGCCACGTGTGCAGGACCCCCAGGCAGCGGGACCCCCTCCCTGAGACGGCGGCCTTGTCTTCGGGCTGGGTCTCGGGTAATTCTGTCATTACAGAGGGTCCGGTTGGGACGGGGACAATGTCCAGAGCGGCTCCTGGGGGACACGTCTTCACTGGAAGCCCGCTTTACTCACTGGGGACCCGGGCCCCCCCGTGAGGGATACAGTCTGCTTGTGGGAACACCAGTTGCAGGGATGTTGGCACTCCGGCCCTTGGGGGGACTTCAGTTCTCCCTGCAACTTATTTGAGCCTCCAACACCCACCGGAGGACCCCCCGCCCGCCCCAGGGCTGGGGGAACCCGCCTTGACGCATCTGACAGGTCTCAACGCACAGCGTGTTATTTCTATAACCAGAGAGAGAGGATATAAAAGACGTTCTAAAAAGCAGGAGGGGTGTGCTCTCCGGGGGCAAACTGGACGTTGTCTGGGGGACGGAGACAGGAGGCCGCCGCCCCGGGCTGGCTGCCGTGTGCGCAAACACACCCCACGCATGACTTCTCCCTGGGAGCCAGGGGTGGTCGGGCACCAGGGAGCAGGTGGACAGCAGAGGAAACACAGCATTTACAGTATCCTTGAATTATTCAAATGGCCAAAGGCTGCTGTCAGGCAACCAGGAGAAGAAGCCCCTGTTGGCTGGCCGTCATTGTGACGGACTTTCTCGTGCCTGCTGACACACACACACACACACCCGCCCGCAGAAGGTCCAGCCACCCCGGAAGCGGGGGTCAGTGGGACCCAAACACAGAGCACTCGGAAATGCCTGTCCCCATACGACCTCATTGGGGGTCTCCTGCGTCACTCTAACCAAGGCAGAGGGGCCCGTCAGAGGGATGTGGGAAGTCTGGGTGATCTCACTGAGCCACGCTGCTGGAGAGACCCCATCTTTCCCCACGCCTGTTCTTTCTCTTCAACTTCATGTTGCTGGGTGTGAGCACTGCCCAGGGGAAGCTGGCCCAGGTGGCCGTGTCCGAGAGCTGTCCAGTAGAATCATAACAAGAGCCACATTCATAATGTCCCGTTTTCCATAGGAGCCACCTTACAAGAGGTTTAAATAACAAAGAAAGCCCTGGCTGGTTCCCTCTGTGGCTAGAGCGTCAGCCCGGCATGTGGATGTCCCGGGTTCAATTCCTGGTCAAGGCACACAGAAGAAGCGCTCATCTGCTTCTCCACCCCTCCCTCTCCCCCTTCTCTCTCTCTCTCTTCCTCTTCCCCAGCCAGTGGCTCGATTGGTTTGAGTGTGGCTCAGGCACTGAGGATAGCTCTGTTGGTCCGAGTTTATCAGCCTCAGAAGATAAAAATAGCTCCCATACTCGAGCACCAGCAGCAGATGGGGGCTGTCAGGGGGATCGTGTGGTCCGGGCACAGGTGGGAGTCAGCCTCACTGTCTCCCCTCCTCTCACTTAAAAACAAAAAAAAACCCAAAAAACAAAAACAAAGCAGGCAAATTAATTTCCATACTATGTTTGTGTTTAGTTCAGCAGATCCAGACACACTGTTTCCATACTGACCACTGTGAAGTTATAGACGGGAGTGCGGCTCAGGTCAGCGCAGCCCTGCCTGCCGCACCGTGGCCACCGCGGCTGGTGGGCACAAAGGGAAGAAGTTCTCTGGTCACCGGAGTGCTGGGGTGTGAGCCGCCTGGAGCTCACACAGGCCACCCTGTGGCCTGGTCCCTGCACCCCTGGGATCAGGAGCCCACGGAAAACCCCCAAGGCAGGGGCCCGGCCGGACCCAGTCAGTGACACAATGTAACGCCTCCGACTTCAGACACTAACGCCCAGTGGTGCAAGCAGCTCCTCCCGAGAACCCACAGGTGCTCAGACAACGTGGTCCTGGGTCAGATGATAGAAGGGTGGAAGGGTTGACCCTCCAGCTTGGGGGTCAGTCACACACACACACACACACTCAGGAGGACCCTCGTCGTGAGCCCGTGGCGTGCCCCCCCCACCGTACAACAGACAGATTCGTTCCATTTCTTCTGTGTAAGGAGGCGGACCCCCAGGCAGAGCGTCGGGGAGCAGACAGCAGCACCTGCAGGAGAGTCCCTTGGTCAGAAGGCGGCAGGACTGCCCCTCCTCGCTGGGTGAGGCCGACTGCTCTCTCCTCTCCCTCCAGACGAGAAGGCGTCTCAGAGAAAACTGCTGCTGTGGCTCTTGGTCCTGCTCACGCTCCTGCTCGGGAAACACCGATGGTCTGTCCGATGGGCCGGCACGCTCTAGCCGCTGACTTCTGTCCGCAGATGTTAGCAATACTCTTGACCTTGGCGAGACGTTACCTTCTCTCTGGGACAGAGCACGCGAACGTGAATTCTCTCGTTTGTAAACGGGCCACAGTTACTCAGCGAGCGCTGTCCAGGTGCCAGGCTCTAGTCCGGGTGACGAGGGAAACCCCCGTCACTAAACGTCAGATGGGTCCCAGACAGGATCCCGGGAAAGGGGTCGGCTGGGGCACCGGGAGCTGGACCTGCATCAGCTGTCATTGGTGCTTTGTTGACTGACACGTGTCAGACACATGGTTGGTTATGTGGGAACAGGCGCCGACGTGCCAGGGACCGTCTTTTTTTTTTTTTTTTTTTTTCCAGTGAGAGGAGAAGAGACTGAAAGACAGACTCCCACATGTGCCTGACCAGGCTCCACCTGGAAAGCCCACTAGGGGGTATGCTCTGCCCATCTGGGACGTTGCTCTGTTGCTCAGCAACTGAGCTCTTCTTAGAGCCTGAGACGGAGGCCATGGAGCCATCCTCAGTGCCCAGAGCCAACTCGCTCCAATAGAGCCATGGCTGTGGGAGGAGAAGAGAGAGACAGAGAGGAAGAAGAGGGAGAGGGGTGGAGAAGCAGATGGGCGCTTCTCCTGTGTGCCCTGGCCGGGAATCGAACCCGGGACTTCCACATGCCTGGCAGACACGCTACCATTGAGTAAACCGACCAGGGCAGGGACCATTTTTACAGTTGGTTTTTTTTTCTGTAAAATTTCTCTAAATATAAACTGTGTTAAAAAAAAAAAGGGAAAGAAAGTAAAATAAGTTAGTAATGCAAAATCACAGAAGCAAATGCTGACCTCGCAGCTTCAGCAGCCTGAGTCACAGGCTGCCATCTCCCCTTGGGGACCTCACCCAAAGGAGGGGGGTTGTGCTGTGGCAGGGCTGAGGTCACCTCTTCAATGACAGTGACGGTCTCTCCCCAGCAGAAAGGCGGCCCTGGACCACACGCAGCCCTGGGACGGGCTGTCATGTGCCCACCCGGTAACACCCCTCCCGGTCTGTGGAGCTGCTCATTGATCATTGGCTTGAAAAATAAATAAATAAAACTGAATTCTAGAACTTTTGTGATTCAAATTACAATAGGTCGTGTTCAAGATCAAGACATAAATGGCTTCTCATGTAAAGGATGTCATTCCTGACAGGGTTGACAAATTTAGCAAATAAGACTGTAGAATGCTGCCTGACCAGGCGGTGGCGCAGTGGATAGAGCGTCAGACTGGGACCTGGAGGACCCAGGTTCAAGACCCCGAGGTCACTGGCTTGAGTGCAGGCTCATCTGGTTTGAGCACAGCTCATCAGCTTGAACCTGAGGTCGCCCGCTTGAGCAAGGGGTCACTCTGCTGTAGCCCCACGGTCAAGGCACATATGAGAAAACAATCCACGAACAACTAAGGTGCCACAACAAAGAATGGATGCTTCTCATCTCTCTCCCTTCCTGTCTGCCTGTCCCTATCTGTCCCTCTCTCTGTCTCTCTCTGTCTCTGTCCCAAAACTACAGAGTGCTGAGTTACAGCTGAATTTCGATGAACAGAGACTCCTCTTAGGCAGCGATGGCCTGGCACCGTTCGGGACATCCTCAGGCTGAGACACGACATGCACTTATCCTAACCCCACAAGGAACGGGATTCCCGTGGTGTCTGGCCATCCTCACCCCAGCAGAGTCCCGTCTCTACAGGAATCAGTGCTGTGAAGCCCCACAGCCGGGAAGCAAAACTGTTGGACTTGCATAGTTTCCGGGGGGGACGGAACAGGAAGGACCGAAAAGTCAAGGCAGAACCCCAGGGACACCCAGCGTTGGCTTCCTGCCTGTGGGTCAGGGAGTCTACACGTGTCCATACCTAGTAGGTCAGGCACGCGTGCAAAGTGTGTGTCCCTGTCTGTGTGTGCCCGTGTAGCAGGGAAAAGACAGGACACGAGAGGGCAGCATTGCCCAAGCTGTAATGAATAGCAGACCTCCCCACCCCCACCACACCCCCTGGAGACAGGGCGGACGGGGCTGCCTGCCGGTCTGGTTGATGTCACAAGCAGTTAGGGGGTTGGCTGTGGGTCAGAGCTTCAAAGGGGGACGGCTCATGGTGAGCCCATGTAGGGAAAGTTTTGTGTGAAGCAGCTGACCTCTCACTCACTAGGTCCGACTGGAAGCCGCTGGACATCTCAGAATGTGGTTTAGGGCTTAGAATCGGACCTGTGGCAGGTGAGAGGGGCGTGAACAGTATGGAAGCCATGGACAGCATGGGCCTGTGGGGGCCAGTCCCCCTCTGGTCTCTCTAGCCTGGCCCCCCACCCTTACCCAGGACCAGGCTGACTCTCCTGTGGTTTAATGTCTCGTTAGGTCAGCACCCCCCTTTCTCCAACCATGATTCTTCCCATTCGTCCTTTTGTGGGACCCCAACAGTTCTAAAAACAGATGACTTTTTAGTAAGCTTTCCTCTTGTCACTTCATGTTTTTAGGGACATTAATGTTGGGGAATTCAGATTTTATTTTTTCTTTTCCAAAGGAGAGGAGGGAAGATAGACAGACTCCCACATGTGCCCTGACAGGGGTCCATCCAGGAAACCCCGTCTGGGGCTGATGCTCACAACTGAGCTATTTTTAGTGCCCGAGGTAGAGGCTCAATGGAGCCATCCTCAGCGCCTGGGGCCAATGCATTCAAACCAATCAAACCATGGCTGCTGGAGGGGAAGAAAAAGAGAAGGGGGAAAGGGAGGAGAGGAAAAGCAGATGGTCACTTGTGTGCCCTGACTGGGAATTGAACCTGGGACATCCACAAGCCAGGCCAACGCTCTACCACTGAACCAACCGGCCAGGGCTGCAATTCGGATTTTGACAGTCTCATCCTGGAGAATCTGACGGTGACTGAGGACACTGCTGATACTGCCAGAACGCTGGCCCCTCTGAGTTACTTCTCCTATTTGCAAACTAACTCAGGTTTATGGGAGGAAGTTGCCTGAGGAGCTTGCTGATTGAATAATTAACTTACTGGCACAATAACACTCCAGCTTGAATCTGGTATTTAGATGAAAATTAACACCACCTTCAGGTGGACACATAACAAAGCACTCACGGGTGACAAATGAGTGAATCAAGTCCGCATTTTGTCTGGACACAGACCCTGCTGCCAGTTAGGGGGTTTTAATCCTTCCAGCACGCCCCCTCTTGCCCTCTGGCCTCTGGCTGTCCCCTCCTCACCCTAACCCTTCCCTGACCACCTGTTCCCTTCCAGACCAGGGGGGCTACCTCCCCTCCAAAGTGGCTTCCCCGGTCCCCAAATCTGGGTGGAATGTGGCCATGTAGGTTCCCAGCGCCCCTGTCCCGTGAGCACCTACCTCGGGGGCCATTTGGGCTCCTCCATGCCACCGGCGTCCCAGGGCAGGGGACTTCTGTAAAAACGGGGGCGCACAGCCCACCAGGCCACGCCCCCCCCTCCCCCGGCAAACATGTGCTGAACAAATGGATTACGGGCTGACTTGGTTTCTTTCTTCGCATCCAGGAACCAGGAGGAACTTCGGCTCTCGGACGGGTTTAATCCCAGGTGAGAAGGAAACCTCTGCACGGGCACACACACGACGCAGCTCGGTTTGGGGTGACGGCCCCCCCACCTCCGCCCAGGGCTTAGGATTCTCTCTGTAGACAATCGGGTCGTCCGTACACGGGGGGCAGGGGTACTTTTCTCCTTTCCAGTCAGATGCCCGAGGGTCCCTTTTCTCGTCTTATTGGCATGGAGATCACACTCTGTGCCGAGTGTGGGTTGGTGAGAGCGGGCACCTGCCTTGTGCCCCATCGCAGGGAGAAGCATTCCGTCGTTCATCCTTGAGCGGGACTCTGGCTGCAGGATAGATACCAAGGGAAGGTGATTCCCCTCAATTCCTGTATTTCTGAGAGTTTATCCTTTTTTTTTTTTTTTTTAACATGAATGGGTGTTGGACTTTGTATAATGCATTTTTTTTTTCTGTGCCAGTTGACATGGACCTAGGATGGGAGTTTGGGGTTTCAAATGTCGCAACAGCTTTATCTTTTTTTTATTATTGAGAGAAGGGGAGACAGAGAGACAGACTCCCACATGCACCCCAACTGGGATCCACCCGGCATGCCCACCAGGGGGCGAAGCTCTGCCCATCTGGAGCCAGTTTTGTTGCTCAGCAACCAAGGCATTTATTTTTTTCCCCAGCGCTTGAGGTGAAGGCCACAGAGCCATCCTCAGTGCCCAAGGCCAACTCGCTCAAACCAATTGAATCATGGCTGCAGGAGAGGGGGGGTGAGAGAGAGAGAGAAAGAGAAGGGGAGGGAGAAGGGTGGAGAAGCAGATGGGCGCTTCTCCTGTGTGCCCTGACCAGGAATCGAACCCAGAACTTTCACACACTGGGCCGACACTCTATCACCGGGCCAACCGGCCAGAGCCTAGTTTTATGTATCTTAGATCCTGTTATTTTGTTTTTAAAAGCAAATCGAGCACAGAGGTCGCCGGTTCGATTCCCCAGTCAGGGCACATACAGGAGCAGGTCAATGTTCCTGTCTGAGAGAGAGAGAGAGAAAGAGAGAGAGAGAGAGGAAGAAGAAAGAAAAGAAAAGAAAAGAAAAGAAAAGAAAAGAAAAGAAAAGAAAAGAAAAAGGGAGGGAGGGAGGGAGGAAGGAAGGAAGGAAGATGGGAGGAAAGAAAAGAAAGCAAATCGAATGTCTCTCTCCCTTTTTGGAATGATTGGTTCATTTCTGCTGCGTTGCAGACGGACCTAATACATGTGGGGAAGGTTAAAAAAAAGGGGGGCCTCCCTGGCCTCGTAGGAGAAGGGGAGGAACAGCACGTAGATGGGCAGGGGAGGCAGTGGCGATGCTCACGGTGCCGGCTTCCAGCAATGATCCGAGAATGTTCCGCTTCCAAACAGCCAACCAGAGCTCAAAGAAGCTGGGCCCTGGGCTCCAAGGGCAGGTGGGGCGGTGGCAAAGGCACAGACTGGCCGGGTCTTCCCATCCTGACTCGCAGGGAATAGCTCCGGCGAGTCACCGGGCCAATCTGTGCCTCAGTTTCCCCACGTGCAGAGCAAGGATCGCGATGGTGCCCACTGCAGTGGGCACAGCGAGACTGGATGTGCAGGGCCCGGTGGAGGGTATGGAGCGTGGCACGCCTTTGCCGTTGGACTTGGCGGCCTCCGCTGCTGCGGTGACCCCACGTGCGGGACCTGCGCCCCCACCTCCCCCGTCTCCCAGGAAATGGCCCGACCTCGTGACGACCACGGACTGGCAGGCCCCCGTCATCTGGGAAGGCACTTTCGACAGGGCGGTCCTGCGGAGACGCCACAGGAGGCAGAAAGAACCTCACCGTGGGCCTGGCTGTCTTTGCCACCGGCGGGTAGGGGCCCCTCACCGTTCCCTTTTCCACGTTGCAAAACATCCAGCGAAGCACCCACGGCCCGCTGGCCTCCAAAGAGCTGCTCCTCGTGCCCAGAGCCACTGTTTCTGGCGGTGCTCCTGACCAGGGAATCTGCAAGGACGTGCCCCCCACAGAGGCGCCGCCGTTGCTGTAAAAAAAGAAGCCCCCCTCTCCGAAAGGGACCCAGGCCGCGGACCCGGGCCTCCTCTGGTCGGGAGGCACAGAGCTGCACCTGTCACCAGTTTCCGGCGGTCCTGGCCACCCGGGTCCCCTTCCTTCGCTGGGTCACCAACGTGTCACTAACCTCCACGTAGCACTCGATCTTTCTCTCTCTGCAACTGTTGTCCCCGAGCTCTGAAGGCCTTTCTCAGGCCCCGGCCCCGGGCGGCAGGCCCCTTCACTCGCCTGCAGCTGAGACTCGCCCTCCTCTCCCACCCTCTCCACCCATACCTCCCCAGGGTGCCGGAGCGCCGATGGCGTGTGCGCGCACGGCAGACAACCCGCGTGGCAGTGCGGGTGCTCCCGATCGCCGATGGCTCGCGCATGCGCACGGCAGACAACCCGCGTGGCAGTGCGGGTGCTCCCGAGCGCCGACGGCTCGCGCATGCGCACGGCAGACAACCCGCGCGGCAGTGCGGGTGCTCCCGAGCGCCGACGGCTCGCGCATGCGCACGGCAGACAACCCGCGTGGCAGTGCGGGTGCTCCCGATCGCCGACGGCTCGCGCATGCGCACGGCAGACAACCCGCGCGGCAGTGCGGGTGCTCCCAAGCGCCAACGGCTCGCACATGCGCACGGCAGACAACTCGCGTGGCAGTGCGGGTGCTCCCGAGCGCCAATGGCTCGCGCATGCGCACGCAGACAACCCGCGTGGCAGCGCAGGTGCTCCGGACAGTGGGTCTTACTGCGCGTCTCCCGTTTTACAAGACCGCCGACCTGGAGCTCTTCTTAAAATCGGCTAATAAACACTTCATGACCGGGTACCGGGTGGTCACCTACATCATGGTGCCCGACTGGTACCAGCTGCTGCCCCTGGAGCCCGGGCCTCCTTCGCACGTTCAGGGTCTTGATCGTCAGACGGGACACCTGGTGGCCCGATCATCACCTCTCGCGCATGAAGGACTTGGGCAAATTCATGGTCAGTCGCATCCAGGGGGAAGTGGACTTTCTCTTCAGCATGAGCATGGACTAGGTCTTCCGGAGCGAGGTCGGGGCGGAGGCCGGGGGCACGGCTGTGGCTCAGCTCCACGCCCGGTGGTACTTTCAAGACCATAGGAATTTCCCTTACGAGCAGAGTCCCGGGTCCGCAGCCTTCATCCCGTTTGGAGAGGGGGATTTCTTCTACGACGGCGCCTTTCTGGGGGGCACGCCCCAGCAGGTCTTGAACCTGGCCAAAGCGTATCTGAGGGGTGTGATCCATGACATGAGACACGAGCTGTACAGCACCCACGAAAGGCACCTGAACAGATACTTCTTCCTGCATAAGCCCACCAAGCTGCTGTCGCCGGAATACAACTGGGATGCCGCGCCCCACCCGCCCCTGCAGTCCGGAATGTTCAAGGTGCTGCGGCTCACCCGAAGGGGCCTGTGACCCTCAGCCCCTCACACGGGACTCCACTGACCGTCCAGTCCTCGGGCAGACAGATGCACGCCTGTCTAACAGAAACCTCCCTCTTTGGGGCGCAATGCGGCCAGAAGCTGGGTCAAGAGTAAAAAAGCATGATTATTTCATGTTTAATGCAATATCTGATGTTCTACATGGATAGCCTGGAAATAATTTTGGAGGCGTAACATAAACTTATTTTTTCACGGAGACTCTAGTTTAGAAATATGCATACATATACACAAAGGACAAACGATGATATATAAAAGAAAAAGTTGGCCCTGGCCTGTTAGCTCACTGGTAGAGCACCGACCCAGGTTGAATTCCCGGCCAGGGCACACAGGAGAAGTGACCATTTACTTCTCCACCCCTCCACCCTCACTCTTTCCCTCTTCTCCTCCCGCAGCCACGGCTCGAATGGTTTGAGCAAGTTGGCCCAAGGCACTGAGGATGGCTCTGTGGCCTCGCCTGAGGCGCTAAAATAGCTCGAGTAACAGAACAGCAGCCCCAGATGCATCGCCCTGTAGGGGGCTTGCTGGGTGGATCCCAGTTGGGGGGCATGTGGGAGTCTGTCTTTCTGCTTCCCTACGTCCCCACCTCTCACTTAATAAAAATAAATAAAAAGAAAAGAAAAACAATGATGAGCTCAGTCATGAAACATTACTTACAAGGTTGAACCTTCTTTTAAACTACCATCAGCCTTTGACACACGTGTGTGTGTGTGTGTGTGTGTGTGTGTGTGTGTGAAGGACCTGTCTTTTGTCTGTTTTTCTAACGTGCTCCCTCCTGTGCTTCGACGCGCTTTGCCACACGGCACGTCCTCGGGGAACGATTCCTTCAGCGTCGCCCCCTTATAGCGCCGATGACATGATGTCAGGACCCACTCTTGTTCACAGCCACCAGCCCACGGTCACCCGAGGCGGTTGTACGTCGGGTCACGTGACCTACCCACGATATTAATTGAGGACTTACTCTGTGTGTTCCTAGATGGGACAGGGACCCTTTGCCAAACTTGTTGCGAACATTCATTTCAAGCTGTTGTTGGTATCTCAGTGTTGTTGGTGACGTTTTTGATGGTGCCAAAGCTTCAAGTTTCAAAATTACCTGATTCGCCATCTTGATATTTACATCCATGGCCTAGGAAACCCATTGCCAGTTAGGGATAGTGTGGGCTTTTAAGATTTCTTTTGATTCAGAATTAATCAGGAATTAATTTTAAGATAATGTGCAGAGTTAGATGTCTAACCTCATTTTTTTTCCCCTCCATATATCTTGGCTATTTCCCTGAACACTATTATTGAATAAATAATGCTTTTTAAAGATGGGCCATCTGTGTCCTATAACTTATATACGTGTTGTGGACCGTAAATGGCAAAAAGCCTTTGTCGATTCGAGGCTTAGCAAAAGGCTAAGTTCTCCCCCCTCCACCTCCATATTGGCTGTGATGCTGAGGATTTGCACCCACTTCACTTGCTTCCTTAAGTTGCTGGAAGCAATTTACATGCCCTTCCTCTTACTCTTTGTTTGTTCAGATGTTGGTTGATTTCACTTATGCATGGTGGGGGGGATTCCTGTTTATGCCTTGGGGAAAAGAGGCTCTTAACATGAATACTTTTTGGCAAAACTTTCTTTGAAACAAAGAGATTTTTAGCAGAACTTCCTTTTTTTGAATAGACTCCCTATTCTTGGCCTGGAGGCTGGCTTCCCAGACTGTGGCCTTGGGCTAGCTTTGCAAAGTTGCAGGTGTTCTCAGAATGTTTCTCCCGGAATTAACTCAATAGATAAACATTGTAAGAAAGTTTGTGTCACTGCTTTGTTTTACTGCTATGCTCCCTCGCCTCCTCATTCCTCTGACAGTATGTGTCGGGAGCCGATCCACTAGTGCTGGCTAACAAGGTCACAGCAGAAGAAGATCCACAACTGCTGGTTGACAAAGTCACAGCAGAAGAAGACCTATGGCTGCTGATTAATAAAGTCACCTCAGTGAAGACTAACAGCTGCGGGTTGACAAAGTCACTGCAAAGGAAAGGCACAATGATACTTCCCCCTTTTGACCTTTTTGAATTAATCTGGCCTTATATCCCCCCTTTTCAGGGTGTGTGCTATCATTTATGGCACAGGGATAATAGTACCGTACTTTCCCTGTAGATTCGTAGTAATATCTTTGGAAATGAGACAGAGGGTGAGAGTTCCACAGAAAAGCCTGTAAGCCCCTTGAACTGGGCTCATAGACATAAGAGGCTGGCTATGATATCCCTCATAAAGGGTTAAGTTGGTAGGAGAACTTCTTCTTATTAATCGTGTTAGAAAGAATAGATTGTGACTTATGAATAGGTAGGAAACAGTAACTATACACAGAGCACCTTTCAGCCTTCACTTAATTCATCACTTTTCCTCCCTAGCCTTCTCATGTGGTAAAGAAACTTTCCATTCTTCTTGCATACCTGACCTGCAGGTGGTGGAACACTCTGAGAAAAGTAAAGTTAGAACTTAATTAGTGTATGAATATAGTAATAAATAAAATTTGACTAGACAATAGTATCCTAGACAAGGTAGAGTTATTAATCAGTACTGACCTTTTGGAAGTTTGTATCAATATTGTTATTGCTGTTCAAGTTATTGTATAATTGTACTTTGAATGACTTACAATTTATAGAAATGAATTAACTGTTACCTAGAAAATGTAACCATAGTGAAACAAAAACAATGATTAATCAATGTATTCTGAATACCATGTGATTGTAACTTAGTGTGTGTGCATAAAAGGAAAGCTAGACCAGCAATTGAGAGAGATGCCTGGCAGTAAATGCTAACTAGAGAATAAAGAGAAAGAAAAGAATTCGGCTCTCTCACTCGATTCATGCCGACGCCGTCTCTTCCTGTGGGACCCCTGGATTCCCCCCGGGGCTGGACCCCGGCAAGTATGTAATTCTGCCTATAAAACCTAATTCCAAACTGTGTTCCCCGCTGCACTGATTTGAACGACTTGGGTCTCCATGCGGTCACGTAGCGGTTAGTTAAAGACTCCTTAATTTCTTACTTTGGCTAATTGATTGATTGTGTGGCAAGACGTCTTGTCTCGCTGTTCCGGTACAACACCTTGTGTCTGTGACCGCCCTTTCTGTCCCTGAGCCAATGCCACGCCCTTTTAATCTCTGTTGTGTGATGCTAAGACTTGGGAACGGGGGGGGGGGGGGGGGGGGGGGGGGTCTGTTGGAGGCAGAGACGGACCCAGGTGTCGGTCCTCAGTTCAGTGACCTCGGTACTGGAGTTCTGGCCGAGGAAAGAACTCAGAGGCAAGACTCCAGCTATAAGAGAAAGTTTAGTTAGAAAGCCACACACAACAAAAAGAAAAATGAAAAGAAAATAAAAGAAAAAGTCACAGAGGCAGGAGAAGTGAGCCGTCGAAGAAACGGGCTCAGGAAACAGGTTAGAGAGACGAAAGGGGAAGGAGAGGTTTGGGTGGGCTCTGGAAGAGGCGTGGTGGGGAGCCCCCCGGGAAAGGAAGGGGATGGGGAAGCCCGGGGGGGTGCTCCGTACAGAGAGAGCCGCACAAGGTCCCCCTTATTCGGGGCTCCATCCGCAGGTCTCAGGGAGGATCTCCGTAGACTACTGACCAGCTTGCCGGGGCTGGTGGCCCTTCAGGGTCGTGGCCTCCACTGACTGGTCAGCACCGTGGTCGTTAGTCATTGCAGTGGGCTCTGATGTCAGCCCTGGGCTTGGCTCCCCTGGCCTCGTGGCCTCGCGGGGTCTGGAGCCGAAACCCGGCTGTCATCTCCAGGGGTTAATGGCTGCGGAAGGACTTGGAGTCCTGCCGGTTGCTAGGCACCCAGGGCTCTCGCCCCCGGCGGCCCCGCGCACCTGGTCCACAGTTCCCGCTCCGCTCATGCCTAACGGCTGGCAACAGATCCGCAGGCATGACTCCCCTCTAAAGCACTTCAAAATTTTTATTCCTTCATGTGGACCTCAGATTCAGGTTTGCCCTTTTGGGGGAGACATCCCCTTAGACTGTGGCTAGGATTGCATCACATGGACAGGTCAACACGAGGACTATTAAATATTTAGGATGCTGAAGACGGCGCAGGGATGTCACACACCTACGTATTCAAGGCGTGTTTCTTGTGTCCCAGAGGCAGGATTTACAAAACTCTTCCGTGAAACTTCTGCAGATCTTTAGCTAAGCGTCTGAGCCTGTCCTTTGTGCATCCGTGTGTCCGTCACGCTGTTCCTCGTGGGTCTGCCGGTTCAGGGGACGGTGCTGTGCTTCCAGCCGCTGCTCACCACAGCTGGACGTCAGCGAGGGCAGAACCCAGGCAGGTGGCCGCCCTGCTGACCTCCTGAGGGGGCCTGGACCTGCTGAGGGCGTTTCTGGGGCAGGAGCTGGTCCTACCTGTTTCCCCGGCCTTCCCAGACATAAGTATTGAGGTCCTGACCCAGTTTCCTAAGAGCCTTCCCGGCTGGTGGGTGGACCCTGGCTCTCCCTCCCGAGCAGAGAGGTGGGTGCCCTTCATCCGGGCTCCACTGTCATAGGTCCCCTGACTCTCCGGAGAGGGCGGGCCAGCTGTCTCGGCTCACCTGTGTGCAGGTGTGTGGGCTTCTGTTCCCCTCGCCCTTCCGGGGAGCATGGTCAGGTAACTAAGTGCCCCTCTGACCCATGCAGGGACTGTCCCAGAGCAGGGACCGGTGGAGACAGGGCAGAGGAGTGCCAACCCGGCCCCTCGCGGGGTCCCCATGGCTCCATTCCCCAGACTGCAATGCTATGCTCCAGGCCACCAGCCTCTCCTCCCCACCCAGAGTGTCCTCAAGCCCGTGGGCCGGGCTGGGAGAGGCTGTGCGCCTCCCCTGTCATCGGCTGGCAGGACCTAGTGACCCACAGTGAGGGAGAGGCCAGGAAAGGGACAAAGAAGGTGGGTGTGCCCCGGCTGAGAGGGCTCCTGGGTGGTAGAGGGGTTGGGTTGGAAGGCACCTGGGCAAGGGGGGGCGGGAGGCAGGAAGACTTGGGGGCGGCCCTGCCCTAGGCTTTGGGCGGGGGGCACTGGGCTGTGGAGGGAAAAGAACAGGTGGGCATTCAGTGGTCGTCCTTCATCCATCTTGAAATCAATCAGTCAGTCAATCCATCATGCACACAGCACTCGGCCACTGTCCCTCCCTGAGGCCACCTTGCCATTTGTCCCTGAGGCACCCTGTCCTGTCACAGCCCCTGTGCCCTCTTGATGACCTCCAAGACCCTCCCTCCCTGGTCCCTCTGCTGCTGCCACAAGCCCACAGTTTCCTCCTCCAGGCAGCCCCCCTTGCCTGCTCCCTTGTCTCATCTCCTGACCCTGCAGCACAGCTGTGGTCCCCCTACACCCTCACGCCTGAAGCACTGGTCTCTAACGAATTAATGACAGAGTTATCGCCCCTGTCTGTGACCTGCACAAGGGCTGGAGAATGTGTCTGTCTCGTTCCACAGGCATCCCAAGCTCCCATAACCCGGCCTGGCCTGTGTGTTTGTTGATCAATTGAATGTTCTCCAAGGAAGGGGGTGCAGGGAAAAGGTGGCACCCCTGGCTCCTCCTCCTGGCTGTGTGACCTTGGCATTGTCTCTGAACCTTCTTGAGCCTCAGTGTCCAGACCCGTTGGATGGAGACACATTGGTGCCCTTGTCACTACATTACAGGGGCTCCGTGAGCTCAGGTGCCCAGCACAGGGCCTGACCACATCGGTGCCCATAGAGGCTAGCCACATCTCTGATTGCTCTGGTCCTGCGCTTGTTACTGCTAGTGGGGTCCCAGGCCCCGGAGATGAGGCCCCAGACCCCGCCAGGTGGGGGGGGGGGGAGAACGGGAGAGGGGAGGGGAGCAGCACGTACCATCTAGGTTAAAGACGGGCGCCGTCTGCAGATGAAACTCCCTCACGTACCTCAGGTATCTCCCCAGCCATTCAGGGTCCCCGGGCATTCTTCTGGCTGAAATCAGAGGCGCTGGTGGCAAGGGGCCCCGGAAACCCAGCGGCTTTGCACAGACGTGGTCCGTCCCCCGGTTCCCTGCCAGGCCCCAGCCGGCTGCCCGTCAGCCAGATTGGTGCCCTGGCCACAGCCCTCATGCCTTCTCCGCCCCCTGCTCTGCCTGAGCCCCCAGAAACAGAGTACGCTCCGCGCCCCTGGAAGGGGCAGGTCAGCCCCTATCCCCTCGGGAGGCCTGGTGGGCGGGCGAGGACAACCAGAGATCCTCCCTGCACACACAAGGCCACTGCCCTGTGACCTGGCACCCCACCCCACCCCGCTGACCCATCCCAGCCCGCGGGGGCCCCTGGTAATGGGGCCCCCACCCCTGATGTGCCCCAGCCCCTCCCTCACTTCTGTGTCTAGTCTTTCAGGACCATGTGCCCCCTCCTCTGTCTCCTCCCCCACGTGACTGAGGGACTGCTGTGTTCAGGGGTGTGACTGTCTCCCCCGTGCCCCCCTGGGAGGATAGGGAGGGCCCAGGACACGCCCAGCACGCAGCACAGCTGTGATGGACGGATGGGCGTGGACGGGTGGGCGGGGCCCGGCTACCCAGCCGGCGGAGGGGCACGAGCGTGTGTCACTGAGCAGCTCGGGCTGGCACGTGCACCCTCACAGGGACAGGCACTAAACACGTGTCTTGGGCAGGCACTAAACACATGTCTTGGGCAGTGCCTGGCGCTGGGGAGAGACCCCACCTACCCAGCAGCGCCCACAGGTTGGTGACCTCGCCGCCGCCGTCCTCCACGCGGACGTAAAGAATGAGGCTGCTGTAGTCCGTGCTGACGATGTGGACGAGAATGCGGCCACCGCCCTCCACTGTGGGGACAGACCCCTGCCCGTGACAGAGGATGCCTCTCTCCTCCGCTCCCTCCAGGCCTGAACCCGCCCTGGGGGCAGCGCATCCACACAGGGAGGAAGAGGGAGGACAGGGACGTCTCCTTCCAGCACCGGCATGTCCCCCACGGCCGCGTTAGGGCATCGGGCATCCCCTCCCCCCACAGTGCGACCCAGGACAGAGGGCTGGGCTACTCACAGGAGCCTTGGTACTGGCCTTGGAGCCCAGCTGGGTGGACGGTGACATTGACTCCCTTGCACACCCCCTCTCCCCTGGGAGAAAAGAAAGGAACTTACAGGTGATGGCCCTCTTGTCTGTCCCTGTCCCCCGGCACCCCCAGCATGGTGCCAGCTCAGACTTTGCCCCCTGCTCAGGCCCCAGCGTCCACCTGAGGCTCTTGGCTCCCTGGGCAGCCTTCAGAGGGTCACCCAGCCAGGACAGGAAGGCCATCCCCTGGGGCGCTCGAGGGGCTGGAAGGCTGCAGTGAAGAATGGAACCAGACCGCCTGGGAGGAGTTGGACCCAGTGTGTCCGTGGGGGACCAGTTCTGGTTTCCCTGATCACCTGGGCTTCATCACAAACCATGCCTTTTGGCCCCTACCCCATGTCCCTCGTCCTGGGTCTTCAGTTTCTCACGGTGGGGTGGGGGGCTGTATGCCAACAGACTGTAGTGTCTGTAGCTGAACCTGGCAAGGATGTGGCCATCACTGTCTTTGACCCCGCCGTGCAGACTGTGTAAGTATCACTGAGTCAGCCGAACTTGTCACCACATCTTCCTCCCGGTCACAGCCCACACTGGACCCGGGCTAATGGGCAGGGAGGGGGCTGAGCTGTGAGCAACGGGTGGATGTGTCATTCCTCTAGCCACCCTTTGTCTCAAAGCTCTGGAGCCCAAGTGACATTCCAGACGTCTCAAGGGCAGCATCTCCTGCCCCGGGTCAGGGCCATGGGTCCTCTGGTTCCGACCGCTGGTCACCGTCCCTCAGGGGACCGTTGAGCAGAGCACGGGCACCCCGCCAAGACCTGCCGGTCTGCGCTTACCTCCAGAACAACACGAACTCCAGGTCGCCGTCCCGGGTCCTGATGGAGTGGAGAGCCATCCTCAAGGGGTCGGCTGGGGAGACCAGGCGTGCCTGGCTCGCGGCCAGCTGGGCGGTCAGCCAGCGTCCCTCCACCTGCGGGGGTGCAGGCGCAGGGGTGGGTGGGGGTCCCGGGGCCTCCAGACTGGGCTCTCAGGCCCCACACCCGCGTTGAGCACTGCCGGGGAGCAGGGGGCGCAGGCGCAGGGGTGGGTGGGGGTCCCGGGGCCTCCAGACTGGGCTCTCAGGCCCCCACACCCGCGTTGAGCACTGCCGGGGGACAGGGGGTGCAGGCGCAGGGGTGGGTGGGGGTCCCGGAGCCTCCAGGCTGGGCTCTCAGGCCCCACACCCGCATTGAGCACTGCCGGGGGACAGGGGGTGCAGGCGCAGGGGTGGGTGGGGGTCCCGGAGCCTCCAGGCTGGGCTCTCAGGCCCCACACCCGCATTGAGCACTGCCGGGGGACAGGGGGTGCAGGCGCAGGGGTGGGTGGGGGTCCCGGGGCCTCCAGGCTGGGCTCTCAGGCCCCATACCCGCGTTGAGCGCTGCCGGGGGGCAGGGGGGCAGGGGCCACAGGGGCCTCCTTCCTGTGAGCACTCCTTTCTCAGGCGGACTTTGCCCCCCATTCCCTCGCTTTCCGCTCTCTCTCCCTCCCGCTCTTTCCTTCAGCCTGTCCTCTCTCTGGTCCAGGCCCTGTCCCCTGCTGGGTCATACACCCTGACCGAGTCCAGAGAGAGTGAGAGAGACACCCTGGATCAGCAGCCGAGTCCTGAATTTGCTCTCACTGACCCCCCCAGCACCTTCTATGCCCCCCACAGTGATGGGTCACACAGGGCAGGAGTGAGTCGGGGTCCCTCCCTGCCCAGAGCCAGCGGTGGGCTCAGCAGGAAGACCCCTCCGGCCTGGGTGGGACAGCTGCCCCAGGAGCACCTAGGGGGTCAACGTCTGGGCTGCAGTGCCCCGTGACCTCAACCCGTCTCTCTCCCTGTGTCCTGCACTGCTCTTACCCAGCTGCCCGCGCCTCACGAGTGGGGCCTCCCGGAGACACGGCACCCATGTCCTCGTCCTAGGGCCGAGTCTGGGACCTGAGCCAGCGCCGTTACCTTCCGGGCGTCAAAGCCTGGCTGCACGGGCACCTCTTCTGGAGTCCTCTGGGCGCTGGCCAGGCCCAGGCCGAGGGTCAGCAGCAGGAGGGGCCCTCTCGCCAGGGCCATGATGGCAGGGCCCAGAGGGAGGAGAGGCCGGGCAGCTCGCGTCCTCTCTTTACACAGTCCTCCGGCAGCGACTGGTCCCGCCTGGACTCCCTCAAGGTTCCGGAATTATGCCCACAGGAATAATGCTGCCAGCCTGTGTCTCAATGGTGTGTAGGGTGTCGCTGGCCGGAGGCGCTGAATGCTGTCGGGGCAGTTGGGCCACATTGTGCGTCTGTCCCGGGTGCCAGGGGAGGGAGCGGAGGACGAGAGGTGTGCCTGCCTGTCCCTCAACCTCAGCTTCTGCCTCCCAGCCTGAGGTCCTCCTGGGAGCACCCAGCCCTTCTCCCAAGCCACCAGGCGAGGACCCTGTGCTCCCTCCTCACCTCCTGCTGCCCAGGAGGAGGAGGGGGTTAAGGTCACGAGGGACACACACCCTTGGGCTGGAGCTCATCACACCGGCACCCTTCCTATGGCCACCACCTCTCTTGCCCTGGAAGCCCCTGGGACTCCAGCCACTCCCCCTGGGGGGGGGCAGGATGCCAGGTCATCACAGTGCCCACCTGTGTCCAAAGCTAAAGTGCCATCTGGCCTTGCCTTTCTGGGACCCAACATCACCTGTGGTAGCGGGAAGACCAACTCCCAGAAACATTCTCCCATGATGAGCCTGGCCACAGAGAGGTCACCAGAGCCCTTCAACCAGGGGTGTCCCTGTGGGCGGCCAGGGTGGATTCTGGGATCTCTGACGACAGCCCTCGCCTCGCCTCTGGGACTTCCTCAGCCCTGGGAGGGGTCCAGCGTCTGAGTGTCTTGGCAGTGGGTCCTGGTGACAGGGACAGGTGTGGCGGGTGCCTGCACGGTGTGACTCTGAGCTGGGCTCCACCTGCATGGCTCCCACGCAACGGTCCTCTGCTCCCCCGGCCTCAGGACACCCAACACAGTCACTGCAATGTCAGAGGCTAACTCAGCAGGCTCTGGCGGGTGAGACACGTGGCTGACATGTCCTCACTGACCAGAGAGTGAGCACCCCCTCCCCACTGCAGGGGTCACCCACAGATGCTGTTGAGATTCGTTTGTGAAAGTCCACATGGCCCTTCGGGTCGGAGGTCCCGAGTCTCGCCTCCAAGTCCAGTTTCCTGGGTTAAGCTGCAGACAGGAGACAGCAGGCTGGCCGGCCCCGTGGGTCGATTGTTCTTCCGATAACTCCACACAGGTCGGACCATTTAGCCCAGTGGTGTCACGTCCCAAGAGGACGCGGAGGCCACCCAGTGGCCAGCCTGGGGACCTCGACGCCCTGTGCTGTGTGGGGGCAGCCACGACCTTTCCCTTCTGTAGGGACAGATGCGGGTGAGCTGAGCCCTGCGGGGCTGCGGAGGGGCCGCCCACGGGGCCGATGGTCTGCCTGGCCATCACCTGGCTCCTCCCCTCCGGGTTCAAAAGCAGGGATTATGCACAAGCTTCAATCAGCTCAGTCTCTTCAGTGCCCTCTGGGTGTCCGATGGCTTCTAATACGTCACTGAGTTCTGGGACAGGAACAACGGGGAGAGCGTGCGGGAGCCCTGTCCCCAGCAGGCGCGACTAGGAAGGCCCCAGACATCGAGCCATCGCCAGACGGAGGTTCAGGGCCACACGGCCCCCAAGTTCTGACACAGAGACAGCCCCTAGCGCAGGGCAGCTTTTAAGACACAAAATAGTCTTCAATTATTTTTTTCTTTTTCTTTTTTTTTTCTTCAGTGAGCAAGTGAGGGAGGGGGGGAGGGAGAGAGATGAGAAGCATCAACTCATAGTTGTGACACCATAGCTGTTCATTGATTGCTTTCTCATATGTGCCTTGACTGGGGGGGGGGGCTCCAGCCAAGCCAGTGTCCCCTTGCTCAAGCCAGCGACCTTGGGGTCTCGAACCTCGGACCTCAGCATCCCAGGTCGACACTCTATCCACTGTGCCACTAGGCTAAAATTTTTTTTAGGATCGTGAAAGGTGCAGCAACAGGGCTGTCTGAGAGTCACAGGAAGGGGCGTCTGGAGCGACATGTTCCACGGCCACGGCCCCCCAGTCCCCGGCCGAGAAGCTGGGCTGCAGGATTTCTGCGGGAGCAGCTTCCTGACCAGGCGTCATGGCCACTGGCCTCTTGTGCCGGCCTCCACCATCCAGGGGAAACCCCATTTTTTTCCTTTCAGCCCGGAAAAGACTGACGCGTTTATAAGCGCAGGGAGTTGGGTATGAAGTGTCCCTCGGAGCGCTTGCCTTTGTGTGTCTGAACAGTGGCCCTGAGGGCCCTGGGGCGGCATTTTTAAAAGAGCACAGAGTTTGATTTGCAAGCAGCTTAGATTAAGTTTTTGTGTGAGCGTGTATGTATTTCCTCGTCCCCTGTGAAGCCCTGGTGTTGGCCAGGGTGCGGCATTAACCGGAAAGCTGCCTCTGAGGCTCATCGGGTCCTGAGAGCGTAAGAGCCGGTCATGTGGGCCAACCCCAAATGACCCGAGGCCCTGTGCCCCAGAGTCACCCCCTCCCACACCATCGCCAGGAAAGACTCGGGCGACAGGCTCGCTGGTGAGTTTCTTTATTGCTGAAGGGGGAAGGCTCAGAGCAGCGGGTCCCAGGCTGGGGCCCAGAGGTGCCTGGGGGGGCCCAGGAGGAGCAATGTCCAGCCTCTGAGTCTTCTGACACTGACACTGTGGGAGGGGTGGCATTGTCTCTGCAGAGGGGCCAGGCTCCTGAAAGGGACAAGTGGCTCCTCTGTGAGTCCTGGGACCCTGTCGGCTGGAGCTTCGCCAGCCCCCCCCCCCCACTGGGGTTGCAGATGGCCCCTCCTATTGGGGGGACGGAGCTCTGCCCCACACCTGCCTCAGGCTGAGTGCCTGCCCCCCACGCTAGTCCTTCCCAGCCCCCCATTTCCGCCCACACCAGGGTCCAGAAGGAGCAGTGGGACATGAGCACGCCAGGGCGGCCCGGACACAAGGAAAGGCATCCCGGCAGTTCAAAGCCATTCCAGAGAGTGGACACGCGGCCAGTCCCCATTCCTGAGACCCCCAGGTCCCGTGGGGGCGGTCTGGGGCCCTCTGAGACTCCCGTACCCGTGAGTAGGACAGCAGGGGGGCAGGGCTGGTACGTTACCCCGGGAGGCGGAGCTGCTGGAGCTCACCTAGGCGTAGCACCTCTCTGTCGGAGGAGGGGGAAGATAGTGAGGTCACAGGTCGGCCACAGTACCAGAGGGTCTGGGGGGGCCCCACCTGCGGAGCTCAGCACCCCCACTGGTGTCCCGGGAGGCCTGGGGGGGGGAATGGGGAAGACCCCCCCCCCGGGGGTGAAAGATGTTCCCAGCTGCACGGGGCTTTCCGGCTGGGAGCGTGCGGACGTGAGGTCTGGGGCACTCACCTGTCATCTGGCGGGGGGCAAAGATGATCTGGACATGTATGGACAGCACATTCAGGGCCCTTTTGAATTGTTCCACGGCCATCTCGTCGACGGTCGGCGTCCTGGCTGTGGAGGGGAGGCACAGGGTCAGTCCCTGGACTGCGAGAGCTTTGATGAGAGCTCAGACCCCAGAGACCCTGCTCAGGAAGGACACGCCGACCTCCTGAGGTCAACAGAGCTTGGCCTGGCCCAGCTTCCCAGGAGCAGTCTCCAGAGTTCAGCCCACCTGTCCTCCAAGGTCCTGCCCCCTCTGGGTTCAGTCCCCTCCTCCCAGGCAGTACTGGGGGGGGGGGTCTACACAGTCACAGGACAGCAACGGCCCACAGCCCCTGTGATCCCGTGCTCAATTCGGGAGCCCTGGGAGGCCCAAGGCCACAGCCTCTGTGACAGTGAAAACGTCACCTTGCATTTCTTTCCAGGACAGTATAGATTAAAAGACATTTTTGGGCCCTGGCCGGTTGGCTCAGTGGTAGAGCATCAGCCTGGCATGCAGGAGTCCCGGGTTTGATTCCCAGCCAGGGCACACAAGAGAAGCGCCCATCTGCTTCTCCACCCCTCCCCTTCTCCTTCCTCTCTGTCTCTCTCTTCCTCTCCCGCAGCCAAGGCTCCATTGGAGCAAAGTTGGCCCGGGTGCTGAGGATGGCTCTGTGGCCTCTGCCCCAGGCGCTAGAGTGGCTCTGGTCGCAACAGAGCGACGCCCCGGAGGGGCAGAGCATCGCCCCCTGGTGGGCATGCGGAGTCTGTCTGACTGTCTCTCCCCGCTTCCAGCTTCAGAAAAATACAAAAAAAAAAAAAAAGACATTTTTGGCAGTGGATCAGGCGTTGACCTGGAATACTGAGGTCGCTGGTTCAAAACCCTGGGTTTGCCTGGTCAAGGCACATATGGGAGTTGATGCTTCCTGTTCCTCCCCCCCCTTTCTCTCTCTCTCTCTCTCTCTTCTCTAAAAATGAATAAATAATTTTTTTTATAAAAAGACATTTTTGTAGCTGACTTCTTACTTGGTGAAATCAGAGAAACTCTCTGTTAGCCAAGACCCGTAGGATCCATAGTAACCTGTCGGCTACTCCTGTCGGCCAAGACAATCACAGGAGCTCGCCGTCCACCTGTCCTCCAGCCTGCGCATCTGTCCCCGTCACCAGCCACCCCTCGTCCCCTGCATTCGACAGCCCTCTCCCCATGGGACCCCCGGGCCCTTCCCCCCCTCGGGGCTCACAGCCCCCACCATGGGACCCCCGGGCCCTTCCCTTCCCCCCAGGGCTCATAGTCCCCGTCATGGGACCCTGGGGCCCTTCCCCCCCTCGGGGCTCACAGTCCCCATCATGGGACCCCCGGGCCCTTCCCTTCCCCCCCCCGGGGCTTACAGCCCCCATCATGGGACCCCAGGCCCTTCCCCCCTCGGGGCTCACAGCCCCCACCATGGGACCCCCGGGCCCTTCCCTTCCCCCCCTCGGGGCTCACAGTCCCCGTCAGAGTGAGGACCGCCCTCCAGTCCTCGCTCGGGGAGCCTGGGGCGGGCGCGCACCCAGGTACTGGCAGGCCGGGCTCAGCTTGGCGTTGGCGGTGTTCTCCAGGCACAGGAACGCGTAATTCTCGTAGTCGGTGTCCAGCACGTGGACCTTGATGTCCTGCATGTCTGGAAGAGGGACCAGACGGGACAAGGTAGGTCTGGGTTCTTCTCTCCCGCGGGGGGCAGAATGCTGGTCGGCACCCCCTCCCCAAACACACACACACACACATACACACACATGCACACACACACACATGCACACACACACACGCACACATACACACACATGCACACACACACGCACACATACACACACATGCACACACACCACACACACGCACACACACATGCACACACACATACACACATGCACACACACATACACACACATGCACACACACACATACACACACGCACACACACACACGCACACATACACACACATGCACACACACCACACACACGCACACACACATGCGCACACACACGCACACACACACATGCACACACACACACGCACACATGCGCACGCACACACGCATACATATACACACATGCACACACACACATACACACACGCACACATACACACACATGCACACACACACACATGCACACACACCACACACACACATGCACACACACACGCACACACGCACACATATACACACATGCACACACACACATACACACACGCACACATACACACACATGCACACACACCACACACACGCACACACGCACACACACATGCACACACACACACGCACACATGCGCACGCACACACGCATACACACATACACACACCAGGCTGGGACCGGACCAGGGAGCAGCTCCCACACCCTGACACAGCACAGTCTTTCCCTCTAGAGTGGTCCCGGGTACAGGGGGCCTGGGACGTCTGACACCTGCCGGACTCGGGGTCGGTCATCACTCCGGAAGGTCCCACCCCGACCCGAGAAGTGGGGTTTCCAGGCTGATCTCGAGAGAGAGACCCGGTCCCGTCTGCCGGGCAGCGGCCGGAGCCCGCACATACCTTCCATCTGGAACTCAGTGGGGTTCCCAGTTTTCCTTGCGGTCATCTTCCTCTCAACACACATGTCGTCCTCCCTGGAAGACAGCGACCCATGAGCCACCTGCACAGACTCCACTGCTGCGATAGAGCTGAGCCGAGGGACAGGGAGAGACCCCAGGCTCGAGGGCATCCAGGGAGAGACCCCAGGCTCGAGGGCATCCAGGGAGAGACCCCAGGCTCGAGGGCGTCCAGGGAGAGGGTGCATGGGCTCCTGAGGCCGGTCGCCTGCCCGAGTGGCACTCACTCTAACCTCTGACAGCCACAGGGGACCAGCTGTGGCTGGGGGGGGGCACTGACCTGCGTTTTGCTGGTGGTTACAGGGTCTGGGTCTCATCTCCACACACTCCCCCCCGCCCCGCTCTCTGGCATCCCCACCTCCACTTCAGAGGCAGACAGGACTATCGCAGAAGTGCCCCCAGGTCCTGACCCCCAACTGCAGCTGGCCAGCAGCCCATGAGCCTCTTCTGACCTCGAGGCCCCTCTGTGTGGTCCACCTGTAGGCCCCAGAGCCCTGGGCAGGGACCCCAAAAAGACCCGGAGCCTCTGAACTCTGCCCCTTGCCCTGGGGTTCCAGGCGGCCTCCCGGGGAAAGCTGGGTGCCATCAGGAGCCCGGCCTGGGGCCGGGTCCCCGCTGGTCTGCAGCCGAGGCGCACCCACCGTCTGTGCATGGTGATCTCCAGGTCGTCCTCGGGGGTGGGCCTCAGCTCCCGGATGTGCATTCTCAGCTGTGCGTCTGCGGCCTCCAGCGGGGCCCTGTCTCCTGCCGCCATGGCCATGGAGAACCACGTCCCAGCCATCTGGGGAAGGAGGCTGGAGCTGGGCTCTGGGGCTGGGCGCTCCACACCCTTCCCCACCCAGGCCCGGCTGAGTCCCAGCTGCTCCCGGCTTCCTCCTCACGCCACCGAGGGAGGAGGGGGCTGGGTTCTGGGGGCACTCCCTGCCTGCCTGCCTGGGCCAGCCATGGGACCCCTCTCTGCTGAGCTGAGGGATGTTCTTTCGAAACTCATCTGAGCCCAGAGAAGGACCTAGAGGAGAGAGCCCCTTTCCACCAGTGAGGGAGGAGGGCTTGAATCTTGGGGAGACGTGTGGTCAGAGGATGGAAAGGTGGGAGCAGAGGGGCTGTAACTTGTGAGAGGCTGAACTGTGTCCCCACCCAAAACTCCCACGTTGAAGTCCTGATCCCAGCACCTGAGACCAGAGTTATCTGCATAGAAACGGGGTCTTTAACGAGGTGAGGAAGTCACCATGGGGTCTCCGGGGTGCAGCCTGATCCCCCCTGACTGGTGACCTGACAGGAGGAGGAGGTGGGGACCCAGGTGGGAACAGAGAAAAAGCCATGTGAGGGACACAGAGAGAAGACAGCCGTCCGCCAGCCCAGGAGAGAGGCCTCAGGAGGAACCGGACCTGCCCACCCCTGGACCTCGGACCTCCAGCCTCCAGGACGCGAGACAATGGACGTCTGCTGTTGACGCCACCCACCGCGGTGCCTGGTTGCGGACCCCGGACATCACAGCCTTCTCTGTCCTAGGCCCCAGCAGCCCTGCCCGCCCCAGCCCTCCCACAGCGAAACACCCCCTGTCCCCAAACCTTTTGGATGTCTAGGTCCTCCCCAGTCTGGCGGACAAAGACATCCTGGGTGCCACACACGAGGGCCACGCTCAGGGCGAGCAGGAGACACTTCATGGCTGCAGCCGTAGGAGACACTTCTGAGCACAGGGGCGAGAAGGCCGAGGCAGCGGGCTCGGGGCCTTATATGAGAGGGCTGGCCAGGGCCTGCGGGGCGGCCCCGTGAGGGCCCCCTGCCAGAGGGCCCCCTGCCACCGGTTCCCCGAATCCCCGAATCCCCGAGGCTCAGCATCCTCAGCCCCCGGGGGGCTTCCTGGACTGGGACAATCAGAGGCCTTCTTCCCCCGAGTCAGAACAAGAAGGCTGTCTGTGTCCCGGCACCAGGAAAGTTCCTGGTACAACCCAGAAGAGAAAGGTCGGGGGGTGGGGGGTGCAGGCCCAGGCCGGCCACCAGGGCCAGGAACACGAACACTTCCTGGGTCGGGCTCTGGACAGGGCCAGGAACACCTCCTGGGTCGGGCAGCGCAGAACCGGCACCGAGGACAGCTGTGTCCCGGAAGGTGGGCCCCATGATTCAAGAGACCCGTGCCAGACCCTAGAATCCCTGGCCGTCTAGTCGGTGGACCCATCTGCCTGCCCCCCTCCCGCCCAGCTAGAAGGCTCTCCTTGAAGGACTGTGGCCCCTTCTCAGTCTCCTCCTCCTCCTGCTGTTCTGTCCTGCTCAGGCACGGGGGGGGGGGGGGCTGCTGCACGTGTGGCCGTGTGGCTGTGGCCTTGGGTGGTCACCCCACCCACAGTCGGAGGGGGGAGGGGAAAGTGAGCTGCAGGTGAGCGCCCCGAATGTGCTTGCTGCTAAGAGTAATGATAAGGATGTCAACAGCGACGGGGACAGTCACAGAATCACCAGGGAGGCCGTCCCTGAGTCGGGTGACACTTTGCGGGAAGAGGAAGCCAGGCCGGGCGAGGGCGGACGAGGAAGTGAACTTATCTGACACTCAGAAGATCTAAGATGACCCGATGAGATGAACTTGACACTCAGAAGATCTAAGATGACCCGATGAGATGAACTTGCCGCCCGGCAGGGGCCGGCTATCCGCAGGTGCTGGACACGGTGGCCCTCTGGGTCCCCTATCCGCACTGTCTCGTCTCAGCCCAGTCTTCCCGGTTTCCGTGTTTACGGAGGACAGACTGCAGGCTGGTGTCCCCCCAAAAACTCACATCCACCCGGGGCCTCAGGGTGTGGCTGTTAATTCAGAGGAGGCCACACGGCAGGAGCGTGGGCACTGGTCTAACGTCTGGTGTCCTTATTAAGACAAAACAGGGACAGAGGTGTGAGGTAGAGGTGTGAGCCAGAGTGCCCAAAAACCACCAGAGGCTGGAGAGGCAGGAAGGACTGTCCCCCGGAGCCTGCAGGGAGCACACGGCCCTGGGACACCGTGACTGTGGATTCTGGGCTTCAGAACCAGGGGAGAATGACTTCCTGTTGTCAGCAGTGCCCACCCCCTACCCTGGTGTGGTCCTTTGCCGCAGTGACCCCAGAATACCACCACAGGCTTCCTAGACAGCGTCCACAGTGAGCCAGCTGTCAGAGACCCCCCACACCCTGAGACTGCCCAGCAGGGTCACACAGAGCAGGGGGTAGAGGGGTGTCTGCCAGGAAAAAAAAAAGGCATCCTGGTTCCTGGTGAGCTTGGGAGGTGCTGGCTGTCCCCAAGGACAGGCACTTCCTGCAGGTGTTCTCAGAGGTCCTGCTGGGCAGCTGCCTGGTGCCCGGTGCCCGGTGCCCGCGGAGCCAGCACGCTGTCAGCCACCATTTCCAGGAAGGCGATTCCACAGAATACCTGAGCAACAAAGGACAACGAGTGACCTGGGGCGTCACGAGGCGTAGAAGGGACACTGAGCCCCGGGGGACACGGCCTCCCCCAGGTCCAGGCCCAGGGAGGGGACCCGGGCGGAGCCCCGGCCCAGCGGGCACACGGACCCGTCCCCTCACCCGCAGGACCCGTCCCCTCGCCCTCAGGACCCCTCGCGCCTTAGAGCTGGGTGGGAGCCCGGCTTGTCACTGCGGAAGTGGGCAGTTACTCTTCTAGGGCTGGGATGCCTCAATGGGCGCTGACTCAGCGGGGACAGTCCACCCAGGCCTGTTCTCTGCCGCCGTGAGGCCAGGACACTGGGCGGCAGTGTGGGTTCATGAGTACTAGTCTGTTTTGGGGTCATGACAGTGTGCCCCCAGCTCCAGGGGCCCCCCAAGCATGCAACATCACGGTTACTGTCCACCAAGGAAGCATACTTCTCCCCAGCAGGGAGGGGGCTCTGTCCCCCTCAGGAAATCATCCCCAAACTCTTCCCCATGCCAACACTGCGCCCCACGCCCCAGGAGCACCCTATCGCTGCAAACAGAATGAGAGGTGGATGTGCCAGCACTCCCCAGGACGCCTCCAAACAGAGCGCCCCTTCTCTGCCACGTTCCTGCTGCCAAGGAAGCTGGGGGGTGGTGGTCGTTCCCCCAAACAGCAAACAGAATGACCATGAGACCCAGCAACCCCACCCCTGGGGTGGGCACCCCAAAGGACTGAGGGCGGGTCTGGAAGAGGCACTCACACACCCACGTTCGTGGAAGCGTTATTGACAAAAGCCAAAAGGCGGGCACAGCGCCGTGTCCACCGATGGGTGGGCGGGAAGACCAGATGGGGTCCATGCACACAATGGACGTTGTCCTCAGCCTCAAAAAGGAAGGGGACCCTGCCACCTGCCACCTGCCACAACGTGGCGTGCCCGGAACCAGCGCAGCTAGTAATTCCAGGTCCTGGGGGAGAATGATGCAGAATGAAGAAAATAGGCCTAAAGAGAAACAGGATGGGAGCGGGAGGCCTCTGCCAGCTGATGGCAAGACAGAGTGAAATAGCCCCCAGTCTGCTTTATTATCTAGTGCAGAGCCGTATGCAAATAAGGAAGTCTCCGATACAAAGTCACACTTCTGAGGCAAACTCAGGAATTCTCTTAAGTAAGGTGAGCAATCGTTCTACTTTAGGGAGGACAGTCCTTCTTCTGCAAGTTCTGTCCTCCCTCGAAAAGTGTCCTCCTTTTTGATACTGGGAGACTGATCTGTCAGTGTTCATATTCAATCGATGCAGAGTCGATTCATTGCATGTGATGTGATGTGTCTAATTTGTGTACTTTTCTCTTACAATGATTATTAAAAATTAATAGGGGCCCTGGCCGGCTGGCTCAGTGGTAGAGCATCAGCCTGGCGTGCAGGAGTCCCAGGTTTGATACCTGGCCAGGGCACACAGGAGAAGTGCTCATCTGCTTCTCCACCCCTCCCCCTCTCCTTCCTCTCTGTCTGTCTCTTCCCCTCCCGCAGCCAAGGCTCCATTGGAGCAAAGTTGGCCCAGGCGCTGAGGATGGCTCTGTGGCCTCTGCCTCAGGCTCTAGAATGGCTCTGGTTGCAACAGAGCGACGCCCCAGATGGGCAGAGCATCACCCCCTGGTGGGCATGCTGGGTAGATCCCGGTCAGGCGCATGCGGGAGTCTGTCTGACTGCCTCCCCGTTTCCAACTTCAGAAAAATAAAAAAATAAAAAAAATTAATAGGCATGGCCTGACCAGGTGGTGGTACAGTGGATAGAGCATCAGACTGGGATGCGAAAGGACCCAGGTTCGAGACCCCTAGGTCGCCAGTTTGAGCGCAGGCTCATCTAG
Organism: Saccopteryx bilineata; assembly: GCF_036850765.1. Classification (NCBI taxonomy): domain Eukaryota; kingdom Metazoa; phylum Chordata; class Mammalia; order Chiroptera; family Emballonuridae; genus Saccopteryx; species Saccopteryx bilineata. Next base: position 1,168,886 of record NC_089491.1, on the reverse strand, counting down.
CTTGAGCAAAAAAAAAAAGCTCACCAGCTTGGACCCAAGGTCGCTGGCTTGAGCAAGGGGTTACTCGGTCTGTTGAAAGCCAGTGGTCAAGGCACATATGAGAAAGCAATCGATGAACAACTAAGGTGTCGCAACAAAAAACTGATGATTGATGCTTCTCATCTCTCTCTGTTCCTGTCTGTCTATCCCTCTCTCTGAATCTCTCTCTGTCCCTGTAAAATATATATATATTACAAATGTTTTTATTATGCCTTTATCATATTATAGTGTATTATTGTTGCAATTAATAAAATGTTTCTTTTATTGACGATTTTGTTTTCTTCCATTTATTTTTGTCCTCCTTTTCATTGTAAAAAAGTTGGTCACCTTATCTTAAGGCATAAACAGGAATCCATTTAAGGCGTAAACAGGAATCCCCCACCATGCATAACTGAAATCAACCAACATCTGAACAAAGGGTAAGAGGAAGGGCGTGTAAGTTGCTTCTAGTAACTTGAGCAAGCCAGTAAAGTGGGAGGATGGGATGAGTGCAAATACTCAGCTTCACAGCCAATATGGAGGTGTGTGTGGGGGAGAACTTAGCCTTTTGCTAAGCCTCGAACTCACAAAGGCTTTTTGCCACTTGCCGTCTCCCGCAGTGGCTGAACCCAGAAGTCACTGCGCTGAGGGAAGGAAGCCAGTCACAGAGGGACCCACTCTGCAGGCGCCCCTTCACGAGGTCCCTGGGGGAATCGGGTCCTCGGAGACAGAGGTCGACGTTTCCATGTCCAGCCTCTGGGTGTGGGGTCTTTCGCTCGTTTTTTTGTGCCTCCACTTATGTGGACTAAAGTTGGAACAAAGGTTATGGTGCTGCTGCTTGGAGGTTCTGACCTCCGGGCTGTGGGGTGGGTGGTCTCTGTCCAGGAGGGCTGTGTTTTCGCCACTCCGCCCGTGCCCAGGAATCCTCCAGCGACACCGGACGTTGTCAGCTAGCCTTCGTGGGTTCCGGATAACAAGCACTGCGTCCCCATAGATATTATTGACCTTGTCCAGGGACCCTGTGACACCAGCTGGAAACAATTTGGGTTTTTTTCCTGGTCTTGCAGGGGTGAGCTGTACAGGGAACAATAGGGCAAAGCCACACACACACACACACTCACACACACAGTCACACACACACACTCTCATACACACACAGTCTCACACTCACACACTTACACACAGTCTCACACACACTCTCATCCACAGTCTCACACTCACACACACACAGTCTCACACACTCACACACTCACACACACACACACACAGTCACACACACTCATACAGTCACACACACAGTCATACACACTCACACAGACTCACACACAGTCACACACTCACACACACAGTCACACACATACAGTCTCACACACAGACTCACACAGTCTCACACACACTCACACATACACACACAGTCACACACACACACAGTCTCACACATACACACACTCTCACACAGTCTCACACATACACACACAGTCTCACACATACATACAGTCACACACACACTCATACACACAGTCTCACACACAGTCTCACACTCACACACACACAGTCTCACACACTCACACACTCACACTCACACAGACTCACACAGTCACGCACATACACACACAGTCTCACACACTCACACATACACACACAGTCACACACACACATACACACACAGTCACACACACACTCATACACACAGTCACACACTCACACACACTCACACATTCAGTCTCACACATACACACATAGTCTCACACACACTCATACACAGTCTCACACACAGACTCACACAGTCTCACACACACAGTCTCACACACACTCTCATCCAGTCTCACACTCACACACACACAGTCTCACACACTCACACACTCACACTCACACAGACACACACAGTCACACACTCACACACAGTCTCACACATACACACACAGTCACACACACTCAGTCACACACAGTCATACACACACAGACTCACACACAGTCACACACTCACACACACAGTCACACACATACACAGTCTCACACACAGACTCACACAGTCTCACACACACAGTCTCACACACACTCACACAGACACACACACAGTCACACACACACACACAGTCTCACACATACACACACACAGTCACACACACACACACACACCCCAGCCACTGGTCCCAGCTGGGGAGGAGCAAAGACCAGCCAGGAATGTAACAGGGAGCCCGAGGAGGGGAGCAGCTACCAAGGGAAACGGTGCTGTGATTTGCAGGGAGAAGGACACAGGACGTGGACTAAAGTGGGCTGGCCGTTCACTGTCCGTGCAGAAGTACAGCCGTCCCTCGCCGTGTCGCGGTTCACTCCTCGCGGCCTCACCATAGTATCGAGGATTTTTAAATTGTTTGTATCTAATTTCTTATCGCAGGTGTTTCGCCGGATCACGGGATTTGGCAGGATATAGGAATTTTTATGTATTTATCCTTTTAATTATTTTTTGCGGTAAAATAAGCATTTTCTAGCCTAAAGAAATTGAAAACAATATAAAAATATTCATGAAAATGTGAATATTCAGTCGAAACAGAACACGTAGTGTACAGCAGGTGAATGGACAGAGGCTTGCTCGTGGAAAACACACAGGAAGTGCTTATAAGAGTGTGGGAATGGTCTGTAGGAGTGTGGGGAGGGTTTATAAAGCCTTAAAATATCATATATAGAATAAAAGAAACACCAGGTCGCTACTTCGCGGATTTTCGCCTGTCGCGGGGGGGTTCTGGAACTGAAAACCCGCAACAGACAGGGAGCGTTGTAATGCCGTAAGTATTGGTACCTGGGACACAAGAATAAGCTCGTATAGTGTTTTGCACACTCACAACTGGAACCCCACTTTTGCCCACGGGCTTCTTCCCATCCCTGGCACAGAGATTCTGCAGCCGTGGGCATTTCCTGAGGGATAAGAAGGATTCCTAACGAGCCCCTCTTAACCACAGTGGGCTTGTGTTAATGAGTGACATGGAAAGACCCTAAGGAAGGGGTTGGTTGGGGTTCTGTTGTTTTTTATTAAGTGAGAGGTGGAGAGGCAGAGAGACAGACCCCCGCTTACGCCCTGACTGGGATTCACTGACAACCCCTGTCTGGGGCTGTTGCTCCATTGCTCAGCAACCTAACTATTTTAGCACCTGAGGGGAGGCCATGGCGCCATCCTCAGCACCTGGGGCCACTTGCTCAAACCAGTCAAGCCATGGCTGCAGGAGCAGGAGAGAGACAGAGAGAAAGAGAAGGAGTAGAGAAGCAGATGGTCACTTCTCCTGTGTGCCCTGACCTGGAATCGAACCTGGGACTTCTACACGTCGGGCTGACACTCTACTGCTGAGCCAACCGGCCAGGGCCAGGGGGTCGATTATTATGGGAGCAAACCCTACTATTAAAGGATTGTCCCGCCCCCACCTCTGAGGAGGGGAAAGGGGCTGGAGGCTGAGTTCAGTGACCAATGGCCAGTGATTTGGTCGGTTACGACTATGCAAGGAAGCCTCCAGCAGAACCCAAATCATACAGGTAACGATTCTGCCCCAGGAGAGCGGTGGGCAGAGCCAGGAAGTCCCCACGTTCAGCTCCTGGGCTGTAACAGAGCGAGCCTGGTTTCGGGGTCTGTGTTTCTAAGGAGGGGGCAGCAGAAGACACTGTCATTCCCGGCCAGGGCACACAGGAGAAGCGCCCATCTGCTTCTCCACCCCTCCCCCTCTCCTTCCTCTCTGTCTCTCTCTTCCCCTCCTGCAGCTGAGGCTCCATTGGAGCAAAGTTGGCCTGGGCGCTGAGGATGGCTCCGTGGCCTCTGCCCCAGGCGCTAGAGTGGCTCTGGTCTCAACAGAGTGACGCCCCAGATGGGCAGAGCATCGCCCCCTGGTGGGCATGCTGGGTGGATCCCAGTCGGGTCAGGCGCATGCGGGAGTCTGTCTGTCTCCCCGTTTCCAACTTCAGAAAAATACAAAAAAAAAAAGTTACACCCACTCCTGCTTCCTTCTCACTAGTGTTGGCCTGGCATTAGCTTCCCAGCCTTTCCCTGCAATCTACCTGTGTCTTTGAACTTGTCCTCTGTGCTCTACCACAAACTCTGAGCTGCTGTTGTATTTTTCAGTTCTAACATTCCCATTTGGCTCTTTTATATAACTTTTATGCCCGGCTGAGAGTCTCAGAGGTGTTTTCATGCGTGTAGAGAGTGCTGTCATGACTGGCGGAAGCGTTTTCACGAAGCCTGCTGTAAAATCCTTGTCGGGTCAGGTAACCCTCCAGCAATCGATGCATCTTGCTATTGGCTCATTTTTTTTTTTTCATCCTTAAATCACGCTTTCCCCGGGTTGGGTGGGGCGGGTGATTTTCAATGGCATCTTTGGCACTTGCCTTGTTCTGTTAGGAGACTCTGGGTGCTCACTCCGCCCACAGGCTACGGTGGGGTGGCCTGGAAACCAGCTGAGTGGGGGAAGCCGGACAGAGGCCACAGCGCTGGGTCCCCTCAGAGCACGTGCAGATGCAGGGAAGCTGGGGGGGGACAGCAAGACCGCTAATGAGGGGGGGGGTTCCCTGTGTGTGTGTGTGTGTATGTGTGTATGTGTGTGTCACATTCAGAATGAGATAGAGGTGGTGGTTGCGATGCCCCTGAATGTACAAAAAATACCCCTGAAGTATTCACTTGAAAATGGTCAATTTTATGGGATGTGAATTTGACCACAATAAAAGATTAGGAAACAAATTCCTCTGCTGGATGGGGCCGGGGGGGGGGGGCAGCCATTGAATCACAGGGGTGGGGGGAGCAGGTCACTGGACAACTTGCCCCTGGGGACAATCAGAGCAGCTGACAAAGTAGAGAGGAGCCCCCATTAAAGGCCTGAAGGTGCCCCAGGGACAGGGTGTGGGGGCGGGCAGGGAGGGGCGGGGCAGAGGCCAGGGCTGGCTGGGAGGGGCAGCTGGCTGCACCCGGAGGAAGGAAGAAGGAAGAAGGGGAGTCGTGTGAAGGTTCTGGACTTGACATGGAGCGAATGTGTAATGACCGGTGTCCTCGTTGACCGAATGGCCGGGGCACCCCCCCCCACACACACACACACACACACTCCTGTGGGATGGGATCCTGCAGGCCCTCCAGGGTCCAGGTCCCGCCCCGTCCGCTGCAGGCCACTGTCCGGCACAGAGCAGCCCCGGGACAACCTTCAGCAGGGCTGGATTGTTGGGAAGTGGACGGTGCTGGCGGAAGGCCCTCGGCCTGGATTCCCGACAGAAGACAGCGTCTTCTGCTGCCCCCTCCTTAGGAAGACAGACCCCGAAACCAGGCTCTCTCCGTTACATCCCAGGAGCTGAACGTGGGGACTTCCTGGCTCTGCCCACCGCACTCCTGGGGCAGAATCGTCACCTGTATGATTTGTTTTTTGAAATTTTTCCATTGATTTGAGAGGGAGAGAGAGAGAGAGAGAGAGAGGGAGGGAGGGAGGGAAGAGAGAAGCACCAACTCATTGTTTCACTCAGTTGTTCCGTCTCGTTGTGCACTCGTTGACTACTTCTGGGATGTGCTCCGACACCGGGGCTCAAACCCGCAACCGTGGTGCACTGGGAGGACGCTCTATCCACCCAGACACCCAGCCGGGGCCATCACCTGTCTGCTCTTAGTGCACCCTCCCTGCGTCTTCGCTTCCTGACCCTTACGGACTCGGCCGACAGCTTACAGCCCCTTCTCCGCGCAGCCCCTGGGGAAGCCCGGTCAGAGGGAGCCACTGCTCAGGGGCAGGTCAGCACCAAGTAGAGAAACGGTGCCCGGGAGCCCTCGAGACAGGGGCCTGCGGGCCAGGGGGTGGCCACCAGGGCCCTCCTGCCCGGCACCCAGCTTGACGGCCTCACACCACGGCAGGGGCCATGGGGATAAGGAGGATTATCATTACAGAAAGCCGACGTACCCCAAAACCTGGCGCCGCCTGATGGGTCAGGGGCCGGCCATCCGTGGCCAGGCCCGAGGGTACTGTCCGTGCCCCATCAGGGACCATGGGCCTGGGATGTGGGAAGTTGTACAGACTCTGCGAGGAGGAAGCCTCCAAGCCCCGTGTCTCCAGGAAGCTGGGCTGGGGTCACCCCACCACCACCACCACGAGGAAGGGACCCTGACCCCAGCGGGCAGTTGTCAGGCCGCCCAGGGCAGAACCCCAAGGCATGTTTAGGAAACTGGAGCGATGACACCGGAAGATTTCCACATGGTCACTCCCAAGTGCTTCCCTCCCCTGGGGCAGCGCCTGTGTCCAGCCAAGCCTGGAGGGGGGGGGCCGCAGGAGCAGAGTCACACCCACTGGGATGAACCCCCAGCTGCAAGCTCCCCCCTCACTCCCGCCACGGCTCCCCGCCAAAGGAGAACGAGAGAGGGGGCCAGGTGACCTAGCGGCACACATGTCCTCACCTCGTGACTCGAGCCAACCCTGTTATCTCACATCCCCAACCACGTGACACCCAGAACCTGCAGACAGCACCCCCCAGGGCCTCGGGCAGAGACGCCGCGCCCGGCCCTCTGCCCTGACCCTCATGCCCGGGGGACTGTGATGCCCACCACGGAGAACCGGGACATCACTGGGTCCCCTGTCCTCCCCACCCTGCCCTCCTCTCCCCTTCCCCGTTCCCAGCCTAGTTGAGGGGCCCCACAGACAGGCAGAGTCACCAGGAACTGCAGAAGTTCTTTATGTGGGGAGTGAGGAGGTGGATCCGGGGCTGGGGGCGACGGGGAGCTAGGATGGAGGGGCCGGAGAACAGGTCCGAGTCACAGGGTCCTTCCACGTCCTGCCAGACAGAGGGTTCCTGGGGGCACCACCCCAGGACGCCGTGGCGTGTGGTGCCTCCTGCCCTGGAAAGGAAGGGGAGGGTGGGTGAGGCCGGGACAGGGGATCGTGGAAAGGGGCTCAGCAGACAGGCGGAGCTGAGCAGACAGAGGGGGACCTTCCCACGGGTGTGCAGGTGTGACAGGGTGACTTCAGGCCAACGCTGGCTGGCGAGGGAGCAGGCATGCTGCTCCGGGTTCTGGCTCTGCCGACACCTGGGCAGGGGATCTTGGGCCAGCTGCAGAAACTCCCGTTCCCAAAAAGGGCACACGGCCGGGAGGGACCCGAGAGCTGGAGGAGCCGCACGGGGCTCCTGTTTCTGAGTCTGTTAAGCTGCTCGTTGGGTAAACAGAGTCGTGAGCACTGGGTTGGGGTGAGGAGGGAGCTCAGCCCAGCCTGGTGAGCAGGCACACCGGAGCACAGACCGTGTCCCCCCTGTCCCCCAGCGCGGAGAGCTCTCTGAGCAAGGGTTTCCCAGTGGCCCGGGGACTCACACCGAGACAGAGTCTGCAGACACTCCACAGGCCTGGCCCAGGTGGGGTCTCCTGCCCGGTGGAACAGGGGCGGGGGGAAGACCATGCAACCTCTTGAGGTCACACTGACCCCAGGACTCTGTTCCAAGTGCCCCCTAGGACTGCTCGCTTACCCTAGGCGGTGTCTAGAGAGCAGGCTTCTGTAGAGAAAAGAAAACACACGATTCAGACGACTCCCCTCCCCCCCCACTAGCAGGGCCGACAGGTCACACGACCCCAGAGAGGACAAAGCCGCCCTGAGACACGGGCGCCCAGCTGACTGTCCTGCCGGGGGCACCCAGGCAGAGCCGTCCCTCCTACCGGTCTGCGTGGGGATGACGATCTTCTCGGGGTCAAACCCTCTAGCCTCCACCGCGTTCTTAAAATCCTCCAAGGCCTCCCGGTTCTCCTCCGGGTCCCTTCCTGTCGGTGAAACCAGGGGACACAAGGGTGAGGGGGACCGGGAGGCGGCCGGGTCTTCATCCCAGCCTGGGGGCGCAGGGGCTGCGGCACCGTGTGGGAACACATTGGGGACCTGGACGTCCCTGGGTCCCAGGATGTCCCCACTGGACCGGCATTCGTAGCTCCTGGGCTCAGGAGATCTTCCCGGGGGTCTTGTCTTCAGGCAGGGGGGTACTGGCTCTCCCCCCAGAATCGTGACCCCGAGCTGGAATTCCCTCCCGTGCGGGTCCCACGCACACACCGCTCCTGTACCCCAGGAGACCCCAAAGGAGCGGCGCTGCCCCCACCCCGGGAAAGCGTGGCCCGCCCGCCCGGTGACGTTGTGACATTCGGATCCCTGAGCCCACAGCCGGTCTCTGCTCTCCCTGTGTTGCCGCCGCCGCCACGGAGACCCAGGCGGGACCCCGGCTCCTGGACTGGGGGGGCGGAGGGGGGAGGGGGAGACGGCGGCGGCGGCGGCGTGGGCGGGACCCCGGGACTGGGGGGGGCGGGGGGAGGGGGAGACGGTGGCAGCGTGGGCGGGACGCAGGACCCTCACCCATCAGCTTCATCATGCGGACCTTCTCCCCGTGGATCTCGCCCTCGCAGTCGAGCACGTAGTGGTCCTGCACATGCGACTGCGTGAAGTGGATCGAATCCTTGAGCCCGGCTGTGGACAGACGGCGACACGAGTCCTGAATCAGCCACGGAGCCCGCCCAGTCCCTCAGCTCCCACGGGCTCCCGCGGCCCAGAGCTCCGCCCCCCAGGCCCAACCCCCCACGTCCCGAGGACCCAAGGCACCGAGAGCCCCATGCAGGAGAGGTGTTCACACGCCCGCCTGCGGGTCACAGAAGGGACCTGGGACAAAAGCTCCAAGAGGTTAGCTCATGGGATGCTCCGCGGACAACCGAATACAACTCTGCCCCGCCCCCCCGGGCGTGGCACAGCGGTGACCAGCCCAGGTCCCTCGGGACAAATCTGTCACACCTGGTACTTGGTTTCAGGGGTTCGTATCTTTAAAGCAAACTGACCAGTGGGACGGTGTAGGAAAATGGCCGGAGATCAGATGCTGCCCTGAAACAAGTCTTTGGTGCGGACATTGGAAGCCAAGTCCTGCGGGGGCAGAACGCTGCCCGGCAACACTGATAAAATTGTTGCTTTTTTTTCTTTGTGACTGAGACAGAGACAGAGAGAGGGACAGATAACGACAGACAGACAGGAAGGGAGAGAGATGAGAAGCATCACTTCTTTGTTGTGGCACCTTAGTTGTTCATTGATTGCTTTCTCATATGTGCGTTGACGGGGCGGGGGGGCGGGTGTGTGTGTGTGTGTGTGTGTCCAGCTGGTGAGCCTTGCTCAAGGCAGATGAGCCTGCGTTCAAGCCGGCAACCTCGGAGTTTCAGACCTGGGTCCTCTGTGTCCCAGTGTGACGCTCTATCCACTGCGCCACCACCTGGTCAGGCTGATAAGATTGTTGCAGTGGAAGTCAAACTAGTCCCTACCTCCCACTAGTGGGCGTTCCAGCTTTCATAGTGGGCGGTAGCACAGCAACCAAAGTATAAATAAAAAGATAGATTTAACTATAGTAAGGTGTTTTATAAAGATTTATTCTGCCAAACTTAGCGAAAATCTGACATAAAATACTTGGTAAGTAATTGTTATTATATGCTTTAACTTGCTGTAACTCTGCTTTATCAATTTTATAAAGTAAAGTTACTTCCCTACTTTATAAATCACCATGACTGTGGAACCGCTAGGCAGTTAGAAAATTTTACTACTGACAGAGATACAGAAGTGGGCGGTAGGCATAAAAAGGTTGACTACCCCTGGGCTCTGCTAATCTGCTTGATGAGCAGAGACCTGAATAAACACGCTGAGGCTGCAGAGATCTGGGCTCTCGGTCCTGGAGGCCGGGAGTCCCCTGGACCCACCTTTTCTCTGCGTTGTGTCCTGTGTGTGTTTTCCTAAGTCCTGCAGCGCCTGCTTTTCACGCCCGCCCACAGCCGAGCTGCTCTCAGCAGGAGGGGAGGGTGGGCGTTAACAGGGTCACAAAGGAGTGGACTCACAGGACACATATTTGCCAGGCTCCTTGGTTTTCTGCAGGACCAGGGTCATCTCCCGACACTGACCGTTGACCCTAAAACACAGAAGCCGTGTGTGGTGAAACCCAGCCCAGCCCCGGTGGCACCCCCCTCGCGGCCGGGGAGCAGCGCCCTGGGATGGCGGCCGAGGTCCCGGGGGGCCTACGGGGAAACAGGCTTCCTCCACCGGATGCCCTGGCACCATGGGGGCCCTGGTGTTATCGCGGCAGCTCCCTGTGTCTCCCACACCCAGCCAGCGCTGCCCCTGGCTCCCATCGGGGGCCCCTCCCGGCATGGTGCCCCCCCAGCCAGTGAGGCACCTCCGTGGGGTGTCCCCTCGAAGCTGCCTGGGTCTGGGCGCGGGGAGGGCAAGGCCGCCCGACAGCGACACTCACACCACGGTGGTTTTGGCTTCCAGGTCGCCCCCTTCCAGGACCTTCAGAGCGATGGCATGTGCCACCTCCATCTCTTTCCTGGACACCTCCTGGTCTGAGGTCATGGCCTTCAAATACCATTTACCGGACACCTGGAGAAAGTCCCGCCGGTCAGGGCCCAGGTTGACCCCACAGCACCCCCTCCCCATCTTCAGCCCCAGACGCTTCCCCACCCCAGGGCTGGAGTGGGGCTCACTCCACCCGCACATGCCCACCACCCTCTCCAGACCCCCCCCAGGTCCCAGACGCTGGCTCGGGCCCCTGCCGGTCAGCTGGGAGGGACCCTGGGCGCCCTCACTCCTGGGCCTTCTGCACCAGGCTCAGCGGTCATTCTGCACCTTTTCCCTCTGTGTGGTCATTCCCGCAGGGCGGGGGTTAACGCCTGACCCTACGATGAACGTCTGTCTCTTCCTGCGCCCCCAGCAGCCCACCCTGACCCCCCTGAGCCTCACATCCAGAGTCTCCTCGCCCGAGACGGAGGGGTCGTGGGCCTGGAGGGCCGCAACGAGGCTGACCATCAGGAACAGGGCCCTCATCTTGGGGGTCTGCAGTCACTCGCTGGGGCGCAGAGAGGCTGTGCGGCCCCTCACACAGCTGCCCCTTTTATACCGCTCAGCCCAGGGTCCCCTGGGGAAGTTGGCCCAGATGATCCACCAATGCCTTCCCGCCATCAACCGTGTCCAATTCTGCAGGGAGCAGATTAAATGTCATGTCTGTGATTGTTGGACGCCGCTGAACAGCTCTCGCTGACCACGAAGGATCGTCAGGGCAGCGCGTGTCCAGAGGACAGGTCCGCAGGGGGGACCCGGGAGGGGAGAGACTGAGCGTGGGGAGAGGAGCCTCCCGGGAGGGAAGCCACCGAGGGGAGACGCACAATGAGTGCCAGGGGCCACCCTCCCGCCCATCCCCCTGCTGGGCTGCTGGGCTGCTGGGCTCACCGCCAGGGAGGGGGCAGGCCAGGTCAGACAGCCATGGGCTCGGTGGGGTCTCAACTGAGCCTCTGGTGTCCCTGGGCAGAGACTGACAGTGTGAACATAACAGTGAGTGTGTTTGAAGAGGATGTCTGCACTCCGGACAAGAGCTGCAGTAAGAACCTGTCATTGCTCTACACCAGGGGTCCCCAAACTTTTTACACAGGGGGCCAGTTCACTGTCCCTCAGACCATTGGAGGGCCGGACTATAAAAAAAAACTATGAACAAATCCCTGTGCACACTGCACATATCTTATTTTAAAGTAAAAAAACAAAATGGGAACAAATACAATATTTAAAATAAAGAACAAGTAAATTTAAATCAAACTGACCAGTATTTCAGTGGGAACTATGGGCCTGCCTTTGGCTAATGAGATGGTCAATGTGCTCCTCTCACTGACCACCAATGAAAGAGGTGCCCCTTCTGGAAGTGCGGCAGGGGCCGGATAAACGGCCTCAGAGGGCCGCAGTTTGGGGACCCCTGCTCTACACACAGAGCAGATAAAACAAAGGGAAACCAAGATGGATGGATGGATATATACGTATAATATATACATCACACATATACACCTGGAGAACGGCTGAAGCCTGACCCGGGAAAGTGGAGGCAGGCTGGAGACAAGCCTCCCTCTAACGAGATGACTTTGCCTGTGGTCACTCTACGTCTCAGCAGAACAGAGCTGGGCATGGGGTGGGGGTGGGAGGTGGGAGGCAGAGGCTATGACAAAGCTTCAGGACAGGGAGCGATGACAGCAAAGTGACAGAGAAGGGCAAAAGCCCATCGGCTCCATTCCCTCGCCTGAAAATGAGCCAGTGCCACAGCGTTCCAGATTGTCCACAAGAGTGTCATCTGAATAAAAACATCAAAAGTGAATATAATCAGTGTGGGGACTTCTTCCAGATATTCCAGATAGTGGCAACTGTGACAAATGCTTTATAAGTGCTATTGTGTGATGAAGATGCCTAAAGATGAAAAAGAACAGGAGATTATATTGATAAAATGCAAACTAGCCCTGGCCGGTTGGCTCAGTGGTAGAGCATCGGCCTGGCGTGAGGAAGTCCCAGGTTTGATTCCCGGCCAGGGCACACAGGAGGAGCACCCATTTGCTTCTCCACCCTCCTCCTCTCCTTCCTCTCTGTCTCTCTCTTCCCCTCCCGCAGCCAAGGCTCCATTGGAGCAAAGTTTGCCCGGGTGCTGAGGATGGCTCCGTGGCCTCCACCTCAGGTGCTAGGATGTCTCTGGTTGCAACAGAGCAACACCCCAGATAGGCAGAGCATCGCCCCCTGGTGAGCATGCTGGGTGGATCCCGGTCAGGCACATGTGGGAGTCTGTCTCCCTACCTCCCCACCTCTCACTTAATAAAAAACAAAACAAAACAGGAAATTATAAAATGAGAACTAGCCAGGACATAAACCATAAGGAGATATGAAAGAGAAATAATTATAAATACTGAAGGTGAATAATATAGTACATTAAAAACTCTACAGATAACTTCAAAGAGAAGGTAAAGTCAGAACTCGAAGCACTGGAAGACAGCACTGAGGAAGTCGATGAAAACAGACCCACGGCCGACTCCTTAGCAGCAGCACGGATCCCGGAGACAGAGGGCGAAGGCGTCGCAGAAGGAGGCGACAGGAAGCACACCTGAGCCCTCGTCACAGAACACGGAGGGAAACGTACGAACAGCTCAGACACAGGCCCAGGGAAAGCGAGGGTTGGCTTCACCGACCCCTCACGGCCGGAACTGTGGCAGGAGGGAGTGCGGCAGGAATGCCGTGCACCCAGAGGGCTGCACAGATGCCCGCAGCTGTGACGGGCATGGGCACGGCAGCTCACGTGTGCCGGGCAAAGCTGCTGGCCTGCTGAGGGCAACGACACGATCGCCCGCTTCCAAAATGAGGAGGGAAGGAAAGTTCTGTCTTCGGTGGATATTTGAAGAAAACTAAATACATAAAATAAAAAAAAATTATACCCATCTGCATGAGTTTGTACAAACGAAAAACGCACATTGAGCCCGTGAGAACAGTGGGTTATGGGGAAAGGGGGCTGGGGCAAGAGTACAATACAGACATTTTTACAACAAATAAAGAACCAATGAGAGAAAACATCATTTAAGGCAAAAAGCGTCAGTGGGGGTGAAGAGGGAACCAGCGTAAAGGTGATTCGAGGAGCGATCCACCGATAAAATTCAGCGTTCATGAGTCTGAAGGCACCGTCGTCATGGAAATACAGACGCCGTACCCCGCATAGACAGGAGAGTCGGGGTACTAACAAACCCTGAGCAGTCTGTCGGGAGTCACGCCCAGACACCCCCACGGCCGGTAACGACAAGGAGTTTGGACCCTCAGAGTAAAGCAGGGTCCACTGTCTTTGTATCCTCTTAACAGGAAATACAGTAGTAACAAGTCCATCCCGGAGGAAGCAGACACCCATCAGAATGGCCACTAAGAATGGGAGGACTGGGGGGGGGGGGTACCCGGCAGTAGCCAATCACATCGCACGGTTTCCCCGGGATCTGGCGCTGTTCGAGAGTCCTGAGCGCCTTTTTCCTGTATGAGTTTTGCGATTATTTTTCTCTCTCCAAACATGTGTTTTCATATCTAAGTTGGACCCGTCATGGTTACTGCTTCTGCTCCTGTCCAGCCTCCCTGTCCCCTGACGCCCTCAGCGAGTTGGCCTGGGCTGGGCGTGTGCCTCCATCTCCCTCCCCAGCATCCCACGGGCTCTGCGTCCTTCCAAGCCCAGCACAACCGCCACCTCCAGGTGGGAGCGGGGTCTGCCCGCCCGGCCCGGCCCACAGGGGCCAGCTGCACGCACCTCCCTGCATGGCCAGTGTCACAGCTGGTGGCGTGTGCCCTGGAGGAGCCCTCGCCCTTTGTCCCTGGGTCCTCAGGTCCCCACCTCCCCGCTGCCCCTGGGCTCAGAGGCTCCGCCAGGGCAGGGCTCACAAAGGCTCCTTAGCCTTAGCCTAGCCAGCGAAACCCAATCACAGACCCAGCTGACCTGCCCTTGACTGCGGAAGTGGCCACAGGCCTTGTTTGCCTTGTCTGTCTGGGGGCAGGAGGCGGGGTGGGGGGTGCTGATGCGGGAAAGGTCGAGCCGTGTTTGTGTTCCGGCTCTTTCTTCTCCTGGAGCTCCTGCGAGGCCCCCCGGCGTATCTGAACACAGGTGCCCTCTGTGCCAGCCGTTTGCTGTGTCACGGTGAATGTCACACAAACATGATCATGCCTGCAGGCCACCCACACCCCGTGCTCCTGTCTTGGCTATCAGGCTGAGGCCAGTGGATGTGGCCTCTGGGGGGGGGGGGCTCTGACAACAGCTGCTGCTCCCCCAGGAGGGGAGCTCCCCACCCCTCCATGGCAGATCCCAGAAGACAAGGCGGCCACAGCCAGACCCCTCCCAGGCATCAGCGTCCCCCACACCTGGCTCCCCGATGCACTCAGCACAGGGGTCCTGCAGCCCAGCTTTGGCCAGGACACGCCCCCTCCAGTGAACATGCCCCCCCCAGTGCACACAGCCCCCCACCAGTGCCTAAAAGAAAATGATCCCTCTATCCCGAGAGCTGTGATGGGCACCGATTACGCAGAGAGTAAATGAGAAACCATGGCAACAACTTGAATGATCCCTAAATTCATCATGCACTTAATGGAGACATGGCAAATAGGGTGGGCGGTGGTGGTGTGCGATTACAGGCAATTTACATTGTTTCTTAAAAGTATAAAATTACAATACAAATACATTGCCATCTATTTCATGCAAATAACCTTTTCTGATTTTGACGACACAGAAGTCAGAAAAATGCTAAAAATTCAAAGGTAAGAGTTAAAAAGATTCCGAGGTAGGAGTCCTGTTCAGCCCTCCCACCAAGACAGCAGCCTTCTATTAGCCTTTGGTCTACGGTGGGGTCACCCCAGGGCAGGAACAACCCAGGGCTTGAAAACCCAGAGAGGAGAGAAACGAGAGGTTTCTGAGGGGATGTCATTCAGAGCGGCCACCCTGGGCGCGGACTGCAGTGACCCGGGACGGGAGGGGCCCTCCGCTGCCTCCAAGCACGGCTTTCTAAGATTTTCCATGGGCATCTCGGAGACCAGTGGGTGAGGCTGCTGGGCAGTCGGGCCAGTGGCAGTGCCGGGAGTCGGGGGCCTGGCCCGACCAGGGGTGGCAGTGTTGGTGGCTGACCCGACATCCATCTGCACAGGGCGCTGACTGTCCGCTCAGCTCCAGGGGCCTCTGACTGACCTGCCGGACACTCTGCTGGCTGACTGTTGCAGACTGGGCCATGGAGACATGTGGAGGGAGGGCAGAGGGCATCTGAGACCCACAAGAGCCCCCCGTCAGGACAAGCCAACCCTGTGGGCTCTCGAGCAGAGCTGGGGCAAGGGCCCAGGCCCCGGTGTCATCGCGGAAGCCTGCCCAAAGCTCAGCTGTCGCGGTCCAGCCACGACGAGTCTATTACAGGGTCTCGAACGGGAAAAGGTATGAAATGGAATAAATGATAGACAGAGACTTAAAGATATATACATACAGATGGGTTCGGGAGGACAGCACGGTGAACAGTCTCGACTGTTCCTCAGCCGTAACACGGTGGCTCCCAGAAGTGCATCCGTTTTTATTCAGGGAAAAAAAACGTGATCCATTAGCAATGCAATTGTTTCCAAGATAACTCAAAGACAACCCCACCATACCATTCAAATCTAACTTTACACCAATAAGAAACTAGCTTCCAGCCTCTTCCGGAGAACATGGGTGAGACAAGCGAGAATCAGGTGTAGCTCTTTGTTAACTAGGCAGGTGAGGTGGGGGGTTGGGCTCAGCATCTCTGTCCCCAAGATATTCAGATTGTAAAAATACACTGTTTATATTTCGGTCCCCAACAGATCCCCCTTCTGTATTTTTTAAAACTTGAATTCATGTGCTGTGATTCATACTCATCTGAATTCCCATGTTCCGATTTGGAGGCGGACTGGAAAAATATAAAATAAATAACAAAATTAAAATAGCCAATGCTAACAGATACTATAACAAGTGTCCTAATACAATGAAGTGATTAAAGCTTATTAGATTATCAAGCAAAGTCTTAACTAATACAACAGGATCTAAAATAAAAATTTTACAGTCTTAAATGTCCTTAACATGTTAATGTACTTTCACCAAGTCCATGTTGACACCATCATCACTTCATATTACTTGTAAATGTAACCCAACCCCACTTCAGTCTGAGAACTGTCTCAGGGAGCAGGAGTCACACACATTCAGAAAAAGTCCACAAGGCACTGGAGTTGTGGTCACATCTCCACACTTTGCAGCTAGAGTCCAAGTCCCAGTGACCACTGCTTCTAGCTGGTAACAATTCAGGTAGACTGGAAAAGCCATCTGCAGCACGTAGGAGCTTCTGTTTTCTTTAAACTGGAGAGATGAACCCAGGGTGCCTTTCCCTGCAGCTCTGCAGCCGTAGGGTGGTGAAGAGAACCTTGGGATACACTATGCTGGGTGGCAGAGGTAAATTCATCTAAATTAGGAGCAGGTCCTAGCCTAAAATAGGCATGGGGCATTGAGGCAGGAGGAATAAAGGAGACACTATATATTAAACAAAGCAGCAGAAAATAAGACTATTAATACCCACAACAGAGATCTTTGAGGGATGAATAAATACCTGAATATTCAGGCAAGGCATAGTAAGTGGCCCTCATGTCCATAAAAAATGAGATCAGTTTACCTGCTACATGGAAGAAATACCCTGGGCTCGTCTGTTGTAAAGTAACGTATCTTAATTCCACAGATTACATAGAGACACCAAGGCAGGACACAATAGAAGTTTTAGGAAAAGATTTAGTAATAAGCCAGCTGCATAGACTTACACGGAGTATAGCTGACCCAAATCGTGTGTGTGCAAAATAGCCCTGAAGTCAGTTATATAGACTTGACCACATACAGGTTGGGGAGAAAAAGGAAGGGGAACATGACAAAATAATCAATCATTAACAAGCTTATAGCCTGACCAGGCAGTGGTGCAGTGGATAGAGTGTCGGACTGGGATGCAGAGGACCCAGGTTCGAGACCCCTAGGTCACCAGCTTGAGCGTAGATTCACCTGGTTTAAGCAAGGCTCACCAGCTTGGACCCAGGATCGCTGGCTTGATTGAGCAAGGGGTTATTTGGTCTGCTGTATCCCCTAGTCAAGGCACATACGAGAAAGCAATCAATAAATAACAAAGGTGTCGCAACGAAAAATTGATGCTTCTCATCTCTCTACCTTCCTGTCTGTCCCTATCTGTCCCTCTCTCTGTCAACAACAACAACAACAAAAAACACAAGCTTATAACATTTGTCTCTATAAAAAACATTAAAACTTACAAGGTAACACAATAGTGACGTTGCTCTACATATCAAAGTTATTCACAAATCTTTTAGTGTCTACCTCCCATTCCTTTGTCTAGAGGTGTATCTTACTCTCAGGATTCCAGGAAGGGAGGAAGAGTTAAAATCAGTGTAGGATATGCAAATATTGTCTCTTATTGAAAGGGAAAGGAAGTTCTTCAGATAACCTTCATTCTTTCAGAGAACTATAGTTAAACTAAAGTTTTACAGTTTTTTGGCACCTTTACCACACTCCCCACTGGTTTTATATTCTGAGTCAAATCCTTGACTCATTATAAGAAGGTGCATGAGGCTGTTGAGTAGAAATGTCAGCCTATAACAGGCAACAGATATTTAATAGGTAGACTTGATGTTTTCATTAATAGTAATAAAGTCTACTGTAGAAACAAATGCTACTTTTTTTTTTGTATTTTTCTGAAGTTGGAAACAGGGAGGCAGTCAGACAGATTCCCACATGCGCCCGACTGGGATCCACCCGGCATGCCCACCAGGGGGCAATGCTCTGCCCATCTGGGGGGTCACTCTGTTGCGACCAGAGCCATTCTAGCACCTGAGGCAGAGTCCATGGAGCCATCCTCAGCGCCCGGGCAAACTTGGCTCCAATGGAGCCTTGGCTGCAGGAGGGGAAGAGAGAGACAGAGAGGAAGGAGAGGGGGAGGTGTGGAGAAGCAGATGGGCGCTTCTCCTGTGTGCCCCCGCCAGGAATCGAACCCAGGACTTCCGCACGCCAGGCCAACGCTTACCACTGAGCCAATCGGCCAGGGCCTACTCTGTAAGCTTTCTGTAGTCTAAGGAAGCTGCGGGGTCTTCCGAGGATCCTGAATAACTTCTGACACCTTAGACCAGGGGTCTCAAACTCGCAGCCCGCGGGCCACATGTGGGCCACTGAACAATTTTGTGCGGCCCGCAGACTAATCCACAAAGTTCAAAATATTTTGGATAAAATTAAGTAAGCCTGTGGATTAGTCTGCAGGCTGCACAAAATTGTTCAGCGGGCCGCATGCGGCCCGCGGGCTGCAAGTTTAAGACCCCTGCCTTAGACAAACTTATGGTTCCTTTTCTTTCTCGAGGTGGTCTCAGTTGTCCTAAGTGGGGCAGCGTATGTACAGTACAGATTCTAACAGTACTGTGAGGGCTTGAGGCTTCCCTGAGAAAGGGGATTCTGAGCTTTCTAATTCTATAGGTCATGTGGAAAAAAGGATTTAAACTATTTCCTATTACTTCTATGCCTCAATTCTAAAGATCTAGTTAAAAGCACTAACTGAAATGACCAATATTTCATAAAATAAAGCTTATACTCTACTTAATTATAAATCAATTTTACATTCTAAGACAACATACCTTATTTATGCTATAACTTTAAGCACCCTAATAGATAATGTCTGAAAGCTCAAGAGAAACAGATTTCTGTTCACATCCTTTAACCCTTCAATCTGGGCACAAAACTTAAATGTTTTCTACTACCACAATTAGTCATCTAGTTTCTATTTTCTTTTTTCTACCTATTATGTTGAGAATTCTACTATTAAGCCAATTAATAGTAATATTTGGGTTTTGGTGACCAAACCCACTCTGGGTTTGGTGACCGAACATTGAACAATACTGAATCATTACATTAATAATCACTACATATATTACATATTCCCTAATATTTAAACCAAGATTTCAACATTACAGGGCTATGAAATAGCAAATAAAAAGGAGAATTAATAGCCTGACCTGTGGTGGCGCAGTGGATAAAGCGTCAACCTGGAACACTGAGGTTGCTGGTTCAAAACCCTGGGCTTGCCTGGTCAAGGCACATATGGGAGTTGATGCTTCCTGCTCCCCCCCCCTTCTCTCTCTCTCTCTCTCTCTTTCTAAAATAAATTAAAAAAATTTAAAAAAGGAGAATTAACAAAAGACTTGAAATAACATATACATTTCTAATATAGGAAATACTTTTTTTCTACAACAGATTCTTGGTACAAAAAGGAAGTCTTTGTATTTGGCAGATTATACAATTCTATATGCCTTATTATTAATACAAATTTAGTACAATTCACAATAAAAGGATTATAAACTATTAGCTCATGATGCATTTGATGAAAATCACATTTTTTCAGGTTTTTTTTTTTTTTTTTTTGTACTTTCTGAAGTTGGAAACAGGGAGGCAGTCAGACAGACTCCCGCATGCGCCTGACTGGGATCCACCCGGCATGCTCACCAGGGGGCGATGCTCTGCCCGGGCCAACTTTGCTCCAATGGAGCCTTGGCTGCGGGAGGGGAAGAGAGAGACAGAGAGGAAGGAAAAGGGGAGGGGTGGAGAAGCAGATGGGTGCTTCTCCTGTGTGCCCTGGCCGGGAATCGAACCCGGTACTTTTGCATGCCAGGCCGACACTCTACCACTGAGCCAACTGGCCAGGGCCTAATTTACAGTTTTCAATGTACCTTTAGACAATTTTTACATGATTGGAAAATCTGATTTTGAAATTCTTAAGCATACATTTTAGTGGGGTTTGCCTCTTCTTTCACAGTTTGGAGGGTGAGAGGCAGTCTTTGAGCCACCTAGGCTGCTCAGTGAGAACATCAATCCCAATCTGTATATATGGAATTTGGTCGGGTGTCCAGGACGCCTGAAGATGACTGATTAAACCTGATGAGCAAGAGAGATATCAGTAGGTCCCTTGGAAGGCCAGTTCCCTGGGGTGGGGGTGGGGGGCGCTGGCCACTCCAACTCGCACAGAGTGTGTAGTCTCCCGGAGCTAACAGTTGCTCCGTAGTCCACAGCTCATTTCTTGAAGTCCTGGAAATTATTCAAAATCCTTCAAGCGGCGTCCACTTAGCACACGAAGCAGCCTGACCCATATTGATGGACTTGACGAGAAAGCTCTAGACTGAGAAAGACAACTGGACAAACACTCCCCCGAGAACAACAGACAGACAGACACTAAACCTGGGATCACGGTCCATCGCCGTGTGCGGGATCGGGGCGCAGAGGTCACGCTGCGTCCAGCCCTGCCGCCGACCCCTAGGGGCGCCCACCTGTCTGGACCGAGTTTCTTACCAGAAAGACCCTGAGTGGCTCAGCTTCTAATCAAGCAGAGATGCTCCTTGGTTCCTCGGCAGCCTTGTGCCTGGGCTGAGGAACGTCTCTCAGAGGTCTCCCCCAGGCAGGGCCCCCGAAGGCCCACATCGAGGTCCGGCGGTATCTCACGGGGGCCTCCCGATGTTACAGTGTAACTTGCAAGAAACTAAGGCAGAGCCCAATTTTTTATTTTATTTTTTTACAGAGACAGAAAGAGAGTCAGAGAGAGGGATAGACAGGGACAGACAGGAACGGAGAGAGATGAGAAGCATCAATCATCAGTTTTTCGTTGCAACACCTTAGTTGTTCATTGATTGCTTTCTCATACGTGCCTTGACTGTGGGCCCTCAGCAGACTGAGTAACCCCTTGCTCAAGCCAGCGACCTTGGGTCCAAGCTAGTGAGCTCAAACCAGATGAGCCCTCGCTCAAGCTGGCGACCTCGGAGTCCTGAACCTGGGTCCTCCGCGTCCCAGTCCGACACTCTATCCACTACACCACTGCCTGGTCAGGCTAGAGCCCAATTTTGATTAAAATTTAGAGAGCCTTTAATAGCTGGCCAGCTGACTGTCCACTTGCACTCCATGAAGGGAAGCAAGGAAAAGCCCAGAGGCTAGGGGAGAACAGTATTTAAAGACAAAACCACAAAGTTACAGTTGCTTCAGCACCTTTGCATAATATCTTACAAAAGCATATATTGTTCTAAAGATAATAAACAGCCTTCCTGTTAATTCTACAAAAGCTGAAGTGTGGAAACTACAAAACTACATCCTGCTTGTGTCACCAAGATTAGATCTTAGATCCTGCACAAGCTTGTCAAAAATTTCCACCTAGGCCCTGGCCGGTTGGCTCAGTGGTAGAGTGTCGGCCTGGCGTGCAGAAGTCCCGGGTTCGATTCCCGGCCAGGGCACACAGGAGAAGCGCCCATCTGCTTCTCCACCCCTCCCCCTCTCCTTCCTCTCTGTCTCTCTCTTCCTCTCCTGCAGCCGAGGCTCCATTGGAGCAAAGATGGCCCAGGTGCTGGGGATGGCTCCTTGACCTCTGCCCCAGGCGCTAGAGTGGCTCTGGTCGCAACAGAGGGACGCCCCGGAGGGGCAGAGCATCGCCCCCTGGTGGGCGTGCCAGGTGGATCCCGGTCGGGCGCATATGGAAGTCTGTCTACTGTCTCTCCCCGTTTCCAGCTTCGGAAAAATACAAAAAAAAAAAAAATTCCACTTGCAGCTGCAACTATAAACCAGTTCCTTTTAAACTATAAGCTGAATTGGGTCAGGGGTCCTCAGCATGGGCTGGCATGCCAGCACACTTCTGCCTAATAAGAGTCCTACTGTGTTACTGGGAAGTGGCCCCAAAATTCTAGTGGGTTTAGCTTGAGGTCCCATCTCTGGAGTTAATACGAAGTGGGAGGTGGGACTGAGGTCCAGTCCTGCACTGCCGGCTGTTGCCGGGCCAGTTGGGCAATGTCTGGCCTGCTGGGATCAGTTTGCTGAGACACTGACAGGGCCCCTATTGTTTGATGGGGTTGGGGAGGGCCCCACCTGCCCTTCAGCAGTATATTTAGTCCTACGCTCCTTCGCCCAATGTTTCCCTCTCCTACCCTCTCCTACCGCGTGGGCAGAGGTCTGGAGTTTGAGGAGCTGGCTTCCCTGGAAGGGAGGCTGAGACTGATATCCGGGGTGGGGGGAGGACAACTTTTAGCAAAATGTCCCACCCCCCCGCACTGGAAACAGGTCCAGGAACAGCAGTACTTTCCTGACCTTCCTTTTTTAGTTTGTTCTGCCTTTATTCAAAGTATCATTCTGGAATTCTTGCCTTAACACCTGTGGCAAAAGCAAGACCCTGCATGTGTGAAGGCCCAGCATCTGCGCAGATTCTGATACAGTCCTCTCTATCTCCCTTCTTGCGGTGAGGCCTGACAAGCCGAATTACCATTATCATATGCTGACTGCTTTACTAAAATCTTTCCTACATTTTTATCCTCTACTATTCTTTCAAGTGCTTGAATTAGCTGTGAAACAAGTTCTTGAAATCGCTCGTCTGCGCCTTGTCTAATTTTACCAAATTCTTCCATCTTTGCCCCTGGAGTAGGCAGGCATTTCCATGCCTTGTGGCTATCTGATTAATTATATCATAAGTAATCAGTTGATACTCTAAATGAGTTGCAATAGGGGCATATTGTGCTTCTCCAGTTAACATATCTACAGTAACAGCAACCTCCTCTTGCTGATTTTTCTCATCCTGCTCCATGGCCTTTTCATGGAAGTCTGACTTCCACAGCAAATAATCACCCCGGAGAGACAAGCACGAGCAACCGCCTTCCAGTCATTTGGGGGAAAAGCCTTTGCACTAACAGTATCTGATAAACCAAGTGAAAAGGGGGCAGCAGGCCCATACTGAGCACAAGCAAGTTTAAGTTCTTTCAGAGTTTTGTTTTTAATTTTTTTTTCAATTTTTTATTTATTCATTTTTTTTTTTTAGAGAGGAGAGGGGGAGAGAGAGAGAGAGAAAGAGAGAGAGGAGCTGGAAGCATCAACTCCCATATGTGCCTTGACCAGGCAAGCCCAGGGTTTTGAACCAGCGACCTGAGCATTTCCAGGTCGATCTTTCAGAGTTTTAAAAGGTACAGGTTCATGCTCTCTCACTAGTCTCCCTGTATCGTCCTGTCTTTCTACAACAGGAAAACAGGTAAAGCCGGTTATTGTTTCCCTATATTTCGAGCTTGTTCTATAGATTGTTTGAGCAGGGATTTCCCAGATATTGAGCCATAGACTCTGGAATCAGCCCGACAAGAGGAGCAGAGGGTTGAATGTAAGAAGGAGCTGAGGGTGGCGGAGGTCCTGCGGTTAAGGCAGCCATAGCCGTGAAATTTACATCCCCCGAGTCATCCTCAGACTCCAAGTTGTTCTCATATTCACATCCCTCCATTTCCAGCTCACCCTGATACTGGTGACAATGATTCGTCCTCATATGGAAACATTTCTACAAAAAGATCCTTTACTTTTGATCCTAGCACTCCCACAGTTATTTATCCCAAATTACTTTATTACTATACTCTCCCCCAAACTCTACTTAAAAGCACTTTCTAAAGGCTTTACACTTACTTCGTGTGCACACTTCGGGGGGGTTCCATCACCTCTCCTCTTTCCCTTATTCGATGGCCACACGTATGGGCACCAATTATCGCAGTCCAGCCACGATGAGTCTATTATGGGGTCTTCGAACGGGGAAAGGTATGAAATTGAATAAATGGTAGAGACTTAAAGATATATACATACAGATGGGTTTGGGAGGACAGCACGGTGAACAGTCTCTACTGCTCCTAAGCCGATGCAATGGCGGCTCCCACAAGCACATCCGTCTTTATTCAGGGGAAAAAACATGGCCGTTAGCAATTCAATTGTTTCCAAGACAACTCAAAGACAACCCCCACCATACCATTCAAATCTAACTTTACACCAATAAGAAACTAGCTTTCAGCCTCTTCCAGAAAACACGGGTGGGAAAAGCGAGAATCAGGTGTAGCTCTTTGTTAACTAGGCAGGTGAGGTGGGGGGTTGGGCCCAGCACCTCTGTCCCCAAGATATCCAGATTGCAAAAATACACTGTTTATATTTCAGTCCCCAACACTCAGCCTCCGGTCACAGGAGCCCACATATGGCCTGACTGACCGGCAGTGGGAGGCAGAGCACAGTGCCTGGCTGGATGCCATGAGTGCTTGGCACAGCTGTGCCGTGGACAGTGGACAGGACAGGAGGCTTGGGCAGTGAGAGGTCAGGAGTGGGGAGTTGAGGGCCACCATCCTAAGCAGCACTGCTGATGTCCAGATACAAGAACAGAGCTACACAGTGTCTCTCAAATAGCAGCAACTGACCTTGCTACTGAGACGAGGCATCCCTGGACCTCTCTCAGATTGGGGCCATCCTCACTTTCAAGCAATTCCACAACTGCCCATCCCGTGGAAAGCCAACATCAACACCTGTGGGCACACTGGCTTCAGCTGGCCTGAAGCCCCAGCCCCGACCCCTAGCTGGCTGAGCCAGGCAGACCCAGCCCCTTCCAAGGCTCAGTTCAACCACCGCCACCTTCCCACGGGCTAAAGAAGGCAGGAGTGTCCATCTGATCGCAAGGATAGCGGTCCCATCTGCCCTCTCTGATTTTGTGCTGGGGGAAGGTGGAGAGGTTACAGGTTATGACAGAAGCCCATCAGAACCTGCCCCTTCAATGTTAACCTTCTGAGGACCCTGCTGAACTCCACTTCCTTATGTTCCCCGGACTGAGGTGCGTGGCGACCACAGTTCAAGAACCCCCCGAAGCATCTGGGGAGGGGACCCCCGGGGCTTGCACCTGGGGAGGGGACCCCCGGGGCTTGCTGAAGAACCTATCGTATTCACACTCACAGCCCTGATCTCTCGGACTCGTGGCAGGGCAGCGGGGTCCGCGTGCTTGTTGGGGAGGGTCAAGCCCAACACCGGGTGAAGCGTGCCAGATGGGGACATCCTGAAAGGCCGCTGGGTTTTAGAAAAACCAACCGGGGCCCTGGCCAGTTAGTTCAGTGGTAGAGGGTCGGCCTGGCGTGTGGGAGTCCTGGGTTCGATTCCCGGCCAGGGCACACAGGAGAAGCACCCATCTGCTTCTCCACCCTCCCCCTCTCCTTCCTCTCTGTCTCTCTCTTCCTCTCCCGCAGCCAAGGCTCCACTGGAGCAAGGTTGGCCTGGGCGCTGAGGATGGCTCCGTGGCCTCTGCCTCAGGTGCTAGAATGGCTCTGGTTGCAACAGAGCAACGTCCCAGATGGGCAGAGCATCGCCCCCTGGTGGGCATGCCGGGTGGATCCCTGTGGGGCCTCCCTATTTCCAACTTCAGAAAAATACAAAAAAAAAAAAAGAAGAAAAACCAACCGGGTTTCTGGCAAAATCCTAAAACACTCACCAGAGACCTCCACGAACAGTTGCAGTCAAGTAGCTTTTCCCAAAGCCTGCTGATCGGCCCACAACGCTGACTTGCCACCGGAGCTGGAGGGACCTGTTCTGACTGTTATAGCCGACCTCGGTGGGTTTTTTCCCGAAGAAAATTCTGGCTTTCCTTCAGCTGTTGACTATGCCTGAGTAGCTCTGTTAACTCTGAGCGCGCTAACTAGCCGGATGGAGCTCTGTCTGTCTCCAGGAGTGCGGCCCGGTGGCCCATGAGCTTCGCACACAGGCTCCCAGGTCGACAGGTTCCAACAGCGATAGGCCGTTGTCAGCAAACCGGTCGAGGTCCTTAGACATCTTCGGAAACACAACTGACGACGGTTCCGAGTTCAGCTTCGTGCGGGAAATAGAAGAAATGCGGGGTTTGCCTCTCGGTCCTCAGTGGGCTTAACTCGAAAGGCACAGGGCGGGTGGCGCCGCCGGCCGGCGGAGCCTGCGAGGTGCGGGAGCCCGGGACCGGTGCGTGAGGCTGCTCAGAACCACTTCGTCTCTCTTTGTTCATTTGCCTCAGTTCATCTTCCATTTTTATTTTGCAAAGAGGCCATTTTAAGACTGCTGGTAACATTCGGAAACCCTCATCATACCCATGCAAAGAGGAGTTCTGCTCCGTTTTGACGATTTCAGAGCTACAGCTGTGCACTCCGGTTTTAAGAAAACTGGGTCAGGAGATTTCAAAAGTTCTCCCTTAATGGCCAATATGGAGCTAAATTACGTTTGGTCGATTGGCGTATTTAAGCAGGACATGCAGATGAGGAGGGGCCGCAGCTTCTAAACATGAAATTCCCCAGGGTCTGGGGCAGGGGGTGCTCCAGTATTTCGAAGGCTGGGATCCCATTCTTCAGAACCTCAGGCCGCAGGCAAACACCAGCTCAGTCCCGAGAGGAACAGTCCAGTACCGAGAGGAATCGGACCAAAGGCTGACCAGCATAGCTCCCCTGGAGCAGTCCGATTTTGATAGGGTCAGGCCAACATGCCACCAGCCTCACCCAGGAAAGGAGGAGCGTCAGCTGATCCGATTACAGCCAGGGGAGCTTCAAAACACAAGGGGAGCTCAAGCCGGGATGGAGGAGAAAAACCCACCCCATGCTCTGAGGTCAGCAAGAAAGCGGGGCTTTGCGGGGGCCACCTTCTTGCTCGCCAGCCCTGGGGTGTCAGGGTCATCATCTCTGGATCCCATATGGGCCACCAAAGAATGTTGACTTGTAACAAACAGCCAGCGTCTCTCCAGCAAAATGGGTTTATTCCCGAACGACAAAGAACTGCTACTGGCACGTGGGGACTGCGAACTACCTGCAAGTCCAGAAGAAGAGAGATGCTCTTTTATAGGGTTGCGTAGGCGGGGCCGTTTGGAGCGGCTGTTGTTAACAGAGCGTCCATTGGAGGAGAGGGCGAGTTGGAAGTGTCGTGGCTTCTCATTGGCTGATTTCTGGCCTCTCCCATTGGCTGAGCTTTAACTGGGTGAGGAGGAATTTTCTCTTCCTTCTAACCAGCTGGTGATGCAAGGTCTGTCCCTACCTGCAAGCAGGTGCGAGGGGCAGCTGTTCCGGTCGGGGTCGGCGTGTGCCTTGAGTGACACATTCATGAGAGTTCTCTCTCCCGGCCTCCAAACTTCATTTTAAAATGTGGTTTCTGCTTGTGGGTTTTCACACTCTCACTCACAGACTCATTTACACATATATGCATGTCGCCTGTTCAAATCACGTGTGTGTGGTCTAACAGGTGGGATCCTAGATGCGGAAGGTCGGTCCACATGTGTCTCACCTGAGAGGACCCCTGAGGTCTGTCTGGGAGCGCACAGAGACCCCCGCACCCACTTCAGCAGCAGCTCATCTCCCCTCGTCCATGTGGACCTGGATGGATGGATCCAACCCCTTTCCATGGACATTAGAGTTTTTTCTAATTCCCAGAAATTTCATCGCTGCTCTGATGGGTAGTCCTGAAAATACACCTTTAGAAATTGTGCAAGAATGCCTGCGGGGTGACGTCCCAGGAGGGACACTGCCTGGGGAAGGCACGCCCCTGTGGGACTCTGATGATCTCCTGTGCAGTTTCCCAGAGGAGGGGCCTTTCCCACTCTCTCCAGGGGACCTGCTGGGGCCTCTGCTCCCTCCCCTTGTCCCCAGGGCTGCTGGCCACCAGGCCAGAAGCCTGCCAGTCCCATGCTGACCGTGCTCTCTCTGCCATGTTTTCAGGACAGGTGTCCCCATCCGGGCGGTGGGGCATCTCTGGCACGCACCGGCGTGTGCACTGCCTCTCCTTGGAAGGGCACGTTTGCCTTCGTCCCTTAGAAAACACCGACCTTTGACCTTTGGGAGTTTCCGGCACCACAGGGACGTCACACCTCCCTCCGGCCTTGGGTCGGTGAGAAAAGCTTCCCCGTTTGTGGTCCCTCTGCCCAGCTTCCTGCATTTCCCCTGTTTTGTTTTGAGGGCAGGTTCCTGAGCGGCTCTGGCTCTGGGGTCACACTTAGCACAGCGACCCCAAGATTATGCACAGACTTTAATAAAAGAGCCTTTTTTTTTTTTACATCTGTTAACCCATCTGGGATTTCCCTTTCATACATAACAAAAATGCTACTTCCGATAAATACAGACAACAAAAGTGTGAGCAGACACAGAGACCTGTTGTGAGTTTGCGTTGACAGGAGCCGTCAGAAGAGGCCCGGGAGCAAGGACCGGAAGCGGGCGGGCAGCCGGGAGGGCCGTGGGGGTGGGGGTGTGAGCTTCTGGTGCAGGTGTCCTTCGGGGAGGTGGGCTCTTCCGCCCCAGGGCAGTGCGGTGGCCGCCCAGCGCTGTGAATGTACTTCACGCTTGGCCATCACACCATTTAAAATGGAAACAATTTGATTATCGTTTAAAACAAACAGTGCCATAGAAAATGTAAAAGGAAAATAAAATTTCAAAATAATCAAAAGGAAAAGCTTAAAAATGGAGGATTTTTGAATCCTGGTGGGTGAGCAGGCTGAAGAGGCTTCACAGCTGGGAACTGAGGAAGATTCCAGAGCCATCTCTGCATTTAGCACCAACTCCTGGTCCTCTACAGGTACAGTGGGTGATGGTTCTCCCTGCAGGGATGGTGGGTCCTGTGTCAGCTCACAGTCCTCCCTGTGTGTCCAGGCCCTGACCCCGCTACATGCGCTCACATGCACCCCCACCCCACCCCACCACACACCCGCCTTCTCATCTTTGGGCTCTGACTCCATGAGCTCCAAGTCCTCAGCTCAGTTGGCTCCCAGGTGGGAGCCAGGAAGGCGGAGCACCATGAAGACCGTGGGAAGGACCCTCAGGGTGCCGCTCAGGGTGTGTCTGGGCAGGGGGCCTTCCCCGGCCATAGCTGGGACCTGGTTCTAAAGACCCCTCAGGAGCCAGGCTCATCCTGAGCCTGTGCTTGCCCTTGTTAGTGATCTGGTGGGCCTGCCCCTCTCATGGAGATGAGGTGACTGCTCCTCGAACAGTCTCCTGGGTGGAGCCCTGCAATGACACACAACCTTCCAGGGCTCCCATGATGGACAGACTCAGGGCCAAGTGCCTCATCTTGGCCTGCGTGCTGGGCAGCCCTGTAATGGCTCCCAGCATTTCCATCCCCTGCTCCCACAGGCCCCTGTAATCCCCTCCCCTTGAGACTGGGTGGACTTTATCACTAGGGTCTGATGAGTAGAACAAAATGATGGGGTGTCATTCTGAAATGGAATTATGCAAAGTTTGTGGCTGCTACTGTCTGTCTCTCTTTGTCCTCCGTCTCTCTCTCTGTCTCTGGTTCAATGACATGGAGAAACAAGATCAGGTATATGAGCTGCCATATTGCGCCCCAGTGCAATTACCAAGAGGGTCCAGCCCAGAGACATAAAAGAACAGAGATGCCCCCCCCAAGCCAAAGTGAATCCTGTCAATAACCCAGAATTGATCTCAGAGACAGACCCTGTCCGCCCCAGCAGAGCCTCGGTGGAGACCGCAGCCCCGGCCTCACAGGGACCTTGAGGGACTAATGGATCCTGGTCCAGAGATTGAGAGACAGTCAACATCCGGTCTTGTAAGTGCTAAGTTAGAGCAATGCTGTCACACAGCAAGGACAACTGGCATGTCCCTCCAGGCTGGGCCTGTCCCTCCCACACCCCAGCCCATCTCCAGCTCCCTCCAGCCACTGACTGGACTCTCTCCTGCCTCCAAGTACCCCAGCCCCACGCACTGCTCCCAGACATGTGTGCAGGGCTGGCCCCTCTTGTCCTTCTGGTCACAGCATAAATGTCACCCTGAAGGCCTTCAGACCCCACCTAGATCGCCCTAGATCGCGCGTCCCTCAGCACCTGCGTCCTTTCTCCACAGCGCGGCTCTCCCCTCCCACCTGGACCTGCTTCTGAGCTCTGCCTTCCTGCCCCTCCAGGCTGTGAGATCTCCAAGGACAGGATCAACACCGCCCCCAGGCCTAGCGCGGTCCCTGCTCCTGCCTCCCAGCAGCTCACAGTCTGGACATGGAAACTAGTAAGAAATATGCATGTTGGGCCCGAGGCAGCGGGATGCCCAGAATGACCCCTGCGTGTCCCTTCCCTGCTCCAGCAGCTCCGCTGAGCAGTGGGCACGGCCCGCCCCCTGGTGGTCATCCCAAGCATTGCAGCCCCAGTCAAGAAAAACAGGAAACAAAACACACACCTTTGTTTGGATGCGGTCAAGGCAGCCGCTGTCCCTGGCGCCAGAGGGGCAAAGGAACAGGACTGGCAGGCTCCAGGGGGGATGTCTGGTAGCCCAGAAGCCTCTCTCGCTCCCCTCTTTCTGCCACTGTCCTAGTGTCCAGTTCATTCCCAAGGCCTCCTCACCCCAGCCAGGGCAATAACTCCAGACGCTCTTCCAAATGAGGACCTCGAGTCTCCATCAAGGATGGTCTTGTCCCTGGCCCTTGGGCGAGTGGTCCAGCGCTCTGCCCTTTTCTGCACTACCCAGGTCCCAGGACCCCCAAATCCCCAGGCTGCTCAGCAGGACCTGGAGGGAGCAGAAAGCATTTCCCAAGGACTTGGAGCACAGGGGGTCATGGATGGAGAGCCAGGGTCAGCAGACTCTCCTAGGAGCCTGTGGGAACCTCCGTGCCACTCGGTCGATGCACCCCAACTTACAGCTTCTCTCCTGTAGTTCCTCAACTCTGAGGGGGTCTCGTCCTAGCCCAGGGGCCCACGGTGGAGGACACAGGAGCCCAGACCCTGTCCTCTCCATGTGACCTAAGGATGGCTCCTACCCAAGCAGCCGGGGGGCACCTTGCAGACCCCCTGCCCATCAGCCTGGCATCTCTCCCCTCCCTGTGGCAGAGCTGCCTCCAGCCTCTTTGTTCTGTCCCTCTTGTCACCTCCCCAGTGTGCAGTCCCTTTCTGACTGCCAGCTGGGCAGTCAGCGTGTGTGTGTGTGTGCGCGCGCGCGCGCGCGCACGCCCCACACACCTGTGTCTGCCTGGGAGCGTCCAGAGCAATGGACCTCAGGTGAGAGGGAGTGGGCACAGGTCCCCCAGGATGTTAGGGGCTCTCATTCCCAAAGCAAGCCCCTCGGGAGAGTTGAGGCTGGCCTATGAGGTCGAACCCTCCCTGCTCCTCTGGGCTCTGCCTACCTCATGGGTCTTGGGCCAATCCTTGCCTTTCCAGGCCTCAGTTTCCCAACTGTTCCATGAGTCATTGGGGGCGGGCCAGGCCCAGACTCTCTCCAACAGGCTGTGGGTGTGGTGGGGACGCAATGGGGGTCACACGAGCCTCCCTCCCGCAGCGTGGCCGGGCTTCATGTCCGCTGGGGGAGCGCATACCCGCCCCCGCAGACCACGTGCACGTGACTCCGCGCCTGCTGCACGCATGCGCAGCACCAACGCCTCCCAACGGGTGCCCCGCGTTCCCCGCTGCCGTTAACTGCTGTGTGACCCCTGAGCACCTGGACTAAGGTGCCACGTGGACTCTCGAGCTGCACAGATGGCTTCCGGGACTCCCGCTCGAGGAACCGTCCCTCGGTGGACAGAAAGCCCGAGGACTCATAACCAGAGAGGCAGAGGCCCGTTTCCTAAGGAACTGTGGGGGTGACTTCTGGCACCTGGGTGAAGTTAGAATCAACTCCAGAGAAACCCACAGCCTGTTTGGAAGAGCACCGACTTCGGCCACTGTGCAGTGTGGAAGGGCCCCCCCAAACCCGATTTCTCCACGGAGGGAACTAGGAGGACATCACAGTGTCCCAGCGTCTTCTCCAGCAGTGGCCAATGTGATGACCACGTGGCGGTCTCGGGGGCCTGGAAGCCACTCCAAGGCACCAGCTTCAGGGGACACCCCCAGGGCCGCGAGCCCTGGCCACGTGGTCCCCATTGCCCTGGGTCCCTGGTGCATCTCTCTGAGGGGACCACTTATTTAAGTCACACACTCGCTGTCCCACCCAGGAAGCTTGAGCACGTGGGCGTCTGCGGGACCCGAAACAGAAGATGGGCTGGAGAGGGGACACAAACGGTGCGGCTGCAGAGAGACCTGGTGCAGACTGCGTTCAGGGGCCTAGGGTTTCTCCCCCTCGTGCTCCCCGACACAAGCAAAGCCCCCAGGTGGGAAGGAGACATCAGTCTGTGCTGGTTTCTGGCACAGAGACGTCATGGCTGCTTGGGAATATTTATCCAAAGCATCTCCCCCCCCCCATTTCTTCTCTGAACTCTGACTCCCTCTGGATGTCCTGGACGTGCCCTAACCCTGCCCTGCCCCTGTTCTGCCGGCACCCTCTCCTGTGACCAGGAGTGTTGCGCATGTGTGCTGCAGGCGCGGAGTCACGTGCACGCGGTCTGCGGGGGGCGGGTAAGTGCTCCCCCGCGGGCCGCCCCACCCTCTCCTCCCAGTCCAGCTCATCACCCTCCCAAACGGCTCCTGAGTCCTGGCCCGGCTCTCCCTGGCCACCTTCCCCGAGGGGCTTTCAAAAGCTGCGCCCTCTTCCCGGGTGTCCTGCTCCCCAGCCCCAACATAACTTACTTAACTCGCACCGCCCTTCAGTGCTCAGCTCACGTGGCACTTCCCCGGAAAAGCTCTCCCTGACTGCTCCCTCTCACCTGTCTGAGTCACACGCCTGCTGTTTGTCCCTTTAGGTCTCTTTCTTGGCTTCTGTAGTCGACACCTGTGTCAGCCCTTCCTAACAAGGTGTCAGTTCTGTAAGAAATGCGGTCGCCTGTCTTGCTCACCTCTCGCTCCACCCCACCCCACTCCCTACCCCCGACCCCTGTCCCAGCAGCTAGCATGACACCAGCATGGAATAGGTGCTTATGAATGTTTGGTGGATAAGCCATCAGCCTCCTGAGAGTGTCAGATGTCAAAAGGAGCCAGAGTACGGGCGGCGGACTCGCTGCACAGAAGGCACACACACACACAGCCAGGGTCAGAGTGGACCAGCCTGTGCTCTGTTTCACAGCAGATAAGGGACAGCAGCATCTTTCTGTCACGTAACCCAGAGGTGACAACGGCAGAAGGGGCCTGGGATCCCAGAGGACGCCTTCAAGGTTAGAGCCGTTGCCCTGGGTTTCACACCATCTGTGGCCTGGATGGCCGGGCACCTCTCAGCAGCAGCTGGGCATGGAGACCTGCAGTCTGGCACAACGCTGCCCGGGTCCGGGGGGACCCCAGGTCGAGCCCGAAGGAAGGAGCTGGACAGCTCGCTCTCAGGGCAGGATGGTGTGCGCACAGGAGGCTGTGTGAGAGCAGCACCCGGATGAGGGGCTGGGGCCACACCCGCCGTGAGCACGCGGGCTGTTCTCCCTGCTTTCACACGTGTGAGTGCAGGGCACGCAGAGGACAGAGCCACGCAGCCCTGGTCCCCCTGCCACAGTGCAGGGACCCGATCAGGGGGAGCACGTGCGGCCGGGTGCCGCGGAAGGACAGCTGGGCACGCCTGCACGGCGGCTTCAAATGACGTCAGCCTCCCATCTTTCCTTCCCCACATGGGTCAGTTCTCCAGTGGGACGGACAGGGCGGGGTGAGGGGGCAGAAGCCGTGGGGCCCAAAAGCCTTGCAGCTGCTGTATTTACCATCTTTCGGGAGAACGGCCGCACCCCTCGTGAGGTCCAGAATCTCACATATGTCCGCAAACTTCTTCATGCTCAGGAAGCTGGACACGTTCTGCCTGCCTGTGGGTGGGGGGTGGGAAGCAGAACCGTCACACTAGGACACGTTCTGCCTGCCTATGGACGGGGGGGTGGGGGGTGGGGGGGGGTGGGAAGCAGAACCGTCACACTAGCGCTGCCAGTCCCTGCCGTCCGGGGCAGCCCCCGCGTCCCACCCATCCTCAGCCCCCAGATGCCCCCTGAGTCTGTGGGACAGAGAAGCAAGGGGGTGCCGCTCAGGGCAAGACAGCAACCGGTGGGTGATGGGGAAGGGTGGGTGTCCCCCCTCGAGGCTCCGGAGGCGGCGTGGCCACACAGGGTCACTGGGTAGGCCTCTGCTTTCCCAATCCCCTCTGGCCAGGCGTGGCTGGCGCCCCTTGGGCTGCATTGCTGGACCTACCGCCGCCCACACTCCCCAGGAGGCCTCCTGCCCTCTCCAGGGTCTGCAGCAGAGCTGCTCACCCCCCAGCACCCCCGGCCAAGGGTCACTTTGTGCCTGGAAGTGGATTGTGCCCCTCCCCAATCCCGGGCAGACCCTCCTCCTGGCTCCACACCCAGCCTTCTGAATCACCACTCCCTGCCCCCTGATCCCACCTCAGCCCCAGGGAGTGGATGGTTCACCCAGGCCTGGTTCCTGATCCCTGATGTCCCCTCCACAGTGGCCGCTCCCCCCTCCTCTGCTTTGGCTACCTCAGAGACCTGTCCCCCGGTCTCAGTGTCCAGAGCCCCACACTCTACCCACCTGCCCCCTTCCCCCTTTGCCAGCCTGCACCCCTCAGGACAGGCCTGCCACCGTATCCCCCTTCATCAGGGAAGCCGGGGTGACCGCATTAGGAGGTGGGCCTTGGAAAGTGATGGGGGGTCCTCGGGCTGGGATTGGTGCTCGTGTAAGGAAAGGAAGTGGCCAGAGCCCCCCACACACTCACCGTGTGAGGACCCAGCGGGAAGAGGGCCTCCCTGGACCCCCACCCTGCTGGACTGCCAGACAAGTGGCCTCGCATAAGCCACCGGCCCGTGGTGTCATGTGGCGTCCCTTGCCAACACTCCTCCCAGCCCTGCGCCCTCCACACTCAGTTCCCTGGACCACTGGCCACCAGGAGGGGCCCTGGACTCACTGAAGAGCAGCAGGGTCTTGGAGGTCTGGCTGGCCCGCCCCAGGCGCAAGTCGACCACGCCATAGCTGTAGTCGGTGGACAGCACACGGAAGCCTTTCACCCCCTTCACTGGGTGGGAGAGGCACAGAGCCGCCTGACTCCTCTGGCCAGCGCACGGCAGAGCGGGGGCGGCGGTGGAAGCCTGGGAGGCTGTGGGGGTCTCCCCCCACCCCACCCCTGGCCCAGGCCACCACCACACTAGTCATGGGCTCTGGGAGGGACAGGCTCCAGGGTCCAGAGGCTGGCCTGTGTCCATCCCGCCCACCGCATTCTCGGGAGCAAAGGGGTCACTTGGCTGGAGGAGAGTGTGGTCAGGAGCGTCGTGTCCGGCGTCTCAGTGGCCGTGTGCCCATGGACCCTCTGCCCCTGGGTCTCCCCTCAGCCCGGCCCTCATACGCACAGGTGTTCCTGAACACGGACTTCTTCCCGTCCTTCCTCAGAATTAACGTGTATGCCTGGCAGCCCTGCCACCTGGGGGGGAGCAAGGGGTCCTATGAACTCATGGCCGGGGAGCCCTCTCCTACCCGCAGCCACCAGCCCCCCCCCGAAGACCCTCTCTCTCCTCCAGACCTCCGCTCTGTGGGATCTGGGGTGGCTGGGAGTAGGGAGACCGGGAAGCTTCACACTCCCCAATTTCTGTACACTCAAAGCTCTGTTGTTCCAGAACTTTCCAAGTTGGACAAGGGCCTGTCCGACAGGTTAGGAGAACACCTCCAGTGTCCACTGCCTGCCCAGGGCCCCATGGACTAGGGTGGCCTCTCCCAAAATCAGCCCTTTGAGTTTTAGAGACAGGAAGTAGAGGGGGGTCGTGGCTGTGGGGTCAGTCCCTGAGGGGTTTCCAGGCTGACCCCCTTTTCCCACGGAGAGGGAGCCGCAGCCTCGGGCTGTCCCTGGCCAGGGGTCGCGAGGGTGTGCTGGGGCCGCCGCCACGCGTCCCTCACCGGTTCAAGGCGAGGACCACCTTCAGCTGTCCCGCCTTGTGGACCTGCATCACGGACGCCCCCAGCTTCCGCTTATCTCGGCCCGGCAAGAACCCCCGGGTGTCGGAGGCGACGGCCAGAATGTACCAGAACCCTGAGAACTGCAGAAAGCGTGCTGGGGAGCGCGGCCCCCGAGCCCCAGGGCTCCCGCCAGAGCCCTAAAAACCCACCAGACAAGTGACCCTTTGACTAACGGCCAGCCCACACCCAGGGCTGTCTGTCGGTCGGGCTTGGGCCGGAGACGGTCAGGGCCGGGCCCCAGACGCTGAGGGCCGAGCCTCCTTTCCGCGTGGGCCTCCCAGGGGCCCCTACCCTTCCAGCTCCCTCTGTGCCCCGTCCCACCACCTTCTTGTTGCAAGTCCGTCAGCCTGTGCCCAAGGCTGCCCCACCGGAATCTTCCACCTTCCAGGAGTCTCATTATTCCAGAACACGTCCTGCTCATTCTGCCCCCGCCTCCCCCACCTCTGCACACCTGTCTGGGGCCCTCTGCTCTGTCCCACCTCGGGGCTCCTGCCCACAGTTGTCAGCTGTGTTTGGTAGTCCCAGACTGTCCCCAAAAGAGCCCACCAACCCGTCAGGGAGAGGCAGGTGGGCAGCCCGCCGGGCCGTGTGGAAGGGAGGTTCCTGCCCACGTTTTCAGGACGGCCTCTTGAAGGGTGCCCCAGGGAACACTGTCCCAGCTGTGCCCTTCCTGCCTCCCTGACCCTCTTTCTGCTCAGGGCACCTGGCGCAGGGACTGTGGCACATGGCTCACCTTGTTCCAGTTGAGGTGGTGGGACTCCCTGAGGCCCTGCTCCTGTGGCTGGGACCCCACGGCCAGCACCAGCACCAGGGCCAGCATGGGCAGCAGCCGCCCCAGCTCCATCCTCACCCTCCTCCCTCGGCCGCCTGACATCCGAGTTTAAATCTCCCTGCCCACCTGCCCTTCCGTGGGTGCCCGGCCAACCCGGAGCCTCCAGAGGGCCAGGGATGGGCCAACAGGGAGGGACAGGGGTTTGGGGTCCTCCCCAGGCACAGAGGGCCAGCCCTGGGGTGCTCAGCCTTCCGAGCTGAACAGCCACCTGGGGGGAGCTGCTGGCCTTGGTTGGAGGCCTGGGAGATGGAAGCCATCGTGTTCCGAAGGTCACACCCCTGGAGCTGTCACCCCGGACAGTGAGCTCCCCCCACCCCCGTCCCAGGAGAGAAGTGTCACTGTGGGTCACAGCACAGGGAGATAGGCACATGGGACTGTGTCTTGGACGAGCTACACTGATGTCAGGGCTGCCTTCTCGATGCCGGAGCTGAGGCTGGTGGACGGGCCTGGGCTGGACAGGTGTGCACCTGTGCGTGTGGGTGCATGATCTTTTTAAAAAGGGAGGGCCCCCATGTGCATGTGAGGGCGAGTGATGGGCAGCCCCCTCCCTGTCCCACCCAGCGCCCCCACGACCTTGCTTCTGCTGGGACATCTGGCAGTGCCCTCAGGACACAGGACAACTGGCAGGCTCAGGCCCTCTGCTGCCCCCGCCCCAGAGCCCAGGCTGGAAAAAGAAAAGGCAACCTCCAGCCTTGAACCCCGTGTGCCCCGGCCGATCGACCTGGTAGAGGCTGCTGCCAGCTTCCTCCTCAGCCCAGCACGTCAGCCAGACCGCGTCCAGACCCCAGGGTCTTGCTCTCGCCCGGGCAGATCCGCCCCCAGACCGCGTCCAGACCCCAGGGTCTTGCTCTCGCCCGGGCAGATCCGCCCCCAGACCGCGTCCAGACCCCAGGGTCTTGCTCTCGCCCGGGCAGATCCGCCCCACCCGGCCCAGGGGTCTTGGTGACTCCTGCAGGAGGAGGGCAGCTGCTTCCAGCCCAGCCCCTGCCTCTGAGCCAGGGCCTGAGTCCTGGTGTCCCTGACCCCGAGGGACCCTGGTGAGGGACACAGGTACAGGCCAGGCCTCTTGTCCCAGAGCTGGCCGTTGGCTCCATGGGTTTGCCCACCCGATGCCATCCCAACGGGACCCTGAGAACACACCACCCGGGCAGCAAGCTGTCCATCCGCCCAGTGCGCACGAGAAGACCAGGGGCCAGTTTGTGGAACCGTTTTATTCGGATGTGCAGCCTGAGGCCCCGGGAGCAGCCAGCCCGACCCCCACCAGGACACGGCATGCACGGTGGCCCCGGGGTCACAGCATTCACTGAAAACCAAGATGAACGTTGGGGACCCAGTTCACCCCAAGCGGTGACCCCCACCTCAGCCCAGGCCCCGGCCGCTGGCCCTTGCCGCCCACTGGCCTGTGGAGACTCCCTTGGGCCCCAGGGTCCCCCCCACACACGGGGAGCCTCGGGTGACGTCCGGAAGGAGGCTTACCTGGAAGGCCTCGTGCGCACAGGTGACTGGAGTGGAAGGGAGATGGGCTGTGAGGCGGGCAGGTCAGACTGCAGCTGCCCCAGCGCCGCCCAGAGCGGTCCAGTCCCTGCCCACAGTCTCACCAGGACCCCCCCTCCTTCGCCCCAGTCCTGCCCGACTCCTGACGATGCCCAAGATGGACAGAGGTGCCAGGGGACACTCACAGTCGGTCTGCAGCCTGGCCTGCTGCTGAGACAGGAAGCCCAGGCTCTGGCTCCACTTGCTGAAGAGCCCCAGGGCCTCCCGGCTGGCTGCGTGCGTCCGACCTGCGGGGGGGAGCGTGCCCACTGAGAGCTGGGCCTGGGGCTGGGGGCGGTCAGTGGCAGGACTGGGGGCGGGGGCGGGGGCGGTCAGCGGCAGGACTGGGCGGCCCGCGGGGAGAACCGTGCCCTCCCCTGGCCCCAGGCCCACGCACTGTACAGCTCCACGGTGGTGAAGGCCTCGTCCTGCTGCTCCAGCTGTGTGAACACGATGGCGTAGTCTCTGAAGTTGGTGCCCAGCACCCGGTAGTCCAGCACGCCCACTGCTGGGAAACAGAGCCCCCGCGGGGAGGGGGGTGGCTGTCAGACCCCCCAGGGGCACCCCCAGCAGGCTGAGAGCCCCAGGCTCTGTCCCCTTCCCTGCCTGCACCGTGCCGCACCCCGAGCTCTCAGTGACTGATGGACGGGGCATCCCGGGAGTCACTGGGGTGCAATGGTCATGCTCCCCCAATCTGGTCTCCACTGAGGCCAAATGCCACCCCCCTGCACACGACAGAGGGAGGCCTGAGGTCCCAGCTCAGCTTGGCAGGTGCAGTCAAGCCTCTGTCCTCAGGACTGGTGCCCAGCCTCTGACAAAACGAGGCCCAGGTCGAGAGCTCGCTGGAGCCCCGGGATGGAGTCACCCCCCCCCGCTGGCACTGGCCCTGCCTGCAGGGGGTCTGGGGGGACGCTGAAGGGGACCAAGGGCCCAGGGAAATGGGAAATGGGGGCCCGCCCCCACCCTGCCCTGGACAAGACCATGGTGGCATCCTCCTTACAGGGATTCTCGAACACCCAGGCGGAGTTCTGTCTCAGTAGCTCCACCACACTCAGGTCACACCTCTCCATCCTGGAAACGACAAGGTCCATTGTCCACTCAGGGTCCGCTGTCCACTCAGGGTCCAGACACAGGGCCACCAAGGAGAGTCCTGCCTCCCAGACCCGCTGCCAACTAGCCAGCGTGGCGATGGGTGTCACCATCTTCCTCCTAATGGCCCCAGTTACCAGAACCCCTGCTCCCAACCGAAGGGGACCCGTCCGGGGCTGGGCTGGCTCGCGAGCCCCTGCGGAGGGCAGTCCAGGCCCTTCCACCTCCCGGGACCACCCTCGCCAGGTCTGCACAGAGAAAACAGGAGCGCGCCTGAGGGCGCCGGGGGCGCTCGGGCAAACTGAAGGCAGTCTGTGCGTCTGGACACTGTCCTCCAAAGGGGCCCATGTTCCTTAGGCCACCAGTGAGCCAAGTGACGACAAGAATAACCAGGAAACCTCTGGGAAGAAGAGGAACCAACAAGAGCCAGCCAAGAGACTAACAAGGCGTCTTGCCGCGCTGCGGGAGTCGGGACAACCCAGTCTGGGCGAGAAAGCAGACAGATGAACGGAAAAGAACAGACAGAAAGCCGGAAGATGAATGGGAACGCGCCGGCCTTCGGCGCGGGACAGTTCGCACCCCAGGCCGTGCAGGGAAGAAGACAGCTCCACAAATGACGTTGGGCCGTCGGGTAGTCCAATGGGAGAAAACCCAAGCTGAGCCCCCTTTTCTCTCCCCGAGGGTGAAACCCCCAGTGCCCCGAAGATGCTACAAGCCTTTCGGGACCTGGAAGGCGCGTTTGCCTCTGCAACAAAAAGAGGCGGGAAGTCCCAGCGCGGATGGTGATGACGGGCGGGCGCACGGCAGCGTGAATGTACCTGATGCCGCGGAGGGTGCCGTGCGCCCAGACTGGTGGAGGAGACGGTCAAGGCTCTGTGTATTTTAGCACAAGGTCAATTTGTTGTTGTTGTTTTTATTTTAATTAAAATTAAGAGAGGAGCCTGACCAGGCGGTGGCGCAGTGGATAGAGTGTTGGACTGAGATGCCGAGGACTCAGGTTCGAGACCCTGAGGTCGCCAGCTTGACCACAGATTCATCCGGTTTGAGCAAAAAGCTCACCGGCTTGGACCCAAGGTCGCTGTCTCTCCAGCAAGGGGTTACTCGGTCTGCTGAAGGCTCGCAGTCAAGGCACATATGAGAAAGCGTCAATGAACAACTAAAGTGTCTAAGGAAAATCTGATGATTGATGCTTCTCATCTCTCTCTCCCTTCCTGTCTGTCCCTATCTATCCCTCTCTCTGACTCTCTCTCTGTCCCTGTAAAAAAAAAAAGAGAGAGAGAGAAAGGGAGAGAGGATAAAATAAAAAACTGTTTTAAAAAAGACGGCACTCTGGCCCTGGCCGGTTGGCTCAGTGGTAGAGCGTCGGCCTGGCGTGCAGAAATCCCGGGTTCGATTCCCGGCCAGGGCACACAGGAGAAGCGCCCATTTGCTTCTCTGCCCCTCCCCCTCTCCTTCCTCTCTGTCTCTCTCCTCCCCTCCCGCAGCCAAGGCTCCATTGGAGCAAAGATGGCCCGGGCGCTGGGGATGGCTCCTTGGCCTCTGCCTCAGGCGCTAGAGTGGCTCTGGTTGCAACAGAGTGATGCCCCGGAGGGGCAGAGCATCGCCCCCTGGTGGGCAGAGCGTCGCCCCTGGTGGGCGTGCCGGGTGGATCCCGGTCGGGCACATGCGGGAGTCTGTCTGTCTCTCCCCGTTTCCAGCTTCAGAAAAAAAAGAAGGAAAAAAAAAGACGGCACTCTGTAGACTGACAGGGAACCGTCTCCAGCACGCGGGGGGCTATGTGCCTGAGGCTCCCCAAAGAGCCACCAGAAGTCAAAAGCCCGGCCACCTTCAAGGGGACAGGTGACTGGCTGGTCAGCTGAGGTCCCCGAGGCCGAAGGACCCACAGTATGTGTCTGTGGGGACATGAAGATTTTGAACCATGCAAATGTATTTCCTATTCAAAAGCTGACAAAATCTAAGTCAAATAATGAAATGACAGAGGCCCACTCCCTCTCCTGGAAGCCCTGCCCGAGTGTGAGCCCTGCAAATGGGGCCTTGGGCGTGTGTGCCTTCCCATCGTGCAGGGTGTGGCCCAGGTCCTCGGACAAAGTCCAGGGATGTGTCTGAGGCCCCTGACGATCAGACAGCCCTCCGCTGTTCAATGCGTGACATCCCAAGTCCACTTTGGCAAGCTGCCATGCAGGATTCATTTTCCGAAAGACCCAGTGGTTCTTAGGCACCGATGCATGGACCTACATTAACGAGTAGCTCGAAGGGGCTTGCACAGAGAAGAGGCCTCTCCCCCTCTGACCGGAGCTCCCACCCCGCTGACCAAGGGCCCGGAAGCAGCATGCGGGAAGGGTCAGAGGCTGTGCCTGGCCCTGGTGGCGAAGGCCTGAGTCCTGCCCGGAGGCCCGCCAGGCCCAGAGTCCAGGGATGCAGTTCCCGGAGCCCAGCTGGAGGCGAAGCTCAGAGCAGAGCCCAGCCAGGAGGGAGAAGGCACAGGGCCGGGCACTCACACGTCCAAGCCTCCGTGCCTGGGCAGCTGGACTCAACCCACGGAATCTGCAGCCCCGGCACACTGCACTCACCTGTGCCGGGAGGACAGCACCTTCAGGTTGTTCTGGGGAGTAAGCGTCACCACAACCCCTTCAACGTTCTTCGTGGCCTTCTCCATGGCGAAGCCTTTTTCCCCGGAGGCCACAGCGAGAACATACCAGGACCCAAGGAGCTGGATGGAGGAGGAGCAGATGAGGGGCCCTCCCTCCATCCTCTTCAGCTGGGAGCCCAGACGCCCCTTGCACAGGCCGGCCGACCCCACCCCCCACCCCCGCAGCCCGTTCGTTCCCAGCCGGGCTGGGCCTGGGGGAGACCAGAGGCCGTGTGGCCCCACAGGAGGACCGTTACCTGCTCAGGGTCCAGCCTCCCCAGCCATGCAGCCTGGGCCCTGGGCACCGAGGCCAGAGCCAGAAGGGCCACCAGCACAGCCCTCAAGCTCCCGGAGGGCCTCATGCTAGCACGCACTCCTCGGGCCAAGGGTTGCGGTCCCTCCAGCCCTGGAAACCGGTTTATATGGCTCTACACATGTCCCTGTGGGCGGCCAGTCCCCACCACATGCCATTCTGACTCAAAGGGAGGGGGCTTGTTATTCAGCGGTGCCTCCGAGCCCAGTGCAGACAGGCTGGAGAGCGGGGAGTGTGTGCCCTGCACCTTAGGTCTCGACACTTCCGTCCACTCAGAAAATTCCAGAATGAGTACCCTAACCCCAAGCTGAACCCCCCTGTCTGCCCCCCCCCCCGAGGTCCTCTCTCGCTCCTTCTGGAAAAGCCAGAGACGCTGCTCTGAAGCCTGGTCAGCAGCAGGTCAAGGTCAAGTCCAAGGACAAGAACACCTGGTTCTTTCAGAAGGTGTGGCTTTGGATACTTTGTGTTTCAATGATTAAAAATATAAAAAGTCCCCCTGAATTTAAAAAGAAGCTCCCACTCCCTCCTGGGCCTTGGCCTCCGGCTCCCACACCCAGCCAGACCCTGGAACGCTCTGTTCTTCCGTCCTCTGAGCCACGGGTCTGAAGCTGCCCACTCTGGCTGGCCTCCACCCTGTGACCTACCTCTGCTCTTCACGACATTGGCCAGGCCCTTATGGGTCCGCTGGGAGCAGAGCACAGAGGGCCCACCAGCATCTGAGTCCCTGAAACCACGTTTCCCGGCCCCCCTGGCTGGTTCGCTCTCAGGGGCCCTGTTACCACAAGAACAGGCAAGATTTGGAAGATGGAGAAAGAGAAGCCATTTGTCCTGCCAGGGCTTTGGGGGGGAGGTGGGAGAAAGGTCTCAGGGAGCCCCTTTTGCAGCCCACATGGGCGATGAACCGCAGGGGGAAGTGACCAGAAGACGTAAACCCGCCCGGGCCCAAGCTCGAAGTTCACCTTGGCACTCCCGGGGGCGGGGGGGGGGGGCAGAGAGTCTCAGGCCTTGAACCTGGGTCAGCCTGTCCCTGACTGCCAGCTGCCCAAACGCCAACGGAAGAGAACGAAAACAGGGAGACAACACATCACCTTCAGTGTCAAGTTCATCCTGTCCCTTGATTTGTCAAATACCGTTTCCTGAGGGGACACTGAAAATGAAGACCAGGGACCCGAGAGACAGGTGCAGAAGCCCTCGGGCGTGCTCCCGCCCTGGGGTCCAGGCCGCTGTCTTGGTCCCCCGTCCTCGGGCACCTCAGCACCGCCTGCAGACGGGTAAGCAACACAGTCTGCAGCGTGGGCATGACCCTCGTTCAGGTGTTCTCCGGGGTGGAGGTGTCCGGGAGGGGGGGAGAGCTCTGCGGGGTCCCTTTCATAAGAGCCACTGATCCCGTATTGGGGTCCCTACACTCACCTCTAAATCACCTCCCAACACCTTTCTATTGGGGGTGAGGGTCTAACCTATGGACTCAGAGGGACACACATTCAGACCACAGGGTGGACCTGCAGGAGCGGCCACTTCCTCTGCGGAAGGAGCTGAGAGCCACGTTTGAAACAATACTTCCGTGATTTTCATCTCACCGTTTGCAACGTGCAGCTGGGAACTATAAAACGCGGTGTAAGGGCTGTCTGTGGGGCCAAAGATAACTCGTTAAACGCAATCCCTGCGCCACGCGCCAAACGCTAGGCGGCTCGGAAGAAGAAGAAGAAAAAATATCAGAAACCTCCGTTATCTGTAAAACAAAAACCCAGCCTACCCACCAGGGGTCTCTCTC
The DNA here is from genome assembly GCF_036850765.1 of Saccopteryx bilineata. Taxonomy (NCBI): domain Eukaryota; kingdom Metazoa; phylum Chordata; class Mammalia; order Chiroptera; family Emballonuridae; genus Saccopteryx; species Saccopteryx bilineata. The sequence goes on along the minus strand of NC_089491.1, from coordinate 1,124,805 downwards.
GAGCCCGTGGGCCGAGACTCCGGGCAGCGTTAGGGACAAGGTACGACTTGAGGACCAAAAGTGGACTTAAAATGAGGCCCCGGAGAAGCCAGTTCTGACCGCAAAGCACCTGAATGCGTATGAACAGGACAGCGCCAGGGAACAGGCGCGGTTTTCAGAAAGGCACCCTTTGCTTTGGGGGAGGAGCCAGAACCAAACTTCCCACACGCACCCCCTACCCCCAAATGCCACCCAGTCGAGAGAATTTACTGCACTTGTGGGATTGGGTGCCTGTGAATTAGGAATCATAACGCCATCTCTGTGCGGGAGATGAAGAGAGACTTGGGTCGTCTAAATTAGTCACTGTGAGAAGAAACTAAAGCCGGGAGGAGAACATTTTTCTGAAGGGACACCCCCCCCCCCCCCACGCAGCGCCGGAAGCAGGAGAAACTGACACACTTGGGACTGGATCAAACACACTGTTGGTGGGAAAAGAATTTAAAAATCTGAGAGCAGGCCCTGGCCCTTAGCTCAGTGGATGGAGCATCAGCTGGGGTATGGATGTCCTGGGTTCCCAGGGCACACAGGAGAAGTGACCGTCAGCTTTTTCTTCCCACCACATCTCTTCCCTTTTTCTCTCCCTCTTCCCCTCCCGCAGTCAGTGGCTCGAGTGGTTTAAGTGTGACTCCAGGTGCTCAGGATAGCTCCGTGGGAACTTGACAGCCTCAGGCGCAAAAAATGGCTCAGTACTCGAGCATTGGCCCCAGATGGGTTTACTGGGTAGATCCCCATCAGGGCACATACAGGAGTCTGTCTCACGATCTCCCTTCTTCTCAATAAATAAATAAATATAAAAATCTAAGAGCAGAAATAAGCAAAAATATATAGGAATTGCTTGTGCTTAGGAAACAAATGGATGATGGGACTTACTGATAAAAACGCTTCATCTCTGGGTGAACGACGAAGCCTGTCTAGGTGAGAGACAAGCTAGTCTGAAGCCCCCAGAGCACACGGGAGGCAGCAGAGCCTTAGAAGCCCTGAACTGCTGACGGCTGGTCACTGCCCACCCTGGGGCAGGACACAGGGGCCTGGAACCCACTCCAGACCGGAAGGGTTTACCATCATTCCACAGCACGATAACGTTAGCCGTGGCAACCAGCACCAGGTGTTAGACCTTGGGTCAGTGATCTCGGTACTTGAGTTCCGGCTAAGAGAGAACTCAGAGGCAGGATTCAAACTATAAGAGAAAGTTTATTTAGAAAGTCACAGAGGGCCTGACCAGGCGGTGGCGCAGTGGGTAGAGCGTCGGACTGGGATGCCGAGGACCCAGGTTTGAGACCCCAAGGTCGCCAGCTTAAGCTCAGGCTCATCTGGTTTGAGCACAAGCTCACCAGCTTGGATTCAAGGTCGCTGGCTCCAGCAAGGAGTTACTGGGTCTGCTGAAGGCCCACGGTCAAGGCACATATGAGAAAGCAATCAATGAACAACCAAGATGTTACAATGCGCAACGAAAAACTAATGATTGATGCTTCTCATCACTCCGTTCCTGTCTGTCTGTCCCTGTCGATTCCTCTCTCTGACTCTCTCTCTGTCTCTTTAAAAAATAAATAAATAAATAAATAAAAATAAAAAAAATAAAGAAAGTAACAGAGGGCCCTGGCCAGTTGACTCAGTGGATAGAGTGTAGGCCCAGTGTATGGATATCCCAGGTTCGGTCCCAGGTTCGATCCCTGGTCAGGGCACATATGAGAAGCGACCATCTGCTTCTTCACCCCTCCCCCTCCCCTTCTCTCTCTTCCCCTCTCACAGCCAGTGACTCGGTTGGTCCAGGCATCGGCCTCAGCCACTGAGGATAGCTTGGTTGATTCGAGCATCGGCCCCAGATGGAGGTTGCCGATTGGATCCCGGTCGGGGTGCATGTGGGAGTCTGTCTCTCCATCTCCCCTCCTCTCACTTGAAAAAAAAGAAAAGAAAAGAAAAAGTCACAAAGGCAGGAGAAGTGAGCCGTGGAAGAAACGGGCTCAGGAAACAGGTTAGAGAGACGAAAGGGGAAGGAGAGGTTTGGGTGGGCTCTGGAAGAGGGGTGGCGGGGAGCCCCCCGGGGAAGGAAGGGGGTGGGGAAGCCCGGGGTGCTCCATACAGAGAGAGCCGCACAAGGTCCCCCTTACTCGGGGCTCCATCCGCAGGTCTCGGGAGGATCTCCGTAGACTACTGACCAGCTTGCCGGGGGTGGTGGCCCTTCAGGGTCGTGGCCTCCACTGACTGGTCAGCACCGTGGTCGTTAGTCATTGCAGTGGGCTCTGATGTCAGCCCTGGGCTTGGCTCCCCTGGCCTCGTGGCCTCGCGGGGTCTGGAGCCGGAACCCGGCTGTCATCTCCAGGGGTTAATGGCTGCGGAAGGACTTGGAGTCCTGCCGGTTGCTAGGCAACCAGGGCCCTCCGCCCCAGGCGGCCCCGTGCACCCGGTCCACCATTCCACCTCCACTCACGCCTAACGGCCGACTACAGTAACACAGAGTAGAACACGCACAAAAACTGACTATTTTTAAAGCCATCAGGCTCGTGAAATAGAAATATCACAACCTTCTCTGATGAAAATACAATAAAACTAGGGCATTTCTTAACTTTCTATTTTGAAAAAGAAAAAATACTCTTGGATGAAAGAAAAATACATGAACTAAAGTTACAGAATTTATTTAAAATAAATGTCATAAAACAGTGATCGGAGGGAAACCATTATAGCCTGAAGCATTTATACCACTAAAAATGAAAGGATGAAAATAAGACACCTCCCCCAGTGCTAGACACATATCACATTATCGTATTTACATGGAATTTATCTCATGTTAATAACCAATGTTACCTCAATAAATTTAATTTTTAAAAATGAGACAAAGAACAACAAAGTAAACTAAACCATAGGAAAGTAATAATAACAAAAGCCAAGAATTATAGGTAAAGAATAGAAAGTAGGCCCTGGTTGGTTGGCTCAGCAGTAGAGTGTTGGACAGACATGGGGAAGTTCAGAGTTTGATTCCCGGTCAGGGCACACAGGAGAAGCGCCCATCTGCTTCTCCATCCCTCCCCCTCCCCCTTCTCTCTCTCTCTCTCTCTCTCTCTCTCTCTCTCTCTTTCTCTCCCTCTTTTCCTCTACTGCAGCCATGGCTCAAATGGTTCAAGCAAGTTGGCCCCAGGTACTGAGGATGGCTACATGGCCTCCACCTCAGGCACTAAAAATAGCTCAGTTGCCAAGCAATGAAGCAGTGGCCTCAGATGGGCAGGGCATTGCCTGGTAGGGGGCTTGCCAAGGGGATCCCAGTCAGTGAGCAGACAGGAGTCTGTCTCTGCCTCCCTGCCAATCACTGGAAAGAAAAAAAAGAAAGAAAGTAGCAGATGCAATCAATGAATCAAAATCCTTTGAAAAACTAACAGAACAGGCAAATCACCAGCTCAGACAAATAAGGAAAAGATGGACAGACCATAAGCACACGAGGTAAGAACTGACAAGACGTAGGGTGAAGTGACACTTGGGACAGAAGGGAAAAAATTTTGTCAACAGAAAGTACTTTGCTGACATTCAGGCATATAACATTGAAATCTTAAATGAAAGAGATAAATGTACAGAAAAATACGATTTACCAAAATTTGCCCTTTTAGACAGAGGAATAGATACATAGATAGATGGTAGACACATACATACATACATACATACATGATAGATTGATAATGATAGACTACAGAGAGATGAGTGACACATAGATAGACAGATAGATAGATAGATAGATAGATGATAGATAGATAGATAGATATGAGACATCTGAACCAAGAGCTGTGCTCAGGGGACCTGGCCTGGGCAGCCTCAGGCTCCAGGGAGCAGGATGAGCCGTAGCAGGCAGGGTGACCGTGGGCAGCCTGACCTGCAGGCTCCGAGCAGGGCGGGGCTGGGCAGGACCCTCGGACGCAAGGAAGGGAGAGAGCAGGGAGCCACCATCCTGCCTGAGCCACGTGGGCCCCGACTCAGCCCCCTGCTGGCAGAGGTCCAACCAGGGGTGGCGTCCAACACGGTTCACGTTCGGCAGCCATGTGTTATTATTTTTTTATTAATTTTTTTTAGATTTTTTAAAATTGATTTTTAGAGAGAGGGGAAGGAGAGAGAGAGAGAGAGAGAGAGAGAGAGAGAGAGAAAGGGAAGAGAAGCAGTAATTGCTTCCTGTATATCAGGGGTCGGGAACCTATGGCTCGTGAGCCAGGTGTGGCTCTTTTGATGGCTGCATCTGGCTCACAGACAAATCTTTTTTTTTTTTTTGACAAACCTTTAATAAAAATAATAATAATGTTCAAATTATAAAACATTCTCATGTATTACAATCCATTCATTTCCTACTGCTCATGTTCATGGTGATGGGTGGCTGGAGCCAATCACAGCTGTCCTCCGGAACAACACCAAATTTTTATTGGATAATGCCTAACGTACACGGGTCGTTGTGAGGTCAGGAAGTAAACTTCCCTCCTTTTAATCAAGTAGTCAGCTAGCTAATTGCAGAAACCCTTTCTATGAAGAACATGGCTAAAAGAAAAAAGATGAGTATTGTACTTTTCAGCAGGAATGGACAGCGGAATTTGCCTTTGTGGAGAGAGCAGGTTCTGCAGTGTGTCATATGCAATGATAAAATTGCATCAGTGAAACAGTCAAATAGAAAGCGGCACGTCGACACACGCCATACTACATTTGCATCGAAATATCCAGCGGGAGACAGCAGGAAGAAAGCATGTCAAGAGCTACTGTGCAGGCCCTGGCCGGTTGACTCAGCGGTAGAGCGTTGGCCTGGTGTGCAGGAGTCCTGGGTTCGATTCCCGGCCAGGGCTCACAGGAGAAGCGCCCATCTGCTTCTCCACCCCTCCCCCTCTCCTTCCTCTCTGTCTCTCTCTTCCCCTCCCACAGCCGAGGCTCCGGGCGCCGGGGATGGCTCTGTGGCCTCTGCCTCAGGTGCTAGAATGGCTCTGGATGCAACATAGCAACGCCCCAGAGGGGCAGAGCATCGCCCCCTGGAGGGCGTGCCGGGTGGATCCCGGTCGAGCACATGCGGGAGTCTATCTGACTGCCTCCCCATTTCCAGCTTCGGAAAAATGAAAAAAAAAAAAGAGCTACTGTGCAGAGTGCAAGCTAGTCAGCAGCAACTCCGTGTTTGGAACCAACAAGGTGACTGGAATTCAGCTAGCTTTGCTGGTGTTTAGCAATTGTGAGAAACGGAAAGTCATTCACAGATGGGGAGTATGCCAAAATGTTCATGCTTGATGTTGCCAATGAACTTTTTGACGACTTTTCGGATAAAGACAAGATAATCAAACGAGGCCCTGGCCGGTTGGCTCAGCGGTAGAGCGTCAGCCTAGCGTGCGGAGGACCCGGGTTCGATTCCCGGCCAGGGCTCACAGGAGAAGCGCCCATCTGCTTCTCCACCCCTCCCCCTCTCCTTCCTCTCTGTCTCTCTCTTCCCCTCCCGCAGCCAAGGCTCCATTGGAGCAAAGATGGCCCGGGCGCTGGGGATGGCTCTGTGGCCTCTGCCCCAGGCGCTAGAGTGGCTCTGGTCGCAACATGGCGACGCCCAGGATGGGCAGAGCATCGCCCCCTGGTGGGCAGAGCGTCGCCCCTGGTGGGCGTGCCGGGTGGATCCCGGTCGGGCGCATGCAGGAGTCTGTCTGACTGTCTCTCCCTGTTTCCAGCTTCAGAAAAAAATGAAAGAAAAAAAAAACCAAAAAAAAAAAAAAAGATAATCAAACGAATAAAAGATATGCCTCACCTGACCAGGTGGTGGCGCAGTGGATAGAGCATCAGATTGGGATGCAGAGGACCCAGGTTTGAGACCCCGAGGTCACCAGCTTGAGCACAGGCTCATCTGGTTTGAGCAAAGCTCACCAGCTTAGACCCAAGGTTGCTGGCTCAAGCAAGGGGTTATTCGGTCTGCTATAGCCCCACAGTCAAGGCACATGTGAGAAAGCAATCAATGAACAACTAAGGTGTTACAATGAAAAACTAATGATTGATGCTTCTCATCTCTCTCCGTTCCTATCTGTCCTTATCTATCCCTCTCTCTGACTCTCTCTCTGTCTCTGTAAAAATAAAAATAAAAAGACATGCCTCTGTCGGCAAGAACTGTTCACGATTGTACCATCATGATGGCAAATCAAATTGAGGCAACACAAGTGAAGGACATAAATGCAGCACCATTCTTTTCTCTCGCTTTGAATGAGTCAACAGACGTAAGCCATTTATCCCAGGTCAGCATGATTGCAAGGTATGCTGTCGGTGATGCAGCATGTGAAGAAAGTCTTGCTGTTTTGCCTATGAAAGAGACAACAAGAGGGGAGGATTTATTCAAGTCTTTCACTGAGTTTGCTAAAGAAAAAAATCTAGCGATGGATAAACATTTCAGTGTGTACTGATGGTGCTCCATACATGGTAGGGAAAAACAGAGAATTCGTAGCACTTCTTCATGAACATGAAAAGAGACCCATCCTAAGTTTTCACTGCATCCTACTTCAGGAGGTGCTTTGTGCTCAGATGTGTGGCGAGCAGCTTGGTGAGGTGATGTGGCTGGTCATTCAGGTGGTCAACTTTATTTTTGCCCGAGCTTGAAATGATCGCCAGTTTAAAACACTGCTGGATGAAGTTGGGAATAATTATCCTGCTCTGCTTCTGCACAGCAAAGTGCGTTGGTTGTCAAGAGGGAAGGAGCTCAGCCGTTTCACAGCTTGTCTGAGCGAAATCTGGATTTTTCTTGAAATGAAAAACGTCAATGGCCCTGGCTGGTTGGCTCAGCGGTAGAGCGTCGGCCTGGCGTGGGGGGGACCCGGGTTTGATTCCCGGCCAGGGCACATAGGAGAAGCGCCCATTTGCTTCTCCACCCCCCCCCCTCCTTCCTCTCTGTCTCTCTCTTCCCCTCCCGCAGCCAAGGCTCCATTGGAGCGAAGATGGCCCGGGCACTGGGGATGGCTCCTTGGCCTCTGCCCCAGGTGCTAGAGTGGCTCTGGTTGCAACAGAGCGATGCCCCGGAGGGGCAGAGCATCGCCCCTGGTGGGCAGAGCGTCGCCCCTGGTGGGCGTGCCGGGTGGATCCCGGTCGGGCGCATGCGGGAGTCTGTCTGACTGTCTCTCCCCGTTTCCAGCTTCAGAAAAATACAAAAAACAAAACAAACAAAAAAAAACGTCGAGCATCCTGAGTTAGCTAACACTGAGTGGCTCTTGAAGTTCTACTATCTCGTGGACATGACTAAACATCTGAACCAGCTCAATGTGAAAATGCAAGGCGTTGGAAATAGTCTTATCCCTTTCACAGTAGTGTTTGCATTTGAAAACAAGCTGGAACTCTTCATTGAGGACATTGAAACAGGTCATTTACTACACTTTGAAAAACTGGGAGAGTTTAAAGATGCATGCACAGCAAGTGACCCTGCTCAACATCTTGATCTCCAGCAGCTAGTGGGCTTCACATATAATCTCCTGCAATCATTCAAAGCACATTTTGGAGAATTTCATGAGCACACTTGTCTTTTTAAGTTCATCACCCATCCACACGAGTGTGCAGTGGACAGCACTGACCTGAGTTACATCCCTGGTGTCTCCGTCAGAGATTCTGAGCTACAAGCTGCTGACCTGAAGGCCTCAGACAAGTGGGTGAATAAGTTCAAGTCACTGAATGAAGATTTGGAAAGACTTGCACGACAGCAAGCAGAGTTGGCGAGCAAACACAAGTGGGGAGAAATGTAAAAACTTCAACCTGTGGACCAGCTGATTGTCAAAACTTGGAACACACTTCCCGTCACATACCACACACTGCAGCGTGTGAGTATTGCTGTACTGACAGTGTTTGGCTCTACGTATGCATGTGAGCAGTCTTTCTCACATCTAATGAACGTTAAGACCAACTTACAATCACATTTAACAAATGGAAGTCTCAACACCTGCATGAAGCTTAACCTCACCACGTATCAACCAGACTACAAAGCCATCAGCAAAACCATGCAGCACCAGAAGTCGCATTAATGGTAAGAAGTACTTTATTCATCATTGGTTAGCAACAGCATAACAACATTATTAAAAAGAATTCAGAGACTTATTGTACTTTAAAAGTGTTGGTCTTACATAAAATGCACACATTTACTTGTATTTAGTGTTAAACATATTGTATGGCTCTCACGGAATTACATTTTAAAATATGTGACGTTCATGGCTCTCTCAGCCAAAAAAGTTCCTGACTCTGCTGTATATGCTTTGACAGGGAAAACCCAGGGATTTGAACTGGCAACCTCAGCATTCCAGGTTGACACCATAGTGTCATTTTTAGGGCAGTCATGGAAAGCACACATGCCCCTAGCCCCACCTGTCACCCCTCGGCCCCCCAGGAAAGACTCAAGGCAGCAGATGTGGTGATGGATTTTATTTGGAGCCAGTGCTGTTGACCATCGGGCAGGGCGGGATAGGCAGGTGAAGGCTCCCAGCATCCCGGCCTGGGGACAGGCTCCTAGATCAGCTCCTGCGACACAGAAGGGGGCTCAGAGGCTGCCCACTCCAAAGGCCCTGGGGGCAGCAATCAGGGCCACGGTCAGACGGGGTGTTCTGGCCGCTGTGGGGCTCTGAGCAAAGCATGGCCCGTTTCTCTACCTGCAGAGCGGGTGACAGTCCCTACCTCCCAGGCTGTGTTGAGACAGAGGGGTCGACAGGTGACGGGTTGGCATGTGTGGGCCGTGGGGGCCTGAGACGGTGCCCACAGGGCCCCACCCAGCTGGGACGTGAGCAGCCAGAGCCCCCAGCAGCCCCTCACGCCCTGCTAGCTGGAAAGGCGGGGGCAGGGCCAGCCTCCCCTCCCCTCCACCGCCCCAGCCAGCCCTGCCCCTGCACCCCAGCCTCCCGGGCCCCCGCCTGGCAGCCTGTTGTCACCGCCCTGGAGGCCCAGGCTCTGGAGGAGCTGGAGCTCCCACGTGCCGGGGTCTCAGCGGGGACTCAGAGCAGACGGGGTGAAGGCTCACCTCCTTCAGGAGCCTGGCGCACCTCCCTGTGGGACACCGGCAGCGTGAGGGGCTGCAGGGCCGGGTCCCCGGACCCCACCCGCTGGCGGAGCAACCGGTCAAAGGGCTTGTCCCTCAGGTGGCCCGCATGGCTTGGCCGCCTTGGCTCTGACTGCCACCGAGGGAGCCCTGCACCCTCAGACCCCGGCCCCTCTTCCCACGGGTGACGGAAGAAGTAGAGGCAGCCCCAGCGGCGGCTGCGTGCGGGGACGAGCTCTCACCGCCTGCAGCAAGTTGGCGCAGTTCACTGTGGACAACGGGAAGGATGAGCGGGGGCGGCGGGGGCGGGGCGGGGCGGGGCTCCCCGGGGGTGGGGCAGGCCTTGTCCCCGCCCCCCCACCCCCCTACCCCCCCACCCCCGACCCGGCACTCACGGTCCCAGCTGTTCCCCCACCCCCACCCCTGTCCCGGCACTCACGGTCCCAGCTGTTCCCCCACCCCCCGCCCCGGTCCCCGCACTCACGGTCCCAGCTGAGCACGTGAACGTGCTTTTCCGAGAACCCGTGCTGCTCGGCCAGCTCGTGGAACCTCTTCAAGGCGTCCCCTTTGTTTTCCAGGCTCCGGCCTGTGAGGGAGGGGTGCCGGCTGGCTGGGGGGGGGCGCCGGATGCACACCAGAGCCCCCTCCCGTCCTCCCTACCTGCCCCAGCCAGCTCCCAGCTCTCTCTGGACTCTGTCGGAGCTGGGACCCCACGGTGGGGCTGGGCCCAGGCACAGGTAGGACAGCGGACATGCACCCCCGTCTGGTCCCAGCGGGCTTACTGTAGAGTTTCAGGACCCTGTGGCCCTTCAGTCCTTGGTGGAAGGTGATGTCCATGATGGCATAGGTCTTGTAGTCCGTGGCCACCACTTGAATGTCTTTGGTTCCTGGCAAACAAGCCAAACACAGAGCTCCCAGGCTCGGAGGGTCCTCAAGGCCTCCTGCAGGCCAGCCCGCGTGCACACACACACACACGCGCACACGCACACCCATACGTACACACCCACACACATGCAGAGGGTTGGAGTGGGCCTTCTGGGTTTCCTGAGGGGACCTTCCTGCAGATGGGGGACAGGGGACCCTGCCGACCAGGACAAAAAGATGCCTAATGAGCCCTGGCCGCTGGCACAGTGGATAGAGTATTGCCCCAGAGGACAGAAGTCACCAGATCTATCCCGGGGTGTGCAGCCCGACCCTGGGGTCCCCGATCCTGAGGTAGCACCTGCTCGATCTCAAGGTTAGCTGGCTCGAGCCCAGTGTCACGGATCCCAGCATCACCAGCTTGATCCTTGAGGGTGTTGGCTTGACCCCAAGGTCACTAGTTTGAGCCCCAGTCAGGGCACACATGAGAAGCAATCAATGGTACACAACTAAGTGGAACAATGAGTTGATGCTTCTCTCTTTCTCTCTCTCTCTCTTCTTTTCCTCTCTCTCTCTCTTTCTCAAAAAAAAAGACATCTAATTAGACATTTTCTAGGCATTTCAGACAGGAGGGTGCACAGCGATCGTGGAGCTGAGGACAGAGATGGAGGCGGGGAAGGCAGGCCTGGCATGGAGCCACACACTGAGGGTTCCAGCCCAGGGTGACCAGGAGCACCCCACTGAGACCAGGCCCCCTCGGGAGGGCACGGGGCTGCCCTTGTTCTCCAGCAGGGGCTGAGCAGGAGCCACGAGGGACAGGACAAATCATCCCCACTGCACAGTGGGGCACAGTGGGGCACAGCTGGAGGAACCCCCCCGCCCCCGCCAGTGGCACTCTCCACACCTGGAGGGAGCCCAGCAGGTGTCAGGACTGGGGCCTCAGGCAGCTCCTTACCTGACGCCTTGAAGAGTTTGAACTTCCCTGGAATGTCCTCCTGTAAGCCCAGGCTCTTCTCCTTCACACACTGGTTATCACTGGGGAGCACAGACCCCTGCAGCCAGCTGTCCCCGACACCGGGCCCACCACCCTGGACAAAGGGCAGCCCTGAGACCCCTGGGAATCTTCCAGACAGCTGGACCCCTGCCTGGCCCTCTGTGTCCAGCTGGGCAGAAGGAAACCGCCCTCTGGGAGTAGACCGATCCTGCCTCTCCCAACCCTTAAAATGCCCGAGCCAGGGCCCTGGCCGGTTGGCTCAGTGGTAGAGCATCGGCTTGGCGTGTGGAAGTCCCAGGTTCAATTCCCGGCCAGGGCACACAGGAGAGGTGCCCATTTGCTTCTCCACCCTCCCCCCCTCTTTCCTCTCTGTCTCTCTCTTCCCCTCCCGCGGCCAAGGCTCCATTGGAGCAAAGATGGCCCAGGCACTGGGGATGGCTCCTGGGCCTCTGCCCCAGGCACTGGAGTGGCTCTGGTCGCGACTGAGCGATGCCCCAGAGGGGCAGAGCATCGCCCCCTGGTGGGCGTGCTGGGTGGATCCCGGTGGGGCGCATGCGGGAGTCTGTCTGACTGCCTCCCCGTTTCCAGCTTCAGAAAAAAATAATAAAAAAAATAAATAAATAAATGCCCGAGCCAAGTGCACAGGGAGCCCTCAGGGCCTCACAGCAGGGATTGCCAGGGTCCAGGGTGCCAGGAAGAGCAGCCTACCAATGGCGGCCAGGCCACGCTTGATCCAGGGGCCCTGACACCTTGGAGAGAAGGGGTCCCCCAAGGGCAGCGCTGGAGGATGAGCCCCTGGGTCAGAGGTCACCTCATGCCCCGTCTTAGGAGGGCATCTTAGGAGGGTCCCCCTGGGACGGCTGCTCTGCTCTGCGGGGCCCTGGTCTGGAAAGGTTTACCCTCAGCATCCCTGTGCTGAAACCATCGTCCTGGAAGGGTGACCACAGCGCACGGGCGGGGAGGAGCCTTGCCCTTCTGCACCTCACTCACTGGTCATAGGAGGCGGTCAGGGCCAGGTGGCCCTGCTTCAGCTCCACCAGCACGGCCCCTGACTTCCTGGCCTTCAGGGCCGAGTCCTGGAGCTTGGCGGCAAAGGCGATCTCATACCAGAGGCCTGAAAACTGACGGAACAGGGAGCTGCTGCAGGACACACGCGAGTCTGGGACTGAGGCCGCCCCCTCTCCACGGAGTGGGACAGTGGTCCGGAAAGTTCCAGGGGCACCCACACTGGGGAGCTGGCAGGGGCTCCAGAGCAGGCGATCCTGGAGGGCTCCCCGGCATGCCCAGGGCGACAGGCCCCCGCGGCGGGTGCCCCGAGCTGGCTACCTTGGCAAGGTCAAAGTCCTTCGACGCTAAGTCCTGTGTGCTGGCCGCCAGTGTCATGCACAGTCCCAGCAGGACTGTGAGCAGTGCGCCCTTCATGTCCATGGAGATGGGCAGCTCGGGCCAGCTCCCTAAGACACCGGGTCCATGGGCTTGGGCGCCAGGCCCTGGGGTTTAAATCGTTCCCCGTGGACACTTGGGACAGGCTGGCTTCATTAAGCAGGTGGGGGCAGCATGTGCCAGGCCCACTGGTAACCGTACACCCACCACCAGGCCCAAGGGGGCGCTGCCCCATTGAACAAGGGGGCAGTTGCTGTCGGCGATCACATGGTAACCATCCCGCTGGGCCCTGGCCCTCCTCCCTCAGTAATGGTCACCCCAGGGCTCTCAGACTGTGCGTCCTGTGGCTGCAAAGCAGTGCCAACCTCCAGGGTGTTCAGGGTAAGAGGACAGGACAGGACAGGATGTGACCTGCCGGGACATCGTGACTGCAGGGAAAGGTTTTCCCCAGGACAGCAGGTTGGCAACGTGTGCGAGGTGGTGGTCACTGTGCCGGGACCCCACGGCTGCCCAGACACTCACTCCACACGGGGGCCCTCCGCTTTCTCGAGTAGTGTCCCGTCTGCATGGTCGGCACAGGCCTCTGTTGTGTGGCTCTCTGTGTCCCCACCGTGGACCCAAGACATGTGCAGGACACGGGCACATGCACTCGAAGCCCGCCCGTCGGGCAGAAAGAGGGCCTCCAGTCAGTGGGGTGAGACCAAGGACACAGGTGCCCCCGCCATGCTGACGCTGCCCAGCCCAGCCCAGGGCTGCGGGCAGTACGGAGTGGACCAGGATGTCCTGGCCCCTTCCAGTCCCGCTGGCTGCTGAACTGAGTCCTTTGAAGACCTCACAGTGGTCACCAAATCGCCAATTAGGCACAGGCCAGTGACCCAGCCAGGAGCCGAAGGCGCCCACCCCCCTGGGCCTCTGGCCCTTAAGCCACAACATTGTCCCCCAGGCCAGAAGGGAGGCTCCTCTTTCAAGTGAGGAGATGTGCAAAAGATAGGACCCACCTGCCCAAGTTCACCACCAGCAGGTGGGCGGCCACATAATTCCAATGGTTGTCACTGCCCTTGACCCCCCCCCCACTCCCACCCCCCCCCGAGTGCTCTCCTGATCCTCACCCACAGGCATGGGACAGACAGAGAGGTGGGGGCTCCAGAGCTCACGGCCGCTGGGTTCGACGTGTGAGGGGAGAGACAGAGGGGGGCGGGGGGGAAAGAGCTGAACGAAAAATGCAGAAGGGACTCTTGGGGGTCACAGCTCTAAGGAGCGGCCAGTGGTTGGACCCCACAGAGGCAGTGGCCGGGCCCCTGACCCTAGGACACGGGGAGTGGTCAGCCCAGGCTGGACGGAGTGGGGCCGGCGGTCCCCTTCATCTTCGTGAATTGATCCTAAAACGTGTGCTTTTCGATCCAGGAACAACTCAAGTGGAGCAACGGCGAGTGGATGCTTCTCGTCTCTCTCCCTTCCCGTGTCTCTCTCTCTCTCTCTCTCTCTCTCAAAATAAACAAACAAATAAGAAAAAAAAACAACTTGGGCTTTGAAGTGAAGTCTGCTGGGACAAGGGAGCCCCCTCAGCCCCGCCCTCCATCTGCCCGGATTCGGGGCGGTCTGCTCTGGTTGCTAAGCAGCAGCTGGGGTTCTGCGGCCCGGGACCCCCTGGCTCCCAGCAGCCCCTTCCTGGCAGTTTCACCAGCATGGAGGTGGCCAGGGAAGCCACTGACCCCGCGCAGGGACCCAATCCCTCCGCAGCCACGGGGGAGCCTGAGCAAGGTGGTCCCCCAGAACCACCTCTTACTCACGCCCCCGGGGAGTACCCCGAACTCTCGGGGCCTGACAACAAGACTGACCGTGGTCAGGGGACATTCCAGAAACCCCTGCCAGGCCCTGGAGGAAGCCCCGAGCGTGCCAGGGCTCAAGCCAGATCCAAACACTATTTTACATTCTGCAACCAGCCAAGTTGGGAATGTTCCCTTCCCTCCCGGCGCCGGGCTTGTCCCTGCTGTCACCTGTCCATGATCTTCTGCCCACGGCACTCAGCCACCGGCCTGCTCTGGGCTCGGGGTAAGGGACCTGGCCTGGGGCAGCCTCAGGCTCCAGGGAGCAGGATGAGCCGTAGCAGGCAGGGTGACCGTGGGCAGCCTGACCTGCAGGCTCTGAGCAGGGCTGGGCAGGACCCTCGGACGCGAGAAAGGGAGAGAGCAGGGAGCCACCATCCTGCCTGAGCCACGTGGCCCCCGACTCAGCCCCCTGCTGGCAGAGGTCCAACCAGGGCTGGCGCCCAACACGGTTCACGTTTGGTGGCCATGGTGTCATTTTTAGGGCAGTCATGGAAAGCACACACGCCCCCACCCCCACCTGTCACCCCTCGGCCCCCCAGGAAAGACTCAAGGCAGCAGATGTGGTGATGGATTTTATTTGGAGCCAGTGCTGTTGACCATCGGGCAGGGCGGGATAGGCAGGTGAGGGCTCCCAGCATCCAGGCCTGGGGACAGGCTCCTAGATCAGCTCCTGCGACACAGAAGGGGGCTCAGAGGCTGCCCACTCCGAAGGCCCTGGGGGCAGCAATCAGGGCCACGGTCGGACGGGGTGTTCTGGCCGCTGTGGGGCTCTGAGCAAAGCATGGCCCGTTTCTCTACCTGCAGAGCGGGTGACAGTCCCTACCTCCCAGGCTGTGTTGAGACAGAGGGGTCGACAGGTGACGGGTTGGCATGTGTGGGCCGTGGGGGCCTGAGACGGTGCCCACAGGGCCCCACCCAGCTGGGACGTGAGCGGCCAGAGCCCCCAGCAGCCCCTCACGCCCTGCTAGCTGGAAAGGCGGGGGCAGGGCCAGCCTCCCCTCCCCTCCACCGCCCCAGCCAGCCCTGCCCCTGCACCCCAGCCTCCCGGGCCCCCGCCTGGCAGCCTGTTGTCACCGCCCTGGAGGCCCAGGCCCTGGAGGAGCTGGAGCTCCCACGTGCCGGGGTCTCAGCGGGGACTCAGAGCAGACGGGGTGAAGGCTCACCTCCTTCAGGAGCCTGGCGCACCTCCCTGTGGGACACGGGCAGCGTGAGGGGCTGCAGGAAATGCCTGAACCTCACCCACGGGGCTCCCAGCCCACTGCCCGTCCCACACGCCCGGAGCTCACCCACGGGGTTCCCAGCCCACTGCCCGTCCCACATGCCTGAACCTCACCCACGGGGCTCCCAGCCCACTGACCGTCCCACACGCCTGGAGCTCACCCACGGGGCTCCCAGCCCGCATGCCCGGAGCTCACCCACGGGGCTCCCAGCCCACTGCCCGTCCCATACGCCTGGAGCTCACCCACGGGGCTCCCAGCCCACATGCGCGGAGCTCACCCACGGGGCTCCCAGCCCACTGCCCGTCCCACACACCCGGAGCTCACCCACGGGGCTCCCAGCCCACTGCCCGTCCCACATGCCCGGAGCTCACCCACGGGGCTCCCAGCCCACTGCCCGTCCCACACGCCCGGAGCTCACCCACGGGGCTCCCAGCCCCCTGCCCGTCCCACATGCCCGGAGCTCACCCACGGGGCTCCCAGCCCCCTGCCCGTCCCACACGCCTGGAGCTCACCCACGGGGCTCCCAGCCCACTGCCCATCCCACATGCCCGGAGCTCACCCACGGGGCTCCCAGCCCCCTGCCCGTCCCACACGCCTGGAGCTCACCCACGGGGCTCCCAGCCCACTGCCTGTCCCACACGCCTGGAGCTCACCATGC
Organism: Saccopteryx bilineata; assembly: GCF_036850765.1. NCBI lineage: Eukaryota > Metazoa > Chordata > Mammalia > Chiroptera > Emballonuridae > Saccopteryx > Saccopteryx bilineata. The sequence goes on along the minus strand of NC_089491.1, from coordinate 1,108,841 downwards.
CGGGGCTCCCAGCCCACTGCCCGTCCCACACGCCCGGAGCTCACCCAGGGGGCTCCCAGCCCACTGCCTGTCCCACACACCCGGAGCTCACCCACGGGGCTCTCAGCCCCCTGCCCGTCCCACACGCCTGGAGCTCACCCATGGGGCTCCCAGCCCCCTGCCCGTCCCACACGCCTGGAGCTCACCATGCCGGGCCACCAGGTAAAGCCCGGTGTCTGCTGTCAGCTCCCGGAACCTCCAGAACCCTGGTTCGTACTCGTCCTCCAGGCTGCGAGCTGGGGAGAGGGGGGTCTCAATGGGGCAGCCCGGGCAGGACAGCGGCGGGGAACGCCCCCCACCCCAGGTGCGCTTACTGAAGTACTTGAGCACATGGAATTCCTTGTCCTGCCAGTGGAGGGACAGCCTCAGGATGGCGTAGCGATCGTAATCCGTGTCGATCACGTGGATTTCCCTGCGGCCTGCAGAACAAGCCCAAGGGGCAAGACTGTGCAGACCAGGTGCAGACCAGCGCACCTTGGGGTCAGACTCTCATCCTCTCCCCACCCACTGCCCGACCCACTCCTAGTGCCTGGGGTGAGGGTGGAGGGGTGGAGGACTAGAGTAGGTCTTGAAGTATGACAGGTTTATTGGTGAGAAAATGGAAGAGTCTGGGGCAAGCGGAAGCATTCAGGGAACAGAGAACAAGCATAGGAAACAGTGTGGAAAACAGCACAGGGAACATTGAGGGAAATAGCACAGGGAACAGTGTGGGAAACAGTATAGGGAACAATGTGGAGAACAGCACAGGGAACAGTGTGGGGAACAGCATAGGGAACAATGTGGAGAACAGCATAGGAAACATTGAGGGAAATAGCACAGGGAACAGTGTGGGAAACAGTATAGGAAACAGTGTGGAGAACAGCACAGGGAACAGTGTTGGGAACAACATATGAAACAATGTGGGGAACAGTACAGGGAACAGTGTGGGGAACAGTACAGGGAACAGTGTGGGGAACAGCATAGGGAACAGTGTGGAGAACAGTATAGGAAACAATGTGGAGAATAGCATAGGGAACAGTGTGGAGGACAGTATAGGAAACAATGTGGAGAATAGCATAGGGAACAGTGTGGAGGACAGCATAGGAAACAATGTGGGGAACAGTACAGGGAACAGTGTGGGGAACAACATAGGGAACACTGAAGAGAACAGCACAGGGAACAGTGTGGGAAACAGTATAGGAAACAATGTGGAGAATAGCATAGGGAACAGTGTGGAGGACAGCATAGGAAACAATGTGGGGAACAGTACAGGGAACAGTGTGGGGAACAACATAGGGAACACTGAAGAGAACAGCACAGGGAACAGTGTGGGGAACAGCATGGAGGACAGTATAGGGAACATTGAGGGAAATAGCACAGGGAACAGTATGGGGAACAGTGTATGGAACAGTGTGGAGGACAGCATAAGGAACAGTGTGTGGAACAGTACAGTTAACAGTAAGAGGACAAGTAAGGGGACAGCATAGGGACAAGCAAGGCCAAGTATCATTGGTGGGCAGAGCCAGGGGGTTGTAACTGCAGCAACAGGGCAAGGGTTCTTACCAGAAAAAACAAATCTCCCCGAAACATCTATTTCTGAGCCCACTATATTTTCTGTCTCACAACTTCCTGAGCTGAAAGGCAGCAAAGTGCTCATTAGGAAAAAGCCAGGCTGCAGTCCTCCTGCTGGGCACAGTCAGGGTTGGGGGGGGGGGGGGCGTGTGTCTTCAGGAAGGACTGCAACAGGGCGAGGAGAACAGAGATGCAGAACAGGGCCCTGCCAGCCTCACCCCCACAGCTGTGTGACCTCCATGGAGCCACCTGCCCTGAAGCTCATTTTCCTTGTTTACACATTGATGGGACTTTTTATCAAAACTCTATGCTTATATTCGGGAGCTGTAGCTCTCGGAGCCTAGGGGTCTGGTCTCAGGGTGGGGCAGGGATGTAGAGTCAAGGTCTCGGGCAGTGGACACAGAGAGGGCTGGTCCACCAAAGTGACAACACCATCCAAATCTGACAGCCACAGCGGATCCAGCAAGCGGACCCCAGGCACCTGGGCGCACGCCTGCTCCTCCCCGAGCTTGGGGGGCTGGCCCCTTACTGGCTGTACGCAGCCTTCACATTCAGTGCATCCCCACTCAAGCTCAGGAACAAGGCCTCCAGCCTCTTCGGGGTCTTCAGTGTCAGGGTTTGGTTGGAGGCCACACCGACTTCCCGCCAGAATCCTGCAATCTAGAGAGGAGGCAGAGCCAAGCCCGTCTGGGGCAGCCAGAGGGAGGTCTCCGTCTCTGGGCTCCAGGGGTCTGATCCCCCGGCCTCCCCGGGCAAAGAGCTGGCCAGTTTTGACAGGTCAGCGGGCAGCCACAGGACTCAGTGGCAAAGCATCAGATGGTCATCCTTCCAAGGGGTCCCTTCCGGCAACAGACAGCCTCTCTCCACCCGGGCCTGTCTGCAGTTCCCAGGACAATGGCCTCTGCTGTTGCCTGTCCTGAGGAAGGGACGCCAGAGGGCAGAGGTGGTTAGAGAGCCCTTAGGGGTGGGCTGGAGAGGGCCGCAGACTGTGATAACCACCAGGAAGCAGCAAATGGCCCTGCGGGACCATGGGCAGCCGGCAGCCCTCTCCTTGTGGAAGAGGCACAGCTCTGCCCCACCTTACTGTGGGAGGGAGCTCCTGCCTTCGGAAATCCACACAGAGTCCACAACTTCCATCTGAAACTTTTTGAAACTGATCTTTTTTTTTTTTTTTTGTATTTTTCTGAAGCTGGAAACGGGGAGAGACAGTCAGACAGACTCCCGCATGTGCCTGACCGGGATCCACCCGGCACGCCCACCAGGGGGCGACACTCTGCCGCCTGGGGCAGAGGCCAAGGAGCCATCCCCAGCGCCCGGGCCATCTTTGCTCCAATGGAGCCTTGGCTGCAGGAGGGGAAGAGAGAGACAGAGAGGAAGGAGAGGGGGAGGGGTGGAGAAGCAGATGGGCACTTCTCCTATGTGCCCTGGCCGGGAATCGAACCCGGGTCCCCCGCATGCCAGGCCGACACTCTACCGCTGAGCCAACCGGCCAGGGCGAAACTGATCATTTTTGCAACAGAAAATAATTTGTGTCCCCAGTGTCTGTCACCTCTGAGCCGCTGATGTTCTCCTGGTCAGACAGCCAGCACAGACCCAGCAAGGAAGGGACCCAGGCACAGACGCCTCTGGGTGGGAACCAGCGCCCCCAGCCACCGGCCCGCGGGGACAGGCCTCCTCCGGTTCCCACCCATGTGCAGGGGCAGGAGGGGGAAGGGCTCCGCCGACCCAGGAGCATGAGGTGGCCACACTGAGCCCCAGGCCCTGAGTCCCTGGAGGACCAGAGGCTTGGCTGAGAACACAAGCCTGCCCTCAGAGGACCCTCAGAGGGGACTCTGCCCCTGCCCATCCCTGGGCCCTGCCCCCCAAGGAGAGAGCAGGCCGACTGAACTCAGACAGACCCTCAGCTACCGGCCCTTGTGAGGGCCAACCTGGACAGGTCCTGGACCCCCAGGGAGCTGCTCCAGCATCAGCTGAGGATTGGAGGACAGGGAACAGGAGTAGCTGGACCCTCGGACCCCCCGGGAGCTGCTCCAGCATCAGCTGGGGACTGGAGGACGGGGAACGGGAGTAGCTGGACCCTCGGACCCCCAGGGAGCTGCTCCAGCATCAGCTGGGGACTGGAGGACGGGGAACGGGAGTAGCTGGACCCTCGGACCCCCAGGGAGCTGCTCCAGCATCAGCTGGGGACTGGAGGACGGGGAACGGGAGTAGCTGGACCCTCGGACCCCCAGGGAGCTGCTCCAGCATCAGCTGGGGACTGGAGGACGGAGAACGGGAGTAGCTGGACCCTCGGACCCCCAGGGAGCTGCTCCAGCATCAGCTGGGGACTGGAGGACGGGGAACGGGAGTAGCTGGACCCTCGGACCCCCAGGGAGCTGCTCCAGCATCAGCTGGGGACTGGAGGACGGGGAACGGGAGTAGCTGGACCCTCGGACCCCCAGGGAGCTGCTCCAGCATCAGCTGGGGATTGGAGGACGGGGAACGGGAGTAGCTGGACCCTCGGACCCCCAGGGAGCTGCTCCAGCATCAGCTGGGGATTGGAGGACGGGGGACGGGGGTAGCTGGACCCTCGGACCCCCAGGGAGCTGCTCCAGCATCAGCTGGGGATTGGAGGGACGGGGAACAGTGGTAGCTGGACCCTCGGGCCCCCAGGGAGCTGTGAGGGCCAACCTTCCGGGGTCAGCTTAGAGCCCAGGCTCTGCAGTCTGACCCCTGGGCCTGACTGGCATCAGCTGGGGACTGGAGGACGGGGAACGGGAGTAGCTGGACCCTCGGACCCCCAGGGAGCTGCTCCAGCATCAGCTGGGGATTGGAGGGACGGGGAACGGGAGTAGCTGGACCCTCGGACCCCCAGGGAGCTGCTCCAGCATCAGCTGGGGATTGGAGGACGGGGAACGGGAGTAGCTGGACCCTCGGGCCCAAGCTGACCCAAGCTGCCCAAGGCAAGGAAGAGAAGCCACCTTCTGCAGGTCCAGGTTCAGCACGGCCATCTCCACCTGCACCACGACAACGCCCAGGACGGCACCCAGCAACCTGGCCTCCATCGCGGGTTAGCACTCACCAAGCCTCCGCCCTCCGGGGCCTGGGTTTATAGCCGAGGGACAGCCAGTGTGATGCAATCCCCCGAGAACGTCACCAGGCAAACTTGGCCACAGACAGCTCGGAGAAACTCGTCATTTCTGCAAAAATGCCACCCAGGTCCTGGGACGCCCACAGCCATGCTGGTGGGAACGATGGCGGACTTGGCACGGGAGCCCGCCTGGGGTTCTGAGAGCGCGAGGGCGTCGCCACGCCCACTGGGGCAGCACAAGACCCCGCCTGCAGCCCACGCCGGCTGACGGCACGCTCCCAGGCACCTCCCCACCCACACAGAGGTTCCAGGCTCTTTCTGATGAGTCGTGGGACAAAGGCTCCAAGGGCTGGCTCAGTGCCGCCCAGGAGTGGAGCCGGGTCCCGCCCTCAGGGTTGGGGGAATGAGTGAGGGGTTTCTTCTGCCTGGGAGGTCTGGGGGGGGGGGGCGTTTCCTGCAGAGGGAGCACCTCTGAGGCCCAGTCGGGGGCGGGGGCGGAGGCCACAGGAGACGGAGGTGGGGTCAAGCCAGTCTGATGCACCTGCCAATTATTTTTCTCCTTCCTGTTCCTTGCATCCTCTCCCGCCGTGATAACACCCGTAATACTCAGCCCCACCCTGTGCCAGACCCACGCCAAGCGCCCTACACCCCTCGTTCCGGCCCCCACAGTGCACAGCAAGGTGGGACCCCAGCTTCTCTGCCTTGGGGCCAGGAAAGCCCACCCTGAAATGGCTCCAGGCTAAGTGGAGGTCCCGCTCACCAGGGGGGACGGGCCACCTTGGATTCTGAGTGTGGCACTGCCCTCCAACAAAGGCTGTCAGGTTGGGTTCAGGGGCTCAAGATAGGACAGGGTGGCCCAGCGCAGGCTGACACACTGGAGAACAAGGGGGACCATCCAAAGGGCAGGGTTAGTGGGGAGGGGGAGGCTGAGGACAGGCTGAGGACAGGCTGACCCCAGCCCCAGGATTATAATAAGCCATGGGTATGGCCAGAAGGAAAACAGGAAGTGTGGGGGACACCTGCAGGTGTCTGGGTGACCAGGGGCTGGAGGAGGACAGGTCCCGCCCTGTGAGGGCTGCAGGGCACCTTGAGCAATGAAGCAGGACCTCCAGCACCTTCCTGCCCCACCCCACGCCTGGCCCTTTGAAGTGCGTGTGCCGGACACAGCCTGGACGCTCAGAGCACCTACGGGGAGGACCTACGGGGAGGACCACTGGGCCCTGCGTCAGGGAGGAGGATGTCAGAGGCATGGGCCTGGGCGAGGGCTTTTCAGCCCCCACATCTCTCTCCTCCGGGGTCAGCTTAGAGCCCAGGCTCTGCAGTCTGACCCCTGGGCCTGAACTGCAGCCTGACCCCTTGCTGGGCAAGTCCCTGACATCTGTATACCTCAACTTCCACATCTGCCAGACAAGGAACATCACGGGCTCACCGCGCGTGTCCAGCAGCCCATCGTGAGCCAGGCCGGCAGGCAGGCGAGGGTTAGAAGTGTGCTGCCCACCACCATGACCCCGTTTCGGGGCCTCACAGAGGGTTACGTATGTGCCCAAGTTCCAGGTCACCCCGGTGAGGGGAGGGAGACCCCAAAGCGGCTGTACTGCCCCGCCTCCAGCTCCTGCACCCAGAGCAGAGCCCCCACCGCAGGGCTGACCACACAGGGTGCATTCGTTTCCCACAGGTGCTGTACACCCATGGGGGTCAAGTGTGAGGGTGCCGGATGCTCCTGAAGATGCATCTCCCCGCGGGCGCCAAGCTTGGCTGGAGCCTCCTGCCCCTCAGCCAGGAGGAGCCCTGCAGCCAGAGTCCCCTTCACACCCACCTCCCTGACTCAGTTTCCCCAGAAGCCCAGGATCAAGAGGGGGCCTGCGGTGCTCTCCCTGGGGGCCTCTCCAAAGAGGTGAGGAGGCTGGAGCTTGCAGAATCTGTTTATTGAGTGGAAGGCGCCCCACTGGGGAGGGGGAGGGAGAGGAGGGGGCGGAGCAAGGCCTGGAGCAAAGGGAGGACCGAGGGTCTGGCCGGCATGAGGACAGCGAGGCCTGCTGTCCTGTTCGCCCTGCAGGGACAGACAAGAAAAGCATGGTCTCTCCACCCACCCACTCACTCAGCAAATCCTCCTCCCATGCCCCCGGCTGCGCTGCTCCTGGTCACGCATCTCCTGCAAGGTCCAGGTGAGAGATCCTGCCACCCACACTTCTGCAAATGTTGAAACACACCCACTGCTGCTCCCCCCGGAGGCCCCAGGGCTGCCCCCTACCCCAGGGTCCTAGGGATCCAGCCATAGTGCCCCGTGCCTTGCTGGCTGGCTGGCTGGCTGGTAGAGAGGGGGGCTGACATGGAAGAAAGCCGTGAAACCACAACAAAGCCCACAGATCAGCCCCCGAGAGAGGGTCCAAGCCCACAGATCAGCCCCCGAAAGAGGGTCCATGTGAGGCACTTTACCCCCAAAGCTGTCTTTTTCTTTTTAAGATCATGAGGGGGTGGGGCACAGAGCAGGAAGACAGGGCTCACATTCTCCACAGGGAGAACCTTCTGGAACACTGTGATTTGGCTCCATTCCCTACCCCCTCTCCTCTCACGGGGGAAGTGACATGAAACCCACCACAGGTGTGACCGGAGACGGCGCCAGGAGGGTGCTGAGCAGCGTCATTTAAACCCGTGGAAAGTTACAACGATCCAAATGTGCCCAGCGCCCCTGGGTTAGTAGCCAGGACAGCCAGGGAGCCCAGATGACATGAAGGACACAGAAAACACAGACTGCAGGATAAGGAGGAAGCCCCCACCGTGTAAACACCATAACTGTCAGGAGAGGTCCAAGGGTCCCCTCCTAAGGCAGGTGGCTGTCGTGTCGTACCCATTAGTTATTATTTTATTAAGGTTCCCAAATTCTTTTCAGTGAAGTTAGGTAAGGGGCCTGGCGGTTCCCTGGTGTCTACTTTGGGGGAAGGTGTCCCCAAGAGTTCACCTTCTTCCGTGCTGCCAAGGGCTCCTGGGGACCCACCCTCGTGCTGGCACGGAACTAGAAAGTGGTGGTTCCCATGTAGTGGGACCCTCAGGGTAAGGGTGAGCATTCAGGCCATCACAAGGCAGGGTCCAGTGCCCAGGAGGTGTGGTAGGGCAAATGGGGACACAGACTGCACTGGCTTGGATAGAGTCCCCCCAACATTCAAGTCCACCTGGAACTCTGAATGTGAACTTTTTTGAAAATAGGGTCTTTCAGAAGTTATCAGCTAGAGATCCCAAAATGAGATCACCCTGGATTTAGGGTGGGCCCCACATCCAGTGACAGGTGTCCTTATCAGAAGGAAATTTGGGCACAGAGGCACAGAGGGAAGACAGTCACGTGACAAGGAATGCAGAGAAGGGAATGACGTGTCGACAAGCCAAGGGACATCAGGATGGCCTGCACCCCCAGGAGCTGGAAGAGACAGGGATTCTCCTCTACAGCCCCAGAAAAAAACAGCCCTGCCCACCCTTGATTCTAAACCTGTGGCCTACAGAACTGTGAGAGGGTAAGCATCTCGTTTTAAGTGACCCCATTTGTGGCAATTTGTTATGGCAGACCTAGGAAATCAGTGGAGGCTTCCTGGAGGAGGTGATGTGTATGTAAGCTGAGACCTGAAGCGCACAGACCAGGCAGAACAATGCAGAGTGGATTTGGTGGGGAGGGGACTCTTGGGTGAGAGAGCAGAGGCCTGGTGAGGAAGGGGTGCAGCCCACACAGGCCCTGCAGACGGAAGGGAGGAGTTACCCTGTCCTCCCCCTGGGAAGGATCCGCAAGGATCAGGGTGCCTTCTCGCCCTCTGAGGAGCACGCATCTGTGGGAAGGAAGACAGTCCGTGAGAGGCTGAGCTGGCAGGAACTGCCCACGGCTTTCTGCAGCCCTCCACCCCTGGGTGTTGTGGGGCTCGGTACAGCCACCCCCCAGAGGGTAGAGCCGAAAGACCCTCCCTCCTGGGCTCCCCAAAACCTCTCCCTTGACATGTGTTGGGGGAAGAAAGGGGCTGTGTGTAGCAGTGGTTGGCGTTGCAGCCAGCCCAGCCTCCGCCCCGCAAACTCAGGGATCTAGAAAGAGGGTGGGGGCGGGTCTTGGAGGGGGCGGGAGCCCGGGAGGCGTTGCTTTGTGGGCGTGGTCTTGAGAGGCGCCGCTTTGTGGGCGTGGCCTGGTCGGAGGCGGGGCTTGCCGGGGGCGGGCCCGGAGAGACGCCACTTTGCGGGCGTGGCCTGTGCGGAGGCGGGGCTTGGCGAGGGTACCTGACTTGGGCAGCATGACCATCATATCATCCGGGAGCCCCAAAGTCGGGTAGACGTCCTGGAAAGCCTTCAGGGCCTGGGGGCTCGCTTCCTGGGTGCGACCTGGGGCAGAACAAAGCCTCTGTGACGCCGGAGGGGAGACAGGTGTCTCCTGGCCTCGCTTCCTTGAGGGCTGACAGCAGGTCGGTCACCCGAGCTCAGGCAAGTTGTGCGTGAAAGTGTCTGCCTGGCTAAGGGGCCGGTGGGGACTGGAATCGGCCCAGAGGGGCGCCCTTTCCTAAGTCACACAGGATGTCCCGGAGATTGGGGACCCACTAGCTGTTCTCCCTGGCCATGTTCCCTCGGGCCCCCCGCCCATAGGCATCTTTTCCTGCAGCTCCCAAGGCCACCCTTCCGCCCTCACCTCAACCTCCCCCCCACCTTGGGGACCTCCATTCTGCCAATCCCCCGGAAATTAAAGCCACATAGGATCTCAGCCCCGGTGTAGGGTCTCAGGCAGCTGGGGAAAATGGGTCCCCCAACCGCAGGAGGCCAGAGAGGCGCCTGAGTGTTCAGCCCTCAGAGGCGCCTCCGGTCAATCCCTACCCATCCAAAGCGCTGTGGAGTCCTGCGGCTCCCACCGCACCCCCCCCCCCAGCCTGGCCCAGAATCAGGATTGGGTGACAAGGAGGACAAAGGAGGATTTGGGGCGGGTCCTGAAGGGGCGGGACCCTGGGTAGAGAGCCGCGCGGGGCCTGGGAGGGGCGGGAGGGGGCGCCTCACTGTAGAGCTGCACCGTGGTGCTGAGCGCCCCCTCCAGCTCCTTGGAGATGTAGACCACGGCGAAGGAGCTGTAGTCTGTGTTCACGATGCGAACGTCCAGGTAGCCCAAAGCTGCAGAGGAGGAAAAGCTGCAGGGGCCCGGGCACGGACTCCCAGCCACCCCAGCCTCTGCTTCGAATGTCAGAAGGGGAGGGACAGGGGATGGTGATGGAGCGAGGATCCTGGGTAAAAGGACAGTCCCATCTCATCCCATGGAGAACTGGCACCAGGTGCCTCTGAAGATGGTGGGGCGGGACCTACCTGGAACTCTGAAGTGCCCCTCAGAGCCCACCTTCAGGTACTCAGCGTCCACCTGGTTACAGCCGTCAACCCTGGGGGTGCACAGCCCACTCACTCTCCAAAGCTGCCCATCGCCCCTGACCCCGCCAGCTACACCCCGCCCAACCGGGCTCACCAAGGGAACTCCATGTGGACACTGAGGTTGCCCCCCGTTGTGGCTGTGACGGTGCTGGTGGACATTAGCAGGTGGTCCTTCTTGCCCAGGAAGACCTTGCAGTCGGAGACCATGGAGACCACGTACCAGAGGCCTGAGAACTGCGAGGTAGCCGGGTGACTGGCAGGCTCAGGGACCCCAGGAGCTCAAGGCCAACAACCCGGAACTGGGGCTCGTTAGCCGGGTCTCCGGAGTGTTCGCCTCTCGGGTCTGAGCCTGGGTTCGACAAGAACTGTGTTCTGCAAACGCTTACCTGGGGCAGGCCACATCACCACTGTGAGCCTCAGTGCCCCACTGTGAAATGGGTCCATAATCACCTCACCCAGACAGAGTGTTTTCAGGGTTACATGGAGAGCCCGTCTAGAGGAGTCACAGGCCCTGGCCAGATACCTGAGTTGGTTAGAGCGTCATCCCCACACGTCAAGATTGTGGGTTCAATCCCCAGTCAGGGCACATAAAAGAATCAACCAATGAATGCATGAATAAGTGGAACAACAAATCAATGTTTCTTTCTCTCTCTCTCTCCTCCTTCCTCTCTCTCTCTAAAACTCAATACATAAAATTTTTTAATCAAAAAAATAAAATCAATCAATTTTTTAAATAAAAAATAAATAAAGGGGTCGCAGAACTGAGACTGAGGCCCAGCAGGTGGAGAGAGCTGTTACTATGACCCCATCACTGAGGTTTCCGGCAGAAGCCCAGCCCCCAGCCCCCACCACAGCACAGCATGGAAGCCTCCAGTACCTTCTTGGCATCAAAATCTGGCTGCACCAGGACCTCAGCCCAAGCTGCAGACACCCAGAGCAGCACCAGGACCTGGCCCAGCAGGACAGACTTCATCCCCATGACTGTCCTTGAACACTGGCTTCGTGTCCGAGCTGCAGCAGTCCTGGCTTTATACGCCAGCCTGGCAGCTGGGCTCGCCAGACCAGCAGGTCGGGGACTGGAAGGTGTGTGGGCTCTGGAAACTCCAGCCCCCTTTGTCCATTGTTCGGCACAATCGCCCGAGTGTCCCCACCAGCTCCAGGGGCCATTTCCTGGAGGGTGTCAGAAAGCTGGGCTCTCACCTGACTCCCTCAAGCTGTGGATTCCACCCTCCCCCCTGTCTGTCAGGCAGTCCTGGGGGCCCAGGCAGAGACTGGTATGGCTTGCAGGGACACAGACCTTCAGCATCTCTGTTCAGCTTTGGTCTGGCTGGGGCTGGGGGCCCAGGGCCCTTAGGGGTGCTGCTGGGAAGAAGACAGGCTTAGGTTTGCTCTGGCCTGCAGGCCCCCACTCAGGGCCTGGGTGCCCCCCAGTCTTCATTCCCTGTTCTCCTCACACAGGAGTAGAATCCTGGCCACACCCGTGGACCTCATCTGGGGGCAGAGCCTATGCCAGGGCAGCTGTGGCAGAGGTGGCATCAGAGACCTGGGTGCCCCTCACTCCGACCCCTCACTACCCCCCACACGGCCACCAGCTGGGCCTCCAGCAAGCATGTCTGGAGAGTGGGGCTGAGCCATCCTTTAGGATGGATTATGGTCTCTAAATCACCTTATCACAGGTTGCATAAGCATTCCGGCAGAGTGTCGCCAGGGAGGCACCACCGGCTGGTGGGGGCTTGAGTTGCCAAGGCCTCTGCGGTGACCTCTCGGGTCTGCGCAGACAGAGCGCCCAGGGACACCATGCCAGGAGCAGCCGTGGCATCGGGGCACACCACCCAGATGCTTCTGTGAGGGATGGGGGTCCCCAAGGAGGGCCAGAACTACCAGTTCCCCAGACTGCAGCATGGGGAGAAAGCCCTCCTCCCAGCGTGAGGGAGGGGCAGAGCCCAGGCTTCTGCTTGCCGCCTACGCAGGGTTTCAGGAGGAGCCAGATCTCAACCAGGACCCGGAGTCACCGGATCAAAGGCAAAGTGTTCCCAAGAAAATATTTACAAAACACATACATCTGATAAAGGACTTGGACCCAGAATTTACAAAGAACTCTCTCAAGACTCGAGAATAAAAACAAACCACCCAATTTTTTAAAAACGGGGAAAGTGATTTAAAAAGACATCTCACCAAATAAAGACATTCGGAAGGAAAAGAAACACATGAAAAAATGCTCAACATCATTCGTCCTGGGGAGAGGAAATGGAGACCACCCGAGACACACCTACACACCTGTTCAAATGGCAGCGTGTTTTTGAATAGACACCGTTGCCGCTGGGTGTGGAGAAGACGGGGCCAGCACTCTGGAAGCTGCATGGCAGGTTCTTATAAATCCCAACTCTCATTTACCATCTGATTCGACCATCGCACACCTAGGCATTTACCCCAGAAAAACAAAGCATACACAGACCTGGCTCTGGCCAGGTGGTTCAGTGGATAGGGCATCATCCCAGTGGACAGAGGTCGCAGGTTCAATCCCCAGTCAGGGCACATACGAGAAGCAACCAATGAGTGCACAACTAAGTGGAAGAAGGAATTGATGCTTTTCTCTCTCTCTCTCTCTCTCTCTCTCTCTCTCCCTCCCTCCCTTCTGCCCCCCCCTCTTCCTCCCTCTCTCTCAAAATCAATAGAAAATAAGTGGTAGAGCATCGGCCTGGCATGTGGAAGTCCAGGTTCAATTCCCAGCCAGGGCACACAGGAGAAGCGCCCATCTGCTTCTCCACCCCTCCCCCTCTATTTTCTTTCTGTCTCTCTCTTCCCCTCCCGCAGCCGAGGCTCCATTGGAGCAGAGTTGGCCCGGGTGCTGAGGATGGCTCCATGGCCTCCGCCTCAGGCGCTAGAATGGCTCCAGCCACAATGAAACAACGCCCAGATGGGCAGAGCATCGCCCCCTGGTGGGCATGCCAGGTGGATCCCAGTCGGATGCATGGGGGAGTCTGTCTCTCTGCCTCCCCTCACTTCAGAAAAATACAAAAAAATATTTATTTATTTTTTATTTTTTATTTTGTTTTATTTTTTCATTTTTCTGAAGCTGGAAACAGGGAGAGACAGTCAGACAGACTCCCGCATGCGCCCGACCGGGATCCACCCGGCACGCCCACCATGGGGCGACGCTTTGCCCACCAGGGGGCGATGCTCTGCCCATCCTGGGCGTCGCCATGTTGGCGACCAGAGCCACTCTAGCGCCTGAGGCAGAGGCCACAGAGCCATCCCCAGCGCCCGGGCCATCTTTGCTCCAATGGAGCCTTGGCTGCGGGAGGGGAAGAGAGAGACAGAGAGGAAGGCGCGGTGGAGGGGTGGAGAAGCAAATGGGCGCTTCTCCTGTGTGCCCAGGCCGGGAATCGAACCCGGGTCCTCCGCAAGCTAGGCCGACGCTCTACCGCTGAGCCAACCGGCCAGGGCCAAAAAAATATTTTTTAATAAAATATATACAAAGCCCAATTGTGGGTGTCAGTGGGGCTTCATTCACAACCACTGAGAAGTGGAAACAGCCACACGTCCCCAGGAATGGGTGACTGAGCTGCAGCCGCTGTGCCAGGGGCACGTTTCAGAAACAAAAGGAACAAATCGTGGGTTCACGCAGCAACTCGGATGAATCCCACACCCATTACACTGGGTGAGAGAAGCCAGTGTGGAAGGCCACAGACCTGGACCTTTTTTCTAGAACGTTCTAGAAAAGGCAAACCCATAGGAACAGAAAGCTGCTTCTGTGGTTGCTGGGGAAGAGGGAGGGGAGTGCCTGACAACAATGGATATGTGGAGATTTGGGGGGCGATGGGCTGTGGGGGTCACATGACTGTCTGCATGTGTCTAAACTTACAGAAATATACACCAAAAAGGGAGAATTCCACTGTATGTCAATTATACCTTAATTTATTTAAAGCGTATAGACAAACCACATGTGTATATAAAATCTCCCTCAAAGCCTCCTCTTGGGTTGAGGGCAGGGTGGCCTGAAGGAGTGGAAGGCCATACAAGTCCAGAGACCCAGAAAAAGGATGGGGGCAGGGATGGGGCCGGACCTCCCAGCACAAGACGATTGGGTCAGCAAGAACCAGGGACAGACGACTCAGTTTTCTTGCTAATCTGGGAACCCGATACCCTTCCTGTAATCTCACACTGGCAAGGTACAGATGGGTCCCTCGCACCACCCCTGTGCACCCACATACTTGTGCCACTCACTGTGCCTGCACACAGGCACACCCATACATCCTGCAGGGTGGAGGGGCCCCTCCCAAAGCCAGGCACACAGGCCCCACAGGGCCTGCTCACAAAGAAATGTCCAGGAGAGCAAGGAGCCCCCACCCCAAGTCAGAGAAGGGCAGCGGCCTCTGGAACTCATGTGGTCCATGTAGTGGGCTCCAACAGCTTCCTAAGGAACCCAGAGGTGAGATCCTGGGAGAGGCCTGCAGCCGCCCAACCTCACCCACGCTCACTCTGCGAATCAATATTGGGGGCACACAGCCCAGACAGGAGGCCATGTGCTGGGAGGCAGGCCGGGCATAGGGCTCAGATGGAGTCCAGTTCCAGGGACGAAGCTGGCACCCTGTCTCTCTCCAGGAGAAAAAGGCACCACGGGGCTGCAGCCTTGCCCGGTGAGGACATTTCCGGACCATGAAGTGCGTTCCTCACTCTGCAGTTCCAGGGCTTGGGACTGCTATGAGGTGGTGGGCTCCGAACAGAACAGAAGGACCCGGAGGGCCCAAGAAAGCCCTGTAAGGAGGGAAAGCTCACCTCCACCCGCCCACCAGCCCAGCCTCCGAGCCAAACTGATGGGAGGTCCCAGGGACCTACCCAGTACCCAGGGCCAGCAGGATGACCTATTCCTTCCTCATTTTGTTCTTCTGATCTCTCTTCCGGCTCTGTTCACCTGTCTGCTCTATGAGGGCAGGGACTCTGACTTCTCCGTGGGACCCCCAGCTTCCAGCACAGAACTGCCACCAAGTATGAATTTAGAGTATTTGGGGAATTAATTCACTAAGCATTCTTTCTGTAAGGCCGGCTGAAGGACACCCGAGTTCAGGTTAAAAAGTTTACTAGGGGGTCATCTGCCAGGCTGACTCCTAAGGTGAACGGAGGTCAGCAACTGGTTCTCTAACAGGTAGGATTAAAGAGGGGATTCTAGGGTGGGGGCTGGTAGTGGTTATGGGAGGGAGGGGGAAAGGATTAACTAACTGTAGGTAAACTAGGGGACCTTCCACAAAGTGAGTCAATCCCGATGCCTGGGGGCAGGTGATCTGGAATGTCCAGGGTTTTTTTTGGTTTGTTTGTTTTTTTGGTATTTTTCCGAAGTTGGAAACAGGGAGGCAGTCAGACTCCCGCATGCGCCCGACTGGGATCCACCCGGCACGCCCACCAGGGGACAATGCTCTGCCCATCTGGGGCATCGTTCTGCTGTAATCAGAGCCATTCTAGTGCCTGAGGCAGAGGCCACAGAGCCATCCTCAGCACCTTGCTCCAATGGAGCTTTGGCTGCGGGAGGGGAAGAGAGAGACAGAGAGGAAGGAGAGGGGGAGGGGTGGAGAAGCAGATGGGCGCTTCTCCTGTGTGCCCTGGCCAGGAATCGAACCCGGGACTCCTGCACGCCAGGCCGACGCTCTACCACTGAGCCAACCGGCCAGGTCCATGGAATGTCCAGTTTTTTAATGACCCTTCCTCTACTTAAGGGAGGAGGGAGTCATGGCCCCCGCCTGCAACCCTATGATTTTCGATACATCGCTACTCTGCAGTCGTTTTCAAGAGATTTAATCCCTATAGCAAAGCCGCATTTCAACAAATAATACCATCAAGCCCTGGCTGGATGGCTCGCTTGGCTAGAGCATTGTCCTGCAATGCAGAGGTGGCTGGTTCGGTCCTTGGCTGGGGCACATACAGAAACAGATTGATGCTTCTGTCTCCTCCTTACCCCCCTTCCTCTCTCTGGATTCAGTAAAAATAAAAGATTAAAAAAGTAGAAAAAAAATAAAGACAAAAAAAAAGGCAACAGAGAATATTTTTAAATAAACAAAAACAAAAACAAAAACAAAAAATACCATCAATAACGACTACGCCTCTGCGAGCGCCGAGATGAGGTAGGATGACCAAGGCTGGACCCTCGGGGAACCTACGCCCACGGTCTTCCGCCGAACATCACAGAGCCTGGACTGCCCGGCGCGTCAGGCTCCGCCCCCTCCCCTGGCCCGCCCCCTCTTCTCCGCCCCGCCCCGCCCACCTGGTTCCGAGCAGGCTCCACCCCCTCCGCCGGACTCCGCGGGACCTTGCGCAGGCCCTCCCGCCACGCTACGCCCCGCCCCTGCCTTCCTCCCGCGCCTGCGCAGATCTACACAAGGCCTCGCCCCTCTCCGCCACGCCACGCCCTCCTCCACCCGCGCGTGCGTGGAGGGGACCGCCAGGCCCCACCAGCTATGGTGAACCTGGGGCTGTCCCGGGTGGACGACTCTATAGCTGCCAAGCACCCGGTGAGAAGGCCGGACTAGGATGCGGGCTCAGACCTCAGAAGCTGACCTGAGCGTGGCGGGGGGGGGGGGGGCTTGGTGGGTGTGTCCGCGTCTGGGTAAATAGGGCAGAGAATCGGGAGCCTGTTACTATGGGGATCAGAGGACATCCTGGGAAGGCTGGGGATGTGTCCAAGCCCCTAGCGCTTCACGATGAGAGCCGAAAGGAGGGACAGGAGGGACGCTGAAGGGAGAGGCAAGGGAACTGAGCCTTCAACGCCCTTCCCCCTGCCAGGGACTGGGGGAGTATGCCGCATGCCAGTCGAACGCCTTCGTGAAGGGCCTTGTCACCTTTGTCACAGGTAGGCTGGGTCCAGGTGTGTGTCTCCTCGGGTGTAGAGACGTCACCCTCCTGTCGTATCCTGACTGCACAGCAGGTGGCGCCACGTCGGCGGCCTGCAGGTGCTGGGTGCCTGGCAGGTGCTATGGGCACGCAGGCTGCACCCGGGTGGTCCCCTGGCCAGCCTGTGGATAGGCTGGCTGATGGGAACCGTGTCTCTTGGCAGGCACCGGTGCGGCCTGCGGCCTGCAGATGTTTCTTCAGAGGAAGTTTAAGTATCCCTTTCAATGGAATGTCCTGGTGGCCGTGGGTGGGTACTCCAGGATCTGTGCCTGTGGGGGTGGGGGGCTGAAATGCACCTGAGTTGCCAGAGGTGACGCTGGCTCTTCAGCAGGGGTGGGTTCCCACTAGGATTGGGGGAGGGGCGCTGTGTCCCAGGCATCCTGGCCTGCTGGGATGGGGCCCCAGTACCCTGAGGAGGGAGCCCTGCGCCAGCCCACTGCCCCCAGCTGCGCAGAAGAATGCTGTGTCCAAAGTTCTCTTTCCCTGAGATGGGCAGAGGCCCACACTCCCCAGCCCACCAGTCCCTGCTCTGCTCCCCAGTCACAGGCTCAGTGGCCAGCTACTGGGTGACCCGAGTGGAGACACAAAAATGCAGCAACCTCTGGCTTTTCCTGGAGACGGGGAAGCTCCCCACAGACATGGGCACAGGTGAGAGGCCCAGGGGCAGTGGAAATGGAAGCTTTGCCTCTGGTGCCCAGAGTTTCAGGCAGAGAAACCTGGGGCCAGAGGTGTAGGCTGAACAGGGCCTCTCCCCTCTGGCCTGTGCTCTCAGCGTGCACTTCCTGGAGTGCTAATGGATGCAGTGGATGAATCTTCCAGGGCCCCGTGTACAGAAGGAAGACCCAGGAGGGGTTGGGTGGCTCTGGGGTGAGGGGAGTGCGGAGTGTGGGCATCCCAAGAAGAACGGCCGGATTGAGAGGCCGGGCATCAGACAGCAAGCGGACTGACTTCAGTCCTGGCCTCCACTGCCTGCACCCTTGTTATAGGCTTTGCCTTAGTTTTTGCCACAGTGAAATGGGTGCAGGGACCGTGAGCAGCTTTAGGGCATAGATCTGTCTCTGCTTTGCCTCTTACAGATCAGCGCACCTAGGAGAGCTCCAGTCAGGGGGCACAAGACCAGGACCCAGAAAGTTCTAGAACACAACCCTCCACACCTGCACATCCCAGGCCAGCCCTCCCGCCTCCATAGATCCTCCCCGCGTCCTAAGGTGCCCCAGCCACGTTCCCTGCACACATGCATAGCCAGCTTTGCCATGCCTGTGCAGTCTGCTCCCAGCCCAACCTGGGGTCATTCCTCAGATGGCCTCCTGTAGGGCAGTGAGAAACATGGGGGACATGGAGCCAGAAAGGATCGTGGCCTGTCCCCCACACAGCTCTGGGGCGCGTGGTGAGAGGACATCTGCACTTCCTGGTGCACTGACACTCTTCGGCGCCCCCAGTCAGCGGTGACAGACACTGCTGGGGTTATGGGACTAATAAACACCTTGCGCTTTTTCCTACCTGACTTCTACTGTGATTGGGAAGCAAATCAAAGCAGGAAGAAGCTGAGAAACAATGTCACCTTAGTGCCACATGGCTGATGCTGGAGGCTGTGCCAGGCAGTTCCTAACACTGAACCCCAGGATTAGACACTCCTGCCAGCCCTGTAAGAGCACAGTCCTCTCCACGTTGGGGGGTCTGTTTCTATACAACTTGGCATGGAGGAGCAGATCACAAGGTGTACAGCAGCCAATAGCACCTGGCTCCTGAGAGAGGAGGGACAGGAAGTGGCTATGCCCATCTGCCTGTCATCCCAAACACACCTGTCAGATAAACACACCTGTCTTCCCTCCAGGGGCAGAGGGAAGCTTATTGGAGTTGTGTCCTCACAGAAAGAAAGTCCATGAGTGGGCAAGAACTACCCACCTCACCACCCCAACAGGAAGAGGCAGAGATTATATAAACTCTGGGAAAGTTCATCATCCTTTGCAGTTGACTTCCCAGTCACATGGAAAGCACACAGTACAGAGCCATGTTGCTTGGGCCCCACTCAGCCCCTATGCCTCTTGACCTAGTCAGTCATTCATTCAAAAGAATATCTACTGAGCCTGACCGGTGGTGGCACAGTGGATAGAGCATTGACCTGGGATGCTGAGGTCATGTGTTCAATACCCCAATGTTGCCGGCTTGAGCATGGGATCATCTGGCTTGAGCACAGGCTCACCAGCTTGAGCATGGGGTTGCCGGTGTGAGCATGGGATCATCGACATGATCCCATGGTAGCTGGCTTGAGCCCAAAGGTTGCTGGCTTGAGCAAGGGGTCCATGGCTCGTCTGAAGCCCCCACCTTCATCCAGGCACATGTGAGAAGCAATCAATGAACAACTAAAGTACCACATATTGATGCTTCTCATCTCTCTCTTCCTGTTTCTCTCTCTCTCAAAAAAAAAATCTGAGCAACTATACTATGCACCAGGAATCTTGGTATGAAGTCAATGACAAGACGCCCAAGATAACTGGCATAAACAACCTAGAGTCTTCACATAAAAGTGCAAGTGGATGGCCTAGGACTGACCATCAGGGGCCCAGGCTCATTTTGGTCCATTCCCTGTTGTAATGGCCTCTATTCCAAATCCACCTCATGGCTCCAGACAGCTGTGCCAGCTCCAGCCATCACATCTTATTCCCAGTCAACAGGGAGGAGAAGCAGGAGAAGGAAGGCAGTTCACTCACCATTCTGCTTTCACTGCATTGGCCAGAACAAAGTCATGTGGTACACTTGTGCAAAGGCACCTGGGAAGATAGTGGGCAGTTATGTGCCTCACTAAAATTTAGGGGGTCTGTATCTGAGCAAGAAAGGAGAACCAATATTGGGGGATGGCAGACAGGCACTGCCTCAGGCCCTGGGCATGGGGGGGTTGTGGGGGGCAGACCATACATATGACAAGTTCTTCCATCTCTCTGAAGTAGGGCTCAGCTCAGAGGATGAACTGGGAGTTTTAGACCTGACTGGACTCACTTTTTAAAAAACAGAGTGATCAGAAAAGTAAAAGGATCTGTATAAGAGGACACAGAGGAAGGTAGGTGCTCTTAACAACAGGTGAAGACCATTGTTATGGCTGAACCATAGCCCCCAAAATTCGCATATGGCAGCCCTAACCCCAGGACCTCGCAATACAACTGCATTTGTAGATAGGGCCTCTCAAGAGGTGATGGAATTAAAATGAGGGTGGCCCTGGTCCAGCTGGACCGGTGACCTTCTAAGAAGAGGAGGTGTGGGCACAGATGCGTACAGAGAAGAGAACATATGAGGACACAGGGAGAAGACAGCAAACCAGAAGAAAGGCCTTGGGGGGAACCAGCCCTGCCCACACCTGGATCTCAGATGTCCAGCTGCTGGGACGTGAGACAATAAATCTGTTGTTTTAACTGCCAACCGTGGTGCTTTGTTACAGCAGCTCCAGTGAAGTCATGCAACAGTACTTAGGAAAACTAACTCACCCAGTGTGCACCCCCACCCCACCCCAGAATCCTAAGCTATCCAATGCTTGGGGCACACAGCTCTAAGGGAAGCAGAGGTCAGCCCCGGCCAGGTAGCTCAGTTGGTTAGACTGTCATCCCCATACACCAAGGTTATGAGTTCAATTCCCAGTCAGGGCATATCTAAGAAGCAACCAATGAATGCACAACTAAATGAAACAAATCATGTTTCTCTCTCTCAAATCAAGAAGGGAAGCAGAGGTCAAGGAGAGAGAGTGTCGTGAGGGCCAAGGTTTGGGGTCTCCTGACCAGGTCCCCTGGGCGTGGAGTTTGAAGTCGGGTAAGAGATTCTGTAAGGCAGTGAATGGTCAGGAGTTTAGGAGACAGTGGAGGGGGTGGGTGGAAGAACTGCCAAACCACCACAAGTCACATCCCTGCGGGAGGAAGGTGCCTGGCCCTGGCCACGCTCTAGAGCAGAGGACAGCCACAAGACTCAAGTGCCCAAGGCACATTCCTCGGGCTGGCTGAGGGCAGAGAGTGGTGGTAGGGTGAGCCAGGAATTCCAGGGTCCCTGGGCTTTGAGAACCTAGGCCCCCATCACAATGGACTGAGATTCCGGGGACAACTGGAACTGGAGTTCTGCTGAGCAGGCTCAGCACAGGGAGGGTGAAAGGCAGGGACCCTGTGGACCACCATGAAGACGTGGAACGAATCAGATGTGGATGAGGAGATCCAGGAGCTGAAGACCATCACTCGGCTCCAGGGTGAGCTACCACTGTGGTGACCACCTCTCAACACACCCTACAGAGTTCAGGGCCTCTGGGGGGCAGGAGTTTCCATTTTAACAAAGAGACAGCCCCAGGGTAATTAGGGGCTAGCGGTCACCATACCACCCAACCCCCAAACAGAGCTAGGAGAAGGCATCAAAGGGCCTGCCATGGAGGAGGCAGATGTGGGGGAGAGAGGTTGGGGGGCTTCGTGGAGATTTGTGAGTATTGTGGACTCCAAAGCCAGAAGGGACAGAAAGAGACCCAGCTGCTTCCGTGGCCAGCAGCTCTGGATGGGAACACAGGACATCCCTACTGCTTAGGACAGCGGTCCAGATGACCACCGCTGAGCAGTGAGGCCTGTGACCCCGGAGTTAGGAGTGCAACGGAGGAGGCCAGGCCCCTGCGGCAAGCCTCCCCACACAGAGAGTCCCAGCCAGGCCTCTGGTCCACACCCCGGCCCCTATCCTCCGCCCGCCCACAGAGCAATGCCGGGCACTGCAGATCCAGGCCATGAAGGAGAAGACGGTCAAAAACAAGGAGAAGATGGCTCTCTTGCGCAGCAACATCCGCCGCGGGGCCCATGATTGGGCTTTGGCCAAGAAGGTGAACAACCCTGGCCCCTCCCTGCTGCCTGGGTTGTGGGGTGGGGCGGACACCGGCTGAAACAGACACACAGGTAGACAGCCAGCAGCTCTGCTCCTTTCCCCAGCTCTGACTTCTGGAGCTTGGTCATCTAGGGAGAGGCTCCAGTCACTGCAGGGAGCCCAGCGGGCAGGTTCCCTGCCAAAGTTGCCTTTCCTGGGCTAGCCCCTGCAGCCGGTGCCCCTCTGACTCTCTGGCCCCGTAGGGGGGACCCGGGCCCTCCTCTCTGAACCCCCATCACATCTGAGCTGGCCTGAATGGGGTCCTGCAGCGCTCTGCCTTTTGGGGTCTTGCTGCTGGGCTGGAACGGGCAGAAGAGGCCTTACTAAGAGAATACCGGAGTGGCCGACGGCAGGGGCACGCAGAGGTGACCCTCCTAGCTCAGCCGCCGCCGCCCCACAGTACGACCAGCGGTCCATCGCCAAGGCCTGCGGGAAGGACGTGTCCACGAGGCTGGCGCATTGCCGCTGCACCATGGAGGTGAGACGGCAGGGAGGGATTCCCCTCCACCCCCCACTAAACGACGCTGCGGAGCGGGTGGGGACTGAGCGGGTTTCCCAGCACAGAGGCGCTCCCCGCCTGGCCTGCGCCCCCCACCCACGCGCGGGCCGTGCCTTCCCTGACCCAGGTGGCGCTGGAGAAGCTGCGCAAGTACGTCTTCGACCGCGTGAACGCGCACAACGTGTTGCTCCACCTGGTGCGGCGGCGCGGGGAGCAGCTGGAGAGCCTGCAGCTGCAGCTGGAAGGCCTGCGTAACCAGCCGGCGGCCACCAAGGAGGAGCTGCGCCTGCTGCAGGTGGCGGCGGGCGGGGGCGGGGCTTCGGGGAAGGGCGGGGCCTTGCGCAGGGAGGGGAGGGGCTCCGGGAGAGGAGGCGGGGCTCCGCGGGGGCGACGGGAGCGGGGCGGGGCTTCGGGGAATGGCGGGGCCTCGCGCGGGGAGGGGCGGGGCTCCGGCAGAGGAGGCGGGGCCCCGCGGGGGCGACGGGGGGCTTCGGGGAAGGGCGTGGCCTCGCGCGGAGAGGGGAGGGGCTCCGGCAGAGGAGGCGGGGCTCCGCGGGGGGCGGCGGGGGCGGGGCGGGGCTTCGGGGAAGGGCGGGGCCTCGCGCGGGGAGGGGCGGGGCTCCGCGGGGGCGGCGGGGCTCGACCAAGGAGACCCCTCCGGGGCTGGCCTCTGTGCCTCCAGGGGTCCTGGCTCTCTCAATGTGCCCTCGGGCGGCCCCCCAGGTCATCCGCCAGCTAGAGAACAGCATCGAAAAGATGACGAGCAAGATCACCACGAGCCAGAACATCCACCTGCTGTACGTGGACCTGCTGGATTATCTGAAGAAAGTGAGCCCCGCTCACCTGAATCCCAGCCCCAGGCGGGTGGGAGGGGCCGGGGTCTCAGGCCCCAGCCTGTGCCCAGCAGGGTTGAGATCTTAGTGGGGACAGGGAGGAACCTCCCGGGCAGGGCCGACCCGCAGGCCTGCTGCTGTCCTGGACGATCACCCCGCGGGAGGGGTAGGACTGAACCTGCTTTGGGCACCCGCACCTAAAAAGCATTCTTTCAAGGACTTGTCATTGCTACTTCAAGAAGGCATCTCATGGGATAGGTCAGAATTGTTTGCATTTTCTGGCATGTACTTAATAGTAAGTGTGGTTTTTGTTTTTCCCGTCATTTTTCATCCCCTGGGAGATAATCCCTGAGCCCTTAGAAAGTCCCCAATGTACAGGGCAAGTCGTCTCAGAGCAGGCCGGTGACCTGGGTTTGCTGCTCACCTCTTCTTAGCCAGGGGCCCTAGCCCTGCTCCCCATGCAAGAGGCCAGGAAGAAGTCTCCAGGAGTCGCGAGCCTGCTGTGAGGCAAGATCCCTTCACAGAGGCCCCTCTTGCCCCCCCCCCACAGCAAACCACATGCATCTGCCACAGGCCAGGTAGATGGTACAGGGTCAATGGGGAGGACAGGAGGGTGGGTTCCAGGATGCCAGAGGAGCACCTTGGCAGAAGGGGCAGGGAGAGTGAGGGAACTCCCCCCAATCTTCCTCATCCTGAGGATGGGAGAGGGGAGCCCCAGAGGGTGACAGGTGGAGATGTGGTTTGGGAAGAGGGGGTGGTGAAATGGATCTGGAGCACCACCCCCAGATCCTGACCAGGTCCCCCAGAGCCAGGTAGCACAGCTTTGTCCTCCAACCCGTCCCCCTTGCCTCAGTCCCTGATTTCCTGGAGACTCCGGTGGAAGCCCTGCTCGCCTTTCCTTCCGGGGCCACTCTGGCTGCTCTCCAGGGTCCAGCTCCTCCTTCGACCTGGGCATCTTGTGTACCCCTCAGTAGCATCTTCTTATCTTTCCAGAACATATGCATTTTTTTTTCAATAACACCAGTGGTCACCTGCATTAAAAAAAAAAAAACAGCGAAGATTCTACATTGTAGTTATTAATGACAAAATACTAGGAACCTAGGTGTGTGTGTATCTATATCTATCTATCTATCTATCTATCTATATATAGATAGATAGATAGATTTTTTTTCTTTTTTGCAAGAGAGAGAGAGGTGAGAAGCATCAACTTGTAGTTGTGACACTTGAGTTGTTCATTGATTGCTTCTCATACGTGCCTTGACTGGGTGGCTTCAGCTGAACCAGTAACACCTTGCTCAAGCCAGTGACCCTGGGCTCCAGCCAGCTGGTGAGCCTGCACTCAAGCCAGATGAGCCCATGCCCAGGCCAACAACCTCAGGATTTCAAGCCTGGAATGCTCTATCCACTGCGCCACTGCCTGGTCAGGCCAAGATACCCTGAACATTTCTGACCCTGGCCCTGTGCTAACTGCACCTTGTCAGTTGACAGTACCTTTCTGAAAATGCCATGATCACCTTTGTACAGATAGGGACAGAGAGATTAAGTGGCTCTCTCAAGGTTCCACACTAGGTGGTCAGGACAGTTGTGACCTTGAACTCCAAGTCCAAGTCTCTGCCCCCAAACTTGTTTCAAGCCCCTCTGTTCTGAGTGGGCTTCACCCCAGAATGCAGCTGTTCCTGGGCCATGGGTCTCCCTGGGCTGGAGTCACCGTCATATGGGAGGACATCCCATCACAGCCTCGTCGGAAGTGTTGCTGGGCTCTCTGGCCCAAGACAGCGGGAGAGTCCACCAGGGAGATACTGTGTGCTCCTCCCCAAACACTTCCTTTCACCTGTTCTGTGTTGGCAGGGGGCTGGGGCCATAGGCCACTGTCCTCAGGGTGCTTGTTCTGGGACGAGTGGTATGGCCCAGGTGCCGTCCACTCTATGGGGGCCACAAGAGAACCGGGAGGGGCCAGTGAAGTTGCCATGGAACAGAGGCAGCATGCAGTTGGCCCACAGCTCCTCGCCATGCAGACTGTGTGCCCATCTGCCTTGCCCTTTCAATTCAGGAGCTTGCAGGATACCCCACGGAGCTGGACAAGCTACAGAACCTCGTGGCCGACTACTGCTCCGAACTGTCAGATATGACAGTCATGTCCCAAGATGCCATGATGATTACAGATGAGGTCAAGGTGAGCTCGGGTTCCAGGGTTGGGGGGCCCTGCGGGGCTCTCCATTGGACCTGTCTGGCCCAAGGTCCATCAGGACACGCCCATGCCCACACTGCCTGCCATCACTGGAATCCAGTGCCTTCCCTCTCCTACCAGCCTGCTCTGCTCACACTGTGGCCTTGAACAGAGAGAGCCCTAGTAGGCAGGCAGGAAGCCATGGGGTGGACAGAGGAGGGAGAGAACTGGCCTGGGCCAGGCAGGGCCACCGACTCACCCAGTTTGTGCCAACTCCCCCTTAAGGCCATCATGCCACACAGCCTCCGACCAGTGCAGCAGAGACAAGGGTGCTGTTGGGCATTGACCTGCTCAGGGCAGTAGTGTTGACAGGGCTCTGGAGGTCAGGACAGTCTGGGTCCTGGGGCGTCACGGGGCCCACGGGGCACCAGGAGCTGGAGCCTGAGCGCAGTGGCGGCTGCGGGCACCCAGGGCCCTGGGAAAAAACAGGGCAGAGGGCATCAGATTCGTGTCTGAAAACAGGTGCGCTCTGGCTGCAAAGGCTGGAGGGGACCAGGGTCCAGAGGCTGGTCGCCGGGGCCAGACCAATGGTGGAGTGGGTGGCCGAACCCTGAGGGAGCTGAGAAGCCTGTAAGGGGTCACCTGATGAGGTGGCACCGAGTGACGGTGTGTGAACGGTGAGGGACACAGCAGCGTCCGGGACGTGGCAGCAGGTGTGGGTGGACCACGGTGTCAGCCACGCAGCAGAACAGGAGGAGACTAGGTTTGGGCAGCGGGGAGGGGGGGGAGATGATGAATTTATTTTTAGACACGTGGAATCCCCTTTAGTGAGTTCTGAGTGGGCTGGCCAGGAGGCAGCGGCTGCAGCTGGGCGACGCGGGGCGCAGAGGAGCCCCAGACGGAGAGGGAAGGCACCGCCAACCACCCCCGAGGCCAGGCGGAGAGGCGCGGAAACCCAGGAAATCCGGGAGGGAAGGAAGGTCGGCCGAGGACTGAAAGGGACCGCCGAATTTAGCACGTGGGAGGCTTATTGAGACGTGCCCCCCCCCCCCCCCCCCCGCCACCCTGTGTCTCCAGCTGAACATGAGACAAAAGGAAGCGACCTTCATCGAGGAACGCAGGGCCCGGGAGAACAAGCTGAACCAGCAGAAGAAGCTGATTGACAAGATTCACACCAAGGAGACCAGTGAGAAGTACCTTCGGGTGAGCGCCCATGACCCCGCCCAAGCCCCCGGGCAGCACAGAGACAGTGGGGGCAGCTGCCCAGCAGGGGGCGCTGCTCACCGCCCCCCCCCCCCCAATCAGGGCCGGAGATACTTGGACTTCCCCTCCAATCTGATGAGTGTGGAATCCCTGAAAGGTAAGTGAGTGCCCAGGCCCCCTGGAATCCCTGAAAGGTAAGTGAGTGCCCAGGCCCCCTGCCTGCCCCCAACCAGGGTGTCAAGAGGCCAGGACTGGCTTGAGCCACCTGGTCAGGTCACTGTGAGACCTCCAGTGGCCTGAGGAAGGCAGAAAAGGCGGCCCTGCCTCTTCCCGCGCTAGCCCTGTCTAGGGTCTGAGTGCCAGCAGCTTCAAGGCTACCAGCTTTGGGCTTGTGACCACGTGGGGCTGAGCCACCAGCTTCTCAGCTGTAAACCCCACGGGTACCCACTGACTCCTCAGAAGAGACAACTCAGGTGTCCCCCGGGCCCCAGTGAGCCCCACTGAGCCAGGCTGCTTCCAGTCCTCCTCTGGATGGGGCTTCCCTGGGGCACCCCTGCAGGGGACCCAGCCCTGGGGCGGCCTTCCCCAATGACAACGGGCAGGTGCGGAAGCATCCTAAAGCCGAGCAAAGAGCTCCCACTCCATCCCTGCTTCTTGGCTACCCTTCCCTCTGCTCTGCTCAGTGAGAAAAAGCGAGACCCCCAATATCGACCTCGAATACCAGGCGAATGTGACCGCTTTGGTGGAGAAAGTCAAGACTGCTGTGCGATGTTCCCACCTCTGGGTACTGCTCCCCCGGTGCTCCCCAGGGCGTTGGGGGGAAGGGTGGGTGGGGGTCCTCGCTGAACTGCACCAGGCTCTGTGGGCACCTTTGGAATGAATGAATACACAATGCTATGGCCCCCACAGCCTCAGAGTAGAGGGCCCTCCGGGGACACAGCTGGCACATCCCAGCATGTTCCAGGAGACGCGCAGAGCCAACAAATCCGAGGACCCAACAGCCTAGGGCAGGGGTCCCCAAACTTTTTACACAGGGGGCCAGTTCATTGTCCCTCAGACTGTTGGAGGGCCGGACTATAAAAAAACTATGAATACCTGGCCGGTTGGCTCAGCGGTAGAGCGTCGGCCTAGCGTGCGGAGGACCCGGGTTCAATTCCCGGCCAGGGCACACAGGAGAAGCGCCCATTTGCTTCTCCACCCCTCCGCCGCACTTTCCTCTCTGTCTCTCTCTTCCCCTCCCGCAGCCGAGGCTCCACTGGAGCAAAGATGGCCCGGGCGCTGGGGATGGCTCTGTGGCCTCTGCCTCAGGCGCTAGAGTGGCTCTGGTCGCAACATGGCGACGCCCAGGATGGGCAGAGCATCGCCCCCTGGTGGGCAGAGCTTCGCCCCATGGTGGGCGTGCCGGGTGGATCCCGGTCGGGCGCATGCAGGAGTCTGTCTGACTGTCTCTCCCTGTTTCCAGCTTCAGAAGAAAAAAAAAAAAACAAAAAAAAAAACACAACTATGAACAAATCCCTATGCACACTGCACATATCTTATTTTAAAGTAAAAAAACAAAATGGAAACAAATACAATATTTAAAATAAAGAACAAGTAAATTTAAATCAACAAATTGACCAGTATTTCAATGGGAACTATGCTCCTCTCTGACCACCAATAAAAGAGGTGCCCCTTCTGGAAGTGTGGCGGGGGCCGGATAAATGGCCTCAGGGGGCCGCATGCAGCCCACGGGCCGTAGTTTGGGGACCCCTGGCCTAGGGTGTGGCCTCCACCTCCAACCCTACCCCATTTCCAGATTGACAGCATTATAACGAAGCAGCTGCCTTTCCACCTGCCCCCCCCCCTTTATTTTAATCTGATCTGGGTTTATTAGTAAGCCCTGAGCTCCCATCCACGGCCCTGACATAAGCTTGTCCATCCTTGGACAAGCGCCTCAAAGCCATGAGGTCTCTTAGTGGTGGTCTCCTGTCTCAGCCCTCTGTTTGTTGTGGGGGTTATGTGCAGAGACACACATACAAGCTTCACCCGATGGAAGGCTGTCCCCCACCCTCAAGTCCTCAGTGCTTGGCTGCCGTGGACATCATTCCTGACCACTGGGAGGGACCCAGAAGGAACCAGTTCTGTGGACCCTGCCCAGCTGGCCCACACCTGCTTCTCCCCACTGGCACGGCCAGGACATCACAGGCCAGTTCCTGGCTCAGAGGAGCACAGAGGACAACCTGAAGCTGCAGATGGACGACTGTGACGAGAGGCGGGCTCAGCTGGACACCTTGATGAGGCAACTGGAGATGGAAGAGGCGTTGCTGAAATTCCACCAGATGCCCGGCTCCGGCAGGTACCCTGGGGGGGGGGCGCCCTGCCTTCCTCCCTCTGGGACTGCCCAACAAGCCGTGCTGGGGGGCCAGGCTCAGAGCCCTGCAGCACATGCACTGCCAACCAGCCCGCCCGTGCTCTGCCAATGAGCTGGGGACCCCACCTACCCCACGTCACAACTCTTGAGCCCCTGAATCTCGTGCAGCCCCCGACACCGCCCCCTCAGGTCTGGGCCACCTCCCTCTCCATCGTCCTCAACAGCCTTGAGTCCGCCCAGGAGAAGATAAAGGACATGCTGAAGGAGGAGGAAGAGAGGCTGCAGCTGGCCCACACGAACGTGACCAAGAGCCAGAAGCTGCTGCTGACCATCCAGATGGGCATTGACAACCTGTACCTGCGTCTGATCGGCATCACCCGGCCCACCCGCAGCCAGACCCAGGCCGGAGTCCGGAGGAGTCGCCAGCAAAGCGAGCCCGGCAGGAGCCTGAGGCGGCAGACTACTCTGTCTTCTCTGCAGAAAGAGGCGGCGCCCTCCAGCACCCTGGGCAGCCTGGACGTGCACAGCAAGCTGGCGTACTGTGAACAGAAGCTGCTGTACCTGGCTGACAGAGTGCAGGCCTTGTCCATGACTGAAGAGGTGGTGTAGCCTTGGGGTCGGGAGGGGGTGCCTCCTCCTGCCGCTGTCCCTTCAGAGCTGATGGTCCCCACGCCCTGCAGGTCATTGAGAAGGTGAAGGATACCCTGGAGTCCTCAACTCTGAAGGAGAAGCAGAACACCAGGATCAGCTTTGAGGACCTGGAGGAGGATATGATAGGTACAGGCTCGGTCAGGGCTAGGGGGCCAGGCTGCCTAACCCGGGGCGGGGAGGGGGTGCGGTGCAGATGGCTGGGCTGAGCTGTGCAGAAAGAAGCAGAGGTTGGGCATGCTGCTTGCTCCAACCGACGATGACAGCCAGGAGGGACAGAGATGGAGAGGATGTGTCAGTAACTTAGTGACGAAATGAAAAGGCCATTTGAGAGGAGAATTAAGTGCATGCATGTCCTGACACAAGGAAGCACCAGTGCTCGTTAGGAGATGAAAAGGAGCGAGGGGGAGCCCCAGGCCAGAGCCCTTGTGGGGTTTCTGGGGAAAGGCAGGGCCAACAGCTTCAGATCAGCTCCTCTGCATAATTCAGGTGGGCGGAGGACAGTTATCTGGTTCCTGGCCCTGGGGTGAGTTGGGCAGGGGAATGTTGGCTTGGTGTGAGGTTTTGATAGGAGAGTGCATCGGTCAGTTTGCAGGAAAGTCACCCCCAGGGTGAGCCCTCCTGCAGTCTCCAAGAACCAGGTAGCCCTGGCCTGTCCACTGGTGGCACAGTGGATAGAGAGTAGATCTGGGACTCTGAGGTCCCAGCTTCAAAACCCAGGGTCGCCAGCTTGAGCCTAAGGTCGCTGGCTTGAGCAAGGGGTCGCTGGCTTGGCTGAACCCCCCCCACACACACACACCCCCATCACCACCACCAAGGTACCTATGAGAAGCAATCAACGGACAACAGAAGTGCTGCAACTACAGTTGATGCTTCTCATCTCTCTTTCTCTAAAAAAAAAAGAAAAGAAAAAGGATAACAATTAGGTACCCCTGAGTGCAGCCCTGGAGCGCAGTCGCTCCTCGGGTCAGTGAGAACCTCAAATGCCAGCGTATCAGGGACAAGGTAGTGTAGTCCCTACCTGGCCCTGCGGTGAATGGAGGCCGCGGGCAAGTCCAGGAACCAAGCCCGGGCTCCCCACCTGTCCCTCCCCAGAAACCTTCCAGTTTGCCGACATGGACCACAGCTACGTGCCCTCGCGGGCGGAGATCAAGAGGCAGGCCCAGCGCTTGATCGAGGGGAAGCTCAAGGGGATCAAAAAGAAGAAGAAATGACCCAGATGGGGACCCTGCCCACCGCCGCCCACGCCGGGACCCCCGGCCGGCGCTTTGTTACATAAATAAACATTTTTTCCAGAAGTGCTTGGGAACTCCGGGGACAGAGAGGAGGAGTCTCAGAAAAGTGAACTTCGGGGAGGCACAGATGTGGGGATCACGTTGAAAAGACTGCGGGAAGTAGGGGGTTCGGTGTGGACTGGGGGTCCCAGGGTCCAGGAGTCCAGGGGCGAAGGTGAGAAAAGGGGTCCGAGCGGAGATACCGCCGGAGTGCGAGCAGGAGTTGAAACCGCCGAACTCCCGGAGCCATCACCGGCTGGGACACTCCGTGCACGCAGACCGTCGGACTCCCGTGGTCCTCGCGGCGCGCCGTAGCCACGCCCACCGCCCCGCACACGCACATGTTTAGATGCCTCCAGTCCTCGCGGCGCCCCGTAGCCGCGCGCGCCGCCCCGCGCATGCGCGCCGCCTCACTTTTGTGGTCCTCGCGGCGCCCCGTAGCTGGGCGTCCCGTCGAACCGGCGCGAATATGGCGGCGCTGACGGGCGCAGGGCGGCCGCGCCGGTGGCCGAGGGGCCCGGAACTGAGTCGCTGCGGCTGAGCCCCCGAGCAGCCTTCAGAGGAAGTGCCGGGGCGCGGGGCATGGTGCGACCCGCGCCGCCGTCGCCCCCGCCGCTGCTGCTGCTGAGCTCGCGGGCCACGCCGAACTCGGACTAGGGAGCGGGAAGATGTTTTCCGCGCTCAAGAAGCTGGTGGGGTCGGAGCAGGCTCCGGGCCGCGAGAAGAACATCCCCGCTGGGCTGCAGTCCATGAACCAGGCGCTGCAGAGGCGCTTCGCCAAGGGAGTGCAGTACAACAGTGAGTGCGGGGCGGGCGGGGAGCGCGGGCGCGGGCCCGGGGGGCTCGCCGTGGCGGGGGTGGGGGTGGTGGCGGCGGACCCAGTTCGTATTGTTTCAGGACAGGGCCGAGCCTGGGTCGGTGCCGGCAGGTTGCAGGTGCCCTGGCGGGTTCGTTTGGGGCGGGAGGATGAGCGGGCGCGCGCCCCTCGGACCCCGCGGGTCGTCCCCCGTGGGTCTCCCCCGGGGCGTGCTGGCGCAGTTGCACACCTGCGTGTGCATTGCACGGTGCAGTGGCCCAGGCCGTGCGCGTGCCCGGTGCGCTCTGCGGCGCCGCGATGGGCCCGGGTGACCCCGTCTGAGAGGGAGGCATGCTTACATAACGTGGGAAAGAGCTCTGAGCTCGGACGGGGGGCGGTGGGCTTCTCGGCCCGCGCCAACTGGGGTCATCCCCGCCGGAGGGGCGCTGGAACTCTGCTGGCTCTGGGAGGCGTGAGCCCTCGGGGTGGGGGGCGGTTTCTGTACCGACTTCGTATCTGAAGATGGAATATCACCGACGCCACACTTTCTTGCCATCCAGTCCCGGCCCCCCGGCCCCTCTGTTTAAAAGAAGCATTTTAAAAAGCGATATATTTAGAAAAGCTCCGGGAGGCACAGTGATTCTCGATGTTATTGAAGGAGACCTCGCTTTCCCTATGGGAAAAAGGAGCTATTTACAGCCAGGCCCCAGGATGTTTCCAATCCTCTGTTATAAATTATGTAAATCGGATAGCTTCTAGATGTCTTCTTGACCCCCTTTTTAAGTTTTTCCATCTTGCTGGTGTATTTAAATGCATATATATAT
The DNA here is from genome assembly GCF_036850765.1 of Saccopteryx bilineata. Lineage (NCBI taxonomy): Eukaryota > Metazoa > Chordata > Mammalia > Chiroptera > Emballonuridae > Saccopteryx > Saccopteryx bilineata. The sequence goes on along the minus strand of NC_089491.1, from coordinate 1,076,463 downwards.
ATTCTTTGCTCTTCAGTTTCTTCGAGTATTTCCGTATGGGCTACAAGATTTGGGCTTTTCTTCCCCTTTACTCCTTGTCGGGGAGCCTGCCAGTCTGCGATGACGTGTTTGGGTGATACTGGGTGATGTTAAGAAACTGATTGCAAAGACTTCTGTGCATGTTTTAGAGGTCGTTGTTGGTGTGTTCCACTGGCAATTTTGTATCAGTAATAAGTCAAAACACGTCTTTCACAAATCTTTAAAATCACACTTGGATCCTTTATTTAATTTTACAGTATTATTTTAAACTTCATTCCAGTCCTTTGGAAATTAGAGTTGGAAACTGGAAACCGTTCACCTTCTGAAAAGCGCTTTCTCCCTGATGGCCACACCCCCTAGTGTCCAGTGGGCAGGGCAGAAAGAAAAGGAGAAATACCAGCCTCAGGTAGTTGAAGGACAGTTATGATCTCCTAGAACCAAATGCAAGGTGATGAGATGGAGAGAAATTGGGCTTTGGACCTGAATGAGTTAAAATTGAGAGGGATGTTGTCTCTGCAGTTGAATCATACGCAATTTTAGAACTTCTTGATTTCCTTTATTAGTCAGTAGAATAGAATGCTTTTAGTTTTTATCGTCCAATGTATCTTACTTAGAGGAACAAACCAGCAATGTGGTCATCACAGATTCAGGATTTATATAGTTAAGAGTCGATTTCCAAGTAGGTGTTTATTACAGAATTTTGTCCTCCCAGGGCAAACAAGTCATTTTCTTTTAGGTTGCTGTGATCCTGAGAAGTAAGTAGTGTCACACAGGCACAGAGTCCTGGTATGTGAACCAATGTGAGGGAGACATTGGACCCTATTTGTAGTTTGGGAGTCGTTGGCATCTAGAGTAGAAGGAAGAATGTGACCTGAATTGGCTCACCCCTTCTGTGGCAGCTGGACACGGGTTGCCAGCTGTGTTTGTGGAGAAGCTTGAACTGGGGCTGCTTCCCAGTGAGTGAGGGCCAGTTGCAGGATGGCCTGTGCTCAGGACTGCATTCCTCACAACAAAGCCACCTGATGTTGGGACAGCCAGAGTCCTGGCCACCGGATCTCAGGGCTAGAATTTAAAAATGGGCTTGAACTCGTCCTCACTAGAAACCTTTTGGAAGTTGATTTCAGGGCAAAGGGGCTTTTCCTTTAGGAAGTAAACAGCTGGTTTTGGAAATGATCTGACCGGCCCCGTGGGGCCAGGGTGCAGGTTGCAGGATGCCGTCCGTGACCTGCCACGTTTCTCTGTATGGATTTTCTTCTCTGGCGTTCGTTTATTCAGTAAATATTTATTGTGTTCTTCGGTGAGATCCCAGGCGCCGATCTCTGCCTTGTGGGGCTTGCATGCTAGTGGGGGTGGAGGACAGTGAGTGTGGGGACTGTCTGAAAGGTTGAGAGCTGTGGAAGCCAGATAGAACTCGGAGCCTGTCGGCATGGGGTTAGGGCTCAAAATAGAGGATCCGAGCCGGCCTGGCGGGGCAGAAGGTCGGGAGCATGTGACTGGGAAGGTCCAGGAGGTGTGTCAGGGCCACGTCACAGTTGTGGGACCAGGTCACAGTGTGGTGAGGTCGGGAGGGAAGCACAGGAGGCCAACCAAGCCTGTGGGCTGTCCTAGGGACTTTGTGAATGAGAACTGTGCAGGGCGCTGCACAGAGAGGTGACTGCCCTCCAGGAGCAGGGGACCCACTGGGAGTTTGTTGTCACAATCCTTGTGAGGTGACGGTGGCACAGCAGAAGGCCACCATGACGATTTAAACCCACGTCTCCTACAAAAGTGACTGCATGTTTGCATGTGAGATAAACCATATGCTTTTTAAATTTTTTATTTATTTGAAAGAAAATGATTCTCTGTTTTTCAGGAAATATGTGAGGATGTCACTTGAGTGAAGTAAATTTTTTTTTAGAAAAAGAGAGAGAGGGACAGACAGGAAGAGAGATGAGAAGCATCAACTCGTAGTTGTAGCACCTTAGTTCATTGATTGCTTCTCATATGTGCCTTGACTGGGGGCTCCAGCAGAGCCAGTGACCTCTTGCTCAAGCCAGCAACCTTGGGCTCAAGCCAGCAACCATGTGGTCACATGTCTGTGATCTCACACTCAAGCCAAGGACCCCACGCTCAAGCTGGTGAACCGTGTTCAAGCCAGCAACCTCAGGGTTTCAAACCTGGGTCCTCAGCATTCCAGGCCGATGCTCTATCCTCTGCGCCACCACCTGGTCAGCCGTGCATGAATTAATATTGAATAGGGTTAGAAAAAGGTTCATGGGTCCGCCTGACCAGGCGGTGGCGCAGTGGATAGAGCGTCGGCCTGGGGATGCAGAGGACCCAGGTTTGAAACCCCAAGGTCGCCATCTTTTTTTTTTTTTTTAATTATTATTATTTTTTTTCTGAAGCTGGAAACGGGGAGAGACAGTCAGACAGACTCCCGCATGCGCCCAACCGGGATCCACCCGGCACGCCCACCCGGGGCGTCGCTCTGCCGCGACCAGAGCCACTCTAGCGCCTGGGGCAGAGGCCAAGGAGCCATCCCCAGCGCCCGGGCCATCTTTGCTCCAATGGAGCCTCTGCTGCGGGAGGGGAAGAGACAGACAGAGAGGAAGGAGGGAGGGGGTGGAGAAGCAAATGGGCGCTTCTCCTGTGTGCCCTGGCCGGGAATGGAACCCGGGTCCCCCTCACGCCAGGCCGACACTCTACCGCTGAGCCAACCGGCCAGGGCCTAATTTGACTTTATAACTAGAGTAGGGGCTACATTTTTTAACAGACAAAACCAGATTTTTATTTTATTTTCAACATGTTAGATTTTCTTATAGTTAACTTTTTAAAAATTTTATTTATTTAATTATTTGTTTTTAGATTTTATTTATTCATTTTAGAGAGAGAGAGAGAGACAGAGAAGGGGGGAGGAGCAGGAAGCATCAACTCCCATGTGTGCTTTGACCAGGCAAGCCCTGGGTTTCAAACCGGCGACCTCAACGTTCCAGGTCGACGCTTTACCCACTGCACCACCACAGGTCAGGCATAATTAACTTTTAAAATGAATAAATATCGAATTTTAAAATGATTTCACTTCAGGAAAAAGTAAAGCTTTTCACTCTTAAAAGCTTAAAGAGAATAGAAAACAAGTGTGCTTTAAAATTGGTGAGGATGAAAACAAGGAAATTGTATAGCAAGATGGTGAACAGAGAAGTCATGTTCGGAAGAGAGCCTCTGGAAATGAAAACACGGTTGTTAAAACAAGAAGTCAACGTAGTGCATAGTTCTGCTGAAGAGAGAGAGGCACGCGGCACAGAGGTTCAGCAGGTCCCGAGACAACCCCGTGGGTCACTGGGAAGATCAGCGAGAACCGAGAGGAGGCCCTGTTGAAGGAAAAGCTGAGGATCTTCCCATAAGTCATGAAATACAGGAGACTGCAAGATGTCCGAGTCCAGGGCTTTAAAATCATCCTCAGCTGGACACAGCGTTGGAAAACTTCAGATCAGAATCAAAAAGAAAAATGGTGGAAGCAACCAGAGCCGAAGACTGCCTTCAAGGGGTTGGCGTGGGGTGGGCAGCATGGCTGCAGTGACCCCGGGGGCCTCAGGGACAGTCGGGTCAGCCTGACCCTAACATCTTACTGTGTGTGGGCTGTTCCCGAAATGAATGCTGAAGGGTGTGCTCTAGACCAGTGGTCCCCAACCTTTTTTGGGCCACAGACCGGTTTAATGTCAGAATATATTTTCACAGACTGACCTTTAGGGTGGGACGGATAAATGTATCACGTGACCGAGACAAGCGTCAAGAGTGAGTCTCGGATGTAACAGAGAGAATCTGGTCATTTTTTAAAAATAAAACATCGTTCAGACTTAAATATAAATAAAACAGAAATAATGTAAGTTATTTATTCTTTCTCTGCGGACCAGTACTGAATGGCCCACGGACTGGTACCGGTCTGTGGCCCGGGGGTTGGGGACCACTGCTCTAGACAGATGGAGACGGAGCTCAGAGGAGCCGTGGGCTTCACAGGGCAGGCCGAAAGCGCAGGCGTGGGCGCGTGTGGGCGAGGCTGCACAGCGTCGGCTCTGCCGATGACTGATGACTGACACAAGGAAATGTACACAGAGAGACTAGGATCCGGGACTCCACACGTCACCCCAGGGTGGAGCTGATCAGAGTTCCTTGTTGCTATTTAAGAGGAAGACAAACTGATTAACTTGAGACTTGATTACAGCAAAAGATGAACGTTAACAGCTTAAGAGTTACCATCCAAAAAATAGAACTATACCGTACGTCTTGCAAGTACCAGGTGAAGAGAGGAGTGAGAAACCGTGCACAACACAGAAGAAGGCAGCAAAGGGGGGCAGCCCTTGTCGGCTCCGCTCCGGCCTCCGCCTGGTGCCTGCCTACCCCAGGGCTCCGCGTGGCGCCCCTCTCGGCTGCCCTCTGACATCTTCCCAGGACAGACCAGATTGCGCGCCCTGGTGCTGAACCTGCGGTCTCAGGGGCAGCTGGAAGCCCACACTCCCGCGTTGGAACTGCCGACTCCGGCCCCTGCATGCCTCCCCACCCCTGCTTGTCCCACTGGCCCATGGTGGGCTGTCTCCAGCCCTGCCCTGTCTTCCCACATCTGCGCCTGGCCCACAGGCCACTCTGGAAACAGGTGACAAAGGGGACAAATAGAACACAGGCGTTCTCCCGTAAGCCCCACGTGTGGGTTCAAATTGCGCACTGAGAATACAGAGCTGAGGAAAGTAGGCATAGAATCAGTGGGATCTAGGGAACTGCGCCACCCATGCCCAGCCTTGACTGGCCCTGGGCCCTGGCCCCTGGCCCTTAGGAGCCATACCAAAATCCAGCTCGAGGGGAGACGCTTTCCTGTGCGGACTGTTTGAGCAGGTGTCACTGTGCCAGTCCAGGAGGAAATGGCCCCCAGGGCTCCCAGGACCTCTGCTGCGGGACAGGGAGGGAGAGCAGAGCCCCGGCTGCCCTGGGGGTGCTGAGCAGGCACTCGTGGGCCCCCTGGGACTCTTGTGTCCGCCATCCATCAGCCCACTCCCACTCCCACTCCCGGTGGCCAGTGTCTGTGCGGGAGAGAGTGTGCACACACAGACTGCGGGTGGAAGGTCGCTGTGGTCTGTGTGCTGACCCGAGGTGCCCTTCCTCCCTCCCGCCAGTGAAGATAGTGATCCGAGGAGACAGGAACACCGGCAAGACGGCGCTGTGGCACCGGCTGCAGGGCAAGAAGTTTGTGGAGGAGTACATCCCCACGCAGGAGATCCAGGTCACCAGCATCCACTGGAGCTACAAAAGTGAGGGCGGGCGCAGGGGCAGGGCGGGTGCAGGGGCGGGATGGGCGGGGTCCAGCGGCCCTCTGCCGGGTGGAGGCGTTTGTTCCCGTGCCATTTCTCCATCTTTGTTCCCCAAAGACACTTTCCTCAGCGTGTCATCGTCCGGGAAACTGGAGGTGTGTGGGAGCCCTGTGACCTCAGAGGGGCTAAAATGGCTCTCATTCAAGTCGCTTTGGGGGCACCCTGAGATCCCCTCCCAGACAAGGAGGCGCAGGGGCTCTGGGGGGGAGCTGGTCCAAGGCCCCACTCCTGAGCCTGGAGACCTTGGAAAGGCAAAAGCTCCGGCTCAGCACAGGACACGTCCTGGGGAGCCGGCCCCTCGGGCTGCGGCTGGTGTGCCCGCCGCTGGTTTGTTCCAAGGGCAGCAGGGACCCTCAGGCCTTCCCTGCAGGTTTTGAAAGTCCGTGTCCCTGGAAGGATTCGACAGCCCCCCCCCCCCCCCGCGGCCTCGCAGGCCTAGCTAGAGCGGCGTGCCACCCCCGGGGAGCAGAGGGGCTGCTGGGTGTTTGGAACGTTGCTTTTTATTGAGAAGGTCTAGTGGGTTAAGAGCAGGACACACAGGGCCTTTGTAGTAGGAGTTCCGAGTCCCCCTTAGTGACAGCCAGGCCATGTCCTGGGACGACTGCAGGGACTGGGGCTGGCTCCTATGTGCCAGCCAGGGCAACAGGAGGCTCTGGGCAGCAGAAGAGGCTGCACCCCTCCCAGTCTGGGTGAGGCCGGTGGGGCAGGGGCACCGCGGTTCCCTTCAGAGCCCTTGGGGTGGGGGGTTCTGCCATCGAAGGAGGGCGCGTCCCAGGCTGCAGCACATGCAGAGGTCCCAGGCAGGAGCTCTGTGCCCTGGGACAGCGCCCTGAGGGAGGCCTGTATCTCCAGTAACACCTGGACCGCCCCTGAAAGCCACCCTAGTGGCACTGCAGGTCACTGGAGTGCTGATCTTCTTCTTTTCTTGTTTTAGCCACTGACGACATCGTCAAAGTTGAGGTGTGGGACGTGGTTGACAAAGGTAAATTGTCTTGAGTACAACTGCGTTTCTCTCTTCATGCGCTGTTAGTGCTGTAAGGAGAGGAGCCCTTCTTCCTACACCAGGCTCATCTGCATGTCCTCGTCCCGCGGGGTCCCTGTCAGGCTCAGTGTCAGCTCCGCCCACTGCACATGGTGGGGTCACCAGCAGTGTCTTCTCACAGGAGCCTGGTCATAGGAAGTCTGGGTTGGTGCTAACGTTCTGGGTAGTGTCTGGGGGCTGAGCCCACTCCCCTGCATCTGTGGTGGACGTGGTGGACGAGACCTGGACACAGCAGGTCCCTGTCAGGGACCGAGGTCTTCAACACCTGTTTCACCCAGGGCAGTGGCTGAGAACAGCGCTGAGCTAGAGGAAGCAGCCTTCTCTCTACCGCTCCCACTTGTTACTGCTGGACAGGGTCAGGAGGTGGTGAGGGGCCCAGGAAGAGGCTGTGAAGAGAGACAGGTTTTTTTTTGTTTGGTTTTTTTTTTTGTTTTTTTTTATTTTTTTCATTTTTTTTCTGAAGCTGGAAACAGGGAGAGACAGTCAGACAGACTCCCGCATGCGCCCGACCGGGATCCACCCGGCACGCCCACCAGGGGCGATGCTCTGCCCACCAGGGGGCGATGCTCTGCCCATCCTGGGCGTCGCCATGTTGCGACCAGAGCCACTCTAGCGCCTGGGGCAGAGGCCAAGGAGCCATCCCCAGCGCCCGGGCCATCTCTGCTCCAATGGAGCCTTGGCTGCGGGAGGGGAAGAGAGAGACAGAGAGGAAAGCGCGGCGGAGGGGTGGAGAAGCAAATGGGCGCTTCTCCTGTGTGCCCTGGCCGGGAATCGAACCCGGGTCCTCCGCACGCTAGGCCGACGCTCTACCGCTGAGCCAACCGGCCAGCGAGAGACAGGTTTTTTAATAAGTGAACCCCAGTTTTTTTCTGGAGGGTTGGTTTGTTAGTTGTGCCCGGCCTGCTGCTCTGAGCCTGGGGGACCCTGGAATTGGTGTCCTTCCTCTTCAGTGAGGAATAGCCGTGCAGGGAAGGGCGGCTCCGTATGAATTAGGAGTTTCCAGCTCCAGCTCCGTGGGCCTTCCGGGCCCCACGTCTACCCTGTCCTCCTCAGCACCGGCTCCAGGGGCCTCCCTGGACTCGGAGGCAGCGCCTCAGAGGCCGTGCTGGCCCGTGCTGTCCCACTCTGTGTTTTCTGGGCTGGGACCTGGCCGGTCCTAGAAGAAAGTGCCCACATTTGAAGCCAAACCTGATGGGGGCATCAGGGTGGTCTCCAGAGCAGCCACTGCGCTCCTCGGCCTGCCTGGTACCTGCAGGGCCAGGCCCGGTGTTGGCAGCCCACTGGGGCCTTTCTCCAGGCGGGGCCGGGACAGCAGAGCCGCCCAGGGGGCCTACGGGCATCCCGGCCGTGTCTCGCTGCCAGCAGGGGCTCGGCTCCAGAGTCTCCGGGCAGAGTGGTGCCTGCCAAGGGTGGGGGCTGGGCTGGTGGGCAGTGGGAGACGGGCAGGGGTGCTCCTGCCTCTGGCCACCCTTGGGCCCAGAGTCCACCTGGTGACTTGTGTGTGTCTTTTAACAAGGAAAATGCAAAAAGCGCGGTGACGGCTTGAAGATGGAGAACGACCCCCAGGAGGTGAGTGGCGTCCTGTCCCCGTGGCCGTGGTGGAGGGCGCACGGCACCCAGTCCCCGTGGCTGTGGTGGAGGGCGCACGGCACCCAGTCCCCGTGGCCATGGTGGAGGGCGCACGGCACCCAGTCCTCAGACTCCTCCTGCCCATCCCAGTGGCTGGCAGCACCATGTGCCGCCTGTGGTCACACTGGAGTGGCTGGGCCCGCCAGAGCCCTGCTGCGTGTCAGTTATCAGTGACCCCATCAGACCCTGTGCGGAGTTTGAGTGACCTGAGAGGGACTCAGGCAAACTGGCCGAAGTGTGTGTCCCTGTCACAGAGGCCTCTCAGGTCTTGAAAGCACAGGACATTGCCCATACGCTGTGGCCCGGGCACGTGTGGGCGTGAGCACGTCTCCCTGTGGGCTGTCTCACGCAGCCCTGGACACTAGGTTGGGGTGACCAGCACCCTTTATTCTGGGGCAGCTTTCCCATTGCTTCCCGGGGCTCTGCCGCTGTCCTGATGCTCGTGGGCGGCCTCCCCGCTCCCCTTCCTGGTGGGAAAGTGAAGGGCCGCCGGCCCGTCTGTGTGGCATGTGGCCACTGCCCCCAGCACCGCGGCCGCTCTGCCCCTCTGCCCCCGGCACCGCGGCCGCTCTGCCCCTCTGCCCCCAGCACCGCGGCCGCTCTGCCCCTCTGCCCCCGGCACCGCGGCTGCTCTGCCCCTCTGCCCCTCTGCCCCCGACACCGCGGCCGCTCTGCCCTTCTGTCCCTCTGCCCCCGACACCGCGGCCGCTCTGTCCCTCTGCCCCCGGCACCGCGGCCGCTCTGCCCCTCTGCCCCCGGCACCACGGCCGCTCTGCCCCTCTGCCCCCGACACTGCGGCCGCTCTGTCCCTCTGCCCCCGGCACCGCGGCCGCTCTGCCCCTCTGCCCCTCTGCCCCCGACACTGCGGCCGCTCTGTCCCTCTGCCCCTCTGCCCCCGACACCGCGGCCGCTCTGTCCCTCTGCCCCTCTGCCCCCGACACTGCGGCCGCTCTGTCCTTCTGCCCCCGGCACCGCGGCCGCTCTGTCCCTCTGCCCCTCTGCCCCCGGCACCGCGGCCGCTCTGTCCCTCTGCCCCTCTGCCCCCGACACTGCGGCCGCTCTGTCCCTCTGCCCCTAACACCGCGGCCACTCTGTCCCTCTGCCCCCGACACTGCGGCCGCTCTGTCCCTCTGCCCCTAACACCGCGGCTGCTCTGTTCCTCTGCCCCCGACACCGCGGCCGCTCTGTCCCTCTGCCCCTAACACCGCGGCCGCTCTGTCCCTCTGCCCACGACACCGCGGCCGCTCTGTCCGTCTGCTCTGCCCGTCTGCCCCCAACACCGCGGCCGCTCTGTCCGTCCGCTCTGGCAGGCCCTCTGCAGACACGGCTCTCAGGGCTGGAGTGTGTGTCTTGCCCGGGCGCTGAGGCCCCAGCACTCTTCTCCTGAGGGGTGGAGAGTCGGGACTCGGATCGTGGGGAGCTGCTAGTGGCCAGTGGAGAAGACCCCGCCCAGGTCGGGGGCAGAGTCAGTGGAGAAGACCCCGCCCAGGTCGGGGGCAGAGTCAGTGGAGAAGACCCCGCCCAGGTCAGGGGCAGAGTCAGTGGAGAAGACCCCGCCCAGGTCGGGGGCAGAGTCAGTGGCCCCAGAGGCTGCAGTAGTTACTGTCAGACCCTTTGAGGCAAAGTGTTCCGACCTCACATGAGATATCTTGTATTTACATACTGTTTTCCAAAATAAAAATAGCTATTATCTTTTCAGATTGTGAAAGCCCTGTTCAGCCTTTTCCAGGCGCTGTGTGGGACCCTGCCCTCAGCACCGTATCTCATGCCGGGTTCCCTCCTGTCCCCAGGCAGAGTCCGAGATGGCCCTGGACGCCGAGTTCCTGGACGTGTACAAGAACTGTAACGGGGTGGTCATGATGTTCGACATCACCAAGCAGTGGTAAGGGGGCTCTGGCTGGGGGTGCCGTCACCGCTTCGAGCCCACACCCCCCTTAGGGGCACCCATTGGTCCAGCAGATGGAGCTTCACTGGCATCACCACTGGTGCCAGGTGCTTGCTGAAGGCCTGCGTGGTCTGTGCACGCGGGCAGTTCTGCCACACAGAACCCCCGGCCCAGCCGTCTCTGGGCATCTCCACACGTGGACATGGGGCCAGTGTGGAGGTGTTCACGTCTGTGCGTGGAGGCAGCTGGCTGAGGGCAGGAGGCAACACGCGTGCCTCCCACACCATCTGAAATCTGGCAGAGTCAAGTGGCACTTATGTTGGGGGCTCCCAGGAACCCCCCCCCCCGACTTGTGCTGGGAGGATGCACAATCAAGATCCAGGCCAGAGGGCTCGTTCGGTTAGTGTCACCTGGTCAGTTAGGGTCATCTTGACGAGAGGCTCCAAAGCAGGGGCGGCGGGTGAGGTGGGGGGTGTGGGTGGGGTGCTGGGCACCACCTCCCAGGCCCTCTGTGTGGAGCCACGTGGGATGCCACCTGTGACGTGTTTGTGGGAAAGCTGGGGACACAGTGCCCATCCTGCCTGGCACTGGGACTCCCGGCTTCCAAGGGAAGGCAGGATTCTGAGTCAGCACATGCGGCCCGGTGCCAGCCCAGGGCAGCCCCACCAGGGAGAGCCTTGCGGGTGGGCCTTTCTTGGGTGGCAGCTTCAAGATGTTGCAGGAGGAACTGACAGCCGGCTTTAGAAATGTCCTGTGGGTGTTCAGCCTGCCTGTCACCCTGCTCCTCCACTGTTGCTGTCGTCCCTGTGCCCGGAGCCCACGCTCGTGTGCAGGTCCCAGCGTCTGGGACAGCAGTGCTGAGCATCGCACACGCACGCTTCCCCCCGCACTGGGGTCTGCACATGCTGCTCCGCCTCCCACGGGCACCCAGCAGTGACTCGGGTCCAGGGGTCTGGTGTGCACTGACCACCAGCACGTGTACGACAGGCCGCCACACGCGGCAGGAAGCACGGTGCAGCAGGGTGGTGGAGCTCCGAGCGCGTGTTTCACAGAAACACACCTGTGTGCAAAGCAGCAGCTCCGTGCTCCTCGGACACGCCAGGGAAGACCAGTGCTCCTCCCATAGGCACTGCCAAGGGTCAGCCCAGGGGGTCAGGTGGCTCCTCCTGTGGCCATTTCAGTGTTGTGGAAGCATCCTGGAGCTTTGCTGGACGAGAGTAACCTGCAGTTGCTCCAGGAAGAGCAACACGGGACAGCTGCAGGTTGTCCCACATGTGCCAGTGGAGGCCGGCACACAGGACACGCAGGCTAGCACGCAGGCCAAGGCGGGACGCAGTGGCAGACACTTGTTCATGAGGCATGAGACCCGGGCACTGGGCCTTGGCAGGCAGGTGGTGCCAGGCTGGGGGCCCAGCTGTACTCAGACAGCTGGGACTCTGAGTCAGTGCTCCCTGCACAGGCAGAGCCTGGGTGGTTGGCCAGAGTCCTGCTGTCTCAAGGACAGAGAAGGCCGAGTCAGCCAGCGTTTCCATGTGGGCCTGTGGCCTGAGCAAGCTGTGTCTGCGAGAACAGGGCACCCTCAGGGCAGGAGAGCAGTGAATTTCTGTCTTTGAACAGTTTCAGGGACACGTGTATAAATAAAACAACAGGTTGTAAATGTGCACACTATACTTTCCACTGATTTGTCCTGGCTCTCTGTGAATTAGGGAAGATTTGTCTCAGTTCTATCAGTCGCTCCTTGCATGACAACCCTGTTAGGTGAGGCGACTGCCAGCCCCACAGGAGGTGTGGCCCTGTGCCGGGGACTGAGAGGCCCTCATGTCCCTGAAGAGCAAAGCCCTGAGCCAGCAGAGGGGACACTGCAGAGAGTCCTGTGGGCCTCGTGACCTGCAGAAAGGATACACACTGGCAGGGGACTCAAACACTAAAAAGGGGCTTGGCCTGACCTGTGGTGGCGCAGTGGATAAAGTGTCGACCTGGAACACTGAGGTCGCCGGTTCGAAACCCTGCACTTGTCTGGTCGAGGCACATAGGGGAGTTGATGCTTCCTGCTCCCTACCCCCCTCTTTGAAATGAATTAAAAAACAAAACAAAACACTGAGAAGGGGCAAAACCAAAGACTGTGCTTTGGGTTGGAGGTGGTGTGAAGCCCCAAGGAGGGCAGGGCAGGGGGCACACACTGCCTGCACTGAGGCGGCCCGTGGGTCCAGGCCGCGGGCTTCACTGGGCACGATCTTGGGGCTGCAGCTCAGGTGGGTCTCTCCTCACATACGCCCCAAAGGACCTTCAGCTACGTCCTGCGGGAGCTCCCCAAGGTGCCAACCCACGTGCCCGTGTGCGTGCTGGGGAACTACCGGGACATGGGCGAGCACCGCGTCATCCTGCCCGACGACGTGCGCGACCTCATCCGCAGCCTGAACAGGTGGGTGCCGGGGGCAGGGCCTGGGCGTGGAGCTGCTGGGTGGTGTGGGACGTGGACACGGGCCCTGCGGGGGGAAGGGAGGCAGAACCGCTGCGTGACCTCATCTGCAGCCTGAACAGGTGGGTGCCGGGGGCAGGGCCTGGGCGTGGAGCTGCTGGGTGGTGTGGGACGTGGACACGGGCCCTGCGGGGGGAAGGGAGGCAGAACCGCTGCGTGACCTCATCTGCAGCCTGAACAGGTGGGTGCCGGGGGCAGGGCCTGGGCGTGGAGCTGCTGGGTGGTGTGGGACGTGGACACAGGCCCTGCGGGGGGGGGGGGGGGCAGAACCGCTGCGCGATAGAGCAGGACTGAGGACCCAGGGTGGCGGCTGCTTCCTGGCTCCAGGCAGGCCTGGGGATGGAGGGTGCATAAGCCACGTGCAGACGGTACCCGGTGGGCACTCGGCTAAGGTCTAAGCCCAGGGACCGGGGCCACGTGGGGGCAGGGGCAGGACAGCCTGGCCCAGGCGCAGCCCTTGGCCCACACAGCCTGACTGTTCTCTCTGCGAGCAGACCACCGGGCTCCTCCTACTTCCGCTACGCCGAGGCCTCCATGAAGAACAGCTTTGGCCTGAAGTACCTTCATAAGTTCTTCAACATCCCGTTCCTGCAGCTCCAGGTGAGCCCGGCCCTGTCCTCCCCGTAGCAGAGCGTGCGTGGCTCCAGACGCCGCCTGGCACAGGGACAGGGCCGCTCCTGAGCCCCGAGCGTGAAGTTGAGCGCATGGCTGGGAGCACCTGTCACCACTAGACTTGGATATGCTTGTGCTGGCAGCCCCAGGATGGCCCGCCTGTCTCCTCCCATCTGCTGGGCTGGCCTGGCACCCAGGCTGTTCTGTAACCATAAGAAGCTGTAGGTGCACATGGGCATCCTTCTCAGGCCGAGACCTGGACACCTGGGCCAGCTGGTGCTGTGCCTGCTCCTCTCATCCTGGGCACTGACCCCTGCACTGTGCCTCTCCAGGCCTGGTGCCCATCTCTCTTCACTGTGGATGCCCACACCACAGTCCAGCTCCTCGGACCCCCATTGCTGGGTCTCACTGCACACTGGACAGGCTTGTTGGTGCTCGGTGCTGTCCTGCTGGGTTTCTTTCTGTGAAGGTTCTGTTCTGGATGTAGGTTCACAGGGACATTGCAGAGATGGTGCCCATGGTCTGTGCCCCTTGCTCTGCACCTTCCGGTGTTGGCCCCTCACATTTTTGTGGTGCTTTTGTCACAACCATGGAAACTATCAGCCCCTTTAGGAAACACGAGGCTCTGTCTTCACTCTGGGGTCCTTCTCCGTCCCACCCTACACAAAGCAGTTACTTTGCTTTGGGGCAGTAGAGATGACTGTTTTTATCATGTCATAGAGCAAGGCACATGTCCACATGCTGACCACCAGGTGCTGATCGTGGCCCCTCTGCAGCGGCACTGGCCTGCCTTCTTTCTCCAAAAGGACAGGAACTCACTTGCGGACTGGCGGTCTTTCCTTTGCCCTCGCTGCCTTCTTGTTTAGAAAGAGTCACGGACCCCGTGCGCTGAGGTGGCTGGGGCCGGGGTCATTGCACCTGTTCTTTCTCGGCTCCCTAGTGTCACTCTTCATCGTTCAACTTTTTACCCAAGTGTGACATGCACACCACACCCCGGTGGGTTCTGATGGTGGCTGGCCCCACGCTTCCCGTATCTGGTCTTCGGCACCACGGTGCCATACCATACGGCAGCACGTTCTGCAGCTGGTGTGCGCACGAGGGCTGTGTTCTGACTCCAGAGGGACAGGTGTCCCCAGTCCCCACTCTGGAAATGAGAAGGCAGGAAGACTGCTTTTCAACCAGTATGGAGACATCTTGAACCTTGGGGCACCTTGTCTCTCTGGGTGGCTTGTCCCTGTCCCAGACATCATAGTCACATCAGGCACCTGAGGTGTCGTGCCGGCCATTGGGATGAGGCTGTGTGGGCCTTCAGGTTCCGTGGCCTGTGCTCAGCTGCTGTTGGTTCATCAGTAGCCAGCCACATGGAGCCACGAGGCCGGCAAGGAACGGTCACCGCAGCGATGTCGCCACTCGGGTCCACTTTCTTCCCGCAGAGGGAGACACTCCTGCGGCAGCTGGAGACAAACCAGCTGGACATCGACGCCACGCTGGAGGAGCTGTCGGTGCAGCAGGAGACCGAGGACCAGAACTACAGCCTGTACGTCAGCCGCAGGGTGGCCTGAGGCTGGGCCGCAGTCGGGGCTCTGCGGGGAAGGGGATGGGGCGTCTGCACGCAGGACCGAGGCCCAGCATCAGGGTCTGTGCAGACGAGACCGCAGGGTGAGCACCTCCATCCTGGGCACACCTGTTGGCCTGGGTGACGTGTGGCTCCAAAAACCCGGGTCCTTCCTGCCACGAAGCTAGTAGTGCCCAGAGAAGAGGTGCCAGCCCCACAGGAAGGGGGTAAGGGTGGCCCTGCTCTGAGGCTTGCAGCCCTTCCGTTCCTGGATCAGGGTTCTTTATTATTAATGCTAACAATGAAATATTTAGAGTAAAGGAAGCACTTGTCTAGAACAAGTAGATTAAATTTTAAGTGAAATCCACCTTCCCATGGGAAGAGCTACCTGTCTTCTGCAGGGGCCCCTGAGGATGGGGAGTTGGATGCCCCGAGGCCCTGCCCCCTGCCTGCCCAGCTTGTTGGGGCCAGGCCCCCTTAATTATCCTGACTGGACCTGCAGGGGCTGAGAGCTGGTGGGCATTGCTGGGGACCATCAGTTCACAGATGGCTGCTCATCTGCTGTCCAGACAGACACCTGGCACACAGGTGGGGCAGCTCCTGACACTGCCTCCGACGCTGCCCAGGCTGGCCTCACCCGGCAGCCGCCTGGTATGTGGTGCCGGGTGCCACTGACCGGGCAGCGTTCCCCTTGAGTCCCCAGCAAGACTGGCCACCCTGACGTTTTCTGGCCCAAGCCTCCACCCATTTTGAGCACAGGTTGAGGGTGGTTGGTCCACAGAGACCGCCTTGACTGTGGGAGGACTCGGGATAGGAATGGAACCTTCCGGTCCTGGTCAGTGGAGGGAGGGTTCCAGAGCAGGTGGAGTGGGTGGGAGCAGCACCTCGGCCCTGCAGCGCCCAGAGCTGGTGGCTGCCTGTTCGCCCTCCACGGCTGCCAGGAGGGCATTTGCTGTCTCGGGGCGGGCGAAGGTCAGGGCCCACCTGTGCTCACGCCCCTGGCTCTGGCTGCGGCCCAGGCGGGACCTCTGTACTCCTCCTGCCTCTGCGGCAGATGTCTGGCCCAAGGGAACTCCCAGAAGCAGATCTGGCTGTTGGTTCTGGAAATTGGAGAGTGTTTCCTGCCCGAGGGAGCCGTGCCCTGGAGCAGCTGCCCGCTGCTGAACCACTGCTCTGGCTGCCTGGCTGCTGCAGCGTGTCCTCGGAAAGCGTGGGCACCGAGACCGCCAAGCACACTGTCCCCTGGGTAGACAGCATTGGTACCCCGCCACCCGGGACTGCTCCTCTGGAAAGAGCACAGTGGGGCTTGGCAGGCATCCCTGTGCCTCATCCAGAGATGGGGGCTGGCCAAGCGCTGGGCCAGTGTCGTGCTGTGCAGTCAGAGCTGGACTTCACTGCTGGCCTGCATCAGACCCCAACCCCAAAGTCTAACCTAAGGGTGACGGGGGTCAGTCCAGACAAGCCCCTCCCTGTCTCCAGGTACTGGCTCTTCATTCTAGACCTGTGTGAAAGCCCATTTCAGAGAGGAACGCGGTGGCCCTCAGCTTGAGGACAGCGGGGCTTGTCTGAGGTGTAGACCTGTGGCCACCACAGGAGGCTCCTGCCTGTGGGCCAGTCCTGCCATCTGCACACAGGGTCAGGGCGTGCAGGTGGTGTGAGTCTGGCTGCCTGCCGGCCCGCCCCTTCCAGACGCTACCCTGGGATGCTCTGCTGGACGCCAGGGGCCATGAGGACCACTGAGCCTGAGGACAGGGACACCAGTGTCACTGCGAATGAGGGAGAGATGAGGAAGGTGGTTTCTCACTCCTGCTTTTTGTCCCCCCAGCTTTCTCGAGATGATGGAGGCACGCAGCCGCGGCCACGCGTCTCCCCCGGCCGGCAATGGGCAGAGCCCGTCGTCAGGCTCCCAGTCACCGGTGGTGCCCCTGGGCACCTTGTCCACGGGGAGCTCCAGCCCCAGCACGCCCCAGCCAGCCTCACAGCCAGCCGGCCCCGCCCCCTCGGCCGGCCCCGCCCCGCCGGCCCCCGTGGAGGCCCCGCCTCCCTCGCAGCACCCTGTGGCTCCAGCCCCCGCCCCGAGGCGCAGCATCATCTCCCGGCTGTTCGGGACCTCGGCAGCCAGCGAGGCGGCCCCTTCACCCCCAGGTAGGCTCCATGGCACCCCTTCCCAGTCCCTGTGAGCCTCCCTGGCCCGGACAGGGTCATCTTCCTCCTCCTGGGTGGGCAGCTTGGCGGCAGAGTCACGGAACCCTGCTTGTACTCGGCCCTGTGGACGCAGATCCGGTCCCAGCTGCAGAGGCGCCAGCCCAAGTCCGGGATGTGGAGGATTTTGTTCCTGCGGAGAGCCTTGACCACAGCTTCCTGGACGACGTGCCCTCCACAAAGGACGAGAGGAGAGCCGGGGCTGATGTCCCTCAGGACAGCGACAGGTGAGGGTGGCGCCGGGCCTTCTAGGAGACATGGACCTGGGCCCTCGGCCCCGCCCACACACTCCCTGCTGGTGCTGCGCCCCAGGCAGGCTGGCCCACTCTGCATCTCCAATGTCACCATGTCCCACTAAAAATGCAGAATGACAGAGTGAAGCCAGCACTGTGCTCCTCCCTGAGCGCCTGACACCTCCTGCCCTTACCCTTCACTCCGTGTCCCGCAGGAGGCAACGAGGCAGTGTCCCCGCCCCTACCTCCCGCCCTCCTGCCCACCTCTGCGCTGCCGCTGCCACAGCAATAGGGTCTCCACAGGGCAGCCCCCGAGACTGCCCCAAAGGAGGTTGTCCTTTACCGTCCATTCCCACAGGCACAGGAGTGCCAAAGGGAGCCGCCCCAGTCAGTGTCCACTGCCCAGGGTTCCTGGGTCTGGAAGAGCCGCGGGGGGAGCCAGGTGTTCACAACATCTGACCTCCCTTCCCCTCCTTTGCAGCGATGGGGAGGCCCTGGGAGGGAACCCAATGGTGGCAGGTTTCCAGGACGACGTGGACCTTGAAGATAAACAGCCCACAGTTCCCATCCCCAGGGAGAACATCACTCTTTCCAATGAGGAGGTAGCAAGAAACCCCAAAGCCACCACCCTGGCCCCCCAGAAGTGCTCCAAGCCAGAGACCAAACAGTATGTGGGGGACCTGGGGCCCCACCCCCAGGGGGAGGGGCAGATACAGGCCCCTGACCATCTCCTTGTCCCAAAGGTCCTCCACAAAGGGCTCAAGGCCGCACCGGCACCCAGCTCCCAGGACAGCAGGGCCCCACGGGCCCCTGGCTGAAGGCTCCTCTCTCAGGGGTGAGGAAGGGAAGGAGGGACCGGCTGCATCGTCAGAGAGTGACCCCGAGGGGCCCATTGCCGCACAGATGTTATCCTTTGTCATGGATGACCCCGATTTTGAGAGCGACTCAGACACCCCACGGAGAGGGGTGAGGAGCCCGAGCACACGTCCGGGTCGGGGATGGCGGGAAGGGGTGAGAGCGCCAAACACTGGGTGATGCCTGTGCCCATCATGGTGGCTGAATGCAGGGGCTTCAGCATTCTGGCTGCCACACAAATCAGGTGTGGCGCCCCTCAGGGAGGCTTGTCACCTGCCCAGGACACGGGAGAGCCTAACTACAGGGGTGACATGGCGGCCCCCCCTGCCTGTCCCTCCAGGATGAGTTCCCCGTGCGCGAGGATCTCTCGGATGGGACAGATGAGGACACCAGCCCTGCACAGCCACCCCCTCTCCCGATGACCCCCGCCTCTTCCTTCAGAGTGAAGGACGACCTGGATCTCTTTGGGTTGGGGCTGGAGGAGACCGCCTGCAAGGCGAGCAGTGGCGAAGGTAGCTGCAGCCTGGTTCTCGCCCTGGGGGTGGCCCTGCAGGGCACAGCTTCTGTTCCCCTCTCTATCCCTTTTCACTCCGGGGGGCTCTCAGAGCAGTGAGTGGGGTTGCCCTGCGGGCCAAGCCAACTGTCATTCATTTTCCTGCGAAGCCCCACCTCAGGTGCTCCTCAGCCCTGCTTGGGGGGGTCTAGCTGTGCTCTGATGACGTCCTAGACTCTCAGGGTTGGCCTGGGGAGGGGGTAGGATCAGACTGAAGGGATCTGTCCAAGTGTCCACATCGGAGGCATTTTGTGGTGGTGGTGTCTGCCATGGTCTCCAGGCCTGATGAAGGCTCTGTGGCTCCTTGGCTCCGGCCCTGTCCCCACCCCTCTCTCTGGGTCACGTGAGCCCTACCCTGCCCCAACTAGCAGTGTCACCTGGGACGTGTCCTAGAAGCTCCTGGTCCCCGGAATGGAAAGGACCTTCAGAGTGTGATAGCATACCCCCTCCCCCACTGGAGGCCGAGGGATAGCTGGTGTGGGCTCTCCATGGGGCTCTGGTTGCGATGGGGGAGCTGACGCTATGTGCCCTCCGTGCAGATAAGGAGGGCAGGCCTCCCTCCAAGGAGAAGAAGAAAAAGAAGAAGAAAGGCAGAGAGGTACACCCTCTCCCAGGTGCCATGTGGGTGTTGGGGGGGTGAAGCTATGGTCGCCTGGCCCTCGGGTGATGTCATGCTGCGCCCCCAGGAGGAGGAAAAGGCCGCGAAGAAGAGGAGCAAACATAAGAAGAGCAAGGACAAGGAAGACGGCCGCGATGACCGGCGGAAGCGGGGCGAGAGGACAGCAGTGGACGAGCTGGAGGCCTTCTTGGGGGGCGGGGCCCCGGGCGGCCACCTCCGTGGGGGCGGGGACTACGAGGAGCTCTAGACCCGGCCACTGCCCGGGTGCATGCTCACTCGACTCGCTAGGGGCGCTGGGCCCGCCCTGTATGTAGGGTGGGGGCAGCGGGCGGCGCCCCGGTTGCTTCTCAGGGAGGGACTAAGGCCCAGGAGGCTAGGGAGGTTGTTTACAAAGGCGCGAGCGCCTTGGTCAGCGCCCAGCTCCTGCTCGCCCTGGCCCAGCGCATGCGGGCAGGTTCAGCTTCCCGCGCAGCTCCACCAGGGCTGCGCACCGCTCGTCCCGGGGCCCTCTGGGACGTCTGACTCGGGGCAGTCGCAGCACGTTTCCTGGGGGAGGCTGCGCCCGGGCAAGGTGTTCAGTGTTGCACCTGCTTGGCCACGCCACCGGCTGGAGCCAGGATGTTCTCATATCACTTTTTCTCCCTTTCCATACTCACTCTAACCATAAAGCTCTCCTGTTTTACTGCTTGTCTGTGCTACTTACTCTGCTGCTCGACTCCCAGGGTGGTGAGGTGGGACTTGTCTGCAGGTCTCCTTTGCTCCTGCTCATCTCTGGTTGTTGGAAAAGGCCTGAGCCTCTTGCTGTTTGGCCAAAGAATCTTTATTGCCAGAAGGGTGACTGCCCCCTGGGGTAGGACACATTCCAGCACTCCTGGCCAGGAGTGGTCTTTGGAAGACTTCCCATCAGGTCCAGCTCTGGAGAGCCATGTGTTTTCCAGGCTGGGCCAGCATGACCACTGTCTTGTGTGTCTGTCCCAGTCCACTTAGGCCAGGGCTGGGCAGTTGCACCTAGGAATATATGGGGGTGTCCAGCTCTCCGAAGACAGGTGTGTGTGCCTCTTAGGCCCTGTTCCCCTCCAGCTGCTTGCAGCACCCAATCCTGCCCACTACCAACAGCTGCCATGGGAACCACTTGGATACTGGAGCTGCCTCTCTCTCCAGGGGTGGGCAAGTTGGCTACCAAGCAGGAGGTCTGTGACTGGGCACCCCTTCCCAATCCAGAAACTTTCCTCATTCTCTGTTCTTAGAGTTGTGAGCGTGGGAGGGGGTTCAGTAGGACATTCGTCACTGAGCAGGCACCAAGCTGTTGTGTAGGGACTTCCCTTAGCCCACAGCCTGTGAGGTCAGCTATCCTTGGGAAGCCCACAAATGTGGGGATGAGGTCAATATATCTTGGACTTGCCCAGGGCCTTACGTCTCACAGACTCATAATAGGAGAGGCCTATTCTTTACAGCCATGGGTCCATGATCCACTCTGCCCAGCTAGAATGTCCCCTGGCTCAGCGTCTTGTTAGGGAGGGGGCCAGCAGGGCTGGAGTGGGTCACCTGCAGGCCTGGACACTGGTGTGTGTGGGGGGGCAGCTTAGCATCCTAGGGAAAGGCTTCAGGCCCTGGTCTGGCCTAGGGGACATATGGCTCCAGGTACCTGCAGAGTTGGCACCTTCAGCACTGCAGCACAGAGCCAGCAGGGCGGACAGATAGCAACCCATCTGCTCCTGCCTGGGCTCAACCCCAGGTGTGAATTCCGGGAGTGAAATTTAGAAGCTGTCCACAGCCCTGGCCAGGGCTTGGGGCTACTCCAGATCCCTGCTCCTGTACCTTGTCAGACCGCCAGCTGCCAGGCAGGAACTGGCAGGGTCCGCAGGTCCCTTGTTAGACCTCAGACCTGCACCTTATGGGTGCGGGAGGGCTCGTCACGCAGCGCCCCGCACAGCACCAGTGCGGAGCCAGCGGGCCACGTGGGTCCCAGGCCCAAGAAGCGGCCCCTTTAAATGCAACGCCGCCGGCCGCCACCCGGGGCAGCATTGAGCGGCCGGACGGCCTCCGCTCCGCTGCCTGGAAGCTTCTGCCGGTGCCGGGGACGCGGCGCGGATGCGGTGGGGACGCAACGAGGCGGGGGACGGCGGGTGGGCTTGGGCCTGCGCAGCCCATCGGACTCCGCCGGGGAACAGCGTTCAGGTAAAGGGTCGAGGGTTACTGCCCCACGCGCCTTGTCGCGGATGGGGCGCCCGCAAGGATGGGGGTCCCGCCCCCAGCCATCCCGCGAGAGCTGCGGGGCTGGGGACTGGGGGCCAGGATGCACCGTGAGGACAGCTGCCCCCTCGAGCTCATTAGGTCTAGAATCCAAGCGGTGCGACCACTCCATCCCCATGGCGGGGTGGGTGGAGTGGGGCAGGGTGGGGAGGGCTGGTGTCGTCCTCACCTCGGTAGCAGTAGCGGCAAGGCCAGGCTGTCACCTCCCTGGGGTGGAGCCTCACCCTGTCCTACGGCTCCCAATTCCTGCCAGGCTTTGAGTTTAGGGTTGTTGGAAGGTGGTGATAAGGATGGTCCTGTGAACCAGAAATAGTTGGGGTGGACACAAGGCTGGGAGGGGGACAGGCACTGGACCTTGGTGGCCCTGACCCAGAAGAGCAGCCCTGCAGGCACACCTGGGACACAGAGGGTCTACCCGAGCAGAAGTCCTGACAGGTGAGGGCCCAGCGTCCCCCCTTTCCCCAGCTCACCCTGGAGCACACTCCTCAGGCCGGGGGCAGAGGTAGGGCCCTTTTCTCATCATCTGAGCCCCTCCCAGCCTGTCCGGGCCCTGGCACCACAGGGCTGGTGACCCAAGTCTGAGTGTGAGTCTGGTACAGAAGCGCAGACCCCAGCCCAGCCAGCATTGCGGGGGCGTGGAGCCTCAGGTTTCCATGGAGCCTTCCTAAGATGCCTTTTCCTGAGAAAGGGGGTGGAGATTAACTCACCCCCCCAGCCTGCCTCCCTTGCCAGCAGCCTTTTGGCCAGATGCCCGACTCGGGAACAGGGGCAGCCAGAGCCTGGCATGCATGCCCCCACATGATCTTGCAGCCCTGGCCTGGCTGCCCTGCGCACGCTGCAAAGCTGGCAGTCACTTTCTTCGTCTTGTCATAAAACCCCAATGAGCTTGATAGGCTCTTTCCACCCCAAGACAGAGGTTGCTGCAAAGGAAAGGGGACTTTGAGGTCCAGGTATACTCTTTTAAGGACATTATTCTGGCCAGGACCATACCAAATATCAAGTGTGGGACAGGCCAGTTTGTCACCTCAGGGCCATCCCTGGACCTGATGGAGCCACCTCAGAGCCCACTGGGACCTCAGGACCGGGGCTTGGAGCACCCAGCTGTCCCCAGCATAGTGGCCTTTGCCATGCTGGGGGGGGGGGGATTCCAAGCCCAGCCCTGTCAGCAGGTGGGGTGGGGTGAGAAAATCTATGCAGAGGTGGCTAATGCTAGAACCAAGGGAGGGCTCATTCTGCACCAGGCACTCAAAGGGCACTTCTCTGTCAACAATGGGTTATGGAGCCAGCAGCCATAGTCTGTACAGAAGGCCCCAAATGAGCTCACAGTCATTCCAATCGTGGGCACCAGGGGGCCGCCCTGGGAACATACCCCTACTCTTCCTATCAGTCCTGTACCAGAAAGAGGGTCTAACCAAGCTTGCCACCACAGCAATGGCATCATCTTTCTAACTGACCCATTCTAGTTTCATCTAAGCAGAAAGTGGCCAACAAAGATGGGGGGAGGGGGCATTCCAGTGGCTGGACAGCTGGTTTCCTCTTGTAGGGGCTTCAGACGCCATTATGGAGCGAGTGCCTGTGGCCTCAGCCAAGGCCCGAAGCCAGGGCTACTCCGCCCACTGCGCCCCAGGTAAGTCGGGCCAGTGCAGGGGTTAGCCAAGTCCGGGCTGCGGAAGGTCCGCTCTGACACGTATCTTACTCCAGGTCGAAAGCCCCACAAGGCCAAGTGAGCTGCAGCGGCCAGCTTGGGGACCTCTTTTAAGATGACCCGCACGGATCCGCCAGACCTGTTGGTGACGACCGTGTACCAGGACATCAAGGTGGCGGTCCCGGGGCCCGCGTCCAGACGCCCGCCATGTGAGCGCTCCATAGCCCGGTCTGCTGCGCCTGTGCCTTTCAACAAGCGCCACTGCCGCAGCTTCGACTACCTGGAGGCGCTGGACGGGGCGGCTATGGAGGCTCTACCGGAGCCACCACCCGCGGACCCTCCCGCGCCACGCGCGCGGTCCCGCGACAGTGAACCGCGGCGCCGCGCTCGCTCCAAGAGCGCGCCCCGCGCGCCTCCGGAACTGACGCCCGCGCCCGCCTCGCCTCCAGTGCTGCAGCGCAGAGGCCGGGACGTCCAACGCGCGGCGCGGGTCGAGGGGTCACCCCGCCGGGAGCCCGCGTACCCCGCGTTGCGCGCGCTCGCCAATGAGCTGCACCCCATCAAACTGCAGCCACAGCGGGGCGGTCCCGGCCGCATCGCGCCCCTATGCGCGGCCGCCGGCCGCTACGCACAGCCCGAGCCGCCTGCCGGGCCTGCCCCACATGTACGCTGCCGCCTGGACATCAAACCGGACGACGCGGTGCTGCAGCACGCTGCCAGGGGTTCGAGGCCCTGCGGGGCCGTCGAGACCACGCCCTGGGCCCTCACTGCTCCGCAACTCCACGGTCTCACGGTGCCTGGGCCTCGCCATGTGGCGCTGTCGCGCACCCCCACCCCCAGTGACTCGTACTGCGTAGACCCCCGGGCGCTGTACTGCGACGGGCCTCAGCCTGGGCCCCGGGACTACGCGGAGCGCCGAAGTCTACCCTTCACCACCCCACCCGGCCCCACCCAGTTCTTTTACACGGAGGAACCAGAGGGGCATTCCAGTGGTTTTTCAGCCAGCCCAGGACCTCCCTTTGATAGCTACTTCCCCAGGTCCTTCCAGCCTGAGGAGCCCCGGGGTCCCAGTCCAAGGCGTGGAGGCGGCTACTATGCAGCGGAAGTACGCACATTCCCGGTCCACGAACCACCCTCCCGTTCCTACTACGGAGAGGTCCCTAGAGCCTATGGCCCGCCCTGGGGCTCCCGCTATAACGCCGAGGAGCCCCAGGCCTATCCCGCCACCCGACCCTTTTACACAGAGGACTTCGGACGGTATCGAGACCGCGACGCCCTGACGCGGACTTACCCACACCCACGTGGCAGCCCGGCCTGGGGCGACTGGGGCCCGAGGCCTTACCGAACCCTGCAGGTGGCGCCACCCCCTGCCCCCGGCTCGTTGCTCGCCTCCTGGCACGGTGGCACCGGCATCAGCCCGCCTCAGTTGGCCAACGACAGCCGTCACTACTCACGCTCCTGGGACAACATCCTGGCGCCCGGGCCGCGCCGCGAGGACCCCCTGGGCCGCGGCCGCAGCTACGAGAACCTGCTGGGAGGGGAGGCACGAGAGCCACTGGGTACCTCCCCGGAAGGCCGGCGCCAGCCAGTCGTTGTGAACCTGTCCACCTCGCCCAGACGCTACGCAGCGCTGTCCCTGTCTGAAACGTCGCTGTCGGAGAAAGGCCGAGCGGGCGAGGGTCCAGGCCGCAACTGGTATGTCACACCCGAGATCACCATCACCGACAACGACCTGCGCGCCGCCGAACGCCCGCCTGCCAGGGGCTGGGAGCTCCCCGGGGTCCGCCCGCGACCGCCGCCGCCCGCTGTCCCGGACGGCCCCACCTCCGGCCGCCAGCGCAGCCTCGAGCAGCTGGACGAGCTCATCACGGACCTGGTGATCGACTCGCGGCCCCCCGCCGGGCACGCCCCGGAGCCCGCGCAGGACGGCCTGGGCCGCCAGCTGCGCCGCCTGCTGGACTCGCGGCCCGGGGGTCCCGGAGCCCCCGCGCTGGTGCCGCGCTCGCCGCCGGCGTCGGCCGGCAGTGCTGAGGAGCCGCCCGCGGGCTCGGGGCAGGCGGCCGGCGCGTCCCCGGAGCCCAGCGCAGACGAGGACGACCTGATGACTTGCTCCAACGCGCGCTGCCGGCGCACGGAGACCATGTTCAACGCCTGCCTCTACTTCAAGTCCTGCCACAGCTGCTACACCTACTACTGCTCGCGCCTGTGCCGCCGCGAGGACTGGGACGCGCACAAGGCGCGCTGCGTGTACGGCCGCGTGGGCAGCGTGTGCCGCCACGTGCTCCAGTTCTGCCGCGACAGCGGCCCGGTGCACCGTGCCTTCTCGCGCATCGCACGGGTGGGCTTCCTGTCGCGCGGCCGCGGCGTGCTCTTCCTGGGCTTCCCGAGCCCCGGCTCCGCGGACAACTTCCTGCGCTTCGGCCTCGAAGGGCTGCTACTGTCACCTACATACCTGTCCCTACGCGAGCTGGCCACACACGCGGCACCCCTGGGCAGCTACGCCCGCGAGCTGGCGGCCGCTGGGCGCCTCTACGAGCCGGCCGAGTGCTTCCTCCTCAGCGTGTCGGTGGCCATAGGCCCCGGCGCCACACCCCCCGGCGCTCCCACTAGGCCCGCGCCGCGAAGCCCTGGGCCCACGGTGCGCAAGTTCGCCAAGGTGGCGCTGGCGGCTGGCAGCCCGACGCGGCCGGCCCCCGCGCGGGGTCGCGATCCCGACATGGAGACGCTGATCCTGACGCCGCCACCAGGCACGGCGGGTCTGGACCAGGAGGGCGAGGCGGGCCGGCGCGCCCGCGAAGTGGCCTTCATCCACATTCAGCGCGAGCTGCGACTGCGCGGCGTCTTCCTGCGCCACGAGTTCCCGCGCGTCTACGAGCAGCTCTGCGAGTTTGTCGAGTCCAACCGGCGATTCACACCCACCACCATTTATCCCACGGACCGGCGCACTGGCCGCCCCTTCATGTGCATGATCATGGCCGCCTCCGAGCCTCGTGCGCTGGACTGGGTGGCCAGCGCCAACCTGCTCGATGACATCATGTAACACGCGTGGGCGTGCCGTGGCCCCCACTCAATCCACCTAGGACATGTCCAGTTCACCTAGGGCCGCCCCTAGCCCCGCCCATCCCGCTTAGGCCCCGCCCATCCAGCCAACGATTCCCCGAACCCCGCCCATTCAGGATCTGTTCCGTTCACTCAGACTCCGCCCATCCTCCTAAGCCCCGCCTCAACTTCGCCTAGTCCCCGCCCCCTTGCCTCGAGCTCCACCCAGGACCTACTTCATTGTGTTCTATCTACAGGCCCTGCCTTTCCCTCTTCCCCACCGAGACCCCCACCCCCGCCAGTCTAGCCCAGCTCTCCCTTCCCCAGCTCTCTCGAGCCTCCCCAGAGGCCGGTCCTTGGCCACTTGGTGCTCCCCGCTGGGAGGTGGGGTGGGCCTGAGGACCGCCGGCCCTGCCTTCGAGCGGAGGGGTCACACTGCAGACCCCACCACGTAGATCCGGTTTGTCCGTCTCTTGTTGTCCCCAGGGCGTCCCTGAAACTTCCCCAAGTGTGGTTCGCCCTGGTCCAGGCGCCCGAGTTGACCAAAGCCTAGTCCCGTCCCATTTAACACGCCACCCCACCCGTCTCCTGTGGTCTGGGGTGCGTTCTGCTCAGAGGCCTTTCCTCTCTGGAAGACACCCTGGTAGGCCTCGGTGTATCCGTGTCCCGCGCGCGGCCTGCCCCGGTGGTACGCGGTGAGTTTCCACTGGCCCCAGCCCCAGCTGGAGGGCAGAGCACAGCCGGCCCCCGAGCCCGCACGTTTTTCGGCGCTACCTGCCTGCCTCCCCTTACTACAGGCTGCCTGGGCTCTGCAGGAGGGGCTGGGACAAGCGGCAATAGAGGGGTACTCCAAGGTCTGCAGCCAAGGCGCAAGCAAGACACTCAGAGAGGAGGAAGACCCGGGCAGGGGAGGCTGAGGGTGTGGGTGGGGCGCTGGCCAGGCGCCGGCCAAAAGCCGAGACCTCGCTGGGCATGAGTCTGGCTTGCCTGCTCACACTGGACAGGATGGCCCAAAGGCAGGTGCCAGGGCAGAGCAGGCCTACAAAACAACCGCGCAGGCTCTGACCTCAAATGGAGGCAGGAAACAGGTGCAGAGGAGTGATAGGCGGAAGGGACCGCAGGAGGAGCTCCTATCCTCTGGCGTAGGAAAACAGGAGGACGGACTAACCGGGACCGGTTGAGTTGGGCGGGGAAAGCGTGGGTGGGAGCAGGAGAGGGAATCAGCTAGTTTGGTCAGAACAGGGGTCCTCCGAGTGGTGGGGACGTCATTGCACAAATGCACTCCCGC
Organism: Saccopteryx bilineata; assembly: GCF_036850765.1. Classification (NCBI taxonomy): domain Eukaryota; kingdom Metazoa; phylum Chordata; class Mammalia; order Chiroptera; family Emballonuridae; genus Saccopteryx; species Saccopteryx bilineata. The sequence goes on along the minus strand of NC_089491.1, from coordinate 1,049,220 downwards.
CTCCACCACCCCCGCTCGCTCTGGTGCTGCCTTGTATTGCGGCCTGGCTCGGGCCCTCGGGATCGCACGTTCGAGTGTCCCGGCCCCCGACCTCCCCATGGAGGACGAGTGAACGGGAGAGGGGGTGAGTCCGGGCACCCGCAAGGGCCTTCCGGTAGCTCCCAGCACCCCATTGGGGCTGAGAGGGGGCATCAATTGAGTTAAATTGTGAACGCCTCCGTTTCCGGCCCCCTCCCCCACACGCCAGCGCGCCCCTCACGGCCCCGCGCGTTTGCACCGGCCACACGCCCCGCTTGTCCCACTCGCCTTCGCGCCCTCCCAAATCGAGCCGCCGCGCCCCCCGTCCCCGAGACTGCGCCTCTGGCCCCGCCTGAGAGCCGTCCTGTCAAGAAGGACCCTGGATCGGGATTGTTCCCAGAGGGCGAGCGCTTTTCGAACTAAGTAAAACAACTCGAATGTAACCATTGCCTCTCTAAGCGGGGGAGTGAGTGGGAGGGGTACGGCGGCCCTCGGATACGGTGGGGGGGGACAGGACCTCAGACACAGTGGAGGAGGAGGGGCAGGAGGCCTTTAATCACGGTAGAGGATGCTGTCAGAGCCGGAGCGCATTCCTCCGGCTTCACGGGCTGCCTAACCCCCTCCAAGGGGCTTGTCACCAGCCCACGACCCCGCCCGCTAGAAAGGAAGTTTTTCGTCCGCTAGTTTTAACCACCACTCATTTCCCCTTTAAGTGGGACGCGCGTGGTCCGGGTTGTAAGGAGCTGGATTGCGACTGGCCAGTCCGTGCTGCGGGTCGGCGGCACGATTGGCTGAGGCTAAGGGCCAGAGCTGCATGCCCCCACGGGATTGGTCGCAGCTTCCCAGAGCCCGCCTCCTGCACTGTAGACGCAGCGGCGGGTGGCGCTGTGGGGAGGGCTGCGTGCGGGCCACAGGGGCAGGCGTGATTCGGGAAACATGGCGGCAGCGGACCTCGCCCAGATCCTCGATGTGGATATCGACCCCGACGGCGTCTTCAAGTACGTGCTGATTCGAGTCCACGTGGTACCGCCCTCCGGGGCCCCGGCTGGGGAGAGCAAGGACATCGTGCGCGGCTACAAATGGGCCGAGTACCACGGTGAGGGCGGGGCCGCCTGTGCCTGTGGGCGGGGCCAGACGCTGGGCGGGGCTGACGGGCCACCGTCTGAGGGGACCCCACTCAGGATACCGGGTTCTGCGGGGCCAAAGGGCTACTATGGCCTGACCTCTGACCCCCTAGTCCACGCGCCCCTGCCCATGCACACCCTCTCTTCCCCTCCCCAGCCTGGACGGGTTCCTCTTCTGGGGAATCAGCTGCTCAGAGTTGGGGCTTCAGAACCCCCTGGGCCGGAGGGCAGCCACAGCTGAGTGCTGCGCGCTCTCCCCGTCCCAGCCGACATCTACGATAAGGTATCCGGCGAGATGCAGAAGAAAGGCTATGACTGTGAGTGCCTGGGAGGCGGGCGCATCTCCCACCAGAGCCAGGACAAGAAGATCCACGTGTACGGCTACTCCATGGTGAGGCTGCAGCCCCCGCCCCCCGTCCCAGCCCGCTGGCCCTCCAAGCGGCCTGACCAGCTGCACAAGCATCCACTGCTGTCTCCACTGCAGAACTCACTCCAGGCCCCACAGCTTCCCCCATTTCCCACGTGACATGCATGGGAGTGAGGCCACTCCCTGCCCCTCAACTGCAGCAGGCTGAGCCCTGTTCCCACCCCAGAGGCCTGGTTGGGCTGTCGCTGTCCCCCCAGCTCTTTGAGGCTTCAATATCAGGGGTGAAACTCAGAGGCGTCTCCCTTTCCCTTCTCCAAGCCACCCGAGGAAACACAGGAACATTCTTCTGGCGCCTAGAATAGCCCAGTCCTTGGGCTAGAGGGCCCACTGTCCAGTTCTGTTCACAGCGGTGGTCGTCTTAACATAGGAGGGCTCCCTGGCATGTTTTGGGGATGATGGTATTTGGCTCAGCCCGGGGGCCCCTGCCCCTTTCTGGTTCTTGGCTGTCACTGCTAACTGGACACCCCGAGTCAAGACAAGGGCTGTAAAAGAGATGCCTTCTCTCTTCAGGGATACGGTCGCGCCCAGCACTCCGTCTCCACAGAGAAGATCAAAGCCAGGTACCCGGATTACGAGGTCACCTGGGCTGATGACGGCTACTGAGGCCCACCTGAGGCCTGCTGCCTCCAGCCACGCTGTCAGAACTCTGCCCCTGAAATCCCCTGCCGACGGGCTGGGCTGTACCCCCCTGGTGCTACGCCACCCTGCCCAGGCCTCAGAGATGGACACCAGCCTGGCCCCAGCACCTGGGTTTATCTTGCCCATAGGAATTAAAAGCTTTGTCACCCCAGCTGATCGCTGGATGCTGTGTGTCTTGTCTTCTCTGCTCCTGGATCACCCCTGCAGACCCCTGATTCAAGTGCATGGGTGGCAGAGAGCCAGAGGCTGCCCTGGGGGCAGTGGGCCCCCTCCTGGCTGCCCCTTGCCTGGTTCCACCTCTGGAGCAATCAGGGAGTGGCAGTGCACACTCAGCCCTTTGGGGTCTGATAAGGTCCCCCCGCCAGCTGCTATCCTCGTTTATGGCCTAATTGCTCCTCCTCGTGGCTGCTATCCCCAAGGACATCTGGGAAGAGGCCCGTCTAGTCCTTGCGCAAGGAGTTAGTGCCTGGTTCCTCGGGGTCCGGGGTGAGGGTGCCCATCCCAGTGTGCTAGACAGGGACAGCACCAGTGACTACCATCCTGGGAGCTGATTTCTGTATCCCTGTGTGCTCTGCCAGCCAAGGCCACACATCAAAGTGGCCTATTACTCCTTACCTCCAAGATCAGGTCCCCAGCCCCTGCCTCATTGCCGAGTGAACAGGTAGAGCCTACGCCGTGGAGCTGGGAGTTCCTCTTCCAGAACCCCCCCCCCCTCTTCCCATTGCAGGGCTGTAGGGGTCTCTAGGCACAGGGAGGGCAGAGCCAGGCACACGGAGGCACAGCTGTCCCTGTGGCTCACTGTGAGTGCAGTGTGCTCCTCTGGCTGCAGTTGTGTTGTATGTGGCTCTGGTGAGCTCACAGCAGCCTCCGTGCAGGTGTTACTGCCACCACATTTTACAGATGAGGAAACCGAGTGGGGTAAGACAGGCTCCACGGTCACAGCCTCAGTTGCAGGCAGAACCTGGCTCCCAGCACTGCACTGGGTGGGGGGGTCTATGGCCATTCTGTGAGCTACCTCCTCAGGCTACCGCTGGCTCCGGGACCAGGCAGGGGCAGCACCAACAGTGCTGCTCAAAACAGTTGCCTATGGATAAGTGATTATGAACAAATAAGTGGACAGGAACTGCAGGCTGAGTGATGGAAATGGAGATGGTCAAGGTCCTGGGCTGCTAACCCTCCACGGGTTTGCACACGCTGGGTCCCTGCTGGCACCCTGGGCCAGGCTGACCTCAGGGTCAGGGTGAGGACAGAGCCCCCGGGAGAAGTGACCACAGCCTGTGCTGCCTGGAGCTGCCTCCAGTGGGGCCTCTACTGGGCAGGGCTGGGCAGCAGTGGGCAGGACGGCCAGGGCCAGACCCTCACTCTAGAGATGACAGAGAGGTAGGAGCTGGCCTGGGCCAAGGCCCCCTCTCCTGGACCCTTTTACAACCGGATGTTCACGCTCATCAGCTGGGGTGGAGCCAACCACCCTGGGCCGCAGGTACAAAGAGAGGCCGAGGCCCCCACTCCAGTTAGAGCAGAGTCAGCCTGTGGGGCCAAGGACCTGAGGGCTGAGCAAAGTCCCCACCAGACTGCCCTGCATGCACACAGCCCCTCATCGCGCTTCCTGTGGCTTGACCATGCCTCTGCCCAGCCACCTCCTGCCTGCCCTGGTTCTGGTCCTGGGTGAGTCATTGGGTCTGGCTCCTGAAGGAGAACTGGCTGGAGACTTGGGTACAAGGCTGTGGGTGACTCGCTGTGGGGGAACCCAGAGCGAGCCCTCAGGGTGCTGGGGATTACCGCCCTGGGGACAGGGCAAGGGTCCCCAGGCCGCGGTCTCCACCCAGCGCCCAAGGTGACAGGACCCTGGCAGCATATCTGTGCTCCTGGACTGGATGAAGCCTGCAGGGTTCTGGGTCACCCACTGATACCTCTCCTTGGGGGACACCCTCCCTGCTGGGACCCTGCTTCCCTCCCCAGGGAGTGTTCCAATGGGAAACCTTGGGCCCCACCATGCATGCCCACGTCCTTCCACACTGGCTTGCAGTCAGCCTCTCGGGGGCCAGGTGTTCTCTGCTTGGCCTGGACAGGGGGCCCCCAGCCACAGACCCAGCCCCTTCCCTTCTTAACCTCCTGACCTGTAACCCAAACCTGGGCTGCCTGGGTCTGAGGGGTTTCTGGGACCTGGGACAGTCCCAGGCAAAGCAGGATGGGAGGAGTCACCCTGCCCCAGACCACGTGGCTATCTCTCTGCTGCCAGCAGGGTCCCCAGGCTGGGCTTGGATCCCCAACCACTGCAGGACCCCCCGTGACACCATATGCAACTTTGTGTGTGACTGCAGGGACTGCTCCGATGAGGCCCAGTGCGGTGAGCTCGGTTTGGGCAGAGAGTGGGCAGGGCCAGCCCTCCAAGGGCAGCTTACCTGACCACCCGTTGTCCCAGGTTACAACAGGGCCTCACCCACCCAGGGCACCCCCTCTACCTGCGACTTCGAGCAGGACTCCTGTGGCTGGCAAGACATCAGCACCTCCTCAGGCTACCGCTGGCTCCGGGACCGGGCAGGGGCTGCGCTGGAGGGTCCTGGGCCACGCTCAGACCACACTCTAGGCACTGACCTGGGTGAGGCCTGGTGGGTGGGTCTCCATGCCAACCCCTCCCTTCCTTGGTTTCTGCCCTGTCTTCTGACCTCTCTGCCTGTCCAGGCTGGTACATGGCTGTTGGCACCCATCGTGGGAAAGAGGCGTCCATCGCAACCCTGCGCTCCCCTGCTCTACAAGAGGCAGCCCCTACCTGTGAGCTGAGGCTCTGGTACCATGTAGCCTCTGGAGGTGTGCACCCAAGACTCCCCGCCCCGGGTGGGAAGCCCCGAGGGGAGGGACAAGAAGAGAAGGCTGGCCGCGGCAGAGAAGGGAAGGGCGCTCTGGAGAAAGGGCCGGGGTCCAGGGACAGGGCACAGCCTGCAGGCTGGAGGCGCTCAGCTGCCCCAAGACTCCCTACTACAGGTGTGGCAGAGCTGCAGTTGGAGCTGACCCATGGCACAGAAACACTGGCCCTGTGGCAGAGATCAGGGCCCTGGGGCCCAGGCTGGCAGGAGCTGGTGGTGGTTCCCGGCCGCATTCGGGGTGACTTCCGGGTCAGCTGGAGGGTGGTCTGGGTGGTGGGGGCCGCAGGTTGGGTCTGAGCCCTGTCTGAGATCCTGAGGACCCTGTTCTCTTAGGTGACCTTCTCTGCCACCCGAAATGCCACCCACAGGGGCGCCGTGGCCTTGGATGATGTGACCTTCTGGGGCTGTGGGCTGCCCAGTAAGATCGCATGCTCTGGGCCCACACCTGGGGGGTAGTGGGTTAGTGGAGCACCTCGCCTGCTCACTCCCAGCTCAGATCTCAAGCCCCTGCCCCAGCTACCCCTGTCCCCAGGGTCTTGGGGTGGGGTGTGGGGGACAGGGTAATGGGTTAACCCTCCCCTACCCTAGCCCCCCAGGCAAGTTGCCCCCTGGGGCATCACCATTGCCGGAACAAGGCCTGTGTGGAGCCCCACCAGATGTGTGACGGGGAGGACAACTGTGGGGACAGTTCGGATGAAGACACCCCCACGTGCAGTGAGCCAGGGTTCCCGTTCAGACCAAGTGGGAGGGGGCTGTGCCTTGGCTCGATCCTTCCGGGGGCCCAGGAGCTTCTGCCCACAGAGATGGACCTCAGGGGAAGCCAGGGGCCGAAGAAGAGGCCCCGCTAGCTCACTCGGTGGCCTGAGTCCTGCTTCCTGCCCTAGGCCGCCACCTCTCCACCAACTTTGAGACGGGCCTGGGACTATGGAACCACTCGGAGGGCTGGACCTGGAGCCGCAGTGCCGGTGTCTCCGAGCACCCTGCCTGGCCACGCCGAGACCACAGCCGGAACAGCGCACAGGGTGAGACCCCCTGGGGGTCCTCGGCCACAGCCCTGGCCCACGCCCGGCCACGGGGCCGCCCCCTACCACCACCATCACCTTGCCCACGCCTGCTTCTCCCCAGGCTATTTCCTGGCCTCCGTGGCTGAGCCCAGCAGCCCTGCCTTCCTCTACAGCCCTGAGCTCCAAGCCTCGGGTCCCCACAACTGCTCGGTGAGGCGGGCAGGGGAACACGGGGTGGCCTGACCTGGCTGCTGGGGCCCCGAGTGTCTCCCCTGACCGTCCTCCGTCCCTTCCCAGCTCATCTTCTATCACTACCTGCACGGGTCCAAGGCCAGCCGCCTCCAGCTCTCCCTGCAGGTGGACAGCCCCGGTGCCCCCCAGGACGCCTTCCTGCTGCGCCAGCGCCGCGGGGACCTGGGGGCCGCCTGGGTCCGGGACCGGGTTGACATCCACAGCGAGCACCCCTTTCGGGTGAGGCCGGCCAGGGCAGGGTGGAGGGGTGGGGGGTAGCCCCTCGAGGCTGTCCCTGCTGGGAGCTTGTTGGTTTGCCCGTGGACTGCAGGGAGGCCAGAGAGAAGGTGGCTGGCTTTCAGATGGGCCCCTCCTAAAGGGCGGTGGGGATGTGGGGACATGGGGTCAAGGGAGGTCTCTGGCAATATACGGCTTGAGGGAGCAGACCCCGGGAATAGCAGATGGATGCCGGGGCGCCCCCTGAGCCCCCTCTGCCCTCAGATCCTCCTGGCCGGGCAGACGGGTCCCGGGGGTGTCGTGGGCCTAGATGACCTCATCCTGTCTGACCACTGCAAACCAGTCCTGGGTGAGCCTGCTGAGCCCCCTCCCTCCCCAGATAAGCACAGCCCCCCACCCCATCCCCTGACCCTCCCCCGTTCTGTTCGGACCCCACAGAGCTATCCAGCTGGTCCCCTGGGGGCTGGGCCCCAGTTCCCAGGCACCAGCTGACTGCCCTGCGGCCCCAGGGTCTCTGTGAGCCAGGACAGCTCTCCTGTGGGGACCTATGTGTCCCCCAGGAGCAGCTGTGTGACTTCCAGCAGCAGTGTGACGGGGGCGAGGATGAGCAGGCGTGCGGTGAGGGGCAGCTGGAGGGGTAGGGTCCTCCCTCCCTGGGGACCCTCCCCATTGCCTGGGGTGGGGGGCCGGCACCCCAGGAGCACGCAGCACCCCCTGCTGTTGCAGGTACCACGGACTTCGAGACGCCCACAGCAGGGGGCTGGGAGGACATCAGTGTGGGGCGGCTGCAGTGGGCGCTTCGCCGGGCCAATGAGAGCGGGGGTCCTGGGACGGATGCTGGCGGGGCCGCTGCTGGTGAGGCCCCAGTCCCCTGGCCAGGGCAGCCTGGGGCCTGCTCTCTGCCCCTCTCCTCTAAGGAGGGCCTCTGAGCCGGGGGTCCCCCGAAGGAGTCTGTGCTGAGTGGCCCTGCTCTTCCTCAGGGCACTTCCTGTCCCTGCAGAGGGCCTGGGGGCAGCGGACTGCGCAGGCCCGGGTCCTCACGCCCACCCTGGGCCCCTCAGGCCCCCACTGTGAGCTCCACGTGGCTTACTATTTTCAGAGTCACCCCCAAGGTACTGCTGTCCCCTTGTCTGTCCTGGGGGGCACAGGGCTCCTGGGGGCACCCTGCCAGAGGGTGGCGGTGGAGTGAGTCAAACCACAGTGGCCTCTCTGCCAGGGTTCCTGGCGCTGGTGGTGGCGGAGGGCAGTGCCCGGGAGCTGGTGTGGGACCACAGTGACCTCTCTGCCAGGACTCCTGGCGCTGGTGGTGGTGGAGGGCAGTGCCCGGGAGGTGGGACCACAGTGACCTCTCTGCCAGGACTCCTGGCGCTGGTGGTGGTGGAGGGCAGTGCCCGGGAGCTGGTGTGGGACCACAGTGACCTCTCTGCCAGGGTTCCTGGCGCTGGTGGTGGTGGAGGGCAGTGCCCGGGAGGTGGGACCACAGTGACCTCTCTGCCAGGGTTCCTGGCGCTGGTGGTGGCGGAGGGCAGTGCCCGGGAGCTGGTGTGGGACCACAGTGACCTCTCTGCCAGGGTTCCTGGCGCTGGTGGTGGTGGAGGGCAGTGCCCGGGAGCTGGGACCACAGTGACCTCTCTGCCAGGACTCCTGGCGCTGGTGGTGGTGGAGGGCAGTGCCCGGGAGCTGGGACCACAGTGACCTCTCTGCCAGGACTCCTGGCGCTGGTGGTGGTGGAGGGCGGTGCCCGGGAGCTGGTGTGGGAGGCCCCGAGCAGCAGCAGCACCTGGAAGGTGGACACGGTCCTTCTGGGGGAACGACCCCGCCCTTTCCGGGTAAAGAAGGCGGCCTGGGGGTGGGGAGGGTGGGGGGCAGGCACATGGAGTCGGCTTGACTTAACAGCCCTTCCCTTGTGCCCCCACCCCAAGCTGGAGTTTGTCAGCCTGGTGGACTTGGATGGCCCTGGTCAGCAGGGTGCTGGGGTGGACAATGTGATCATGAGGGACTGCAGCCCCACAGTGGCCACCAAGGAAGACACAGGTCCTTCCTCAGCCCACCCCAACCCTGTGCCTAGCTCCCACTCAGACCTCCTCAAGGGACCCCCAGAGATCCACAGCAGAGAGCGAGTCTCCTCACCCTCTCGGGTCTCAGGACGAAGGGGTGCGGGGCTGCAGGGCGCGCTGACCCCACTGCTGACCTGCCCCCACCCAGAGGTCTCCTGTAACTTCGAGCGTGACATGTGCGGCTGGCACACGGGCCACCTGACAGACGCCCACTGGCGCCGGATGGAGAGCCGTGGCCCTGGGTTTGACCACACCACGGGCAAAGGTGAGGGTGGGCGCACCGGGACTCAGGAGGCAGTGCCCAGGCCCGGGGGGCAGCCTCCAGACTCCAAGGTGGTGGAGGGGGTGCCTCACGGAGCCTGGCATCTGTCCAGCCCAGCCGTGTCCTCCTGCCCATGTCACCCCCACAGGCTACTTCCTGCTCCTAGACCCCACGGACCCTCCAGCCCGGGGCCCCGGGGCCCACCTGCTCACCCAGCCCCAGACACCTGCAGCCCCTCAGGAGTGTCTCTCTTTCTGGTACCACCTCCATGGGCCCCAGATTGGTGAGTGACCTGAGGCAGGGCCGGGCTTGGAGGCTCACGGCGGGCCGAGTGCTGTCTCTGTTCCTCAGCAGCTCTGGAGGGGGCAGGAAGCCATTAGGAGCGGGGGTCTGGTCCCCTCCAAACCCCACTCCCCCTCTAGGGACCCTGCGCCTGGTGCTGCGACAGGATGGGAAGGCAGACACACTCCTGTGGTCACGGACAGGCACCCACGGCAACTGCTGGCACGAGGCCTGGGCCACTCTCCACCACCAGACAGACCCGGACACCCAGTACCAAGTGAGGTCCAGCTCCGGGGTGGTGGGGGCAGGGCAGGGCCCAGCGCTGACACCCTCCGTCCCCAGCTGTTGTTCGAGGGCCTCCGGGACGCGTATCACGGCACCATGGCACTGGACGACGTGGCCCTGCGGCCGGGGCCCTGCTGGGCCCCCAAGCGCTGCTCCTTTGAGGATTCAGCCTGCGGCTTCTCCAGTGAAGGACCCTGGACTCGTCAGGCCAATGCCACAGGCCATGCTGCCCGGGGTCCCCGCACTGACCACACTACAGAGACAGCTCAGGGTGCGGACCTGGGGCTGACTGAGGAGCTGGGGGAGGGGCCGAGAGCGGGGGAGGGGCTTGAGAGGTGGGGGTCAGGGCAGGGGTGGGTGGGGGGCAAGCAGGCTGAAACTGGCACCCTCACTCAGGGCACTACATGATAGTGGACACAAGCCCCCAGGCCCTGCCCCGTGGCCACGTGGCCTCCCTGACCTCAGAGGAGCACAGGCCCCTGACCCAACCTGCCTGCTTGACCTTTTGGTTCCACCTGAGCCTTCGCAACCCAGGTGAGGGCCACCAGGAGGAGGGGCCACGTGGCCACCAGCCCCTGTGCCCAGGCCCCTTGGGAGCCCACTCTGAGAGGGCACTGTTCCCCACCTGCTGCTGCCCCTTCTGACCTGGGATGGCTGCTTGGCGGGCAGGCACCCTGCAGGTCCACGTGGAGGGGGCAGAGAGACGACAGGTGCTCAGCATCAGTAGCCATGGAGGGCCGGCCTGGCGCCTGGGCAGTGTGGATGTCCAGGCCCAGCAGGCCTGGAGGGTGAGTGCCCGGGGGGTAGGCCCTTCCTCACGCCCAAGGGCTGTCCAGACCCATCGTGAAGCCGCCTTGCCCTGTGCCTGCCCAGGTGGTGTTTGAGGCTGTGGCCGCTGGCGTGGAGAGCTCCTACGTTGCCCTGGACGACCTGCTCGTCCAGGACGGGCCCTGTCCGCAGCCAGGTGGGAGGCCTGCGGCCCCACCCTGGAACCCGCCATGACTCTGGGTGGCACCAGCTCTACGCCAGCCCTATCCCAGCAGTGGTGGTGCCCCCGGGATGAGGGTGAGGGGTGGGGCAGCACTGCTCACTGCCCAGGTCCCTCTGCAGCCTCCTGTGACTTTGAGACCGGCCTCTGTGGCTGGAGCCACCTGCCCCAGCCCAGCCTGGGTGGGTACAGCTGGGACTGGAGCAGTGGAACCACACCCTCCCGATACCCCCAGCCCACTGTGGACCACACCCTGGGCACTGACGCAGGTGGGTCTGAGCTGGGGAATGAGCCCCAGAGCCACACACACCCAGGGCCACACTCCCTACCCCAGCTGGGGCCAGCCAGCCCAGCTCAGCTCATCGGGCTCCCATCAGGGCCAGCGGCCTCAGGTCTAGGGGGCCAGCTCTGGCTAGTCATTTGGACACCCCTCCCTCTCTCGTTCCCAGGCCACTTTGCTCTTTTTGAAACTGCCGTGCTGGGTCCAGGGGGCCGGGCGGCCTGGCTGCGCAGCCAGCCTCTGCCTGCCACCCAGGCCTCCTGCCTCCGCTTCTGGTACCACATGGGCTTTCCTGAGCACTTCTGTGAGTTGGCCTGACCTGTGGCACCTGGGCGTGGGGGAAGCAGGGGCCTGGGGGCAGCACCGCCTCCAGTGGGGTCAGGGACCTGACCCAATCTGGCCCCTGCTCGCAGACAAGGGTAAACTGAGGGTCCTACTGAGCAGTGCCCGGGGCCAGCTGGCCGTGTGGGGCGTGGGCGGGCGTCTGCGGCACCTGTGGCTGGAAGGCCAGGTGGAGGTCAGCAGCGCTGAAGAGTTTCAGGTGAGGCCGGCTGCTTGGAGCCCGGGGACCTCAGGAGGCTCTGGGGGGCCCTCTTCCTCCTCCAGCCCACACAGCCTCTCCTGCCTCCCGGTCAGATTGTGTTTGAAGCCACTCTGGGCGGCCAGCCAGTCCTTGGACCCATTGCCCTGGACGACATTGAGTATCTGGCCGGGCAGCGTTGCCAGCTGCCTGAACCCAGCCAGGGTAAGCCCTGCTCAGGTTGGCCTGCCTGCCCTGGGTCTGGGCCTCTGTGGCTCAGCAACTCATGGCCCTTACGAGGGGAGCCACCGAGGCTGAGCCCTTCACCACCCCTCCCTCTGCCCGCTGTCCCCCCTTCCTGGGTGCGCTGTCCCTTCTCCCTGGTCCTTCAGGAGCTGTCAGCTTGCAGGCCCCTCCCGGGGCCCCTGAACTCCATCCTCTGCTCCCAGGGTGTGGCTGGGCTTGGGGAGGGGCCAGATACTTGGAAGAGGGAGCAGCCTCTTCCTGGAGCACTTGCTGTTACTTCACCTCCAAGCGGGGACCGGCCGGGCCAGGACATTTGCCTGCCAGGCCCTAAGCCTCGGCCTGGAGTCTGTGCTGGCACATCACTGATCCTGTCCCACCAGAGCCGTGAACCCCAGGAACCCCTGGGGGGAAGCAGGGCCCAGTGTCTCCAGGTGTCATCCTTGGCCTAGGAAGTGGGGTTGACAAGGAGGGCTGAAATCCCAGAGCGAACGTCCCCTGTGGCCCACAGGGGACACAGCAGCCGCCACGGTGGTGCCGGCCACGGTCGGTGGTGCCCTTCTCCTCCTCGTCCTCCTGGTACTGCTTGGACTCATGGGGCGGCACTGGCTGTGGAAGGGGGGCTGCCCTTTCTGGGATGAGACAGCAGCGGTGGCCCCCGGCTTTGACAACGTTCTCTTCAATGCGGTAGGGGACCCCAGGTGGGGGTGGGCAGGCGGGCAGGGGGGCTGCTGTGCCAGCACCTGGCTCGACTCTGAACAGGAGCAGTGGGGTCACCAGGCTCTTCTCTTCTCCCATAGGATCAAGTCACCCTGCCAGCATCAGTCACCAACAACCCATAGATGCAGAGAAGACCCCAGCTCCTCATATGAGCTCCCCCTATCCTGTCAGCCCTGGCCCAGGAATGACACCTGCCCATCCCTCCCTGTGGACTGCTATCACACGTCTGACTAGTCCTCACCCCAGCAATAAACACTCCGGGTCACACGGGCAACCCCCCTCTCGCCAGCCAAAGTCTGCGTGTCCCGCTCTGGAAGGGTCCCTGTGTCGTGTTCACTCTCCCACAGTCAAGGTCCCCCATGTCCACCACCCTACAGTAAAGGTCTAAGCAGTCCCCAAAATGATGCCTCTCAAAGCAGAGATCACTCGATGCCCTTGTGACACTCTTGAGCAGGTCCCTGGAAAGCAAAGCTGAGGTTCCTGCCCTTCAGGGGTCTGAGGGGGGTGACAACCCTGGAGGTGTGTCAAGGTCCCCGGTGAACCCACATACCATCCTTATCTAAACAAGGGAGCATGCTGGACTCTGCTCTCCCACGTGGGGAATTTGGACACCGTCCCATCTAGGCCTATGAGGGGAGTGACAGCCACTCCTGCCTGCTCTACTTGCCACTGGCCTATTGGGCTCTGTGGGGGAAGGGTGTGGCCGGGGACTCTGGGCCAGGGCAGGGCAGGGTCCACTGCCCAGAGGCCAGCCAACACTCTCTACCTGTCCTGGCAGATGGTGACATACACATCTCTCAGATGTCCCCTCGGCATCTGTCACGAAAACAACCCTGTCCCACAGTGAGCCAGGTACTGAGGGAGGAACAGCTGAGACAGCAAAGGTGACCAGACATGGTGATTCACACCAGCACGAAGGGCAGCAAACATTTATTAGCGTCTCTAAGAGCCAGACTGGAGGCGGCGTCTTCCCTTTGCTGGTCCGGATTGGGCCGCCCACCCCGCACCCACCCATGTGAGGCGTTCCCACTCAGTGCCCCAAGCCACACCCACAGCTGGGCTAACATCTTGGGAGAGGACAGTGGAGTTTTGCACCTCAGTTTGAAGATGGGGGTAGGCAGCAAAAACAATCAGGAGAAGCAAACACTTTGCAAGGTTTTGTTTGACAGCAGGTTCAGGTGGGGGGGGGGTTCCCAGGCAGAGCTGACACCCCGTGTTCCGCTCAGCCAGGTGAAGAGACCCACGCTGGCGCTGGTGGTCAGGGGGACCAGCCAGACGAGATCAGCCGGAACGCACTGATTTCGAGGCTTTGTGTTCATTTTGCCCTTGGCCCCTTCTCAATTGGCTTCCCAATGTCCTTCCCCCGAAGCTTGAGGCCTGAAAGAGCCATAGGACCCATTGACCACACTCTGGAACTTCAAAGGACAGAGTAGCACCAAAGCATCTCCACCCACAGGCCCCCAAAGTGACAGTGGGTGCTCACTGAACCCTCTGAGGGCCAGCTGCCTTCACCCATAGGAAGGCGGGACAGGGAGACGGAGGGACGGGGAGGGACAGGGACGAGCAGGCCCTGCTCCTGGCTGGGCTCACTACATCTGCTGGCCCAAGGACCCAGAGCAGACGCCCCCTCCCTTCCCAGGTGAGTGATCTGGAAGCTCCATGCCTGAGGTTCCAGCTGACGCCAGGGAGGCGTGGGGAAGAACTCAAGGGCGGGAATAGGAGCAGGAGCCGAGGAGGACTCAGAAACGGGCAGAGAGGGCGGGTAGGAAATGTGAAAGGGAAGAAACCCCACAGGACTTCACTCATTTTCTTAAAGCCTGGGCCTTCCTGTGTCCCACCCTCAGCAACCCCACCCAGGAGGGCTGGCCTTATACCTGGTCACCCAACAAACGCTAGAAAGACACTCACCGATGGCTCTCTCAATTTTGCCCAGAACCTGGTTATTAGGAATGGCCCGTCCGCTCTCATAGTCCGCAATGACCTGTGGCTTTTCATTAATTTTCTAGAGAGAAGATGTGGTTCATACACGTCAGTGTAATAAGAAAACAATGCCAAAAAATCCCCAAACAAAAAACACCTCACGGACACCACCTCCCATGACAGCGTGGGGCCAAGGGCCTGAGTGGAAAGCTGTCAGATGCTCTGGGGTCACACACAGGAGGAGGTCACGCTTGGTCTTGCTGCTTCCCCAGAGGCTTTCAGGGGCCCGAGGTCAAGGTCAAGGGCAAACTAAAGCTCCTGAGTCACCAGGCAGCAGAGCCCACAGCTCAGGCCCTTTGAACGCGGGCCCAGCACCCGACCACAGCCTGGGCAGAGGGCCGCCACACTCACGGTCGCCAGGTCCTTCTGCGTCAGTCCCTTGCTCTGCCGGCCCTGCTGGATCACCTTGCCCACCTCCAGGGTCACCCGGTCGTGGTGCAGCTCCTCGGTCTCCCGGTCCAGCTTGGCCGTGTTCTTGGTGATTGAATGCTGTTTGTTCTGGCCAGCAGCCCCTGGGCTCGTGGGAGGCAAGAGCAGAGAGAGGGAGGCAAAACAAAGCCTTTTTAGCACAGGAACCAGGCATGGCAGGTAAGGCGCTCTGCTCCCAGGTGACATGGGAAGCCAGGCCACCCAAATTATGGGAACTTCACAGGCTTAAGAGAATGGAATCCAGAATTCTCCCATCTGTGGGAGTGGGGAGAACGAGCCCTCCGGACCTACACCAACCACAGCCGCACTGATAAAATACCAGACATTTCCCCAGCAGCCATCCTCACACCCGGAGGCTCTGCACACGTTTGCACGGATGACCCATTACCACGCCCTCGCTGTGAGTGGAAGTGTAGATACCTACATTTTTTGGAAGTCTCCACATCTTCCCCTCGTCTCTGAGCCGCTAAAATGGCCTAGAAAACCAGGAAATGAGTTTTGATCAAAACCAGCTTTGGCAGCACCAGTGTAGGCTGCTGTGAGCCAGGCAGCGCACCGCTAACCACTGGGGGCCCTTTTGAACCCGGTGGTTCTGTGAGGGTGTGCGCAACCCCATGCTCTTTCAAGGACTGACACCAGTGCTGGGTTTTAAACCCAAGCTCATTTATGTAAAATCGTCTACAATCAAATATCCAGGCAACACTCAACAAGCTGCTACAAAGAGACACAGGAATCATTCACTTCCCTGTTATTGAGAAAGACATGAACAGTTTCCTTTCAGGAGTCCGCACCTGAAATGACTCTCCTGCACAAGCTGTGCTGACCTGGCTCCGCCTTCCTCAGAGCAGCTGGCTCCAGTAAGAGAGGGAGCAGCCCTGGATGCCTGCACCCCCCCCCCCATGCCACCAACAAGAGTGACACCCCTTGATGTATAGTCCCTCAATATCAATTTTTTTTTTTTTTGCTTCTAAAACATCAAAGAAGAGCCTGACCAGGTGGTGGTGCAGTGGATAGAGCGTCAGACTGGGATGTAGAGGATCCAGGTTCGAGATCCCGAGGTCACCAGCTTGAGTGTGGGCTCATCTGGTTTGAGCAAAGCTCACCAGCTTGGACCCAAGGTTGCTGGCTTAAGCAAGGGGTGCTGGAGGCCCATGGTCAAGGCACATATGAGAAAGCAATCAACAAACAACTAAGGTCTCGCAACGAAAAAGACTGATGATTGATGCTTCTCATCTCTCTCCATTCCTGTCTGTCTGTCCCTGTCTATCCCCCTCTCTCTGTCCCTATATAAAAAAAAAAAAGTTTAAAAAAAACATCAAAAAGAGACTGTGAGACATTCTTTCAGTGTGAAGTATTCAAAGATACTTGCTACATCTGTTCACAGGACTCCTACCTTATGGCTACTAAGTTTCCTTTCCTTTAAAATAAAAATTAAAAATCAAAAGAAAGAGAGAGAGAGAGGGAGAGGGAGGGAGTGAATTTGGTTCTGACTGCCTGCGCAGTGAGTCCAGGGCAGGTCAACAAATGCTGGTCACAAGGGCCGCAGCCAGGCCTGGCCCAGACCCAGCACTGCCTGTCTAAGGTTCCTGAGGGCAGAAAAGAGGCGGGGTGGTGACTGAACCAGCTCCCCCTCCCCCGGCTTACACCGGACTTACAGACGAACCTGGACAGACGATGAGCTAGGCAGGGAAGCAGGGTCCAGCTGCAGCGTGCGTCTCCAGGCTCTCTCACCCTGGGCACGGAAACGCCCTCCCTACAGACTGCAAGGTGCCACCGTGGGCTACCCTGGCGTCACCGAGCTGGGCAGATCGTCTTGGGTGACTCCGAGCCCAGCCCTGTCCCTGCCCCCTATGGCTGCCCCAGTCCCCCTGCTCCCGCCCGGGGTCCTCCCCACCACACTGCCCGTCTCTGTCCTCCATCCGCTTCATCCTCGCTGTCCCTGTTCCCACCCAGAAGCCTAAGGCCTCGAACCTTGCCCAGCCGTCAACCCCAGGCCCGTGTCCTTGGTCCGAACCCCCCACCCCCACCCCAGCTCCGATCCTTGTGCTCCCATCCCGGTCAGGCCCCTGTCCAGGCCCCGCCGTCCTCCTCGTCCCGGACCCCACCGCCCTGCCTGTCCCAGCCCCTTTATCCCGTCCCATCCCCCACCGCGGTCGCCCGGCCATTCTCCGGTCCTCCCTTCTGCCCGTGTCCTCCCCCCGGCCCCTCAACCACGTCGACCCCGGACTGCCCCTGGCCCGCCGTCTCCCCTGCCCCGGTCCCTTCCCTGCCCGCGGCCCCCGGCCCCCGGCCCCCGGCCCCCGGCCCCGCGTCGGTCCCGCATCGCCCGGCCCGCTCCCGCGTCGGGAGGCAGACGCGGCACCCGCACCTGCTTGGACTTGGCCTGCGCGGCCGTGGGGCCCTTCTTGCGCAGCACCGTCACCGTATCCCAGTCGCTCTCGGCCATGGCGGGGCGGGCGAGTCCGACGGTCCCCCTGGCGGCTCGGCGGCAGCTGCTCTAGACCCGGCGACGCGACGTCGCCTCGTCGCTCGGTCGCTTCCGGCGCCGGCCGCGGCCCCGCCTCCGCCTTCCATTGGCCGGCGGCCCGGAGGGGCGGGCACTTCCCGCGGCTCGGGGCCAATTCGCGCCCGGCTCGTCTGAGGAAACGTGGGGGCGGTGAGCAACGTGGGGGTGACGACATCAGGGCGCGGAGGGGGCGCGGAGGGGGCGTGATGTCCGGGTGCTGAGGGGGCGACGATGGGTGTGGAGGGGCAGGGAGTGGGGGCGCGTTGTTGGGGAGCGGGCAGGGGGCGATGTGTGCGCAGGGGACGCAGAGGGGTGGGCCAGGGGCGAGGTCAGGGTGCAGAGGCGGGGAGGGGGCGATGTTAGGGTGCGGAGGGGACGCAGAGGGGCGGGCCAGGGGCGAGGTCAGGGTGCAGAGGCGGGGAGGGGGCGATGTTAGGGTGCGGAGGGTGCGGGGAGGGGGCGCCGGCGGGCCGCGGCCAGGGGCGCGGCTGGGTAGAGAGGGGGAACGCCGGTAGTGGGTGCTGGGCGCCTGGGCGGGAAAGTGAGTGGAGGGGACTGGAATAGAGGACGGGGCGCAGGTGAGGGGAAGGGAAACTGGGGGCCACAGAAAGAGGGGTGCAGCAGGAGCTATGCGCGGAAAGACCAGAGGGGACGCGGGAGAGGGGCGGCCGAATCTCGGAAAGCAGGGGCCTGGGCGGGAGGAGTGAGGGGGCGCAGACCTGGGGACTGGCAGCTCTCCGTAGGCCCACGCGCGGCTTCCAAGTCGCCCTTGTGGGGATGGAGCGTGGACCAGCCCCGGCCTGACCGAGTGCACGAAACGGGTGCGGATATCCATTTACAAGCTGGCTGCAAGGGAAACATAGACGCATCAGTTTTTCTGTGGTTGAACTTAGTTTCTGCTTCATGCTTTTCTTTTGCCACTCTGCCTTTTATTTTTATTTACTGAGTTTAAGAAGAGAGGAACAGAAAGTGATCTGCTCCTATATGTGCCCTGACGGGGGATCCGGGGATCGAACCAGCAACCTCTGTGCTTCCGGTGGATACTCTAACCACCTGACCTATCTGACCAGGGCTTGGGCTGTTTCCCTGTGTTGACAGTTGTCTCTGATTTTAAAGTTTTTGTTGATTGATTCTAGAGAGAGACAGGGAGGAAGAGAGAAACTGTCTCAATTTGTTGTTCCATGTATTTGTGCATTTGTTGGTTGATTCTTGTAAGTGCCCTAACTAGGGATTGAACTCTCAACCCTGGCATATTGGAACAGTGCTCTAAGCAATTGAACTACCTGGTACTCCCATTAATTTGGCCCAGACTGTCAGAGTTGTAAATCTCCTCTCAAAGGGGGCACGGCCATCCCTGTGTTTCCTGCGCTGTCTCCTCTGCAGCCTGCTCTCCGCAGCCCTGTCAGGGTGAGCTGCCTCCTGACCCAGGACACAGGTCAGCCAGGAGCTGCCCTTCAGGGCTTCTCTTTGCCTCTCTCCTCAATCCTGTGCAGCCAATTCCGGCTTCTTCTTTGCTTCTTTCTTCATCGTGGTGGGCATCCTCCAGTAGCTCTCAGAACAAGAGTACAGGGGAGCCTGACCTGTGGTGGCGTGGTGGATAAAACGATGACCTAGAATGCTGAGGTCACTGGTTCCAAACCCTGGGCTTGCCTGGACAAGGCACATATGGGAGTTGATGCTGTTCCTCCCTCCCTTCTCTCTCTCTCTCTAAAAATGAGTGATAATAAAAAAGAGCACAGGGGAGACAGCATATTTGAAAATTTTATTTCATCCCTAGGCCGCTTGATGATTTGAGCAAGTGATTATAGGTTGGAATATGTTTTCTCTTAGAATTTCAAAGGCACGTTCCATTGCCTTCTGGTTTCCATACGACTGTTGAGCGGTTCCATGTCTTCCTGGTTGTCCTTTATATATGATCTGCTTTGTGCTCTCTCTCCCCATCTCTGGATGTTTTTAGAATCTTCTATTTATCCCTCTCCTGCAGTGTCATGATGATGGACTTGGTGTGGCTTTCCCCCATTATTGGCTCAGCTCTCTAGGCCCTCTAAATTTAGAAAATAATGCGGATATTGGCCGCCTGACCTCTGGTGGCGCAGTGGGTAAAGCGTCGACCTGGACTGCTGAGGTCACCGGTTTGAAACCCCAGGTTCCCGGATCCAGGCGCACACGAGAAGCAACTACTACCAGTTGATGTTTCCTGCCCTTTCTCTCTCTCCCTCCTCTCTCTAAAACCAACAAGTAAAATCTTTCTAAAATTAAAAAAGAAATAAAGAAAATAATGGGGGATATTTGCCTGTGCTATTTCTTTAATAACTTCTTCCCCATCGAGTTTGTTTTCACTGTCTGGAATTCCTAAGATTTCAGAATCCCTCACTGAGACTTGAATGTTCTTATCTTTTCTATTTTTAAGCTCCTTTCCTTTCTGTCCTACTTTTGGGGAGACCTCCTCAGCTTACAACCCTTCCACTGACTTTTGCCTTGAACTTGATATCACGTTTTCAATTTCTGAGTGCTCCCTGTTATGTCCCTATCACTTCCTTTCATAGCACATTCTTCTCTCTTTTCCTCTGAGGTTATCATTTTTGGTTCTTTTCACCCTTTCTTCCGGCTCCTGCACCATCTCTCCTCACTGCTTTCAGCTGTTTTGGTCTCTGTCTTTCTCCTTAGTGTCCAATGGACCTTTTCTGGCTGTCGCATTGCAGAGATCTGGGACCCATTGTGTCCCGCTTAGCCTGGCTGCCAGCCTTGTGGGAGCCACGGGGAAGAACCCAGCCTGGTGTGCCTGATGCCAGGAAGCCCTAGGACTCATCACCTCCTGCTGGCCCCGGAAGTGAGGAAGGGAAAGTTTGCCTGGTGTACTGGCTGCGGAAGGGGCCTGGGGCTCTAGCCAGTCGGGCTGTGTTCATTCCCTCCCTGCATCCCAATCCACACTGGGGCCTGGGCCTCTGGGTTGGCGCACTGCTGGTGCAGCTAACCTCCGATGATGACCCCACCTCAATTCTGCAACCCAAAGGGTAGATTTTATGTGACAAAATTAACCAAAAGTTCATTTGGTTTCTATTATTTCCATGTGCTAGAAATCCTACATAACGTCAGTGATAAAATACGACCCCTGGAAATATCTTTGTTGGCCCAACTGCAGCACAGCAGCTTTGTAGCGGGATCCCTTCACACACTGGGAAGGAATCGGCTGCGCCCTGTTTCTGGGGGACGCTCCCAAGCAGGGTGCGGTGTGTATTTCCCGCTTTGGTGGACCTGTGCTCTCCTGCTCGTAAACAGCAGGACAGACAATGTCAGTGTCGCCACTCAGCTGGAGCTGTTTCAATACCGTCATTCTGTGTGGCCGCTTGGAGTTTTCATTTGGATTCACTGTTCTCCAACTGCGAACACATCTGAAAGACACTAGGTAGGATCAACGTCGACCCAACAAAGACGTGGGTAGAATCACAATTGCTGGAATATTCTGCAAAGTGGAATTTTTATGAATCGGTACCAAACGTATCCTATGTTTAAGCTTCCCAACTTGGTTGTATCTGCAGCTTGGAGTGGAAGAAAATGACCAAAATTAAGGTTAACCGAAAGGGTTCTCAGGTCAACCATGACTGAAATTAAGTGCACAGACAAGGCTGGACTGTCCACTGAACATGACAACGAAAATACTCTGACAAAAATCACCCCCAAATTCGCAGAAATTGGACTACCATGTTACTCATTGCTGAAAACTGATGTTGATACGTAAGTATTCCCTTGTTTTTAGAAAAAATACGTTAATGCAATGAAGCTCTCGGTCCATCACTTTTCCCTTTTCTCTGTGTTGAAGGGTTTTCCTTTTATTCACTGGCCAAACTATGTAAGTGAAGCTTATTCAAGGAACATTTTCACTGCTTGCTTTTCCTTTCTGGTCGGTGTCGCCACTGAAGGTACCTTGGTGCTGAGGAGGAGGGAGGTTTAAAAGGATCCCTCGGTGTCTGGTCCTCTGGCCTCAAGTGAGGACAGGAGGTGAACAGTGGCCAGGTGGTGGAGGGGGGCCATCAGCTCCTCCCGCGCACTGGGTCTAGCCAGGGGGAGCAAGGAAGGATGATGGCAGGAAGTAGGACCGGGGTCAGAGGGTCATGGGTCCCAATTGGGCTAAGAGTGCCGGGGTCCCGGAATATTGTGGAGGGCAGCACTGGTGGGCCCAGGAGTGCCCGCTGCGGCAGGGTGCAGGGGACACCCTAGGAGGGCACCTGGAGCCTCCTGGATATGGTGCTGTGGACCTTGGCTAGGTGATCTCATTAAGTCTGAATGTGAACTGAGCGGTCACACGGTTTGCAAGTTTGAAGCGAGGAGGCGGAAGCAAGGTGTCAGCAGGGAACAGGTGCACGGTGCCTGTGTGGGGTCGCGGCAGTTCCTGCCTCAGCCGGGAGGTGGCGCGCGTGGACCCGCAGCCGCCGCCACCGCCGCCACTGCCGTGCCCGCCACCACCGCGCCCGTGGAGGGTGTGGGGAGAGCAGGGGTCCCGCTGCAAAGGCGTCCCCTGGGACCAGAACTCTGTCCAGCCGCTGATTTCCATTCTGCCTTTCTCCATTCAATAAGCATAAGCCCAGAATGGGCTCCGAATGAGGCCAAAGGAGTCGCTGCCCTCCAGGGACCCATACCTGGGAGAGAACACAGGCATACAGATTATAGTCATCTGAGGCGAGTTGGGGGAACCCACTCAACACCCGGCGGCCACACCACTGGACAGAGATTATCTTTATCCGGAGATGCAAAGGCCTGCAGAGGGCCCAGGCCTGCCAAGCACCCTGGGGAGGGAGGGAGCTGGTCCAGGTGAGAGCCTGGCTGCTGGTGCAAAGGCCCTGTGGCCAGGCCTCATGCAGCAGAGGTGGGGATGGCCAGACAACACGGGCACCTTCAGTTCTGCATGTGAAGTTGTTGACTGGCCTTTGGCTCTGGGTGTGAGATGGCATTTGTGTTCTGAGGTTGCCTGAAGGGAGGAGGGTCTCAACTGCAGAGGGAATCTTGGCAGAGTTTGTCTCTGGGTGGGGGGAGCTCAGGGTGATCTTTGCTTTCTTCTTAGTACTTTTGTGTATTCCAGAGCTTCCGAAGTGACCTTCTGCTCTTCAAACGCAAATGTGGTGTGAATAGGTAATATCATCCTATGGTTTTAAAAAGTGTTGAGATGGTGAATAGCAAACATGTCCTCCCACTTTTATTACTTTGTAAAACCAAGAATGCAACTTTCCCCTATCTACAGAGAATGCAAATGGCCAATGAGAACTGCCCTTTCCCAGTTCTGTGCAACCCGTGCTTTCCTCCCACGGAGCTTCCTGTTGTTGGGCCCGCCCTGGGCAGACCCTTCCCACGTGGGTTCATGTCCTTCCCCCTGTAGTTCCAGGTAACCTCCTGGTCCCAGAGCACTGGTGCTATCTGGGGTGAAGGGGGATCATCCCACCCCATGGCTTCTCCTTCCCTCAGGGATTGTCCCGGGAGGAAGGCCTGGCTGTGTGCTTTGTGGGGGGAGAAGGGGAGACGCAGGGAGGGGGAGCCCCTTCTGGCTGGCGCCGGTGCTGGGCACTTCTGGGGCAGAGCTGGTGGGCAACAGCCTTTCTGGAAGCGTGTCCCTCGGATGATGGCAGAGGGAGAGGGAGACTGGCTTCTTTTCAGAAGCTGCTGCCCAGGGTTGACCTTCCAATGTCTGAAAAATGAGAAGACGGGGAAAGCTCTCAGGCAGAGAAATGGGTTGTATTAAGTGAGGTGGCCCCACTTTAGGAGCCTCTGCGGGGGGGGGGGCAGTCCAAGAGACACATCCAGGGCATCCCACGTCCAGGTCCTGAGTGGGGGACGTGGGCCCAGGTCACTCTTCCTGTTTCCTGGCCCCATGTGCAAGCTGGTATCTGTCCCCCCAAAGGCCTGAGTGATTAAAGGATGTGAGGTGAGGGTCTTATGAGGGGACTGGCCGTGCCTGTCCGGGCACAGAGGCCAAAGTGAGACAGGAAAACAAAGGAGGCGGGTGGGCTGTCAGAGGAGGCGGTGAGCAGCTAGCCGTCAGGCAGAGTGGGTGGCCATGGTAGCCTCCCCACCATGGTCTCATGGTCTGCACACCCAGAGGACAGCTGATGGAGCCTCTCTTGCCCTCGCCAAGCCCACAGCCAGTGGCGTCCACATGGCCCTGACCCTGATCTGCAGCAGGTCCACACCTTTCTCTGGGGAATGCTGAGGCTCAGGACAGCTGCTCCAGGCCTGAACCTTCTGCTCCCTTTGCTGACCGGAGACCCCAGCCCTGGCTGCCTCCGAGGGCTGCACGGGGCTGTCCCAGATGCCTGCTGGCTCCTCCCCACTGTGGTTGCCTCTGCGGGGTGAGTTTTGCTTTCTTTTTGGCAGGAAGGAACTTGACTGGGAATCCCCTGAGCTGACCGAGGACCAGAGTGAGTCATCCCTTCCCAGCCTGCCGGGATGGAGGTGTCACTCCCTCCGAGCTGGCAGGCGGGGCGGGCTGGCCATGTCGTGGTCGGGGCCATGTCACCAAGCCTCCCTCTGTTCTCAAGTCCGCTCCCCTTGCAAGCCTTTCGTCAGAGTCAAATCTTAAAAAAAAGGAAGTGTGTGTGTGAAAATCCTGTACACGCAGCAGCGATTACAATAAACAGAAGCGTTTTCATGCTATTAGAAGCACTGGGAAGTCCTTTGGGATTGGCTCAGGGATGTCCACAGGCAGCTGGCTGCCTCCCTGGGAGACCTTGCTCACGAGATCTCTGAACGCGAGGCAGGCTGAGGTGGCTGGCTCCCACTCAGGGCTTCTGCACAGTCCCACGTCTGGAGGAGTGACCCTCCAGAGAATCGTGGCAGAAAGCAGGTGGGATTTTACCCTGAAGGAAACAACATGAACGACTTCCTGCAGCGTTGCTGGTGGGTTCCCAGTGGCTCTCGGAGGAGAAACTTTCCTATACGTGAGAGCTTGCTTTGCCATGGGAGGTCTCCGTGGCTGTTTGTGGCCAGCTCCGCCTCGAGTTCATGGAACTTGTATCGGAGGCATGGCAGCCTGGCTGTCGCCTCCCAGGGATGTGGTGTTTTGGGTCAGGGGAATTCCGACTGCAAACTTACTCAGGTGATGCAAGAACTTCCGACATATCGTGCACTGTTTGCATGATGCGACTTCAAAGCCTGCCTGTTTTTCGGTTTGTTCCATCCTCCAGCAGTGGCTTCAGATGATCCCCTGGAGAGGAGATGCAGGATGTGCTGAGTGACCTGGGTTAAAGAATCTTACCTTTCCGAGCCTCTGCTTCCTTTTCTGAAAAATGGAGAATGCCGTCCCCATCTCTGGGTGATGCTGGCATGAGATGAGATGCTGTGTGTCAGATATTGAGCAAAGCCTGTGCTCCGTGAGAGGTCACCCATTTGGTCCCCACTTCTCCCTTGGCACAAAAGAAACAGACTGGTTTCAGGTCGCACCCTTAGCGACAGTGATGAGGTCAACACTCTGCCTTCCCAGCGCTGCCCTCTCCCCCCTTTTTTTCTGGCCAAGACCACTGCCTTGTTTCCAGATGTCTCCATCTGCGTGTTCCGTATTTCCCTGTGTCCGGAGGCCATAGGTTGTACAGTTATGGCTTCCTTGGTGGTAAAAGTCACATAACATAAAATTCATCCTTTAAACCATACCGTTCATCTAATGTCAGGCAGCCATCACCACCACTGGTTCTGGAACATGTCACTACTCCGAGAGGAGTCCTTGTTGCCTTCATACCCTTTAAGTGGGCGGGGCCTTCTCGTGCTTTTTCTCATAAATGTAAATCACGTTGAAGCCCAGCTCTGAGCCCGGGCCTGACCCTGCGTGGACACCGGCCAGGTTCTCGGGAGCTGAGGGGCAGCGAGGGCTTGCTGAGGGAGTCGCATCCTTTCGCGGCGCACGGAGCTCCACTGAGAACAGTGCCACTTAGGGCGCCGGGCTGGCTCAGCCGGGAGAAACCCAGGAGGTGAATGAATGAGGTACGTACTCACGTCGCAGCTCCAACCAATCAGGACCCGCTGCGGCTCCCTGCGTGCTCCTGGTAGGCTCTTGTGTCTGCCTGTCAGGAGGGCGGGCAGAAGGAGGGGCGAAGGAGAAATATGGCCCATCGGCCGTCGCTACGGCTCCCTGCGCGCTCCTGGTAGGCTCTCGTGCCAGTCCGTCAGGAGGGGGGAGGGTCCGCGGCGGTGGCAGCAGCGGCGGCGGCTGGGCGGGCGCGCAGTTCCGGGCGCGCGGCGACCGTTGGTGAGTCGAACCGCGGGTGATCGACGTCGGGGATCGGAGATCGGGGTCCGGGCCGTGGACGCGCGGCGCCGGGAGGAAAGGCAGGGGGGAGGCAGGGCCGCCGCCCCCACGGGCCTGAGGGGATTTCTCGGGGCGGGGGAACCGGAAACTGAAAGTGGTCGGAATGGGGCCGGCTCCGGAAAGTTCGCGAACGCCCGCGGGCGCCTGGTCCGGGGGACCCACGGCCTGGGATCCACCACGCGGGATCGCGGCTCGAGGGTCCAGCGCGCGCGGGGTTAGGCATGCCTGGTACCCCCTCGTCCCCAGCGTCGCTGCCCGAGCCTCCGTGGCGGCCTGTGGGCGACTCACCCCTTCGACCCCCGACCCAGCGGTGGGCGCTCCTGCCCCTACCTGGTCCCCGCTTCCCGCCTGCAGAGGGGCTTTCCCACCTGTTGTGGGGGTGTGCGCGGACGCGCTCCCGAAACCTCGGGGCTGCGCGCAACGCGCGTGCCCGCGGGGCCGCCTCTTCGCCCTTTGCTGCCCCCGCAGCCCGGCCTGGCCCGAGGGGCCCAGTGCCCCTGCCTGGCCTCCCCTGCTGTCCGCTCCCGCTCCTACCCCGCCCCCTGTCCCCTTCGCCCCCACCCCACCCCCATTCTCAGACTCCGGCCGGGCTGTTCCTGGGAGCGTCTCTTGGCCAGTTAACGTTAGGGTGTTGCTGCCAGGGTGCCTCAGGTCAGCCTGCAGCCCGGCCCCTGTCCCCGCGAAGCCTGAGCTGAGGCTGGGGTGCCCTGACTTTGGGGGGGGGGCTTCTATATGAGCCTGGTGCGGTCCCGTGATGAAAAGGAGGCCGGAGGTGGGCGGTGAGGCTGGCACACCCGGGGACTCCTGCGCTGGGGGGACCCCAGAGAGGAGGCAGCTATCTGGAGGGTCGAGGCTGGATTGGGGGGGGGCAGAAGGCTCTGTGGACAGAGTGGGCGCATCACTGACGGTGACAGGAGAGAGATCCCAGGACAGCTGCTCCTGAGAGCAACCCTCGCCCATGCCGGGGTCTAGCAGAGCAGGGGGTGACGTGCTGGCCCTGACTCTCAGCCCACCGCGGCGCCCAGGGGACACTTGTCACCCTGGAGAACTGCGATGTTTAGCCACTCAGGGACTGGTTTTAGGTGGAGGTACCAGCCAACCCGAAATTGTTGCTTGAGGGTCTTTTTTATTAAACAGCTTATTACAATATAATGTACATACCACAGAATGTACTATTGCTTGAGTTTCAAATGAGTAAAATCCTAAGAACAAAATCCTGCTGTTCTTGAAGCCTTTTCCTGGCAGAAGTTGTCCGTGTTTTCAGCTGTGGCGTCTTCACACCTCTGAGCAGCTGATCTCCAGCTCCGGCCTCTCTCCCCAGCTCAGCCCCACGAGGCCACAGCTCTCAAAGGCACTCGCTGTGACAAGGGCCTCTGCTGCTGTGTGCCCTCTGGTCCTTCTGCCTGGGACAGCCCTGCAGGCACCTTCCAGCACACCCTTCCTGTGCCCCCCTGACCCCCTGACCTCTGCCTGAGGCTGTATTGCGCCACGTGGCCCTGTTGACTTTGTTGGTAGTAACGCTCTCTCCCCCAGCACCGAGCATGGTCCTTGGCAGGAGCCCGGAACATTCAGCAAGCACTGAATAGAGAGCAAAGGCCACATGCACGCCTCTGCCTGCTGTGGGGGTGTGGGGGTGTGGGGGTGTGTGGGGTGGCTTTCAGCTGGGGTTCTCTTCAGGAGCTCCTAAACTTACTGGGGAAATAAACTTGAACGCCGTTCCTCTGGAGACCTGAGGGAATCCGTTGTTTCAGCAGTGGGTGGAGGCTAGTGTACAGCATTTACAGTGGCCACTTGTTGCTGTAAAAAGCGCTTTCTCCAGGAAGAGAAAGGTCTTTCTACCTTGTGTTTTGAAGGTCAGGTTTGCCCCCCACCCCCATCCTGGCGATGGAAGTGCAGCCTGCTCCTCGCCCATCAGCAGTGGGCCCACTGACTGAATGTGGCCTGCCAGGTGTGTCTCCACACTGAACTTCCAAGAGCGTGAACAGGGAAGCAGAGGAAAGTCCAGAAAGTAAAATCCAGAAAAAATTTACCCACAGGCCCCACAGGTTAGGCCAAAAATGGGGCACGCTTCTTTCTGTCCTCGAGTCTAGGCCTGTGCTGGATGCTCCTGTCGTCCCGAGCACGGGACTGTGTCCACACGGAGGGCGTGTCACTGTCCCATCGTGGCATCCCGCTCCTGCCCGGAGGAGCTGAGCTGGGTGGGTAGAGGCAGACTCGGCAGAAGCCGTCCCAGCGTCTGAGCGGAGATCTGCCCACCTCTGATCAGGAGCAGGGTGGAGCCCGCATCCCCCGTGGGGCCCAGCAAGGGCGGAGATGGCGTTTGGGACAGATGATCTGGCAGGCTGGCTGTCATTTGGAGGTGAAGCACAGCGGGGTGATGATAAGAGGTGGAGTAGTGAGGTGACTCAAGTAGAAGGAATGGCTGGCACAGGTTCTAGGAACCAGGTGCCTGGCTTTGGACTGGAGCCAGTGGTGTGAATTAATGGGTGAGAGTCAGTGCGTAGGGCTGGAGCCTGGGGAGCAGGGAGGGCACTCGTGTGCCCGCTGCACAGGCCTAGGTCCCTTCTGCCCTCCCCCCATCCCTGCCTGCTGGCACATGCATTCTAGAGAGGACAGGCCTACAATGCCGAGGAGAGCAGAGGGCTGTGAGGTGGCGACCTGGGTCATCGCAGGAAGGAGCTAGCACAGTGCAGTTTCCATGAGGGTTGTCAGAAGGGCCTCCCTCCTGGAAGCAGAGACTCCAGCTGTGGGGTGTGGGAGGACAGGTGGGGTTGAGAAGCTGGGAGGGTCTGAGGGAGGAGCAGGAATCCCAGCTGAGTGTCAGCGGCCCCTCTGGTGGCTGGGGGGCAGGGGGACCTGGAGAGGCTGCAGCAGTGAGTCAGGTCACTGTGGATGGGGACCAGGGCCTGGCAGTAGCAGTTATGGGCACATTCCAGATGTTCATGGAAGGTAGAGTCACTGGGTGTATGGCCACCTTAGAGGTGGGCGAATGAGAGAGTGGTCTCCAGGGATTTAGCCTGAGTAACTGAAGGGGTGTGTGCACCGGCCCTGGCCATCCAACACTCGAGAGATCAGGGAGATGGATGAAGGGAGCTGGTGGTCATCTGGGTCACGTGAGCTGGGGCTGAGACCTCCAGGGGACAGAATTGCTGTATCATAATGAGATAACCTCTCCCTGTTGATAGCCCCAGTTTTTTTTTTTAATTTTTATTTTATTCATTTTAGAGAGAGGAGAGAGAGAAGGGGGGAGGAGCTGGAAGCATCAACTCCCATATGTGCCTTGACCGGCAAGCCCAGGGTTTCGAACCGGTGACCTCAGCATTTCCAGGTCGACGCTTTATCCACTGCGCCACCCCAGGTCAGGTGATAGCCCCAGTTTTTAACAAGAGAAACTATGTGTTGATTACATAGTAAATATGAGCTCCTTTTACAGGGGGAGAAAAGTCCTTCTGGCCACATGTACTTTAGTGTCAACAATTGTCGGAGATAAAAGTTCCTACTTAGCAGTATGTTGAGCCTGCGAAAAGATAGGCTTAAGTATAAGGTTGTAATTTTTTTTTTTTAATTCAGTGAGAGAAGGGGAGGCAGAGAGAAAGGGAGAAAGACTCCTGCATACACCCCAGACCAGTATCCACCCAGCAAGCCCACTATAGGGCGATGCTCTGTTGCTCAGCACCTGAACTCTTCTTAGCACCTGAGGCAGAGGCCATGGAGTTATCCTCAGCTCCTGGAGTCAGCTTGCTCCAATCAAGCCATGGCTGCAGGAGGGGAGGAGAAGAGAGAGAAAGAGGAGTGAGGAGAGGGGTGGAGAGGCAGATGGGCGCTTCTCCTGTGAGCCCTGACTGGGAATTGAAACTGGGACATCCACACACCAGGCCAATGCTCTGCACTGAACCAATTGACCAGGGCCTTAAAGTTATAATTTTCAAGTATACTTCCTTGAGGAGGCTAGTTATACTTGTGCTTATGTGCGGATAGAGTTCATGAATATCCTTTACGTGGGCTTGTTACACGGCAGGTTGAACTGGGCAGAACAGGTGAAGCCTGCCATTGAACCCCAGTGTTGAGCAGAGCAGAAGCAGCTGTCAGTGAGAGCGTGGCTTTGCAAAGTCCAGTCCTGGCATTTGGGGACATGGCAGTGTGAGGCCCCGGGTTGCATGGTGGCAGGATGACCCCCAGGCAGCCCAGTGCTCTGACCTGATGTCGGTTTGGGCAGCAGTGGATGTTGTAACAATACCAACTGCCCTGGGTAGAATCACTGACTGACACCACTGAGCCGTGGTGTCACCACATCTGTCACACAGCCGCGTCCAGAGCCTCCGCGCAGAAACCCTCATGAGTGACAGCAGGGGGACATGCAGGGGGGACTGGTCAGCTCATTGGCCACTGGCAATTCAGTCAGTCTGGTGGGCTGATGGTGCAAGGGACTTGTGAATAACAAAAGGCGCCCCCCCCCCAGGCCGTCCCCCGTCCCCATGCCTCAGGAAATCCCAGGGGAGCTTGCCAGGAACTGGGAAGAAGCCAGAACAAATATCCATTATATCACAGTGTCACAGCCCCAAAGTCACTGCTGTCCCAGCACTTGTCACCATGGGTTAGCATTGCCTGACCTTGGTGCTGCAGAACTGAAATTACTTTGTATCTGGCAGAAATGCCCTTTTAACAAAGGGTGAGGCTGTCACCAGAAGTTAGGACCCTCACTTCTGCAGCGTGTTTTGGGGACGGGTGTGAATGTGAAGTCAGGGATGGCTATACTCGAGGCGCTGAGGGTGGACTAATTTACCTGAGAGTCAGGGTTTGGAAAATAGAGCGGACACTTGGAACCAGCAGGGCATTTTGGTTTTGGGTTGGAGCACTTATGACATCTGACCACTCGTGGCTATACCGAGGACAGAACCCCTTCTCGGGCATGTCTGTACTGCCAACATGGTGGGCCGCCAGGGAGCCCTGGGCCCTGTGCTGTCAGCCATGAGGATGTTCGGATGGAGCCAGAGGACATGCAGGTTTTCTCCAGGGTTTGGGCAAGTGTGCTGGGCTACGCGGGCATTAGGTTTGGTGCAGCGCCTTTGAGTCTTGATGCTATTTTTATTGCATTCTTTTTTTCTTTTTTTTTTTTTTTGTGGCAGAAACAGAGAGAGTCAGAGAGAGGGACAGATAGGGACAGACAGACAGGAAGTGAGAGAGATGAGAAACATCAATTCTTCATTGTGGCTCCTTAGTTGTTCATTGATTGATTTCTCATGTGCCTTAATGAGGGGGGGGGGTTACAGCAGACCGAGTGACCCCTTGCTCGAGCCAGCGACCTTGGGCTCAAGCTGGTGAGCCTTGCTCAAACCAGATGAGCCCGCGCTCAAGCTGGCGACCTTGGGGTCTCAAACCTGGGTCTTCCACATCCCAGTCCGACACTCTATCCACTGCGCCACCGCCTGGTCAGGCTATCTATTGCATTCTTAAAAGTTAAAATGTACTGATAAAAGGATATTTGAATGAAACCTTGAGGACTTAAGAACTCCCAGGTGGTGGCGCAGTGGATAGAGTGTTGGACTGGGATGCCGAGGACCCAGGTTCGAGACCCTGAGGTCGCCAGCTTGAGCGTGGGCTCATCTGGTTTGAGCAAAAGCTCACCAGCTTGGACTCAAGGTCGCTGGCTCGAGCAAGGGGTTACTTGGTCTGCTGTAGCCCCACGGTTCAAGGCACGTATGAGAAAGCAATCAATGAACAACTAAGGTGTCACAATGAAAAACTGATGATTGATGCTTCTCATCTCTCTCTGTTCCTGTCTGTCTGTCCCTGTCTATCCCTCTCTGTCTCTGTAAAAAAAAAAGAACTCCAAGAGCACATGTGGGCACCCTCGTCCCTCTGACCTGTGACTGATACCCTGGTGCTGGGTGAGCTCGGACCCTTCTTTCTGTTGATCAGGTAGCCAAGACCCCTAAGCAGGCCGGAGCGGAGAGACACAGGCTGAGGCCTCGCTGTGTATCAAAGCCTTTTCCCATTTTTATCAGTCAAAAGGGACATCATTGTGTTTAACAGGAGTCAAAGTAGACGGATTGATCAGATGGGTCAATCTGCCATAGAAGGTATGGTCAATTGGCAAAAAAGTACACCCCCCTCCAGCTGTGTTTAGGTGGAAATTTGACTCAAAGAATAAAGCCTGTCTGACAGATGCCAAAGGAAGCTACTCAGTGAAATTTTTGGAAAAAAAAAAAAGCTCTGGCCTGACCAGGAGGTGTGGTGCAGTGGACAGAGCATCAGACTGGGAGGCAGAGGACTCAGGTTCAGACCCTGAGGTCGCCAGCTTGAGCACGGGCTCATCTGGTTTGAGCAAAGCTCACCAGATTGGACCCAAGGTTACTGGCTCAAGCAAGGGGTCACTCGGTCTGCTGAAGGCCCACGGTCAAGGCACATATGAGAAAGCCATCAATGAACAACTACGGTGTCGCAACGAAAAACTAATGATTGATGCTTCTCATCTCTCCGTTCCTGTCTGTCTGTCCCTATCTATCCCTCTCTCTGACTCTCTCTCTCTCTTTGTTTAAAAAAAAAAAAAAAGCTTTGGGCCAGTGCCCAGCACGGCCACCTTCCTTCTGGATTTTATCTGTTGCCCTTAGAAAACACACTATGACCAGAGTTCTTTAAATTTTATATCCTATTTTATTTAACTGAAATATAAAAAAGTTTTGACCTAAAGAACATGAAGAACATGGCTTTTTTTTTTTTTTTTTTTTTAGTGATATTTAGAATTCCTGTGTCAAATGTAGTTTAGGACAGCGATCTTAAACCACAGAGGGTCCCTGTAATCATTTGGTAGCATGACCAACAAAAAGAAGTGGACAGAACATGTGGAGTGCCTTCCAGCAGGAGCGCCCTCGCCTTGTCCCTGTGTGCGCGCGGGGCAGGTCCAGCGGGGTCCCCTCTGCGGCGCCCTGGCCGGCACCCCTACACGTCAGAACAGGGGTTCGGAGCCTCCTGCGGTAGGTTTTCTTTTTGAGGACCACCTTCTAGGGCCCGGCGTCTGTGCCCGTGGCGGGAAAGGGTGCAGTCACCCCGTTGTCAGAGGGATGGGTAGCTCGGTCAGGGCCCCGGGTGGCCCCTGTGTGTGGACAGCACGTAGAGCTGGGGGCGTGTACAGACAGGTGTGTCCTGCCCTGAGTGACCCCGCCATGACAGCTGCCCGGTGTCTGGGGGAGTCAATGAGGCTGTGACGTGTTGTGAGCTGTGCGGGGCCCTCAGGGTGAGGCCTCGTCAGTGCCAGGTCCCGATGCGGAGACTCCCGAGTGGCTGTGCCTGAGGACACGTGGCCTGCTGCTGTGTCTCATGGCCTCAGAATGTCGTCAGCGCTCTGCAGACACTGCCTCCTCCTGGAAAGGGGCGTCCCTTCATCATGTTCTGGCTGGAAAGTCGGGCTCCTGCGTGGGGCTGTGGGCAGACCCACAAGGGCTTCCAGGTACCGAAAGTGAAGCACTTTGGTGTTTGCAGAGGTCTGGTCATCCTGGGTCTTGAGTTGTACTGAGAGGACAGTGCTTTATGTTCAGGCTACTGGGCACTTGTCCCTTTTCAAGGACTAACTGGTACAATTTCTTTGGCCTTTTGAGATTGTGGGCATTGAACAGTGAGTTCCACAGGAGGTTTCCGAACCTCTGAATGCTGTGGGAGTCCCCTCCCAATCGCCCATCCTGGTTGCCTCGTCTTGGAGGCCTTCCTAAGGCCTGGTGGGTGACAGGTGACCCTGAAGTGACGGTGGGTAGGGGCAGAGCCGCGGTGCCGTTGACGGGGGAGGCCACCTCCCGGGCGCTGTCAGGCTGATGTGAGACCTGTTGGAGAAGCCACCACCATTACAGCGTCATGCTTCTTGTTGGACCCTCAGGGGAGGCCGGGGACCCCTGGTGACTAGTGTCTGCAGGAAGGGGGTGTCCTCCGTGCTCAGAGGCAGGCTGGGTGGCATTGAGGATAGCCCGCTGGCCCAGGGCTGCGGTGGGCATACGGGTGCCAGCCGTGTGGTGTGGGCAGGTCACCCCTCGGGCTGGACCTGGGTTTCCGTGTTTGTGACAGGAGGATCAGACTGGCGTGCTTCCCAGGCTTCCCAGAGTGCTGAGGTCCTGCTTCCCAGGCTCCCCAGAGTGCTGAGGTCCTGCTTCCCAGGCTCCCCAGAGTGCTGAGGTCCTGCTTCTCAGGTTCTTGAGCACCAGTCAGATTGTCGGCCCAGCGCTCTGACTGGTCAGGCTGGGACGGTTTCCCCGGAGGTTACTCTGGAGCCAGGCGTCTCCCGGGCCCACCGTGATGTACTCTTCCTCCTCAGGGCCTGGTGGTTCGCAGGGGACACGGCTCCCATGGCTGCAGCCAGCGTGACCCCTCCCAGCTCCCTCGAAGTGCTGCAGCCTGGCTTCTCAAAGACCCTCCTGGGGACCAAGCTGGAGGACAAGTACCTGTGCTCGGCCTGCCGGAACGTCCTGCGCAGACCCTTCCAGGCGCAGTGTGGCCACCGCTACTGCTCCTTCTGTCTGAGCACCATCCTCAGGTACGCGGTGGGCGGCAGGGCGCGGGTGTGCTGGCCAGAGTGGCTTGGCGCTGTGCTCCAGGTGAACCCCGCTGACGAGGGTGGAGCTGAGGCCCTGTCGGGAGGGTTCATGCTGCCGTGCACGGTGCGGCACAGGAGGTCAAGGTGCACTGCTGAGGGCTCCTGCTGGCCTGTCACTCGTGTGCACAGACAGTTCAGAGCACGGTGTGGCACAGGAGGTCAAGGCGCACCGCTGAGGGCTCCTGCTGGCCTGTCACTCGTGTGCACAGACAGTTCAGAGCACGGTGCGGCACAGGAGGTCAAGGCGCACCGCTGAGGGCTCCTGCTGGCCTGTCACTCGTGTGCACAGACAGTTCAGAGCACGGTGTGGCACAGGAGGTCAAGGCGCACTGCTGAGGGCTCCTGCTGGCCTGTCACTCGTGTGCACAGACAGTTCAGAGCACGGTGTGGCACAGGAGGTCAAGGTGCACCGCTGAGGGCTCCTGCTGGCCTGTCACTCGTGTGCACAGACAGTTCAGAGCACGGTGGCGGCTCGCAGAGGGTGTGTCGGGCGTGCTGCTCCAGCGCAGGAACAGGAGCCAGGCCGCTGTGCACAAGGCTCAGGGCCGTCCCTGCTGCGCAGGGCGGTCAGTGCAGAGGGAGACGGCCCATCCCGCAGGGCCTGTCTGAGTGGGAGCACCTTGTTCATGGCGGGTGATCGTTGGAGGAGCGAGTCTTCTTGCTGTTGGGATGGTTTTGAACATCATGTTGATGTGAGCCTGTCGATGAGACTGGGATGGTGAGAACGTGCCGCGTGGGTGGCCGCAGACTCGCGCAGACCCTGCTGCAGCTCACACGGCCCCTCTCTCCCAGCTCCGGGCCCCAGAACTGCGCCGCCTGCGTGAACGAGGGCATCTACGAGGAGGGCATTTCCATTCTGGAGAGCAGTTCGGTGAGTAGAAAGTCTGAGGCTAAAAATGTCACATGAACAGAAGACGTTTCCCGTGTCCTTAACCCTCTGAGCAGCAGGAACGTCCAGAGTGCCATCGTAACAAAAATTTTTGTTTTAAAAATGTGTAAGGCGACATTAAAAAAAGGCAAATGTATTTTCTTCTTTTCCCCATAAATTGGTTATCAAACAGACATGATTTTAAGTTAATAAAACTAACTGAAACTGATTTCACTTTTTGAAAAAAAACCCACGACCGGGTGTCAGCAAGCATGAAAAGAACTCACTACTCAAAGTGTTAATTGCACGGATGGTGAGTGAGACTTCAGCCGCTAGAGGTGACCCTGCTGCTGTGAGGGCATCTAGGTTGGACAGGGGTGTGCAAAGGACGGGGCTGCCTGGTGGGTACAGGGGGCTGGGAGGGGCCTGGGAGGAGGCTTCACCAGGGCCACTCTCTCTGCAGGCCTTCCCGGACAATGCTGCCCGCAGGGAGGTGGAGAGCCTGCCGGCCATCTGCCCCAGCGAGGGCTGCACCTGGAAGGGGACCCTCAAAGAGTACGAGGTACGGCCTCCCTGCGGGGGCGCAGCCTCCGGGGAGAAGCTTCCTTCCCACACGCAGCTGTGGCTCCAGAGCCGGTCTGATGTCTGTGGAAGAGGCGTCAGCCGGCACCCGAATGTGCCCGCTTAGACACTCAGCTGCACAGAGCCCAGCCCCACACCACAGTCCGGGCAGCGTGGCCTCAGTGTCCTGGCCTGTGGAGTGGGGTGCAGCCTCTGCTGTTGGGGTGCTGGTGTGGGGGCCTGGCTGCCCAGAGCTGCTGCAGGTGCCATGCGTGCAGGAAACCAGTGGAGTGGGGTGCAGCCTCTGCTGTTGGGGTGCTGGTGTGGGGGCCTGGCTGCCCAGAGCTGCTGCAGGTGCCATGCGTGCAGGAAACCAGTGGAGTGGGGTGCAGCCTCTGCTGTTGGGGTGCTGGTGTGGGGGCCTGGCTGCCCAGAGCTGCTGCACGTGCCATGCGTGCAGGAAGCCAGCTCCTCGCTCGGTGGGACTCAGTTGGGTCTCCTGGCAAAGGTCTTCTTACTTTGCACTGTGTTGACACTGAACATTACGGAAGTCATCTGCACATTCATCCTGGTGTCACAGAGAGGCATCTGACCCATGACAGGCGGTGGCTTCTCCGTGGCCCATTTCTGCCAGGCGGGAGGCTGCGTCCCAGCGTCGCACATGGCGGTTTCTGTGTGCTGGGCACCTGGCCACTCACTCGGCAGCATGGAGGATGAGAGGTGCTGGAGCCTGTCCAGTTGTGGGTCACCTCTCTTCCTAACAAGCAACCTTTATAAGTGATACTCCAGGTGGTTACTTGTACAGGAGGTTCACAGTGGCCAAGTACCCACCAGTTGAAGGGGCACTAAGCCACCACGGCGGGGGATGGGAGGGGTGTCGGGTCTGCGCTGGCATCCTGGGTTCCTGGCGGGCTTCTCCCTTCCTGCTCCGGCCCGTGTGCTGTGCTCGCTCTCTGGACTGGCCTGACTGCGTGGCCTTGAGGCTCAGCTGTGTTCTGTGTTTTGCTGGAGGAGCAGTGAGGCTGCCTCTGGGGAGGAGCCCTGCAAGCAGGGCGGCTCTGGGCTCTCCGCACCCTCTGTGCCCTTCCTGGGAGGGAGAGACTTAGGCCTCCGTGGACGGGGGCCCTGGCTGCCCAGAGGCCACTGTGCTGCACCTGCACAGATGGGAGATGTTGCTGTGCCCGGCCCTGCAACTGTTACTGCCCAGCCTCCAGAGGGGCCTCGGGGTCCGGGTCTGTCCTGGGAGGGCAGGCTGTGTGGGGCACGGGGCACTGTGCTGCCTTTTGAGGGGGCCGAGAGACCCCTGGGGAGGTGGAGTGATTCCTGGTTTCACTGGGGTTCTTGCCTGCAGGCCCGTGGTGTGGGCGATGGCTTCATGGGCCTCTCGCTAGCAGGGCAGGGACCCCAGCCAGCCCTGGGCTCCGGCTGCAGCCAGCAGGCATGCAGGCTGGAAAGTCCCTGGCTGCCCCCGAGCTCTGGAAAGTCCCTGAGAGCCGGGCCTGGTCATGTGGGCAGGCAGGGCTGCTCTGGGACACTCACTGGCCGTGGCCTTTGGTAAACTGATGACACCTCCCTCGCTGTAAATGCCACGGCCTCAGCCCTCAATGCACAGGTGCTGCGCCCCTCTTTGAGAGCTGGAGCCCCATGTTATCTCTGAGCCAGCACGGTGACCTCGGGGCTGCTCAGGATTCTGATGTTGGCCCTGGCCAGGTGCTCAGGTGGTGGGAGTATGGCCCATTCGCAAGGTGGCAGGTTCAGTTCCAGTCAGGGTGTTTACAGGGAGCAGCCAGTGAATACATGAGTGAGTGGAGCAACAAACCAGTCTCTCTCTGTCTCTCTTTCTCCCCCTTTCCTTCCTTCCTCCCTTCCTCCCTCCCTCCCTTCCTCCCTTCTTACTTCTCTCTCCTTCTCCCTCCTTCCTTTTCCCGCTCTCTTTTCTTTTTCTTTTTCTAAAATCAGTAAATAAAAAATTGTAAAAAGAGAAGAAGAGGGAGGTGTGAGGTGCTCGTACTGCGGCTCAGTCAGATGAAGTGGAAGGATGGGGAGACCCGCTTAGCTTTTGAATGTTTTCCTCTGCAGTGATGTCCAGTGTTTCCTAAGAACTCAGTGACTGGAAACTCGAGCTCAGTTCAGAGATGCGGTGGAGTGCCTGCTGGTGCTCACTGTGGTGCTGACCACTGACCTGCATGGCCAGCTGCTCTGGAGTGAAGAGGGGACGCTGGGCCTGGGGCTTCCAGAGAAGGGCTGAGCAGACGGGCCGGCGGAGAGCCCCGCTGAGGGGGAGGCAGAGCCCAGCATGCCCTCTGACATTCACTTAAACGTCTAGCTCGGGGGTCGGGAACCTTTCTGGCTGAGAGAGCCATGAACACCACATATTTTAAAATGTAATTCCGTGAGAGCCATACAACGACCTGTGTATGTGACGCATTATCCAATAGAAATCTGGTGTTGTCCCGGAGGACAGCTGTGATTGGCTCCAGCCACTGCAACCGTGAACATGGAGCGGTAGGAATGAATGGATTGTAATACATGAGAATGTTTTATATTTTTAACGTTAGTATTTTTTTTATTAAAGATTTGTCTGTGAGCCAGCTGCAGCCATCAAAAGAGCCACATCTGGCTCGCGAGCCATAGGTTCCCGACCCCTGATCTCGAACAAACATTGCTTTTTCTGAGGCGTGTGCCTCTCTCTGAAGGCCTCCCAGGAACAGGGAGCTGATGGAGCCTGTCCTGGCCCAGGCAGCGATGGAGCAGCTCCCTGCTCCAGAGATGGACCGGGGCCGCTGGGCAAGCGTGGTCCACAGCAGCCTGTGCGCTCTCGCCCACCTGTGCAGTGCCCACATTTTTCAGGCCCTTCCGTCTGCCCACGCTCCCCCCAGGACTTGATCTTGCTGAGAGCGCACTCTCCCGGGAGTCCACTTGCCCTGGCTGTGACCATGGAGGCCCGTCTGGTGCAGTTGGATTGATTGCTCTGTGCTCAGTGTGGCCCAGGCGTGGGTCCTGCCCTCGGTGACAACAAAGCAGGAGGGACCCATACACCACAGGCCACCGTGCCCTGGGGGTGCGGAAGGTTCTGCTGGGGCTGAGGGCAGAGGAGGCTGTGGAGGGTGACGTTGCTTCCTGGGAGGGGGAGCAGGGTGCAGGCCTCCTGTCCCAGCCCGGCCCACCTGCGTCTGCTCGTCCGTCCGTCAGACTGCTGCAGCTCACCAGGGATGTTTGCCGGGAGCTCAGCGTTTGATCTGTGTGTGCCTCGGTGGGTGGTTCTGGGGACGGTTGCTTGCTCCAGGAGGTGTGGGGGGTGGTCCTGCGAGGAGGCATGGGCACTACTGATGCCACATCTGAAGTCCCTGCACCACGTGCACCACACATGGGCCTTGAGTTCACCTGTTGCGTCTGCTCCCTTCTGAGTGACAAGCTTCAGGCCCAGCAGCCGAGCCGTCTCCCACGATGGAGATGGGCCAGCGTGTCAGCGCCTGCAGCAGGTCTGGGGATCTCCTGGGGTGCCTTGAGGCACGGTGACTGTGCTCTCCAGCGAGCCCTGAGCTGCCCTAGCTTGTGGGGACCCCGATGGAGGGTCCTCCCTTCCCAGCAGGCTCCCTTTCACAGGGATGTGTCCTGTCCGAAACTTAACATCGTGCCTGGTGAAGAAGCCAGACACTGCAGGATAAATCCTATAGGATCCCACACACATGTGGTACTGGTCCCTGGAGGGCTCAGATTCATAGGGACAGAGTAGACGGTGTGCCTGGCCTGTGGTGGCGCAGTGGGTAAAGCGTCCACCTGGAATGCTGGGGTCGCCAGTTCTAAGCCCTGGGCTTGCCCGGTTCAGGCACATACGAGAAGCAGCTAGGGGCTGATTCCTGCTCCTTTCCCCTGTAGCCCGCGTCTTCTCTCCTCTCTCTAAAGTCAATACATAATCTTTTAAAAAAATAGGTGGTGAGAGTTGAGGCGTGGAGGAGGAACAGGAATGAGTATTTAATGGGGCAGAGGGGCAGTTTGGGAAGATGAGAAAGTCCTGGAGAGGGTGGTGATGGCCGCTCAGCAGTGTGAACGGACTCAATGCCTCTGAGCCGGGCTCTCAGACCTGGTGGAGACGGTCAGTGTCATGTGTATTTTGCTGCAATACAAACACAGCAGGCAAATCTGTAGCTCCCTGTTCCCTACTTCCTGTTCCCTTCTCTGTCCCAGTCACAGCAGACTTTTCCCAAGAGTTTGCTGCAGTTTCTGTCTGGCTGCTCAGCCATGCCCCACAGGGCTGGCGAGGGACTGACCTGTCCTCTCTGTTGCCTCTGCGTTCCCGGCAGACCCACCTGGCTCCCAGCACACGTCCAGGCCCCGCCCTTTCCCGCCCCCTCCCCAGCCCAAGTGGCTGTCCAGGTCTCAGCACCCTGGGGTCTCCAGGCAGTCACCTGAGGTCGGGCTGCACCGTGTCCCCTTTGGATTCCTGGCTTCCGAGATCTGAGCCAGCCCCTCTTTCTGCATTCTCCTGCACTGTCCTGGCTTCTACTGGGTCACGCCTGGGCCTCTTCTTGCCTGACCCCTGCAACCTGTCACCCTGAGAGTCCCAGGGTGGGACCCTGCCTCCTGAGGACGAGCCTTGGGGCCTCCCTGGCCATGTCTCCCGCACTCAGTTAGCTCCGGGAGGGGGGGGCTCGCCGGCTCTGGGTGTGAGGGGACGGGAGGCTGGGCTCAGGTGTCTTCTCTACTTCTCACTCGAGCCCCCAGGGCCCCCCTCTCACTGCCACCGGCTCTGGGGGCTCCTCTGCCCCTGTCCAGGCTGTCCCCCACCCAGCCGGCTTTGTCCCCCCGTGGCTGGTCATGGCTCTAGTGTCCTCTGCTCCTGACTCTCTACACCTGTCCCCTGTCCCTGCCCTGTGTGTCCCCTCGCTGTCTGGCCAGTGGTCCTGTGGTCCCTGAGCATCACTCTGAGCAGTCCCATCCGTGGTCTGCAGTCACACACAGGGAGGGAGGTTCTTGGGTCGTGGTGTGGGTGGCGGCTGCCAGCTGGAGTTGGTCCTGACCCCTCGCCCGGAGCAGAGGGTTTGGAGGACTTCAGTTCTCAGCACCTGGCATGCTGGCCCTTGCTGGCACGGTGGGGTTGACCTAACTGGGAGCCACGCTGGGGTGATCTGTAGGACAGGCACGGCATGGCCGCTACAGTGTCCTGAGTGCACTGTGTGGACATTTTGTTCCCTCTGTCACCAGAGCTGCCACGAAGGACACTGCCCGTTCATGCTGACTGAGTGCCCAGCGTGTAAAGGCCTGGTCCGCCTCGGCGAGAAGGAGCGCCACGCGGAGCACGAGTGCCCGGAGAGGAGCCTCAGCTGCCCGCACTGCAGGGCCCCCTGCTGCGGGGCCGACGTGCAGGTGAGGCTGCTCTGGGCCGGGCTCAGTGTCCTGCTGCTGGGCCGCCAGGCCGGGGTTCTCGTGGGGAACTCGTTCGGTGTGGAGTCAGGCTGTTTTACTTTAGAAAAGTCCACGGGGAGGAGGGCTGTGTCAGTGTCAGCCCACGCCGGGCTGTGACTAGACAAGTTCCAGATGTCATGTTTCATCCGGAGATTCTGGGCCCCTTATTCGTGTGTCCGACACGCAGCTTTGTGCTTCACCACCGTGTCTCAACGGTGACTCCTTATCGTGGGTCGTCACCTGCTCGCTCTGTCCGTCTGACGTGTCTGTCACGCTCATTGACACCAGTTCGCAGATCTCCCGCCCACACTTCTCTGGATGTGTGCGAGGCCTGTCCTCACCTTCGATGGTTCCCTGTGGGTGATTTTTTCTCGGTTTGTTTGTTGAAGAGGTTGGCTGGTCTGTGTGGCTGACTGTGTCCCCTCTTCCTGTAAACTGTTAGATAAGGGCTTGGTCAGGCCCACACGTCACGTGGATGCCAGGCACCTTGCAGCATCAGCAGGGTCTCAGCAATGTTCCAGCTGATCCATCACCAGAAAGTCCCCTTGGTCCCCACTTCGGCCACCACAGCCATGCCCATCGCCAGGGCTCTGTCTCTGTCAGTGCTGCAACGGCCCCACTCTCTCCAGCCTCTGTGAGTGGCTTGTCCTTGGGTTGCTCTGGAGGCCACCAGATGAGAGCAGGTTCTGATACCTTTGCGGGGCCTGCAGGCCCCACCAGTGTCCAGTGCCATCTCTGAGATCGGGCCTGGGGCCCGTGGGCCCGTGGAGCTGAGGACCATTGCCGTGTGCGCCTGACCGGCCTGGTCCCGGTGTCAGCCCAGCCCCAGAGTCCTGCCTCTGATGCTCCCGACTTCTCTCTTCCAGGCGCACCACGAGGTCTGCCCCCGCTTCCCCTTGACCTGCGAGGGCTGCGGCAAGAAGAAGATTCCACGCGAGAAAGTGAGTGTGACCTGGAGCCTCTGAAACCAGCGAGGGTGCCAAGCCTGGGCCGTGTTTGCTCGTGCTGCGTGCTGTGGGTTACAGCCTGGCACCCGAGGGAGATGTGACGGCCTGTGTGGGGGTCGCCTGTGGGCCACTTTTCTGTCAAACTTTTGGTGATGGAAACAGCCAAGCCTGGGCAGCAGTCGAGTGCACGGTGCAGCCCCCCACGTCCCTGAGGGTCGAGGGGCAGGGTGGCTGCCTCCCCCTCCCTGCCCCTCCATCGCACAGCCAGCTTCAAGGACAGGCAGCAGGAACCTGGCTCTGTTCTAAGAGAAAGTCACCACAGGTTCATACTGATCATTCAGTGCAGGTCTTGACTCCCGTGCAGGTGTGTCTTCCTGCTGCGGTAACAGTCTCTGGTGACTCGGCACAGGGCTGGCTGTGTGGTCCCATGACAGCAGCCGCCCCAGGGCCGCAGCACCAGGCCCGGCTGCTGGACTTGCAGCTCTGCTCTGGGAGGACATACAGTCCACGTGGTCTCGTCACGTGAAGCGCGTTCTCTGGGTGGACAAGCTGCTGGTCAGCAAGCCATTCAGCTCACCCGCTTCCCTTTGCTTTTGAGTTTTTAAGATTGCTCTTTACAAAATGTCCTGTAGTTTTGTAAGACGTTTGCACGGCTCCAAAGTGAAGCTGGGGAAGGGGGCGTTCTGAGGAGTCAGGGCAGTGCACGCCGCCGTTTGTCAGCTCAGCCCCCCACCAGGGCACCCCATGGTTCAGAGACCTGCACCCCCTCAGCAAAGAGGAGCCTGGGTCCCCGGCCGCCTGCAGTGTCGTGTGGGACCCCCCAGGTCTTGCCCTCTGCCGGGTGAGAGCAGTGTCTCAGGGTAGCAAGGTTTAGCATATTTTTTGCTTCAAGTTCATTGGTGTTTCTTTTACATCTGAGTAAGAATTTGCAGCTCCTGCCCATTTCCTGGTGGGGCTTTGGGTCTACGTTTCCTCTGTTTGGGAGCTATGTTAGGGAGTCAGTGGAAGTCAGCTGCCGCTCACTTTGCCTGGTGGGTTTGCTCCGTTTTGCTTGGAGGGCAGTGTTCAAGCTTTCTCCTGCTGTTGCTGATTTTGGTTCCGAGTTGGGACTGTTCCCATTCCCGGAGGCCTGGTTCCTCACAGTCCAGGTCCCTGTGGAGGGCACTTCACTGTGGAGTGTCAGGCTGTCTCTCCGAGTCCAGGTGCTGCACGGCTGGGCATAGCGGCCTCTCTGGGCTCTGTTCACTCTGTGGGTCTCGGTGTCCTCTCTGGACTCTGTTCACTCTGTGGGTCTCGGTGTCCTCTCTGGGCTCTGTTCACTCTGTGGGTCTCAGCGGCCTCTCTGGGCTCAGTTCACTCTGTGGGTCTCGGTGTCCTCTCTGGACTCTGTTCACTCTGTGGGTCTCGGTGTCCTCTCTGGGCTCAGTTCACTCTGTGGGTCTCGGCGTCCTCTCTGGGCTCTGTTCACTCTGTGGGTCTCGGTGTCCTCTCTGGGCTCAGTTCACTCTGTGGGTCTCGGCGTCCTCTCTGGGCTCTGTTCACTCTGTGGGTCTCGGCGTCCTCTCTGGGCTCTGTTCACTCTGTGGGTCTCGGCGTCCTCTCTGGGCTCTGTTCACTCTGTGGGTCTCGGCGTCCTCTCTGGGCTCTGTTCACTCTGTGGGTCTCGGCGTCCTCTCTGGGCTCTGTTCACTCTGTGGGTCTCGGCGTCCTCTCTGGGCTCTGTTCACTCTGTGGGTCTCGGCGTCCTCTCTGGGCTCTGTTCACTCTGTGGGTCTCGGTGTCCTCTCTGGGCTCTGTTCACTCTGTAGGTCTCGGCGTCCTCTCTGGGCTCTGTTCACTCTGTGGGTCTCGGCGTCCTCTCTGGACTCTGTTCACTCTGTTCACTCTGTGTCCTATGCCAACACCACACGAGGTCAGTGTTGGTGTCTGGGCCCTGGTCAGGTCGGCCTCTCCTTATTCCCGGGTGGTAGAAACCAGACTTCCAGCTCCGGAGCCTGGGGCCTCAGACATTGCATCCCACAGATGGGGGGAGGAGGCGGGGTCTCTGCAGGTGTCGAAGCACTGGCCCCAGACTGCACTGACCTTGGCATGGTCACTGTGATCACGTGTGCACACGCAGGTGCAAGTGCGTGTGAGTAC
This sequence comes from Saccopteryx bilineata, assembly GCF_036850765.1. Taxonomy (NCBI): domain Eukaryota; kingdom Metazoa; phylum Chordata; class Mammalia; order Chiroptera; family Emballonuridae; genus Saccopteryx; species Saccopteryx bilineata. The sequence continues at coordinate 1,005,338 of NC_089491.1, read as the reverse complement.
CTGCTTCTGGGTGTGGGAGTGCACGTGTGCTTCTGTGTGGGTGTGTGCACCTTTGGCTCTGGAAGCAGGCCGTTGGGTTTTGGTTGGCCGAGAGTGAAGAGGCCGGCGGGGCGGGCAGGCCAGGGACCCGCTGAGAAGCGCGGCGTCAGTGACACCGTGTCCTTGTAGCTCCAGGACCATGTCAGGACGTGTGGCCGTTGCCTGGTGCCCTGCCGGTTCCATGATGTCGGCTGCCCTGAGATGGTGAGTCGGGTCTTCCTGGGAGTCCCTGTCCCCCGTGCCGTGTGCCGCCTTCCGGGACCTGGTTCTCGGTGGGCCCCGCCTGCCTCCTACTGGTTCCCCCCTGCCCAGCTGCCTGTCCTTCGCTGCCTGGTCCCCAGTGCCCAGGCTCAGGCCAGGCTGCTCTGCCCTCTCCTCCTGCTGACATCCTTCTCTTGGTGGTGCTGGTCCTGGCCACCTCTATGCTGAAAATGCCCAGTGGCATCTCAGACCTCAGCCCCACACCAGTCCTGTGCCTTGTCCAATGAGCACCCTGGTTCACCCAGCCTCTGGCGAAAAGCCCAGAGGTCACTCTGGACCTCTTGTCTCCCATGCCACATCCACTGAGCCAGAAGGGCCTCTACTCTGCTTGCAAACAGGTCTGGGACCCACCTGCCTCCCCAGCTCCCCCACATCCCAGCTCACCTCTGTGGCCTGCGTGGCCCCTCCTGTGTGACCTTGGCCCTGGCTGTCTGTGAGCACGTCTCTCTGCCATGGTTAGTGGCCTGGCCACCCTCGAGCCCACTGACCTCCCCCCGCCCGGGACCTTGACTGGCCTCCTCTCTGCACACTGCACACCTGTCAGTGTCTGTGCACGCCCTCCTGCCTGTGTCTGTCCCTGTCCTCCCCTGACGACACGCACAGAGACTGAGGGCTGGTCCGTGAGGGTGGGGACAGGCCTGGCGTCCCCTCCTCAGCGGCAGGTGGCCTGGCAGCCTCTCTGGTGGCGGCAGTCCTGAGGTGCTCTCCCTGGCCTGATCTCGGGTTCAGCTCTGGTTTTTCTAAGGACAGTGTGTGGGGTCAGCACCTGCCTCTGGCCCCGCGGTCTGTCTGCTCTTGTGGTTTCCATGTGACGCAGGGCTGGTTGGGTCCTGCTTGGACCTGGTTCCCTGGTGCAGGGGTTGTTAGGAGCCTCAGCCCGTCAGTAGGCAGAGTGGACACGTCATGGGTCTGGTTCCAGCTAAGGTTTTGTGTTGTATTGACCCCATCAGTCTGACCCTGGACCTTGGGCCTCAAGCACAGAAATAGTTGGCTTTTTCCTTTCTTTTAGATTTTTATTCATTTTAGTGAGGCAGGAGAGAGCAGGGGGTGGGGGAGCAGGAAGCATCAACTCCCATATATGCCTTGACCAGGAAAGCCCAGGGTTTCAAACCGGCACTCAGCATTCCAGCTCAACACTTTATCCACTGCGCCTCCACAGGTCAGGCCTTCCTTCCTTCCTTCCTTCCCTCCCTCCCCCTCCCTCCCTCCCTCCCCTCCCCTCCCCTCCCTCCCTCCCTCCCTCCCTCCCTCCCTCCCTCCCTCCCTCCCTCCTTCCTTCCTTCCTTCCTTCCTTCCTTCCTTCCTTCCTTCCTTCCTTCCTTCCTCAGGAAGGGAGAGAGAGAGAGAGAGGAAAAGAGATGAGAAGCATCAACTAGTTGCTTCACTTAAATTGTGCACTGATTGCTTCTCATACGTACCTTGACCAGGGATGGGGCCTCGGGCTCCACCTGAGCCAGTGACTCCTTACTCAAGCCAGTGGCCTTTGGGATCCTGACGATGGTCCCACACTCAAGTAGATGAGCCTGCGCTCCAGCTCGTGACCTCAGCATTCTGGGTCAACGCTCTGTGCCTTGCGCCACCACCAGTCAGGCATTGACTTTCCTACATTCTGTGCACAGCAGTCCCCGCAGCCCCCTGGAACACCTGGGGTCTCCTCTCTGAGCGCCACAGGGCCCGCTCCCTGGGCAAGCAGAGGCCTCTGGGGCAGCTCATCCTCTCTTTCTACTTTTGTTTTTTGAGTGTCAGACATTTGAAAATTTGTTGTGGAGATTTGGAGGAAGTTTGGCAGCTGTCAGATGTGTGCAATAAAAACCGTTTGAGGAGCTAAGCCTTATTGCCCCGCCCTGCAGCCCCCGGAGGAGAACTTTGTTAATGGCGTGTTCTCTCCTGTTACTTTAAATACAAGCCAGCGAGTTAGTAGGAAGGTTTGTATCTTTGAAACACAGTTGACTTCTGACGGGGACAAATGAATTCCGGCGGCAGAGGAGACGAAGAGTCTCTAACGTGCATCGTGGCCTCACTTTCCGGGCACTCTGCCAAGGCCGTGCGGCCGGGGCCCCGGGGCCGGGCTGAGGGCAGCTGCAGAGGGTGAGTCTCCCTGTCTGGCCCCTGCAGGTGGAGGGCGAGAAGCAGCCGGAGCACGAGCTGCAGCGGCTCCGTGAGCACCTGGCCCTGCTGCTAGGCATCCTCCTGGAGGCCAAGCCCCTGCCCCTCGGCCGGAGTGCCGGCGGCTGGGAGGCCAGTGCGCTGGGCCCAGGCCCGGAGCAGCTCTGCACGGCTGCGGGGCTTCTGCAGAGGTGCGAGGCCTTGGAGAGGAAGACGGCCACCTTTGAGAACATCGTCTGTGTCCTGAACCGTGAGGTGGAGAGGGTGGCCATGACCGCCGAGGCCTGCGGCCGGCAGCACCGGCTGGACCAAGACAGGATTGAAGCCCTGAGTAACAAGGTTTGTGCCTGGGGTCGGGGTGGCGGTCTCTGAGCCAGGACTTTGGGGCCGTGCCTTGACCTCCCCTGCAGCAGTTACTTCCTGCCTCTGCCTCAGAGCAGAGCCCCTTCCTGAGCCCCGTTCACCGATGACCTGGTGGGGGGACAGAGGAAGCCATGGCGTGTGCCTTACGCGCTGTCAGGACAGCTGCTGGACCTCGGGCCAGGCAGGATGGGGTCTCCTGGGGACAGAACCGCCCTGAGAGGCTGAGCCAGGGTGCTCAGGAGCACGGAGGGCCTGGAGGAGACGGGGTGACTTGATAGCGCCTCCCGGCAGGCTGGAAGGCGGTCTCCGTGGGGCAGTCAGGCGAGGCCCGTGACCCCGTGTCCCCGCGGGCTCCCGCGCCCCAGGTGCAGCAGCTGGAGAGGAGCGTCGGCCTGAAGGACCTGGCGATGGCGGACCTGGAGCAGAAGGTCCATGAGATGGAGGCGTCCACCTTCGACGGGGTGTTCGTCTGGAAGATCTCGGACTTCGCCAGGAAGCGCCAGGAGGCCGTGGCCGGCCGCACGCCTGCCATCTTCTCCCCAGGTGCTGCTCCAGAGCTGAGCCCGAGCTGCTGCTGTCCCGGGGTCCCTGACCCTCCTTCCCCGCTGGCGGCTGTTCCCTGCCCGGGTGATGCCAGGGGCTGCTGTGCCTCCTTGCAGTGGGAGCCCCCCTGGGAGCCGCTTCTTGCCCCTTGCCGTCACCGCACCCCTCTCAGCAGGGCCACCAGGAGGGGCAGTGTGCCAGGAGGGACTCCCCAGGCCAGACCTGTCCTTATGCCCCCCCACCCCGCTTTGGCCTGGGCTGCGGGCTCCTCACGCCCCTTTTCTCCAGGAGGGCCGTGTGCAGAGGGAGCAGAGTGGGCTGTCTGTCTGTCCCTCAGGAGGTGCTAGGTGGGCCCTGCCTGTCTCACCTCCTCTTCCCCCTGCAGCCTTCTACACCAGCAGGTACGGCTACAAGATGTGTCTGCGCGTCTACCTGAATGGGGACGGCACTGGGCGTGGCACGCACCTGTCTCTCTTCTTCGTGGTGATGAAGGGCCCCCACGATGCCCTGCTGCGCTGGCCCTTCAACCAAAAGGTGCGCAAGTGGTCCCGTGGCTGCTGTGGGCCCCAGGGGCCTGTGGGCATGTGAGGCTGGCGGGGTGTTGCTCGGGCCCCCAGCCGCGGAGTGCACGTGGCCCTGACCCTAGCACTGTCCCCAACACTGTCCCCAGCACTGGCTGCGCAGCCACTGGGGCCGGCAGGGAAAACGCCGCCTCACAGGGCCCGTTGCACAGGAGTGGGTGTAGCTCGGGCTTTCACCCGCAGCGGACCACACCCTGGAAACCCAGCGTCCACTCTGGGTGGATGCAGTGGAGGTTTAGGGACGAGGTCAGCACAGAAGTGCGATTGTGGTGGAGGTGGAGGTGGCAGAGTGCCAGTGGCCTCTCCTGAAGGGGCGGGTCCTCGAGTAGGGCTGTGGGTGCGCATGAGCCGGACATCACTGAGGAGACGCTTGAGTGGACACAGGTCTGTGGAGCCGGGCTCAGCCTGGTCAGAAAACACCGGAACGGGCAGTCACCCAGAGGGCTGACCCTGATGGCGGACAGGCAGGCTCATCTGTCCCTCCCGGCCTTCTTCTTCCAGGTGACCCTCATGCTGCTGGACCAGAACAACCGGGAGCACGTGATTGACGCCTTCAGACCTGACGTGACCTCGTCATCTTTCCAGAGGCCCGTCACTGACATGAACATCGCGAGTGGCTGCCCCCTCTTTTGTCCCGTCTCCAAGATGGAGGCCAAGAACTCCTATGTGCGCGACGACGCCATCTTTATCAAGGCTATCGTGGACCTGACGGGGCTCTAGCCGCCTCCAGCGGGGGTCGGGTCAGGAGCAGCCTGGCCAGGGCTTGGTGACGAGCTGAGCCCAGTGCTGGGCCTGAGCCCTGCTGCGGAGGGCGGGGCTGAGGTCACACCCAGTTGGGGAGGAGCCACCCGGTCCAGGGTGCTGGCCTTGGGCCATGGCCGGGTGAGGCCTGGAGGGCCTCCCGCAGGCTGGGCCACCCTGTGGGCTTTCAGATCTCTTGCTTCCGCAGGAGTGGCTGGGCAGGAGTGGCCGGGCAAGGCGAGCAGAGTGCAGGGGGCTGTGAGGGGAGGGCCGCCCAGCAAGGGGCCCCTGGCGCCTGGTCCCGCCCTTCGTCGACCCTGCAGGGAGGGGACAGTCTCAGACCTGGCTGTGGCTCTGAGGGGGCCTGCTGTGCCGGCCCGGCCAGGCCAGTGGACGGGAGGTGGCTCGTGTCCTTAGAGCTGCCCTGTGGTGTGTGCGGAGTGCATGCTCATTCTCCTCGAGAGAGGTGGCAGCTGCCCCGTCAGGCCATGGGGAAGTCGTCATTAAATCGTTAAACCTGTGTTGAGTGGTGTCCATCTGGCTCCAGGCTCCATGGTGGCCCTCGCAGGGGTCCGTCCTGGCCTCCATGGCCTCTGCCTGCTTCTGCAGCTCCTTGAGCAGTCGTGTGGGTTCCCTGACACCCCAGCTCACACCTGTGGGGCTGGTGAGGCTGAAGGTTCTGGAATGTTCTTTGCTGGCTGGCTCTTCCCTCAGGCCTTCCCAGGAACTGCCTTGAGAGCAGGATCACACGATGGCCCCTGTTCTGGGCCTGCCACACCCCTTAGTGCAGGAACCTGGCCCTGGGACAGACCAGCAGCTTCCCTGCTGTTTGGGTGTCGCCCGCCCTCAAGAACCAGGACTTCTCTGGGCGCTGGTTGTTTGCTCAACAACTGCAGACCACTGGGGTGGAGGGGCCACGGGTGGACCTCAGTAGAGCCAGGTTAGGGCCTCAGTCCGGGATAAGGATGGCGGCTGCTCTGGTTCTCAGGACCCGCCAGTCTGAGGCTGGCTTGGGCTACCTGGGCGTCTTCAGAGAGAACATGACGTGTGACTGCCCTTGACACCGTCACTCGTCTCTTTTGAGAAGTTAAAGGAGGAACAGCACAGAGTGACGAAATAGGCCTGTGTGTCCACCTCCCGGGATCCACGCCTGGCCAGCAGCAGAGGTCGCGTGTCCCTGTCCACACGCACCTCCTCAGCTCTGGGGCACCGTCCTCACCAGTGTGTTGCCTTTAAATTCTTCTTTCACTGTTTCTTCATCCACAAACAAGACTACTGCATCTTTAAAACATGTCAGACCCAAGACTGAATCAGTGGCAGTGTTTTTCCCTCCCCTGGGTCTTAAAACCTGTCATGCTGGTGCACACATGGTGGGTGTGATGGCGGGCCCGAGACGAAATGACCTCTGGGCTGCCCTCCTGGCCTGGACTGAGTTCCCTGGACACCGCTGGACACCCCCCGGTGGTGGGGACTGGTGTGAGCAGGTGTCGACTCCTCCAGGACCTTGGAGAAGCCTTCCTGTCCTGTCCGTTTGTCTGCTGGGTTGTAGGTCTTGTCTTCCTGGGGTCCTGGGGGTCGGAAAGCGTCCCTGATGTTCCCGAGCCCTGGTCCTTGATGGCGCCGTGGAACTGTGTGATGGTGATGGTGGTGCACAGAGATTTAAAGTTTAGACCTGACCGTTGGACAGTCTTCCTTCATGAGCAGTGCTATTAGTCGTTCAAGAAGTCTGACCTTCCCCAGGGTTGAAAGCACCCTCGTGTTTTCTTCTGATGGTTTTGAAGTTTTGTTTTTAACATTGACTTTGACATTGGACTTGGTATTTGATATGTGTATTTATGTGTATGGATTTTTTTTTCATTAGGTCAATTCTAGTGCATGAGTAGGTGAGTGCAGAACAGTGAGTAGAAAGGTTCAAGTACAGGGTCAGGAAGGGGACAGGCAGCAGAAGGATCTGAACCCACTCTGAAAGGTGGGAAGTGGGCGGGGCGGAGGGCAGCTGCTCTGCAGGTTTCTCCAGTGCCAGTGTCCCCTGCAGCTGACCGCCCCACCCTGCCTCACCCCTGCAGGGAAGGGGTCTCGGTCTAGAGAACTTAGGGAAGGAGCCTGGGACCAAGAACTCCGCCCCACAGAGCAGTGTGGGGTCTGGAGGACCTCTGGGCCCAGAACTGCAGAACGCCAGCCCCTGGCCACACTGAGTGACTGGTAGAGAAACCAGATGCCCTAGAGCCCTGGTCGGCAAACGGCGGCTTGCAAGCCACATGTAGCTCTTTGGCCCCTTGAATGTGGCTCGTCCACAAAATACCACGTGCGGGCACTACCTCGATAAGTAATGTACCTACCTATATAGTTTAAGTTTAAAAAGTTTGGCTCTCCAAAGAAATTTCAATTGTTGTACTGTTGATATTTTGCTCCATTGACTAATGAGTTTGCCGACCACTGCCCTAAAGGAAGACCCTATGGGCAGGAGGCCTGCTTCAGCCACCTCCTCACCTCCCCAAAGGCAGCAAGCAGGCCCACTGCTGAGGGCCCACCGGGGTGTACACAGCTGCCTTCATGACCCTCCCCAGCCCCTGGCAGCTGACCCCAAGTCCCAGGGATTTGCCTGTTCCAGACATTGATGTAAGCAGAATCGTACGGTTTGGCCTATGTCTGGCTTCTTTGAGCCTAGTTTTGAAGGTCTGGTGCCAGGACATGCTTTTTAGGGCTGGAGAACACCACTGTGTGGATGGGCTGCTCTGCATTCCTCCGGGAAGGGGTCTCCAGGCTGCCCGCTCAGCCTCCGGATTCCTGCTGTGTGCCTGTCTGCCCAGGTTCCATCTCTCCTGGGAGGCGTGTCCACAAGCCCCGACACCCTGGCCAGGACATGACTTTCATTTGGGCCTTTATTTGACCTTCCATCTTGCAAGTCCATCTAGAATTTAGTCCCCTCTTGTTTTTTAACACAGAAATAATTATTTTAAAAAACCCCATGTGGTCACAGGCTGTGCGAGCTCTCGGTGCAGCTGATAGGTACGTTTCTCTTGCCCAGAGTTCATTTTGCTGCTGCATTTTGAGTCATCTATATAGAAAGTTTTGTTGGATGTATAATCTGTAGATATTTTCTCTCCTTTTGTTTACCTTCTCATCCTTGTAACAAAGTGGTGTGATCTCTGATGTTGTTTGCCAACTTTTTTTAACACGGATTGTGTGTGAGAATCTTTGCCCAACACAGGATTACAAAGGTTTCCTGTGGAAGTGTATGTTGTTTTACAGGGAGCGTTTGCCTGTGACCCATGGAGTCAGTTTTAGCACAAGGTGTGAGTTTTGGGTCTGGGTTCATTCGTTTGCATGTGGACGGCCAGTCGTGCTGACACCCTTCACCGAAGTGAATGTCCATTGTGTAGCTAAAGATACCTCTGTAGCCTCTCCTTTGTCTACTGACTTTTTTTTTTTTTAATATTTTATTTATTGATTTTTAGAGAAAGGGGAGAGAGAGAGAGAGAGATTGAAAGGGGAGGAGCAGGAAGCATCAACTCCCATATGTGCCTTGACCAGGCAAGCCCAGGGTTTCGAACCGGCAACCTCAGTGTTCCAGGTTGACGCTTTATCCCACTGCGCCACCACAGGTCAGGCAACTGACTTGTTTTTTTAACTTTTTTTTTTTTTTTTTTTTTTTTTTTACAGAGACAGAGGGATAGACAGGGACAGAGAGATTAGAAGCATCAATCATCAGTTTTTTGTTGTGACACCTTAGTTGTTCATTGATTGCTTTCTCATATGTGCCTTGACTGCAGGCCTTCAGGAGACCGAGTGACCCCTTGCTTGAGCCAGTGACCTTGGGTCCAAGCTGGTGAGCTTTTACTCAAACCAGATGAGCCCGCGCTCAAGCTGGCGACCTTGGGGGTCTCGAACCTGGGTCCTCTGCATCCCAGTCTGACGCTCTGTCCACTGCGCCACCGCCTGGTCAGGCTCCACTGATTTGTTTTTATGCTCCTGCAGACACTGTAATTTGGCATGCCTGAAGTCCTGTCCCACTGATGCCCAGCAGCAGTCATTGTTGTGCACTGTAGCAAGTATCAACTCATGAGCCCTCCAACTTGATTCTTGTTTTCCAAAATTTTTTCAGTTGTATTTGTTCCTTTGCAGGTACATATGCATTTTAGAATCACCCTGTCTATATCTAAACAAAACAAAAACAAAAAACCGTACTGGGGTTTTCACTGGAATTATGGTAAATCTATAAAGATCTTTTTGGGGAAAACTGACATCTGTGGTGAGTCTTCCAACCTGTGAACATAACTCGTTTTTTGGGTCTTTGGATTCATTTACCCTCGTTCTGCAGAATTTCACGTATGTACCCTTATGTGTTTTATTAGGTTTATGCCTAAGCATTTCTTTCTTTAGCTAATGTAAAAGGTCGACTGTTAAATTCTAGTTTCCAACTGTACATTTTTAGTGTTTAGGGGCATGGTTGATGTTCGTGTGTTACATTTGTATCCTGTAAGCTTCCCGAATGCACTTATTGGTTCTAGGAGGCTGTTTTTTGTCAGTTGTGGGGGATTTTATGCTTATGTCACCTGTGAATAGGGACAATGTCATTCCTTCTTTGCAGTCTGCGGGCCTGTCATTTCTCTTTCTTGCCTTGCTCTGCAGGAAGAGGGAGCTGGGTGGAGGGTGGTGGCTCTGTGTTTCCGACCTGGGAAAGCGGTCCTTGTCACCCAGGTGTGATCTTACCTGCAGGTGTTCTGTCCGGTCCATGCCCTTTACTGCTGGGCAGGTTCCCTTGCACCCCTAGCTGGCAGAGCTTGTGTCCTGACCAGAGGCTCTGTGAAGTGCTTTTCTGCCCCCACCGTGTGTAAGCGGTGCCCGTGCAGCGTCAGTGCGCCGATTCACCTCGGGTGCCAGCCCCCCTCGCACGCCTCCAACAGCTGCCACTCTCCGTCTGACTGCTGGACGTGCTGCTGCGTCTGGCTGAGGATGGGGCGTCTGCACTGGCACACAGAGACTGGATGGCGGTGTGCTTTTGCCAAGTTGTTTATTCAGGTCCTGAACAGGTGACTAGTGACATGCAGTCCACCTGGGCCCACGACAGACTGACCCGCACTGCTGACCAGATGGGGAGCCCAGGGCTCCCAGGGCAAGGTCAGACCAGGCACGCCACCCAGCACCTCACAGGGCCAGCTGAGGGGCAGTGTCGTGCTGACAGCCCAGAGCCCAGGCCTGGGGAAAGGAGTGGATGAAGAGTGGGCTCCCAGTGTCCTGTGCACCCCAGATCAGCCGGGAGGATGCCCGGGTGCCCATGTGCTCAGTGTCATGGCTGTGGGAGATGGTGTGGGTACGTGAGCGTGGTGGGGGTCAGCCTTTGGCTCCCTGCAGCCCTGCCAGACCCCCTTCCTAAGGCATTTGTACTGTGAGCTTTTCTCCCCCTCCCCCCCACACTCGTGGTCTGGGCAGCAGCTGGGCTACGGAAAAGAGCCAGAGCCTCGATGGCATCCTCAGTGGGTCCAGCAGCGGGAGGACACCCAGGGCGCTCCTCGTAGCACTGCTCAGCGCCGCTGGCTGGCAAACCAGGAGAAGAAGGGGCGTGGGCGCGGGGCCTGGTGGATGCGCACCGTGCGGGGCGAACGCCAGGCTTTGATGGTGGCGTCGTCGCTGGCCGTCAGCAGGAGCTCCTGCTCCTGGGGGCTGAAGACCACCGAGTTGACTACGTCCTGATGCCGCAGCTTGGCCAGGCAGATGTTGTAGTGACGGTCCCAGATGTAGCCGTGCCGGTCCTCAGCCCCGCTGTGGGACAGCCTGGGATAAGCCCCTGTGCACCATAATGGGCCCTGCCTGCCCAGCCTTGCGCCCTACCTGGCCACGAAGTCCCTGCTCACGTCAAGGAAAATGAAGAAGCACTCGTCATTGGGCGTGTAGGCGCGGTGCGCACGCAGGGCCCGCTTCACCTCCCGCATCGTCTTGAGGTCAAACACCAGCAGGTCGATCTCCTCTGCGATGGGCGGTGGCTGCATGGGGTCGGCCACCACTGAGCCGCTAGGCCAGGCACGGCTGTTCACGTACAGGTACCTGGGCAAGGGGCACGCTGCTCGCTAGTGCGCAGCGCCCGCAGACGCCCCCACCCCCGCACCGTGCGCACACCTGTTGTCAGGGGACAGGCCCATGCCGATGATGTGTCCGTGCACGTCGATCACGTGGTCCAGAGCGTCGAAGAAGGCGTCGGAGCCCCGCCCCTCACCCAGCACTGGCCCTGCTGTGGTCATCTGGTGCGGCAGGATCTGCTTGATACCTGCGGAAGGGCTGGGTGAGGGACCCCGCCACTCTCAAACACCCCAGGGCCTCTCGGCCCCCACGCACCCTGCTCTCCTGGAGTGGGACCAGGCTGGGCCCGAGCAGGGACAGGAAGCAACTGTGCCCAGTACTCTGGGGACTGAGGACTGGCTCTGCTTGTAGTTACCGATCTGGTGGGGTGAGTAGGTTAGGCAGCCCGTGGTGAAGATGAGGAGCTTGTTTTGGGCATTGGCCGCACTGCGTTCGGGGGGCTTGGTGCGGCCCTGGGCCAGCAGCTCTGCCACCTTGGTCTCCAGTGCGCGCTCTGCCAGCTGCGGCTGTGTCTGCACGTCCAGGAGCCCGTCCAGGAAGCGGCGTAAGCCCTCCTTGCGCACCGGGGCTGGGCCAGCCGCCTCCTCCTCATCCTCGTCCTCGCAGCCCAGGTCAAAGACACGGCCCGGAGGTGCCCCGGTGTCCAGCAGGAGGTCGGGGTTGTCAAAGCGGCCACAGTCCGCCACCATCACTGTGCGGATGGTACTGGCGTTGAGGTTCTGGATCTTAAAGAGTCGCTTCACCACATTGACATTCTCAGACTCAACGTCCTGGGGGGTGGAGAGAATGCAGGCGGTGGGTGACAGACCAGGCTGGGGAGCAGGAGGGTCACCTCCGAGGAGCCACCCACCCGCACCTGGAAGGCGTTGTTGAGCCAGAGCACCGAGCAAGAGGTGATGTCTCCGATGCGGTGCAGGTTCCCCGAGATCAGGCTGGTTTCCGTGAGCCAGCAACCGAACACATCGTAAGGTTTGTTGCGCACACGGGACAGCAGTGCGAAGTTGTCTGCAGGGAACATGGGCTGGGCAGGAAGATAGGCGGCGAGAAGGGCGGGGCCGAGGCGGAGGGGCAGGTCGTGGGCGGGTCGGGGCCCCGAGGCCGGAGGAGCGGAGTGTGCGAGGGGCAGGGCAGAGGGGCGGGGCCGAGGCGGAGGGGCGGGTCGTGGCCGAGGCCGGAGGAGCGGAGTGGCAGAGGGGCAGGGCAGAGGGGCGGGGCGGGGGCGGGGCGGAGTGTGAGAAGGGCGGGGCCGAGGCGGAATGTGATAGGGGAGAGGCCGAGGCGGAGGGGCGGGGCCGAAGGGGTGGAGTGTGCGAAGGGCGGGGCTGAGGCCAGAGGGGCGGAGTGTGAGAAGGGCGGGGCCGGGCGCAGGTCTAGCCACCTCACGCCCTCTCTCACCTAGGCTGATGACGGCGATCTCTCCCGAGGACGAGTTGTGGGGCCCCAGGAACACCCCGGAGGCCAGCAGCAGCGAGTCGTCCTGGTTGAACTGGGAGAACTGGGTGTAACTCCAGTTGTACGGCCGCATGTCCGCACTGTGCAGCAGTGAAATAGTCAGGTCATTGTTCCAAATCTGCATTGGGGGATGGAGTGTCAGCGGCCACCTGGGATCCATGCTGCAGGCCCCAGCCATCTGGCCCAAGCAGGAGCCCAGAAAGAGTCATCAAGGTGGCAGCTCTTTGTTCCTGGCTGCCAGCCCCCCTGAGGGGTGCAGGTACAGAGGGCTGGGACCTGGCTTTGGGGTGGCCGGCTCCCAGCAGGATCCTGTCCTCTGTGTCGGCAATTGGGGCTTTTCGATCCAGTCTCCTGTCCTGTGAGCCGGGCCGAGGTTCCCTTTCCCTTGACTGGGCCCTCTACACAGGGATTGGAAGACTGGGCATCTGTCATCTCTGGCCTGGCCCTCTTTTCCCATTTGGGTGGGCTGGCCCAGTGGGAACCTGCCTGTCCCTGGCCATGGCCCCAGCTCCCAGGGGCCACCCTCACCTTCACAGTGCAGTCCTTGGAGCAGGAAGCAAACTGGTAGCCCGAGTGGGAGAAGCTGAGGTGCAGGACCTGGTCAGTGTGCTCCTTGAGTGTCTGTACCTCCACGCAGGGCACCGTGTCATAGAGCCGCCGAAACTCTTCATACCAGGACGTGGCAGCTGTGACGCACATGGCGGGGTGGTTGCTGCTGGGGCCCTGACCGTGGGGGGGCCAGCCCTGACCCTGGAGCACACTCGTCACCACCCGGGCCTCAGCCAGGGGCACCCCATGGATCCTACACCTGGCGTGGCCCTGCCCACACCTGGCCTCCCTTGCCAGGCCCCGCGCTCCCAGGAGTGACCTGGCTGTGTGTGTCCCTTTGGTGTGAGGTGGATTCAGAAGGTGGCAGCCGCGGGGACAGCCCTGCTTCCCACCCGGCCAGCGTGTAGGCTGCGGGGCGTGCGCAGGTGCTGACCTGGGTGTCGGGGCACATCGCGGGCCACCTGGTAGTAGCGGTAGAACTGTTCCCTCCACAGGAACTCGTCTCGGGACACGGCCTGCCACTGGCGGCACACAAGCCCGGCCGCCAGCACGTCCGCAGGGCCCAAGCTCAGGAAGATCTGGTAGACCAGGCTGTCGGGAAGCAGGGGCGTACCCCCCTCGTCCATCGTGACATTCTGCCCAGGCGGCCCTGAAACCCACGCAGGACTCCCTTAGCCAGTCAGGCTGGAGAGGACACTGGCCCCCATGGCCTGGGGCTGAGCTGGGGTATGCCCGGGGCCATTTTCCCAGCCCCACCAACTGCCTTGTTGGGAATTTCACTGGACTGAGCTCTGCGAAGGGCCAGCTGGCACTGCCTGTCTGGCCAACTGTCCAACAGCTTCACCAAACCTCCCTGGACCTGCTCCTCAAACTACACGCCCCTGGGTGGCCCCCGGTACTGGCAGCCTCTGGGCAGGCGGCAGACACGCTTCTCAGCACCTCCGGGCCTGGTCCAGCCTGAGGTGGAACAGGGAGCGGCCCCCTGGGGCCCCCAGACCCGCCCTCATCCCAAAAGGTCCAGGTCTCAGGGACGGGCTTTCAAGCGGGGCCCTCTGACCTCCCCGCACGTGGGCCCGGAGACACGTCCGGGGGCCGGGACGGGCGACCGTCCCAACGGGCGCCAGAAGACGAAGGGCCCCGGCGGACGCCCGTCACTTTGACCTTGCCGCCCCAAAGCGTCTGCGTGGGACAGAGACTTCCTCCCAGAAGAGGCTCGGGGCCAGCCCGCCCGCCCCGGACGCCGCCAAGGGCACCGGCCGGTTCTCGGGCTTTGCCCTGCGGCCTAGGGAAGCCCTGCCGGGCGGCCTGCGGACCAACGCGGCCGCCGCCAGGGGAGCCGGGGGCGGGGCGGGGCGGGGCGGGGACCGCCCCGCGCCCCCTCCCACCTTCCCGCCGAGGGGCTGCCGGGGGCGGGGCCTCAACGTCTCATTCATTGGCCGAGGACGCGGCCGGGGGGCCGAGAACCAGGGGACCTGGGGACCAGGGAGCCGGGACAGACAAGTGACGGCGCTCCCCGGGGCCGGGAGCCAGGGGCCGGGGCCGGGCAACGACATTCCCCAGGGCTGGGTGAAGTCGTTTCCCCGGGGCCGGGCGCACTCACCGCGGCCGCCTCCGCCCGGCTGCGCTGCCCCCGCCCCGGCGCCCTGCCTCGGCCCACGGACCCGCTTCCGCCCGCCGCCGCTCCGGCCGCCGCGTCTCTATGATGGAGCCCTCCAGGCCGAAGCCACGAGCCCCGAGGCATCGATGGCTGCGGAAGGCCGAGCGCCCCACAGCCTGCGTCAGTTGCGCCTGCGCATGCGCCTTGGGGCTGCCGTCCCGGGCAGCGCTTTGTGCGCCTGCGCTTGCGCCTTGGGGCTGCCGTCCCGGGCAGCGCTTTGTGCGCCTGCGCGCTCGGGCTTTCTGAGACGAGCACCCCTGGCGGCCGGGAGGAGCAGCGGCTGTGGGCGGGGCCGCGGGCCAGACTTCAGTGGACGTCAAGTTCGAGACCCGCCTCTGGCGCTCTCCGTTGTCGGTCACTAAGCGATGGGCTTCAGGGCACCCGTGTTCTTCGCTGTGGGAATAAGACCAGTTCCTACTTTGAGGAGCTCTTGCGGGTTTAAGAGCGATAAATGTGCAAAGGGCTGAGCACTGGCCACATGGAAATCGGGTGGCAGTGCTTGGACAAATAGCCAGAGGTCAACTCAAACTTTGTACACAGGGCATGGCGCCAGGCCCTTCCTGAAAGTGCAGGGTCGAGGTCAGATGTCCAGGGTGAGGCCAAGCTCATGAGGAGGCTTGGGCGGGGGGTGACCCTGGCCCAGGGCTGGGGCTTGGGGAGAGCCGACGTGGACTTCCTGGGCCAGGCTTCTGGGTGGCACTGGACAGTGGACTCTGACCCAGGACGTGGTCATCCTGTCCCTGGTTTCCCTCAGTCCTGTCACTGTTGCGGCCCCACCATGCTGCCTTCTAGGACTGCACTCGTCTTGACTCTGGTCCTGGCTGCTGGCTTCCCGGGTCAGGGGGCTCGGAGGCGCCCCAAGCGCCCGTCCCCCATCAGCACCATCCAGCCCAAAGCCAACTTCAGTGCTCAGCAGGTAGAGCTGGGGGAGGTGAGGGAGGTAGCAGCTCGCCCAGCTTTGTAGGGGTCAGGCCTGGGCAGCCCCACGCCTGTGCCCTTATACAGCCTGCGTCCAGTTTGCAGGGACTTGGTTCCTCGTGGCCGTGGCCTCCTCCTGTCGCTCCCTGCAGGAGCAGGGCCACCGAGCTGAGGCCACCACACTGCGTGTGGCTCCCCAGGGTGCAGCCATAGCCGTCAATACCTTTCGAAAGCTGTGAGTCCCAGCATGGACCCCCCAACCCCATCGTAACCCCTTGCCTCACCCCAGCCCTTCTGCGGGCTGGACTGACTGCGGTCCTGCTGGGGTGGTCCGACTGGATCCCCAAGCCTGCTGTGCCTCTACCCTCCCAACCCCCACTCCCACCGCCCCACAGGGATGGCATCTGTTGGCAGGTACGGCAGCTCTATGGAGGCACAAAGGTCCCAGGCCGCTTCCTGCTCCAAGGTGAGACAAGGCCGCGGGAGGTGGTGCGGGACTGAGCATGGGCTGGCGTCACCGGCCGGCTCTGCCTGGCTCTGCTCATCTCTGTCCGTTTCCGCCCAGCTCGAGGCGCCAGGGGGGAGGTTCATGTGGTCGTTGGGGAGACGGACTACCAGAGCTTTGCCATCCTCTACTTGGAACGGGCACAGCGGCTATCGGTGAAGCTGTACGGTGCGTCCAGGCGGGAGCTCGGGCTCTGTGTGCCCTCGGTCCCATCCAGGGGACTGGGTGAGCCCAGATGGACACATAGCTTCTTCCCTCCCTCCCTTTGGGTGTCCTGACCCTCTACTACTGATCTGGGGTCCAGGAAGGCACCCCTGCAGATAGGCCCACATGTGGGAAAGGGAGAGGGTGGGAGAGGCAGGGGTCGACCTAGCTGGGCATGTGGCAGGCACACAGACCCCGACCCCAGAGTGCCCTATCCACCCCTACGCTGCGGGTGTCCAGCACCCCAGGAGCCTTGTGTCCCACAGCCCGCTCGCTGCCCGTGAGTGACTTGGTCGTGAGTACATTTGAGCAGCGGGTCCAGAGGGCCAACCTGACCGAGGACCACATCTTGTACTTCCCCAAATACGGTGAGTGACTCCATGGCCCCATGCGGCCTGCCTGCCCTCCCCATGGGCCTCACCCATGCCGCGCTGACCCCCTGCCTGGCCCCCAGGTTTCTGCGAGTCTGCAGACCAGTTCCACGTCCTGGACGGTGAGTGGGCGGCCGGCACTGCTGGGCTGTGCCCTGAGGGTGGGCACTTGAAGCTACCACCCGGGCTGAGTGTCCTCTCTGTGCTGCAGAAGTCAAGAGGTGAGGCCAGCGACAGCCCCTGGAGAGGGAGTCGAGACCCCCCACTGAAGCCTGCACCCCACCCGCCTCCTGAAGCTGCCCCTCTCCCCCTGGACTCAGGGACCCAACCCCAATTAAACGCCATTCTTCTTGGCCTGACTCCTTATCCGTTCTGGCCCCGTCCCAGGACCTCTGCGCACCTGGTCACCTCGGTCACCTCCGGCCGTCTCATGGGCGTGTGGGGCCTCTCCCCAGGTGGACTGAGAACCCTCCCCCGGAGGCCAGGTTCCTGGGTGTGGGGCCCGGGTCTGGGTGACCTGGCATCCTTCTTAGGAGGGCAAGAGGCAAGGCTGCCCAGTGGCTGGCAGGGCCGGACAGGACTCAGAACTGGCCTGGGAACAGGACCACCTCTGGGGCTGAGACCACTCCTGGCATTGCCGGGTTCCCCTGTGGTCAGGTCACAGGAGCAGGGGACAGGGAGGTAGGGTACGTCCGTACACCAGGACGAGAGCGGGCCAGCCTACCTGCCTCTTGTGCCCGGATGGGGTGAGCACAGGTAAGGGTCCGAGGGGCCTCAGCTCCAGCCCCGCCTCCCCCTCCCCCCAGCTGGGTCGTGTTGAACAGCTGAGGGCCTTCCCCATTTGTGGGAGGGCACTGGCGCTTTAGCAGCTCAGGTGATTTGGGCGGTGCTGTGCCCACGCCAGGCCTGGTGGGTCTGGGAGCACCCTGCTACCAGAGGCCCCCATGGGAGGCCAGCTCTATCCTGTTACTCCTCCGTCAGCCCCACTCCAGCCACTCTGAGCCTCATCCCAGTAAACCTTTCTGCAGTGCCCGCTTCATACCAGCCCTGGACACCTGTGGCGGCCCCTGCCGCTGGGAACCCAAAGTCCAGGCTGGCCAGCGATTGGCCAGCAGTGGTGCTGAGGGAGCCCTGGAGGCTGGACCACCCCAGCACCCACCCATTTCCTCCCTGGGCTTTGGAGACGGGAGGGCCACCCGCCACAGAGCAGGTGGGCCCACCGCCTTGTCCTTGGAAAGTGGGATCGGGCTCTGGCGCTCCCTCTGAATGCCCACTTGCCCACCTCACCCCCTGGCCGGTGGTGGGTGGTTGCTGAGAGAGCCAGCAGCAACCCAGTGGAGGGAACCCATGTCCACATTGAGGGGGCGTACCATGTCCGACCCCGTAGACTGGACTCCCGGGGGGCAGACAGGTAGAGGTGGCAGGAGGAGGACAGGGCAGGGGTCCCACCTCGAGGACGTCAAGGGACAAGGGACAAGGAACCCACAGCCACCGTCTCCCCGCTGCGGCCCCGGGTCCCGGAGACCCACAGACTGGAGCTGGAGGCTACCGGGCACCTGCATCACCTGGCCCAGGGTCAGAGGGGGGGCACCTGCATCACCTTGCCGAGGGTCAGAGGGGCAGTGCCCCTTGGAGTCCCTGCACGCCTGGCCCCGGGTCCCAGAGACCCACAGCCTGGAGCTGGAGGCTACCGGCCCCAGAGACCCACAGACTGGAGCTGGAGGCTACCGGGCACCTGCATCACCTGGCCCAGGGTCAGAGGGGGGGCACCTGCATCACCTTGCCGAGGGTCAGAGGGGCAGTGCCCCTTGGAGTCCCTGCACGCCTGGCCCGGCGTCCCCCACATGGGAATTGAGGGCCTCTGCTCTGGTGGCCACAGGGCGGGGTTTGGCAGACCCCCCCCAGGGGTTCTGGGGAAAGAAGGGAGCTCCTGAGGGCTGGGTGTTTGAGGGACGGTGCCAGAGACCCTCCCGAGTGACTACAGGGCTGAGGCCGCACATCCACCCACTTCTCTATCTGACCGCAGGGCCCGGGGCCAGGCAGGAGCCGTGTGGAAGGGGGGGGGGGACTTAGCGACTGGTGTGATGCGTTGTATTTTCACAAAAACGTTTCCTGTGCTCTGGTCAATTCTTCAGATGCAGAGGTGAAACAATTGTGGTTCTAGATGTGTCATGTTCACACAACATTTACTTACTGATGAGCAGGGTGGGGTGCTACCCCAGGAGGACTGGCCCCCAGGGCACCATGTGACCCAGGAGCCTCCTTGCCTGGCCCTGTTGCTGGGTCCACTTCATGCCCTGCTGGCCAGGGGACGGGGCTCCTTGTGCAGGGACCAGCTCTCCCTGTCCTGACATGCTGCTGACCGCCCCCCACCCCAGTCTCTCCGGAGCACTCTGTGGGCGAGGTAGCACCAGGAAGGGGTGTCACCTGGTGAGGCTGAGTGCGTGTGCCCCCAGCTCGATGTCCACGGGGGGGGCAGCTGGTGCCTGCAGGGTGGGGGTGGGAACTGCCACCTCAGCTCCTGTTGGAGAGTGATGGCTCCTTTGGGACTTCAGGGGTGACAGTCACATGATCTGGAACGTCTGTCACTGCGGGTCAGTCTCCCTAAAGGCACCGTGCTGACGGCGGGCACAGTGATCTCAAGAAACACTGAGGGACACTGGCATGCAGGCTGGCCTTCCAGACCCCCAACGCTGCCCCCTGCTCTAGGGCGTGTTGATGACCCGGAGGGGCCTTGGCCACCATCCAGCTGGCAATGGGAACCCTCTTGCAAGAGGGAAGGCCCCAGAGGGTCCACACCTTCCACGAGGAGGTGGGGGGGCCAGGACAGAGCTGAGCCCTGAAGCCCCTTGGCCTTTGGGGGGTTGGGGCTCTGAGTGGCCTGGATGGGGGCTCCTGCTCCCAAGGCCAGGGGAGAGTGAAGGGAGGAGGTGGCCCAGGATAGGGAGACCTGGTTGAGAGAGGAGGTGACACAGGACAGGGTGACCCTGCGGGGGGAGGAGGCGACCCAGGACAGAAGGACCTTGGAGAGGAGGTGGCCCAGGACAGGGGGCTCACAGGTCAGGGACACAGTCTTCCCTGCTGTTTCCGACGCCAGCACCCACGTGCTTGACCGCCTGTGGGCAGGGCGGGTATTTTCTTCTTGGTTCCTTCCTCCAGGAATGGCTAGGGGAGGGGGGAGGGGGCTACAAGTCTGGAGCCTGCCTGTGCCCCAGTCCGACTGGCCTCCTGCCCAGGATCCATGTGTGGGCACCCACACCAGCTGGGCCAGACTCCTCCCCCTCCCCCTGCTCTCCCTCCAGCCAAGGGTCCCTAAGGATTGCCTCCCCCGAACCCACCCTCACCCTCACGACTGCAGGCCCATGGCCCTGTCCTTGTCCCGCACTCTGGGTTTGGGGACAAGCAGAGAGGCGTGGGTGTTGGCGGTTCCGGGCAGTGCACCGTGTCCCTGCAGCGAGAACGCGGCCGCCCTGCCCCTTGGGGACTGAGAAGGGACACGCTGTCTTCCCGGTGCTTTCTGTCCTCCCTCCTGTCCCTGTGGCTGTGCAGGCACCCAGGCCTGGCGCTCGAAAGGGAGACCACAGGGCCGCAGAGCAGGGCAGGCGGTTTAGGGGCATCTCAGGAACCAGAAATCAGGGATCAGGGACCCTTCCCATTTCCTACCCACCACCCTCCGGATCTGCTCACCCGGCTCAGCCTTCCTCCAGCCCCTGCCTGGCACCTCCCCTCCTGCCAGGCCTGAGGAGGAGGAGGGTGGAGCCGCCACACCCCAGGGGGGCGTGGTGGGGGAGGAGTGCCCATAAAGAGGTGAGTTGAGTCAGCAGCACCAGCGCTACAGGCATGGGGTCTCTGTGTGCCCTGTGGGTGGTGCTCACCCTGCTGGAAGCCCTGAACGGCCCAACCCCACAGCCCTTGCTGGCCATGGCCCAGGTCTTACAGAGCTTCCAGGAGGACGAGGTCAGCGGGGGGCGGGGGGCGGGGGGCTGGGGGGCAGGGCAGGTGGCTGTCAGGGTGCAGGGAGAGACGGGGGTCATGCTGGCATGGGCAATGCCCGAGAGTCCAATCCAACCGGCCCTGCAGCGCTGGGAACCCAGCCCGGCTCTCAGACACACTCCGTACCATGGAGACCCCTGACCTCCATTCAAGGTCAGCGTTCCCGGGTCAGCATTCTCTCCTGGAGCCCCTGGCAATCCCTGGGGGGGGGGGACAGACAGAGAAACTGAGGCTCAGAGAGGCAGCCATTGGCCTGGGTCGCCCGTCCCTGCCAGCCCCGGGGCGGCCTCCAGCTCTCCGTGCCAGCGGTGCAGGCCCAGTGTGGGAGCCAGCCTGGTGAGGGGCCCCGCGGCATCCAGGGCTCTGCCCACTCCCCGCCTCCTATAGTTCCAGGGGGACTGGTTCGTCCTCGGCCTGGCTGGCAGTGCCCACAGGAAGGCAGACAGGTCTTTTCTGAACCCTTTTATTGCGACGTTCGAGCAAAAAGAACCTGGCTACCTTGCAGTGTCCTACGCCATGACCCGGTGAGTGAGAATCCCAGGCCTGTGCCCCAGAAACCAGTGGCTTTGTGACTTGGGCCCACGGTGGCCCCGAAGCCGTTTTTCTCCCGAGGGCTCCCTCCTCCCACCGCCGGGATGCACAGGTTGCCGGTGACCTAACCCAGCTCTGGGGGCATCCCCTGGAGAGGGGAGGCATTTACTGGAACACAGACTCAGTCCCAGGGCTTATGGATTTCAGGTTCAGCTGGATCCAGGAGTCCAGATACTGTGACCAGAGCCTCATCCCACCCTTTCTCTCCCCTCTCAACTCTCCCTGCCTTGGACTTCTCTGTTCAAGATAGTTCTTGTCTCACAGCCTGAGATGGTGGCCGAGGCTGCCTTCCTTTCTCAGGGTCCCGATTCCAGGACGGGAACATCCGGCCAGCTCGGCAAGGACCACTGACTGGTCTTCTTTTTTTGTATTTTTCTGAAGCGAGAAGCAGGGAGGCAGAGAGACAGACTTCACATGCGCCCGACTAGGATCCACCCTGCATGCCCACCAGGGGGTGATGCTCTGCCCATCTGGGGTGTTGCTTCATTGCAACAGGAGCCATTCTAGCACCTGAGACAGAAGCCATCTCAGTGCTCAGGCCAACCTTGCTCCAATGGAGCCTTGGCTGCAGGAGGGGAAGAGAGAGATAGAGAGAAAGAAGAAGGGGAAGGATGGAGCAGCAGATGGGTGCTTCTCCTGTGTGCCCTGCCAGTAATCGAACCCGGGACATCCACACGCCAGGCTGACTCTCTACCGCTGAGCCAACCGGCCAGGGATTGATTGGTCTTCTTGACTCATGCGCTTCTCCTGGACTTGTCTCTGTGTCCAGGGTGACAGATGCTCTGGTTGGCCTGCCTGGATAAAGTGCCCGCCTCCTGGCTGGGGAGGGAGAAGGGGGCGTCTTGATGGACAGCCCCTTTGGGGGAGCACCGATGCCACAAGGGCTTCTCCACCCTGCTACCCCTCCTGCAGGCTGGCAGCCTCCGTTGCCCCCGCCTGGTGGGGTGCAGGGGCGAGAGGCCTTGAGACTTCCGGTTGGGGTTCTACGTGGGACGCTTAAGCAAAGCAGGCTGCATGTGGACCGGGGTGTCTCCCAGAGGCCGAGAGTGGGACACAGTCGAGCCTCTGAGGGGTCACACTCAGTTTCCTCTCCCCGCCCGCCAGCGAGCACCGTCCCACTGGCCCTCAGAGCCACCCGTACCGCTCGGCCACTCGAGAGGCCGCCCCAGGGAGGCTGGGACTCCAGGGGCATCTGACTCGCCCAGAGCTGGCCTCTGGCTGGAGGATGATTAATTGTGGGGGGAGGGAACCCAGTACAAATGTCCCCCCATCATGAAGCCCTCTGGGCGACCTCGCCCTCCCCTCACTGCAGGCCAGACTCGACCTGTTGCTCCTCAAAGCCAGTGGCCCCCCGCAGCAGCCCTGCCCTGCTGGACAGGTCACTAAGGCCTGAGAGGGCACAGGGCAGCCACCCCCAGCTTCCCTCTTGTCCTCCCAAGACCTCCTCTGGAGAGGGGGCTGTTTTCTCCTCATTGCACACCCTCTTCCAGGCTGAACAGAAGTGGTCAGCGGGTGTGCTGGGCAGAGGCTGTGAACAGGAAGGGGTGGTGGCCACGCTGGGAGACGGTGGACCTCACCCCTCGCTGGGGACGCGGGTGGCCTGAGGGGACACAGGGTGGACATGCCTCTCCCTGGGGCGGGCAGTCACGCCTCCGGTCGGCTGGGCCCTGCTCATGGACCAGCTACTGAAATCTCCTTGGGGAGGGGGCCCTTCTTGGGGCCAAGGAAGCCAGCACCCTGGCCAGGTTCCAGAACGTTCCTCCTCTGCTCACCGCCCCACCTACAGGGGCCAGCGCTGCACGACCTGGGCTTACGTGCTGGTTCCCACGGCCCAGCCTGGGAAGTTCTCGGTGGACACCAGTAAGGGTGAGGCCACGGGAGGTGAGGAGGGCAGCCAGCCCAGGGGGCATGCTGGCGGGGGTCCCCTGACCAGGGCTGTGCCCCTCAGAGCCCGGGGCGGACGCTGAGGAGGTGCAGGTGGTCAACACCGACTACACCAGCTTCGCCCTGATGGTCTTCAGGAGGCGGTCGGGCAGGCAGAGCGTCCTCAGGGTCCACCTGCTGTGTGAGCCCCCCACCCGCCCGTCCTCGCTGTGGCCTGCTGCACCGGGGTGGGGGGGGCGCCCGTCCTCGCCGTGGCCCGCTGCACCGGGGTGGGGGGGGCGCCCGTCCTCGCCGTGGCCCGCTGCACCGGGTGGGTGGGGCTGGAGGGAAGGGGCCCCCCAGGCGGAGATTGCCCACCCCCAGCTGCTGCTGAGGGCCACGCCGTGCTCTTGGGGCTGCAGGCAGGATGTGGGCGATTCAGACCCAAGTGCTGCACCAATTTGTCTGCCTGATCAGAGCTCAGGGCCTGTCGGAGGACAACGTCGTCTTCCCAGACTTGACAGGTAACAGACGCCCCCTGGAAGGGCAGGGCCTGGACAGAGGTAGGGCGTCCACCCGTGGGCCTCTGAGGCCCCGTGGGAGCCCCGTGGGTGAGCACAGCCTGTGCTTGGGGTCCACACACGGGGGTCCCAGCAGCCCCAGAGGATCCAGTCTGAGCTCTCTCTAGCTGGAGGGGCTGGTGGCTCCTTGGTCTCTGCCCCCACCTGGGTCCCTGTCCCAAGCCACATCCTCCCCAAACTCCAGGAGAGTTTCCCATCGTGCCTCTGAATTTCCTGCCTCTGGCCCTTTGCACGCGCATACCCACTCGCGGTTGATCCACCCACGTGAGCACAGGGAGAGACGCACGCTTGTGTGCACGGACTGGGCGCTCTGCTCAGAGGCACATGCACAACTGCACTCCCCTGCACACCCACTGTGCCTGGCCACCGTGAGGCGTGAGGTGCCTTTCTGAAGACCAGGGCTGGGAGAAAGCAGTGCCCTGGGAGGCACATCCCTCAGCCCCTCACTTCCCACCCCAACCCCTCCCTCTGGAGCAGCTGCAGGCCCCCTCTCGCCCTCCCTCCCCCCACTCCTCCTGCAGGAGGTGCAGGAAACTGTGTGTCTCCCTGGCCCCCTCCTGGGCTCTGTGCCCTGCCCCACGCTTTCCTCCGTCCATCCGTCCTCCATTCTAAGACCTTGTCCTCCCCACCAGACTTGTCACCCAATCTGGGAACGTGTTGAAGGATGGAGCGCCGCCCCCCCCCCTTGTTTTCAGCACAGAACGGGCACCCTGCGCTGGGGTCCGGGAGTTTGAACCACAGTGACCGTCGTGGCCAGAGGTCATTTCCTGGCAGCCTGGCCTGGGCCCCAAGAGCAGCAGAGGATACTTTCCCCTTTGAGGACCCAGACTGTCACAAGTCACACGGTGTCACTCCTTCCCAGACTCCAAGCAGGTGTGCCCAGACTGAGGGGAAGGGTGTCGGTCACAAGGTAGGAGGAGGCCTGGGTGGGGTGGGGGCGGGGGAGGGGGCAGCAGAGTGTGGCCGACAGCGTGTGGGGGCAGTCGTCTGTCCTACGCCAGTGGCTGCCACTGGCTGGGTGAGGTTGCCTCCTCTGACAGCTGTCCTGTCCCCTCCCTTTTAGGATGAAGTGATGTATTTTATTACTTCACAGCTCTCTTTCTTAGCTTGTTAATTTCCTTTGTTTTTCTAACCATCCTCGTCCTGTCGTTGCCATTGATTGGGTCCATTGTGCCACCGTCCCCTAGGGGACTTTCTCATCTTCCCAAACTGACCCTGGGTCCCGTGAGGCACTCACTCCAGCCCCCCCCAGCCCCGGCCCCCACCGTCACCTTCCTGCCTCTGTGGATCTGTGCCCACCAGGAGCCCCCCTGGAAGAGCGGGATCCCACAGGGTCTGTCCTTCTGCGCCTGGCTTCTCTTACGCAGCACGATGTCCACGAGGGTCATCGTCCACGTTGTGGCGGGCAGCAGGATTTCCTTCTTTTCTTCCACGACCGAACAGAACTCCGGGGCCTGGAGAGGCTTGTGTTTCTGCGTGGCTCCTCTCTCTGGGGACCCTGGGGGCTGCTCCCGCTGTGTGTGGCTGCTGGCGGTCACGCTGCCCCGTGAACGTGAATGTGGGTGTGCCAACCTCTCTTTCGGACCCTGCTCTGTGATGGACGTTTTCACTGTTCTTGTCGCCGTCCAGTCTGTGGGCGAGCACGGGGTCCTCCTTGCGTTCCTGATGCCGACAATAAATCAGCATGTCTGTCCGTCTGTCTGCCCTTGTCCTCGGGCCATGCAGTTCCGTTCACACCCTGGACTGTGTGTTTTGTGTTTGCCACGGATCTGAACTTGACTCCCCAGCAGACATACTGGGACCGAGCAGGACCAGGGCCCCTGCAGTCGGCCGCCGCGCCTTCCCTTGTCTTGTCTTGGCAGCCCTGGGGTCCCCCTGGATGGCGCGTCCCTCCGTCAACGCCGTCCTCTTTGGGGTGAGCGGTGCCCGGTAGTATTTCTTTGGGGTGCCCGGCAGATCTGTTGGTGATGAATTCCTGCAGGTTTGATTTTTCTGGGGGGAAAAAAAAGTCCTTATTGAACCTCCATTTCTGAAATGTGAACTCGTGGCAGTGTCTTCTGACACACGGACAGAGGCAGACACCTGTGTAAATACAGCCCAGCCCAGAGCAGAAGGTCCTGCCGCCCCAGCAGGCCCCCTGGTGTCCATTGGCGGGCAGTGTCCCCACCTCGAACTCCCCCCGCCCCCCGCAGCCACTGATCGAATTCCTGTCACCACAGAGGAGTGTGGCCTGATTTAGAATTGCACAGCGTGTAGCCTTTTGTGTCTACAAAGGCCCAAGGCTGCCCCTACCCCGTTGGCACCGAGTTCGAGGGACAGCCGAGGCTGCCTCTGGACCCACCGCCTCCTCGCTTCAGGTGGGGTGCGGCCTCCAGCCAGGGGTGGGCTCGGCCCTGGAAAAGACAGTTCTGCATGCAGTGGGGTTCTTCTCCTCCTGCTGGCTCAGGTGGCAGTGTGGCCGGAGGGACCCAGGTGGGGGCCCAGGGACACGGATTGGACTGTGGGAACCCTCGGGAGCTGGGCTTGGTGTGGGAAGGGGTCCCCCACCGAGATGTCCACCTCTACCAGCTCTCTGACCTGGCGGGGATGTTGGAGGCAGGGGGCAGACCCTGGAGGATGGAGAGGCCCCCTGCCAATCCAGTGGGCGGGGCCTCCTCCACCCCAGTGCCTCAGAGCACCCACCATACGCCATCAGGCCCCTGGAGGCCGGGGTGTCCAGTAGCCAGAACTGTGCCCACACCGTCCCAGGCCTGGACACCCACCACCCACGGCCAACTGCAAGATGAAGAGCATGTGCAAGGCTTCCTGCCCAGGCGTCTATGCTGGGACCCCCCCTCTGGTGTCCTGCAGAAAGACTAAAGATAAAAGTGGGCTCCAAGAGAGGGGAGGGGCTCAGGGAGGGAGAGTCGTGGGCTCTGGCCATCATGGGACCAGCCTGGAGACAGAGCAGCGTGGACGCCTGCAGGAACGCAGTAGGATCTGACCTCCCGCTTCCTTCCCCTGCTGAGGAAGCTCCAGTCTCCCAGGCTGATGACGGGGGACGTGGAAACTTCTCCACCGAGAATTCCCCAGGCTGGGCCATGGAATCAGCACGTAAGACCACACGTTCGTGCACACACACACACATGCACATGTTGGCACAGACACACGTGCACCCATGCACGCACAGGCTCGAGCACCACCGCACCTCTGTGCCTCTGTTGTGTGACACACTGTCTCTTTTGTTTCTTCTCGGAAAGCTCCCCGACTCCCCCCACCCCTGCCGGCTGGGGCCCTGGCAGGCAGGCTGCTCCGCCTGGAAAGGAACGCTCTGGCTGAAAGAAAGCTACTTTGTTTCGAAGGAAGTTATCTTATTTCTTAGGTTTGGGCGGATTAACTGGGAGCTGGGATTTTCCACTTTCTCAGTTGCCAGGACTCTGAGATCCTGGACAGCAGATGTCTCCTAAAGCAACTGTGCGCTTCAGCGAGGTCCCTTGGCTCTGTCCCACGGGGAGGGCTGGGCTGAGCTGCACAAGCTGGCCCTGGGGCTGGCGGGGGGGGGGGGGGGGGCTGGTGGAAGGCCAAGCGCTGTCCCTGGAAGCAGACCCCATTCTGGGAGGCACGGCTGGCCTTGCCTCTGGTCCTCCCCACTCATCCATCTCCATCCGCATGGGCCAGAGACTCACTTCCGGACTCACTTCCCAGAGAGCCCTCAGGGGCTCGAGGGGCTGCTGCTTGGTGTGGCTTCAGGTACCACGGTGCCATGCAGACTGGACCCTCAAGAACAGCGTCCGCAGCTCCCTGTGCCCTGCCCCCCTGGCCTGGTCCTTCTCCAGGTGCCTGGATGCCCAAGGGTCCCCTTGGAGAGCCCCATGAGGATGGCCAGGTCTGTGCACACGCGTGGCTGTGGCTGAGGCTGAGCCCGCTGGGGTTCAGGACAGAGCACGGCAGGGACGCGGTCTGGGCATGGCCCGGGCTTGGTGAGGATGCAGTTTCTCATCCTCTGGGGCCGGTTTTGCCCCATAAGGATGCTCAGAGCTCGGACCTCTGATAGACTTGCTCATTTCTGGGATGTGGAAAGGGCACAGTGCAGCAGGGATACCCCAACACTTCTCCCAGCTGGATGGGGGAGGAGCCGCTGGGCACCCCTTCAACAGGTAGGTACCCAGATGGGGTGGCCAACCTGGCAGGGAGCTTAGATAACATAGAGGAGAGACAGGGAGGCTCATGGGCAGTGGCGGAGGGGGCAAAACCGGAGAGCAGGTCAGGGGAAGAGGCAGACGGCAGCTTCCCGGAGGGGCAAGCACGAGGGGGTGGGTGGAGGGAGAAAGGGGGAAAGGGGCCTGCAGCCAGTCCCAGGGACTGGGCCAGGGCATGGGCGGCCAGGGAGGGGCTGCGAACACGCCCCAGAGAGAGCACTCTCCTGCCTCCAGCCCAGGTCTCTCAGGAAGCCCCCACGATCCATCCTGCAGGCTCAAAGCAGACCCAGCCAGCCCTGCACAGGTGTCTGTGAAGGACAGAGCGGCCATGTGCAAGAGCCTCGTGCATATGTGCACATAGGTGTGTGCATACAGGTGTGTGAGTGCAGCTGTGTATGTCCCAAAGGTGTGTGTGTGCAGGCGTGTGCGTGAACATGTGTACTCATGGGTGTGTGCATGCAGCGTGTCTCCAGGGAGGAGCTTGCGGGCCACACTAAGGAAGGGAACAGGGACTAGCCCAGACTTGGTTTTGAGAAGGACTTGGCCTGGGAGAAGGGGAGGAAGGACCAGCCAGGCAGCCCTACCACTCCTGGGGGTCTACCTCCCCCTGAGGGTTCAGAGAAATGCCAGCCCCCACGGAGCTGCCCTCACCCCTCACGAGAGGATGTGACATCGAGGCCAGGGTGTCCCCTCAGCTTGTCAGGGCTGGAGACCCGGTGGCCTCCCTGCCTGCCTGCCTATGGGTGCTGCTTGCCAGGCTGAGGATGACCCTCTGATCCTGGAACCACAGGGGGCTGGGCTGGGCAGAGCCCCTGTCCTGCTCCGGTCGGGGTCTTCAGAGTTCCGGCAAGGTCAGCCCCCTCAGGGACCCCTGAACCCCACCCCTAGGGACCCTACTCTCTGGCTGTGAGAAGGCATGTTAGGCTACTGCTTTGCAGACCAATTTACAAGCCCCTGGTAGCTGCCCAACCCTCATGAGTTGATTCATCCTTTGCCAAATCTCAGGGCAACCCAGTGACCCATGCTGTCACTACCTGGCAAAGTTCTCCTATGTCTGCCCGCAGCCGTCAGCTCATTGCCTGGTACCCACACCACCTTTCCCCAAACCCCTTCAGCTCGGGACCTGTCCAGACCCTTGGCCCCACCCTGAGCAGCTCAACCTGATGGCCTGGCCCCTTGGGGTTGAAGGGCCAGCTGTGGTCCGGCTGCATGGAGCACGGCTGCGCAAATCAGGCCATGTGGAGTCGGCCCAGCCTGGGCAGTGAGGCCCCGCTCCTGCCCACCTCCTGGTCCCCCTTCCCACCTGTCCCCACCCCACTTCTGGTCCAGTCCTGTCTGGGGCTGGGCCCTCCTCCAGGGCCAGACCAAGGCCAGGCACAGCTGTCCCCGCCGCCCTGGGACAGTTGGGTGTGTTGACCAGGGTTCTCACACAGGACAGGACAGGACAGGCCTCTGTCCGGGAGTATACAGAACCTGCCAGCCCCCATTCTGTGCGGTAACCTCTGTGGCCTCCTTGACCTCTGACCCCAGTAGCCAATCTCCTCCTACCTTGTGCCCCTTTGTGGCTCTGTGGAAATAAACTCCCATCCCATCAGTCACATTAGGTTTTCTGCCAAATCCCTACTAAGGAACATTCTACACAATCCCTGGCCAGTCCCCAACACCCTGAAGGTCATCAGAAACAAGGGGAGTCTGAGAGATTGTCCCGCCCAGAACGGCCAAAGGAGCTGAACTGTCATATGGGTCCTGATGGGGTCGTAGGGCAGGAAAGGGTCTTACGTAAAAACAAGGTGATTTGGTAAAAGTGTGGAGTTTAGCTAATAATGTGTCAACATCGAGTTGTTAATTGTGACAGATGAACCATGCTAATGTGATGCGTGAATAACAGAGAACACTGGCATACAGTGGAATGTTACTCAGCCATAAAAAGGAAAAAGAGTGAGGCCCTGGCTCAGGGGTCGGGAACCTATGACTCGCGAGCCAGATGTGGCTCTTTTGATGGCTGCATCTGGCTCACAGACAAATCTTTAATAAAAATAATAATAACGTTAAAAATATAAAACATTCTGCCCTGGCCGGTTGGCTCAGCGGTAGAGCGTCGGCCTAGCGTGCAGAGGACCCGGGTTCGGTTCCCAGCCAGGGCACACAGGAGAAGCACCCATCTGCTTCTCCACCCCTCCGCTGCGCTTTCCTCTCTGTCTCTCTCTTCCCCTCCCGCAGCCGAGGCTCCATTGGAGCAAACATGGCCCGGGCGCTGGGGATGGCTCTGTGGCCTCTGCCTCAGGCGCTAGAGTGGCTCTGGTCGCAACAGAGCGACGCCCAGGAGGGGCAGAGCATTGCCCCCTGGTGGGCAGAGCGTCGCCCCCTGGATCCCGGTCGGGCGCATGCGGGAGTCTGTCTGACTGTCTCTCCCTGTTTCCAGCTTCAGGAAAAAAAAAAAAAAAATATATATATATATATATATATATATGAAAAACATTCTCATGTATTACAATCCATTCATTTCCTACCGCTCATGTTCATGATTGCGGGTGGCTGAAGCCAATCACAGCTGTCCTCCAGGACAACACCAAATTTTTATTGGATAATGTGTAACGTACACAGGTCGTTGTATGGCTCTCACGGAATTACATTTTAAAATATGTGGAGCTCATGGCTCTCTCAGCCAAAAAGGTTCCCGACCCCTGCCCTAGATGATTGACTCATCTACCTAGATTGAGCATCTGCCTGGCGTGTGGAAGTCCTGGGTTCGATTCCCGGCCAGGGCACACAGGAGAAGAGCCCATCAGCTTCTCCACCCCTCCCCCCTTTCTCTCTCCCCTTCCGGCAGCCAAGGCTCAAATAGTTCGAGCTTGACCAGGTGGTGGCGCAGTGAATAGTGTTGGACTGGGATGTGGAAGACCCAGGTTCGAGACCCCGAGGTCGCCAGCTTGAGCGCGGGCTCATCTGGTTTGAGCAAAGCTCACCAACTTGGACCCAAGGTCACTGGCTTGAGCAAGAAGTTACTCGGTCTGCTGAAGGCCTGCGGTCAAGGCACATATGAGAAAACAATCAATGAACAACTAAGGTGTCGCCACGAAAAACTGATGATTGATGCTTCTCATCTCTCTCTGTTCCTGTCTGTCTGTCCCTAGCTATCCCTCTCTTTGACTCTCTCTCTCTATCCCTGTAAAAAAAAACCCCAAAAAAAGGCAAATAGTTCGAGCAAATCGGCCCTGGGCACTGAGGATGGCTCTGTGGCCTCTGCCTCAGGTGCTAGAATGACTCTGGTCGCAACAGAGCAACGCCCCAGATGGGCAGAGCATCGCCCCCTGGTGGGCGTGCCGGGTGGATCCCAGTCAGGCACAGGCGGGAGTCTTTCTGCCTCTCCGCCTCTCACTTAATAATCATAATAATAATAATTTGCGACAGCACGGATGGAGCTAGAGGGCTTTGTGCCGCGTGAAGTAAGCCAGACGAAGACAAATGCCACGTGATTTCACTTCACTTCTATGTGGGGTCTAAAAAAAACAAAATAAATGAGCAAACACAATAGAAACAGACTAGTAGATACAGGAGGCCACACTGAGAGTGGCCAGGAGGGAGAGGCAGGCGACGGGGTGAAACAGGTGAAGAAGGGGGTTGAGAGGCGCAGGCTGGCCGTTACAAAACAGTCACGGGGGCATCAAGTTCAGCCCAGGGAGTCTGGTTGGTCATATTGCCACAGCTCTGTGTGCTGCCAGGTGGCACTGGAAGTGTCGGGACGGGGCCCTCTGTGAAGGGAACCGGCATGTGAGTCCTGAAACTAGTACAGAATAAGTGACGGTAAGCTGTAATTAAAAAAATAGTAAGGCCTGACCTGTGGTGGTGCAGTGGATAGAGCATCGGACTGGGATGGGAAGGATCCAGGTTCGAAACCCTGAGGTCGCCGGCTTGAGCCAGGGGTCACTTGCTCTGCTGTAGCCCCACGGTTCAAGGCACATATGAGAAAGCAATCACTGAACAACTAAGGCGCTGCAGTGAATAATCGATGCTTCTCATCTCTCTCCCCTCCTGTCAGTCTGTCCCTATCTGTCTTTCGCTCTGTAAAATAATAATAATAATAGTAACAAGGGGCACTGGTTTTCCTGAGGACCTCGGGCTGGGAGCAGGGCTGGCACCGAGGGGTGGGGTCCCTGCAAACCTGGCCTCAGGGCCCTGTGCCTGCTGACCAGCCTCTGTCCTCAGAGAACAGTGTGGCCCTGAGGCCTGAGTGACCTGGGAGTGCTGGGACCCACCCAGGGAGGGCAGCCCGGCCCAAGGCCCTGCACCTCCGACTTTCCCCTCTTCCTGCTCTCCAACACCCCAGGCCGGCCCCTCTCCTGACCACAGTGGACACCCCCTCGGGAGCCCCGCCTGACCCTGGCTGACCCTGTCCTCACTGCCTGCTCTGGCCTTGCTTGTGCCCTGCCCCCCGAGACATCATCTGTCCCCATGCCCCTCCTCCATCAGCAGTACACACCTGGTGCCAGGAGGAGCCGGCATGACCCCCAGATGACCCATGGGGTGGGTGGACGGTAGCGCCCAGAGCACGCGGCCCCAGGCCCAGGGGGTATGGGTCCTCACTTAGCCCATTCCCTGCAGGCTGGGCACCCCCCAGGCCTGGCCCGGGCTCTCAGGACCGTGAGCTAGACCAGTCCTCGTACATGGCCCGCCTTTGATGGCACCCAGCAGAGCCCGGCCCTGGGCCTGAGAAACAGGGGACCCCCCAGAGGTCAAGGGCATGTTTCAGCTCTAACCACCCATGGCCTGGCTGAAAGCCATCTGCCCCAAGGGCCCTGAGGCTGGCACCTGGGCTATGGAAGGTGGTGGGCTTGCGAGAAGGAGGTGGTGGTCAGGCCTCTTCTCCACCTTCCAGCCCTGCCATACCCTCCCCCCTAAGGCAGAAATACCGGCCTTCAGCAGGCCTGGGCTCTTCCAGAAGCAGCCAGTGGGCCCTGGGCTCCTGCTGGCCAGGAGTCATCTCAGCTTGGCCATGCCCAGCCTTGGGGTCCCCTCCCTTGGTCCCAGCTCCTGGACCAACCCCAACCTCCAGGGCCTCACCGGGTAAGAAGGCAGCAGGTAAAGAGATGACCACTGCCTGACCAGGCGGTGGCGCAGTGGATAGAGCGTCGGACTGGGATGCGGAGGACCCAGGTTCAAGACCCCGAGGTCGCCAGCTTGAGCGCAGGCTCATCTGGTTTGAGCAAAAGCCCACCAAGGTCGCTGGCTCCAGCAAGGGGTTACTCAGTCTGCTGAAGGCCCGCAGTCAAGGCACATATGAGAAAGCAATCAATGAACAACTAAGGTGTTGCAACGCGCAACGAAAAACTAATGATTGATACTTCTCATCTCTCTCCGTTCATGTCTGTCTGTCCCTGTCTATCCTTCTCTCTGACTCACTCTCTGTCTCTGTAAAAAATTAAAAAAATAAAAAAATTAAAAAAATTAAAAAAAAAGAGATGACCACTGCTAGGTGTCCACAGAGGCAAAGCTGAAGAAGAAGCCAGAGCAGGTCAGCACTGGACGAGAGGGGTAGGTTCTGTGTGGGCAGAGAGGGCTCTGCACAGGCACCCCGAGTCTGGGCAGCCCCCTTAAATCACAGAGCAGCTCTCCTACGGGGGTCTGGGTGGGGTGTGCTGAGCTTGCACGCACCTGGGGGCCTGAGGTAGCTGCCCCTCTGCGCCCAGCCCGGGCGTCCTCACGCTGCTGACCCCGGGCGTCCTCACGCTGCTGACCCCGGGCGTCCTCACGCTGCTGACCCTGCACCCCACTGGGGCCGGACTCAGCTGCTGCCCCCACTCTCTGCTGTGGCTTTGCCTCTGTTGACACCCGGCACGGCCCTGGAGGTCAGAGCGGGAACGAGGCCTTCAGGGATTTTGAAGAATATTCTAACAGCTTCTCCACAACCCCTTCCCCACCCTGGCCGGTTAGCTCAGTGTGAAGAATATTGTCCCCAAAACGACAGGGTGGCCATTCATCCCCTCGTCAGGGCACACACGGGAAGCAGCCAGTGAGCACACGACTGAGCAACAGATGAATGCTTCCCTTCCTCCTCCCCTCTCTCTTCCTTTCTCTCTGTCTCTAAAAAAAAAAAAAAAAAAAAAAAATTAAGTCCTGGCCAGATAGCTTGGTTGGCTGGAGTGTCATCCCAGAGCACAGAGGTGGCCGGTTCGATCCTGTCGGGGCACAGACAGGAACAGCTTGATGTTCCTGTCTCTCTCTCTCTCTCTCTCTTCCTGCCTTTCTAAATTAAAAATAAAAATTACTTTGGGGCTTCACCAGCCAGTCTCCCCAGCACCTCCCTCCCATGGGAGGGGCGTCTTGGGGTGACGTGAACCCCGGGGCTATGAGGGTGGGGGGTGGGGTAGGGTGGAGTCCTGTGATGCTGCTCTGTTCACCACTCAGGGTCCCTCCCATCCAGGGACAGCAGATACGCCACAGGTCAGCAAGAAGCCACCACGGCCTGACCTGTGGTGGCGCAGTGGATAAAGCGTTGACCTGGAAATGCTGAGGTCGCCGGTTCAAAACCCTGGGCTTGCCTGGTTAAGGCACATATGGGAGTTGATGCTTCCAGCTCCTCCCTCCTTCTCTCTCTCTGTCTCTCTTTTCTTTCTCTCTCCCTCTCTCTCTCCTCTCTAAAAATGAATAAATAAATAAATAAATAAAAGAAGCCACCAGGTACAGAGACAGCCTCGGGCCCTGGAGGACAAACCATCCCTGCAGGACACTCACTGGGGGGGGGGGTGCTGGGACCTGTCACCTCCCCCACCTGAGTCACCTCCCCCACCTGACTGAGATCCAGCGGAGGCCTGGGCCCAGAGGCAGGGGTGGGGGGCTGGGGGGCAGTTTGAAACAGATGCCCCCTCAAGGACGAGGCCAGCTCCTTGCATCCCGGAGCTGGAGCTGCAGGGAGAGGGGCAGCCTGCCAGCCCCGGCCCTCCCCAGCGGAAGCCGTTCTCACCCTCCAGGGAAACTGCAGCCTCAGCTCTGCTTGGCCGCTGAGCTCAGCTCACATGTCTGGCTTGGGTCTCTGCCACTGGGCCCACAGTGGGGGGCGGGGGGGGGTCCGGGCCAGCTGCATCTAGAGTTGCCGGGAGCACGGCATGGCTCAGGGAAGGGCCCGCCCAGAGGGAAGTACTCCCAGGTCAGCCTCTGAAGGGTCTCTCCCTGCACCAGGCCGCTTGTGTGGCTCCTCAGAGGCCAGCATCTGGCTCAGGGGCTCACAGCAGACATCCCACCCCCCTGGGCCAGGAATGTCCTCCTCCAGCCATCCCACCTGCCCTGTCCCTGTCAGACCAGGAAACAGCACCAGGACCCAACATCTCTGCGTCCAGCCGGTGCCAGCAGGGGCCGCCCGCCCCAGCGTCCAGCACAGCCCCCCCCCCACTACTAAGCTGAGCCGGGGACCCTGCAGGGCAGAGGTGGCTCAGCCTGGACCCCTGACGACCTGCAGGGCTGAGCTCGGAGCAGAGTGCAGGGGCACAGAACGCAGAGGTTCCGGGTGCCTGCCAGTGAGCGGGGGTGGGGGGCTCTGAGGATGCCCCCCACCCCCACCCCAGCCCCGAGGGGCAGGGGAGAAGGGGCAGGAATCCCGCCAGCATCTCAGCAGTCCAACCACTGGACCTGGCAGAAGATGCATCACAGGCCCCCAGGGGAGGGCCTGGCCCTGGGGGTGCCCCTAAGTAGCATTCTCTGGGGGCCCGGCCGCCTGGGCCCCCACTTCCTGACCTCTGATATTGTGCCCTGGCTCCTCTGTGGCTGGGCCAGGCCCCCAACTGACCCCACCTCTGCTCAGGGTCCCCTGCAGCCCAGCTAACAAGAGGGACTGGGGAGGGGGCCCAGCGGAGGGGAGGGAGGGGTCTAGCAGAAGTCCCCCTCATTTGCCACAAAGAGGTTTCCAGGAACAGACATGCTCAGGTCCACACGCCTCCCCCCTCCGCCTCTTCCCCATGAGTCGCTGTGAGTCGAGAACATCCTCCCTCCCTCTGCACAGACAGAGGCACGAGAGTTGAGAGAGGCTGGCCACTGGCCAGGATCGCCCTGTCCCTGCCCGGTGGCTTCTGCTCCTGCCGGCAGCATGACAAGAGGTCCAGCTTGAAGCCCCTTCTCCAGGCTGCAGGCTGCCAGCCCCAGCCTCCAGCAGATCTGGAGGAACGGCCTCGCCTCTGCCGGGTGGAAAAGGTATTTAAGAAGAAAGACCACAGCCACCTGAAGCTGTAGGCAGCACCACCAACAGTGGGAACGCCTCTCCCGGGGAGCAGGCAGGGGCTGCTGCACTCCCGCCGTCCCTGTGACTGCCCCCCTGTGCGCCTAGGTGCATTCATTCACACATTCATTCATTCGACCCGGGTTTCCTGGGCCCTCGGCGCCTTCACCCCCAGGATGCTGGAGGAAATGGACACAGGTCCTCGTTGAACAAAACAGAAGGGTCAGGGGCGTCCTGGAGCGGAAGGAGGGACACCAGATCCAGCTGGAACCCCACCTGGCGCTGCATGGAGGGCTTCCTGGAGGTGTTGTCTGTGCACAGCTTTGGAGGAACCAACAAGCTCAAAATGGTGGCTGGTGGTGTGGAGGGAATGGGCTGGAGGGCTCTGAGGCAAAGGGAGCTGCTCCTTATCCATCGGGGTGGGGGGACCATGGGGTGCAGCCTGGGAGAACAGTGTACCTGAGGCTGGGCGGGCACACAAGCAGGAGGGCCAGGGCAGGTATGCTGGGGTGGGAGGGGGAGGGTTTGGAGAGGGGGCTGTCCTCAAGGGCTGCTGGCTCTGGCCCCTGGGTGAACTTAGGGAGTGGTGAGCAAGGGCAAGTTTGGGGAGCTCTGTTCTGGGGTGCCAGGAACAGGGTGTGAGGGGTGTGACTTGGGGAGGGGCCGTGGCTCAGACCAGACCCTCGAGGGAGGCTGAGTCACCCAGAAGAGAACAGAGAACCCACAAGACAGAAGAGGAGTGGGAGAGGCACGTGGGGTGGCCGTCCTCGGGGAGAGGTCGGAGCCCGGGGCCCAGAGGGCAGACCAGGTCCATCTGAGCTGGGGGGGGGCCTCCCTCTCTCACGGCTGGGCTGGGAAGGGGAATCAGAATCCTGGCCCCTCCACGGCAGCCGGACTCCCATCTTGCCTGGGTGATCTCCCTCCCATCCCACAGGGTGAACACTGTGTCCACTAGATTTGAGCTTTTATCCCAGGCCTCCCACACAGCCTGGGCAGCAGGGTGGGGGGAGGGGGAGGGCAATGCTGAGCCAGGTGGGGTCCTCCCAGGAGGGGTACACCAAGTCCTACCCCACTCACAGGTGCAGCTCTGTGGGGAGAAGCCTGTGTTGGTGGGACTGGGAACCCCCTCCTCTGCCTCTCCAGATGCCCAGGGCTGCAGAGCAAAAGTGTGCAGGGAAAAGGGGCAGGCTGCAGACCGTGCCGACACGAGCAGGCCCTCACTGCCCCCCACCCCAGCCTTCCCTATAGAAACATCGCTCATTCCCGCTTCCCCGGCATTTCTGAGCTCCCAGCCCCAGAAGGGGCGTCCAGTCCCACCAGGACATGTTTGGCCACCTGTGTTGGCCCCACGGCAGGGTCCCAGCCAGGACCAGGAAGCCCATGGGGGGCTGAAGTGCAGGTGCCCAGACCTCACCAGGACCGCCTGTAGGCCTGGCACCCACCCTCCTGCCCCCATTAGGTCGGCGTCAGTGCCCATGCTGGTCCCATTCAGGGAACTGTCCTGACCCCACGCCTCCACCTTGACCATTTCCGGAGAGCCTTGGGGCTACTCCAAGACCAGAAGCCAGGGTTGCCAAGAGTCCCGCTTCCAAGAAGAAGGTGCCAGGCCCTGGGACAGGAGCCTACATTCCCCCAGCCCCCAAAATGGGTTGGGCCTGTATCTGGAGATGACCAGGCCCTGACC
The DNA here is from genome assembly GCF_036850765.1 of Saccopteryx bilineata. Classification (NCBI taxonomy): domain Eukaryota; kingdom Metazoa; phylum Chordata; class Mammalia; order Chiroptera; family Emballonuridae; genus Saccopteryx; species Saccopteryx bilineata. The sequence goes on along the minus strand of NC_089491.1, from coordinate 967,874 downwards.
CCCTCCAACCACAGCTGCAGCCTCTCTGTGTCTGCACCACACACAGGAGAGCTCCTCCCCCAGCTTTATTTCCCCAACCTCCCCCCCCCCGGGGGTCCGGGCACCGGCTCCCTACCTCCCCCTCCCCCATGCTCACATAGTCCATTCACAGTCCGTCAGAGCTGTTGACTCCACTCAGCCCTGTGCTAAAGCCCCAGCCGCCCACCCAAAGTGGCATCAGGCCAGAGCAGAAAGAATGAGGCCTTTGCAGATTGGAACAGAGCCAGGACCTCAGAGACAGCCCACCGACCTCTCAATGGAAGCAGCCATCTTTGTAAAGTAGCCAGGTATCCTCTGGTCCCCAGCTCAAGAGGGACACTGCCGCTGGTCACCCCAGGTAACAGGACCACCCTGAGTCCCACAGGGGGCTGCTGGGCCAGACTCAGAGGCATGCCAGTGCAGCTGGTAACACCTGGAAGGGGGGGCCTATGCCCACCCAAGGCCAGAGTGGCCTCAGGCTGAGAAGGGTGTCCAGGGGCCAGAGCCCCAATCTGATCGCTGTGGGGAAGCTATGGCCCACACACCTGGGCCATACTTCGTGTCTGAAGAGGCAACAAACACTTCACGGGCAGATCTGGTTTCTGGACCTTAGCGCAAGTTTGCCATCGCTGCCCGGGCCCGTTGGGCCTTTCAGGACTGAACTCATACAGTCCAGAGGGGGCCTGGTGTCCCCTCCCTCCCACAGTCACCAGGCTTGAAGAGAGAACGATGGCAGAGCTTCTGGAGAGGGAGGTGGGTGTCCAGAGAAGTGACCAGAGGCCCCAGGAGCAGGGCAGCGCTGACGTGATGTCCCCTGCCTCCGTCTGGGCTGCTGGGTGGGTTCTGATTCTGGAAAAGGGACCAGCCATGAGGGGCCTCTGTTTGCCCCCCACCCACCCCCGCCCCTGGGCGCGCAGGCCCCTGTGACAGGGCTCAGCCCGTCCTGGTCACAGCTCTTACATAAGCAGCCCTGCGGGGGGACTGGGCTGCAGCTGGGCTGGTCAGTGCACCCTTCCTGCCCGGCATCACGAGCCTCCGGTGGGCTGTCCTTGGGCCCTGGGCGGAGGCCAAGCCGGGCCCATAAATAGGGGTCTCCCTGGTGGCTTCTGCTTGTCCTGCCTGCCTCCCTCACTCTGCCCACACCGCTGGCACCGGGCCCCGGACAGCCGCTCAGCTCTGGGAGAATGGCTGCTCTGTACACCCTGTGGATGGGGCTGATCCTGCTGGGGGCCCTGCGGACCCCCGCCGAGGCCGAGGTCTCCGTGCAGCCCAACTTCCAACAGGAGAAGGTGAGCTGGTCCCTCGCCCGGGCCCTAGGGGAGGGGAGTGGTCTCTGCTACCGTGTCCTCTCCCTGGAAAGAGGGCAGCAGAGCAGAAGGAGAAGGCTGACCAGCAGAGGCCGGCCCTGGGGCCATGGCAGTTCCCCAACCGTAAGCGAGGAGGTGGGTATCTCTGACCGCAGGGGAGCCCCTGTGTTGCAAGTGTGCACAAGGTCGCTGTCCAAATCGTCACCCCTCTGAGCTCATGACGTCCTTCAGAAGAAAGAGGCACACGTTCCACACCTGGGCTCCAGGACAGATCCCAGGGCACACCCCCGTACCCCGAGCACGCAGACGGAGCTGGCACACGGGGCGGGGGCCAGGGGCTGGCGCACGGGATGGCCCCAGACACCTCGCGGGCGCGCGCACAGCTGGCGGCGCGGTCACACTCCGGGGTTACGCGGGGACCCGGCGGCACTGGTTCTCCCCGCCCCACCTGCGCTCCTTCCCCGGAGCGTCGCGGATGCCTAGCAGCAGACAGAAGGCAGCCAAGCCCGTCGGAACGCCGCCAGAAACGGCCCGCGCGCCCTCTGCCGCCAGCTCCACCGACGGGCTGGGCCAAGCCGAGCGGGGGAGGCGCGCGGGGGTGGGAGTTGGGTAGAGACGCAAAGCGCAAGGACAAGGGTAGGGGTGGGCGCCACCCCATTCCGACGAGAGGGTCCTCGCTGACCGGGCAGGGGCCGTTTCCCGCAGTTCCTGGGGCGCTGGTTCACCTTGGGCCTCGCCTCCAACTCGAGCTGGTTCCTGGAGAAGAAGGCCGTCCTGTCTACGTGCCTGTCGGTGCTGGCCCCGACCGCGGACGGCGGACTCAACCTCACCAACACCTTCCTCAGGTGGGACGACGGTGGGGTGGGGCCCGGCGGGTCTGAGGCTGAGAGCTCCTGCTGGCTGGCGGATGCATCTAGGGACACCCTGGCCTTGATCCTGACCTGGTGACCTTCCCGCAGGAAAGACCAGTGTGAGACCAGGACTCTGCTGCTGCAGCCGGCCGGTCACCCCGGCTGCTACAGCTACACGAGTGTCCGTGAGTACGGCCCCCTCCGGGGAGGCCTGGGTCCAGCCGGCGGCAGCACTCGCTGCTGGGTGGCTCTGGGTGAACCCCGTGCACCGGCAGGGTGAGGGCCCCTCCACCAAGGTCGGCAGGTTCAATGCCTGGCCTGGATTTACTGCCAGCTCAGGGGGGGGTGGGGAACCAGAGACCCAGGCTGGAGCCAGGCCCCTCCCTGCTGGACAGGAGGCTACTCACAGCCACCCCCCCCCCACACACACACATGGGGGCCTCCTCACTGCCCCCCAGAAATGACTTCCCCACTGGGATATCTTTCCTCTTCTTGACCAGTCGAAGGGCTGGTAGCTGCCCCACGAACCCCTAATTTTCCGAGTCCGTGTGCTTGCTGACCCCCAGGACTTCTGGTCTGAGAACGCTGGACCCCACCTGGCTCTGCAGTCGGGAAGCAGGGGGCTAGCTAGCTACCTGCCCTAAGGGGGAGGGGCCAGGAAGGCAGCCAGCCAGAAGGGGAGTCTCTTGGCCCCCTCCCACAGCCCTCCCTAGGAGGGCACCCACTTCCAAGGACAAAGCTTGGCGGCAGGGTCCCCAACGGTTGGTCACCCTGTGGGTTCCCAGACTGGGGCAGCACCAACGACGTGCGTGTGGTGGAGACGGATTATGAAAGCTACGCTCTGCTCTACACCTCGGGCACCAAGGGCCTCGGCCAGGACTTCCACATGGCCACCCTCTACAGTATGTGCCCCCCCCCACCAGAGACTCAAGAGGCTCCACAGCCGGTGGCCGGTGGGGTGGCAGAGCACGGACCACCCCCATTTTCCTCCCCGCCCAGGCCGGACCCAGACCCCGACGGCTGAAGTGAAGGACAAATTCACGGCCTTTGCCAAGGCCCAGGGCTTCACAGAGGATGCCATTGTCTTCCTGACGAAAATGGGTGAGGGGCCCGCTAATCTGAGCTAATCTGATGGGAAAGGGATTAAGGTCAGATTACAGGCAGACAGACAATTTGCTGACTCAGGGAAAGCCCAAGGGTCAGAGTTCATCTGGCTAAGACCACCCACGGAATAGCAACAGGTCCTCCAGTGGGGGCAGTCTGTCCTCACCTCATGACCTGCAGCCCCCCCCCCCCCCGGATGGGGTGGGGGCGGGGGCAGGGAAGATGATGCTCCTTCTCCAGGAACCCCCCCACTCCCCGGATTCACCAAATACCCAACATGTATGCCAGGTACCGGGTCAGCCCCCAGGATACAGGGGTCCCCAGCCTGGTGGGGGACAGGCACTAGAAACAACTTGTGGGGTGGGGGCTCCCATGACCTCCAGGGGGGTCAGGCAGCCTGCTCTGAGACAGCTGGAGACAGAACCCCTTCTGTCTGCAGGAACGGGGGCTGGGGAAGGGGTGGGAGTGACACGGCCACAGTTTTGGGGGTCAGACCACGCCCCAAGGAAGGCTGCGGGTGGAGGAAATGCAGGCAGGCCAGGCTGGGGAAGTGGCCCTGACCCAGGGCCCTGACTGCCCCCTCCTTCCCCCACGCGTCTTTCTTGGCAGATAAGTGCATGGAGGGACAGCAGTAGGTGAGTGGGCTGTGGGCTGGCCTCCCCCTGCAGACCCCACCCCACCCCACCACGCAAGGGAGGTCCCAGGCAGACAGGGGCCAGTCCTCGGGGAAGGGGGCTCCACTGGGGATCATCGAGGTTGCTGGGGTCAAAAGACCCGGAGGCCGGGGCAGGATCTGGCGGGGAGGTCAGAGGAGGCTGCTGCCCTTGGCTGAGAAACTGGACGGGGGTCCACTCCCCTGGGCAGTCTGCAGACCCCCCTGGGGCAGGGAGGGGCTGCGTGGCCTGGGCCACCGACGGGGTCCTACTCTCTCGGCAAGGTGGCCCCAGCCCTCGGGACCCGACGTCCTGTCCTGCTCCACTCTCCTGCGAGACCCTGGAGACCCCAGCCCTGACTCCAACCCCAGCCCTGACTCCACCGGCCTCCCCTCCTGCCCCTCGGCTTTACCCTGCCTCTGAATAAAGTGCAGAAGCAAGGCGGCCGCTTGCCTCTAGTCTGTCTGCCCTGTAGTCGCTCATCCGTCGCTGCCCTGGGCCTGTTCCGGACAGGTCCCTGGGGTCCTGACCGCCCTCCCCTCTGTCTCCCCGGCCCGCCCTGTTCCACAGGGCGCCTTGGAGAACAAGGTGGGGCGGGGGAAGTGGGCCAGGTCAGAAGTCAGGACGGCCGAGAGGAAGGGTCCTCCAGCAGCATCCTGCCCCTGTCGCCCCCGGCCGAGTGAGGCCCGAGGCCCTGGGAAGCCCGGGGTCCAGGGCGGTTTTGAAGGTGCGGGCTTAGCACACCGGGGTTGAGCAGAGATAGGATTTTCCAGGGACCAGAAGGCAGATGGCTGGAAGGTCTGCCCCGATGCCCTGCTGAGACAGACTGACCAAGTGGGCTGGAGACAGGCCACCCTCACATTTCCTCTGGCTACCTGAGTGTCCACTGTCCCCTGGCCTGGGCCTTAAGAGCATACAACTCTTGCCTATGCGCCAGGCCCCTGGCACCAAACCCAACCCCTGCGGGAGGAATGTGGTCTCTCCCTCACCTCCTGCTACCCTCAGATTCCTGGCCCGGCCGGGATGGTCGTGTTCAGGCCCCTGTTCTGGAGCCCCCTCCTCACTCACAATGTGCACTGCCCACGGCCCTGCCCACCAGGCTCCAACCTGAGCAGACTTCAGCTGTCTCTTCCCTGCAGAGACACCAACGGTTATGATGAGGCCGAGAGGTGAAAGCGAACTTCTGGGAGGGCTTCTTGGAGGAGGGGGGCTGGGGACGATGCCCGAACTGAAGGCTGGGGGCCAACACCTGCAGAGGGACTGCCAGGACTAGGCCTTTCCCTGCCGCAGGGCACCCGGCCACCCCTCCAGGAGGAAAGGCCAGGGATGGGCCAGGGTGCTTGCTGCAGGGCAAACCCCAGCCTCCTGCCTATCTCAGTGGGTCCGTCTGGGTGGGCAGGCCAGCCTCCCCAGCACATCTCTGGAGCATGAAGGTCCTGCCTTTGAGCCTTGTGCATGGGTCAGAACCATCCTCCACGATGCTGCAGACCTCGCTGGTCAGCTCCGCCCTCACCCTGCCCGGGGTGTCTGTCCCCAGGCCAGGCCCGGGTCCCCAGGGTGTCTGTCCCCAGGGTGTCTGTCCCCAGGCCAGGCCCGGGTCCCCATCCAGGCCAACTTCGATGCCAGCCAGGCGGGCCCAGGAGATGGATGTGACCTTCACCAAGGGCACCTCTCTCCACAGACGCCCACTCCCCACTGTGTTTCTCCATCTAGTTCCCAGAGGCCTTGCTGCCCTGTGCCCAGCATGGCTAGGGGCTGGCTCAGCTTCCACGGGGGCTGGAAAGAGCCCCTTATCCTGGCCCCACCCACTGAGTCCCTTCAGCTGGCCTCTGGGTTGCGCCCACAACCATTCCTCAGGTCCTCAAGTTGGAACAGCTGTCCTCATGCTGGGTCAGGGTGGATGTGGGCACAGGGGCTGCCCACACTTCCCCCTGCAACCCCCTTACAGTTCCAGGGCACCTGGTACGTGGTTGGGATGGCGTTGAAGGACCCAGGCTTCCTGGACTCCAAGGACAACATGAAGAGGGCCGTGGTCCTCGGTGACTCCCTTGGCCATTGGTGACCTGGCCCTCAAGTTCGATTACTCCGGGTAAGTGACCCCACGAGCCCCACCTGGGACAGATGAGCCTTCGATCTGGTCAGTATGAGCCCAGACGTGAGCCAGCAGGAACCAGAGGGGTCCCTGACGCCGCAGGAGTCGGACCCAGGTCCCTGACGGTAGCACCAGGCTCCTGGGCAGCCAGGATAGGAGCTGTAGCCGTGTGTTCCCAGAGGGGCCCAGGGCACGGCGGAGGCCCCGCTGAAGGCCCGGGCTTGGACAAACAGTGTCTCCGTGTGTGTGAGTCTGGAGGGGAGACCCACACTCCCTGGCTGTGCCCTGACCACGCACTGACCAAGCACTGACCACGCACTGGATACGTGCCCCTGTCCAGTGTGCACGCTTCCTCACCTGTAAGGTTTCTCGGCCAAGGGCGCCCTCTGTGCAGTGGCCGTTTGCATGGTGCTTGGGCAGCGCTGGGCTCCCTGATCCGTGACGCTGGGCGGGGGCTGCTGCTCGGGGTGCTGTGGCTGCTCCTTCCCGGGCCCGGTGGTGGGTGGACGTGACCTTCACCAAGGGCACCGCGGATGGACAGTTCAGCGTTTCAGCAACATGGGTGAGGCAGGGCAGCAGGGAGGAGGAAGGCCAGCATCCAGCAGGGCTCCCTGAGGGGGGTGGGGTCCCCGGGGCTGTGCTGGCTGACAGATTGGCATCCTGGTTCTGGGGGGACCCTGCCTGGGCCTAGTGGCTCTCACTCCCGCAGCCATGGCCCAGAACGACATCCGAGTGGTGTCCACCGACTACGGACTCGCTGTGTTGTACGTCGAGATGCAGAAGGGGGGCGTTCATGACACCTGGCTGCAGCTGACAGTGGGTGGGCAGCCCGCCCAAGGCGGGGGGCTCTTGACACCCTACCCAACCCCCGCCCCACACCGGAGGCCTGGCTGGAGTGTGGGCCAAGTGGTCATTCTGGCAGGTTCTGACCCAGGGCAGGGGTCAGTGTCTCCTGGGGAAACACGTGTCTGCAGCAGAGAAGGGCTGGACCTTTCCTCACCCCTCCCTGCTTGCTGGCCCCCCCTGCCCGCCCCCTGCCCGACACCCCTCTCCTTGGCTCCCCCTGCCCGCCCCTTCCCGACACCCCTCTCCTTGGCCCCCCCTGCCCCCACCTTCCCGACACCCCTCTCCTTGGTTCCCCCTGCCCGCCCCTTCCCGACACCCCTCTCCTTGGTCCCCCCTGCCCGCCCCTTCCCGACACCCCTCTCCTTGGCCCCCCCTGCCCGTCCCTTCCCGACACCCCTCTCCTTGGTCCCCCCTGCCCGCCCCTTCCCGACACCCCTCTCCTTGGTTCCCCCTGCCCGCCCCTTCCCGACACCCCTCTCCTTGGCCCCCCTGCCCGCCCCTTCCCGACACCCCTCTCCTTGGCCCCCCCTGCCCGCCCCTTCCCGACACCCCTATCCTTGGTTCCCCCTGCCCGCCCCTTCCCGACACCCCTCTCCTTGGCCCCCCCTGCCCGCCCCTTCCCGACACCCCTCTCCTTGGCCCCCCCTGCCCGCCCCTTCCCGACACCCCTCTCCTTGGCCCCCCCTGCCCGCCCCTTCCCGACACCCCTCTCCTTGGCCCCCTCTGCCCGTCCCTTCCCGACACCCCTCTCCTTGGCCCCCCCTGCCCGTCCCTTCCCGACACCCCTCTCCTTGGCTCCCCCTGCCCTCACCTTCTTGCCACCCCTGGCCCTGCTTCCTCTGCTGACCACCACCCTGCCCCCTGCCCCCACCTTCCCGACACCCCTCTCCTTGGCTCCCCCTGCCCTCACCTTCTTGCCACCCCTGGCCCTGCTTCCTCTGCTGACCACCACCTTGCCCCCAGCCCACACCCCAGAGCTGTTTCCCGCCGGCGCCCAGAAGGTGCAGCTGCTGGCACCCCGAGTGGGACTGAACCCCAGCCAGGGCCCCTGTTGCCCAAGTCGGGTGAGCACCGCTCCCGCCCCACTCAGGTTTCCTGGAGCCAGGAGACCCCAGGCCCCAGGCTCCCTCGCTGACCCCAGACACAGGACAGCAGTGCGAGGGGCAGTGTGGGCCTGTCAAGGCGGGGGTAGGGGTGGGGGTGGGGTGGGGGGCAGGAAGTGCCTGGTCGGTTCCCCCCCCCTCAGGAGGGGCTTTGTAGGCAGGGAGGCTCAGCTCTCCAAGGGAGAGTGAGGGGTCTGTGCCCCAGGGGAAGGGGCCCCCGGGGGGTTCCTCAGGCCTCACTGTTTCCCACAGACCAGTGTGCCAGGGCCTTCTCCTAGTGAGTCCTTGGGGGTGGGGGTGGGGCTGGCCTGGACACCCCTCCCCAAACCATGCAGTGCCCATGCCCTACTCACCCATGGAGGCCCCTCCTGTCAGAGGTCACACTGTGGGGGGGGTCCTCCGTCTTGGGGGCAGGGGTGGGGTGGTACCGTACATCGAAGCGGCACAGAAGGCAACCATGCGTGGGACAGAGTGCCCCCCCCCGCAGAGGAAAGAGGATGCTGCCCACCCCCACACCTGCTGTCCTGATTGCAGGGAGGGCTGCCCGCTGCCCCGCGTCCAGCCCTCCCCAGAGAGTGTGGCTTCTCTCCACCATCAACCCCAGCACAACAACCAACCTCCAAAAGCCAACAGGCCTTGTATGTTTCTTGTGGGGGAGAGGAGAGGAAGACGAGGAAGAGGGACCAGGTGGCCGGGAATAGGGGTGGCCCAGGACCCAGCCGAAGAGGAGCTCGCCGGGTGCCCTCTCCATGGCCAGGTCCAGGGCCCTGGGCAGGACCCCTTGCCCGGTGCTGCCCAGCACTGCCAGCCCCTGCAGGTGTTAGAGATGGGAGCGGCTGAGGCTCTTGAAACAGGCCCAGGTTTCACACTAAGTGAGTATAAATACATTTAGAAACTATACTATTAACTAAATGTATAATATGTACTGTGTTAGAGTGTCATTTTGTGTCATTGTGGTAGGTGGTGTGCCCCGGGATTTTGTAAATGTAAAAAATGTGCCGCGGCTCAGAAAAGGTTGAAAATCACTGGTGTAGACAGCACCTGAAGGACTGGAGGGTGAAATGGCATCCGGTCTTACCAAAATTAACAAAGGAAACCTCAGCCAGGACTGCCTTGGGGGAGGACCTGTAGGAGGCGCTCTCACTCGGACCATTTACCCTCAATTACCCTCAAGCAGGAAGAGACACCTGCCTTGCAACAGGAGATGTTTTCTAAGTTACTGTCACCAACAGGAGGAAGATTTTCTCCTTGCTGGCAAACCTAGCCAATGAGAAGCTACTCTTTTTTTTATTTTTTTATTTTTTTTTATAGAGACAGAGAGAGAGAGTCAGAGAGAGGGATAGACAGACAGGAATGGAGAGAGATGAGAAGCATCAATCATTAGTTTTTCTTTTTTTGTTGTTTTTTTTTAATTTTTATTTTATCTATTCATTTTTAAAGAGGAGAGAGAGAGACAGAGAGGGAGAGAGAGGAGAGAGAGACAGAGAGAGAGAAGGGGGGAGGAGCTGGAAGCATCAACTCCCATATGTGCCTTGACCAGGCAAGCCCAGGGTTTCGAACCAGCGACCTCAGCACTTCCAGGTCAACACTTTATCCACTGCGCCACCACAGGTCAGGCTCATTAGTTTTTCATTGCGACACCTTAGTTGTTCATTGATTGCTTTCTCATATGTGCCTTGACTGCGGGCCTTCAGCAGACCGAGTGACCCCTTGCTCGAGCCAGCGACCTTGGGTCCAAGCTGGTGAGCTTTTTTTGCTCAAGCCAGATGAGCCCTCGCTCAAGCTGGCGACCTCGGGGTCTCGAACCTGGGCCCTCCGCATCCCAGTCCAACACTATCCACTGCGCCACCGCCTGGTCAGGCTGAGAAGCTACTCTTTTTGGAACTCCAGTGGACCCTCTCCGCCTCACTCGGAGCCCCTGGCCCAGCCTCCATCAGCTCTGGCCCTGAGGGATTCAGCCTCATCAGTTTCCTCTCCTTGTGACACTCAGCATAGGCTTCACACACAGAAATCGGGCGTGCCCCTTCCCACCCCACCCTGCCTGAAACCCTCCAACAGCTCCCCACATCGCACTCATTACTTCACAGTATTGAATGTCTCTATGTGCCAGGCACTGTGTAACCACCGAGGACGCAGCAGCAAATAAGACAGACCCAGGCAACAAGCAGGATAAATATCACTCCCTTACTGCTGAATCACAAATTACTGCAAAATTCGGCAGCTTAAAACAACAAGCCTCACCCTGACCAGTTAGCTCAGTCGGTTGGAAGACTGTCCCGAAACACCAAGATTGTGGGTTCGATCCCCGGTCAGGGCACATACAGTGAGTGACCGATGAATGCACAGCTAAGTGGAACAACAAATGAATACTTCTCTCTCTTTTTTTCTCCGTCTCTTTAAAACCAATCAATAATAATAATAAAGGAAAAACGAAAAACAAAGACGTGTTGTCTCCTAGTTTGGGGGGGTCAGGTGTCTGGGCCCAATGTTTGGGGTTCCCTACTAGTTGGAAGTTTAGGCCCAGGGACCTGGATCCTTTGGCACAAGATGTCTCATGAGGTTGCAGTCAGGCTGCTGGCCACGGCTCTGCAGGGAGAGGGCTGTGACCTGTCCCTCTCTGCTGGTTGGCAGGCCTTGGCCCTTGGCCCCCTGGTGTCTCCATAGGGCTGCCTCATGTTGTAGAAAGCAATTCAAGAAGGAGGAAGAATTGGCAGCTGTCACTTCTGCCATATTCTATTAGCTAGAAGCAAGATGCTCAGCGTGGCCCATACTCAGGTTGAGGGACTCATATGGTGTAAGCAAAAAATGGGGAGATCTGGCCCTGGCTGGTTGGCTCAGTGGTAGAGCGTCGGCCTGGCATGCAGGAGTCCCGGGTTTGATTCCCGGCCCGGGCACACAGGAGAAGTGCCCATCTGCTTCTCCACCCCTCCCCCCTCTCCTTTCTCTATCCCTCTCTTCCCCTCCCACAGCCAGGGCTCCATTGGAGCAAAGTTGGCCTGTGCGCTGAGGATGGCTCCAAGGCCTCTGCCTCAGGCGCTAGAATGGCTCTGGCTGCAACAGAGCGACGCCCCAGATGGGCAGAGCATCGCCCCCTGGTGGGCGTGCCGGGTGGATCTCGGTCGGGCGCATGTGGGAGTCTGTCTGACTGCCTCCCCGTTTCCAGCTTCAGAAAAATACCAAAAAAAAAAAAAAAAAAAGTAACTTTTGAGTAAAGATCTGAAGAAAGTGTGTGAATCTGGAGAAAGAGCATGCCAGGCAGCGACAACAGCACATGCAAAGGCCCTGAGGCAGGAACCTTGTGAGGGACTGAAGGTTGTGAACCAGGAGAAAGTGAAAGATGAACCTGGTTTGGCTGAAGTAATACAGGTACTAGGGATATGTCAGCCTAGCTTACACATCCCCTGGCTGCCCTTTCTATGGCCACCACGCAGTCACTCTGGCTGCCTTGCCAAGCCTTGAGCAGAACAGTGTGTGACCACTGTGTGGCTTCTGCAATAGCTGCCTACTCTGCCTGGGACCCCCGTCCAGGGTGCCCCATTTTCTCTTCCTCCAGCTTAGAGTTTCATGTTTTCTTTTCTTTTCTTTTTTTTTTTTACAGAGACAGAGTCAGAGAGAGAGAGAGATAGGGACAGACAGGCAGGAACAAAGAGATGAGAAGCATCAATCATCAGTTTTTTGTTGCGACACCTTAGTTGTTCATTGATTGCTATCTCATATGTGCCTTGACTGTGCGCCTTCAGCAGACCGAGTGACCCCTGCTCAAGCCAGTGACCTTGGGTCCAAGCTGGTGAGCTTTGCTCAAACCAGATGGGCCTGTGCTCACGGGGTCTCGAACCTGGGTCCTCTGCATCCCAGTTTGCCTCTCTATCCACTGCACCACTGCCTGGTCAGGCAAGAGTTTCATGTTTTGTTTATTTGCCCATCCCATTAGATCTCACAAGGCGGTCAGAGGCTTTGCCTGTTGGTCAAGGTGCATTCAAGGCCCAAGACGCAGGCACAGAGAGGAATGGATGAGCGAAGGAAGCTTTTTGCCATGGCTACCATATTTTATTCACTTCTGCATTTTGACTCATGTTCAGCATGAGGAAGCTTTGCGTTTGTGTCTAAAGACAACGTGAGAAATATCTCAGCAAGGGCACCAGACTGGGTGTAGAGGCCAGGGGAAGGCCGCTGGGACCAGCAAGGGGTGAAGCGGCACAGGACTGGACCCGTGGAAACGATTAGCATGGAACCTGGGGCTCTGTGAGCGGATGGCGGGCGCGCAGTGAAGTAAGGCCTTAAAAAGGTCCTCGGAGGGCGCGAGGGCTCGAACCGGAATCGGGCTGCATCCTAGGACCCACGATCCACGCACCAAGCTCCGCCCCCAGCGACGCAGGCCCCACCCCATAATCTAACCCCGCCCCTAGTCCTCACCCTATGGCTAAGCACCGCCCACAACCCATGATCCACGCCCCCAGAGACGTAGACCCCACCCCGTAATCTAACCCCGCCCCTAGTCCTCGCCCCATGACTAAGCACCGCCCACAGGGCACCGCCCCTCTCCCTGATCTCTACTAGCGGGGCTCTGTCAGCCCCGGGCGGGTCTAAAGTCTTCTAAGCCCCGCCCCTGCGCAAGCCCCGCTGCGCTCTGCCAACACCAGGCCCCGCCCCCAGTTCCGGCAGCTACCCGCGCAGGCGCCCTGGCCTGGAGCCGCGGCCGTCCTGTCCCGGCTCCTGCGCTGGCAGAGGTAGCACCATGGTTCCGCCGCCGCCGCCGCCGCTCTCGCCGCCTCTCTGCACGTTGCCACCGGGCCCCGGACCCCCGCGTTACGTGTGCTACTGCGAGGAGGAGGGAATTGGAGCCGAGGGCCAAGGCGGCCTCAGCCTCCAGTGAGTGGCGGGGCCCGCGGGCCGCTGGGGGGCGCGGGCCGCTCTGCCACCGGCGGGGCCACCTGACAGCCCCTCCCCCACAGTGTGACGGACGCCGTGGAGCTTTGGAGCACCTGCCTCACGCCGGACAGCCTGGCGGCCCTCGTAGGTCACGGGGCTTGCAGGCGGGCCTGGCCGCGCCCCCCTGCACCCCATACCTGCAGTGCTGACCGCTCGTGGGGTTGAGGGGAGCGGCCTGGGATTCCTCGGAAGGTTCTGGGCACACATCCTCGGGCGCCCCGTACCTGTAGTCCTAAGATATTGGCTTGGTGGTCCTGGGTGGCTGGCTCTGGGTCGGGCAAGTTTGGGGTGTCGCCAGTGGTTCTAGGGTCTTAAGCAAATGGTGACCAGCCCCTGTGCCCTGCATAGAGAGCCCGTTTCGGCCTGAGTGCGACGGAGGACATCACCCCCTGGTTCAGGTGAGCCCTGACTGGGTAGGAAGGGCAGGCGGGTGGGGAGCGGGTGGGTCTGGCCTCCGCACTCAGCCTCGGTTTCCTCAGGGCGGCCTTCAAGCAGCAAGCTGTGGCTTTCACTCCGCAGGGGGATGGAGCGTCTCTGACCCTGTCTGGGGGGCTCTCGGCCCCGGACTTCGAGCTTTCCAAAGTGTCAGGCCCAGAAGCAGCTTCCAGGCTGCAGGCGCTGACGCTCAGCCTAGCGGAGCGCGTGTGCAGCTTGGAGCGGCGGCTGGCAGGTAGAGTCGGGGGACGGGGCACCCTGCGGCCTCGCTGGGGCCCCCCTGCCTTTGCCTCCATTCTTGGCCTTTCCCCCTCAGCTGCAGAGGAGGCAGCTGCCAGCCCCAGGAAGAGCCCTTGGCAAGCGGGGCTTCAGCCCTTCTTACCAGGTAATGCCTCTCGCCTATGACCTGAGTTGGGGCTGTGCTCAGTCCTCTGTGGCTCAGTTTCCTCGGAACAAGCCCCAGGCTCCCGAGAGAGGCTCTGTGTGGAGGGGGTGGGGTGTTTGTGGCCCTGGACCCTCCTGGATTCAGGTGGTCCCTCCACCCACCCCAATCCTGCTTTCCTTAGACCCAGATCCTCAGAGAGGCTGCCCGGGACCTGGAGTCAGGAGGCGGTGTCCCGGAGAGTCCCTCATCAACCCTGGCTTCAAAAGGTGACCACCCCCACCCCCTGTGCCCAGGGTCCAGCCTTGGACCCTGCCCCTCTCTCTACACCCCTGTAATGTCACCCCCTCTTCTCTCCCAGTAAGAAACCAGCCAGTGGTGTAGACTTTGATGACCTCTGACCGTGCAGCCAAAGTGTGATCCTGCCGGGAATTTGCCTGTGAGAGGAGGGGCAGCCCCTGAGACCCCACACCATCCACCTGCCCGTCCAGCTGCCTGGTGGGAACAAAGTTGATTCTGGAGCCCCTTCCCTATCAAATAAACAGCTTCCTCAGGTGGAGGTCATGGCCAGGCTCTCGTTTCTGGGGGCTGGCTACTCCCCCCCCCCCCCATGATCTGGGCGTGGGGCCACAGGATGTAAACAGATGTGTCAGGCTCAGGATCTCTGGTAGGAGCCACTAAGCTCTCCCAGCCGGCCCAGTTGCTGCTGCCTGGCTAGCCCAGGAGCTGAGGGGGCCATGCAAGGCAGGGCCAGGGCTCCTTCCACCCCATGGGGCACACACCCCTCTCTCAGACCTGCACCCAGCAGGCATGGCCTTGAGTACCCCATACCATGCACGTGTCCTGTGGGAGATGGAGTGGGGTGGCCTGCTGCCAGGGGTGGGGCTGAGGAATGTGGGCCACCCCGCCCACTGGCTGGGAGCCCTGAGGTGCCCAGGTTGGGCTGTGCTCACCACCCTGCCTGGCCATCCTGCCACTCCGCCCTGGCCTGACTGGTTTAGGAGCCCAAGCCAGTCCTTGCCATTCCTAATGAAGGGTGGGGATGGGCTGTGCTCCACTCACCAGTCTCTCTACCCCTGTCATTCTAGGCTGTTATCTGGAGCTGAGTAGCCCAGAGGGTGGGGACTTGTGGGGGCGGCAAAAATCGCGGGCCCTCTGGCCTTTGGGATGTGTGGACATGCTCACTGGAGCAGAGATGGCTTTATGCGGTTGCAGACAAGCGGACGGAGGTGGCAGCGGAGGCCAGGGTGCTAGCGGGGGTGTACTACAGGGCGATAGGCTGCTAGGATCTCGGAGCTGTGCGGGCACGTGTACTTGAACTCCTTCTCCTGTAGTGCGCTCTCCAGGTAGCGGCGGACGCCCCGCAGCTCCGCGGGGATGGGCGCCTGGCGAAAGTACGCGCACACCGTCTGCGGGGCGAGGGGCGCGACAAGGTCAGGACCTCCCTGAGGGCGCTCCCCGCCTTCCCGCGCCCTCCCATGCGCCTGGCCTGAACTTACGTCCACGATATGAAGCTTGGGCAGCAGGCCGCAGTCCGCCAGTGTGAGCTGGTCGCCGTCCAGGAAGCGGCGGCGCGACTCAGGCAGCTGCGGCTCCTGGGCGAGCTCGTGCTCCAGGGGCGCTCGCAGGTAGCTGTCCAGCCTGGCGAGGGCGCGCAGCAGCAGCTGGTACAGGGCTGGGGCCATGATGGGGGTGGGGGGACTCGTTGAGGACCTGACCTGTATCACAACTCCCCCTGCCACCTGCACGGCGTTCCACCCTCCTCACCATCGTCCTGCGCAGGCACCGCGTTTTTGATGAACGCAGAGAACTTGTGAAAGACATCGTTGCCCGCGGTGGTGGACTCCCTGTAGCGAGGCGCCAGGCTGGGGAATCTGGGATGGGGAAGAGCGGGGGAAGGACTCGAGTCAGACCCTTGCACCGTCCCTGGCTAGCCCCACAGTGCCCTGCCCGGGCTCTGTCCTGGGGTGCCCTCCCTGGGTGCCCCATCTTCGCCCCTCCTGCGGTGCTTAGTTCTCACTCAGGAGGCCCCAGCGTCTCCTCCAGAAACTCCTCAATCTGCAGTGTGTCCGTCTTGGTGTCTCCGTTGTATAGCAGGATGGGCAGCTGCGAGCCAGGGGCGAAGTCCTTGAGCACCTCTGGGGACCTGTGGGCATGAGGGAGGCGATGTAGTGGCCGCAGGGGCAGAGGCCCAGACAGGGTCCCTCTAGGGCTGGTCCTCACCTGCGCGTGTCCACTGTGGTGAGTGTGAAGGGCACGCCCTTAAGGAGCAAGATCATGAAGAGCCTCTGACAGGAAGGGCAGTTTCCCACACTCTCGCAGTCCTCGCTCGCCTGGGGTGGGTGGGGTTGAGGGGCGTAAGGGCAGGGAGCGGACCCAGGAATTCTGTCACCAGTGGGTGGGACCTGGCCTCCCATGGCCAAGAGACCGGAGCCATGCCAGATCTCTGGCTCAGTTGGGCACGGCCTCGGCAAGTGGCCTGTGAGGGCCCTTGACTTGGTCCCTGGGAGGCGGGAAGGGCACAGAAGCCTGGAGGATGGGAGCTGGCACAGGGGCAGGAGGGTGACCTGGCCTCTCAGCCTTTATCTAAAGAGCCTGGGTAGACAGGTCAGGGCCCTGAGCTCCAGGCCCCACAGACTGGTCTCCGGGGTGGGGTGGGCCAAGGGAGCTGTTTTCTGGCTGATTCACACGCCAGCGGGGCACCTGGGCTGCACCACCAGTTGCCCTGCACCCCGAGGGTGAGGAGGGGGCCAGGGCCTGGCAGTCCTGCATAGGGCTCCGCCAATACAGATCTGGGCACCAGTGGGCTGCCCGGCCCAGCCCCTCCCCTGCTGCATGAGCCCCGAGCTCCACTTGGGCCTCGCCACTGGCTGCCTGGTTGGCACCTCCCCGCTGAGGGACTTTTTCCCAGAAGATCTGGGCTAGGCCCAGGAGCCCAGGGTGGGTGTTGGGACAGGGCCATCCTCACCCCTTTTGGGGGTGGCTCACTGGCCCTTCTCCCCACAGGCTAACCTCATTTTACTCAGCCCCCCACCCCTGTAGGGCTGCCTGAGCCCACCCCCCCCCAGACACTGCTGTGGGGACCCACCCTTCAGCCAGCCCCAGAAAGTGGAGCCCCGTAGAGCACCCCTTCCCAAAGGCTTCCTCCCCCCAGTGCAGCTGGCCCAGCACCTTGACAAACAGCTGGATCCTGGCGGAGTCGGCCATGGTGGGAGCGGTAGGGCATGGGCGGGGACCTGCGGGGCTCTTTAAGTCTCCTGGGCCCCCGCCCTCCCCGGCCCAGGGCCCGCCCCGGGGAGTCACCTAAGAGGGCAAGTGAGGCTGGCGGGACTGTCCGAGCACAAGGGTGTGATCGTGGCGAAAGCCAGCTGGAGGGGGGCTGGCCACCTGCGGCAGGCTGAGCAAGCTGGGGACCTGAGTGACCTGTGGTGGGTAGCACGTTGACCTGGGAGGCAGGGAGAGAGGGGACCAGGAGAGGGGGTGTCAGCTTGGGAGGGCAGCCCTGGGTCAGATCACCCGCACCATGAACCCCACTGCCCTCCTGGTATGCACATCCTGGTGTCTGTTGGGGCCCCTGGCCCAGAAAGCTGGGAAGTAGGTAGGACAGATGAATATTTTGCCCCAGCCTCAGTTTCCCTATCTGACTATGAGGTCATTACCAGAGAGGTAAGCCCACTTGGAAGGCATGGGTGGGGACAAGATGCCCCTCCCACCAACTGAGCTGTCAGGTAGAGCCCCCTCCCCAGGGCGGGGCCCGGAGTCCAGATGTGCCCACGGGAGACAGGCCTGGCTCAGGGGTCCACTCAGCCAACCCCACACCCCTGCCCTTCCCGGCGGCTCAGGGCAGGTTTCTTTTTGCTCTCAACATTGAAAAGGAGAAACCAGGAACGGTTTGTTTTTGTTGTTGGGTTTTTTTTTTTCTTTCAGGAAGGGGTTTTGAAGCCATAACCTCCTGACCCATGGGGTCTGCTCACCCTGACCTCACAGGGGAAGTCTGGGAGCCCACAGGTGTGCACCTACCCACTGCTGCAGGGTGGCTTGCTGCATCTCCGCCACTCTTGGTGGTGGTGGGGGCAGCCCCAGGGGAGGGGCCCACAGACGCGCACTGCCACCCAGTGGCAGAAAGCGAGATCTGCCCAGCACGTGGCCTTCCCAGTGCCAAGCAGGCCCAATCTGAAGGCCCTTTGCCAGACCCCACACAGGTCAGGGCTCCTGTGAGTCTGGGGGCTGATCTGGAATACTGTGGTGTTCGGTGCCCGGCTCCCCTCTGGGCCTCCCCTCCACCTGCTGGGATTTCAAGGGTTCCTCCACAACATGTGGGGTGGGGGGTGCCCACTCGTTTCCTGCTCCCCCCAGCACAAACCCCTGCCCTGGAGAAGAGCCAAGGCCTCTCCACACCTGCATGCTCATCACATGTCCTTTGTGTGTGTAAAATATCCCCCTACAGCTGTAAGAGATACAGTGAGCTCTAAGCAAGCCTCGTTCACTTCCCGCTTGCTGCAAGAAACAAACCAGAACAAGGTCATGGTTGCGACAGGCTGGCACGGGGTGGTCATATTCTTGGCGATGGCGGGGGACAGTGCGCTTCTGGGGACATGGTGTCAGCAGCCTGGAGAGTCAGCAGGCCTCTGGGAATTAGCCCGGAGGTGTCCTTGTAAATATGGGAGGGATGCATGCACGGTGTGCACTGGATGCAGGACTGCTCCTGTGCATCTCCGTGTCTGAGATTAGTGGGGCTGTGACCTGAACCGTGTGCCCCTCCAAATTCACGCTGAAGTCCCAGCACCTCAGAATGTGACTGTATTTGG
The DNA here is from genome assembly GCF_036850765.1 of Saccopteryx bilineata. Lineage (NCBI taxonomy): Eukaryota > Metazoa > Chordata > Mammalia > Chiroptera > Emballonuridae > Saccopteryx > Saccopteryx bilineata. The sequence continues at coordinate 949,346 of NC_089491.1, read as the reverse complement.
AGTTGGGGAGGTCTTTAAAGAAATGATATAAAGGGAAATTTTGGGTCCTGGCCGATTAGCTGCATCAGTTAAGAGTGTCATCCCAAGGCCCTGGCCAGTTGGCTCAGTGGTAGAGCATTGGCCCGGCGTGTGGAAGTCCTGGGTTCGATTCCTGGTCAGGGCACACAGAAGAGCCCATCTGCTTCTCCACCCTTCCCCCTCTCCTTTCTCTCTCTCTCTCTTCCCCTCCCACAGTCAAGGCTCCACTGGAGCAAAGTTGGCCCCGGCACTGAGGACGGCTCCATGGCCTCTGCCTCAGGCGCTAGAATGGCTCCGATTGCAACGGAGCATCGCCCCCTGGTGGGCATGCAGGGTGGATCCCAGTCGGGTGCATGCGAGAGTCTGATTGCCTCCCCACTTTTCACTTCAGAAAAATACCCCCCAAAAAAGTGTCACCCCAAAACAACAAGGTTGTGGGTTTGCTCCCCGGTCAGGACACACACGGGAAGCAACCAGAACAGGCACGGCTGAGAGCAACAGCAAATGCTTCCCCTCCCCTCTCTCTCCCTTCCTCACTCTGTCTTTCTAAAAATCAATAAAAATTAAGTCCTGGCCAGATAGCTTGGTTGGTTGGAGTGTCATCCCAGAGCACAGAGGTGGCCGGTTCGATCCCCCAGTCAGGGCACACACAGGAGCAGCTCTGTGTTCTTGTCTCTCTCCTCTCTTAAAAAGAGGGGGCAGGGGTGGCGATTTGGACGCAGGCACCCAGGGCAAACACTGCTTGCAGGTGGGGACAGAGGTCAGCGTGATGCTTCTACAAGCCAAGAAACCCAGAGATGCCTGAAACCAGCATCAGCTGGGGCAGAGCAGGAGGAGGGCTCCCTCAGTCTCTGGAACCAACCCTGCCGAGGGCTCCCTCAGTCTCTGGAACCAACCCTGCCGAAGGCTCCCTCAGTCTCTGGAACCAACCCTGCCGAGGGCTCCCTCAGTCTCTGGAACCAACCCTGCCGAGGGCTCCCTCAGTCTCTGGAACCAACCCTGCCGAGGGCTCCCTCAGTCTCTGGAACCAACCCTGCTGATCCTCGTCTCGGACTCCTGGCCTCCAGGCTGCAAGAGGGTCAGCGTCTACTGTTTCAAGCCCTCGGTTTGTGGTTATCTGTCATGGCGGCCTCTGGAACCCAGTGCGCCTGGGAGGATAAACCCCAGCAAGTGGAAAAAGACAAAGTGTTACTGTCTGCCATTCTGAGTCCATGCCTGTGCATACCCGGGGTCCTCAGGCTATGACACAGTTCTGTTCCTATGACCATGACCTAACCCCAATTTTTAAAAAATATTTTATTTTATTTTTAACTTTATTCAGTTTTTTTAGAGAGAGAGAGACAGAGAGAGAGAGAGAGAGAGAGAGAGAGAGAGAGAGAAGGGGGAGGAGCAGGAAGCATCAACTCTCATATGTGCTTTGGCCAGGCAAGCCCAGTTTTCTTTTTTTTTTGTATTTTTCCAAAGCTGGAAACGGGGAGGCAGTCAGACAGACTCCCGCACGCGCCCGACCGGGATCCACCCGGCACGCCCACCAGGGGGCGATGCTCTGCCCATCTGGGGCGTTGCTCTGTCGCAACCAGAGCCATTCTAGCGCCTGAGGCAGAGGTCATGGAGCCATCCTCAGTGCCCGGGCCATCTTTGCTCCAATGGAGCCTTGGCTGCAGGAGGGGAAGAGAGAGACAGAGAGGAAGGAGAGGGGGAGGGGTGGAGAAGCAGATGGGCGCTTCTCCTGTGTGCCCTGGCCGGGAATCGAACCCGGGACTTCCGCATGCCAGGCCGACGCTCTACCACTGAGCCAACCAGCCAGGGCCAAGCCCAGGGTTTTTTTTTTTTTTTTTAGATCTTATTTACTCATTTTGGAGAGAGGAGACAGAGAGAGAGAAAGGAGGAGCAGAAAGCATCAACTCCCATATATGCCTTGACCAGGCAAGCCCAGGGTTTTGAACCGGTGACCTCAGCATTCCAGGTCAACGCTTTATCCACTGCGCCACCCCAGGTCAGGCCCAAGCCCAGGGTTTTGAACCAGTGACCTCAGCATTGCCAGGTCGACACTTTGTCCACTGCGCCACCACAGGTCAGGCTGTAACCCAAATTTTTGATGTAAGTTGAAACACACCCTAGCCTAACACAAACGGAACACTTGCGCTTTCAACATTCCAAAATGGCGGAGCTAAGCGGATGGGGGAACGCCAGCTCCCTCCCTCGCAGGCTACATCACTGCGTATTCTTCCGCTGTGCGTAACCAAACTAGTTTTCCCACACAGTCCATAAATAAGATGCTAACGGGCTAGGCCAAAACACTCACGTCTCGATTTTTCTTCCTTTTTTTTTTTAGTGAGAGAAAGGGAGGCAGAGAGAGAGATTCCCGCATGCACCCGACCGGGATCCACCCGGCATGCCCACTGGGGGAGGGGTGTGACGCTCTGCCCATCTGGGGCCCTTGCTCCATTGAAACTGGAGCCACTTGCCTGACCAGGTGGTGGCGCAGTGGATAGAGCGTCGGACTGGGATGCCGAGGACCCAGGTTCAAGACCCCAAGGTCACCAGCTTGAGCGTGGGCTCATCTGGTTTGAGCAAAGCTCACCAGTTTGGACCCAAGGTTGCTGGCTCAAGCAAGGGGTTACTCGGTCTGCTGAAGGCCCGCGGTCAAGGCACATATGAGATAGCAATCAATGAACAACTAAGGTGTCGCAACAAAAAACTAATGATTGATGCTTCTCATCTCTCCATTCCTGTCTGTCTGTCCCTGTCTATCCCTCTCTCTGACTCTTTTTCTGTCTCTGTAAAAAAACAAAACAAAACAAAAAACAAAAAGAAACTGGAGCCACTTTTTAGCGCCTGAGGCAGAGGCCATGGAGCCATCCTCAGGACCTGGGCCAACTCTCTAATTGAGCCTTGGCTGCAGGAGGGGAGAAGAGAGAGAGACAGACAGAGAGGAAGGAGAGGGGGAGGGGTGGAGATGCAGATGGGTGCTTCTCCTGTGTGCCCTGGCTGGGAATCAAACTCGGGACATCTATATGCTTCGCTGATGCTCTACCACTGAGCCAACTGGTCAGAGCCAAGCCCAGGGTCTTGAACCAGCAACTTCAGTATTCCAGGTCAACACCTCATCCACTGCACCAGCACAGGTCAGGCCAACAGTCATGAGAAGTAGGTTTGTACTTTTTTTTTTTTTTTGTGAGATAGAGATGAGAAGCATCAATTCTTCCTTGCGGCTTCTGAGTTTTCACCGATTGCTCTCTCATATGTGCCTTGACCGGGGGACTCCAGCAGAGCTAGTGACCCCTTGCTCAAGCCAGCGACCTTAGGCTCATGTATATGATCTGACACTCAAGTCAGCAACCCCGCGCTCAAACTGGAGACTTTGGGGTTTCAAACCTGGGACCTCAGTGTTCCAGATTGACTATCCACTGTGCCACCACCAGTCAGACAGTGCTTCTTATCCATTTAACCATTGGCTTTTTTCTACCAATTTTTCATTGTAAACTTTTTACAGAAAGGAGACCAAAAACTCACAGTCACCGATCTTGACTGTACCCACGACCTACCTGGGCTATGGGGGTGTCTCCACATCCACAGAGCTGCCCTGAGCCTCGGCCATAAGGGCTCTTGGCTGCTAGCCCCAGTCTCGTGTTTGTGTTAGAAACCCCAGTCCTGAGACCTCTGTGAGTTCTTCCCAGCGACATTTCAATGGTTCGGTTCCAATAGGATACACAGATTTGTCCAGGGACAGGGAGGGGGCATGCTTGTCTTAGCAGGAACGTATACGGGGACATCCCAGCTCTGCCCGCTGAGAGGGCGGAGAAGCGTGGCCCCCAGAGCGGTAAGCACATCCAGAGCCCAGACTGGGGGTTCCAAACAGGATCCCCTCTGAAAGGAGCCAGAGCTCCTTGGGGAAAGGCTGATTCCAGGTGTGTGTCCTGGGCATTGTAGCCGCTGGTGAGGAAGTGCTACAGAAAACGCCTGGGAGGAGTCAAAGGGACAAGAAGCCACTGCTGGACTCCCACGGGCCCAATCTGGAGCCTTGTGGGCATAAAAAAGATGACAGAATTGTACATTTACACATGGTTGAAACGATATCTTGACTATTGTACCACAATAAAAAAAAATTGTAAAGGATGTCCGTAAAGAATGAGGACGTGCTTTTAAACCCTACAAGTCCATAGTGATTCTTTCTAACCCGCTGAAGCATCAAAGCAGGGAGACTGGCCATGGCCGACCTCGAGGGGCCAGGCTCGGGGACCCTTTCTTGTGACCACATTGTCTCCAGCCTTCTCAGTCAGGTCCTGCGAGCCTCCATACAACCTCCAACCTTTGCATGTGCTCCTATCTAGACCTGAGTCTCAGCCTAGAGATCACCTCCTCCTAGAAGCCCTCCCATGGCCAGGATGAGGTGGAGACAGCCCAGTACACCCCCCACAAGCCCCATGTGAGCAACCGGCCCCTGGAGAAGACAGCAGGGGAGCACAGGTCCTGCCCCAAGACCTTACACATGAACACCCCGTTGTCCACTGGTGCCTGAGCACTGGAAACCCAGGCTGGGGGGGGGCAGAGGAGTGGTGGATAGCCCCTGCTTGTCTCCCGACCTGTAGCATCAGGGTGTCAGGAGGAATGAGGAGCTGTACCTTCTCCCTCTAAGCTGGGCCTGCTGCTCCAGGACATCACAGAAAAGCCTACCCAGTGGGGGCCCATTGTCCCTCCATCTCTGCAACACCCTACCCCCCACAGGCTTGTGTGGACTTTTTTGTTTATTTACTTAAAACAAACATCTGTGAGTTATGTACAGGTCCGGCTCCCGGGTGGACGGGCGGGCGGGCAGGGTGCCGAACTGGGTGGGGGCAGCAGTGGCAGCTGAGGGGGCGGGGAGGGGTCGGCATCCTCTCCCGGCTGGTGGGCAGGCTTCACCATGTCCGGTACCTAGCCCACAGCCTTGAGGCAACCCCTCCCCCGCCCACAGTGGGGACCTCCCAGCAGGAAAGCAGGGTGAGGGCACCCCTTCCTAAAGCAAAATAAATAGGTGTCTGGGGTTGGGACCCTAACCTGGCCCACCCTCGGCCCCAGGCCAGCAGCAGCCACCTTCCCTTCCAAACTGGGTGGAAGAGCGTAACTGGTCAGGAAGCCGGGCTCCACCAGGAGAGGGGAGGGTGTCCCTGGCAGCCCGTGTCAACCCAGTGGCCCCAGGGGGTGGTGGGCAGAGCTGGGCAGGGGCAGAGGCACGGGCTCTGGCCCCAAGGCTTTAAGGCAGAGCAGGGTGAGGGTATCGCAGCCCAGGGCCGGGCCAGCCTTTGGCACAATAAGGGGGGTGGCCGTGGCCGAGGTCAGGGGGCTGGAGGGGGCGTGAAGCCCTTAGTCCTGGACCTCCCGCTCCAGGGCCTGGCGGGGAGGGCACTGGGGGCACAGGGTGGGGTCTCAGCCACCGCCTGACTTCTGTCCCCTTCGTGTGTCCTTGAGCCAGCTCCCGGTGGTCAGCAAAGTGTGTCCGTGTTGAAGGAGAGCTGGGCCTGGTAGATGACAGGCAAGCTCAGGGAGAGACATGGGGCATCCAGCTCCACGCCAGGACGAGATGTGGTCTCTTTCCCTCCCCCTCCCCAAGCTCTCCCAGGGGATGTGGCCTCTGCTCAGTCTGGTGCCCCCACATTTCTTCGCTGCCTATCTCTGAGACCCCTCCAAGCTTCCCCATCTTGAGGGATCTGCAATGGGTGTCTCTTCTGCCCAAGCCTGTGCTTCCCATGAGTACTCTCAACCTGAGCATCAGGGGGTGCCCCCCATCACCCCTTGAGCTTAGGATAGCAGCAATCCCTGTGGCCACTGGCTCCATGTCCCGGAGCCTCTGCCAGACCAGCCACCTTGACCCCTTGGGACCTGCTCACCCTTTCCTCCTCGAAGCTGATGAGGCCCTCGTCCTCCGTGTCCAGGTCCTCCGGCTCGTCGGCCACAAGCGCCCGCAGCTCCGTGGGCGCAGGCCGGGGCCGGAACAGACTGAGCAGGCGGCCCAGCGGGGACTGAAGGGCCGAAGGTGGCTCTGTCTCCTGCTGCTCCAAGTTGTCACTCTGCTTCTTGGCGAAGTTCACAAATACCTGGCGGGCAGAGGCAGGTGGTGGGCGGGGCTGGGCCGAGCAGCTGGCACCCCTGGCCCGGGTACTCACGTTGTCCAGGGTGGTCTGGCTGACCGAGTAGTCCTCTATGCCCAACACGCCCACCACCTGCTCCATCTTGCTGAACACCTGAGCCAGCGAGATGCTCTCCGACTTCAACTGGTACTGCACCTTTGTGTGGTGCCGCTCCTGAGGGGCACGGAGGGCAGGCGGTCCGAGGCCGCTCTGGCCGTGCCCCCCACTGCCCACCCTGGGGGTCCCGTCCGCCCACCTTGAGCACAGCCTCGGGGAAGTTCCGGTTGAAGAACCGCACCACGTCCTTCACGTTCTGGCTGCTCTTGGTCCTCACCGTGATCATGTAGCCGTCTCCAAACCTGCCGAACAGGCCCATGGCTAGAGCCCCCACTGCCCAGGGAAGCCGTCCTGCCTGCCCGCGCCCGACAACCCGCTTCCCACACCAGGCCCTCCACTCACCGGTTCTTCAGGTGCTGGATGCTGCCCAGACAGCGCAGACGCCCGTTCACCATGATGGCCAGCCGTGTGCACAGCGCCTCGCACTCCTCCATGCTGCGGGGAGACGCACAGCACACGGGCTGGCACCGTGGGGTGGGGGTGGGGGGTGCCAGGGCAGGGGGGGGGGGCCACACCTGTGTGACGTCAGCACCACTGAGCGCCCCGTCTTGATGAGGTCCAGGATGAGGTTCCAGAGGAAACGCCGGGCTTTGGGGTCCATGCCTGTGGTGGGCTCGTCCTAGGGAGCGGTGCCAGGCTTAGCGGCTGCACCCCCACCAGCCACCCCCCACCCGGGCTCACCAGGAAGACAAAGGCAGGGGAGCCAACCCCCTGGGCTCACCAGGAAGACAAAGGCAGGGGAGCCGACCCCCTGGGCTCACCAGGAAGACAAAGGCAGGGGAGCCGACCCCCTGGGCTCACCAGGAAGACAAAGGCAGGGGAGCCGACCCCCTGGGCTCACCAGGAAGACAAAGGCAGGGGAGCCGACCCCCTGGGCTCACCAGGAAGACAAAGGCAGGGGAGCCGACCCCCTGGGCTCACCAGGAAGACAAAGGCAGGGTACCCGATGAGGGCAATGGCAGTGGACAGCTTCCGCTTGTTGCCTCCGCTGTAGGTGCCAGCCGGCTTGTCCGCATACTTGGTCAGCTCTAGCTTCTCCAAGGCCCACTTCACCACCTGGGGCAAGAGTAGATGTCAGAGGCCCACCCTCCCCGCCGGCCGCCCCCCCTTTCTTGGGCGACCCTCACCCGGGCCTCGTCCTTCCAGGGGATGCCACGGAGCCGCGTGTACAGCTGCAGGTGCTCCCGGGCCGTGAGCTCGTCAAACAGGGCATCGAACTGCGGGCAGTACCCCAGGCTCTGCTGCACCTGGAGCAGCTCCTTGAGCACGCTGGGGACACATCGTTGTCAGCACTGGGGCGCAGTCCTCACCCTTTCCGCCCAGGAGCCCACCCAAGCGAGCGCCTGCCGCCGGCACCTGTGCCCGTTGACAAAGGCCTCGCCTCCCGTCGTGCTCTCATCCCCCGTCAGCATCTTGAAGGTGCTGGTCTTGCCGGCGCCATTGACACCCAGCAGGCCAAAGCACTCGCCAGGACGCACGCCCAGACACAAGCGATCCACAGCCAGGATGCTGCCGATCTTCCTGGACTTGTACACCTGGCAGAGGGGAGGGGCTGCCCACTCAGTGGCTCAGCATGCCAGGCTGGACGACCTGAGCCACGCCTCCAATGGGCCGCCTTGCCCCTAACCATGCTCTCCTGTAGACCCGCCCCCACAGACCTGAGTCATACCCCCACTGGGGCCACCTCCCCTCTAACCACGCCCTGCTGTAGATCCTGCCCACCTCCCCCATAACCACGCCCTGCTGTAGGCCTACCCCCCCAACCCTGAGCCACGCCCCCACCGGCCACCACGCCCCCACCAGACTACCTCAACTTCCCTAACCACGTCCTCCCATAGGCCCGCCCCCATAGCTCTGAACCACGCCCCCACCAGGCCACCTCAACTTCCTAACCACGCCCTCCCATAGGCCCGCCCCGAGCCCTGAGCCACGCCCCCACCAGGCCACCTCCCATAGGCCCGCCCTCAAAGCTCTGAGCCACGCCCCCACCAGGCCACCTCAACTCCCTAACCACGCCCTCCCATAGGCCCGCCCCCAGAGCCCTGAGCCACGCCCCACCAGGCCACCTCAACTCCCTAACCACGCCCCTTTAGGCCAGGGCCCCTACACTGAAGGCAGCCCTGGGGCCTCGGCCCTCCAGGCCTCTCTCCCCCATGTGGGAGGCTCACCTTGGTCAGATTCTCAATCTTGACCATGTCATTGTCGGCGTCTCCCCGCAGCACTCGCTGCCGCTCGCTAGCCACGTCCACGTCGTCCTCTATGGGTTTGGTAGACACTGGCATGCGCCTAGGGAAGAGGGTGGGCAGTATCCAGCGGGCCCTTCCACGCACCCCAGCGCCTCCCCCCTGCACCCCCCACCCCGCACTCCTGCCGCCCACACTCACTGTGGCTGCCGCAGGAAGTTGTACTGGCACATGATGGTGAGGAAAAAGCCCACGAAGCCCTCCACCGTCATGGCCACCAGCCCTCTGGTGACAATGTCCCACTCGAACGGGGACTTCATCTTGTCAAACTGGCCTGTGGGGCAGCTGGTTCAAGGCCTGTGTCTGGAATCCCATGAGTCCCCACGAGCGAGGCCCCCCCCTCCCGGGAAGTCCCTGATGCACTCTGTCCTCCTGCTCAGCAGCCTCTGCTGCCCACAGCCCCACCCCCAGGCCCGGCCCCCTGCCCGCCTCACCAATCTTGGCGTAGTACTCGTTGAGGTACTCGTTGTAAGCCATCTCCATGAGCCCGTGGCCGAGGTTGTAGTTGGGGAAGAGGAGGAAGCAGCTCTTCAGGTAACTGTTGACCACCTTCAAGTCCTAGAGGGTCCCAGGGGGTTGTCAGGGGCCACAGGCACAGCCTCAGCCCTGCGGCCTGCCACGCACCGCACCCTCCCACCCCCACCTTGTCGTGCTCAAAGAGCTGCAGCAGGAAGGTGGCCACAGTGGCCGTGATGCCGATGAAGAGGTTGATGACGATGAGAAACACGTAGGCCGAGCTGGGGACTTCAAACCAGAAGGAGGCTGGGTACATGATGGGGGTGATGGACCACCTGCAGGCGGGAGGGCGGAGGGCGGTCACCAGGTAGCCCGGCCCCGCCCCTCGCCCACTGCCCCCGCCGGCCCACTCCCCCTTACCCATACAGCAGGAACAGAGAGAGCACGGCAGGGAAGTTGGTGGGTGATGTGTAGGCCGGCAAGTCGAACACAAACAGGATGATGACACAGCAGGTGGCTGGGACCAGGTAGTTTAGCTACCAGAGCAGAGGTGGCTGGTGAGGGTCAGCAGTGAAGGACCCAGGGCAGGGGTGAGGGACATGGGGGAGGGGGAAGCAGAAGGGTCTGGGACAGGACAGGTGGGCCAGGCAGCTGACGGGGTGATGAAATGATCAGAGGTCTGGGGGTCGAGGGAACACCCCAACCGGCCACGTGGGAGGGGCGCACCATGTCCCACACGTAGTTGGCCAGCCAGTAGATGACGGGGTTGCAGCCGCTGACGAACTGCAGGTGCTTGGCCTTGGTGGACTTCTCGGCCACCAGGAAGACCACGAAGCTGGCCGGCACGAAGGACATGGCCACGATGATAAAGATGGCGATGACCACATCCGTGCCCTGCAGCCTGTGGGTGCGGCAGCCCTCAGCCCTGGCCAGTGTCCGGCCCCACGGCAATGCCCCCGCCCCTGCCCCTGCCCCCATACATACAGGTAGTCCAGGGAGAGGCTGGCACTTGTCTTGTTCATGGGGTGGTTGGTGACAGTGATGCCTGGGGCACAGGAAGTGACAGCCTCAGGGACCTGCTCCAAGCCACCCAGCCCAGCCCACTGCACCTAGGCTCACCATAGGCCGCTGGGTTGCCTTTGCTTTTGGGCAGGTTGGCGCGCAGGATGGCGTTGTTGAGGCTGTTGAGGTAGGTGGGCATACTGTGGTACCCCTTGTTGTTGTAGAAAACCTGGGGGGGACACACAGAAAGAGCCAAGAGCCCTGTGGGTCCCCACAGACCTCAGGTGAGGGCTGGATGCTACGGGTCCTGGGGCTCGGAGGTGCTCACCTGGGCTGCCTGACGCACGGCAATCTTCCGCACCATGGCTGGGGCCCGGGCGCCAAAGGAGGCCGGGATGGACTTCTGGATGTTGCCAAAGGTGATGGCCCCATACCTGGACAAGGTCAAGGAGCAGTGAGGCCACACGGGCGGCGGGTGGCGGCCCCTTGCCCGCAGCCTGCACGAGCCTCCCATCCGGCTCACCGGTGCAGCCGGAAACGGTCAGAAGTGAACAGCAGGTACTCGGAGACATTGTGGCCAGTGATGTCGGTCAGGATGTCGCCCGTGACCACCCGCATCTGAGGTGGGTGCCCGCCCACACCACTCGGGCAGGAGAAGCCAGTGCCCTGGGTGGAGCAGGTGCAGCGGACGGGCTCCCGCACCAGGCGTGGCAGGGAGGGCGCCGATGTCCAGTTCTCTGCGGGCACAGAGGGCAGTCAGCAGGGCCTGCTCTGCCCCACAGCCCCCGGCAGCCAGGAGAGGCAGTACCTGGTCCGGAGGTGGGAGGCAAGGAGGTGTTCCAGGCCTGCACCAAGTCCTCATCGGGAGACACTGGGGAGTCAGATGGTGCGGGCGAGGGTGGGGGTGGCACAAAGTTGGACAGAGGCAGCCCCTGCGTGAAGGACTCCAGGCACATGCTGTCGAAGAACCGGGCAGCCAGCAGGCGTGACTCGCCGCTGCTCAGATTCACCGTGGACCCCAGCGAGCCGTTGGCGGGAGACTTGAGCACACAGGTGGCGCCCACGCCTGACGGCAGCCGGAACGTGCTCACGAGCTGCTGGGGGCTGGCGTCGGGCGACAGGTGACATCTGGGGGAACCCACAGTGTGAGTCGAGAAGAGGTGGTGGGTGCCCACCCATCTCAGTGATCAAACCTAGCTCCTGCCCACCACAGCGACCTGGTGGGCAGCCTCACCGGTACTCCGGACGCTCCTCATTGGCGTAGGGGATGAAGTTGCCACGGGGCTGGGTGTAGTTGTGGTACTGGGAGGGTGACAGGACCAGCGCAGGCAGGTCACCTAGCGGGGAGTGCAGGGAAAGCCTGAGCCGAGTGCGGACGGCCTGCCTGAGGCCCCGGACCCAGACCGCCCTGCCCAGTGCAGTGGTCGTGAAGACCAAGCTCAGGTCTGGACCCCAGGGAGGCACGAATACCCAGGGGTGCCCGCCAGTCTCAGACACAGTGCCAGACCCTGAACGGGACGTGTGTCCCCCAACCAAGTGGCTCAGGAGGAGAGAAGAGCCACAGTCTCACGAGCCCTGATGCCCCTCTGCCTGGCCAAGCAGCCGTACCTATCTCGGGGACGGAGAGGGCCACAGTCATAGCCACACAGACGAACAAAGCGGGGAGCAGGATCTGGGAGGAGAGCGCCTTGGAGTTGCGGCGGGCGCAGTGGAAACGCTTCACCAGGAGTCCGTGGAACTGGCGCACCTTCAACCACCAGCCCTCCAGCTTGCAGCTGCCCTGGCCGACCCTCGTGAGGGCCTCTGTCTCGGCCTCTGCACGGGGCAGCGAGGTTGAGCCCGCTGCCCTGCACCCCCCAGGAACCCCACCCGGCCCCACCGGGCCGACCCTCGTGAGGCCCTCCGCCTCGGCCTCTGCGCGGGGCAGCGAGGTTGAGCCCGCTGCCCTGCACCCCCCCAGGAACCCCCCCAGGAACCCCACCCGGCCCCACCGGGCCGACCCTCGTGAGGGCCTCCGCCTCGGTTTCTGCACAGGGCAGCGAGGTTGAGCCCGCTGCCCTGCACACCCCCCCCCCAGGAACCCCACCCGGCCCCACTGGGCCGACCCTCGTGAGGCCCTCCGCCTCGGCCTCTGCACAGGGCAGCGAGGTTGAGCCCGCTGCCCTGCACCCCCCCCAGGAACCCCCCCCCCCCGCCCCCACCGGGCCGAGCCCCGCCCACCTTGCAAGCTGACGTTGTCGGGGTCATGCAGATTGTTGAAGAGGGGCTGGTAGTCACCGTAGACGTCCGCGTAGCCCGCTCCCTCATCCCCACGGGAAGAGCCCACCGAGGACCCCGACTGCAGCGAGGCCTGGGACTGGGTCAGCTCCGTGCACCTGGCCAGGTTGCCCGCGTGCGCCTCGCCCAGCGAGGCCAGGCCCTCGGCCCCAGGAAGCGCGTCCTTCCTGGACTCCTTCACGTCTGTCGTGGGAGAAGGGAGAGGGGGCTCAAGGGTGGCTTGCCACCTGCAGGCCTGCCCGGGACACCCCCAGGCCCCGATTGACCCCAGGGAGTCCTAGGAACCCTGGGCCACCGGAGACAGGAGAATAGTGAAGAGCCCCAGGCCCGAGTTTAGACCTGGTGGGATGGGGTGCAGCAGGGCTCACCAGCAGCTCTGGGGCCTCTCACCTGCCTCACTGTTCTCCAGGGACTGGTCCTCCTCCGACACCTTGAGGAACACCTCTTCCAGGGTGGTGTCCATTAGCCCAAAGCTACTCAGGTGTAATAAGTCCAGGCTGCACTCCAGGTGCTGTGAAAGGTGCTGGGTGAGGCCCAGAAACAGGGGGCCAGACGAGGGTGCGCCTATCCGCTTTCCCGCCCCACCCCCTCCTCCACTTGTCCAGCCCCTCCACCGACCCCTGGCCCTCTGCTGGCCCCACTCTTACAAGGCCCGCCCCCTGCACGGCCTGCTTGCTCCTGGCTGGACGCAGTACCTGCCCCTCCCTCCACCACTGACCCCGCCCCTTCCACCAACCCTGCCCCCTATGTGCGGGGGCTGCCCCACCTCCCCTGTGGCCCCACCCCCATACCCTGCCCTCTCATCTGCAGGCCCCACCAGAGCCCTGCCCTCACACCTGGAAGAGGCGCTCAAAGGCCCCCTTCTTGGTGGCCTCGCTGGGCAGAATGTAGGAGAGCTCGGTGCTTGTGTCTGAGACCAGAAGACAGGAGGCCACGTGCTTGCGGATAAACTGCGACACCTGGGGCTCTGAGCAGCTGCTCAGCTGGGCCCGAGCCGGGGGGCTGGATGTCAGCCCTGGCTCTAGGAGGGAAGGGGAGAACGGAGGGGCTTCACTCAGGGGCTGCAGGAGAAGGGATCCTCTTCGAGAGTACAGCCAAGCCAAGACGGGGGCCTGAGGAAAGGGTGAGCCAGCCCAGAACGGACATCCTGGGCCTGCGGGGCAACAGGGAGGGTGCAGCCCTTCTTATGTCCCTAGTCCCCCGGGGCTTGGGGGACCGAGGCCAGCTCAGGTGGCCTCAGCACGGACCTTGGGGGCCCCCGGGCTCGGCAGGACGCTTGACCAGCGTGAGGCGGTAGCCGTCCCCGTAGGCGCCCTTGAGGAACAGCGGGGAGCCGCAGCACTTGAGCTTCCCGTGGGAGATGATGGCGATGCGGTCCCCGAGCAGGTCGGCCTCGTCCATGTGATGCGTGGACAGGAGGATGGTGCGGCCTGCCGAGGCCAAGATCCGGTCAGGAGAGTGGGGCGGGGCTGGGCGGGGCCGGGAAGGGGCACACCCCTCCCCACCCGGCTCCCCACTCACCAGGCTTGTACTTCAGGATGAGGTCCCAGATGGCACGGCGCGCGTAGGGATCCACGCCTGCTGTGGGCTCGTCCAGGATGATGGCACGGGAGCCGCCCACGAAGGCGATGGCCACGGAGAGCTTGCGCTTCATGCCACCAGACAGCGTCTGCACCAGCGAGTGCCGCTTGTTGGAAAGCTCCAGGTCTTCGATCATTCTGAAGGTGAGACGGAACAGCAAGGGACCCCGGCTGTAGGGAGGTGGCTGCAGCTACCTCTGAGACCCGCCCATATCCTGGGCCGGCCCCACCCAGGCCCCGCCTTATCCCACACTAGGCCCCGCCCCATCCAACCTGGGCCCCGCCCCGCCCCACCCACTTGTCCATCTCCTTGCGGATCTCCTCTTGGGCCATGCTCTTCAGTCGCGAGTAGAACCAGAGGTGCTCCTCCACCGTGAGCCGGTCAAAGAGCACGTTGTGCTGTGGACACATGCCCAGATTCTTGCGGATCTCGTCCATCTCTGTTCGGATGTCGTGCCCGTAGATGGTGGCGGAACCCGATGTGGGCGGGAACAGGCCCGTGAGGATAGACCTGGGTGGATGGGCAGAGTCACAACCCCCGCCTCCTGCAGGAAGTCCACCCTGCCACCTACTTGGTCAGGAATCCCAGGCTGGTCCTCTGACACTCACATGGTGGTGGTCTTGCCAGCCCCGTTGTGGCCCAGAAAGGACACCACCTGGTTCTCGTAGAGGTTCAAGCTCAGCTTATTCAGGGCCAGCTTCTTGTCATTCTTGTAGACCTTGGTGAGTTTGTCCACGCAGACCACCAGGGGCAGGTGGGTGGGCTCTTCCTCTATGCCCCGAGTCTCCTCTGCACCAGAGCCACAGGTCAGTGCTAAGGCTCCTCAAGGCTCCCCTGGCCCCCAAAAACCCAATGACTGCCCCAGCCGCCAACCTGGCTCCCGCCTCACCCAAGCGCCGGCTCTCCATGGCACAGGCCTGGTCCTCCTCCATGACGCTGAGGCGGGGGGCACGTGCCCAGGGCCAGCTCCACTCCCACGCCTCTGTCCGCCCACTGCCCAGCCAGTAGGACTTCTGCAGTGGGAAGTACCAGGGCCGCGGCAGCCCGTACATGCCTGGGGGTTGGGAGGGGAGAGGACAGGAGGCTGACCCAGCGCCTGGGGCTAAGAGCTAGGTCCCCACAAGGGAGGTGCAGCCCTCTCACACCCTATCCCCTCCAACGGGTTGACTGGTACCTGGGTGCACGGCCTCGATATACCACGTGAGCACACCGTAGACCACAGCATCCACCATCAGCATGGTGACAGCCAGGAGCAGGTTGAAGTCGTCCCCTTCCACGGGTGACTGGCTGAACGTGTGCCACTGGATACCCACACCTGCCACCTCGTACAGGGCAAAGTACTTGGAGCCCAGGCCAAAGGCTGTTGTGGACATCAGGGACTGAGGAGGCGGCAGCGTCAGTGCGGGCGCGGAGGCCGGACGCACTCCCCACCCCACCCACCCACCACAACCCTCACCGCAATGCACTTCTCGAAGGCAGTGATCTTATCGTGGGCCACCTCCTCTCGAATCGCCACGTACATGTAGGGCACATAGCTCAGGAAGTAGATGATGCCGCCGCAGGCTGAGGCCAACTTGGCCTTGGAGTACAGTACGGACACCAGAAAGCTGGGGCAGGGGCAGGAAGGGCCACCGGCTATCAGCCACACCCAGCCTCAGCGCTGAGCACAGTGCCTCCGCAGCTCCCCACGTGGGGGTGCCGAGGAGCTCTGAGCAGGGCTGTCTCGGCACTTTCCGGGGGGGCAGGAGGGCTCACCCTCCCAGCCCGCCGCCAGCCACAGGGCTCGCTCTCACCAGAACATGATGGTGGCCACGGCGTAGACGGCCAGGAACAGCCAGATGATGAGCACGTGGCTGTGCATGAGGACCTGGCCGTACTTGAGGATGGCAGTGAGCGCCGTCACCGAGATGGACAGCTGCACGAAGCCCGTGATGAACCAGGCCACCCAGTGCACCGCGTTGTCCAGGCCCATCGTCTTCATGACCTGTGTGGCCAGGAGACCACATGACAGGTGCAGGGGACCTTGGGGCATGGGCTGGGGAGGGAGGGGTGTCCGCAGTTGCCCCCCACCTCCACTCCTCCCCCTGCTGCTCCCCCACACCTCTTTCAGCCGGTGCTCCTTCTCTGCCACAATGTGCTGGATGGTCATGGCCACTGAGTAGACCCAGGAAATCACCATGCACAGCGGCATCATGTGTTCAATGACAAACAGGAAGCTGCGGTGGGGGCGGGGTGTGAAGGATGGGCTTGGCCCCGCCCCTGCGCCCCGCCCCCAGCCGCCCCAGCACCCAGCACTCACTCGTCCCGCGTGTAGCAGGGGTAGGGGAACATCTGCACGTAGCTGCCGGGCTCCACTACATCATGCCCCACGAAGGTGTTGATGATGGCGCGCTCCATCATGTCTGTGGGCGGGGTCAACGGTCAGCAGACCCTGCGGTGGGGCCTGCCCCCAACCCAGTGCCCCACCCCGGGGGGCAGCCCTTACCCTGGATCCAGACGAAGCCGTAGAGGAAGTAGAAGCGGCCGCCGGTGTTGGGCCCCGGCCGCCAGTAGGCCCGGCGGATCTCGTTGGTTTTCTCGGTGAAGCTGGAGTTCTGTCGGATCTTGTAGTGCACGTGGGGCGGCAGGGAGCCATCCTTGCGCGTCTGGAAGATTACACCTGGGACAGGATAAGGGACACCGTAGGGGTGTGCAGGGGGGGGCCAGGGGTGAGAGGAGCAAGACCCGGGAGGGGGGCCTGCAGAGAGCAGGAGGGACAGGAGTGCGTGAGACGTGAGATGTCGCTGAGGAAGAAGGTGGGAGTGGGGGGCGGAGTCATGGGGCGGGATGAGGAGCAGGACCCTGACGGGTGGAGTCACGGAGGCTGGTGATAAAGGGGATGGCTTTGGGGCTGGGGCTGGGGCTGGGATGGGCTGGGAATGGAGGAGGGGCGGGGCGGGGCTGACTGCAAGAGGGGGCTGCAGGCCGGTCGGTGGAGGAGCAGGGGTTGGGGGGACACCCAAGGCGGGGCTGACTCACTGGCGAACACAGTGACGTTGTCCTGGTAGGCCTGGTTGAGAGTGTAGTTGACGATGCTCTCCTCATCCGGGAAACCCTTGAAGATGTCCACGCTCACCTGCGGGGAGAGGCATTGTGGGAGCTGGCCCTGGGCCCCAGCGGAGGCGTCCACAGGGCTCGTCCACCCCACCTTGGACATGAACTGGATCCAGCCACAGGCTGCGTTGTCGATGGTGTCCAGCTGCTGCAGCAGGACTGAGCCGTTCGGCAGGGAGAAGTTGTCCTGGCGCAGGGCCGGTGGCAGCTCCTCCAGCGACAAGTTGACTGCCTCGGGATGCAGCCGCAGCTCCGCCACATACTGGGGGGGGGGGAACCGGCTTAGAGCGGGGCGTGCACTGACCACCACCCAGGACAGGACAGAGTGGGCTCCCCCCCCCCCAAGCACCTGCTGCAGCCAGTGTAGGTGCTGCTGAAGCCTGCCCTGTTCCAGGAAACTCCGGATCTCAGCTGAGATGTTGAGCCAGACCTGGGCATAGTGGGTCACGTTGCCTACAAAGGCAAAGGTCTCGTTGGCCTGCAGAGGGTGAGGGCATGGGGCTCACGCAAGGACCCCGGCCAGCGAGGTGGGTCTCCACCCCTCACCTCCCCCACAGTGGGCACCAGCCACGCGCCAGTCCCCACCCACAACCACTTTGGCTCTGGCCAACTGTCCACCTGGAAGCTCCAAGCCCTCTCTCCCTCCCTTCCCACCCTGCAGCACACCCCCTGAATCTTGCTCTGCCCGCTCCACGGGGCAGCGCGATGCCTGGCTCCCCGACCTCACCAGCTGTGCCCTCCCAGCTCCTGCCTCAGACCCCTGTCCGTGCAACCCCATGAACAGCTCTGACACTCGGCGTTCCTCTCTCCTCACATGCAGCCTGTCCCCTCCCGGGGTCATGTCCAGCCCTGGTTTCTTCTTGTTCCAGGACCTCTCCCCTGGGATGGCCATGGACACCTTGCCCTCAGCTGGCTCCAAACTGCTCAGCTGCCTGGCCCACATCTCGCCCACTGGATGCTGCTCTGGAAAATTTCTGCATGCTTTCTTTCCTCCACCCACACCAGCGCTGACCGGCCTCAGCCATGCCCAGCCAGGCCAGGACCCTGCACCACACCAGCCCATCTGGTACATCCCCAGGGCAGCCCCCACTCACTCTGCCCCTCATTCAACCCCACCCACGAGTTCCGTCACCCACAGAGCCACATCGAGCTCGAGGGCTAGGGGACACCCCTCTTCTGCGCAGGCGTCTCGGCCTGCAGAACCCTCGTCTCGGCCTGCAGAACCCTCCGCCAGCTCCTGCCCCAGAAGACACTGGAAGCTGAACTCTGGGCATGGACTCACGCACCTTCAGGATGACACGGTCAGCCTCAGAGCCCGCGGGCGCGTATAGGATCTTGGGGTTGCTGGTCATGAGGTGCACCAGGAGGCCCAGGTTCCGCTGTTCTTTGCTCGTGAAGCCCAGGGAGCTCATGTTGCCACGTCGTAGTGCCTCCGGCTCAATGGTGCTAGAGCAGGAACCCCGTCAGGGGGGTGGGGCTTCAGGGTGGGCGTGGCATGGGCGTGGCCTCAAAGGGTCCGCCTGTGTTCAGGATGGGGCTAGGCGGGGCACGTGACCCGACTTCAAAGTGGGAGCCTGGTGAGGTCTGGAGTGGGGGTGTGTCACCGGGGCAGGGGGGAGTGGGGGAATCAGAGCCAGGCCGTGGGGTCAGGCCCTGCTCCATCTGCCTTGTTTGCCCCCACCTCCACCCTTTCCCTGCCACCCACCTACCGGTTGTTACCACACAGGATGGGCTGCAGGGCTGCCCAGAGCTGCACGAAGGCGGAGCACTGGCCCTGCAGTGCATCAGCGGAGGCGGGGGTCGCAGCAGACGGGGCACCGTCCTCCACTGTGGTGTTGGAGACGGTGCCCGTACCGGCCCCTGTGCCGTTGCCAGTCCCGCCAGGACTACTGGCTGGGGGTCCGGGAGCCCGGTGGGCGCAGGCACCCTGGGGCAGCAGCAGGGCCAGGGCCGACAGGACATCGACGTCCTGCAGAACTCTCTGGGCATCCAGGAGGTCCTCCAGCAGCGCCTGCAG
This sequence comes from Saccopteryx bilineata, assembly GCF_036850765.1. Lineage (NCBI taxonomy): Eukaryota > Metazoa > Chordata > Mammalia > Chiroptera > Emballonuridae > Saccopteryx > Saccopteryx bilineata. Next base: position 930,432 of record NC_089491.1, on the reverse strand, counting down.
CTGCCGTGGGGGCGGTGGCTGCTGCTGGGGGGCTGAGCCGTTGGGGGCATCCAGGCCCAGCTGAGGGGAAATCGGGCATGTGGGGACAGAAAGGCCCAGAGGAGGGAACAGGGGCTGGGGGTGCTGACAGGTTGGTAACTATGGTCAGGGTGGAACAGGGAGGACACCAGCAAAGGGTCATTGGCTGGGAGGAAGGGGTTACGGGGAGCACGGGCCAGGGACTGGGGTAAGGACATAGGGCGGGGCGGGGCAGGGGCGCAAGGCATGGCATTGTTGGAGGTTGCAGGACACCCGCCCAACCATAAGCATGTGCCACCTATACAGCCGCAGGCCAGAGTCCTGCAGGAAGTCTAGCACTTCCTCCAGCCTGGACATTGGACCTGCAGGCCAGATGGCAGGCAGGGCCACCTCACCTGCTGGGTGATCTTGGCCACATCCAGCTGCTTCTGGAGCTCTGCGGCCAGCCCGGAAAAGTGCTGGGCACGGGCTGAGGCCTGCCCACTGCAGATGGTGTCCCGGTAGGCCTGCAGGGCAGGCTGCTGAGCCGGGGGCACCGTGAGGATCCGGCCCAGCTCCCTGGAGCCCGGTGCGCATGTGAGTTGCTCCAGGAGGATGGGGGCCGCTAGCAGCTCCTGGGGGTGGGTACAGGGGAATGGCTGGGAAGGAGCCCCAACCCCAAGGAACCAAGGCTCTGGCCCAAGACGGCCTCAGGCCTTAACTCGACCCCTGTGCCAGGTCTGAATGCACAGGTTCTCCAGTGAGAGGGAAAGGTACCGGTCACCATCCTGACTTCCCCTCCTCTAGGACCCTCCTTTACCCCAGAAAGAGACCAGAATGATCAAGAGAGCCCCTTTCTGCACCCGCCGGGCAGAAACACCCACCCAGAGGCAGGCAGCAATCTCCTTTCCCTCTCACAGGCCTCCTCACCTCCAAACGGAATAGGGAGCTGGTAGGCAGACCTCCCCAGGGCTCCTGACCCCTGCGGAGGCCGGACTCCACATTCAGGGCAGGCGAAGGGCCAAAGAGCAGGCGATAGACCTGGGGTGCAAGGAGGCACGGTTCAGGCTTGGGGCTCTAAGCCCGGCCCCCAGGGTCATCATCTGAGAGCTCTGCGTGCCCTGCCATCACCAGCCCCACAACCAGGGAGGGCAAAGCGGAGTGGCTGGGCTTCAGAGCTCCCCCAAGGGCAGACGCATGCTGGCTCACCTCGGGCATGTCCACCTGGGCAGCCAGGAGGGCCTGGGCCGTGCTGTTAGGCAGTGACAGGTTCTGCGTCAGGAAGCGCCACAGCTCCCTAGGGTCCCTGGCCACCGAGTCCAGAGAGAAGGAGGACACTGGACAGGCAGAAGGACAGGGATAAGGGCCAGCTCTGAACAGGCTCAGAGCCAAGCTCCTGGGCCCCATGGCTCAGCCACGGTGGCAGGCAGCTCAGCCGGGCCGTCCGAGTGCGTGCATCCCGGGAACTCAGAGCAACTGTTTAGACCAACAGCCAGGGATTTTCAAGCTTTTTAAAATCTCCTAGGCCCTGGCTGGTTGGCTCAGTGGTAGAGCGTCAGCCTGGTGTGCAGGAGTCCCGGGTTCAATTCCCAGCCAGGGCACACAGGAGAGGTGCCCATCTGCTTCTCCACCCCTCCCCCTCTCCTTCCTCTCTGTCTCTCTCTTCCCCTCCCGCAGCCGAGGCTCCACTGGAGCAAAGATGGCCCGGGCGCTGGGGATGGCTCCTTGGCCTCTGCCCCAGGCGCTAGAGTGGCTCTGGTTGCCACAGAGCGAGGCCCAGAGGGGCAGAGCATCGCCCCCTGGTGGGCGTGCCGGGTGGATCCCCGTCGGGCGCATGCGGGAGTCTGTCTGACTGTCTCTCCCCGTTTCCAGCTTCAGAAAAATAAAATTAAAAAAAAAAAAAAATCTCCTGGCACACATAAACTAATTACTAACATTCTGCAGCACACCAAAAGAAATATGGTTTTTGCTGATCTGACAAAAAAAAAAAAAAAAAAGAAAGGTATAATTTTGATTCATTCATACCAGACAGCTATGGTTGTACTAGCTGTTGTTTTTTTAAAATATTTATTTTTTTACTGACTTTAGAGAGAGGAAGGGAGAGAGTGAGAAAGAGAGAGGAACATCGATCTGTTCCTGTGTATGCCCTGACCAGGGATCGAACCAGCTACCTCTCCAATTTGGGATGATGCTCTAACCAACCAAGCTATCCGGCCAGGGCTGGTTGTTGTCATTAAAAGAAAAAAAGGTATATATAGAGAGAGCTGGTTGTTATCACTTTAAAAAATGTGTGTGCATATATATATATATATATATATATATATATATATATATATATATATTTATTTAACATTGATTTTAGAAAGGAAAAGAGCCTGACCAGGCGGTAGCGCAGTGGATGGAGCATCGGACTGGGATGCAGAGGACCCAGGTTCAAAACCCCGAGGTCGCCAGCTTGAGCGTGGGCTCATCTGGTTTGAGCAAAGCTCACCAGCTTGGACCCAAGGTCGCTGGCTTGAGCAAGGGGTCACTCGGTCTGCTGTAGTCCCCCCCCCCCCCCCCCGTCAAGGCACATATGAGAAAGCAATCAATGAACAACTAAGGGGCTGCAACGAAGAATTGATGCTTCTCATCTCTTTCCCTTCCTGTCTGTCTGTCACTATCTGTCCCTCTCTCTGACTCTCTCTGTCCCTGTCACCAAAAAAAAAAAAAAAGGAAAGAAAGAGGAAAGGAGAGGGAGAAGGGAAGGAGGGGGAAAGAGGAGGAGGGAGGAAGGGAAAGAGAGAAACAATTTGCTGTTCCATTTATTTATGCATTCATGGGTTGATTCTTGTATGTGTCCTGACTAAGAATTGAACCTGTAACCTTGGTGTATCAGGATGACGCTCTAACCAACTGAACATCATTATTTACTTGACAATCGAAGGGAAAAGAAGTCAGTGCCTCTGACTAAATAGTTAGGAATTGCATATTTTAAAAATTCTTGCAGCATGCTGGTTGAAAATCACTGGTTTAGACAGGCAGCCTGGGGCACAACAGCCCCAGCCCAGGGCAGGACGTCACTCAGCTGGGGCTCAAACCCCGCTGACACCAGCTCGAGCCTGCCACCCCCCTCCCCCCAACACACACACACACACAGAGATACAGCCCAGCCTGCTCAGGATGTACCTGAAGGTCTGTCCAAGTGCTTCCCCCAGGTACTGGGGTCCGCGCTGAGGGCTTCCAGGTGCTGACGCAGGGCCTCGAGCTCCGAGCCCAGGCTGGGCCGCTCTGGGTCGAACAGGTTGCTCTCCTCCACCACGCGGTCCAGGCGCTCCAGCAGCTGAGTGACCCTGCAGCACCACAGGGAGGTCAGCCCGGCCAGGCCGGTGGGGGCGGGGGTGGGGGTGGCTGGACTCCCAGGGGTACCGGGGCACTCACGTGGAGTTGGCATACTGCAGGAAGCCAAACTCATCCCTCTGGCCATCTGGGCACAGTGACTGCATGACAGGCAGGATGCCGGCCGAGGTGAGGGGCGCTGCTGTGTAGAAGGCTGGGGGGACAGGGCAGGTGAGAGGGCCCAAGGAGAGGGGGACAGAAGGAGAGAGAGGAGGGGAGGAGGGGAGAGGCCAAGGAGAGAAATTTAGAGACAGTCAGGAAGGAAAAGCAGCTTCAGGCGGCAGACAGGCAACAGAGGGCCAAGAGTTCTCGTGCACGTGGCCCCAGCAGGTCAGAGGTCAGAGGGTGTCTCGCCAGCCACCCTGTCCTCACCACTCCCAGAGCACCCTTCCTCCCTCAGCTAGCCAAGGTCAAAGTGCCCTGACCACCCTCGCCCCAAAGAATTCAGGTGTGGCATGGCCAAAGAGCCCACCAGGAGCATCGGAGCCCCCTGCTGGGCAGCGACCTCTGACCTCTCCGGCCAGCCAGTTTAGCAGAGTGAACGCAGGAGTGAGTACAGGGTCTGAGCATCAGCGGCCAGTGCCCCAGCCCTGCGAGGCAGAGCCCAGGAACCCCACCGAGAGAGGGACCCCCGAGGCACCTGGCCTGCCCTTTGCTCCCAGCACCCACAGCCCCCTCCCCCCGAGCCAGCCGGCCCCGACAGTGGCGGGGGCTCTGCAGGACCCAGCAGGTTTGGTTTGGAAAGGCTGTTAATGCAAGCAGGGATGGGGGGAGGGTCGCTCAAGCCACACCAGGAGGCCGCCCAGGACCCCCCTGCAGCTGTGCTGGGCCAGCATGGAGGAGGCGGCCGCTCACTTACAGACTGCATGCGGGCGATGGAGGAGGACAAGAGACCATGCAGGGGAGGGGCAAAACAGAACAGAGGAGAACCGTGAGGAACAGGCACTCGGCACGTGTGGTCACCCGGGCCAGCCACTTCCTCCAGCCCGGCCGAGAGGCGTGGCCAGGGACCACTCGGGGAGTCGGCTCACAGACTGCACGTAGGGGGTGAGGACCGTGGGATCCGGGACACACACACGTGTGGTCACGTGCACACAGGACATGCATGTGTGATGCAGTGAGGGCTGCCTGCCCCCACCCACCCACCCACCCAGCTATGCCCTGGGCCCACCCCCAAGAACCCTCACCTTCCTTCACAGAGATGGTTGGTTTCTTCTGCCGAAGCCCCAGCAGGATGAAGAAGAGGACCAGAGGGATGAAGATCTCGAAGGCCAGGACCCACTGGAAAGGGCAGGTGGAGTGAGGCCACCCACCCAGGCCTGGACAGGACAAACCTGAGCCCTCCTTTCCCTGCCAGACAGATGCCCTTCCTGAAGGGCCAGCCCAGCCCAGAGCAGCCTAGACCAGTCTCTCTGTGCTCCCCCAGGGGACAAAGAAGGTCAACGCTTCCTTAGAGGGACTTTTCACAGGGCAAGAGAGCAAATATTGTCTGGCCCAAGGGAGCACCAGGTCTCCCTCCTGCCAGCCCAAGCTCTGCTTGCCATGCTGAGGGCCAACAGGGACAAAATCAGGCAGCTTGTGGTCCACTCTGACCCAGCCATGTGCCAGCTCATCTTCTCCCCCACCTGCAGGGCCTACAGAGATGAAGCCTGGCTCTGGCCAGGGGGGGCCTGAGCCTCTGGTAAGCCCTGGTCAGGCGTCGGATAGCCCCCAGCCCGAGGCACAGGCACGCCCTGCTGCCCTGGCCCTGCTCCCTTCCCCAGGTGGCTGAGACGGGTGGGAGCAGCCCTGCCCACTCCGGGCCTCTGCTCAGTGTTCCTGCCACCCAAGGCTCGGCACCCGGCTGAGCCGAGAGGGAAGGAACTGCCAGGGGCCCCGGCTCCCCTTCACCTGGACAGTGAAGGTCTTCCCGGTCTCACCCCGACCGACCGCTCTCCGCTCAGAGAGGGGGCGGGCAAGGAGGAGGCTCTCAGGCCAGCTGCTCTTGAGGGAGCCTCCTGCCCAGCCCCAGGGCGCGCCCTGGACCCCACCCCCACCCAGCCGTCTTCTCAGAGGCCACCGTCTCCTTCGTCCTCACCACCCAACCAAACACAGACTTCAGAGGTCCCCATCCCCGCAGCAGCCTGTCTGGCCCAGGGTGCGAGCCCCCGGTCCCCGGAGGTGGGGCAGCTGTGGCTGTTTACTGTGCTCTGACAATAGTGCTCTGTGGCCTGGAACACCCGCCCCAGCCCGTGCCAGCCTCCACCCCCTCCCCGAGCCAGGATCCAGCCCAGGGCTTGCCAGGGAGGCATCGCGGGCACCCACAGAGCTGGTCAGAGGCACACATCACACGCCTGCATGCACATAGGGCCAGGGCGGCTGTGTGTGTGCAAGTGGCCACTCCGGAGGCCAGGGTCACGGCCTGCCAGCCCCACCCACACCCGCCCTGCCACCAGGCACCTCCACTGAGTAACTGCAGCAACAGGCCTCCCTGCCTCCTCATTGCTATGGCAACGGCTGCACATGAGCTACTGGGAGGAGGAGGAGAGGCCCACTGGGCAGGCGCAGGGCCGGTGGCCAGAGGGGCATCTGGTTACAGGCAGGCAGCACTGGTCCAGCCCCACCTGGGCAGCCCACCCAGGGGCCCACAAGGTGGTCACATCCTGTCCCTGAGGCCAGCCCAGTGCCTCCATATTGTTTCGTGAGACCTGGGTACCCACCCCAGGCCTGAGCCCCCTCCTGCTGTGTCCAAGGACAGAACAGGTGAGACCTGAGGATGGAGTTGCTCCCTCCCATCTGAGTGACTTGGGGACAGTAATCCAGTCTCTTCACCAGGAGTAGTAGCCTTTGGCCCCAGGGTAGACCCTTGTTCTGCTAAGAAGGGATAGGCCACACCCACAGGGAGAGAAACGGTGACCCAGAGCTTGGGAAGAGGGAGTGAACAAGGTCCAAAGTCCTTGGTTCCTACGCTCCAGACCGAGCTTTCCAGAGGGTGTGCCCCCCCTAAACCCCCAGCCTGGCCCACAGCACGCAGGGCAAAACCTCTGCTGAACAAGCCCAGAGGTCCAATTCTGAAGCCCAAGACCTGCTGGAAGGGAGGGTCCAGTAAGATTGTGCCCTGCATCCAGCCATCCCCAGAGCCAGTGCACCACCAGCCAGCAAGGCCTCTGCCACCATCGCCAGGAGTGGCAAGACAAGGACCTCTACGTGGTCTACCCAGCCCCTGGGACCACGGTGAAACGGGCACAGGAAGGTTCTGGGTGGGGGCAGCTTAGCAGGCGGGGGCCACTCCTCAGTATAGGACAACGGCTGCCTCCCACCTGCTTGCCAGGGACTCCTGCAAACCACTGCCCCCTCCCCTGAGTTTTGGGGTCCCCAGTGGATGCAGGGACCATCATGCCAGCCTTGCTCCTGGCCTCTGGGGGAGACTGCTCCTGCCAAGGCCCGAGAGCTGATACTAATGCACGCCCACTTCCCAATGCCCCTTCTTCTCCTGAGCTCTACGCTGCTGTCCCCAGTGACCCAAAACCCAAGGCGAAGGAAGCTGCAGCAGAAGCTGTCTGGGGCTGCAGGCCTGACCCAGAGCCAGCCCGCCAGCCAGCCCCAGGCACCCTGGACAGGGAGTATACCCAACCCTGGCTTCCCTCCAGGGCCAGCTGCCCAGGGGAATCCTGCCAGGCCACGGTGATGACAGCCACCCTGCCCTGTCCACAGCCCCAAGTCTCCCACTGTGGGCTTCAAAGCCCTTCTCAAGGAGGGACCCGGGGAGGAGCTGCTGGGGCAAGGGGGTCCCAGGGCCAGGTGGGACAGGAAGCCTGCTGGTCCCCAGGTGGGCAAGAGGATGACTCCTTCTTACGCCCCCACTTGGTCTGCTCTGGGTTCCATTCTGGAAAATCCCCAGGGTCCATTCAGAAACCCAAGCCGCCCAGGCCTCTCTGGTGAGTGCTGCCGCCCTTCTTGGGGCCAGATCGGTGAGGGCCAGTATGACGACATCCACTACATCCAGAGCCATCTCTTCACCAAAGCCTCAGTCCCTAACAGCAGCTTTGCCCTGAGCTCTCAGAGAGCTGGGGAGCCTGGTGGTCACAGCTCCAAACGTCAGGACCTAACTACCAGAGGAGGCTGAGCCAGGAGGAGGCTCTAAGAGTGGATCAGCCTGAGGGCGGATGCCCCAAAGGACAAAAGGGTGCAGGCACTCAGGCGTCTGAGGGCAGTCCAGTAAGGACATTCCTAGTGGTGAGAAAGCAGTAAGAGGCAGGACTAGTGGACAGAGTGGGAAGGGAGAGAAGGAGGACCTGCCCAAGGACAGAGGAGTAGCGCACCGCGGGAAGAGGCAGGGTCCCTGCAGGGGATCCAGGGGGGCTGGGCCCAGAGACCAAGAAGCCTCAGAGCCAGAGCAAGGCCCCCAGGCCAGCCCTCTGTCCGTCCCGGTAACCAGGGTCTCCTGTGACCCCAGGATCCCTGGGCCGCCTGTCCCCCCACCTCTGAAGCTGGCCCTGGACAGCGCGCTGCGGAGGGCGCCAGTGACTCAGCCGAGCACCGCGAATGTCAGCGGGCGGCGGGCTTGGCACGGCCGTGCCCTCTCCTTGGAGGCCGGAGCTCGGGCAGGAGCGCGCGGGGCCCGACTGAGAAGGGGCTACGGCCCACCGCCCGCCTCGCGCGCTCCTCGAAGCCCGCCGGGGGTCTGCGCGCGCCCGGCCCTCCGCACGTGCGCGCGAGGAGCGCGGCGCTGGCCCCGGTGCGCGCGGCCTCGGCGGCCGTCAGGCCCGCGGCGCGGGGTTCGCTCACCGGGCTCCGGCGCTTCAGCGTCACATTCTTCCAGAGCAGCAGCTGCAGCTGGTGCAGGAAGCCCATGGCGGGGCCGCGCTCCGGCCGCCTCCGCGCCGCGGCCAGCTCCTCTGCGCGCCCCGCCGGCCCCGCCACCCGCCGTGCAGCTCGGCATCGCCCGCGCGGAGGCGGGGTCTCGGTGCTCCGGGCCAGCTCCGCGCCGGCTCCGCCCCGGTAGCGCGTCCACAGCCACTCGCGCCCGCCTCCAGTGCGCACCACCCCCACTTAAAGGCGCCGCTCTGCGTCCGCCCTCCCGCCCCTCGTCCGAGACGTCCGTCCTGGATCCCGCCGGTCCACCCGGGCAGTTCCTGGAGTTATGTCCCGCCACGGAAGGCTTCCTGGTCGTCCCCGTCTCTCCAGGAGTGGAAATGACGACTCAAACACCCACATCTAAACCGAGACCCCCCGACTATCCCCTCCCAGGGCGCTCTTCTTCCTGGGTCACCAGACCTGCGCGCAACCCCCATCCCGATTGGGATTCTCCTTCAGAGGCCCCGAAGGTGGTTACTGGCCCCGAGGGCTGCCTGAGGTTCGGCCCTCAGCAGGTCACCACCTCCATCCGCCTTCTCAATACTTGTAGTAGGAATTTCAGCTGGACATCTAAGAGCCAGGTCCCAGTCCCTGCCGGCTGGAGAGGGTCAGCTGCCTCCCTGGGGGAGGAGAGATTGTGGTCCTGGCTGGAGATCCCACCTGTGCAGGTCGACCAACCGCCAGCCTCAAGGCTTCAAGAGTCAACATTCCACCCAATCTGGCGCTTCCAGACCTGAGCCCCTGAACTAGGTGGGGCTGGTGAGAGGGGCTTCAGGTGAGCTGTCCCACTCCTGTACGAGTCCCTTGTGAGTGAGCCACTTGGTAACTGAGTGGCAGGATAGGCCTGTCTGGGCTCTGCCGGGTGCAGCGGGGAAAGGTGCTTGGGGAGACTGAGGCTGCCCCCCTGTGAATGCCCCCCCCCCATATCCAAAGGCGAGTCTGGCCTCTGCGCAGGGAGTTTGGTGTAGAGTGGATTCAGCAGAGATGGTTTGGCGTCTGCTGAAGGGAGACTCCTTGCTGCTGCACAGAGGTGCGGCCTGTGCACGCTAGGGAGGTTGCAGTGTCCATTTCCGAGGTGACCAACAGAGGACGGCAGAGGGCAGGCCGGCCCCTGCACGGCAGGATGCCTCCTCCCCAGCCTAAGTGTCCCCGTCTGTGAATGGGAGAGGCAGGTCCTGTGATGGCCAGTGTCTGGGGTGCAGGCAGAAGTAGCACCCTCAGCCGAATGGCAGATGTTGGGGGCTGCGGCCCCTGCCCCTCCTCGCTCCCTCTTCAAAGTGGAAAGAGGGACAGCTGTGGCAGGTGGTTGGGGCGCAATCCCCCGCCCACCCTGCCCCGCCGCCTGAGGACACTTCCTTCTCCCCGGTCAGCACATGGGGCTAGGTCAGGTCAGGAAGTCACTGACAGGCCTTTCTCACAAACCACTGCCAAGGAGGGAGGGCAGCTTCCTGCCCAGACCTGCTGCCCGGCCCCAACGAGGGCAGACAAGTCCTGAGCGCCTGCCTGTTCCAGGGGCTCAGCCTGTTGGGGCCCCTGTCAGCACCCCCAGAGGCTTGACCACTGGCCTCTCTTCTCACTCAGCTGCCGGCCACAAGGGCCCCCTGGCTGCAGCCACGTCCTCCTGGCCGCTCAGTGCCAGGCTGCCACCAGCCAAGCAGACCCAGGCTGAGAACGAAACCCCAGGGCCTTCCAGATGGGACGCTTTTGACCCCCACCCCGCCCCCTGACCCCAACCAGACTCTTGACTTCGCCCCTTGCTGTCCACCCACTTGGTCTTTTGTGGGGTCAGGGAAGGCTCTGTGGTTCAGGCCATTCAGCAGAGCTGTGCGGGGGAGGGTGTCTCAGGCAGAGGGAGGGCAGAGGCCTTGAGGTAGAGCGGGAGGATCCCTGCAGGGAACAAGGAGACCTGTGTGACCAGGGCTGCAGATATGTGAGGTCCTGTGACTCCTAGACGGACACATGCCATTTTTTTTTTTTACATATGCTGTTTTTGTCCTTTGTTCCTTTATTGATCGGTGGCCCTCGCTGAGTGAATGGCAGGCTGCAAAAAACAATAAACAAAAACAAACCCAGAACCCCCTAGCTCACTCAGCACAGTGTCCCGGCCCACACAGGGCTCACAGTGGGGCTCCAGAATTGTGATCAGAGTGGACAACATGGTTGTATATCCCGGGACAGGGGACGCTAGGTCCAGAGGAGGTTCAGGGGGCAGGGACTCAGGCTCTGCCCCTACAGACCACAGGGTGGCACGTTCCCAGCCCCAAGGACCCTTCCTGCTTCTAGCCCATCTCAGCTCCGCACTCTCACATTCCCACATCAAGGCACAGCCTTGCTGCCCAAGATTTGATTGAGGTGAGGAGCGAGGTCCATAGAAGCCTCTCCTCTCTGATCTGCCTTATCGACATGCACCCTCATTCATTCCCTTGCTGCTTTTGCCCCCACCCCAAATGCCTGTTCCAATGCCCACCAGCCTCCTCCTCCAGGCAGCCTTCCCAGACTGCCTTGTCCTTGTGCCCTGGCCTTCACATTAGCCTGATGGTTACCTGTGGGGGCCAGATGCCTGGTGGTTTGATTTGAACACCCAGCTGGCCATCCACATCACCCACTCCCAGCCATCCCCCCATGCCCCCTGCCCACCGGAGCTCAGGCCTGGAACCAGCCCTGGAGGTCCTCGTAGACCTGGTCACGGGACAGGTGGGGGTAGCGGGCACAGATGGCACAGAAGCGCTCCTGCCAGCCGTCCAGCAGCCGCACGCGGAGCCGGTCTCGCCAGGCGAAGTAGCCCCGGTACTGGCTCTCGTTCATGCCCATGAGGAAGGCAGCCAGCTCGTGGGCTGAGCCGAAGTCGTCCACGTGCACGAAGGCATCAGGCGGCACGAAGGCCTCGTAGGTGGCCCGCGGGGGCCCCAGCACCACAGGCACGGCTCCGGCTGCCAGCGCGTTGCGCCAGAACTTTTCGGTGATGTAGTCTAGGTGCTGCGAGTTCTCGAAGGCCAGGTAGAAGAGGTACCGGGACACCGTGGGCAGCAGGCAGCTGGTGCACAGCGGCCGCCTATTGGCTCGGCCGAACACGTCCACTGGCAGGTGCAGGGCCAGCTGCCGGTACAGCTTCACCCGCCGCTGCCGCGCCTGGAAGTTGCTGACCACCCAGGCGGCCACCCCGCTCTTGGCCGGCAGGGGAGGCGCGGGCCCCTCGCGGGGCTCCAGGAGGCCGTAGGGCACGAAGATGTCCGAGTCTCGCCGGTAGCTCAGCACCCAGTTGAAGACGCCCCGAAGGCGGCCAAGGCCGCGCATGTGGCTGGGCGACTCCATGGACGCCCACACCCAGGGCTGCCCCTCCGGCCGCTCTGCCAGGGGCAGGCGGGCCCGCCGGGTCTGCAGCTCGCGGTGGTGGAAGACCACGGCGTCGGCGCTGGCCAGCAGGCTGCGGTCGGTGCTCAGGCAGCAGTGGGCCAGGCCGTAGCTGCTGCAGGTGTTGCTGGGCAGCTGAGGGGGCTGGTCGGTGAAGGGCCAGTGCCAGATCAGGATGGTGAGCATGCGCCGGGGCGCCGGGACCCCTCCAGGGGCCCCCCAGAGCAGCCACAGGAACCAGAGGGCGGTGAGCAGGGCCGCCCCCGCCAGACTCCCCAGGACCCGAAGCTTCTGGGCAGAGCCACGCCCTGTGCAGAATACAGGCAGAGAGGCTGCACCTCAAGTCCCATCTCCCAACCCCGGCCCCCCGCCCCTGCCAACCAGGCACTCACCAGCATTACTCATCTGCAGCTCCCAGTATCGGTCACCCAAGAAAACCAAGGTCTTTCAATCACGGCAGCCGCCAGGCAGAGGCACCCTGAAATCAGAGCCGCGTGCTGCTCTCAAGCCCCACCTTGGAAGCAAGCGCTTTCATCTACCCAGGATGAAGGAAACCAGGGTGCCTTCCCACCCCTGCCCCGCCTCTGCCCCTGCTCTGAAGGTGACCTTGGCACCAACCACCACCCTCACCCCACCTTCCTTCCAGTCCTCTGGCTGCTGGGGAGGGAGAGGGGATGTGGTTGCAGAGGGGCACCAAGCCCCATTCCATGCCTGCCCCCCACCCCTGCTGGCCTCTGAGCAGGCACAGGATGGGCAGAGAGCCACTCAGCCTCAGGGAAGGGGAGGCTGTCCCCTGGAAATGGAGGACTCAGTCACTGCCTGCCCCACCAGCCAGGCCTGGGGCGCTCGTGAAAGGCAGGCCTGGTCCCCTTGAAGGCCACGCTGTGCCCCAGGCCAGCACCACCCCTCCTGTGGTGGCATCACCCACTTCCCTTGCTCACCGCCTGCCAGGTCGTGGGCTCCCAGCCCCTCACACTGCAGATCTGCTGTGCTCAGTCAGCTCTCTGCCGGGAGGCTGAGGTTTCGCCAGTTGCTTCTAATTGGGTGGGCCACCCACTCCACCCTATCCACTCCTGCCTCTCTAGGACACCTGATGTCAGAACTCAGAATCCCAGAGAGGGGGTCTGTCCCGGGGTCCTCGGAGTGTCTGCCTGCACGAGGCCCCGGTGCATGCCACAGGGGGCGGCTGCAGGGCCTCCTTTGCCCGCCCCAGGACATGTGTCTGTAGAAGCCCCAGGCTGGGGTGAGTCCCAGGGTCCTGGGCGCCTGAGAAGAGCTACTGATGAGCTGGACTGAGGGGTGGAAGGACTGGCCTTGGGGGCCCCCGGTCTCCTCCTCCAGGTTCACAGCTCAGGATGAGGGTGGGGCAGGAGGGGGGGCTTTCCAGGCTGGAAAGGGAAGGAGCCCTTGTGTCCCTGACTCGGGCGGGCAGGGGGCTGGCAATCGGTCCAGGAAAAGGAAGGCTAGCGTCTCCAGAGCCCTCTTCCTCCCCCACACTCTGGCCAGCCTGGGTCCCTGCCTGGAGGTCCAGTTCCTTCCCCTTTCGCTCTGGTTTCTCTGAGCCGGAGACACGGCCAGCCGGTGCGGTCAGATGTCCCCGAACCCTGCCTGCACCTCACTGTCAGCTGAGGTGGCGCCCCTTAGCTCCGTTCATCCCAGCCAGACTCTTGTTTGGCCCTGGATGTGGTTGAGCAGGTTGGGGCTCTCGGGCTTAGGGTCCTGGGGGCCTCAGGCTGGTCGGGTGGTTGGGGGCTGCAGGCCAGATGTGGTAAAAAAGAATAGCAATCAGCATCAGTCGCTGGGTCTGTCCCCCTCCCTGCTGTGCCAGGGGCCTCCCTCCCTGCTGTGCCAGGGGCCTCCCTCTGTCCTGCTGTGTCTTGTCCTTTATTCTCCAGTGTCACAGGGCTGCTGGCTTCTTCCTGCTCCTCCACTGTCATCAGGGCGGGAACGGGAGCTGGTAGCAGACCTGTCGGGGACACAGGCAAGTCCAGAAAGGAGGGAGCGTTTGGCCCCTCCGAAGCTCCCCACCCCCTAAGGAACCTCAGAACTGCGGTGGGGCCTTGTGCAATATCGAAGGAGGGGAGGGAGGGCTGTGGGATCTGTCGGAAACCAGCTGGCAGACCCAAGGTGTGGATGCAACAGCCGGGCCTGGCTCCCTGCTGGCCAGCCCCAGGACCTGAACAGAGATAGCAGCTCTCACCCACCAGTCCCTGCCCTTCCAGCCACTCCCCTGTTTAGGGAGATGGCCACAGTGGCACTGGGCCTTGGCCCCACCCTGGCATCTCTTCCTTGGCAGGGGACCCCACAGGAGCCACGCCCTGCCCCAGGCCTTGCATAAATAAGCCCACTTCTCCCTGCAGAGCACCCAGCGGGCAGCTGGGGCACAAGGAAGGAGCGAATCCTGCTGCAGCCTGTTAGCAGCCTGTTAGCAGCCTGGTTTCTGGCTGCCAACACCTTTGCCCTTCCTGTTTGCACAGCCAGGCTGGCCCAGACCCTTGCCACGGGGCTCGCCCATACCCACAGCCTGCTCCCTTCCTGGGTGGATGTGAAAGCCACCTCCACCCGGTCCTGCCGCTCCCCTGTCACCGTCTGCCACTCAGGTTGGCCACCGTGCCCCCCCCCCCGCCCAGTCGTGGGAACCTGCTCCGAGATTTGGTCCAGAAATGGGTCAGAATGAGAGAGCTCTCGGAGGAAAGAGAAGAAGGTGAGAGAGCCTGAGTCAAAGGGAAAGTGGGGGCCTCATCCTGCCCTGTCCCCCCCCAGGCCGCGTGACTCACTGGGACGCAGGCGGGCACCCACCCCCAGCTCACAGCCCCCCGAGCACCTCAGCATCTCTCTGCAGTGGGGCCGAAGCGAAAAAACCGGGGGGCTGTGCCCAGACGGAGAGGGCAGGCAGCTGGCCCCCTGATCACCCTCTCTTGCGGACAAGTCACCCAGCCCCAGATCAAGGGGAGCTTTGGGGAGTAGCACCTGCCGCCCCACCAGCGGGCCCCGAGGTGGTCCCGAGCAGGGCGGACGCGTGCCGGGGCGCCCCCTGGTGGCCGTGCTCCAGGAGCCACCTGCCTCGGCGGAGTGTGGACAGCAGAGGGAGCCAGAGCGCAACTTATTCTCGAGAGGGTGGGCAGGGAGGGGGCGCGGTCCAGTTCAGGGCACCCCTTTTGAGAAGTGGGTGCACTGACTCCGCCAGATGACCGCAGAGTGGGACGCAGGGGGGGCAGCACTGGAGTGGTGCCAGGAGCCATTGGCAGCAGGCAGTAAGAGAGGCGGTCCTTTTGCAGGCCCCAGCCCCTCCTCTCTCTCCTCTCTCTCTCTCTCTCTCTTTTATTCAGTGAGAGGAGGGGAGGCAGAGCATGCGCCCCAACAGGGATGGGCCCCAACAGGATTCACCAGGCAAGCCCACCAGGGGGCGATGCTCTGCCCATCTGGCGCCTTGCTCCATTGCTAAAAAACCAAGCTTTTCTTTAGCACCCGAAGAAGCCACGGAGCCATCCTCAGAGGCCGGGGCCAACTCTCTCCAATGGAGCCACGGCTGCAGGAGGGAAGGAGAAGCGGGGAGGGGTGGAGAAGCAGATGGGCTTTGCTCCTGTGTGCCTTGACTGGGAATCAAACCCGGGACATCCATACACTGGGCCAACACTCTACCACTGAGCTAACTGGCCAGGGCCACCAACCCATCCTCTTCTATGCCGGCCTCTCCCTTCTGGCCCAGGCTCGCAAGCACAGCCACATCCTTGTCCCGAAGGAGCTCCGGAATCTTCTGGGGGCTCCTCCAGGGAACTGTGTGCTGCAGCACCTGACACTGGTTCACCCCTTCTGTTCCACACTGAGGCCCAAGACCCACTCCTCCGTGCTGCAAAACTGGGTGGGACGGCAGGTGTGCAGCTAGGGAATTTAGAATCTGGGCTTGCTCAGGACTGGGGTTTCCCTAGTCCCAGTGGGTACAGGGCCTCCCTGAGCCCTAATCCCTATGCAGGGCAGCCGGTCATACCCTGGGGCCTGTGGGCGGAAGAGGGTTGGAGGAGTTTGGAGAAAAGCAGGGGCTGGTTCTGTGTGAGGAGCCTGAAGCCAACAAAGGCCCTGGGAGCCAGGCGGGCAGCAGAGCGTGGAGCCGCTCAGGGCCCTGTGCCAGGCCAGTGGGCCAAGGGGGGCCTCCCTCCCCCAGAGGCCTGCAGCCCCCTGCCCACCCGTCCCCAGCCCAAGCCCGCTGGCTCCCTCTCATCGCAGCTCCCACTGAGAGGGGCACTCTCTTTTCTGAGGCAGTGGGGAGTGGGCATCAGGGACTCGAGGGACAAGCTGGGGACCCCCAAGGAGGGAGAAAAGACAGGGCACACAGGACAGCAGGAGGTTGAAGAGGCAAGGGTCAGGATTCCAGGGCCTGAGGCCAGAGTTCCAGGGGAACCTCCTGGCCTCGGGTCTGCAGGGTCAAGCCAGCGAGACAGACCGGCTTGGACCAGACCCAGCTGGGTGCAGGCTACCTTTGCCCATGAGGCCTTAATCTCTCTGTACCCCACTTCCTTCACGGCTATTTCCCCGAATGGCGCAGGGGACGTGGGACAGTGGGGAGAGGACAGTGGACGTGCGATCCTCGTCACCTGCCCTCATCCCACACGGGTCTCCTCCCACGTCCCACACCAGCACATGAAGGGAAAGTGGCCCCAGCCGACAGCCAGTCCAAGACTACACTCCAGGAGTCGGGGGGCAGGGGGAGGTACTTCCCAGCCTGAGTGGGCTCTGGCCTTAGAAGCAGGCTGCTTTAGAACAAGCCACTAGCTCCAAGCAGGGCCAGCCCCAGTCCCCTAGCCCAGCCCAGCCCCACCTCAGGGAACCACCTGTCCCACTCAGGGCTGCCCCCATCGTTCAAGAGCCAGAGGTCCAGAGCTCTCTGGACCCCCACCCCACCCCCAGGAACTGCCCAGCGACTTCTGAACCCAAGGCGTCCCCCTGCACAGCCTCAACCTCAGTGGGGCACACAGACAATCCCTTATCCCCAGACACCCCTTTTTCCAAGCCCAGTCTCAGCACCTTTGTCCAGACTGCGTGTCCTCCCCCCCATACACAGACACGTACCCCCTCTGGGCCTTCAGCTAAAGATCATCCTCCCCTTCTCTCCTTGTTCCTCAGTGGGGGTTGGGGTGGGGTCTGATATTGGGGTCCCACCTCCTCTCTTCCCTCACCTGGTGGACCTGCTGTGTCCCTTAGTTCCCTCTGCCTGGCTGGCAGCACCCCCTTACGTTGCAGGGGCCCAGGGTCCTGTGTGGTGCCCCTGACAAAGCTGCATGGGAGGCCTCCATCCTGTTCCCCCTGCCTTCCTGCCCAGGTGGACAACAGGCAGGAGTGGAGACATTGGGCTTCCACGGCCAGGTGTCTGTGGGTGTCCACTACCCAACCCTTTTTTTATCATTCACGGGGTGGGGGGGGTCTTTCATGGGGCGGCACCAACTCCAGATCGCCTAGCCCTGCGCCATACCTCCCACCCCACTTGTGGCATACGTGTCCAGAGGAGGAGGAGAAAATGGAGGAGACGGTAGAGCAGGGGTCCCCAAACTGCAGCCCCCTGAGGCCATTTATCTGGCCCCCGCCGCACTTCCGGAAGGGGCACCTCTTTCATTGGTGGTCAGCGAGAGGAGCATAGTTCCCATTGAAATACTGGTCAGTTCATTGATTTAAATTTACTTGTTCTTTATTTTAAATATTGTATTTGTTCCTGTTTTGTTTTGGTTTTTTTACTTTAAAATATGTGCAGTGTGCATAGGGATTTGTTCATAGTTTTTTTTTATACTCTGGCCCTCCAACGGTCTGAGGGACAGTGAATTGGCCCCCTGTGTAAAAAGTTTGGGGACCCCTGAGGTAGAGGGTAGTCCTGCGTGTCTGTGGACAGCTAAAGCCTCCCTTCCCCAGATGGTGATGAGGGTCTTCCCCAGAAGGGCACAGAGGTGCCCCCTCTCTCTGGGGGTGTGTGGATGAAAGTCTCAGACCCCCACTCCAGGGCGCCTCCACCAGGGCCCAGAGGCTGGGGGCGGGTCTGCCGCGCAGGAGCCCTGGGTTTGCAATGTATTCTAATTGGCTCGTCTCCAGCACGCCCACCCGCGCCTGGTCTCTAGTTCCGCCCACCCTCCTTCAGGGGCCCGGGCTCTAGAGGAAAGGGCAGGGGGAACAGAAAGTGCCCTGTTCCCCCCCAGCGGGCTTCCACGCCACCCCAGCCCAGCCACAAGAACAGCCAAGTGTCAGAACGCAGTTTCTTTATTGGGAAACGTCAGTCCCTGGCGCCACCCCCGGGGGGGCGGGCATCGTCCTTCAGGTCACTGTGGCGGGGGTGGCAGGGGGGCCGACAGGGAGGAATGGTCGAACAGCGGGTTCCGCACCTCCATCTCCCCCGTCTGCAATGGGGGGGCGGGTGACAGCATGTGCAGGAGTCGGGGCGGGGCACCCCCTGGAGAAGCCCCCCCCAGAGCTGGCGAGCCCCCGCACCCCACCCGCCCCAGCCTGGCACACTCACCGGGGCCAGGCCCGGGCACTCGTACACCGTGAAGTCGCCATCTTCGTTCTCCTCGTCCGAGGAGGCCGAGTCCAGCTCCTTGGAAGGCTCTTTATGCCTGGTGGGAGGGGGCTGGCTGGGTCCACCCCTCCCACACCCTCTGGGGGCCTGGGGCCCAGACTGGAAGCGGGTGGGGGTTGTGGGGGCCTGGGGGTGGGGTGGGGTGGGGGACACAGCGAGCTCTGGGGTGTGGGGTGGGGGACCCAGCAAGCTCGGGGGCGTGGGGTGGGGGACACAACTAGCTTGGGGGCGTGGGGTGGGGGACCCAGCGAGCTCTGGGGGGTGGGGTGGGGGACCCAGCGAGTTCGGGGGTGCGGGGTGGGGGACCCAGCGAGCTCGGGGGTGTGGGGTGGGGGACCCAGCGAGCTCGGGGGTGGGGGTGGGGGACCCAGCGAGCTCTGGGGTGTGGGGTGGGGGACCCAGCGAGCTCTGGGGTGTGGGGTGGGGGACCCAGCGAGCTCTGGGGTGTGGGGTGGGGGACCCAGCGAGCTCTGGGGGGTGGGGTGGGAGACCCAGCGAGCTCTGGGGTGGGGGTGGGGGACACAGCGAGCTCTGGGGTGGGGGGTGGGAGACCCAGCGAGCTCTGGGGTGGGGGTGGGGGACACAGCGAGCTCTGGGGTGGGGGTTGGGGGACCCAGCGAGCTCTGGGGTGGGGGCGCCGCCCGGGCAGGGCCTCTCACCGCTCCAGGCACCGAATCTGCTGCCTCTGGTGCTGGTAGTGGTACACCTCCGCGCTCTGGGCCAGCCTCTGGTCCCCAGGCTGCGGGGAGGGGGAGGGAGGGTCAAGGCATGGCGGTCCCCAGCTGGAGTCCGTTGGTGAGCCCAGTGGGACAGGACCACTGACCGAAATCCTGGGCGTTGTGGGGGACCGGGGCGCTGGTGGGGCTGTGTAGTCGGCCTTCTGGGTCAGGTGGAAATCTCGCTGCAGCCTGAGCAAAGGAAGCCGAGACTGAGACCCGAGGGGCTGACTACCCGCCCGCTCACCCGCCCTGCCACCCTCGGGCCCCCAGCTCACCTACACCAGCAGAGAGCAGCCGCAGCCAGGGCGGCCAGACCAGCCACAGAGCACGCCACGATGAGCACTGTGGGCAGGGGCTCGGTGAGGGCGGCCATCCCAGGGGGGCCCTGCCGCCCACCCCACCTGCCCAGACCTACCGAGTGCGAAGCTGTCCCCATGCCTGCCCTGGGGCTCCAGGGGGGACATGTGCACGGGCCCGGATGACACAGGAGAACCCAAGGAGGGGTGAGGCGTGGGTTTGGGGGCTCCCTGCGTGGAGGGGAGGCCCAGGTCCAGGCCCTGGCCTCGCTCTGAGAGCCCCAGGGTGGCTGCTGTGGAGAGAAGGCCAGTTTGAGCAGCAGGATGGGCTAGGGGTGGGGAGGTGGGGAGGACCAGAAGGGCAGCAGAAGATGGGGGGGGTCTCACCAGGCTCCAGGAACCGATGGGGTGCCTTCGGCTGAGGCAAGGCTGTGAGCCTCCAGCGCCCCGCCTCCTGCCGGGCTAGCTCCTGGGCCAGGAGGTCAATCTCATCTTCCAGTCTGGGCTGGGGTGGACCCTCCCCTGGAAAGGATGATAGGCTATCAGGTGGAGAGGCCCCCAAAAGTCTCCCTGGCAACAGCAGCTGCAGGTGGCCTCCACAAACAGCCCCGGGGCCTAGGCCTCCTTGTCCCTCCTGGCTCCTCCCTGGCCGCAGCGATGGCCTAAGGACCAGGAACCAGCTTGCATCCCCTGGCCATCCTGGATTACCAAGGTGACGACGGAGGGGGGACTCTGTGTGAGCAGCAGCCGCATTCTTGGGAAAAGTGGCGTCAGGACAAGGGATGGAGGTGCTGGGGACCCTGCACAGGTCAGGAGAAGGGCTGGGGGGCCCCCTCCCCCCACCCATTACTAACAAAGAGGTGGGCAGGGCATTGGGACAACACATCACTGTACCCATCACCTTCTCTGCCAAGAAGGGCAGGGATTCCCCAAGGATTGGGGAGAGGCCCCATTCTGTACCCCCACTACTTCCACCAGGAAAGAGGGCAGCTGCGAGTGGCTGGGCCTCCATCCCCCCCCCCCCCCCCCCCGTGGAGGTTCCTGGGCCAGCGAGAAGGTCCCAGCAGACGCCCACACACACTGGCAGAGAAGAGCACTGCCTACCCCACTCATGGCCAGGAACACCTCCTCCAGGAAGCCCCTCCCACAGGCCCAAGCTCTGCGGCACCCCAGAGCAGCCCTCTGCATTGTCTCATCGCACCTGAAGTCACTCAGCCTCCAGCTGGCCTTTCTCACTCTGGGCAGGGAGGGCACTCCTAGGGCACACGAGTGAATGAATGGGCCACATGGGTGCCTGAGGGGTTTGGGGCGGCCCTTGCAGGGACCCAGGCCCTGGGGAACTCTGACCCGGCCTCTCCCAGAATCACCCGCCGTTCTACACCAGACATCCCTTGCTTCGGCTCACCACCTGGCTCGGGGCCAGTGCCATCTGGAAAGGGTCACCAGGCCCGCTTAGAGGGTGGGTGACGTGAGAGCCCAGCAGAGCTCAGGGGAGCTGGGGGCCGGGGCTGGGTGCGTGGGCGGGTAGGTGGGGGCGGCGAATGCGTCAGGGGAGGGGAGGGGGAAGATAAGCCTGCTCTCCCCTACCCGGAGGCCGGTGCACCTTCGGCACGCAGAGCCCGTGATGGTCCTCCCGGAAGGGCTGAAGGCAGGGCCCACACACATGAGCACCCGGGGGACACCGTGCCCGCCTCTTCAGGGCACAGTCCAGGCTCCCCGGACAGGCGGCCACATCTGGGAAGGAAGCAGAGGCAGGCTGAGGTCACGGCCCCGCACAGAGGCAGCCCTGTCCCCGGCACCCCTCCCCCACCCGCCAGAGCCAGCCAGGCCTGGCTCCGGCCATTGTTCTGGGCAGGCCCTTCCTCCCAACCGCTGGGGATCAGAACCAGGAAGATAAACAGTCTAGAGACTTATCAGAACTCCCCTGCCCCACCCACTCCCCAGAGTCCACTTTCCAGCCTGAGCCAGCCCTCTGTACGGAGGAAACTGACCCTCACTGTCCGGACAGTGCTGGGCTCCGGGCAGGGTTGTGCAACCCTCGTCCACATCCTGCCTCTGGTCTCCCTGTGCCCCAGAGCAAGCTTCTGTCCAGACTGGGAGCCCCAGAGATGGGGTTTCAGGTCTCTGTCAGTCTGGCTCAGGGGCAGCAAAGGATGCTGGCCACCCACCTCTTCCTGCCCAGCAGGTCTGCCCTCCTAAACCCTGCCATGCTATCCTACAGCCCTAGAGAGCAGAGCCGGAAGGCAGGACAGAACAAGTGCCCCGCCTGGCAGTCACTCACTTCCCCCCCACCATGTCCAACCTCTGGCTTGTCCCCAGAGCACAGAGGCACTGCTGGGGTTGGAGAGACCTGGGAGAGGGTCAGCCAGTCTCTCCAGCTTTGGATATAGAACCCCTGCTGAGGTCACTGCCAAAACCACCACTGTCAGGGACCAGGGGTTCCTGGGACTTTGGCCAGGCCCCAGTTCCTGAACTGGGGCCCAGACCAGTGATCTATACACACGGCTAATGGATTCTATCCTGATCCTAGCAAATGGAGAACAGTGGTCTTCTCTGCCTCAGTTTCCCCTCTGATGCAAAAGGTGAATTGCCTCAATGCTAAGGACTGTCCCAAGGCCTGGAACACTGGCCGCAGTTCCTACGCAGCACAGGCCGCAGAGCCAGGGGGATACCCAGCAGGACCGGCAATCCTGCTTGGGGAGGCTAGACTGGGGGTGTCTCTGGAGGACCGAGACCCCTGTCAGCCAAGGTCCTCACACTGCAGAAGGGCCACGAGGGCCCAGGGTGGTGTGAGGAAATCAGGGAATGCCCACCCAGCTCTTTCCTTCTCCAGACCTTGACTGGCCTGGCTTGGTTTCCACGGTAACCAGACCCTCACAACATCCTGGCTGTAGGCATCCCTTCCAGGAAGTTCTAGCAGCTTTCCTTCTGTACAACCTGGGTCAGCAGGCACCAATATCAGTGATCTGGGCCTGGGGTTTGGGCTCGTTACACATTAAACCTGTGCCAGCAGGGTCTGTCTGGACCCCACCCACCAGCTGGGTGCCTGAGGAGCCAGGCACTCCCTGCTCACGCTGCTGAGAACCCAGAGTGCACCAGGCTAAGGGTAGGGGCCTGAGGTCCAAAGCTGGCTGCAGGGTCTGGGTTCCAGAGGCCTCCCTGCACTCCCAGCCCCCTCCCCCCAGCTCAGGAGGACAGGAGGATGTAGCTGTTGCCTGCTGAATCCTGGAAAAGTCCCCACTCATGCCCTGGACGGATAGCTTAGCTGATTAGAGCATCGTCCAGAAGTAGAGAGGTTGCCAGTTCAATCCCTGGTCGGGGCACAAACAGGAACTGACTGATGTTCCTCTCTCTCTTTCTCTCTCAAAAATAAAAGTCCCCACTCAAGGTGCAGGAGAAAGTGCTAGGAACAGTGGCAGCTGAGAGTGGCTGACACCCCAGCCCCTACAAAGAGCAGCTGGCATGGCACCTGCTCACCCCAGGAGCTAGGCACAGGGACTACAGCTCATTTCAGGAGGCCCCACCTGAGGGCCTTGGAGCCAGGCTCTCGGCGGGCAGCCTCTGCCATCCCTGGCCAGCCAGGCCCTGGCCCTCCGGCCTCTTCAGCCTCCTCTCCTGGTCCTGCCAGCCTCCCGTCTGGAGGTGCTGCGCCCAGGTGGAAGCCTGCCCTGCTCTGGCCTCCTGAGGCCGCACACACAGAAACCACCTTGCCCCAGTCAGCATCCCAGCATCCCAGTCACTTCTCTGTGCCTGTTTTCTCACCTGTAAAATGGGCTAAGAACAGCACCTGCCTGTGAGGCTGTCAGGAGAGAGGAGGGGAATGTGTGGGCACAGAAGTCTACCTGGGGCCCCTGTAGACCCGTCACCGCCTGGAACCTGGGTGCTCATCTGGGAAGCAAGGAGGGGTCTTCCAGGACCCCAGGCTCACTGTTCTCTGCTGGAGTCTACCCTGGGAGGTGCCCCTCAGCAACAGAACAGCGGGGTGGTCCTTCAGGGCAGAGGGTGAGGGAGAAAGCTTGAGACTGGAAGAGCCTCCTGCCCCATTGAAGCCAGAACAGTAATACCCTAAACCTCGGACAAGCTGTCCAATACGCTAGGAACCTTCAGACCCCAACCATGACAGCAAAGCAAGGCTTGTGTCCGACACCGCCGGAGGCAGAACAGGCCGATGTGCACTACAACCCCGACCCCAGCACAGACGCGGGTAGCAAGGCACCCAGAGCCAGACCAACACCGCGAGCCTGCCACGCACACCACAGAAACACGCACAGAGCCCTCCAGAGACACAGACAGGATCACGAACTCAGACACAAAGACAAGAAGCGCGTGAACTTCGGGTTCGCCACCAGGAACTTGGGAGAAGCCCCGTCCAGCGGAGCCCTTCGGCAGCCCGGGCCTGTTTACCCCCTACCGCGCGAGGCGGGGCCGCGCGGCTGTCAGCGGGCCGGGCCTGCGGGGCCTGCGGGGCCTGCGGACCCAGGCGAGGGCTGTGGCGCGGAGAGTGACGGCGGCGCCGCGCATCACGGCCCCCGCCCGGCGACCCCCGGCCCCGGGGCACCCTGCCGCCTGCGCCGTGCGCTCTCGCTCACCCGGGCGACCGGCGGTGGCACCGCGCAGGGCGGTGCCGAGGACTAGGCCGGAGAGCAGCAGCCGCAACAGCCGCAGGTGCCGCGGAGCGGGCGGAGGGACGGGCGTCGCCATCCTTCAGCGCCGCCGCCGGGGCAGCATGGCACCGCGCGGCCCGGGGCTGGGAGCAGGCTCCGGGCGCCGCGTCGGCGGAGGAGGAGGGAGCAGAGGAGGAAGAGGAGGAGGAGGAGGAGGAGGAGGAGGAGGAGGAAAAGAGAAGGCGGTGGCGGCGCTGACGCTGCGGCAAAGGATCAGGGATGCAGGCGCGGCGACGGGAGGCGACGCGTGGGAAGTGCGCCTGCGCTCTCCACCTGCGGGGGCGGAACCGCGCCTCCAGTCTGCGCCCCTCCCCCTTTCTCTAGCTCGGACCGACCCCGCATTCTCCGGGTCCCGAGGCACCTCAACCTCTGCGGCCTCTGCCGTCGGGGACAGTCTCTGTTCTCCACAAATTCGGCTAGGCGCTTCTCCACCCTTCCCGTGAGGCTGCCAGCTCCCGCCCCACCCGCTGGCGTAGGGGACCTGCTCGGGCCAGGCGTCACAAGCACCCCGGAACACAAGGACATCAGGAGTGCACAGGTAGACAGGTGCACGAGAATGCGTAGGTGCGCCCAAAGACGCACTGGGAACTCAGAGACACACGGCTAAAAGCGCACACAGCCCAGAACTAGGCCGTTGTTGGTGGCCACTAGAATTGGAAGGCGGGCGGCTGCTCTCAAGTGAGGCCACCAGGGGGCAAAAGTGCCCTGGAGCTGTAGTTAAAAGCCAGCTGGGAGCTGTCCACGGTCCCCAGGTGCCTTTTAGTTCCTTGGGGCCCAAGGATAACAAAGCAGCTAAGACGCGCCCCTGTCTACACTCCACCTGTTACCTCCTGAGAGCACACCCACCCCAGCTCACCTGGAAACCTCCCTCTGGCTCAAGCCATTGAGAGAACGAGGACGAGCCCCCCCGACCCAGTGCTGCCTCTTAGGCCTTTGTGTCTCTGAACGAGGAGAGCCCCGGCTGCCCTTAGGTTTGTGAAATGGCTCACAAACCCGCAGAAGCTGCGGGGTGGTGGGAAGCGAAACAATGATGCCATCCTCCCGCACAGGCCACTGACCAGACAGAGTGTCTGAGCTCCCTTTTCAGCAAGGTCGGGGCAAGCGGCAGATGGCAGCCAAGGCTGTTCCTTCCCGTGTCTCCCGCGCTGGAGAAAACAGGGCTTAGGGGAGAGCTTGCGGGAGCCGCAGGTGGGGGCTGTTGATGTCTGTCTCTTGGGGATGTGAAAAAGGGCCCAGGCAGGAGGCGAGGGGTCTCCCCACGTGCTGGCGAGGCTTCACTCTAAAGCCAGGCTCTTCACAAGGTCCATCCCTCCCAGAGATGGAGCCCAGCGTCCCTTCTGGCCTTAATCTCAACATCCCCCCACACAACACCTCCTGTGGAGGGTTTGCCTTCTCTCTCAGTCTCTTATAGGACCCTAGGCACCTGCCTTGCCCACGACCTACCCTCCCTGACATCTCCGATGTGCACCCCTCACACACACACTAACACACTCCCAGGCCCACTCTAGGACAGGGTCCAGCCTCCAGTCTGGCCTAGGTCACTGATGCTGATCTAGGGGTGCTGCAGGGGCTCTGCGAGGCAAAGAAGACTCAAGGGACTCAGGGACTCTCCAGCCAGCCATCAGGCAGCTGCTCCAGGTCTTGAGAGTGGAGCAGAGGACCGCAGTTGGCACGCTGCCCCAGGGCTAGACCCAGAGAGGAAATTGGAAGAGCAAATGTCCCCCCTGGGGACTGGGAGTGGCCAGCACAGCTGTGGAGAGAGAGAGTGCACACAAAGGCGTTCTCTCCACTGCCCCGGGACAAACTTTTTATTACAAAATGTTACAAGTAGGCGCTGGGCTGGCTCTCAGCTTGTGGGCTCTGACCCTCCCTCTAATACCGACCCGGATGGGGAGGTGAGTCTGAGGGCCCTGCGAGTGGGAGCGGCTGCTCGAGTCCCCGTCTCGGTGTCCGGGACGCATTAGAGGGGCACAGGTGTTGCGTGTGTGGGGGTGAGAGACGGGAGGATACATGGGGCTGGGCTGGGGCAGTTGCCCCGCCGGACAGTCCCTAGATGGCGCTCGGCGACTTGGCGGAGCGGGCCTTGCGCAACAGCAGGACCAGCGCGGCCAGGAGCATGGCGGCGAAGAGCAGGAGGAGGACGACCCAGGAGCTGAAGTCTGTGCCCTTGCGCAGCCCCGGCGGGTCGGCGGGGATCAGGTTGGTCAGGTTCAGCATGTAGCCCAGCGCCCAGCCTACCGCGGTGTCCCCGGCCTGGGGGCGAGGGGCGCGGCCTCAGGCTCCACGCAGCCCCGGAGGCCCCGCCCGCCCCCCGCCTCCGTCCCTCCCCCTCGGCCCCCGGCCCCCTGGCCAGTTCCCACCTTCTTCTGGAAGGTCACCCTCCTGAAGGCGCGCTCATCGAAACGGTAGCCCTGGGTCAGCAGCTGCTGGATGAACGTGGCCCCGGCGCAGTAGTTGGGCAGACGGGACTCCTCCGCCGGCGCTCGAGTCTGCAGCTGGGGCGCAGATGGAGCCACGTTAGTACCCTCCAGCCCCGGGTACACGCCTTTCCCTTACCGGGAGGACTGAGCCCCACGGGCGGGTGGCCAGCCATACGCCGCACCACACGCACATGGGCACGCGGGGTGGAAAGATAGAGGCGGCGCTGTTCCTCGGGGAGACGCCGCGTGACTTCAGGACGGCTGTGCCAGCGCCTGTGCGTGGGAGGTGGGCTAAGACAGGTCAGCCATCATGGCCACCCGTGTAGCAGAGGGCTGCCGCAACCTCAGCATGTGGTCAGGGGGCCAGGAGGAGCTCCAGGCATGAGCCCCTGCCCCTGGGCTTGTCCCCTGCCCCCATCCCCTACCCACGTCCTCACCCACCGATCCCCCTCAGTCTGTCCGCCGCTGGACACAGAGAGGACAGGGCCTCCGTCATCGCCGAGCCCACAGACACTCATGTTTCTTCTCGAGTCTCTGGTGGGCACCCCATGCTTGGCAGGCCCTAACCCCTCCATCCACATGGACTTGGCACCAGGGTCTGGCTAGTGGCAAGAAGGCAGAACCCTGGATGTTGTCTTCAAGTCCCCACTCCTCACCAATTCCACCAATCCCTGCCAGTTCTGCCTGCTACGTCCATCTTTCCTGAGTCCTCCTCCCGCACCCTCCTCTCCAGCGGTCCAGTCCCCACTCCTCATGGTCACATGGTCACACAGGCTTTGTGCTGGCCGTTCCCACTGCCCCTCGGGATCTTGGCTCTAGGGTCAAGCCTCAGGGAGGCTGCTTCCTCTGGCTCCGGGCCTCCCTGCTCCGGCCCAGCCGCTTTGCGCATCTGAGGAGCGGCGAGGCCACCCCCCTCTGCTTTTCCAGCAGATGGATACCTGGGACGCTGAGCCGCTGGCTGAGCCCGACCCCGAAGCCCCCGGAAGAGGGGGAGCAGGTCTCACCTCGCTCCACGTCTGGCTGCAGAGGGCGATCACGGAGGCATTCAGCTGCTGCAGGGTGGCTGCGGGCAGCCCCATCGCCGTCTTCAGGAAGTCCATGGTGTAGAAGAAAGCGGAGAAAGCCTGCGAGGGGGGCAGGGTCACACTGAGCCCCGACCCCAGGCACTGCAGGGCATCGGCCGCCCCCCTCCTCTGGACTCACGATAAAGTCCCCGGCCACAGGGGGCTGGAAGATGCCATTGAAGGAGCATCGGGAGAAGGAGCAGGACGATACGTTGAAGAGCCCTGAGACAAGGCTGTGGCAGAGCACAGGGTCGCCCGTCCCGAACAGGGTGACCGTGTCGCTGCTGTTGTAGGTCTGGGGCCGCGGGGCTGCCGTGCATGGCGACTCATACACGGCCCGGAGCAGCACTTCCTTGGAGTAGCCCTTCGGCCAGCAGGGGTGGACATCGTGGGTCTGAGGGGATGAGGAGGGTGTGGGTTGTTGCATGAGCCCCTACTTCAAGCACTGGCTACCCCAGGACCCTTGCATGGCCCTCCCAGAGGACCCGCCTTCTGGAACTCTCACAAGTCCCACTGTTGTGCTCAGGAGAAAGTCATGGCTCCCCATTGCTGCTGAACAAAAACCAAACCCTTTGGCCGGATACTCCCGGCCCTCATTTCTCCCCAGCCCAGCACTCACCGGGCCCACCTCCAGCCCCTGAGCCTTCCCACCTGTCCTTCTAGCTGATTAAAGCCAACTGCTCCCTGCCGCCTGGAGAAGCCCGCCTCGCCTTGCCTCCGAGTGGCTGCTGTCCAAGCTCGGCTCTGTGCCCTAGCCCCCCTCCCTTCCGCCCCCTCCCTCCAGCAGAGCACGGCGGTGTGAGATCGGAGCTGAGCAGCACCTGGAGTGCCCTGGCCAGCAGCCTCTGGAGAACCTGGTCACGGCCGTAGCAGAGGAAGCTGTGAGTGTAGACGCGGTACGGCTGGCCGTAGAGCCGCAGCCGGACCTCGTTAGCCGGATCCTCCGCTGGGCTGGACGTCTCGAAGGTGATCTGTGTGGAGGCGCCTCCCAGGTCCATGGCCCCCAGTGTCCCCTTCCTGGGTCGAAACCACCGGCCCGCCCAGCTGAACTGTGAGGAGTGGAGGTTGGAGTCAGCCCAGTGGGTGGGTGCCCACACCCCCTGGTTCACTGGGCTGACCGGCAGGCGGCCCACCTTGATGAAGTTCTCTAGCAGGTAGTTGGCAGTCACCCAGCCAAACACCCCCTCATCCTGGCCCGAGAGGATGCGGGCACCACGGAAGTCAAAGGGGTAGTGGGTCAGCGTCCGCGTCACAGCCGCGAGCACATTGGCCGAGGCCTCTGGACTGGTCAGACTGTGATACAGGGAGGTCTCTGAGAGGCATTCTTCCCAGGTGGGTGGGATCCTGCTGCTGCTGGGGCGCATGGTGTTTGCCCAGCCAATCCAAGAGGGTCCCGGCCTAGGGCTGCTGCCGAGGACATGGGGGGCCCGCCCTGTGCTGAGCTGCGGTGGGGACCCAAGGCTAGGAAGGTCAGGGCATGGGCACACTCACTTGAGCAGGCGCATGCCCGCTGTGGCTCCCAGGTAGAGGGGCGTGCCCACATGTCTCTCCTTGGGCACGTCCCGCAGCGCCTGGTCCAGGCACTCAACAAGACTCTGGCCAGCCTTGGAGGGGTCGTCTGCATAGCTGGAGATGCCCCCACCTAGAGGGAGGAATGGGATGGGCCCAAGCCTGGCGGTCAGCCACAAGGTGGGCCATAGGCCAAAAGGGCTGGGGTCTCAGGCTCCCAAACCAGACGGCAGCGTGAGCACACCCTCCCAGCTTAAGCCCTCAGAGATGTTCCCAGACAAAGGGCCCCACCTGCATGCCACCCAGAGTCTCTGAGGCTGCCGCTGGAGCAGTGGGTGTGTGCACAGGTGCCAGCACAAAGCACTGGGCACTGTCAGCTTGGCCTGGCCTCCCAGGGTTCCTGCCAGGGTGGAGGGGATGTCCACAATCTCCTCAGAGTCCCTCTTGCTCTCTTTCTCTCTCTGGGATGTAGAGGCCATTCTTGGGCCAGGCAGGGCCCAAACCTTCTGGCCACTACCTGGGGCTTCCTTTCTAGAAAAGAAATGCCTGTAGCCCCCTCTGAGGCCCAGAGCCCAGCCTCTCTTTTAGGTGCTCCTGCAGCTCCTGTCTGGAGCAGGCCCCACCCAACATTAAACAGAGGGGCCTGGTGATTGCTCAGGCCTGCAGAGGCTCATGCCAGAGAGAGCTCCTGAGGCCCTACCTACAGTGAGTGGGTATTGAGGCCAGGGTGCCCCTAGTGGTAGGGACCCTCACCGTGCACGTCGCAGGAGCTGTGCTGACCCACGATGCCAGTGTCGTTCTCCTTGTCCGCCGGCCACTTGTAGATAAACATGGACGTGTGGGAAGAGCCAGCATCCAGGACGATGCCATACTGGGGGTAGGGGTGGGGCGGGGTCACCCTCAGGGGTGGGCAAGGGGCCTGAAGGTCATGCCCTTTGTCCCCCGCACTCCGCTTTCCACCTCACCCCCACCCCACCCTGTGCCAAGATTGGAAGTTCTGAGGCTCAGAAAAGGCCAGGGACAGCCGCAGGGACACATTGGTTGGGGGAGAATGGGACCAGGAGCCTCTTCCCCTCTGAAGGCAGGAGCCACCCTGGCAAGGAGCTGTGTCAGGGGGGTCAGAAGGTTCCAGGACCTTGGAATCTTGTCCTGAAGACGTGAGGTCCCTAGGCGCTGGGAGTCAAGTCCAGCTGCAGGAAGAGCCCTCTAGGGGCAGCTCCTCCTGCATCCCCCATTCCAATCTTTCTGACCTCAGTCCAGCCGGAGGAAGTGGAAGCCAAGGCCCCAAGGAGAAGGCTAGAAGAGGCTTCCATCCGTGCTGGCCCTGCCTGAGGATGCTCCACCCTCGGCCTCAGAGCCAGGGCCATTGAGAGCTCGGGCCTCCAGAATGGAGGGGCCCCAGGCCGGGCCTTCTGTGCAGGTTGGGTGAGGTAAGCACCCAACTTGCAAGTGGCCACTTCCCAGCACCTGCCCCCAAGGGCCTAGATTCCAACAGGCAGAGCAGGACCAGAGAACGCGGCCTCCGGAGCCCCCTAGGGTAGGGAGAGAGACCACCCCAGTCCTCCCCGCACCATGGAACTTCAGCCGGCATCAGCAGACCAACCTATCCGCCACCCCACCCCAGCCTGCCATGGCCCATCCTGAACTGTGGGGCTCGCCCCTCCCCACGCCCAGCTTTCCCCACTCCCACAAATCCAAAAAGGGGTTCAGGGAGCCAGCTAGGCTCCTGGAGACTGGCCCGGCTTGGGCTGCCCCATCCCCCCTAGGACCTGCCCAGTCTGACACATACACACCCCCCGCCCCACGGTGAGGCTCTTCTCAAACGGCAGCTGCGCAGCTGCGGCGCTGTGGGGACCACCGGGGAGGTGGGGAGGGTTCCCGGGGCCCGGCGCCTTCGGCCTCCCCCCCCCCCCCATCTAGGCTGAACCCGGAGCCAGTGCATCCCTGTGGGGCTGCCCGGGTCCAGCTGCGGCCTGGGACTTGAGGCTTATCCCGGGAGCAGAGAGACAACCCCTCAGCCGCGCCCAGGACGGGCTCCGCGCAGGGCTCGGCGGGCGAGGACTTCCTGGGACTTCTGCCTGCGGCCCCGCGGTCTCCCCGGAAGCGCCGCCGCGGTCCCGCGAACCCAGGCCGGGAGAGGGGCGCCTGGGGCCGGCATCCCACGCCGCGGGCCGGCCGAGAGCGGGAGCGCGCGGTGCCGGATTCCGCGCCGCCGGTCGGCAGCGGCGCGCGGGCGGGGTTCGCGGGCAGCCACACGGGCGCAGCCGGGCCCTGCGCGGGGTCCGAGCCTCCCCGCCCGGTGCCCGGGAGCCCTAGCACGCACCTTGAAGACGGGTGGTTCCCGCACATCGCGGGTCGGGACGCACAGCAGCAGGAGGCCCGCGAGGCCCGCGGCAGCCAGCAGCAACGGCGGCAGCAGCGACAGCACCTTCCCGGCCATGGGTGGGTGCGCGGACGGGTCAGGCGCCGGCGGAACGGCGGCGGGGAGCCGGGGAGCCGGGAAGCCGAGGTCCCGGGACCTCGGGCTAGGCGCCCGGGGCGGGGCGAGGACCCGCAGCAGCCACGCTGGCCACGCCCGCTGGCGGGTCGCCCGCCCACCTCCCTCCGGAGGCTGGCTGCTGCAAGCGCAGGTGAGAGACGCAGCCGTGAGTCACCCTGTCCTCCGGCACCCTGAGGTTATTGTTGCCTACCCTCTTTCTTCTTGTCCACTTACCCCTCACCGAAAAGACTCATTCCCTCTGATCTGCCCACTGATCTCAAGGGCTGGCTCACCCGGGTGGGCCTGTTGACACTGGTGATTCCACTACAGGTCGAGGGGGTCGTGTTGCTTTGGGCAAGAGGCCTGGCACGGGGTGGGCTGGGCTGGCTCCCTGGCCGGCTGGGTCCCTGCCATACCCTCCCCTTGTAAGAAAGGGCCGGCCACCCGCACTGCGGACCCAGACCCGGAGGCACAGCACAGCACCTTACCCGGCAGGCCCCAGGGAAGCTAAGCGGACCCAGGCCCGGCTTGCCCTGGATGGAGGCTCTGGGAGCTCAGTGCTGAGCAGCCAAAGCAGCACAAAGCCAGACCTATGTCACACGGGCCCTGGTACCAAGGTGACAGGGGAGGACACAGGCAGAGAGCTGCAGGGTGGCCGTGATCACACCAAGCTCCGGAACAGGTGACCTCCGGCCTCAGGGCTTAGGTCGTTCCTGCTGACTCCTTTGCTTGGGGGGCAGGGGGTCCAGAAGCCCAGTCAGGGGGAGCCAGAGGCTTCCCAAGGAGGGAGCAGGAGGAGAGTCCTCTGCCATGAGGCCTTGTCCTGGAGATAAGGGAGAGGGCCCCTTGGGACAGGCTTGACAACACACAGGTCCCTCAATGCTGGCTGGAGAGGACAGTAGCTCAGCCAGCCCCCCAGAACCAGCTCTGCCCTTCCACCCCACAAAATATCTGGCCTCTGTGCTTTGACACCCCCCCCCCCACACACACACACATGTCCTGTGTGCCAGCTTGGCCAAGCATCACCCATGTCCTGGCCAGGGGCCACCCTGACTTCGGGCACTCAACTGAATGGGAATTCCTGCACCAAGAACCCAGACAAACAGAGAAGCAGGAAGCCGTGTGGCAAGAACACCCCCCTGCCCCCGGCAGTGCCAGCGAAGGAGGTGGGGAAGAGGGGACCAGCGGGGCAGACTGGATGGGGGCAGGGGCTGGGCAGCACCCTGGTCAGTTGGAACCGGCAGGGACAATTGGGCTGGGATCGCTGCCCAGGCTGAGGGTCTGGTGTCACAGGCCCAGCAAAGGACCCTTTCTTTCCTTTTAGGACCCTGACGGGAAGGGTGGGAACCCGGGAGCTAGCTAAGCCTCCTCAAAGCCCCATCTGGCTGGGCCCCAGCGGAGAGTCTCTGGGTGGGACCAGAAAAGAACGGTGCCCCCCCCCCCGTTTCCCGCCAGCGCTCTCCCCCCTCCTCCCTCCCCCCAGGATCTTTCTTCTACCCCAGAAAACCCAGAGGAGGGCGGGGCTCGCACAGGAGGCTGAAAAGGAGGGGACAAAGGCAGCCCAGAGCAGCCTGGCTGCGCATGAAAGGGCATGAAAGGCGGGCGTGCTGCAGGCCTGCCCCCCTTCTGGCTGGCCCCCCAGAAAGCCCCTCCTCGCCCCACTAGGCCCAAGCAGGGCTCCCCGATGTCCTGAGCTGTTCTTGCATGGCGCCCTGCCAGGCCTGAGAGAATGGGGCTTGGACCCTGCCCTTGGGAGAGCCGGGCTCTTGGCCCAAGGGCTCTGGGAAGAGAAGGGAAGAAGGCAGAGACCAGGAAACAGCGAGAGGAGGGGGCTGGGAGTGAGTTCTCGCCCCGGGAACCAGCGCGGGAATACCCCTTCCTGGTGCAGAGCCCGTTCCTTCTCGGTGTGGAGAGGCTTTTCATGAGCTCTAGGGCCCTGGAGGGGGTTGGGGGTGGGAGGCGAGCCTTGGCAGGAGCCCACCAGGCAGGGGCAGCCCGGGACGAGAGGCTCCTCTGGGGGCGGGGCTCCAGATGTGCGGCTGGGAGACCCCCCCCAAGAATGCGCGGTAGAGAGGTGTGGGCGGGCCCTCCTGAGATGGGTCCCAGAGCCGTCCCCCCACCTCCACCCCTGCCCCAGGAACCGGCCTTCGCGCAGGGCAGGGACATTCACCGAAGTCTCGTCTGTCTCTGCCTTGGTCTCTTCCCGTAGGAAACCACAGTGTCTGGCGGCCGAAACACCTGAACAGGTGAAGGCTGATGGGCGGGGCTTAAGTGGTCATTGGACAAACGCTTCCTGGGCTCCCGGTGTGCCCAGCTCTGTCGCTTAGGCAGGCACAGTGGCAAGGGTGTACGTGGACCCACCCACTGCCTGTCGTGGGGGAGCACACTGGTCGAAGCCCCCCTCCCGGGGCGGAGCACACTGGTCAAGCCTCCCTCCCGGGGCGGAGCACACTGGTGGAAGCCTCCCTCCCGGGGCGGAGCACACTGGTCAAGCCTCCCTCCCGGGGCGGAGCACACTGGTGGAAGCCCCCCTCCCGGGGCGGAGCACACTGGTCGAAGCCCCCCTCCCGGGGCGGAACACACTGGTGGAAGCCCCCCTCCCGGGGCGGAACACACTGGTCAAGCCTCCCTCCCGGGGCGGAGCACACTGGTGGAAGCCCCCCTCCCGGGGCGGAACACACTGGTGGAAGCCTCCCTCCCGGGGCGGAGCACACTGGTCGAAGCCCCCCTCCCGGGGCGGAACACACTGGTGGAAGCCCCCCTCCCGGGGCGGAGCGCACCGGCCGAAACCCCTCTCCCGGGGCGGAGCACACTGGTCAAGCCTCCCTCCCGGGGCGGAGCACACTGGTCAAGCCTCCCTCCCGGGGCGGAGCACACTGGTGGAAGCCTCCCTCCCGGGGCGGAGCACACTGGCCGAAGCCCCCCTCCCGGGGCGGAGCACACTGGCCGAAGCCCCCCTCCCGGGGCGGAGCACACTGGCGGAAGCCCCCCTCCCGGGGCGGAGCACGCTGGCCGAAGCCCCCCTCCCGGGGCGGAGCACACTGGCCGAAGCCTCCCTCCCGGGGCGGCACCCGTGCTGCCTGGGAGACGTGGTAGGACCTACAGTAGAAGCAGAGGGCAGTAACAATGCAGGAGCAGATCCCGGATCACAGTGGCCCCGGACCGAAGGGTTCAAGCTCTCGGGTCTTATGTTGTTCCTCTTGCTTTATCATGCTCCCCCACCCCCGACGGTGCATCTCTGAGGAACACACTGGGCTGCCTTCCCAGGTGTTTGGACTCTGTTCTCCTCATTGGCCATGCTGCTCTGAAACTGGCTTCCTTCCCTCATTCTATAATACTTTGCCTCGGCGTCCGCGCTGACATCAGAACGGTGGCCCGCGTTCTGGTGGAGGGGTTGTCTCCTGGTGCGGGCTTGCTTAAGTTCTTCTTTTTTTTTTATATATAAAATTTTTTTAATTAATTTTTTTTTACAGACAGAGAGTGAGTCAGAGAGAGGGATAGACAGGGACAGACAGACAGGAATGGAGAGAGATGAGAAGCATCAATCATTAGGGGTTTTTTAATATAATTTTTTAATTTAATTTATTTATTTTTAGAGAGGAGAGACAGAGAGGGAGAAAGAGGAGAGAGAGACAGAGAGAGAGAAGGGGGGAGGAGCAGGAAGCATCAACTCCCATATGTGCCTTGACCACGCAAGCCCAGGGTTTCAAGCCGGCGACCTCAGCATTTCCAGGTCGATGTTTTATCCACTGCGCCACCACAGGTCAGGCCAATCATTAGGTTTTATTGTGCATTGCAACACCTTAGTTGTTCATTGATTGCTTTCTCATATGTGCCTTGACTGTAGACCGAGTAACCCCTTGCTTGAGCCAGCGACCTTGGGTTCAAGCTGGTGAGCTTTTGCTCAAACCAGATGAGCCTGCGCTCAAGTTGGCAACCTCGGGGTCTTGAACCTGGGTCCTCCGCATCCCAGTCCGACACTCTATCCACTGCGCCACCACCTGGTCAGGCTGCTTAAGTTCTTCTGAAAAACCTCTGTTCACATCTGCAGGCCATCTTCTAGGACAGGGGTCCCCAAACGTTTTACACAGGGGGCCAGTTCACTGTCCCTCAGACCGTTGGAGGGCCAGACTATAAAAAAAACTATGAACAAATCCCTATACACACTGCACATATCTTATTTTAAAGTAAACAAAAACAAAACGGGAACAAATACAACATTTAAAATAAAGAACAAGTAAATTTAAATCAACAAACTGACCAGTGTTTCAGTGGGAACTATGCTCCTCTCACTGACCACCAATGAAAGAGGTGCCCCTTCTGGAAGTGCGGCGGGGGCCGGATAAATGGCCTCAGGGGGCCACATGCGGCCCATAGGCCATAGTTTGGGGACCCCTGTTCTAGGAAGTGTTCTTGTTATTGACTTGCAGGCATTCTTGTGCATATCAGGACAAGGCTGTCACCAGCCCAGCTATCCGGCCAGGGCCCATCTTGCAGGCATTCTAAGTGCACAGCTGGCCTTGAACAAGGTGGGCTTGCACGGTGCAAGGCCTCTTACACACCTTGCAGGCATTCTAAGTGCACAGCTGGCCTTGAACAAGGTGGGCTTGCACGGTGCAAGGCCTCTTAC
This sequence comes from Saccopteryx bilineata, assembly GCF_036850765.1. NCBI lineage: Eukaryota > Metazoa > Chordata > Mammalia > Chiroptera > Emballonuridae > Saccopteryx > Saccopteryx bilineata. The sequence goes on along the minus strand of NC_089491.1, from coordinate 894,533 downwards.
ACACCTTGCAGGCATTCTAAGTGCACAGCTGGCCTTGAACAAGGTGGGCTTGCACGGTGCAAGGCCTCTTACACACCTTGCAGGCATTCTAAGTGCACAGCTGGCCTTGAACAAGGTGGGCTTGCACTGTGCAAGGCCTCTTATACACCTTGCAGGCATTCTAAGTGCACAGCTGGCCTTGAACAAGGTGGGCTTGCACTGTGCAAGGCCTCTTACACCAGACTTTTTTTTTTCTATGAACAGTTTAAAAGTGTTTTCATTTCCTTATATAACTTTTTTATTGATTGATTTTTAAAGAGAGGAAGGGAGAGAGAGAAACACAGATTTCTTGTCACATTTCTTCATGCCTTCATTGGTGGATTCTTGTGCCCTGACCAGGGATTGAACCCACAACCTTTGATGAATCAGGATGACACTCTAACCAATGCAGCTACCCAGCCAGGACTTTCCATATGATTTTTTTTTTTTTTTTTTGTATTTTTCTGAAGTTGGAAACGGGAGGCAGTCAGACAGACTCCCACATGCACCTGACCGGGATCCACCCAGCATGCCTATCAGGGGGTGATGCTCTGCCCATCTGGGGCGTTGCTCTGTTGCAACCAGAGCCATTCTAGCGCCTGAGGCAGAGGCCATGGAGCCATCCTCAGCACCTGGGCCAACTTTGCTCCAATGGAGCCTCAGCTGCTGGAGGGGAAGAGAGAGACAGAGAGGAAGGAGAGGGGGAGGGGTGGAGAAGCAGATGGGCGCCTCTCCTGTGTGCCCTGGCTGGGAATTGAACCCAGGACTCCTGCACACCAGGCCGATGCTCTACCACTGAACCAGCCGGCCAGGGCAGATTTTCTTAATAATATTGTCTTTTCTCTAGATGACATTCCTATAAGAATACAGTATATATCATGACACAAAATACATGTGAATCAACTGTTTATGTTATCAGTAAGGCTCTGGGCCAACAGTAGGTTCTTACAGTTATATGTGGAATTTTTTATTGCGCTTGAGGCTGCAGTGCCCCAAACCCATGTTGTTCAAGGGTCAGTGGTGCCCTGGACATGATCTCTCCGGCTGTAAACTCATGGAAGCTCCTTATTAGTCCGAGTGTACCTGCTTCCTGCTCCGTCGTTAGCTCTGTTGGGTCTTGTGTGAGGGATCAACCACGAGGCCTGAAGTCATTCCTGTTTCTAAAGGTGTGAATGCTGACTGCAAGCCTCTGTCCACCTGGACTGGGTTTTCTGCAGAATGTGCAGAGGGCAAGTCCAGTTCTTGGGTGTCCCAGCCAGAGAACTGGTTGTCCCAGTGCCATGTGTCACCTGGACACCTGTCTGCCCTGAGGTCACACACCTGGTGTCTCTATTCACCACCCCAGGACATTCATCCTGGGGAATAAAGTCCTCCCTGCCCACTTCTTTTCCTGGAGCCCTTAGCTCTTCCACAGAAATTTTGGAATGACCCACCCAAATTCCTTGAAAACCTGTTGGGATGGCAACTGTGATTATGTTGAAACTATACACCAATTGGGGGAAATGACTTTTTTTTTTTTTTAAGTAAGAGAAAGTTTATTTAGAAAGTCACAGAGGTAGGAAAGGGAAGCCGGCTGGGCTGTGTGGGCTCAGGAAACCAGTTACAGAAGTATGAGAAGAACCACTGGAGTTCAAGAGAGAGAAAGGCATAGGTGATGTGGAGGGGGGAGCGAGGGAGAAGAGAGGGAAGACAAAGGTGTGGGTACTCCAGAGACGGAGAGCACCCCCAAAATAAACATCTTTCCAACGTCGAGTCTTATTCAAAACGATGGTTTATGCCCTGGCCTGATAGCTTGGTTGGTTAGAGCACCATCCCAATATGTAAAGGTGGCCGGTTCGATCCCTGGCCAGGGCACAGACAGGAACAGATTGATGTTTCTGTCTCTTTCTCCCCCTTCCTTTCTCTCTGAAATCAATCAATTTTTTTTTTAAAGACATGGTTTATATCACTATCTACTTAGACTTTCTTGTAGCTCTTTTAAAAATGGTTTAGCTTTACCGGACCTGTGGTGGCGCAGTGGATAAAGCGTCGACCTAGAACACTGAGGTCGCCAGTTCAAAACCCCGTGCTTGACTGGTCAAGGCACATATGGGAGTTGATGCTTCCTGCTCCTCACTCCCTTCTCTCTATTTCTCTCTCTGTCTCTTCTCTAAAATAAATAAATCTTAAAAAAAAGAAAAGAAAAAAAATGTTTTAGCATGACCAGGCAGTGGCGCAGTGGATAGAGCGTCGGACTGGGATGCCGAGAACCCAGGTTTGAGACCTCGAGGTCGCCAGCTTGAGCGCGGGCTCATCTGGTTTGAGCAAAAGCTCACCAGGTTGGACCCACCCAAGATCACTGGCTTGAGCAAGGGGTTACTCGGTCCATGGTCAAGGTGCATATATATATAAGAAAGCAATCAATGAACAACTAAGGTGTCGCAACGAAAAACTAATAATTGATGCTTCTCATCTCTCTCTATTCCTGTCTGTCTGTCCCTTTCTATCCCTCTCTCTGACTCTCTCTCTGTCTCTGTAAAAAAAAAAAAAAAAAAGTTTTAAATAATTTTCTCCTTATAAAGTTCTCGCACATTTTTTCTTAGGTTTAGTACTTGGTAGATATTATGTTACAGTTTTAAGTTACATTTTCTAAGGATTTCTTTTGCTGGTTTATAGAAATTCAATGCAATTTTAAAATTATTATGATTGATGTTAGAGAGATAGAGAGAAGAAGGGGGAGAGAGAGAGAGAGAGAGAGAGAGAGAGAGAGAGAAGCATCAACTTGCTGTTCCGCTTAGTGGTTCTGTTTAGTTGTGCACTCATTGATTGCTTCTCCTACATGCCCTGACCAGGGGTCGAAGCCACAACCTTGGTACGCCCGGACTCTAGCCACTGAGCAACCCAGCCCAGACTCCAAAAATTTCTTACAAACCTGAATTGACATTGAGTTGAATGCTTCCTTCTGCGTCCCTTGCTGTCCTATTTCCTCTTTTAATTTGTCCATGTTATGAATTACAACACATTTTAAAGTATGTAACCAATCTTGCCTTGGGATTAACCCAAGTTGGACTGTCTCACTTTGTTATGTGACTGAAATGGATGAGACTGTATTTTTCCATTCTTGCAAAAGCCCAGTTTGGGTTTGAACGCAAGATTATGAATTCAAGATTGTATGTTTTCCTCTGAAAAACTTGCCCGGTGTTTGGGTTACGTGTTCCTGAGATCCAGAGAGGACAGCCTCCCGGGGAAGGCAGTCGGTCCGATGTTCTCCTTCCAGTATGTTTTACCCCTGTGTCTGTTTCTCCTACTGGTTCAGGGTTCGGTGGGCTTTCTGCTCCTTATTGAGTTCATGTTGTATTTTCTAGAAATGTATCCCCTTCAAATGGGTTGGCTTTGCTTTGTTTAAAACATTCTGTCGCCTGACCTGTGGTGGCGCAGTGGATAAAGCAGCGACCTGGAATGCTGAGTTCGCCTGTTCGAAACCCTGGGCTTGCCCAGTCAAGGTACATATGACAAGTAATCAATGAACAACTAGGGTGAAGCAACTATGGATTGATGTTTTTCGCTCCCCCCACTCAGTAAAATCAATAATCTTTTTTTTTTTTTTTTTGTATTTTTCTGAAGTTAGAAGCAGGGAGGCAGAGAGATAGATTCCTGCATATGCCCGACCGGGATCCACCCAGCATGCCCACTAGGGGGCGATGCTCTGCCCATCTGGGACATTGCTCTGTTGCAACCAGAGCCATTCTAGCCCCTGAGGCAGAGGCCATAGAGCCATCCTCAAAGCCAGGGCCAACTTTGCTCCAGTGGAGCCTTGGCTGCGGGAGGGGAAGAGAGAGACAGAGAGGAAGAAGAGGGGGAAGGGTGGAGAAGCAGATAGGTGCTTCTCCTGTGTGCCCTGGCTGGGAATCAAACCTGGGACTTCCACACGCCAGGCCGATGCTCTACCGCTGAGCCAACTGGCCAAGGCCAATAAATAAAATCTTAAAAAAAGAAATCTGGTTCTTCTAGTTACTTTAAGGCACTTAATAAAAATTAATTGGCCCTTGCTGGTGGCTCAGTGGATAGAGTGTTGGCCTGGGTATGGACATCCTGGGTTCAATTTTGGGTCAGGGCACATAGGGGAAGCAACTGTCTGATTCTCTCCCCCTCCGTCTCTCTTTCCCTTCTCTCCCTCTTTCCCTTCCGCAGCCAGTGGCTCATTTGGTTTGAGCATGGTCCCAGGTGCTGAGGATGACTTGGTTGGTCCTAGCATGTCTGCCTCAGGCACTAAAACTAGCTCAGTACTCGAGCATCGGCTCCATATGGGGTTGCCAGGTGGGTCCCAGTTGGGAGTCTGCCTTACTATCTCCCCTCCTCTCACCTAAAAACAAACAAACAAAAAAACAGTGACATGGTTTCCCTCCTATGAATAATGTACTATAGAATGGCTGATCTCAAATCATCGCTTCTTACTTATGTGCCATTATTGACATCATCTCAGTCCTACCTTCCTGCACCATACATAAATTAGCACTATTATAATTATATACAGTGTTCACTTAGATTGCTCCACATATTTGATGACATAGTTTGGTTGGTTTAAAAATATCTGCACAGGCCCTGGCTGGGTGGCTCAGTGGATAAAGTATCGACCTGGCGTGCCAGAGGTCACCGGTTAGGGTGTATATAAGAAGCAATCAACAAGTGCACAACTAAATGGAGCAACTAAGTGAAGAAGGAGTTGATGCTTCTCTCTCCCTTCCTCTCTCTCTTAAATCAACGGGAAACATTATACACACACACACTGTTCACAAAAATTAGGGGATCAGGGAATGTGCAGATACTCCAGTACTTTCAGCCTTTTAAGTGCATTTTCACCAACGAAATAAAAGTTAAGGTTTGTATCTTATTTGCATAATCGAACAACTTTCTTTGACTTGTCTTTTGCTTTTCTGATGTTCTTGTTTAATAAAAAAAAAATGTAATGCTTTTTTATTTATCGCTCCATATTCATTTTGAAATACCCCCTAATTTTTTGCGAGCAGTATATGTAGCCGCACAGGTTACTTGAATTATGCAGCCTAATTCCCCTGACAGGTTTTGAGAAAGGACTGGCTTCTGAGGAACAGAAGACAGAGTGACGGTGTGACTCCCGAGAGTAGATCCTAAAAGGCACAAGGCTTCCTTCCTCCTGGTCGTGTGCTCCAAGGGAACCAGCTACCACTCAGTGAGGACACTCAAGCAGCCTCCTGAGATGCCGAGCCAGAGCTGCAAAGTGCAGTGGCTCTTCAAGTCCCTAACCCACAGACAGGGTCAGAGAGTAATTACTGTTTCAAGTCACCGAGTTGGAAGTTCTGCAGCAAGAGACAACTAACTCGTCCACAGGTGAGACTCCCTGTTGAATTTTATCTCTTTCCTGCAGCCCTTCCTCAGGAATTTCTTTTCATGAAGTCCCGTTGGTGGTAAACTCTCAAATTTTGTTAGAAAATGTTATCTTGCCCTGGTTCTTGAAAGGCAGTCTCTCTGGGGATGGTCTTTGGGTTAAAGGTGACCCTATCTCAGCATCCGAGACCTATTCACCTCCCCGGTGTTACGGCCGTTCCTGAGCGGGTCTTTCATTGGTTTTCTGTCCCTGGAGTCCTTTATGTTTCTTGTAAGAGAAAACGTGCATCTTTTATCCACCCTGGCGGGGATTCCTGGGTCTGAGAACTGGTGAATTTAGACAATTCTGGAAAAATGTAAGCATTTATTTTTACATATTGCCCTGTCTTACAGGACATCCAACCAGATGAACGACCCCCACACCCTGCCTTCAAGACCCACGCCTCAGCCCTGACCCGGTGGGTGGATCAGTGGATAGAGCACCATCCTGGTTCTCTGAGGTCTCAGGTCCCATCCCCAGTCAGGGCACATATCAGAAGCAGTGAGTGTACAACTCAGTGGAACAATGACTTGATGATTCTTTCTCTCCTTCCCCAACCCAATTATGGAAAAATTAGAAAAAGAAACCACAAAAGACCCATCTCTCCTATTTCCCATTTCTCTTTCTGTTCACTAGGTCTCTCTTCTGCAGTGCTGAGACTTTCATCTGGTACAAGGCCCTGGCCGGTTGGCTCAGTGGTAGAGCATCGGCCTGGCGTGCGGAAGTCCAGGGTTCGATTCCCGGCCAGGGCACATAGGAGAGGCGCCCATCTGCTTCTCCACCCCTCCCCCTCTCCTTCCTCTCTCTTTCTTCCCCTCCCGCAGCCAAGGCTCCAATTGAAGCAAAAGATGGCCCCAGGCGCTGGGGATGGCTCCTTGGCCTCTGCCCCAGGCGCTAGAGTGGCTCTGGTTGTGACAAAGCGAAGCCCTGGATGGGCAGAGCATCGCGCCCTGGTGGGCGTGCCAGGTGGATCCTGGTAGGGCGCATGCGGGAGTCTGTCTGATTGCCTCCCCGTTTCCAGCTTCGGAAAAATACAAAAATAAAAAATAAAAGAAAAATGAAATTTGGTACACTTAGTTTGGGATTTCAATTGTTTTTAAACATTTTAGATTTACTGTTTTTGGCCCTGGCTAGTTGGCTCAGTGGTAGAGCGTAAGCCCAGTGTGTAATGTCCTGGGTTCAATTCCCAAGTCAGGGCACACGGGATTAGTGACCATCTGCTTCTCCACCTCTCCCCCTGCAGCCATGGCTTGATGGTTCTAGTGAGTTGCCCACTGCCCATGCTGAGAATGGCTCCCTGGCCTCTGGCACGAAAAGTAGCTTGGTTGCCGATCAAGGGAGCAACAACCCAGATGGGCAGAGGATCACGTTTAGGGAGCTTGCCAAGTAGATCAGTCGGGGCGCATGTAGGAGTCTGTCTCTTTGCATGCCCTTCTCTCACTTCATAAAAAAGCAAAATTATTTTCAGAGACTTCGATTTGTTGTTCCTCTTATTTATGCATTCATTAGTTGATTCTCATTCTGACCAAGGATAGAACCTGCAACCTTGGCTTATTCAGGATGATGCTCTAACCAACGGAGCTACCCAGCCAGGGCCTCAAGTATGTATTTGTATTCCTAGAAGTTTTATTTGATTTTCTACTATTTTACTAGTCACCTTTATATAAAGATACTTCTTATAAAATAAGAAACCATCAAGATGATTCCTTGTTCACATTCTCAAGGATCTTTTATTTCCTTAGACATAGAAAATTTATTTTGTGTTCCGGTAATTCCAACATCTGAAATGTCTAGTCCGTTGTTTCTGCTGGCTCTCATGGTAGATTCTTTCCTTATGTTTATGAACATGTGTTTTTAACCTGAAAATGCTCGTTTTTCTTGGAACTTGCATTCCATAGACATTTTGGCTGTTTCTGACATCTAGTGGAGGAGTCAGGAATGCTGCTCAGCACCCTACAAGGCATGGGGGAGGGATCCCCATATCTCGCCACCCCAACCATCATTGTGCAAGGCTGAGGGATCTCTCCCGAGGTCTTTGCTTCTGCCAGTGGCCTGGCCCTGCCAATGTGGGACCACCGAAAATCCTGCCCTGGAGGCCGCTAGGACCACACAGGCACCTGATGTCACCTGCGTGGAACACCAAACCAAGGCCAAGGGAAGTCACTTTCCCTGTCTCCTTTGTATCACTAGGTTATTCCTGCAGCTGAAGGGTCAGCTTCATGTGGGAGTTCTGCTAACAGTCTCCACGAGGCAGACCTGTCCTGTCTCCTGCCTCCCTCCCAAGCTCCCTGGCAGTTTGGACCTGTTCTGGAGGACCCAGGAGGAGCAAGCCAGGTGAAGCAGGCTGGGGTGTTACTGATGCAACAGCATGTGCAAAGCCCAGAGGTGGGGGGTAGGCTGCACAGCTGCACCCTGCTACCAAAGAGGCTAGGGTGGGGGCTCAGAGCCTGTGCCATTGGGGCCTGGAATTGCCAAGGAATCATGGAAAGATCAGGAGCCGGGCATGGAGGTTTTCACTCCTGGAAATGTCATGAGCTGCATCTGGAGAGCCACGGCACAGGGAACAACCCTCCGTGAGGGTGGGTGGGACTGGTCGTGGGAGAGAGAGAGGGTCCAATTCAAGAGCCATGAAGGAGGCAGACTGGAGGAAATCCTGGTGGACAGGACCCACCTCACAACCAGGACCCTTCCTTGCCTGGCACCGGTCTAACCTATGCACCGCAGGTCTGCCTGAGTGCTGGGGACTGTGTCCTGCCCTCCCAGACCTGTCCCCTTCCGGCCTCCCTTCCGGGAGGACCCATCACTAGGGAGGGGGAGGGTGTTACAGGCGGGGGTGCTTGGTCTACCAGGGATGTTGAGGCACGTCTGGGACTCCCAGACTCATAGTTCCCACCCACCCCTGCAGTGAGGGTCACACCAGAGCCAACTGGCGATCCCCGACTGCCTTGGCCAGGCTGCCCGGTGGGCCCAAGTTCCTGAGCCTGGGCACAGATCACAGAGTGCTCTGTGGGGTTTTGTCGGGGTTGCATCTTGGCCAGGTGAGGGACAGCAGCTCCCTAGTCTTGGTGACCTGGGTTGAGAGAAGATGCCCTTGGGTCCCCGAGGCCCAGTCACCAGCTAGACTTTTAGGTGTTCCAGCCCACCTCCAGGTCCCCTACTTCTCCCACATGAGACACCAAGGTGGGGGGGGGGGGCTGCAGGTCCCACGTCCAGCGTGCAGGTGACGCCCTCTGCTGGCTGCTTCCGGAAGTGCAGTCTAGCGCAACCAGTACCATTTACTGGAGACCCCAGGGGAGAAGGGGGAGACAGGCCTGCTGTAAACATGAGACAGGGGTGCCACGAGCGAGCGTATCTGCCCAGGGCAGCCTGACATCTGGTAAACACGAAGAGGGGTCCCTGGCGGTCCACTGACCCTGGCTGTAGCAGCTTCAGGCTGTGCCTGCACGACGGAGCCCTACCCCAGCTCGGCTCCGCCCACCCCCACCCCCCACCCCCAGGCCAGGATGGAAGGATACCTTGGGAGCTGTCCACCTGCTGGCTCCACCTGGGGCTGAGGGAGGCCGGGGGGCTCTGGGGAGGCCCAGACCGGGAGGAAGGAGGGCGACGTTCAGGCCAGCGGGTGGCCGTCAGCCTGAGAGGTTGGGATCAAGAGGGGTGGGTGCCCGCCCAGGGCCAAGGTGAGCCTGAGAGGCCCATGTCCGTGCCTGTGGCCACTAGATGAAGGTGGAGTCCAGGGGCCCGGTGTCCTGCTGGCTGAGGGCACGGGCCTCAAACAGCTGCTTGATGAGGGCCGACTTCTCCTGCTCCAGCTGAGTGATCCGTTCACTCTTGTTGGTCACCTCCTGGCAGGGGCGGGGCAGTCAGGGCCTGCCAGGCTGCCAGCCACCCCCCCCCACCCTCCTGCACCTCACCTGGGTGAGGAGTCGGTTCTGCTCTTTCAGCATCAGGATGGTCTGCTGCTGCCAGCCGAGCGCCGGGGCTGAGGTGGGGGCCGGGGCCGCGCAGGCGGGCCCCAAGGAAGGCGAGGGCAGAGCCTACAGGAAGGCACAGTCAGGCAGGCCTGGCGTCCCTGGCTCAGCCTCCAGGGTGATGTGTGGGGTGGTACAGTGGACACTCACCGTGCCAGCACAGGCTGCGGTCAGCAGCTCCCCCAGACACCGGGCCACCTCCTGTACCTTGGGCAGCAGACGTCCCAGCGGGCGGGGGCTCCCCTCCGCCCCAAAGTCCTAGGAGGAAGCAGGGGAGGGGTGGTCAAAGAGCAGGGACATCCCAGGATCAGTCCCTGGGCCTCGAGGGAGTCCCCACAGGTCACCCTCCTGTCCCTGAAAGTTACCGCTCAGAGCTGAGAGCCCAAGGGTATTGCTGGTGGGGAGCAATACTGTGAGGGGGTCCCAGCACCCTAGGAGGAGGAATAGCTGCTGCGCTCTGAAGAGGAAGGGCAGTCCTACACCTGCCTGGGTGCCGGGAGTAGGTGGGTGGTCGCCGTGGGTGGAGGAAGGGTCACTCTGCCTCAGGTCAGGGGCGGTCACTCACAGCACTGGCCCTGCTCTGGCTCAGGCGGCGCTGGCGCTCCTGCACGCGCTGCAGCTGCTGCTGGTACCAGTCGCGGCCCCGCGCCATCATCTGCAGACCCTGCAGCAACACCTCCTTCTCCTGCTCCAGCTCCGCCATCTGCTTCAGCTGCCAGAGGCAGGAGCACAGGCACCAATGAGCACACACCTGGCGCGAGCCTGCGCGTACCTACCCACATGCGCGCCTGCGCGGGAGCCCTCCGCACGCTTCTGCGTTGGGAGGCCCAGCCCTGTTCCTCCTCCCGGGGGTCCCTAGCCCCCCTCAGCCCTTCCACAGTGGCCTTCCCCCAGGAACATGGGTCGCTGTCTGGAGCTCAGCACCCACTCCTGAGAGTAAGGGGTGACCCCACGGCTGGTGAGCTGGGCCCACTGAGCAGATGTTGCCTCAGGCAGCAGGTTGGGGCAGGGGCAATTCTGGGGAGGCGGCCAAGCCCATGGCCACAGCCCACCCAGGCCGCCATCTCCCGGAAGGACTTCTTGACCTGACCCTGGGCCATTCCACTCCTCAGCTAGATTCAAACCTGGGCGGCGAGAGGTGCTTAAAGTTCACCCCCGTTCCTATCCCAGGCCACCTCTGGAACCCAGTCCTGGCGGCCCCCTCCCAATCAGAGGGGTGGTCCAGGAGACCAAACTTGAGCCGAGCCCCATCCTAGGCAAGATGCAGAGGGCCCCAGAGCCCCCCAGACCCCCCACTCACCAGGTCACAGTCCACTCCATTGGTGATGGTGTGTCTCCGACGCTCACCCCGGGCACGGGGGGCCCGCCGGGCATCCCCCACGCCGAGCTCCCAGGCCCTGCAGCCCACTGCACCTGCAGCAGAGGTGAGGGCCTGGCTCACTGCAGGCCTGCCTAGTCAAGCTCAACCCCTACAGCCAGGCTTCTAGGTTTCTCTCCGGCCACACACACACCACCCCCAGCCTCGCAAAGCTCAGTCCAGGCCCGAACGCCTCTGGGGTCATCGGCAATTCAGAGCCTCTCCGGGCCCCTCCTCGTCTCAGTCCTGCCTCGGAGTCTCAAGCAGCGAACCAGCCAGGCCCACACCTCACCTCTGTACCTGGGTGGGGTCTGGTCCTCGCTTGACTCCCACCAGCTCCCTTCACATCTGCCTGAGGCCTGTGGCTGAATGTCTGCACATCCCACACACATATGCGCACGGATGCAGAATGTGAGCTCCCTAAGAGTAGAGGCTTACCCAGCTTGTCTCTGCACCCCCAGTGCCCACCTCAGGGCTCAAAGCCTCTATATTCTGAGTAAGAGAGGGGGGTCTCTGGTCTTCCCTACTCTTCTCCTTAGAGCCGGGCTTTCAAAGGTGAGTTCATGCAGGGAACAGGTGGGGCAGGCGCTGAGACCTAACTGTACCCGGGTAGGGATCACCAACCATGCAGCTAGTCCTCAGCTTGTGTGCAGACCCCACCCAGTGCACCTATCAGGCAACAGGAGCTTCTGCAGCTCTATGTCTACCTGCAGCCAGAAAGCCGGGGATTTCCTGTGAGAGCCCCCTTGGAGGACCAGACGGCTCCCTTGGGGGATGGGGGAGCATGTGCAGGGTTTCCCGGGAAGGGAGGAGAGGGGTGCAGGTGGAGGGCACCCTCATCTGGCTCCCTAGCCCTACCCACCACGCCAGGCTCATCTGGAGAGGCCATGGGGAGTGGGCGGGTTGGCACAAGGCGGTACATGGGCCGCCAGCCAGCCCTGGCAGACAGGATCCAAGCAGGCTCGAGTTCACGTTCCAACCTGCAGTGCTGTGTGGCGGAGAAAGCACAAGCAGAGGGAGGCTGGGGGGGGGGTACTTCAAAACATCTGGGCTCCGTCCACTATCAAGGCCACAGGCATATTCCAGGTCCGTACATAAAAGAACCCTAGACGCTCGGCTGGAGAGCCAGCAGGAAGAGCCAGAGGCTGAGGTGGGGGGTCCAGCGAGGCTGACAAGCAGAGGGCAGCACAGACAGGGCTGGAAACTGCCCCCCTGGTGGGGGGGGTTAGCCTTGCATCAGACATAAAGCAGGTCCCACTTCCACTGGACTAGAAGCCAGGTGGGAGGGAGCCTGCTGGCCACCCCGGGGGGCTGTAGTCTGTGTTTCTCCCTAACCCCAGAGGCCTCCAAGGCCCGCCCACCCACGCCGGACAACCAGGCCAGGTCCTCCTCACAGCGGCAGTCCCTGCCAGCCTGACCTCAGTGGGCCACCCTCTTGGCCTAGCCGTCAGACTGAGAAGGACCCAAGCAGGCAGAAAGGGCCCCTAAACAGTCTAAAGGACCCTCTCTCATATGCGCAGGGAAACGCCTCCGCCTAAGCAGTCACCAGCAATGAGAGGGCCCACGTGTCCCCAGGTGTGTGTGTGTGGGGGGGGTGCTTCTACTCACCTGGGTGAGATGGAGACCCCCCCTCCCTTACACCCAGGTGTCCACAGTACTCAGTTCATGTTTAGTACAGAATGGGTTCCTGGTGGGGTTTGCGGAGTCACCCACCCACCGGCCCCTTGACCCTGGTGGGCTCACGCTGTGGTGGGGGAAGGGCCAGCCTGCCTCCTGGTCCCTGAGCACACAGGGACAGACAGGTAGGTACGAAGTCTCTTTCTCTTGATGCGACCTGCCCCCGCTCCCTGTGGGAGATGCCCGGGTGGCACTTCTCGGGCTCCGGCCTTCGATGACCTAGTGAGTGGGGAGTCGGGAAAAACGAACTCACCGGCATCCGCGCTCGGGCTCCGCTCCAGCGCCGCGCCCTGCGGCCGCTCGGGCTCCGCGAGGCCGAGCGCCGCCTCCGCCGGGCCGCACAGCTTCTCTAGGCTCCGGGCCGCACCGCCGGGGCCGGTCGTGGGGGGGCGCGCGCCCAGGGGCAGGGGCTTCCTTTCCAGGACCGTGCGCGGCTCGTCGGCCGGCGCGAACACGAGCCGCTGCGGGGGCGGCGGGGGCGGCTGGCCCCCCCCGGCCCGCACGGGGCCGCCTCCTCCCCGGGCCGAGGCGCGCGCCGGGCCCCGCGCGCCGCGGTCGGTGCCCAGCAGCGAGGTGCGCAAGCCGGCCACGAAGCGCTCGAAAGTCAGGTAGCCGCTGGCCGGGGCCACCTGGCGCAGGCCCTCCAGCACGCCGCGGGGCATCTCGCGCGCGTCGGCGCCCTGCCAGCGGGACTCGATCTCGCGCAGGTGCACGTAGCCGCGCCGCTGGTCGTCCAGGATGTCGAAGAGGGTGCGCAGGCTCTGGAGAAAGGCTCGCGGTAGCCCCTCGGTGCCGGGCTCGGGAGGCGCCGCGGGGGGCGGGCAGCCCGGCTCGGCCATCGCAGCTCCCGCCATGGGCCCGCTGGCGCTGGCTTCCGTCCCGAGCCGGCCCCCCAGGCTGGGCCCCCGCGTGCGCCGCAGCTCGGTCCCCGCGCGGCCCGACGGCGGGGCCGGGCCGGCGCGCACGCAACCGGGCCCGCGACAATAGCAGCTACTTTTTGAATGGGCCTCCTCGTGGCGTCAGTGGTCATTAGCATACGCGGCGGCCATTGGCCGAGACTGGCCCGACTCCTTCTCAATTGGTTGAGAGGCCGCCAGCCCCGGTTTGATTTTCCGGCCGAGGGGCCAGCGCCCGGGGCGCTCGGGCCGCAGTGCGGGTGGGGGCGTGAGGCGCGCGGAGGCCCCGAGCGGGCAGGGGAGGGTCCACCCCAGGGCGGGGTTCCCCCACTCCGGCTCCCTCCCGGCCTCGAGGGGTCGGGGAGGGAGACCCGAGCGGACCCTCTTCTGCTCCCCACACCCACCCTCTTGCAGCGGCTCGGCCCTCTCTCGGATTGGCTGCCGGGCCTTTCTCTCCAAGAGGCGAGGCCTGGCGCCCAATACAAAATCTGTCCCCAAGTGGCCTCGGTGGAATAAGGATGGGGAACACACCCCCTCTAGGGACCCATTTCCCTCTCGGTCTCCCCTGGGCGCTCTTCGCTGAGGGTCCTGGGCAAAAACAAACACTGTCGACTCGGGGGCACCTCCTTCTCTTGCAACAAGGCGGCCCCGAGAGGATTGTGGGCTCCAGCCAGCTGGGCGCTTCCCCTGACAGAGGCCTCTCTGTCCACACAGCTGCTAGCTCCTCCCCTGGTCCCTAGGGACAGCCTGGCCTTTCCTGCTTGTTGCAGGACAAAGCCACTTTTTCCTGTGTCCCCAGATCCCCATCTGGTGACCAGCTCTCCTCAGCTCCCGAGGTCCTCTGCTCCAACCTCTTCCTCTGGCTGGACACCTCCTCCAGCTGCTCTCCTGGCTCTCCTGGCCTCTGCAGGCCACCCGGGCAGCCTTGTTTCCTCAGGGGTTCCTTCTTCCTTTCCAGCCAATCCAGTCACTCTGTCTGGTCAGTCTGGGCAGGGGCTAGGGCTGAATGGCAGGAAACTCCTGAAGCCAGGGAGCTGCCCAAGAGGCTTGTCTGCCTGGAAACCCTTGCCTTCACCGTGGCTGGTTCTCCAGGCCCTGCCCATGTCCCCATGCCTCCCCCATGGTCTTCCCAGACAACCCCATGCCAGGAGCACCCTGCCACTGAGCTTTCTCATGTGTCACCTGCTGCTTTCTAGACAGACTGTCCAGCTTCAGGAATAAATCAGCAGAGTCACCAGACACCCCAGACTGGCCCCCAGTGCAGGGTTCACCTTGTCCCTCTGGCTAGCCTCCCTCAAGCCTACCTTGGGTGGCCTGCCGACCTGGGCCTCTGTGTCCTTGGACCCCAAGGCAGGGCAGTTGCCCCAGCCAGGGAGGGTCCTGGGTCCACTTCTCGACCCTGGGATTACCCTTCAAAGTCACGGATCCCTTGTGGTAAGGAATTTGGGGGAACCTAGAAATCTGTGAGCCGGGAGTCACCTCCTGGCGCCTGGTCTGTCCCTGGCTTTCCTTTTAGGGGCTGGACTGGCCAAGGTCCCAGGACAGCGTTCGAGCCATCTCCCTTCTCCTACTACTCTGCGCCCAGCACACCCCTCCCAGTCCTCCATGCTTAGGGTAGCTGGCACCCCCTCACCTCTGGGCTTTTGTGCGTGGTGTCTTTTCTACCTGGAATGCCCTTCCCTGTCTGTTCCTGGATGATCACTGGGCCTCCTTCAAAACTCCACTCAGGTACCTGTGAAAGGCAGGGTAGCTGCTCTGACCTTCAAAGCGAGGGGCAGCTTTCTCCTTGCTAAGGTGGTTGTCTCTGCATGAGTCCTTGTGCTCGCTGGGAGCAGGGTGGGGCCACCCCAAGACCTGGCATCATTGTGGCCCACGGTGGGTGCTCAGTGGATGGCTGGCACATGGGAAACATTATCCTGGAGGTCACAGCAAAAATGCCATCCTTGGGTGAGGCACCGAGCTGGAGTGAGGCCTGTGGGCTGGGGTGGGCTGGGGACAGCTCTATGGGGCTAGTGTGGGTGTGGAGGCCAGCAGCCAGCAGCAGGTGACGCTGCTGCAGCTCAGGACCAGGACAGCATGACCAGAAGTGCCCAGGTCAGGCCCGGGCCCATGAGCTTGAGCTCACCATGCAGAGGAGTCTGACGCTGTGTGGGAAGTGGCCCTTGCTGAACTTTGGTCTGTGGGCTTCTCTGGCCTCTGGCTAGGCTCTGGAGGAAGGTACAGAAGAAACTGGAATCCATGCCAGCTCAAGTCATGGGACTAGGGCGTGGCCCCTGTGTCCTTCCTGCTCTGAACTCTGATCACTTCCTCCTTCCAGCCTACTTTCCAGCCTAGCCCAACACTTTCCCAACTCGATAGCTTTCAACTTTGCTATCACCCTGGGGGGCTCCTTAGAGCCCCAGGCCAAGTGGGTCCCTTGTGGACCCTGTACTTTTCAAGCACCAATCCCAGTTGTAATTATGTTCTTATGTTCTCGCTGCGCCAGCCTGGAGCTCCCTGGAGGTGTGCAGGGCGACTGGGCTCCTCTGTCTCCCGCCTAACACTGGACATGGAGTGAAAGCGGGCAGCCGCCTCCAGGCCCGGAGCATGTCCCAGGGTCCTCAGGTCTCTATTTCTGCAGTGACAACCAGGGAGCCTTGGTGGTCTCTGGGCCCTGTCCCCCTGAACCCTTTGGATGAGGCCCTCAGGCAAAGGGAAGACGACTCCTTGGCCACAGCCCGCCCTTGGCAGGTGGTCCAGGAAGTTGTTGCCCACCTCTGTCTCACTGGCATGCCCACCTCTGCCCGAGTGGCCCAGTTCCTTTTCCTTTGTTCCTGCAGGTGCCTCTGGCTACACAGTCCAGATCATTCAAACCCTCTTATCTCAGGCCCGTTTCTGACTTGAGACAGAGTTCGGGGGGTCGAACCCTGGCCAAGGCAGGCCCCAGGTTCATGTTCAGATACCTGCATTCAAAGGCAGGGGTGATAAGAATTCCCATGGACTCTGTCTTGGGGTGTGAAGGCCTCTCTGTTCCCTGACTCCCTACCTCCCACACACACCCTCCACCTCCCACACCTGTCTCCCACTGTCCTTCAACTGCCACAAACTATTGGAGCAGACCAATGAATGAAAAAAACCATTCATTCATTTATTCAGCAAGCACTTCCTGAACACTTACTGTGGCCCAGTCACCGTACTGGGTTTGGGAGCCAACACTCATTCATTCAGTCAACAAGCACGAACTGCCTGACTGCCTGCTTTTTGTGTGCTGGGCATTGATCTACAGTGCTGGGCAGGGCGGTGAGACAGAAACATCCATCTCTTGTGAGGTTTATTTCTGGGTGGGGTGTGTGTGCATTATTGGGGAGTCAGGGGTCAGGCAGCAGAGAGTGTAGAAAGGCAGGAAGGAACAGAGAAGAAGGATGGAAGGGTGCCCTCTGAGCAGACATGACCTGGGAGGGAAAGGTCTCCACAAGGAAGTGACATGTGAGCAGAGGCCTGGCAATGCCAAGCGGGAAGTCATGCGATTTTCTGGGGAAGAGTTGTTGTCCAGGTAGGAGGAACAGCAAGTGCAAAGGCCCCGAGACAGGCCTCAGACCATCCTTGGAAAGAGGACTTCTTTCAGGTCCACAGAACTTACAGCGGGCCCCCAAGGGGGCTGTGGAGCTCTCCTTCATCGTCCAGGAAGGGCGTGTGTGTGTGTGTGTGTGTGTGTGTGTGTGGAGGTCGATGGGCAGAACCTTTCTGTGAGGAAACAATTGCCTCATGGGGGGGGGCAGGCCTGGGGGAGAGGTTGCCTTTCATTTCAGCTCCGAAAACACCATTTAACTTCGTTTTAACCATGTGCATATATTACTTTTAGATTTCATAAAACTAGTTTTCAAAAGAAAGTTCTGCCCCAAGACGGCCGAAGATATATACTTTCATATTTGTCACAAGGAAGGTCATCAACAGCAAGATATTTTAAAGTCTGATGGTTAAAATAACAAGGCAGGGCAATGGGGCAGCACTTGGGGGATTTCTAGTCACAGGGCAATGGGAAAGAGGAGGGGTATGAAGGAGGAAGCCCCCAAGGATGACCTTGGTGACGTCTGGACACCTTGCCCTGCTGCTGACCTGGGTCCATCCTCTGCAGCCCTGCCCAGCCCGCCGCAGCCGTGACTCTGGCTGCTTGCTGGACTGATGTCCCTGCTGCTAGGAGTCTTGGTTAAGGGCAAACATGGCCGTGTGCTGGGACAGACCCTTTCCTCCCCCTCGGGCGACCCCAGGGCACTGGGTAGAGAAGGTGTATTTGAATGGAAGTAATTCCTCTTGCGCCCCGGCAAGGGGAGACTGCAGAACCTTCGGGTAAGGGCTCCCCGATTCGAGGCGCCCCGACTTCTACGCCTCAGAGGCGTTCCCAGCCTCCGGCATCTAGCTCCTCCGCCCACCTTGGCGGGCGCGACCCGAGAGGTCTGGCTGAACGGTCGCGGCGGAGGCGGGGCCCCAGCCAGGCCGAAAGTTCGGGGGCAGGCCGGGGGCGGGGCGTTGGGGCCAGCTCAGCCCTCCGGGTCCCGTGACGCCGGTCGGAGCGTGCGGGTCACGAGTGCCAACACGGCCGGCGGCGGCGACATGGCTTCGGAGCAGGACGTGCGCGCCCGGCTGCAGCGCGCGGGCCAGGAGCACCTCCTGCGCTTCTGCGCGGAGCTGGCGCCGGGGCCGCGCGCCGCGCTGCTGGCGGAGCTGGAGCCGCTGGAACCCGAGGCCCTGCGCGAGCACTGCCAGCGCGCAGCCGCGGCCTGTGCGCGACCCCCGGGCCCGCCGCCGGACTTGGCCCAACGCCTACAGCCCCTGCCCCCCGAGCGCGTGGGCAGCGTGAGCCGCAGCGACCCCGAGACTCGCCGGCTCTGGGAGGAGGAAGGTAGGCGGGCGGGAGGCCCAGGCGGGGTGGGGGGTCCTGGCGGCGGGGCGCCCCTGCCCGGCCGGAAGGGGCCTAACCCATAGAGAAAGGTGAGAGGAGAGGTATTGGAGAAGTTTAGTTTGTCTTATTACTTTGTGAAGTCTCCCCTCCCCATACAGCTGGGAGGCGGGGTCAGGTGGGGGGCTAGGCGGCAAAGCAGACCGATCAGATCCCGTGTTCCTTCTTAAGGAAGGGGATGAACCCTGGAGGACGTCATCAGAACCTCTGAAGTGTCGCTGCAAGGTTAGGTTTAGGTGGGGTCCTGGCCCAGACGACATCAGAATGGTTACCTGGAAATGTCTGTCCGGTGGCTGTCAGAAGTCTCAGTCCCGAGCGCAAGCTTGGCTTGCTCTGAAGTGAAGGAAATGGTAGTGTGGCAGGCCCCAGGCGTCTCCTCATGGCCCCCACACCCCCAGGTTTCCACCAGATCGCCCTGAACAAGGTGGCGGTGCTGCTGCTGGCTGGAGGGCAGGGCACTCGCCTGGGTGTGACCTACCCCAAGGGCATGTATCAGGTGGGGCTGCCCAGCCAGAAGACCCTGTATCAGCTGCAGGCAGAGCGGATTCGGCGGGTGGAACAGCTGGCTGGCGAGCGCCATGGAACCCACTGCACGGTGCCCTGGTGTGCCCTTCCTGCATGACCTGGGTCCCAGAGTGATCCCCCTCCCCATGTAGCTCCAGCTCTGCCCCATACCAAGATTTGAACCCCAACCCTTGCACAGTCCTGGACAGAGCCCGGCATCCACCCAAGGCAGGCCTGACGCCCCCACCCAGACGGGATCCTGACGCCAGCCCCCCCTGTCAGGGCCCCAAAGGCCAGTGGAGCCACGCCTTCCTACAGGCGGCTGGGCTTGACTTTCCCTGGCAGGTACATCATGACAAGTGAGTTCACGCTGGAGCCCACGGCCACGTTCTTCAAGGAGCATGACTTCTTCCACCTGGACCCCAACAATGTGGTCATGTTTGAGCAGCGCATGCTGCCTGCTGTGGCCTTCGATGGCAGGGCCATCCTGGAGCGGAAGGACAAGGTTGCCATGGCCCCAGGTGTGCCCCGCCCCCGGCTCGGAACACAGAGGTAGTTAGTGGGCAGGAAGGCTGGGACAGAGGTCAGAATGGGCTACCCGTAGGCTGCGTGGTTCTGGGAAGAGGGGCCTCCCCTGTCTCGTCCTTGATTTCCGCTTGTCACATGGCAGAAACACAGGACTAGGTGGATAGTGAGAGCTGCGTAGGTACAAGGTCCCTCCCTGAGGGGCCTCCTACCTCCAGGACACCTGGACGAGTCTGCGGAGGCCAGGTGGGAGGCCTCACAAGGCGCACCCCTTTCTTCCTCTGCAGATGGCAACGGGGGCCTGTACTGCGCGCTGGCGGACCACCAGATTTTAGAGGACATGGGACGCCGAGGAGTGGAGTTTGTGCACGTGTACTGTGTGGACAACATCCTGGCCCGGCTGGCGGACCCTGCCTTCATCGGCTTCTGCGTGCTGCAAGGCGCGGACTGCGGCGCCAAGGTGAGCCCACCTGCCGCCTGGCCCCGCCCCGTACCGCCTGGCCCCGCCCCGTACCGCCTGGCCCCGCCCTGTACCGCCTGGCCCCGCCCCGTACCGCCTGGCCCCGCCCTGTACCGCCTGGCCCCGCCCCGTACCGCCTGGCCCCGCCCCGTACCGCCTGGCCCCCGCCCACCCCCGCCCAGATCCAATCGCGGTGTCCCGCCTGTGCCCCCAGCTTTCCCAGCGAATCTGTCCTGGCTGTAGGTGGTGGAAAAGGCTTACCCTGAGGAGCCGGTGGGCGTGGTGTGCCAGGTGGATGGCGTCCCCCAGGTGGTGGAGTACAGTGAGATCAGCCCGGAGGTCGCGAGCCTCCGCGGGCCCGACGGGGTCCTGCTCTACAATGCAGGCAACATCTGCAACCACTTCTTCACTCGACGCTTCCTCCAGGTGGTAACCAGGTGTGCAGTGACTAGAGGCCGGCCTGAGCAGGGTGGGACTGGGGTCAGGAGCTGGACTGTGCGCTGGGGTGGGAATAGGTTCTTGGCAGTTAAAGAAGCCAGAGGCACCAAGAGCCGGGCAGCTGGTGTAAGGCTCTGCAGTCAGGTTGGCCTGCTCCTCCTCCTCCTCCTCCTGTGGGGTGGCTCCTGGCCCACCAGCACCACCTCCACCCCAGTCTCCATTTCACGTGGACGGGGATGAGGGTACCTGGCTCCCGGGGGTGGGAGTGGGTGTGGGAGGACGCCTGTGCCCTCCCAGAGAGCCAGCTCAGCTCCCACCGCTCAGTGCCCTCTGGGGACCATCTGCCACCCGCCCCTACCTGGCTGGGCTCCCTCAGGTGCCCAGTCTGAACTGTGCCTTTCCTCTTTTTGCCCGCCTGTACCCACAGGGAGTTTGAGCCTTTGCTGAAGCCACACGTGGCTGTGAAGAAGGTCCCGTACGTGGACGAGGAGGGAAATCTGGTCAAGCCGCTAAAACCAAACGGGATAAAGATGGAGAAGTTCGTGTTTGATGTGTTCCAGTTTGCTGAGTTAGTGGCAGAATTCGTTTATTTTTCCCATCTTCCTTCCTATTTTGGTAGTGGGGGGGTTCCGAGCTCCGGTCAGGCGGGGATGTGGAGGCTCAGGTGGGGGGACAAAGTGGGAGTGCTCCTTCACGTTGGGGAGCTGGGAGGCTACAGGCAGGTCTCTGGGAGGAGGCCAGAGGAAGCAGCCCTCACTGAGTGTGGGTGCACAAGGAATAAATAGCAGGGGCTGTGGACTTTGGGGGGGGGACACTTGGCCCCTCCTGAGCCCTCCTTCTGCTGTTTCCAGGCAATGGCGCAAGGGGCTCTCAGGGCATTTGGCCATCACTCCAGGGTCCCAGGGTCTGGGGTTTGACTGGTGGCCATCAGAGGGAGGACTTCAGACAGCACCTCTGGGGCCCTTTCTAGGCCTGCTTCTTACAGAACAGGCCCCACTCGGGCACTGCAACCCTGGCCCAGCCTTCACCTGCCCAGAACCAGGACCCGTGGGGCCAGGATGTCGGGTCACTGGTTCCTTTCCCACCAGGAACTTTGTGGCCTTTGAGGTACCGCGGGAGGAGGAGTTCGCCCCTCTGAAGAATGCTGACTCTGCTGACAGGGACAATCCCACCATGGCCCGGCGGGCCCTGCTCACCCAGCACTACCGCTGGGCCCGGCAGGCAGGGGCCCGCTTTGTGGATGCCTGTGGGGCCCGGCTTCCCGAGCTGCTCAGGTGAGTCTGGGCCCTTCGGTTGCTTCCAGCTCTACTGTTGTCTAAGCAGGTGGCTGTGTGCCCAGCTCGGCCATACCGTAACCCCCACTACAGCCTGGTGGCCTACCCCTTCAAGGTCTGCTCAGGGCCCTAGGGGAAGGTGGGGATATGCAGCCTTACCTATGGCTCATTCGTGAGTTTTGAAACCAGGACTCAGTGAAGACATGCAGAAAACAGCAATAAAAGTCACTTTTCAGGGCTGAGAGAGGAAAGAACATTTAGGTTTTTATTTTTCCGATTGTCCACATCCACCAGCTAAATCTGGCAGTCCAGGCTCTGTGAGGGATGCTCGCAAGGGAGGGCAGGGTTCCAGCCCATATCAGGGCCTGTCGCTTGGGCAGGGCAGTTCGCTCAGGGCTCTGGGTCCAGAGGAAGCGATTACTGAGAAAAAGACTGTAGGGAGCTGGGTGTGTGGTGGTGGTGGTCAGCCCACAGGGCCAGGTTGGGCCAGGGCCAGCTCCGTGATGGGTGGTGCCGGGGGTGGCCGCCAGGGTACACACCTCTGAGCAGATTCTGACAAGTGGACCTGCCCTCAGCCTGTCCGGCAGTGAAGAGCCTCCAGCCGTCTGTGAGATCTCGCCGTTGGTGTCTTACTCTGGAGAGGTGAGAGCCGCCTGGCTGGCTGGGGTCTTTTCTGGGGTCAGGCCTGCATGATCAGAGGAAGATGCTCCAGGTGGAAGTGGGTGCTTGGGTGGAAAGTCACAGTTCTGCTTCGTTTTACCAATGGGGTAAGCGGGTCCTTAAGTTGCAGAGGAAATTCTAGGACGTGGGGTGGGGTGGGGTGGGATGGGGTGGGGTGAGGGGGAAGCTGTTGAAGGTCCCTGGAGGGGTGGGGAGGATGAGCCAGCCTAGCCTTGCTGAAGAAGGAATGCTAGCCGTTCCCCTCTGGGTAAGTTCTGGCTTGAATTTGTGGGTAGGGCTCATGCTGACCTGCGGTTTTGAGGTGGCATCTGACCCTTATTCCTAGAAGCCCCTCCCCAGCTCTACGCAGAATTGGGACCTCTACCCAGGGCCTAGAGGTAGACACTTGGCTTGTTTCCAGGGACTGGAGGTGTACCTGCAAGGCCGAGAGTTCCAGTCCCCACTCATCCTGGACGAGAACGGGGTCAGGGAATTACAGTCCTGACTGGCTTCCAGACCTGGGAATACCCGGGGTCTGCAGGGGCGTGGATGTGGCCTTGACCCAGGGCTCCGGGTAGGAAAGCAGGCAGCTGTGCCTTTCTGGACCATGGAACACAGAGAGAAAAGCCCTGGTTTGCTCCACAAGGGTGCGACGTGTCCCGTCATTGGTTTCCAGACACAAGTGACCACAGGCCTTCTGTGGGCCAATGAGCACTCTTCAGCTCATCACGGCTGTGAGGTCCGGCGGGAGCAGGACTCAGGACCTTGGACAGTGGAGCTGAGGGAGGTGTGGCCATCACTGAGTGGGAGCTGCAGTCCTGCCTGTGAGCTGAGTGAGACTGGACTGTGGCTCCCCCCCGGAGCACCAGCCATATCCTGCTTTTCGGTAGATGTACAGACCAAACGACAGGAGGGGGATGGTACTTCCCTCACAGGTGGCATTAAAGGGGGCTGCCCCCTCCCTCCCTGGCAGCTGAACCAGTAACTGGGCTGAGGCTGGGGGTACCACAGCCCAGCTTGCCATCCGGGGCCAACAGCAGAAGGGGCCGGACTCACTACCCTCAGGGGCTGGCTGTGCTGGGGAGAGCAGCTTGGCCTGAGACGGAATCCCCTCCATTCTGTCCGGGGCCTCAGCCCCTCTCTCACATCTGTGGCTGGTTTAGGCTGCTGAGTTTTACGGTGCTTTCTCCAGGAACTAGTGGGACTAATGCCGGGGCCTCCTGTGGTGGTCGCCAGTGCAATAGAACGAGGCGGGGAATGCCATCCCCGAACCCAGCCTGCCAGTCGCTTCTGGTCTTGGTGCTCACACTGCCCCCTGTTCTCTGGAGGGTCAGAGAAGATGTGAAGAGGAGCATACAAATGCAGCCTGCAGGGAGCCTACTGGTTTTCCCGGGGCAAGGATGTTATCCGGATGGTGGGTTCAGGTGCGGCCGATTCCTCCAGTGACCTGAGGTGGACTGTGGCCGCCTGCACACATCTCAGCCTGCGCACGAGGGCAGAGTCAGGACTAGGCCAGGCCTCCCAGTTTTTTTGTAAACCTCAAAATCAAACCGTGTGCCTTGCGCTCCACTTTTCAGCTCCTCCACAGGCAAGCAGGGGGCCTAGGGCAGAGGGAGGCCCACCCAGGTGGAGGCCCAGATCTAGGGTCCTGCCCAGAGCCATTTCTCTCTGCCAGAACTGGAACATGGTACAATCTCTTTTCTAAGTAGAGTTTGCTGGGCAAATTCTTGAAACAGCTCACTTAAAAAAACAACCTATTTTCAAATAATTATAGCTTCATATAAAGTCTCAAACGGCACAGAAGTCCCAGGTGCCCCTCACCGAGTTTCCTGCAGTATTTATAGCTTATGTGATTACAGGACACCATCGCACCAGGCCACTGGGGTGCTCAGTCACTTCTCACAGGTGTGCACCCCAGCATCCACTCTACAGTCAAGAAGCTGGATTTAGCCACCACCCCCCTCCCATCTCTAATCCCAGACAACTGCTAATGAAACAATTGCATTTAAAAGACCGCCAAACTAGCCTGACCTGTGGTGGCGCAGTGGATAAAGCATCGACCTGGAAATGCTGAGGTCGCTGGTTCGAAATCCTAGGCTTGCCTGGTCAAGGCACATATGGGAGTTGATGCATCCTGCTCCTCCCCCCTTCTCTCTCTCTCGGTCTTTCTCTCCTCTCTCTCTCTGTCTCTCTCTCTCCTTTCTAAAAAATAATTAAAAAAAAAAAAAAAAAAGACCGCCAAACTTGACTTTTCTGCGGTGGTGGTGGTTGCCAATAAATACCACGTGCTGTGATTGAACCCAGGCCTGGAGAGTGCAGTCTTTGACCAGCATGTGTGGTGGGAAGGGCACCACCAGGTGTTCACAGCTCTGTCCATAAAGGGCTGGAGCTCACACGTCGAGATGAACGCGCTATGAGCTGACCAAGAAGCCAAAGAATCCCTTTCTGTTTGCTCTGGCCAGCTCCCTATCACGATCTGGCGGGCCTGCGACAACCTAGTGGGTCAGGCACCTGGGCGGGTAGAACCTGCCCCTTGAACTAGCTCTCTAGAGTGAACTCCTACACTCTCAGCGCTGACAGCCTGGTGACTGCGCCCTCCTGCCCGTGCATCTTCCAGATGCCACAGTTTCCCTGGTAACTGCCTGTGCAAGGAGGGATTCGCGAGGGCGTCGCTGGAACTAGGCGCCGAACTGCGTGGGATGAGACCTGCAGGGATCTGGGAAGGCCCTTAGAAGAGAAGGGGGATAGGAGGAGAGCAGGAGAGGAGGAGTCAGGTGCCATTCAGGCGGCGCACACCGCAGGGAGCCGCTGCAGACACCGGGACAGGTTATAGCAGGGCTACTGGGAGCAGCGAGACAAGCCCGGAGCGGAGAGGGCCAGCCACACGGAGAAGCACGCGCACGGCCAAGTAGGGGTCCCGCAGCACCCTCTGAAGACCAGCGGCCCCGACAGAAACTCGCAGTGACCGTGACGGGTCCAGGAGGCCGCCCCGTCCAGAACCCCTTCCTCCAGTAGGCGCAGCCGAGCCGGGGGTGCAATGATAGGGAAGCGCAAGGACACAGCGCCCCAAACAGCAGCCCAGTACGCCCCTTTCGCAGAGCTATGCCCAGACTCGGGCAAGATGTGCGCAGGCGCGGGACTGAACCAGTGTATGTGTGTGTGTTGGGGGGGAGCAAGGTCACCACGCAGGCGCGGGAGCGAGAAGACGCAGGTGCCGTGAAACGTAAAGCCGCTCACAGGAGCCTCGAAGTCGAGCGCACGCGCGGTGGCGGTATGAGGGAGCGGCGCACGCGCAGTGGTGGTATGAGGGCGTGGCGCACGCGCATTGGCGGCGAAAACGATGGGCGGAGTATTGCCGGACCTGCGATGGCTGCCCGTGGGTGTCCGAAAAACAGAGCATCTGGCTCTTCCCATCACTGGGCCTCTTGACACCGCCAGTGGGCGGCGTCCCCCGGGCCCCCTTCGCCGCTGTCATGTATCCGCCGGTGCCGCCCGCGCCGCATCGGGACTTTATCTCGGTGACGCTGAGCCTTGATCAGAGCGACGACAGCAGCAAAACCCGACGGCGCCGCTCGTGCTGGCGGGTGAGGGTCGGTCCGGCGGGCCCCGTGGTCGCCGTCCCGCTCGCCGTCCTGGGCCGGAGGCGCAGACGCTTGTGCTGGGCAGGGGCTCTTGCCCCGGCTGCACCGTGCGCGAGCCGGGCTCCTCGGAGTAGGCGGGTGAGGGCGCGGGGCGGGGCCGACGCACCCCAGCGGGTCCCCGGGCCGTCTCCACCTCGAACGGAAACCTGGCTCCCGGATGAGTTCTCCTCCCCGGTGCTGGGAGCATGAACTCGGTCAGTTGAACCCCCGGTGCGTTCCCAGTGGTCTCAGGCCGCGGGGCATACACACTCCGCATCTGGGCAGGTGCAGGTCTGGCGGGGCCTGCGCCCAAAACACTACACGTTGCCTGGTCTTTCTCCATTGAGAAAGACTATTCATGCACTGGACAGAAGTGGACAATAGAGCCACTTTCATCCTCCTCGTACCTGTCCCAGTGCAGACTGTCACCTGCATGCAGTATGAGCCCAGCCTGTCACCCGCTGCAAGGGAACTGCCCCCATCCCCACCCCCGTTCAAAAACAATAGAACCGCACAGGGACCTTCATTGTCCTCGCTGAGTTTGTCACAGAGGAAGAGGTTTCCGATTGTGTTATTTTCAGTAAAAAGTGTCGCTGTCCGCCCCTCCCGTAGAAATGGAAGCAATTGTCGAGATTACAGCGGAATGTGATTCTCTTTGTGCTGGCGTTTCTGCTGCTCTGTGGCCTCCTGTCCTACATCAGCATGGCTGACCAGTGGAAAGGTATCCGTGAGCGCCGCAGACAGCCGAGGGTTGACCGGGCGGCAGCGATCTGGCCAGCCGGCTTGAACAGCTCCAGCAGCCATAAAGGGCAAGGAGTGGGCAAGAAATCCAGATAAAAAGGAGTGCAGAGTGCTCTCAGCTCCCCTTGCTAGAACGCGGTTGTTCACGTGACGTCCTCTGACTCTTCCTGCGAGTCAGCTGTGGGGCTGGCGCCTGTCCTCTGCCCTGAGGCTGAATGCTTAGGGCATTCCGTGGTTCTCATAACACACACTACCCTGTGTCTGGAGAGGACCAGCAGAGAGCTGGTGAGGATGTAGAGGATCCTCTGAAATTCTCTGAGCTTGCTGATTATAGGAGGAAAGCAGACAGGCTGCCGCAGGTCACCACGTGTCCTTCCTGATGTGGAAACACGAACGCGAAGTAGTTGAGGTTGTGGGTTGGGGATGAGAACTAAGCTGGCCAAGTGCTTCAAGAAGGCTCGGTTCTCTCTGGCCATTCTTGAATGCACTTTGGTGACTTCCCGAGGCCTCGACATCCTTTGTTAAGGAAAGTACCCTGCCTGGGCGTCTTCTGTGAAGCAAGGTTAATGTTCTCTAGGCCCGGCTGCACACTGAGTTAAATAGGTTTTCTTGTTTAGCCCCGAATGGCAGGTCAGTGGAGGAGCAGAAGGTGAGGCCAGCAAACCCGCCCGTCTTGCCAGCTCCTAGGAATGCAGATGCTGACCCAGGAAAAGGCCCGGGACTGTCACCTCAGGTAGGTTCAGTGAGCTTTGGGTGGGGCTGTAACCCAGCTCAGTTCCAGAAGCGTCAGAAGAGTTTGTAAATTCAAACCGACTGCGAAGAATGCTTCTTCTTGCCACCTGTTCTGTGTTTCAATCTCACTTCTCCTGGGTTGGCTGGACGACATCTGGGGAAGGAAGGAAGAATATATTTTTTTGTTTTCAGTTCTACACCTGCTGGGCTCTGGTTCTGGGACACCCCAACCCTTACAATTGGGGCGGAGAGCAGGGAGAGGGGACTTGGACATGAGGAGGCAGTCAGAAAACCAGAAATGAACCCCTTGGAGACAAGTGGTTCCAAGAAGATAGCCTATGAGGACACAGACACTGTGCACCTGGGGTCACGCTCTGTCAGCAGTCAGGGAGAAGAGGCGGGGCCAGGTGTGGCCTCACACCCTGCAGCACTGTCCCCGGGACAGATGGGAGGTTGCTCTCACCCTCTCCAGGACCTGTGGGCAGAAGAGCACATCTCCTCCCCGTTAAAGCAGACAAGCTTTCCTGTCACTCCTCTCAGCCGTTCTTTGCTCGTGGACCGTCAAACTAAGAAAGCAGAATATGACAAGTCTCCCCTGAAAGACACGCCCCCACGCTGTGACCCCTGCAGTCCAGGAGAGGCCTGGGTGGCAGGGGTGTATGTCGTCATCCCTTTGGGGCTAGAATCTGGGAGGATGCTTGGGCTTGTCTCTTGTTCAGACTAGAGCCCTGTCCTCGAGACCTGTGGGTTTCACTCAGCTGCTCTGATTCTCTCAGCCTGGGGGGGCCCATTCTGAGTCATCTGAGTCTTCATGACGAGAGTGCATTCACAGCTGATGTGGGTATATGTTGAAAACCCAGTCCTGGCCGGTGGCTCAGTGGATAGAGCATCAGCCTGGCGTATGGACGTCCAAGTTCGATTCCTGGCCTGGGCACACAAGAGAAACGACCATCTATCTGCTTTTCTCCCCTTTCCTCTCCCCCTTCTCTTCCCCTTCCCTCCTCTCCCGCAGCCAGTGGCTTGACAGGTTCGAGGGTGGCCCCGGATGCTGAGGATGCCTCAGTTGGTCCACAGACTAACAATAGCTCAGTACTCAAGCGTTGGCCCCAGATGGGGTTGCTGGGTGGATCCTGGTGGGAGTCTGTGTCACTATCTCCCCTTCTTTTGCCAAAAAAAAAAAAAAGCTGAGATTCTGTGATTGGAGCATGGGCCTCTGTCCTGTTCTTGGAGGTGTCTCTGGCCACAGCCATTGTGGAGGACTGCTGTCCTCAGTACCGCACCTGGGTCTCCACAGCTGATCACTGGACCTGGCGTCTTTACCACACATGCTGAGGATGAAGTGGGAGGCCTGGGGCTGGCCTGCTACAGGGATCTCTCAGCTCCATTTACAGGACGTGCCTCTGACCCCCCCCCTTTTTTTTTTGTATTTTTGTATTTTCTGAAGTTGGAAATGGGGAGGCAGACAGACTCCCGTATGTGCCCGACCGGGATCCACCCGGCATGCCCACCAGGGGGCGATGCTCTGCCCATCTGGGGTGTCGCTCTGTTGCATCCAGAGCCACTCTAGCGCCTGAGGCAGAGGCCATAGAGCCAACCCCAGCGCCCGGGCCATCTTTGCTCCAATGGAGTCTCGGCTGCAGGAGGAGAAGAGAGAGACAGAGAGGAAGGAGAGGGGGAGGGGTGGAGAAGCAGATGGGTGCTTCTCCTGTGTGCCCTGGCTGGGAATCAAACCCTGGACTTCCGCATGCTAGGCCGATGCTCTACCACTGAGCCAACCGGCCAGGGCACCTCTGACCCTTTTGTATGACTCTTAGCCCCCTAGGGTCAGTGAGAGCTGGAGATGTCCTGGGCCTGGGCTCAGCCCCCTCCCAAAGCAGCATTAGCACACGATTGGCAGAGTCTCACCTGGGTCAGGCAGGGCCAGGAGATGGCATGTGGAAGGTGCTCCCCCCAAATCTGAACGTCACAGTGAAAGCACAAATAAGTACGTTCGTACACAGCGCTCCTGGGGTTGGGTCTCACGAGGGGTCCCCAGTGGAAACAGAACGGCAGCTCGTAGGTAGCTGAATTCTCTTCATAAGCATCTCTTACGTTTTCCTAGAAGCCTCAAAGGCATGCCCGGCGGGGGCCCCCCAACCTGCAGATCAGAGCCCCCAGTAAAGACTCAGAGGACAGAAGGCAGGATGACACCAAGAGGAGGGAAGAGGCGTTGAACGAGGCTCACCAGGAAGAAAACCCACAGAGGACGGTCGTCAGGTACCGGGAGCAGCAGACATGGGTCCGAACGCACAGAAAATCAGCCACTGCATCTGGTGTTTCTTCCCTGATAAACAGAAAGAGAACCAGCATGTGGCTGGCTTATCTGCCTCTTGAAGCAGACACCTTAACGCCCATCCTGAGAGCCGGCCCCGTGTGGGGGTGGGGTGACTGCGTTCTCCTGGGTGCCTGGCGTGGGGGCAAGGCTGAGCCCAGCTGGGCAGCCACCACGGGCGCCTGCGTCCCTGCCCCTGCACTGCTGATGGCAGCTCTCTCCCTGAAGCTGGCGAGGAGCAATGATAGAGCCGGAGCAGGGCACCGAAGTCCCTTCCAGGAAGGCAGAGGCCCCCACCAGGCCTCCCTCTCAGGCCCCCAGGATGCAGGACCAACGAGGTAAGGCCCCACCTGGCGTCCTGATGGAGGGGGGAGGACGTGTGGATACCCAGGTAAGCGCCCAGGGCATGGAGTGCCGTGCTGGTGTCCCTTTGAGGTTGGTGCCAGGTCTTTGGGGTCACACATTCTTTGGAGATTTGGGAGCAACTCGTGGCTCCTTTACCCCGTTGTCCGCGTCCAGGGCTGTGGCCACAGGGTACGTGTGTGGGAGGCTCATTTTCCTGTTCGTGTCTGGTCCAAGGGGGGCCTGGTGATGTGGATACACAGCTGCCCATGGCCTCTCTCTGGGCCCGAGGGGCTCGGGAGGCTGGGTGGGTCCCCACACGCGGACATCAGTATTTGGGGACGTGCTGGGCACTGGCACTTCTGTGAGGGGGTGAAGGAGTTCGTGGCCACCGCTGGCGGCTGGGCCTGTGGGGACACAGGGATCATGTGGCCTGGAGAAGGACTGGCAGAGCCCTGGGCACCACAAGGGGAGGCCTCCAGCCCCACAGAAGAGGACACCTGGTGTGAAGCCAGGGACACGTTCTCATGGATGCGGTCTCCTGCTCGTTTGGTGAGAACTCCCAGGTACCTTGTGGGACCTGCAGACAGGCTGCAAAAAGACCAAGATGTGTCTGCCCCACGGGCTCTCCTCTGGGAAGATGCCAGGTGTGGGCTCATGAAAGACGAGGTGGTCTGGCCCTTGTCACCAGCACCTGTCACAGTTGATACTCTCCACCCTAGGTGTTACTGCTCTGTGGCCTGAAATGTCTGTTCACCGAGTGCTCCCTGTGGCCCCAGAGGGTGCCTGCCAGGCCCTGGGGGAGCGGATGGGACTGGGCCAGGGGCACAAGTCTAAGCCCTCATGTGGGGTCCCCCCAGGCCTCGCCACCTCAACAGCTGTGTCCAGCTCTGAGGGTCTGATCTCTGGCACTGTGCCCAGAACTTCATGCTGTCCACTGCTGCTCTGGGGCACTGGATGGGCAGTGTCCCCCAGGTCATCAGTGTCCCTGCTTGAGGGCCACGGAAGGGCTCTGTCCTCCCTGGTCAGGTCCGGGTCCCCTTGACCCAATCCCCTCCCCGCAGGTCCCCCTAACGAGCGCCAGAAGGCCGTGATCGATGCCTTCCGCCACGCGTGGACCGGATACCGCAAGTACGCCTGGGGCCACGACGAGCTGAAGCCTGTGTCCAGGTCCTTCAGCGAGTGGTTCGGCCTCGGCCTCACGCTCATCGACTCCCTGGACACCATGTGGATTCTGGGTCTGAAGAAAGGTACGTGTCGCTCTCCAGCACACAGCCAACCTCGCGTGTGTGACGTGAGCAAGTGAGCTCGCTTTGCCCCGGGTCCCCACCTGCTGTGTCCACTGACATGGACTTTCTCTCTCTGGGTGACAGGAGTGGACGTGCGGGTCATGGGCACTTCCTCTGAGCGGGCCCCTGCAGAGAGCCCAGCATGCAGCCAGGGTGGACATCCTGGGGCATTGCCAGCCTGGGTTTCTCTCGCAGTCAGGGGGTGGCCCTGTAGTGGGAGGTCGTACATGTTCGGATGTAGCTGCTGCCAGCACCTGGCATCTGTCCCTAAGGTCCACCTTGTGCCACACAGCTAGGGGCCAGCTGGGATGCGGCATCACAGCTGTTTCTGAATTGACGTTTTCTGGAAAGGCTGTGACGGCCACCGAGTTCCTCCCGTGGGCTTTGTGCCGTGGCCTCTGCTGTCGGCCACTGGAGCTCCCAGTTGCACGCTGGCCTGCTCATGTTCAGACTTGAACACTCAGGGTTCATGCCTTTGCACCCTCAGGATAAAGACAGGAGATTGTACATGGCCTCAGAGTGAAAGGTCCTGGGGACACACTGAACCTGTGAGCGTGTCTTCTACCCTCTCCCGTTTCATGTCCTAGAATTTGGAGAAGCTAGAAGGTGGGTGTCCAAGAACCTAAAGTTTCAGAAAGATGTGGACGTCAACCTGTTTGAGAGCACCATCCGGATCCTGGGGGGCCTTCTGAGCGCCTACCACCTGTCTGGAGACAGGCTGTTCCTGCAGAGAGCTGTGAGTTTCCTGGTGCAGGGGCCTCCCCCTTGCGGACCTGGGTCTCGAGTGTTTGCCCAGCTTTTCCTGTGCTCCAGGGATTCTGGGGTGGGGGCGGGGTTTCCACTCCCTCCTTTCTGGTTCTTTTTTTTTCTGGTATGAGCTAAGCCGAGCAGCACGGCCTGTCCCCCTAAAGCCCCAGGGACATTGTTCAGAGCTCACGAGGCCAGCTCCCTCTGCTCCCGTGGAGGGCTGCGGCCTTGTGAAGCCCACGGGCTCACACTCGTCCTCGTAGTTGGATGGAGGTGGGTGACGGGTCTGCGCCACGCAAGGCAGACGTGGTCTCTCGTGGTAGCATGGCCTCCCTCTGCGTGTGTTGTATCAGGAAGATTTTGGGAATCGGCTGATGCCTGCGTTCCAAACGCCCTCCAAAATTCCATACTCGGACGTGAACATTGGCACTGGCGTGGCCCACCCACCATGGTGGACATCAGACAGCACGGTGGCCGAGGTGACCAGCATCCAGCTAGAGTTCCGGGAGCTCTCTCGTCTCACAGGAGTTAAGAAGTTTCAGGTACGGGGCACCTGGTGTCCGGTGGGGTCTGGCTTGCAGCAGCGGGAGCCAGTCCTGTGGAAGAAGTTTCAGGTACGGGCACCTGGGGTCTGGTGGTTCAGGTACGGGCACCTGGGGTCTGGTGGTTCAGGCACGGGCACCTGGGGTCTGGTGGTTCAGGCACGGGCACCTGGGGTCTGGTGGTTCAGGCACGGGCACCTGGGGTCTGGTGGTTCAGGCACGGGCACCTGGGGTCTGGTGGTTCAGGCACGGGCACCTGGGGTCTGGTGGTTCAGGCACGGGGCACCTGGTGTCCGGTGGGGTCTGGCTTGCAGCAACGAGAGCCCGTCCTGTGGACACGGACCTTGGGCCACGAGGCTGCTGTCTTTCTTCGTTAGAGTCCCGTTTTCTTTCTTTTTTCTTTTTTTTTTAAGATTTTATTTATTGATTTTACAGACAGAGCAGAGAAAGGGGCCGGAAACAAGAAGAACCAACTCATGGTTGCTTCACTTTAGTTGTTCATTGATTACTTATCACACACGCCCTGACCGGGCTAGCCTGGGGTTTGGAGCTGGCAACCTCAGCATTCTAGGTCGAAGCTCTCTTCACTGCGCCACCACAGGCCAGGCCAGTCTCGTTTTCCCATTGATGCTGAGGCTCAGACCTGCGAGGCCTTCACTGGCCAGTGGGCCTCTGCTCGGGCCCTGCCCATGCAGCTTGTGTCCTTAGGGCCCTGCCAGAGCTGGTGGCGTGTCATGCAGGGCTCTGGTGGCCCTGGGCCCTTCTGGCTGCATGTCCTGGGCCCCCTGGGTGCAGCGTGCCCGGGGCCTTCTATTGCAGCTCTGGGGGGTTGGTTGTGCCATGGCCCTGCAGTGGCATGGGGATGGGCCCCTGTGCTCACACCGACGATGAGAGTCACGGTATTTGTGTTGTTGACGTGGCACAAACACCTATGTTCGGTCGTTTCCCCCTGAGATGTCCTCAGTGCCCATGTGTGGCCAGGTCTTGGCAGTCCTTGGAGGTCGGAGAGCAATAAGGCAGCTTTATCTCAGAGGAAGTTATCCATCAAGGATGGGTGAGCATGTTGGGTAGAGGCACAAGTGAATGGTGCTGCCCAGGCGAGTCTGAGCTTAGAGGAACAGGCTCGTTGGGTCTTGAAGGCTGAATAGGAGTTCACCAGGTAGATGAGAGGAATCCAGGACAGTTGATTGTTACCAGCTACCCTGGGGTCAGGGGCAGACAGAAGCAGGAGCAGACAGCCATGCCAGGGCAGGAGGTCCTGAGCACTGTGGTTGTGGGCTCAGACACAGCCCCCTGCAGTGCAGGCTGAGGCCTGCCCAGAGGACAAGGTCAGCCCTGTTGTCAGGGCCTGTGGTGTCTGCTGGCCCCTAGATGGCCGCCTCTCTGGACAGACTGGACTGCTGTGGGGCGTGGGCCGCCCAGGGGCCGGGGGCACCACCTTCTTGCTGCTCCAGGAATGGCCCGGGCAGGGGGGTGCTCGCAGCTCCCGGCCACTCCGCACCCCAGCTGACCGGCCCTCTCCCCGTCTGCCCAGGAGGCTGCGGAGGAGGTGACGCGGAGGGTCCACTCCCTGTCGGGGAAGAAGGACGGGCTGGTGCCCATGTTCATCAACACGCACAGCGGCCTCTTCACCCACGTGGGCGTGTTCACCTTGGGCGCCAGGGCCGACAGCTACTACGAGTACCTGCTGAAGCAGTGGATCCAGGGCGGGAAGCAGGACACGCGGTGAGGCCGCCTCTGCCGCCCGTCCCAGCTCCGGTCGGGGCCCCTCGTGGGAACGTGGTTCCTCTCAGCACAGCCACTGTGCCGGGCAGGAGGCCAGGCCGGCCACAGGGCCTGGTGCTGAGCCGCAGTTGGGGTCTGGCTGCAGGACCCCAGCTCCCTCCCGGCCGAGGAGGCAGGGCTGTGCTGCTCCGTCCTCAGGAGGAGGCACCAGGGCACCTCCCTCCACGTGTCACTTGGGTGCTTAACATGACACTCCCACTCACGGACAGCACCCCTACACAGCGTGGGAGCCCCGTGAGGAACCTGGAACGGCCCGCCATCTCCTGTTTGGGGTGATGGGACCGGGGCCCTGAGGGGTGCAGCTCCAGGCTGACACCAAGTGCAGGGATGAGGCCGTCGGCATTGGGGAGTCGCCTCCCAGGGCCTCTGGGGCTGGTTGGGAAGCAGAAGGTTCCCACCGCCCTGGCACCGTGGGCTGACCCACCACAGGCCACCACCCCGGGCTGCGCTGTGCCAGGCCTCATGGCTGTGCGCGTGTAGATGATGCCCAGGGTTCCGCGTGGCTCTGAGCGAACAGGACCCGGTGGTTCGCAGGTTGCTGGAGGACTACCTGGAAGCTGTCGAGGGGATCAAGAAGCACCTGCTGCGTAAATCTGAGCCCAGCAAGCTCACCTTCGTGGGGGAGCTTACCCACGGCCGCTTTAGCGCCAAGATGGTGAGCACCTGCGTGGTCCAGGTGGGGCCTGGGGGCTTGGGGCCCACCCCCTTGTCCTCATCACCTGGGGCTCCAAATCTCGACCAGGAGAGAACAGGGAAGTTGCGGGCGAGGAGTGTGAGGTGTCACAGGTGGGCTGCATGGCCTGGCTGTCCCATGATGGCTGGGCAGGGGTGACCCCACTCCCCATGATGGCTGGGCAGGGTGACCCCATCCCCACCCCCGGCTGCATGGCCTGGCTGTCCCATGATGGCTGGGCAGGGGTGACCCCGCTCCCCACCCCCGCCCTCGCCCTGCCGCTGGTGCTCCATTACAGTCTGTGGGCTGGGGCGGGACGGGGTCAGGCTTGCTCCCCGGGAGGCAGGTGTTCTCCCACCACTCCGTCCTCTGCCCACGCTGAGCCCCCGGCGCTTGCCCTGGGTGTCTGTCACCTGTCCTGCTTCTGCCATTGTGGAGGCTGAGGCTGCCCGGGGGTGTGGGAGGCTGGAGCAGCACTGGACCCAGGCTGACCCCATGCAGCCGCTGGCTCCGCAGTGGTGAGGGGACCCTTCAATTTCAGGACCACCTGGTGTGCTTCCTGCCAGGGACGCTGGCCCTGGGCACCCATCATGGCCTGCCTGCTGACCACATGACGCTGGCCCAAGAACTCATGGACACCTGCTACCAGATGAACAGGCAGATGGAGACAGGGCTGAGCCCCGAGATCGCCCACTTCAACCTGTACGCACAGAAGGATCAGAAGGACGTGCAGGTCAAGGTGAGTAGGGCGGGGATAGGGTCAGAGCTGGGGTCAGGGCGCTCTGTGGGCCTCACGCCGTTCCTCTGTCCCCAGCCGGCCGACAGGCACAACCTGCTGCGTCCCGAGACGGTGGAGAGTCTGTTCTACCTGCACCGGCTCACGGGGGACGGCAAGTACCAGGACTGGGGCTGGGAGATCCTCCGGAGCTTCAACACCTACACGCGGGTGAGCTGCTGGCCGGTCCCCTCCCAGGGTGGCCGCACGGTGAGGGGCAGGCTTGCTGTGGCTTCTGGGATGACCTGCCCCTTCCTAGGTATGACCCAGAGTCTTAGGGCCTGAGTGTTGCTTCATCCTGTCTCGAGGGACCAGCCAGTTGGGGTGGGGTGGGTCCCTACAGTGTCCCAAGGAGCACAGAGCATGTCCCTCCTGGATCCTGCGTGTGGCGTGGTCATTGCTGCTCTAGCAGGACAAGCACGGACCACTGCTCCCCACTGTCCTCAGGCCCAGCTGCCATGGCTCAGAGAAGGTCACACCCTGCCCAGGGCCCACCACCTGCTGGGCAGACCTAAGACTTGACCTTAGCCCTGTGGTGTGGGAAGCTGTGGGTTCTGAACCTGTCTGTCGGGTGGCCTCAGGACCTTTGCAGCACCTCCGTGGAGTTCTGGAGGCAGGACTTCCCATCATTCACTTGAGGGCAGCTGGCATTTCTGGGGAAGCCAGACCCCTGTAGGCCTCAGTGCCCTCCACCCAGGCCCTGTGTGCTGTGGGGAGGAAGGGGGCGTTTGGGGTCCCTCTGGCTGGCGGCACTTAGGAGGACTGAGCCTGGGTGTAAGAAGCGGGCTGTGCTCACAGCGCTGACGCCGTGGCTGCGGCTCTCTGCAGGTCCCCTCAGGTGGCTACTCTTCCATCAGCAATGTCCAGGATCCCCAAAACCCCCAGCCCAGGGACAAGATGGAGAGCTTCTTCCTGGGCGAGACTCTCAAGTACCTGTACCTGCTCTTCTCTGATGACCGGGACCTGGTCAGCCTGGACACCTACGTGTTCAACACCGAGGCTCACCCCCTGCCCATCTGGGCCCCTGCTTAGGGTGGACGACTCCGTGTGGGCGCTGCCCGGGGTCTGTCACTTCCTGTGTTTGAGGGCACCTGTCAGCAGGACCTCTGCCCTGGGTAGGCCCGCCCTCCTTGGCTCTTGGCCGTGTGGTGTCCACCAGCTGGCTGGATGTGCTCCGGGCCAAGCTGATGACAGAGGCAGTAGGCAGCTGTGCCACGACGTCTCAGGTTCATGCGGTGCTGGGGGCGGCCGCCGGGCAGCAGCTGTTCTGCCCCTGGCTGTGCACTCCTTGTCTGGGGTCCATTGGGACATCGTTAAGGACAAGGAGCAAGAACCAGTGCTGTGATTGGGGAGGGTCCGGTCCATCACGGGGGGCCTTCCTTCTTCCCGAGATATCTCAAATCATAACTTACATTCCTGAATTCTGAATGTCCTGCTGGACAAGGATGGGCTTCCTGGGGGTCCCAAGCCTCTGGTCACCTTCTGGGGCCACTGTGGGTCCCCAGGCCCTATGTTGTGTTCACAGGCAAGAGCCGAGGGGACACCAGGCGCAGCTCTGCCTCGCTGGTCTCGGGGTGTCTGTGACCCCGGGGGACAGGGCTCCTGGCTGGCTGTGCGGTTTACGTGTTGGACTCAGGGATCCTGCAGGGTCTGGTGGGCAGGTGGCAAGGCGTGCTGCTCCCACCTCAGTGGGATGGACCTTCAGTCTGGATAAAGTGGATTGGCTGTGGCACCTCCATGTTCATGCAGTCTGCTTCCCGACACCTGGGTGGGACTGGGGGCGAGTGGGCTGGTCACCCTCACACTGTCCACTGAAGTTAGGATCCTGTGGTCACCCGCTCTGTACGTAGCTCTGGCACGTGAGGTGTCTGCACCTCAGGGTGGGGGCCACCTCTGCCCCTCCAGCAGCATTCACCCCTTAGGACTGACCCAGGGCAGTTTCCACAGAGAAGACAAACCTGGCCTTGTCCTGGGTCCCCTGCCCCCCAGGACATAGTGACCTCCTGGGACAGGCCCCACTCTGCCCTCATCATTTCCAGAAAGTCCACTTCCCCCAGGAGCCAGGGCCACTTCTGCTGAGGTCTGGGCTCTCCAGGCCAGGCTGGGCCCCCTGCAGGTCCCCGCATTCTCCCTTGGTGGTCCCCAGGCTGCCCTCAACTCACAAGCCTGGCTCCCAACCCTGCACATCCTGTGCTTACAGAGGCGTGGACCCTCTCTCTGAAGTGGCCTCTTTTCCCAGCCCAGGTGGCTGCTGGCTGTGCCCCCCCCCCTTACCCAGAGCCCTCAGAACTGGAGGGCATTTGGTGCTCTGATGGGAGTTCAACCATCTGCCAGGAGATGGGGCCTGAGGCAGCCTCTGCCCAATGCCCAGGGCCCCCAAAGAGGGACTAGGAGGGAGTGGTAGGGGCAGAGCCACAGGAGCCCTTTAGCAGGGCTCCCTGGGGGACAAGCTCGCAGTGACAAGTTGGTGACATTTGAAAGATGGGGCAGAGAAGGGAGGTGGGAGTCACTTGGGCAGCCTCTGGTTTTGGGTGTCATGATTCAGCTGGCCCCCACCTGTCACCCCTAAACAGCAACCCAAGAGTTGAGGACTGTTTTATTAAGTGTGGCTGATCATGGAGATTGGGCAGTACGTTCACCATGTCCATTCCCTCCTCGTGGGGTTTGGCTGGGCCACCACGTTGGTTTAGCCCCTCCCTTGGGCAAGGCCCTGCCCTGGAGTCACTTGGACTGCACCCCTTAGTCCTCTCTGGTCTTAGCTGGAGAAGCTCCCCTCAGCCTCAGAGACGCCACTGTGCCGTGCCCGCGACATCTGCAGCCCCCGCCTGGCCTCCGCAACCCATTGGCGGATGAGCGTGGCCTCCAGCTTGCGTGCCTCCTGGACGGACGTGGGGTCTGCTGGGTGGGATCCTCTGAAGAGCAGGCAGGGGACAGGGCACTCAGCAGGAAGGCCAACCCGGGCCTCCCAGGACTCCTAGCCAGGTCCCACTGTGGGCCCAGGCCAGGCCAGGTGCAGCACCCTCCCAAGGCAGGACCGCACCTGAGGTCTAGGTGGTGTGCTCCCCCGTGGATGGTGATGGCAAGGACTGAATCACTCAGGTTCCTCCGGATCTGTGTCAGAGACGATGTCACATGTGTGGTGCAAGCTCTGGGACAGTTGGCCCCCAGCCCTCCCAATACAGCCTGCCTGTTCCCACCATGCGGTGCAGCTAGAGCAGCAACTCGAGGCGACTGCATAGCCTTGATATGTCTGATCAGAGAGAGGGGGTGAGCCAGAGGCCAGGTCCCACCAAGTTAGAAAAAGAACCAGGAGGGGAGAAGAGGGAGTAAGGGGGTACAGACCTAGGTGTGGCCAATGGCACAGGCAAAGGGGACTCCGTGGGAAGATTCTGCAAATCCACTAGGGTCCCTGCACAGGACAGTTAGGCCTGATGAGGCCCCTGGAACTCACCCCGCCCCCTGCCCAGGGGTCCAGGTCACCGTTGGAGAAAATGATGTTGCTGGCTGCTTTGAGGTCTGAAAAGGACAGAGCAAGTGGTGGGGGACAGGGCAGCTCAGACCCCAGCTTGGCTGGCTCAGTGAGTATGGGGGTAAAAAGGATGCCCGCTCCCTCCCGAACCTCACCAGCTCCCCCGAAATTGGTATGCAGCCAGTCCTTCCGGGGCCACACGCCCCACGTGTCCAGGCAGTACTGCTGGCGGAGCTCCTCGGTGAAGGGCAGCTCGGGGAAGAGGTCCGTCACGTTGTTGCTGGAGAACGCCAGGTTGATCTCAGTGCAAGCCTGTGGGACACCCCAGGTTGCGGTCAAGCCAGTGAGGCGGGCACCTCATTCAGCACCCCACCCCCGCAGTTTCAGGACTCCCCCATACCTGGTAGTCCCAGGCCTTGGCACTGGGGCCCGAGCCACAGCCCGTGGGGTCTGCACAGGACTGGTACTGCAGGTAGATGTCATAACAGGGCTCCATGCCCGAAGAGTTGTACACCAGCCCTGGGGGAGAGGGTTGCTGAGGCCAGGTGCCTGGACACCCGCCCTGGCCACTCAGAGGGGTCCTGCCGGCATCCCGGCTGTGGGGTCTCATGTGCCCAGGAGAAATGAGGTCCCTAGGTCTATACCAGCAGCTCCTGCCCAGGCTGGGCCAAGAAGGAGATGGCCACTTCCTAACCTAAAATGATGTGGAAGTGTCCTGGGCCCTGAGGTCCCCAGGGTCCCCACGCCTACACAGTCCCCTCCTCTTGGCACCAGGCCCAGGGCTGAGGAAAGGACGCACCTGCCAGTGCTCGGAGGCCTTGGATCCTCTGGCTCTCACTCAGCAGCCGGGCACAGGCCACCTAGTCGTGGGGGAGGGGCAGCAGAGCACCTCAGCAGAAGACACCCCCCTGTGGCCCGCAGCCCCTTCCCAGCTCACCCTTCCCTGGCCCCAGGCTTCAGAGTAGACGCATAGCACTTGGGCTGCCTGGCACTGACCACCCTGGGCAACTAGGCCCTCCCTCTTCTGTGGGAGCAGGTGCTTGCCTTGACGGGGTTGGCAGGCAGGTGCCCCATGAAGTCGGTGGGGTACGGGTAGTCCATCATGGCCAGCACCGTGAAGGCATTCCGGGTGAACCCAAAGAGCTGGACCAGGTCCTTCCAGCCTGAGAGAGGTTGGCAGGTGCCGAACTCCTGGCTGACCGTGAGGTATGCTGCCAGGAGGGGGCGGGACAAGGCCTTTAAGGGCAGCTGGCACAGGCCAGGGAGTGTTGCCGAGGTGAGGGAGGGGTGGGAGAAGCTGGGGTGCAGGCAGCAGGGGTGGGTGTGGCCTCCTCACCTCCCTGCAGGAACAAGTCCTTGATCTGCCGGAAGGCATCCCGCACACCCTGGGCACACTTGGGACCCTGGCCCTCAAAGTCCTGGAGAAAGGAGAGGTTGTGGCTGCAACCAGGGTGTGTCTGGATCCCCCACCCCGACCCCCCGGGGCCCCTGAGCCCCCCGCTCGCTAGCTCACCGCAGAGACGTCCCGAAAAAACTGGTAGGAGTCGCCAAGGCCTGCTACTGACGCTACAGGTGCGCTGGCCGCCAGCGCTCCGGCCACCAAGTGGGGGTACTTCATTCTCATGTAGGCGCTGAGCATACCTCCGTAGCTGGTGGGGGGCGGGCACAGGGACGGCTGTGGTCCTGCCCACCCAGCGTCGGGGATGCACCCAGCACTGCTCCCTTCCCCTCCTCAGACCCCCCGCCTCCCCCTAGGACCTCGAGGAGGAAAGGTCTAAGACCCACAGAAACGTCAGCCCTGGGGCTGGGTGCCCATTCGACCCCCGGAGAGACAGGAGCCGGGAGGACCCACCTCCCGCCAAAGACGACGGCCGGGGCGTCCTGGGCCCCGAAGTCCTGCCGTAGCCACTGGAGCAGCCTGGCAAAGTCAGCCAGGGCCTGCTCCACGGTCAGCAGCTCCATGTGCCCGCGCTGCGTGGACTGCTGGCCAAACGGGAGCGACTTCCCGTAGTACCGCTGCGGGCGACAAGGGTGGCGCTGACCCCGCCCCCCGCCGCCCGCAGGGCCGCCCCCGCCCCGCCCCGGCCCGCAGCGGGGACCCGGCACCCACGTGCTCCGCGAAGACGACCAGGGCTCCCTGCTGCGCCGCCAGCTCCAGGATGAACCCCGAGTTGTTGGCGAAGCCCCACACATCCCCCTCGTTGCCCGTGTAGAAGAACAGGGGCCCCTCGCTCTTTGTCCAGAACCTCTCTGCGGGGGGGAGGGGGGCGGCAGGAAAGGGGTGGGGTGAGGGTGGGACAGGCCTCCCCGGGCTGGGGGTCCCTCGGGTCGCCCTCACCTGACACCAGGTATCGCTGCAGGAAGGTCTTGTTGCTGAACCTCTCGAAGTTGAAATGGTCCAGAAGCTGCTCGAAGTAGCTCTCGCGGAAGTTGGGGTCCAGGCCTCTGTGGACTGGAGGGCGCGATGCTCACTCAGCAGGGGCGGCCCCAGGCGGTGGCGGGGACACCCGCGGGCCCCCACTTACCCTGGGCATCCAGGCAGTGCAGCCCCAGCGCCAGTAGCAGCAGGGCCAGAGCCCAGGGCCCAGTCGGCGGGGGCTGGGGGCTCATATCTGTTTAGCCGGGTGAGCTGGTCACATGACCGGCGGGGACACCCTCACGTGGTGGCAGGGGCGGGGCTGGGTGCAGGGCTGGCCCTTTCCTCTCGCTGGCAGCTTCTGGGTTCTTTCCTTTCTAACCTCAGGCTTCTCGTGGCCACTGTGTCACCACGGAGATGGTCGCCGTGGGGACACATAAAGCAGGCCAGTGCTCTAGGGCCTGGTGCTGGGAAGGGATGTGTCTTCCAGCGGCCACTGCTGACAGCCTGGCCTGCCACACTCCACCCCACTGGTCCCTCAGGCCGGTCTTCCTTGTGCCAGGCTCCAGGTGGGCACATTGGCAACATGCACCTGGGCGAGAAGGGACCATCCCCACAGTCCAGACCTCACAGCCACATGGAGATGTCCTGGGCCAGACCCCCCTGCAGACAAGCCAGTGGGGGGAGAAGCAGGGTGGAAGAAGACTGCCCCACTGACCAGAGGGAGGGAGGGAGGGAGCCTTCGGAAGATGGGGGTGGGGGAGTCTCACGCAAAGGGACAGCCGTGAGCAAGGAGTTTGTCCAGTGACCATGAGGGGCTTCAAGGGCAGTGGCGCAGGGGTCCTGGAGCCCAGGCAGGGGTCCCGGAGCCCAGGCAGGGGTCCCAGAGCCCAGGCAGGGGTCCCGGAGCCCAGGCAGGGGTCCCAGAGCCCAGGCAGGGGTTGGGCAGCGGGAATGTAGCTGAGAGCCGGGGGAGGGTGGGGGGAGCCGGAGGCCGTGGCTGGGAGCTGGGGCCCGCTCCCCTCACGCTGGGCCAGTCCTTTCACTGGCTGTTTGGCAAGACAGCCCCCCTCTCCTGGGAGCTGCCAGTGCCCAGAGGACAGAGATACTACCTCCCCTTCCCCGGCAGCTAGTCCCAGGCCTGGGGAAGGGGCTACAGCCACAGAGGCCAGGACCCACCTCCCTTGCTCCTGGCTGCAGAGGGAAGGTGCCCATCCCCACTCCCAAAGCTGTCCCTGAGCCCCGGTCTCTGCCTAGGCCTGGCCTGTCTGGGGCCAGGACAGGGCTGGGGTGCTGGGCTCTGGCTGCCACCCTGGAGCCCAAGGGACCCCACCAGGCCAGGGCTGGTAAGGGAGGTCTGGCCATGTGAGTTGACCCTTTGGCTGCCCTCCTCACACTGTCCCAAGACTGTCACTGAGGCAACCAACGTGGTGACAATGACTGTTCATCATGTCACACCACCCCATGGGTGTGGTCATCCCATGGTCACCCAGTGCCATAGCTCAACCACCCACATCCCTCTCCCTGTGCTCCCCATTCCTGTGTTTCCCAACCCATCTCCTCACACCATTTCTCTCCGTGTTCCCATGTCCCTGTGTCCTCGTCCCTGTGTCTCCGTCCCTGTGTCCCCATGCCCCCGTGTCCCTGTCCCTGTGTGCCCACCGCTGTGTACTTGTCCCTGTGTCTCTGTGACGCCATATCCCTCTCCCTGTGTGTCCATTCCGTGTCCCTATCACTGTGTCTCTGTTCCTGTGTCCCAATGTGCCCCATGTCATGTCCCTGTCCCTGTGTGCCCAGCCCCGTGTCCCTGCCCCCTTGTCCCCGTGTGCCCAGCCCCACGTCCCTGTGCTCCCATGCCCCCCTCCTCATGTCTCTGTGTCTCTAAGTATCAATATCCCCGTGTCCCTATGTCTCTGTTCCTTTGTCCCCGTACCTGCACCCAGGGCTGCCTGCCCTGCACTAAGTAGAGAGCTGTCCTCTTGGGGCCCCCGTGGCCTCTGCAGAGTGGGGGCCAGGTCCAGCGACAAGGACACGCAGCCCTCTCCCCTGGATGGCGGCCCTTTCCTGGGTTGCTCCCCATCCCGTCCCTCCTCTCAGCTCAGGCGCTGGGCCCCAAGCCCACACCACAGATCCGCTGTGATCTCCTCCCAGACCCTCCAGACGGCGTCTCCATCTGCAGTGGCACCAGGAAGGTGTGTTCTGATTCCCTCTCGGACTGTCCGGCCACACCTGCTGGCCCTGCACACATGGGTACGTCCGGGGGTCCAGAAGCCCTCTCCTGCCCCACTTCCTGGGACCAATAACTCTGGGGGGGGTC
The DNA here is from genome assembly GCF_036850765.1 of Saccopteryx bilineata. Taxonomy (NCBI): domain Eukaryota; kingdom Metazoa; phylum Chordata; class Mammalia; order Chiroptera; family Emballonuridae; genus Saccopteryx; species Saccopteryx bilineata. The sequence continues at coordinate 850,738 of NC_089491.1, read as the reverse complement.
CCCTCAACAGTCCACAGATTTGGGCAGCCAGGCCTGGTCCCCGACATTCCCTGCTCTGCCCCTTTTAGACCTAAAAGCTGCCAGCTGCGGGAGGTGAGAGTGGAGCTTGGGTCCCCACACGGGCCCTGTGCTCTCTGCACTGACCCCTGCTGCACCTGCAGGGCTGCCCACATGCATCTGTGCCAATGTCGAATCGTACCCTGTTCACCATTCTTTTTTTTTTTTTTTTTTAAGAGAGAGAGAGTCAGAGAGAGAGATAGATAGGGACAGACAGACAGGAACGGAGAGATGAGAAGCATCAATCATTAGTTTTTCGTTGCGACACCCTAGTTGTTCGTTGATTGCTGTCTCATATGTGCCTTGACTGCTGGCCTTCAGCAGACCGAGTAACCCCTTGCTTGAGCCAGCGACCTTGGGTCCAAGCTGGTGAGCTTTTGCTCAAACCAGATGAGCCCGCACTCAAGCTGGCGACCTCAGGGTCTCGAACCTTGAGTCCTCTGCATCCCAGTCCGAGGCTCTATCCACTGCGCCACCAACTGGTCAGGCCTGTTCACCATTCTTTTTTTTTAAAAAAAAAATGTTCTTAATATTTAAATTTTGTATTTATTTTTTTTTACAGAGGCAGAGATAGACAGGGACAGACAGACAGGAACGGAGAGAGATGAGAAGCATCAATCATCAGTTTCTCGTTGCACGTTGCGACTTCTTATTTGTTCATTGATTGCTTTCTCACATGTGCCTTGACCACGGGCCTTCAGCAGGCCGAGTAACCCCTGCTGGAGCCAGCGACCTTGGGTCTAAGCTGGTGAGCTCTTTGCTCAAGCCAGATGAGCCCACGCTCAAGCTGGCGACCTCGGGATCTCGAACCTGGGTCCTTCCGCATCCCAGTCCGACGCTCTATCCATTGTGCCACCACCTGGTCAGGCGTGTGTTCACCATTCTTACATCATTAGCTTTAACGTCATTTGGAACGTTGTGCAATACTCATCGTTCTCTCTTCCCAAACCTATTTTATCATCCCCCCAAAACTTCACCCCTCTAACAACGCCCCACGTTCTGTCTCCCTGGGTTCGCCCACTCAGCAGACCCCCCGTGCGTGGTGGAGTCTTGTGCGTAGACCTTATTTCACTGGGCATAATGTCTTCAAGGTCCACTCGGGTCACAGAGAGTGTCACAACCTCCTTCCTTTCTAGAAGTAACAGTCCGCTCTGGCCAGGTGGCCCAGGTGGTTGGAACGTCCTCCCGGAGCCCAGAGGTTGCCAGTTCAAGTCCCCGGCGAGGGCACACACAGGAACAGCCTGATGCTCCTGCCCTTCTCTCAGATAAAAAGAAAAAAAAGTAAATAACATTCCAATGTATGTAGATACCGTATTTCCCTTATCCAGTCATCCATCAATGGACATTGGGATAGTTTCTACCTTTTAACTGTTTTGAGTAAGGCTGCTATGAACCTGGGTGTAAAAATATCTCTTTGAGACCCTTGAGACCCTGCTTTCAACTGTGCTGTGTGTGTACCCAGGAGTGGGACCGCTGGGTCACGTGGTCATTCTCTTTCCTTTCTTGGCGAACGGCAACATTCTTTGCCGTTCATCGCCGGGGCACCATGTTCGGTCCCCATCAGAGTGCACGGGGTTCTAACGTCTCACGTCCTCACCAGCCCTCGTTGTCGCCTGTTTGGTTGATTGCGTCCCCCATGAGTGTGTGAGGTCGGATCTCACTGTGGCTGTGATTTGCGTTTTCCTAATGAGACGTGACATGGAGCATCTTCTCACGTCCTTATTGGACATGTATACCTCTTCTCTGGAAAAACACCTCTTCAGGTGTTTCCCCTGTTTTTGAATAGGAGACGGGGGAGGTTTCCCCAGATAGGAGGACCCTGTGCTCTCCACTCTGACGCATGCTGCAACTGCAGGCACAGGTATGTTCATCCGTCTGTGCTGAATTATTCATAAGTCATAATGTACCCTGTTAATAAAGGTGGTTTTTTTTTTATTTTACAGAGACAGAGTCAGAGAGGGATAGACAGGGACAGACAGACAGGAACAGAGAGAAATGAGAAGCATCGATCATTAGTTTTTCATTGCAACACCTTAGTTGTTCATTGATTGCTTTCTCATATGTGCCTTGACCGTGGGGCTACAGCAGACCAAGTAACCCCTTGCTCGAGCCAGCGATCTTGGGTCCAAGCTCGTAAGCTTTTGCTCAAACCAGTTGAGCCTGCGCTCAAGCTGGTGACCTTGGGGTCTCGAACCTTGAGTCCTCTGCATCCCAGTCCGAAGCTTTATCCACTGCGCCGCCGCCTGGTCAGGCAGTGCTTTTTTCTTATTTGTTGAGTTTTAGTGTGTTTGTTTTGTGTGTGTGACAGAGACAGAAAGAGAGAGACAGAGAGAGGAACAGATAGGGATAAAGAGAGAATGAGAAGCATCCATTCTTCATTGCAGCACCTTAGTTGTTCATTGATTGCTTTCTCATATGTGCCTGACCGGGGGGCTACAGCAGAGCGAGTCACCCCTTGCTCAAGCCAGCAAACTTCGGTTAAGCCAGTGACCATGGGGTCATGTCTATGATACCACGCTCAAGCCAGCGACCCTGTACTCAAGCCGAATGAGTCCGTGCTCAAGCCAGAGACCTTGAGGTTTCAAACCTGGATCCTCTGCGTCCCAGCCCAGTGCTCTATCCACTGCACCACTGCCTGGTCGGATGAGTTTTAGTTTTTGTTGTTTTATTGTTGTTGAGTTTTAGCTTTTAAAAATACATTCTGGATATTAACCCTTTGTCAGATATGGAGTTTGGAAAATGCTCCATTCTGGGGGTTGCCTTTTTAGTCTGTAGATACTGTTCTTTGGTGCATGAAATTTTTTTTAAAAGATTTTATTTATTGATTTTTAGCAAGAGGAGAAAGAAAAAGAGAGAAAGGGGGGAGGAGCAGGAAGTACCAACTCATAGCAGTTGCTTCTCCTATGTGCCTTGACTGGGCAAGCCCAGGGTTTTGAACCGGCAACCTCAGGATTCCAGGTCGTCCCTTTATCCACTGCACCACCACAGGTCAGGCTGGAACTTAATATTGATGAAGTCCAGCCAGTCTGTTTTTTCCTCAGTTGCTTGTGCTTTTGGAGGTTTATTTAAGAAGTCACTGCCAAATCCAGATTGTAAAGATTTACCCGTTCTTTGAAAGAGTTTTACGGTTCTAACTTTTATATTTATGTCATTGATTCCATTTGAGGTCATTTTTCTCTATGTGTGAGTAGGGGGAGGGGCCCAACTTCATTCTTTGCGTGTGGCTATCTCGTGGTCCCAGCGCCACTGGCTGATGACCAAGTTCTCTGCCCGCCGAGTGGACTTCCCGCGCTGGCAGAAACCCGTCGGCCGCTGTGCCTGAGTTTGTCTCTGGACATTCCCTTCAGCCCTTGGTTAGGCGTGTCTGTCCTGTGCTCGCTCCACACTGTTTCGAATATTGTACCTCTCTGGTAAGGTACTGGGAAATGTATGTCCTCCACCTTTGGAGGTTTCTTCATTTGAAGATTGCCTTGTCTATTCCAGCTCCTCACAATTCCATATAAATTAAGGATCGACTTTTCCATTTCTGCAAAATGCTGGAACTTTTGATAGGAGTTATCATTCATTGAGTCTACAGATCACTTTGGGTGGTACTGACATCTTAAATGTAGTCTCCCAGCCACAAACAAAGGGTATCGTTCTACTTATTCAAGTCTTAAACCTCGGTGACTGCAGCCAGTCCCCGACGCATCTCAGCACCAGGCCCCGTGGCCGGCCTGGCCTCCTGCCCGGCACAGTGGCTGTGCTGAGAGGAACCACGTCCCCACGAGGGGCCCCGACCAGAGCTGGGACGGGCGGCAGAGGCGGCCTCACCGCGTGTCCTGCTTCCCGCCCTGGATCCACTGCTTCAGCAGGTACTCGTAGTAGCTGTCGGCCCTGGCGCCCAAGGTGAACACGCCCACGTGGGTGAAGAGGCCGCTGTGCGTGTTGATGAACATGGGCACCAGCCCGTCCTTCTTCCCCGACAGGGAGTGGACCCTCCGCGTCACCTCCTCCGCAGCCTCCTGGGCAGACGGGGAGAGGGCCGGTCAGCTGGGGTGCGGAGTGGCTGGGAGCTGCGAGCACACCCCTGCCCGGGCCATTCCTGGAGCAGCAAGAAGGTGGTGCCCCCGGCCCCTGGGCGGCCCACGCCCCACAGCAGTCCAGTCTGTCCAGAGAGGCGGCCATCTAGGGGCCGGCAGACATCACAGGCCCTGGCAACAGGGCTGACCTTGTCTTCTGGGCAGGCCTCAGCCTGCACTGCAGGGGGCTGTGTCTGAGCCCACACGCCCGGTTTGTGTGTCCACACGTCCTCTCCTCTCCATCAGGACGCCCAGGTGGGGCCTTACCTCGTTGGTCCTGCATCCTGGGGGCCTGAGAGGAAGGCCTGGTGGGGGCCTCTGCCTTTCTGGAAGGGACTTCGGTGCCCTGCTCCGGCTCTATCATTGCCCCTCGCCAGCTTCAGGGAGAGAGCTGCCATCAGCAGGGTAGGGGCAGGGACGCAGGCGCCCGTGGTGGCTGCCCAGCTGGGCTCAGCCTTGCCCCCATGCCAGGCACCTAGGAGAAAGCAGTCACTCCACCCCACCCCCATCCTGGGCCGGCTCTTAGGATGGCTGTAAATCGTCTGCTTTCAAAAGAAGATATGCTAACCACATGCTGGTTCTTTTTCTGTGTTTTTCAGAAAAGACACACCAAACACAGCAACCTCTGTTCCGCATATTCTGACCCAAATCTGCTGCTCCTGGTACCTGACAACCGTCCTCTGTGGGTTTTCTTCCTGGTGAGCTCCGTGTCCCCTGCCGCTTCCTGCCTCTTGGTGTCATCCGGCCTCTTGTCCTCCGAGTCTTTACTGGGCCTGGGGCATCTCCAGCTGGCACAGACTGTAAGGGGGCACAAAGGGGCAGAGGCGAGTCCTGTACTGGAGCCGCAGAGAACCCTACAGCAGACCAGCCCTGGGCCTCCCGCTTCACCATCAGCAACTTGTGGCACAAAGCACTCATGGGCCACTGGCCGGTTGCTGGCATCTTACCTGTGTCTCCCACCAGCCTGTAGTTCCAGGAGAGAAGGGACGGCCTGTCCTGTCTACCTCACCCAGGACCAGAGCCCAGCAGGTGTGCAACTGAGAACAAAGAAAAAATATTCTTCCTTCCTTCCCCAGATGTCGTCCAGCCAACCCAGGAGAAGTGAGATTGAAACACAGAACAGGTGGCAAGAAGAAGCATTCTTCGCAGTCGGTTTGAATTTACAAACTCTTCTGACGCTTCTGGAACTGAGCTGGGTTACAGCCCCACCCAAAGCTCACTGAACCTACCTGAGGTGACAGTCCCGGGCCTTTTCCTGGGTCAGCATCTGCATTCCTAGGAGCTGGCAAGACGGGCGGGTTTGCTGGCCTCACCTTCTGCTCCTCCACTGACCTGCCATTCGGGGCTAAACAAGAAAACCTATTTAACTCAGTGTGCAGCCGGGCCTAGAGAACATTAACCTTGCTTCACAGAAGACGCCCAGGCAGGGTACTTTCCTTAACAAAGGATGCCGAGGCCTCGGGAAGTCACCAAAGTGCATTCAAGAATGGCCAGAGAGAACCGAGCCTTCTTGAAGCACTTGGCCAGCTTAGTTCTCATCCCCAACCCACAACCTCAACTACTTCGCGTTCGTGTTTCCACATCAGGAAGGACACGTGGTGACCTGCGGCAGCCTGTCTGCTTTCCTCCTATAATCAGCAAGCTCAGAGAATTTCAGAGGATCCTCTACATCCTCACCAGCTCTCTGCTGGTCCTCTCCAGACACAGGGTAGTGTGTGTTATGAGAACCACGGAATGCCCTTAGCATTCAGCCTCAGGGCAGAGGACAGGCGCCAGCCCCACAGCTGACTCGCAGGAAGAGTCAGAGGACGTCACGTGAACAACCGCGTTCTAGCAAGGGGAGCTGAGAGCACTCTGCACTCCTTTTTATCTGATTTCTTGCCCACTCCTTGCCCTTTATGGCTGCTGGAGCTGTTCAAGCCGGCTGGCCAGATCGCTGCCGCCCGGTCAACCCTCGGCTGTCTGCGGCGCTCACGGATACCTTTCCACTGGTCAGCCATGCTGATGTAGGACAGGAGGCCACAGAGCAGCAGAAACGCCAGCACAAAGAGAATCACATTCCGCTGTAATCTCGACAATTGCTTCCATTTCTACGGGAGGGGCGGACAGCGACACTTTTTACTGAAAATAACACAATCGGAAACCTCTTCCTCTGTGACAAACTCAGCGAGGACAATGAAGGTCCCTGTGCGGTTCTATTGTTTTTGAACGGGGGTGGGGATGGGGGCAGTTCCCTTGCAGCGGGTGACAGGCTGGGCTCATACTGCATGCAGGTGACAGTCTGCACTGGGACAGGTACGAGGAGGATGAAAGTGGCTCTATTGTCCACTTCTGTCCAGTGCATGAATAGTCTTTCTCAATGGAGAAAGACCAGGCAACGTGTAGTGTTTTGGGCGCAGGCCCCGCCAGACCTGCACCTGCCCAGATGCGGAGTGTGTATGCCCCGCGGCCTGAGACCACTGGGAACACACCGGGGGTTCAACTGACCGAGTTCATGCTCCCAGCACGGGGGGGTGAGGGGGAAGACTCACAGGAGAGCCTTAGGGGTCTCATCAAAGGTTTTTTTTATAGCACCAGAGGCTGACTTTTTTTTTTTTTTTTTACCAGTTTACCTCGTTAGGCCAAGGACAAAGTGAGGCCACAGGACATAAATTGTGATATCAAGATTTCCCACTGCTGGGATTTTGTGGATTAAACTCAAGTGTGTGCACTGAAGCTTGTGCAGCTGAGTTTGTGTGTCTTCTTTCTGTAACAGGAGGATCCACTGAACTATGTGATATGTCAGTGATAATGTTGTGATAGTTAAGACTGGGCCAAATCTTTGGCTAACTGCATCACAGGCAACTTTCAGAAATAAAATAACGGTTATTCTTTGTAATAGGTCCTGAAGCCAAGAACCTGTATTTGAGGTCAGGCAAGGAAAACAGGTCCTGGAATCTAGTTGGGTCTGTTTTTACAGGGGTGGGTGGCTTCTTCCCCCATTCTACTCCACTTTTTATATTAGTCATTATTTTTTCTGTAGTATTTACATTGATTTTACAAGAAATATTTATTATAACAAACATTTCCCTTGTTTAGCTAAGAGAAAACCAAGGACCATGGGATTTTCTTTTTCTTTTTTGTATTTTTCTGAAGTGAGAAGCAGGGAGGCAGAGACACAGATTCCTGCATGTACCCGACCGGGATCCACTGGGCATGCCCACCCAGGGGTGATGCTCTGCCCACCTGGGCCGTTGCTCCATTGCAACCGGAGCCATTCTAGCGCCTGAGGCAGAGGCCATGGAGCCATTCTCAGCGCCCGGGCCAACTTTGCTCCAATGGAGCCTTGGCTGCAGGGGTGGGGGGAGACAGAGAGGAAGGAGAGGGGGAAGGGTGGAGAAGCAGATGGGCGCTTCTCCTGCGTGCCCTGGCTCTGGGGAATTGAACCAAGGACTTCCACACTCTGGGCCAATGCTCTACCACTGAGCCAGCCAGCCAAGGCCATGTGACATCATTAGTGAGTGGATATAGGCTAGTCTTTTTTTTTTTTTTTAAAGACTTATATTTGTTTTATTTTTTAATTATTTTTTATTTTTTTTATTTTTTTAATTTATTCATTTTTTTAGAGAGGAGAGACACAGAGAGGAAGAGAGAAGAGAGAGAGACAGAGAGAGAGAGAAGGGGGAGGAGCTGGAAGCATCAACTCCCATATGTGCCTTGACCAGGCAAGCCCAGGGTTTCGAACCGGCAACCTCAGCGTTTCCAGGTTGACGCTTTATCCACTGTGCCACCACAGGTCAGGCCGGATATAGGCTAGTCTTTGAGCTTCAGAGCAGAGGTTCCGTTGGTGAGTTCTACGGTCAGAGACAGGAATGATCTCCTTTTTCTGGTGGTTCTGTCCCTGTTGGGGGAACTGTCACTCAGAGTATGGGTGAAGAAGGAACCAGTTATCCCTGCTGGAAATTAATAGCCTGTACGTGTGTTATTTTTGAGATTTCTGGGTATTCTCTTTAAGATAATGTAATTTCTTGGACAGATGGGAATTTTAAAAATATGGAAATCTGTACCAATTATTCCGAAAACACAGGATGTTACTGTGCAGTAGGCGGCGATGACCCTGCCGCCCATGTAAAGAATATTTAGAGGCACACAGGTCGCACTGCAGGTAAAAGTATCATTTATTCTAATGGGAATGAGTAAATTTTCTGCCCCTCCATATGTACAAGTTCCTTGAGTGGCATTAAACACTTCCTGCAAAGCAGTTTAAGGACAATCCAGAGAACAAAATGACTATGGTCATTGTCCCCAGGGTACTCCTGAACCACTTGGCCTTGTGATGGGACCACAGTGACCTCAGCAGACACATTTTATTTTATTGAACTGAGATCAAGATCCAACTTTTGTGATTTAAATTTGAGGTCCGTGATGTGAGGAAAACTCAAGGGCCAGAAGGGCCTGTTGCAGGACCTGTCTGGGGAAAGGGCATGTAAGGGAGTTCTGCTTTTCCATAATTGTTAAACCCTGGGAGTCAGAAATAACCGCATGAATATAAGGGAGAGCCTATTAGTGTGGCGGGGGTTTTGGGGTTTTTTGTTGTTGTTATCACTTATCAGTGGCCAAAGGCTCACAATTCCAGGCAGAAAGAACTAAGAAAAAAGTAGCTTTTAGGGACACACAAACCAAGACACAGTAAGGAGGGAGTCCTTGTAAGGTTGTGAACCCGTGACCAGGACAAAGGACCCTCTGAGAAATAACTGCCACGGACCAACCAGCGCGGCTCCTAGTAACGGTGCGGAATTAAGAAAACACACTTATTAAAAAGATGGGACCGGGAGGACTCTTCAAATGCTGATGGCAATATCTGAGTGCTCCAGAGCCCAGTTTGCTTTATTATATAGCCATATGCAAATCAAGAAAGTCCCTGATACAAAGTTACACATCCTAAGCTAAAACAGGAACCCCCCTACAATGCATAAGTAAAATCAACCAACATCGGAACAAACAGGAACAAAGAGTAAGAGGAAGGGCATGTAAATTGCTTCCAGCAATTTAAGGAAGCAAGTGAAGTGGGTGCAAATAGTATAATAGCCAAATATGGAGGTGGAGGGGGGAGAACTCAGCCTTTTGCTAAGCCTCGAATCTACAATGGCTTTTTGCCATTTACGGTCCACAACAAATAACCTTGCGAATGTTTGTGGACAGACATTAGAAAGCAGACAACACATTTAGGTCATCAGAGGTTAGAGGCCAGCAAATTAGGCAAATGAAGATATAAACCTAATCAGATAACCACAATACCATTGAGGGCCTTACTTCTAGGCGCGCGCGCGCGCACGCACACGCACACGCACACACACACACACACACACACACACACACACACACACGGGCTCACACACAAAGCTGAAGGTGTTGATGAAGTACCCGAGGTCCACTGATGGTGAACTTGCCTCCCAGCCCAGGGTACCTGGCAGCCCGGGCATGTACCACCATTATTATTCAGGGCGGCACCATTATTCAGTGGCGGGTCCCCATTCAAGGCAATTCTGTGAATCTGCAATTCTGTCAAAGACCACCGCCAACACAGCAGGTGCACAGGTGGGGTTTACCGCTCTGCGGCACCGTGAGAACCCACAGGTGTCAGGAGGGCTCGTGGTGAGGAGCTGGAACAGGGTCTGGGCTCCCATGGGGTGACAAGGCGGAGGATTCTGTCTCCGGAGCGGATAACTGCATGACTGGGGGGTCCCTTCGTTTGCTAGAAGAAGAGGACGAAGCAGTCTTCTTTTATCGTAACACGGTCGCAGAGGAACCCTGCCCGAGGCTGGGCTCGGGGTCACGTCCCCCGGGGAAGATCAGTCACCGGCTGCGTTCTCTCCCGACGACAGAGCCCCCCGGGGGGCTTCGGTTCGGTTCGGGGAGCAGAGGTTAGGGCGCCCTCCCCGACCCAGCACGCCGAGTCCGGCCCCCGAGCGCATCCTGCCTGGGACCCCAGCGTCCGCACCTCCGACCCGAGGCCGCGAGCCGAGCCTCACCCGCCAGCGCGAGCACTCAGCGTCATCGCGATGAAGTCCCGGGGCAGCGGCGCGGGTGGCGGAACCCTGACCAGGGACGGGCCCGGCGACGTCGGAGAGATGTTTCCAACGCCCTCAAGTTTCCATGGCAACCCCTCCGCCAGCGGTCTCTGCGAGCTCTGCGCGCGTGCGCAGGAACGTCACCGCGGGCTGGGCCGACTGCGCCTGCGCCCTTCCGCGCGCTCGCATCTCCAAAGCGCCACCGCGGGTCTTTTCCCAACGCGGTGCTGGCGTTGGCAGCAAGCCGGCTCGCTTGGTGGGGGCGAGTCTCACCGGGCCCCCATCTTACGTCCCCTGCGCTCCTGGCCCCGCTGCCCCGACGTCCTGTGGTCAGTGCGGAACCGCTGGGCCCGCACCCTCTCGGGAGGCGCTGAGCCCGGGGCAGCTGCGCCATCACGGCAGGGAGTCCCTGCGCCCCGCGACCCGCTCCTGGGTGCCATCCCTGCTACCAGGCTTATTTTCCGCCTGAGGGTGCAGGCCGCGGCTGTGGGGCCCCGGCCCAGCCAGGGGAAGCAGGCCCGTCACTGTCTCAGCGACCACCCCCGCCCGTGCGGGGGGTGGTTTCCATCCATCTGGCCCGCTGGTCTTCGGGGCACGCATTGCGGGTCCCCCACTTGGCCGGGCGCACCCTACCCACCCCCTAACCCCCCGTGGCCGACCTGTGCTGCCGCGGACCTGCTCGGCTCAGGGCCGAACCCAGTGCTTTCAGCAACCCTGGCTGTAGGTAACCTGCGGGTGGGTGTCTGCAGGGTTCGCAGCACCTGGAACAGCAGTAGCGACCTACCAGGGATCTAGAGCCCAGTCGACCCAACATCGGCGGGTGATAGGTTTTTCTCAAATGTTTATGGTACATGCGCCAGCACAGAACATATGCTGGGCCATGAAACAAACGCATATCAATGTAAAATGTTGGAAGTCATGCGACACATTGTAACCATAATTGGATTAATCTAATAAAAAGGTTTTGTGCACAGACCCATAAAACCTTTCGTTCCCGTTTGAGAAACGAAAACAACGTATCTATAAAGGAACCAGGGGTCAAGGAGGAAATCACAAGGGAAATTAGGAAACATTTTGAATAGCGTGGTGGGGGGCAGGGGGAGGTCAAGATGCAGCTAAAGCAAAGTTTAGAGGGAACTGTGTCACTGTAGAATAGATGTTTATTTCAGAAGAGGTGGAAGTTCACAAAAATTAAAACCTAAGTTTTGTGAATGCTGAAGGGGGGAAAAAAAGCAGACACCTAGGAGAAGTGCTCCTGGTGGCTAAGTGCACTCAAATTAAAACAAACTCTAGCGCCATCTCTGCACGCGGGACTCTCATGCAAACTGTACTTCTCAAAGATGCCCCTGTGTTGAACTGCTTGAACCTGCACTGAACCACCTAAACCCCCAATGAAGTGCTAGACGGATAGTGTATTTCTGGCCCCTGGGCCAGCCCTTATAAAGGTTTCTGGGAGTCCAGTTTCAACCAGTGGGACTGAGGCTTTTCCCAGAGCCGTGCAGCTCTGGCCAATCAGAGTTGTGAGGTCGGTTGGCAATGGTGGGGGGGGGGGGAGGGTCACGTGGGGAACCAGGCGGGGGAACTTTGGCTGAAACCGCCCACACCCATGCGCTCCAAAAGAAACTTCCCAGGAGCCCTTTGAAAACAACCGACTGTCTGCCAGCCAATGAAATTTAGCTACGTCATATCAACCCGACCACCCTACGGACGCTATAATTTACCACCCCCCCACCCCACACACGCCCCTCCGCCCCAAACTGGGGAGGCTGCGCGACATCCCTGGACCTCCTCTGGTGGATCAGAGAACCTCCTTGGGGAAGCGCTCTATTAAATAAAGCTTTTGCTGTTCCACACTTGGTGGCCATGCCCTTTCTTCCTCCGCGGGAAAATACCTTACAAGAGTGGCTCTATTCTGACCAATCAGGACTGCCTTTGTATCAATCAAACTGCGAGAACTGGGAGTCTTAATTTGCATTAGGATGGACCAATCAAGGACCAGGGACAGGGTTTTTATGTTTATATAAGCAGCTCTCTGACTGTTTTGGAAAGTGCATTGTATCTGAAAAACTGCCTTTTTTTTTTTTTTGCGTTTGTGGCAGACTTGCTTGAAGACGTCTCTCTGGAGTCATTGGGCACAGGAGGGCAGAGAGGAGCATCTCCGAGCATCCTAGCTGACAAGATCTCTGGTCCTGGAGATCAGCCTCACAGCAATGCTATTCTCGTATCCCTGCTTGATGTATTATCATTGAACTGTTCACACCAAAGTTTCTCTCTTCATCACACCCAAAATGAGGGGATTCCTGTTGGTCATGGAACTGGTGTTCAAGGACAGTCAGTTGACAGTTTCTAACTTAATGAAGCTTGAAAAAAGAGCAAATGAAATCCAAAACAAGTGAAAGAAAAGAGGGAAGGTTGGAGAAGTCAATGAAGTAGGAAGCAGAAAAAAAACTAGTGAAAATCAGTGAGGCAGAAAGTTGTTTCTTTGTAAAGATCAAAATTGACAAGCTTAGGCCCTGGCCAGTTGGCTCAGCGGTAGAGCGTTGGCCTGGCGTGCGGGGGACCCAGGTTCGATTCCTGGCCAGGGCACATAGGGGAAGCGCCCATTTGCTTCTCCACCCCCCCCTTCCTCTCTGTCTCTCTCTTCCCCTCCCGCAGCCAAGGCTCCATTGGAGCAAAGATGGCCCGGGCGCTGGGGATGGCTCCTTGGCCTCTGCCCCAGGCGCTAGAGTGGTTCTGGTCTCTGCAGAGCGACCCCCCCAGAGGGGCAGAGCATCACCCCCTGGTGGGCAGAGCATCGCCCCCTGGTGGGCAGAGCATCGCCCCCTGGTGGGCGTGCCGGGTGGATCCCGGTCGGGTGCATGCGGGAATCTGTCTGACTGTCTCTCCCCGTTTTCAGCTTCAGAAAAATACAAAAAAAAAAAAAAAATTGACAAGCTGAGACTGATCAAGGAAAATAAAATCAGGGATTCTTGTCTGACCTGCGGTGCCGCAGTGGATAAAAAGTCGACCTGGAACTCTGAGGTCGCCAGTTCGAAACCCTAGGCTTGCTGATCAATGCACATATGGGAGTTGATGCTTCCTGCTCCTCCCCCTTTCTCTCCCTCTCTCTCTTTCTCTCTCCTCTCCAAAATGAATAAATAAAATCTAAGAAAAAAAAGAGAGAGAGAGAGAATCAGGAATTCTTAGAACTCCCAACAATTGTAAACTGCAGGGTGAATTTATACCAAACGCTGACATACTGGGAAATATAACTAGATCTCAGAGGCACTATCACAGACATATAAAGGAAACACGATGTTGAAATTCAAAATGCACTCACCAACAGCACTATGCATTTATAAGATGCATAGATCATAATGCTTAATGATACAATCTTGAGAGGTTAGAGTCAGTACTGGTAGACAAAGGAGTCTTTATTGGTTATTGTAATGTGAAAATAATAAATTCTCACCCTGGCTGGGTTGTTCAATGGATAAAGCATTGACCCACAGGTCCCAGAGGCCGCAGCTTTGACTCCTGCTCAGGGCACATATGAAAAGCAATCAATGAATACACAACTAAATGTACACACCTAAATAGAGCTAAGTGAAACAATGAGTTGATGCTTCTCTCTCTCTCTTCTCCCTTTCCCTACTACTCCTCTCAAATCAATATTTTTTTTTTTCTGAAGCTAAAAACGGGGAGAGACAGTCAAACAGACTCCCGCATGTGCCCGACCGGGATCCACCCGGCACGCCCACCAGGGGCGACGCTCTGCCGCGACCAGAGCCACTCTAGCGCCTGGGGCAGAGGCCAAGGAGCCATCCCCAGCGCCCGGGCCATCTCTGCTCCAATGGAGCCTTGGCTGCGGGAGGGGAAGAGAGAGACAGAGAGGAAGGAGGGGGGGTGGATAAGCAAATGGGCGCTTCTCCTATGTGCCCTGGCCGGGAATCGAACCCGGGTCCCCCACACGCCAGGCCGACGCTCTACTGCTGAGTCAACCGGCCAGGGCCAAAAATTTTTTATTTTTTTAAAGATTTTATTTATTCATTTTAGAGAAAGAAGAGAGAGAGAGAGAAGGAGAGAGGAGGGGTGGGAAGCATCAACTTGTAGTAGTTGGTTGCTTCTCATATGTGCCTTGACTGGACAAGCTAGCAATTTCGAACTGGTGACCTCAGCATTCCAGGTCATTGCTTTATCTGCTGCACCACCACAGATGAGGCAAAAAAAAAAAATTAAATAAAATCTCACCTGACTTATGGTAGCACAGTGGATAGAGTGTTGACCTGGGACCCTGAGGTCCTAAGTTCAAAACCCCAATGTCGGCCCTGGACGGTTGGCTCAGTGGTAGAGCGTCGGCCTGGTGTGCGGGGGACCCGGGTTCGATTCCCGGCCAGGGCACACAGGAGAAGCGCCCATTTGCTTCTCCACCCCCCCTCCTTCCTCTCTGTCTCTCTCTTCCCCTCCCACAGCCAAGGCTCCATTGGAGCAAAGATGGCCCGGGCACTGGGGATGGCTACTTGGCCTCTGCCCCAGGCGCTAGAGTGGTTCTGGTCGTGGCAGAGCGACGCCCCGGAGGGGCAGAGCATCGCCCCCTGGTGGGCAGAGCGTTGCCCCTGGTGGGCGTGCCGGGTGGATCCCGGTCGGGCGCATGCAGGAGTCTATCTGACTGTCTCTCCCCATTTCCAGCTTCAGAAAATACAAAAAAAAAAAAAAAACCCACAAAAAAATCCCAATGTCATTGTCTTTTTTTTAAAACTTAGATTTATTTATTTGTTTGTTTGTTTATTTATTTTACAGAGAGAGTCAGAGAGAGGGATAGACAGACAGGAATGGAGAGATGAGAAGCATCAATCATTAGTTTTTCGTTGCGCATTGCGATACCTTAGTTGTTCATTGATTGCTTTCTCATATGTGCCTTGACCGCGGGCCTTCAGCAAACTGAGTAACCCCTTGCTTGAGCCAGTGACCTTGGGTCCAAGCTGGTGAGCTTTTGCTTAAACCAGATGAGCCCGCGCTCAAACTGGCGACCTCGGGGTCTCGAACCTGGGTCCTCGGCATCCCAATCCGACACTCTATCCACTGCGCCACCGCCTGGTCAGGCTGAAATTCCTGCCCTTTAATGATAACGTTAAGCCAGGGGTCCCCAAACTTTTTACATAGGGGGCCAGTTCACTGTCCCTCAGACTGTTGGAGGGCCAGACTATAAAAAAAAAAACTATGAATAAATCCCTATGCACACTGCACATATCTTATTTTAAAGTAAAAAAAAAAAAAAAACAAAACAAAACGGGAACAGATACAATATTTAAAATAAAGACCAAGTAAATTTAAATCAACAAACTGACCAGTATTTCAATAGGAACTAGGCTCCTCTCACTGACCACCAACGAAAGAGGTGCCCCTTCTGAAGTGCGGCCGGGGCCGGATAGATGGCCTCAGGGGGCCGCATGTGGCCCGCGGGCTGTAGTTTAGGGACCCCTGCGTTAAGCAAAATGAAAAGACAAGTCATGACTGAGAGAAAATATTTTCAAAATATGCAGCTGAAACCAAGGAATGCACGACCAAGCGGAACAACAAAGGAGTGCTTCCTTTCTCTTCCACTTAAAAATAGAAGAAGAAGCAGAAGAAGAGGCCATTGACATGGAGTTCCTCTCCACATGGCCTTACTCAGGGCTGGTGACAGTCCTCGCAACATGATGCAGGAGACCCAAGAGAGACAGTCCTAGGGAAGCTGTTCTTTTCAAACCTCACTTCAGAAGTCACACACCACCACTTCCATTCATTGGAAGAGCCACCAAGTCCAGGCCACATCCAAAGGCAAGGAGCCAGGCGCCCCATCTGAAGGAATGCATGTTGAATAAACTCCACACACAATGCAGTTACTCTCTGCTGTGTTCCGCTTTTTTTTTTCTTCTTCCGATTATGTAACGCTGCGTGAAATGGTCTAAAGTGTAGTGGTCCCCAAACTTTTTTGGGCCATGAACCAGTTTAATGTCAGAAAATATTTACATGGACTGGCCTTTTTAGGGTGGGACGGATAAATGCACAAAATAAAATTATGCAACCGGTGTAAAAACTGTGGTATTTTTAAATATAATTGTCAAACTTACGAGACAAGTGTCAAGAGTGAGTCTTAGATGGATGTAACAGAGGGAATCTGGTCAGCTTTTAAAAATAAAACATCGTTCAGACTTAAATATAAATAAAATGGAAATAATGTAAGTTATTTATATTTATTCTTTCTCTGCGGACCGGTACCAAATGGCCCACGGACCGGTACCGGTCCGCGGCCTGGGGGTTGGGGACCACCAGTCTAAAGGTCCCTATTTGTTTGCCAGATACTTTGAGTCAGGGGTCTAACTTTCCACTGCTGCTCCCCTAGCCCTTGGAGCAGTGCCTGGCACATAGTAGGTGCTCAGTAAACGTGGAGGGAATGAAGTGTGAATGTTTAGGTGCTCAGTAAACGTGGAGGGAATGAAGTGTGAATGTTCAGCCCTGCCCGTGGTGGCATGCATGGGGCCTCTGTGATGTTGGGAGACTGGCCTTCCAGGAAAGGTGGGATGTGCAGCCAGAGTGTGGAGAGACCTTGTGGTGGAGGCCTGCAGTGAAACAATGTGGACGTGGGTGTGCCAGTGCGCATCAGCACGAGGGCAAGGAAGATGGCTTCACTGCTGTCTGCAGCTGTCCTCTGTGAGGGTTCTTGGGCTTCTGCAGATCAGGGGACAGAGCCCCTGATGTGGGCCTGCCGGCAGCCTGCCTCATCTCCCCAGCCCTGATTTGACAGCAGGTCCTCAGAGCAGATGGGCAGGAGAGGAAGGCAGCTCCTCTGACCACTTAGCCCACAGTGGGGAAGGTGTCTGGACATAAGTTCCTCCACACCTGCTCCTCCCCTACCTGTCCACCTCCTTCTCTCAAACTGGCTTCCTCTTGACAGACATGTGTTCATAGATGGCTCTTGAGAGGATGTACAAATGGGTTCTTATCCCAGATTCTGATCTGGCCAAAATCCTGGGGAAGATCCTTGAGCGGTCTTCTTGGATCATGTGATAATTCCTTAGCCAATGGACTGAAGCCAAGGAGGAGCTGTGTCTATGATTGACAGCCCAGTAGTTTGAGTGGGAGAGGGGAGGGAGCCGTTCCCTCCACCGGCTGTTGAATTGAATGAGCCAGCAAGGCAGGGGGCAGTGCACCTAAGAACACCTTCCCATGGGGAGACCTGGGCAAAACAGGAACTCCCTCTGCACCTGGCCAAGGGCAGCACCTCGTCCAAAGGATCTGACTCATCAGGATTCAGAGGGGTCCAAGTCTCAGCCAGGTCTCCTGTCACAGGAGGGCAAAGCTAGGTAAAGGCTTTCTATGGCTGCAAACCTCCTCCCAATGCTGCCCATATGGGGGGTCTGGAAGACGCTGACAGGTGGTAAATGGGGAGTGGAGCCCAGGAAAGACTCACTTGTGCAAGGGGACAAGACCTGGTCCGAGGGGGCAAGGGCACCCCATCTCTGGGTGTTGGGGACCTTGCAAGAGGCTCCAGACAAAAGCTTAAGGACCTGCAGCCCGGGGGAAGCAGTGCTGTGCTGACACACTGAGGGGGATAAAGAACCCTGCTTTGCAGTGTTTGGCCGTTCCCCTGGTATAAATACTCCCAACCATGGCCAATTCCAAGCCCCCAGCTGTGCAACAACCAGCTCACAGATTGTTGAGTATCTAGAAATGGTCTCTTCAGGGCCAGTAGAAGCCGCTCCAGTACGTCTAGAGTGAGTGGATCGGAGGGAGGGTGGGACAGATCCTCTTGCTGAAGTCCTGCCAAATCCCTTCCTCTGTCTGACCACCCAGAGCTGCCAAATCCCTTCCTCTGTCTGACCACCCCGAGCTGGCTGCCCCGGTGGCTGCCTGTGCCCATGCACCCATGAAGCCTCCAGACTCTGACCTGCTGGAGGCCATAGAAGTTTAGAGATAGGCCACAGACCCCTTGGAGATGGGGCCAGCTCTGGGACCTCGAGCACACCCTGCGTACCGGGCTGTGAGCTCACGGGAGGAGCAAGCAACTCCAGGGCTGGTGTTTTCCCCACTCGATCCCAGAATCAGAGACAGGTGGGGCTGCAGCAGGATGTGGGCTCATTCACCGCCAGGCACCTGTTCCCTTCGTTGAGAGAGCAGGGACCCCGAGAGGGAGCTTGCCAACCGCTGCATGCAGCCCCTGCCCCTCAGCGCAGGGCATCCCACAGCGTCCGTGTTTGGCTCAGCCCAGCGGTGAGAACAACGCTGTGGGGGAGGGGAGGGGACCAGGAGTAGGACTCTGGTGGGAAGAGAATGAACTCTCCCCTCTCCACCGCTCAGCACATCGCAGGTGTGGGGACAACCCTGCTTTGTCCCCAGTGGGGGCTTTTGCCGTTGGGTCTGCAGAATCTTTAGTTGCTATTGGAAACGGTGACGTCACTGGCAGGGGCGGGGCTTCGTCCATCCTTTTTGTTAGGGAGGGGGAAGTCACTCCAGGAGTGGAGGGGGACAAAGAATTAAGGTTATGAGGACCAGAGGGACAAGGAGGCTCCGGAGAGAGGCGGGAACGAAGCGTGGGGGTGGAAACTGGGGAGCGGTTCTGGGAGTGAATTAGGAGCGGGGCTTCAGAGGGGAGAGGAGTGGAAGCAGAGGACAAGAATGTCTATCCCAGCATAGACCTTGCCAGGGCAAGTGCTTCCTGGTGTCTAACCTTAGTCCTGTCTGCTGCAGACACACCACCGCTGGCCTTTGTCTCTTCATAGCTGGTTTGGGTCCAGACCCCCGGATTCTGCCAGAAGATCCAGTTAAACACTGGGGCAGCCGCTGTCATCCTTTCTATTCTTTATAGCTGGTTTGGGTCCAGACCCCCGGATTCTGCCAGAAGACCCAGTTAAACACTGGGGCAGCCGCTGTCATCCTTTCTATTCTTTATAGCTGGTTTGGGTCCAGACCCCCAGATTCTGCTAGAAGACCCAGTTAAACACTGGGGCAGCCGCTGTCATCCTTTCTATTCTTTTCAACTCTTTTGGGGGAGTCCATCCAAGTCACATGGCCAGGCAGATGGTGTCTCTTCCCCATTTTTGAGCCTTCTGGAGAGGGGTGCTGCACTGTCCCTCCCTCAGATGAAAGTGGCTCAGGGCCTCTGCACACCCCTGCGACACCAGCCCGCAGTCAGGTCCCGAAACACCACTGTGGATGAGGACTCGCGCACGCGCGCGCGAGCAAACCCATGTACACACTGGCACCGCAGCATTCGTTCACGCACAAGACCGAACGCGGTGACACTGTAAGCTACTTAAACTCAGCTCCTTTCAGGTCCAAGACAGCTCAGGTCACTGTCCCGGTGCCCACTCCACAGACGCGCGCGCACACGCGCACACACTCACTCCCCCCGCTCTCCGCGCTCCGGCGAACGCTCACACGAACGCAGGCGCACACCCTGGCGCGGGAGGCGCCCTCCCTCCGCTCCGTGTTAAGAAGCGGGGACGGCGGGAGGGGTAGAAGACGTGGGTCCCGCTCGAGGCTCCGCAGCTGCCGCAGTGGCCGCAGCGTCAAGACTGGGACCATCGAAGCCCGTGGAGGACTCGCCTCCGCGGTGTCCTCTCTGCGCAAGGTGGACGGAGCCACGCCGAGACCCGCTTCAGCACCGCGGACAGCGCCGGTCGCTCGGGGCCAGGAACCCACGCGAGCCCAGGACAGTCCCCGCCGGCCGAAGGCTCGGGTGCCGCTTTCCCTCCCGAAGACGTTCTGGGCCTAAGGCTCCTGGGGACGTGGCTTCCCCCAACCGCGAGATCGGGCGCGCGCAGGACGGCCGGGGCGCCCCGCTGGGGATGGGCCGAGGGCCCCGCGTTCGTGCTGCCCAGAGCCGGGTCGCTGCCCGGAGCCCATGAGCACCATGCGTCTGCTGACACTCGCCCTGCTTTTCTCCTGCTCCTTCGCCCGTGCTGCCTGCGACCCCAAGATCGTCAACATCGGCGCGGTGCTGAGCACGCGGAAGCACGAGCAGGTGTTCCGCGAGGCCGTGAACCAGGCCAACAAGCGGCACGGCTCCTGGAAGATCCAGCTCAACGCAACCTCCGTCACCCACAAGCCCAACGCCATCCAGATGGCCCTGTCGGTGTGCGAGGACCTCATCTCCAGCCAGGTGCCCGGTCCCTGTCCCCAGGACCCCTGACGCACCAGCTCTTACCCCTCCCCCACTACCTCCTACCATCCCCCTCCCCCTCCTTCTCCACCCCTCCCGCTGTCCCCGTTTCATCCACCTTTCCCGGCCCTCTCCCTCTCCTGAAGAAAGGACCCTTCCCCAAGACAGCTGGCTCGTTCTGGAGAGGGTTTGGTCTCACTAGCAGATGGTGCTCCATCTTAGCCCCCAGACTGGTCACCTGCTGCTGGGGCCGGTCCTCAGAAGGATTCCAGAGCCTGAGGTCCTAATCGGTGTGTGCTGACATGGGACAGGAATTTGGCAGTGGGTTTCCTCACCGCGTGTGTGGGAGGTGGGGTGGAGGTGAGAGGACTCCGGGCAGGCAGGGAGTTCTGCCTGCAAAGCTTTCTACAGGATGAGCCTGCTGCCCATCGTTGTCCTGGCTTCTAGGTCTCCTTCCCTTCCTCCTTCCCCTTCCCCCCAGCCACAGGTCTGTATGAGTTGGGAAATGCCCAGATGTTGAAGCCAGGTGTGCCACAGGGTAGGGATGAGAGGCATTAGAGCTCAGCGTGGGAGCCGCTGGCAGCGGGCGCTGGGGTGGGGAGGAGGGAGAGGGGGAAGACAGGACTCAGGATTTCGCTGTGGGAGCTGTCCGCCCCTGGGCGCGCTGCTGCTGAATTCCAATGAAAGCTGCAGGATCACTGCATTGCAGCCCTTTATGTAAGAGGCAGGACCGCCCCCGGGTGTGCAGCTCACATCCGCTCCTCTCCACACAGGCCTATGGCAAAGAGGCAGAAACTTACACTAGCCCACCCATGCACATCGGCAATACACAATCAATTGCACATGCACACTTGCCCTTCCCTGCCCCCCAGACACATACAAGGACACACACACTCTCGTGCCACATGCGACTCTGAATGCCCGGGTGCACATGCAAACACATGCTGGGCTCAGGTCACCCATCCAAATGCACATAAAATACAGACACGTTGGGGGCACACTGTGTACGTATGCATTCCTAGCATGTGTTCCCAAACATCTTCATGTCATGTACACGCATGCTCATGCAAACACTGATCGGGCACTTTTGTGTGCAAACTGGAGGTGAAGGCCAGGGGAGGGCTGACCAGTCCAAGCAGATCTACCTGCCAAGGGCAGGTTAGAGTTTGGCTCAGAAATCTCCCCCCTCCCCACCTCACAAGCCGCACCTATGCCTGAGTAACACTTCTGTGGCCAGTGGCTTCTGTCACATGTTTCACGTGGAATGGAGCGGGACATGAAAGGGTAATCAGGGGCCCAGGTAAGACCCTTTTTGGGGATCCCTCCTCCAACACACAGTTTTGCAATCAGTGGGCACTGTTCCCACAGAGAACAGCCAGCCCCACGAGCCAAGGTGATGGCAATAGCTGTCGCTTGCTGACCACACCCTGCTAGCCAAGCACTGTGCTGGCGTGGCAACCACTGCCTGGCCATTTGGGACCAGCGCACATGGCCTCTCCATTTGCAGAAGCAGGTGGTCCTTGTGGCTCAGAAGGAGGAAGGCAGAGTTGGGACAGACATAAGTCCTGTGAGGAATGTGTGGAACCATCCTAGTGTCTGCCCCTTCCCACTCCTCACCTAGGGGACAGGGCTCGGTCCGGGCAGGAGGGTCCAGCTGCCCCACCACCCACCCCACTCTGTGCCTTGGCCTTGGGTCTCATTCAAACTGAGCAAGCGAGCTCACCCTGAGAAGCCACCAATTAAGAGATGGAGTCCTTGGGTAGCTCCTCATCCAGCCACATACAGCTCAGTCTCTGGAACACCAGCTCGGAGCCAGGATGAGGGACGAGGACAGTGGGTGGTATGGGTGTGGTTTTTAGCTTGATTCAGCACCAGCCTTCTCCATGATCCACTCTGGGGATGATTTGTACAGCCAGGGGACAAGCCTTCATCCTCCCTGTCAGGGTCTCAGTACACACCTCAAGGCAGCTCCTGCATTGTGAGGGGAGTGAGAGGAGGCCTGGGGGTGGGGCAGCGTGAGGAGGTGTCTGTCATCTTCCTGTGTGTTCTGTCAGCCCCCCCCCTGCCACCTTGCTCTGCCTCTGGCTTGCCACTATGATTTGTTGATACTCAGAGGGTGGTTATGGGGTCCTGACTTGTGGGTGTGTGCACACTAATGATGACCTAGAACCCTTCCCCCCACGTCTGCCTGCCCAGTTCAGCCTCTGTTGTGTCTGGACAGTGGCTCCAGCGTAGGGCACTGGGTGCAGGGGGCAACCCACCCCTGCTCAAGCTGACACTGTCCCCTTGTCCACAGGTCTATGCCATCCTAGTCAGCCATCCACCCACCCCCAATGACCACTTCACCCCCACCCCCGTTTCCTACACAGCCGGCTTCTACCGCATCCCCGTCCTGGGGCTGACCACCCGCATGTCCATCTATTCAGACAAGGTAAGCTTGACCCCTTGGCTGGCCCAGTGACTCTGCCCCATGCTGAGACCCACAGCTCCTGTGACTCAGGGCCACCAGCAGCTGCCCACAACGGGGGACATGGACAGGCATTCAGACTAGGGGCTCTGGGGTCCAGATACACAAGGTGATGCACGAATATGCACATTTGTGCATGCTTACACACTCACACCTATACATACTCATAGCCTCACTAACACACAAACTCACTCATGTACATGTACAAAAATACACACTTACCCCTGACCTTTGGTGGCGCAGTAAAGTGTCGACCTGGAAATGCTGAGGTCGCCGGTTCGAAACCCTGGGCTTGCCTGGTCAAAGCACATATGGGAGTTGATGCTTCCAGCTCCTCCCCCTTCTCTCTCACTGTCTCTCTCTCCTCTCTAAAAATGAATGAATGAATAAATAAATAAATACACACTTACCCTGCCACACCCACAGCACCGCACTCTCCCCTGCTGAGGTCTGCTGCAGGGCCTCCTGTGACCACCACGGCCACCATTCAGCAGCTGGCAGGAAGATGGCGCTTGGTGGAGAGCAAAGGCTTTGACGAGTACACGAAAGAACTAGGAGTGGGCATGGCTTTGCGGAAAATGGGCGCCATGGCCAAACCAGACTGTATTATCACTTCTGATGGCAAGAACCTCACCGAAAAACTGAGAGCACGTTGAAAACAACACAGTTCTCATGTAACCTGGGAGAGAAGTCTGAAGAAACTACTGCTGATGGCAGAAAAACTCAGACTGTGCAACTCTGTACTCGGCGCCCTGGTTCAGCAGCAGGACTGGGACGGGAAGGAAAGCACCGTAAGCAGGAAATTGGAAGGCGGGAAATTAGGGTTGGAAGGCATCATAAACAACATCACCTGTACTCGGATCTCTGAAGAAGTAGAGTAAGAATTCCATCATCCTTCCGGACAGGAATTAGCTGTGAGGATAAACAAGCTCAGTTCAACAAGCAAACTGCTCCATGCTTTTTATTTTTATTTTTTGCATTACTTTGTTCAGTTCCCTTTATCATAAACATTTTACATGCAACTGTTTCCAAATGTTGGTTTAATTAGGATCAACCCTTTGGTTAGTAAATAAATGTGTTTAATGCTATAAAAAAAATACACAGTTACATAACACATACACTCACAGCTACCAAGTCCACCGTCTCTTACCCCTGCACACATCCACCATGTACACACCACACACCATCACACGCTCATACGTTCACATTCACATGCACACTCATATAACACAGTGTTCCTACACACACTGATACAATCCACACTCTCACACTGACACACAGGCCCCTCCAGATGTGCAGTGACACACACCTGCACTCAGGCAGGAGGCCCACTGAAAGGTGACAGGCACCAACGGCAAGCCCTGGGAAGCAGCCAAGGTGCCCTTGACTGTGGAGACGTGGGCGGCTCGTTCCTGCGCACTCCAGCCACTGCCTCTTTGTCTCTGAGCACCAGCCTCCTCAAATGCGAAGAGAAAAACGCCTCTATAGAGGGAGCAGCCAGAGCAGCATACGTGCCCCCAGCCTAGATCCAGACCCTGGCTCAACTCTCTGGTCCGGCATGAGGACCCACGTTATAGCCAAACCTCCAGCTCCACCCTGACCCCACAGATGGTTCCAACTCGCAGCTCACTTGTGCCCAACACATGGACCGGAAGGCCTGGGTCAGACCCACTCCAAGACCCCCAACTATTCAATACAACTCTCTTGCGGCCACGTGACCAGGTGGATGATGGACAGAGGCCAAGGCGCATGCATTCTTGCAATGGGGTTCCAAGGCACTGACCCCAGTTCGCAAAGGGGGAGCAGCTGAAAAAAATAATTCTGGAAGTTTCAGAGGACCACGAGATCAGAGTGGGTCCGCGGAGACACTAGTAGGACACTGTAGCACTGCTTGGACAGGCGGAAGGCCTGGACTGCCCAGGGCAGAGCTCACTTCCTTCCCCGTCCTCGTGGACGCCCCTGGCAGCTGGTGTGGGCGGGACCAGCAAGCACAATCTCGACACTTTTTGGAGAAGAAATGAAACATTTGCCCCAAGAGGGAGGCCCTCCTAACAAAGTCGGGAAGGGCCCGTGTGACACCCCTGGGGGGCGGGAGGGAAGGGTCTAGGGGAACTCTCTGAGCCCAGTTGTCCAGCGGGGGCAGGCTGCCTGCAGATGGGGGAGGGGGCTCAGCCCAAGGACAGTTCCACAGACACCTGACAGCTGTGCTGGGCGCTGCTGGGCAGACACGGGGCCGCCACTCCTCGGAGGAGAGCGAGAGGACGCGGGGGAGGGAGAGGGCCGCGGGCGGGCCGGCGGCGGAGGGCAGGGCGCGCGGGGGTCCCGGCGGCCCTCAGCTCCGCCCTGCCTCCCGCAGAGCATCCACCTGAGCTTCCTGCGCACGGTGCCGCCCTACTCCCACCAGTCGAGCGTCTGGTTCGAGATGATGCGCGTCTACAGCTGGAACCACATCATCCTCCTGGTCAGCGACGACCACGAGGGCCGCGCGGCGCAGAAGCGCCTGGAGACGCTGCTGGAGGAGCGCGAGTCTAAGGTGAGCCCCGGGCCGCGGGCGGGGGGCGCCTGCGCAGCAGGCGGAGCAGCGGTCTGCGCCGTGTCTGTGGCCCGTGTGTGAACACTTCTCTTTCCATCGTGCATGGTCAGCACCACCACGTCTGGCGAGCGCCCGCCCCAGCCTGTCCTCGGCTCATTTCACTTGCTTTTGCCATTAGTCGAAATCTCCTTCGTGTCAGTCCCTGCGGGGCGAGGGCAGGACCACCTGGAGCTCCGCAAACACCCCGCCCCGTCCACCCACTCACCCACTCACCCACTCACCCAGTCGTCCTTCGGGTCCGCTTCTGGCCGGACCCTTTCTCTCCCGCCCCCGCAGTCCCCCCCCAACCCCCGCCAGCCAGGCTCAGAATTCGGGGCGCTCCTGCCCCGTCCCCAGCGGCCTCCCTTAGGACGCCCTTCTCAGGGATGGCGACCCTGCACCTCGTTCCCTTCGAAAGAACCCAGCTGCCCCCTGCTGTGACCCTCTCAGTGTCCTCACACCGGTCTTGCCCCCCACCACACACAGCCTTCCATCTCACAGCTGCCATTGCCCTCGCCAGAGCCCCATCAGCGGACACAAAGCTGTCCCTCAACACCCGCCCCTGGTTGGCCCCCTTCAGGCCTCCCCGTCCCTCTGTTGACCTGATCTTTTCTTCTCACCTCCCACCACAGGGTGGGGCTTCTCCTGGGGACCGATTAGGCATATACTTCTAGGACGCACTGACCACCTTTCCCCAATCCTAGCCCCACTCTGTGGGGCTGGCAGAGAACAGAGTGGCGATTTCTGGGGGTCCAGGAGACCCCCATTTCCTCCCTTGCCCGCCCCTCTTGCCAGACTGAGGAGGAGCTGGTGCTCACCAGAGGCCCAGGGGGAGCCTTCACCCAGTCCAGACCCCTGGCCCTCAGCCCCTGGGTCACGGGCTCCCCGGATGGAGTGGAGACCAAGCCGGGCAGAGAGGGAGGGAGGCCAGGCTGGGGAGGGCCTGGGGAGGCCAGGCCAAGGGGGGGGGTGGGGAGCATGTTCTTTCTGGGCAGTCAGAGCTGGCTTCAACAAACTTAATGCCAACTCCGGGGCCCCAAAGTGCCATAGATCCCTGAAGGGATTAGGGGGTGCTGGTTGGTGGGTGAAGCCAGAGAGCAGACCCAGAGGGTCCTGGGGGTTCCTGCTTTGGGGATTGGCTGAGGCTGGGAGGGAAGGCTGTCTATTAGTACCTCGGGGCCCTACCCCTCTTGAGACAGCACCTTCAACACCTGGTAGGCATATTACTTCCTGGCATACCCTCCCAGGGCTGTGTGCACACACACACACCCAGTGCACACTCACACACTCATCAGGCACACTTCTTCACACCCAACCACCAGTGCACACTCTCACAGGCACACGGAGTCACTCTCTACCTCCTGCCACAGACTCAGACCACGTGTCTTCCCACTGCACCGCCAAGAACTCCCACACGGGCATGCGGCCCACGGGCATGCCTTATCCCACCGTCTCGCACACGTGTGCACGCACACACACAGCACTGGCCTTGCCTGTGGGCTTACATAGACTAACGCCGATCACCTCTGTGCACACATACATAGGTACACAAACTCCTCCACTCTGCAGTGGGCCACCGGGTGTGTGCACACCAGTTAGTGAGAACAAAACATAGGCAGCTCTTAGAAAGGCTGAAGGGGGGACATGGGGAGGAGGGGACAGAGGGGCAGGCACAGGGAGGGGCTGCTCAACCCCCATTCAGGACTGATGTGGGGTGGGGCCACACAGCAGGTGCATGGCAGGGGGGGTGCGGCAGGTGGGACCCCAAAGGGATCCATTTGGCATGGACATGGGCAGGGTCTTCCTTTCTCCCCCTTGCGACCATTTCCAAGAGCACAGCTCTGTGGCCAGGAGCCTCAGTGGCCCCTGGGCCCCTCGTCCCCAGCACTGCCCAGCCCCTGCCCCGTCCCGGGCCTAGGTGTTTGCGAGCTCCAGGTACGTGCCCATCTGCAGACGTGCCGAGGAGGTGGTGTGATTGCTTTAGCGCCGTCATTTTCAACCGTTTATAATCTTCTTCTGTGTCTGCATATTTTCTCTGTGCACATTATTCATCAGAGTAAAAAAAGGAACTATGAAAACCTCGACCAACTGTCCTATGACAACAAGCGCGGACCCAAGGTATATATGCATGGACGTGCACGCCACCCACCGACTAGGGAGCCTTGGCCTCTGTCGCCTCAGCCACTGGGGCCATTTTCCGGCCCAGCGGAGCCGCAGGGCCAGAGCAGTGAGGAGAGTGAGGTCGTGAGACAGGCAGCCACAGGCAGGAGAGGGCAGGAGCGGCCGCGTGGGTCCCCGCGGCCCACCACCACAGCCGCGGCCTTGGCCTGCGCCTGAGAGGCAGGCATGCCGCAAGAGGAGCTGCTCTCCGGGAAGTGCATGCGAATCTCTGGGACCCCCGGGGTTTCCTCGTGGAACCCAGGAGGGAGCCCACCCGTCCAGCCGCCCGCCTGCCTGCTGGGGTCCGGCCACTCCGCAGGGGCCTGTGGAGTCAGGCCCGAGAGGATCTCCCGTGGTGTGGGCAAAGCCAGCCTCATCTCTGCTCCCAGTTGCATTCCAAAACTCTTCTCGTTCCTGTCCGCTGCACGCTCTCTGCGTCTCGGCCCACTTCAGCTTGCATGCTCAGTGCAAAGAGGACAGCAGTGACAGACAGAGAGAGGTGCAGAGAGCAGGGCGCAGCGAAGGACAGCGAGCAGGCTGCAGCAAGGACGAGCGAGGCCAGGCCAGCGAGGAGCCAGGAGGACAGTTGAACAGCACAGGTGGCAGGTGCAGGCCGGGGCAGCCCTAGCCGAGCTGCCTCGGGGTTCCTAGCGGCTGCGGCCCAACTCTCGCCCCTGAGGCACTATGTCCCCTGCCCCGGTCACCTGCTAATGCTCCCGCTCACACCACAGGCTGAGAAAGTGCTGCAGTTTGACCCGGGGACCAAGAACGTGACGGCCCTGCTGATGGAGGCGCGGGAGTTGGAAGCCCGGGTCATCATCCTCTCTGCCAGGTGAGGCTGGGCTGAGCCCTCCCCCTACTTCACGCAGGAGCCCCCCGCCTGGGCCAAGGCTTGGGGCACCATCGGGCTGAAGTTGAGTTTCAGCTTCCAAAATGCCCTTGCCTAAGAGAGACCCCACTTCGAACACCTGGTGACCTGGTAGCCTGGCAGGTGGGACACCGTCCGTCCGTCTGTCCATCCCTCCCTGGGTTCTCCCTCCCTTTCGCTGCTGCCACTTGCCTTGAGCTGGGCTTTTGGGGTGGGGTACGGACAAGCCCCTGCCCTTAGGAAGGCAAACACGGCCCCGGTGACAGGCGGGCTGATACTGCGTCTGGGACCCAGGCTCAGGGAGAGGGCCCGAGAAGACATGTACTGGTGCGCAGGTGAGCCCAGGTGGGAAGGCCCACAGCAGGGAGAGCTCTAGAGTCCGTAGACTGAAGGCCTGGAGCCGCTGGAGTAGACAGCAGGAGAGGAGAACCAGTTAGAGGCGTGTGGAAACCAAGCTGCCCTTGACAGGGCCTGAGCCCACACCACAACCTCAGGGACCAGCCTACCATAAAAAGCCCCTTCTTTTCCAATGGTTAAGAATGGTTCTCCTCAAAAAGGAAATTACAGGCTACCCAGAAGAGAAAAGAGAAGAGCCCCATCCCACGGGACAGCCAAGAGCGCCTGGGTGGGCCCACCCCACTGTTTGCCCAGTCCTGGAAGCTCTGCTGAGCTCCCACCGAGTGCAGAAAAACTGCAGAGATCATTCTGCCCAGAAGAACACACCCCAAATCTGCTGTCCTGCAGGTCAGAAAGAGGCAGCACTACCTGAGTCCCAGGGCAGGTGTCTGTTTGCACATTCAGTCAACAAACCTCTGGCACAGACTTAGATGTGCCCTTCTGCCTGGGACAGATCACAGGACAGGGACAACCTAGGAGTCTTGAAGGTAGAAGGCCAGAAGCAGCCCCACTTCCAGCCACAGAGGTGCAAAAAGAGGGTGACAATTTTGCCCCCCTCCTGTTTTACAGTGGCAAAGTCAGTCGGGTCTGAGAGTCAGGAGTTCCTTGCCCACGCTGACCATCCAACCCTGGCGCTGTGGGGGAGGGTTTCTGGAGAAAGGTTCAAGGATGTGCCCAGGGAAAGTCAGGAGGGTGCACTGAGCAAGCCCCGCCCAGAGGAAAACCCCACTTAGAAAACCCCAACCCGGAGCTACTCAGAGAAAGCCCCTCCCAGAGCAAAGTCCCTCCCAGAATAAGCCCCGCCCATTCCCTCCCTTTTTATTTTTCTATTCATTTCTATTTCTCACTTATCACAGGGCTTGCGGGAGATTGGGAGGATGTGGTGGGGCGCAAGGATGGATGGGTGGGTGCACCAATCGGCAGGCAGATGGGCCTGTGGACAGTCGACTGGGGATCAGAAGGCCCCTTCATCCAAGGCAGAGCAAACCAAGGAAGCTGTTACTCCAAACATAGGTGTTCAACTGCTGAGTACAACTGCAAAGGACGAGGTCACCCCAAATTACACCTGACCAACCCACCCATTGTAATTACCAAGACATGGTCCAGAAAGCCACATGGAAAACCAATCTATGGAACCCCGCCACACCCAGGTCCCAGCAGAGGGGCAAGCACTTTGCCACTGTTTTCCCTCTGGTCTCCCTGCAGGCATACGTGGGGAAGGCCTTCTGATGTGGGCTGAGAAGGTCTTGTCTCATGTCACTAACTCCAGGGTTGAGGACTGGTTTGCCGAATGTGGCTCCAATAAAGGTCAGCCCAGAGAAGGGAACGTGGTCATAGCAGACAGTTGAATATGCACTAGACACACAGAGGCACTCACATGAACTATGTTCCCACACACACACATATGAGCGCACACCATATAACTACATGTGCCCACACGTTATATGTACACCACACATGCACACATACATCCACAGACCTGGACAAACATGCATACACATGTGCACAGGCACACATATTCACACCATTCCCATACACATGCACACACCATGTGTTTGCACACACACCATGCACAGATACCATGTATACACCATACACAAAACACACATGAGCACATACACTCTACACACACATACACATGAACACACACCATGCACATACTGTATGCATGTGCACACATCTTATACACACATACACACAGACATGTGTATGTACCATATACACATCATACACAATGCATGCACATGCTCACACAGGCACCATACAGACACCACACACATATATACACAAAATATTGCATGCATGCACATGCAGGCATATCACACAAATACATATATACACACCTATATATAAGGTCTGCCGGAAAGTTCTGTCCGTTTTTTTTTTTATTTATTCATTTTTTTAGAGAGGAGAGGGAGAGACAGAGAGAGAGAAAGAGGAGAGACAGAGAGAGAGAGAGAAGGGGGAGAGGAGCTGGAAGCATCAACTCCCATATGTGCCTTGACCAGGCAAGCCCAGGGTTTCGAACTGGCGACCTCAGCATTTCCAGGTCAACACTTTATCCCACTGCACCACCACAGGTCAGGCAAGTTCTGTCCGTTTTTGGAATAAAAGAAAATACAAATTTTTCTTACCGCCAATAAACTTTATTAAATAATATAATTGCCATTATTATTAATGATTTCTTGCCAGCGTGAGGGCAATTTGTATATCCCATTTTTGAAAAATGTTTTATCTTTTGATGCGAAAAACTGAAACAGTGCTTGTTTGATATCTTTTTCATTTTTGAATTTTTTGCCCTTCAAAAAATTTTGTAAGGACAAAAACAAGTGATAGTCAGAGGGTGCTAAGTCCGGGGAATATGGTGGATGCGACAGACATGCTTCTGTAGCATTTTTCCTTGTTGAAATTTGTAAAAATTACAGTGGCGTAAATGAACTTTATCAGTAGCCATGGGTACACTATGGCTTCACACATAAGACTAACGTGAATCAACTTTGTTTTAGTTAATTTGCTACGTCAGTATGTATCCATTAAGTGATAAAAATAGAGAGGCACACATGCGCCAAATAAACGTGCTTACGTGTCAAAACTTGTTGTGATAGAAACGAACAGAACTTTCCGGTAGACCTTATACAAGTGCATGCACACCATGCATGCATATACTTTATACCAACATACACAGTGCACACATGTACACAATCACATATAAACCACACCACATGCTACATGTGTGCACACAGTTAAGCACACTGCCCCCCAAAGCACAGTACTCACGGCATCCGCACACCACCAACACCCCTCTGTGTCCATCCATGCAAGGCCTTTGGGTTGGCAGGGCTGGCAGAGACGCCACCCCTCACAAGGCAGTCTCCTTGGAGCAGAGGTGCCAGAGTCCCACAGCAGAGGGCAGAGCAGCCCCCAGCGTGCCCGGCTCCAGAAGCCCAGGGTGGCAAGGCTATGCTTGACTGTCCCTGGGGCAGTGGCTAGCTCGAGTCTTCTCCACCCAGGCACTCCAAGCTGACACATTTGGCTCCTACTTCATGCATTTTGCAGAGAGGTCCCATCAGAGCCAATCTTAATTTTTTTTTTTACTAATTTTCTACCCCCTGCAGAGAATTCATTACCAAACGTTTTCTTGTTATCTTCCTGAAACCGTTCTTACTGCAGCCAGCTATTTCCATAAAACAGTTTGATGGATTGGCCAGGCTTCTGTCTGCAGCTGTGTTCCTGAGGAGTATCCGTTTACAAGATACAAGCATAGATGCGTGTCATTCCACCTGACAAATGTCACAGCCCTGC
This sequence comes from Saccopteryx bilineata, assembly GCF_036850765.1. Classification (NCBI taxonomy): domain Eukaryota; kingdom Metazoa; phylum Chordata; class Mammalia; order Chiroptera; family Emballonuridae; genus Saccopteryx; species Saccopteryx bilineata. The sequence goes on along the minus strand of NC_089491.1, from coordinate 818,681 downwards.
CAGGTTTTGTGGGCACCGCTGACAGTGGGCACACTGCACCCAACACGGGCATGGCCGGTTTTGCCAGTGATTAGGCTGAACACTCCTGTTTAGGCCACCAGTGTGGGGCTGCCCGGAGCACCCTTACTTGATGTTGCTTACCTCCAACACTAGCCCTGTCATTTTGAGCAAATGCTGAAGGTTTTTATATCTTCGTTGGTTAATTCTTGGGAAAATTCGGGTCAGACCCCTTAGACAACCTAGGGCCACTTTGGTTTCCAGGGTCAGAGTCTTTGTGACAATAACTCACCAGGCAGCTAATCTCTTCAACCCCTTTCCACCCCACTGCGCATGCACCGGAGAAGCAAGGTGCCTGCCATGGTCCAGCTCTATCTGGGGCCAGGTCCAGCCCAGCAGGGAAGGGAAGGTGGGAGTTGGGGAGGATTCCCCATAGCTCTACAGCTCACCAAGGTCCAAAGTCCTTTTCCAGACCAGGGAGACCTAAGCCCTAGGGCAGGCATCCCCAAACTACGGCCCGCGGGCCGCATGCGGCCCCCTGAGGCCATTTATCCAGCCCCCCACCGCACTTCCGGAAGGGTCACCTCTTTCATTGGTGGTCAGTGAGAGGAGAGCACTGTATGTGGCGGCCCTCCAACGGTCTGAGGGACAGTGAACTGGCCCCTTGTGTAAAAAGTTTGGGGACCCTTGCCTAGGGGATTGGGTCCACAGGGCCTCATCCATGAGGATGACACTACAAGATCTTAAGAGCATGTGTGTCTGCCGGGCAAGGTCAGTCTTCTGTCCTGCCAGAGGTCCCAGCCTGCGTGCTGGGCAGAGCAAGCTGCTTCTGCAGACCCCAGAAGGATGAGCAGCACCCCTCCTGTCTTTCCTGTGGCTTCTGTTACAATTCTCAGGGCAGTTCCCAGGTGCTGGGTCCCCCCAGCATCTGACCAACCTGGAGGGCCCCCAGCCCCCCATTTCAGATGTGGACACAGAGAACCAGAGGTTCTGGGGCTTGTTCAGGAGGGCACAAGGGTAGGTGTGTGGGGGTGAACTGTCCAGGCACAGACCTGATTCTGCTGCTTATCACCGCTAATGTGCCTTGAGTGCCTCAGTCTCCCCTCCTGACACAGGGATAGCACTAATGGCAGCCTCGTAGGGGTCCTGTGAGAATTAAATAAGATAGTCTATATGCAGTGCCATAGGGCATCTCATGCCAAGGGCGTCTCAGGCCACCTTGTCCCTGATGGCACGACAAGGGCACGGTTGAGGGCGCAGCAAGAGAGCCAGAGAAGCTCTGGGGGTTTGGACCCCAACCCATGTCACCTCTGTGGGGTCCCCTGGCTCACGTGGGCTGGGGGCAGGGGCTGGCCACTTCACCCTGTGGTGTTCCCAGGCACCCCGCTCCCGGTGAGGGGCTGGGGACTTGGAAGCCGGCCTTGGCTCCCGGAGGGCTGGAATCCTGGCCCGTCACCCCCCTCTGCCCTACAGCGAGGACGACGCTGCCACCGTGTACCGCGCAGCGGCGATGCTGAACATGACCGGCTCGGGGTACGTGTGGCTGGTGGGGGAGCGCGAGATCTCGGGGAACGCCCTGCGCTACGCCCCTGACGGTGAGTGCTGGGCCCGGCGGGGGGTGGGGGTGGGGTGGGGTGGGGGTTCCCCCACCGGCTCTAAGCGCGCGCGCTCTGCCCCAGGCATCATCGGGCTGCAGCTCATCAACGGCAAGAACGAGTCGGCCCACATCAGCGACGCGGTGGGCGTGGTGGCTCAGGCGGTGCACGAGCTCCTGGAGAAGGAAAACATCACCGACCCGCCGCGGGGCTGCGTGGGCAACACCAACATCTGGAAAACCGGGCCGCTCTTTAAGAGGTGGGCGGGGCCGCTCTACCGGAGGTGGACCGGGCTGTTAGGAGGTGGAGGTATCGGGCCTTCGTCTGGTCCAGCTCAGCCGCTGCCCACAGGCTCCAGATGCAGTCACCTACCCCAGCGCCCTCCTCTCTCCATTCCTCCCTTCCACCACCTGCTCCACTGTAATAGTCATCTGTCCCGTGTGCCACTCGCACCAACACCTTGAAGGTCGCTGCCTCCACAGCTTTTAAATTGCCCCTAGCTTTGAACACTGCCAACCCTGAAAACCTACCCCACTCCCTAGGGTGTCTGACAGCCCTTGGCAGGAGGCTGCCGCTAGAGGTGGGGACCGGGCACTTCCAGGGACCCAGGAGTTCAGACAATGGATGCAGGGCTGGCACCCGAGCCTGTAGAGAGCCAGGGTCGGCCCCAGACCTAAGTGCATAACCACAGGGGGGCAGGAGTGAGCTCACAGTGCCCTGAACCCTGTGCACCAGAGTGGGCAGGGCCAGCTCATCACTAGATCTCACCCCCCAGATTGAGTAGCCAACGCAGTCCGCCACGCCCACAGCAGGAGCACACACACAACTGCAGATGGAGGCGCATAGGTGCACACAGGCACAGACATAGGCACACAGGCCCAGAGAAGCACGAGGCACACACACACATGCCACAAGTACCTGCATACCACACAAGGATCACGTGGGGTACACAGGTGTGTCCCGAAGGGCAGGCTACCGTGCACACAGGCAGGTGTGCGCGTGCGGAAAGACAGGACCTCAACCGCTCACTGGCAAACAGGCACTGTGTCCTTTCTGGGCCTCTACCTCCTTGTCTGTAAAGTGAGGATGGCTGCTATGAGGATTGAACGTCCCAAACCACAGAGAACCCCCAACACAAGGCCTGGTGCACAGAGCTGTTCGGCGGCTATACCTGGGCTGTCCACCTGGTGGAGGCAGGTCAGACCAGCACGCCACCCGCCCGCCAGGCTCACAGCTCCAGGGTCTGACCGGGATGGGGACAGGCGGAAAGTAAGGCTCGGGCTGCTCAGGAGGCCACCGAGGGAGTGGCCCTGAGAAGCTGAACCCACGCTGCCTCCCCCAGAGTGCTGATGTCTTCCAAGTATGCGGACGGGGTGACTGGCCGTGTGGAGTTCAACGAGGACGGGGACCGTAAATTCGCCAACTACAGCATCATGAACCTGCAGAACCGCAAGCTGGTGCAAGTGGGCATCTACAACGGCACCCACGTAGGTGGGGGTCACGAGGGGGTGGGGGCTGGGGCCTTAGAGTCCTGGGGCCAAGACCCCTGCGTGGCCACCCTCCATCTCATACTCCCACCCCCAGGTCATCCCCAACGACCGGAAGATCATCTGGCCGGGCGGAGAGACAGAGAAACCTCGAGGGTACCAGATGTCCACCAGGCTGAAGGTGGGGCCCGCTGCACTGCCCCGGCACCCACACCCTGGACACGCCTTCCAACTCCTCAGACCCAGAGGAGGGCACAGCGAGGTCAATGAAAGTACCTGAAGGAAGTGGGGACAAGACTGGCCCCTGGCTGCCTGTACCCCCACCTCGCACCACAGAGGAGGCTCAGAGAGCAGGTGGAGCGGGGAGAGGAGGTTGTCGGCCCCCACCCATGGCTCTCTCCAGTGCCCAGGGGACCCAACCCCATTTAAATCCGAGGAAGCTGTTAAGGACAAGACTCCCCAGGGGACAAGCTGGTGGAGGACAAAAGGCCAGATCGATGGGTGGTCATCCTGTGGACTTCAGCCTCAGCGCTCTGTGCTGAATTCTGGTCCTAGAGAGGCCACTGTGGCACTCCTGATCACTCCTCCAGGTGGTCCTAGCCATCCCCCACTCCAGCTTCGTGGCAGGAGGCCATGACTGGGCCATACTGCTCTTACGGCCCTGGCCTCCCTGCAGCACTCCCTGGGGTGGGCACTTCCCTCCTAGACTCCCTCCCCAGACCCTTAGGAGCTCCCTGCGCTGCCTACTGTAGGACCATCCCTCACTGCTTCTCTTCCTTGGCCTGAGCTCCTTTGGGCTCATTCCTGGGCCCCTTCTCTCCTCCAAAGACACTCTCCTGATAGTCCTTCCCCATGCTGACCCACACCAACGCCAGACGAGTATCTTGAGCTCATCAACCAACCTTCTTCAAGTGTCCTAGGTCCTCAAACACCTCTCAGCCCTGTCTGCATTCTGGGCCCACCCCCACGGCCTCTGATAAGCAAAGTGGGCTTTCCCTAAGGTTCAGACACTGCATGTTGAAGAGCCTGAAAGTAACCCTGAAACACCAGTGGCCAGATGGTCCCATCCAAGCTGCCAGCTTTCTACTTTTTTTCACACTGACTTTTAAAGAGCACAAACATTCATATATATATTATCTATCTATCTATCTATCTATATGTATACATAATATATATAGCTTGTCTAAGAGAAAAACAATGAAAGTTTAAAAAGTCACTAAGTTCCTTCAAGGGCTCGCAACCCCCACGGAAAAAAAGATAAAATGCTGCCCCCACCGCGGAGGCTTAGGCCTGTGCACCCTCGCAGGCCCACCCTCCTCTGTGCTGGCAGCAGAGGGCGCCTCTCAGATCCCTGCTCACTGCAGGCTCAGCTCAGTATCACACACCCCCTTGGACCACCTTCAACGTGCTGCGCCTGGTTCAGGCCCCTCTGCCCCCAGCCTACAAGCCCCTGAAGGACAGGGAGGAGAGAGGGCCCCAGCTCCAACCCCAAGGGGCCCCTAGATTGAAGAGGCAGGCAAGGGAGAGAGGACAGGGGAGATCCGCAGGGGACAGAGGGAGGAAGAGTGGATGACCAGACAAGGACTCATTGCTGAAAATGCTGAGTATTCAACAAGGGTGGCTGTGGGCCTTGGGTCCCGTGCAGGCTCCGAGGGGACGTCAGGGGACATGCCCCTGTCCTCATGAGGCACACTCTGCGCTGGGACAAGTTGTTCCTCATCCCCGAGACGGCAGAGAAGGTGCTCAGGACAGGTTGGACGTTCCAGCAGGCTTCTTTGATGGAGGGAGTGATGCGCAAGCCAAAGAGCCAAAGGACAAGTGGCTAAGAGTTTGGGCACAGTGGCTAAAGGACAAGGGCACAGTGTTTCAGGAAGCCATGTGTCTTCTGAATGCTGAGGTGGTGTGGCAGGTCCCGGGAGTCTGGGCGCTGAGAAGAGGACAGTGCCCTCCCCCACCCCCTCACCCGCTGGTGAGGGCGGGTGGTCCAGGCTAGGTCTCTGTCTCCATCCCCAAGATCGTGACGATCCACCAGGAGCCCTTCGTGTATGTCAAGCCCACGCTGAGCGATGGCACGTGCAAGGAGGAAATCACAGTCAACGGGGACCCCGTCAAGAAAGTGATCTGCACCGGGCCCAACGACACCTCGCCGGGAAGCCGTGAGTGCAGGGCTGAGGCCCATGGAAGCCTGGACGCGAGTGCCGGTATGGGGGGCCCCCCCCCCCCGACTGACTCAGCGGGGAGCCCCTCAGTCATCGAACCTCCTCCCCCAGCACGCCACACGGTGCCTCAGTGCTGCTACGGCTTCTGCATCGACCTGCTCATCAAGCTGGCGCGGACCATGAACTTCACCTATGAGGTGCACCTGGTGGCCGATGGCAAGTTCGGCACTCAAGAGCGGGTACGCCGGGATTGCTGGGAGCCAGCGCAGAACGAGTGGGAGGGTCTTGCTGTGGGTCCGACCGTGGGTGGGCGAGGCCTGCAGGCTGGGTGGGGTCTGCGTGGGCGGGGCCTGCAGAGTGGGTGGGTCTGAGTGGGCGGGGCCTGCAGGCTGGGTGGGGTCTGAGCGGGCGGAGCCTGCAGGCTGGGTGGGGTCTGAGTGGGCGGGGCCTGCAGGCAAGCGGTGTCTGAGTGGGCAGGGCCTGTATAGTGGGTGGGTCTGAGTGGGCGGGACCTGGAGACTGGGCGGGTCTGCATGGGCGGGGCCTGCGGGCTGGGTGGGGTCTGAGTGGTTGGGGCCTGCAGACTGGGTGGGGTCTGAGTGGTTGGGGCCTGCAGGCTGGGTGGGGTCTGAGTGGGCGGGGCCTGCAGACTAGGTGGGGTCTGAGTGGTTGGGGCCTGCAGACTAGGTGGGGTCTAAGTGGGCGGGGTCTGCAGAGTGGGTGGGTCTGAGTGGGCGGGGCCTGCAGACTGGGTGGGGTCTGAGTGGTTGGGGCCTGCAGACTAGGTGGGGTCTGAGTGGGCGGGGCCTGCAGGCTGGGTGGGGTCTCTGGGCGGGGCCTGCAGAGTGCGTGGGTCTGAGTGGGCGGGGTCTGTAGGCTGGGTGGGTCTGAGTGGTTGGGGCCTGCAGGCTAAGCTAGGCTACGGGCAGGCGACCCCCCAGCGGTGCGCCAGGGCGGCAACCTGTTTGTGGAGTGGGGCCACCGGTGTACGCGTCCCCACCGGCTGCGTCGCCCCACAGGTGAACAACAGCAATAAGAAGGAGTGGAACGGGATGATGGGTGAGCTGCTCAGCGGGCAGGCGGACATGATCGTGGCCCCGCTGACCATCAACAACGAACGCGCACAGTACATCGAATTTTCCAAGCCTTTCAAGTACCAGGGCCTGACCATTCTGGTCAAGAAGGTGGGCAGGGGCCCGGGGCGAGGGGTGGAGTCCTGGGAGGGCCCAAGCGACGCTGACGGCCTGCCCACCGGCAGGAGATCCCCCGGAGCACCCTGGACTCCTTCATGCAGCCCTTCCAGAGCACGCTGTGGCTTCTGGTGGGGCTGTCGGTGCACGTGGTGGCCGTGATGCTGTACCTGCTGGACCGCTTCAGGTGAGCGCGGCCCGGGAGCCGTTCACCTCCACCTGCGGGGCGGGCGGAGCCGGCGAGGGGCGGGCGAGGCTGCCTCTCCCGTCCTCTCCCGCCCTCCCTCTGCGCCCTGCAGCCCCTTCGGCCGGTTCAAGGTGAACAGCGAAGAAGAGGAAGAGGACGCGCTGACCCTGTCTTCCGCCATGTGGTTCTCCTGGGGCGTCCTGCTAAACTCTGGCATCGGAGAAGGTGAGGCTATTCCAGGCCCTGCCCTGCACCGCCCCGTCCGGTCCCCGCGTCGCCCGCAGGCCCGCAGCTGACCGTTCTCTGCCCACAGGCGCCCCCCGAAGTTTCTCCGCACGCATCCTGGGCATGGTGTGGGCCGGCTTCGCCATGATCATCGTGGCCTCCTACACTGCCAACCTGGCTGCCTTCCTGGTTCTGGACCGGCCCGAGGAGCGCATCACAGGCATCAACGACCCGCGGGTGAGGCGTGGCTCTGCTGGGGGCGGGGTCGCGAGGCCAGCGGGGTCCGCCTCTGCTGGGGCTGGAGAGTAGCCGCGAGCCCGCCTCTGACCCCGCAGCTGAGGAACCCCTCGGACAAGTTCATCTACGCGACGGTGAAACAGAGTTCGGTGGACATCTACTTCCGGCGGCAGGTGGAGCTGAGCACCATGTACCGGCACATGGAGAAGCATAATTACGAGAGTGCGGCCGAGGCCATCCAGGCCGTGCGAGACAAGTGAGGGCCGGGCTGGACACGGGGGAGCGTCCACCCTTAAAAAACAAGTGCGAGTGTCCTGGCTGGACGGGAACCGCGGGACTGGGACAGACGTGAGGTTTTCAGGCTGGCAGGTGGAAGAAGGGCGAACGTGCGGTCGAGGGCAGCCCGGCGGTGCGGGGGCTCCCGTAACCTCTGTCCTTGCCTGCAGCAAACTGCATGCCTTCATCTGGGACTCGGCGGTGCTGGAGTTTGAGGCCTCACAGAAGTGCGACCTCGTGACTACCGGCGAGCTGTTCTTCCGCTCTGGCTTCGGCATCGGAATGCGCAAGGACAGCCCCTGGAAGCAGAATGTCTCCTTGTCCATCCTCAAGTGAGTCAGTCTCATCTGCCGCCCAGCCCCCCTCCCCTCCGCTCTCCAAGGGCCCCACCTCAGTGACAGAGGCCGCTCAGGCCCCGCCCCTACTCGTGAGCCCCACCCAGGCCCTCATCCGCCACTATTCGCCCCACCCACCTAGGTCCCATGAGAACGGCTTCATGGAAGACTTAGACAAGACGTGGGTGCGGTACCAGGAGTGTGACTCACGCAGCAATGCGCCTGCTACTCTCACCTTCGAGAACATGGCAGGTGGGGGTCCTCCCTTCCCCTTACCATCCCTGGTGACGGTAGGTGGGTTCTCCAGGGGACCTGCAGCAGCCCAGTGGGCCAAGAGCTGAGACACTGGGTCCTGGCCTACAGGAGTCTTCATGCTGGTGGCTGGGGGCATCGTGGCTGGCATCTTCCTGATCTTCATTGAAATTGCCTACAAGCGGCACAAGGATGCCCGCCGAAAGCAGATGCAGCTAGCCTTTGCCGCAGTGAACGTGTGGAGAAAGAACCTGCAGGTAGGGCAGGCCACCCTCCGAGGCCTGGTGCCCATGGCCCAGCCTGGCCCGGGCCCCCCTCCGTTCCCACAGGCCGAAGCACTAGCCCTGGCTCTGGGAACCCATGTGAGCAGGACTGGAGCTAGAAGCCACAGCCAGGGGCAGCGTTGGTGGGGGCCCACCTGCAAGTGGCTGCCCACTGCCAAGCCAGGCCAAGGGAGGCCACACGCCCTGCTCCAGGCCTCCGCCTGGCCCCTCTGTCTCCAGAGTCGCCCACCAGCGCCCATTCCATAGGAAGGCAAACTGAGGCAGGGTAAGACAGGGACCCACCTGGGCGTAGCACGTGAGTCTAAGGCGCATTCTGCCCTCGCCGCCCCGCACCCCTCCTCAGCACCCTCCGGGGCCCCCTTCCCCAATGCCTCGCTGTGTCCTCGATTCTGTAACTCCAGTCTGAAGCAGTCTAGCTGGTCCCGCCTGGCACCCCAGGCCCTGTCTGTGGGAATTCACGGCCAGCAAAGGACAGGCTGCATGAGGGACACCCACGGCCCACCCGATGTGAGGCAGGCAGTGCAGCCTGTGTCGGCCCGTGGCTCCTGCCCCACGGTCCAAGTCCAGTTTGCTGCATCTCTTCTCTTTCTCTGGGTGCCTCCCCAGAGCCTGTGTGCTGGGATGAAGTTGGCAGTGCAGAGAGGGAGGGCCTTGGGGGGACGGGTTGCTGGAGCCCCCAAACCTCTCATCTGCCCACTCTTGCTCTTGGGACCTGGTCGCTGCTCTCACTGGCAGGCACAGAGCCGTCCTGGCCATCATAACCAAGGCCAGGGTCCCGGGAACTGCCTCTGTCTATTGCTCCAATTCATGTCGACACCTGCCTTTGGCCCCCTCGGACCTTCCTGAATCTTGGCGTGCCCCCTCAGGGGTCAGAATGGCTGATGGGCCCAAGGGGCCGCTCCTCCAGTGCTTGGGGAGACACCTCCTCCTTGGGATGCCCGTCAATCAGGGCCACCCAAGAGCCAGGCAGCCAGGCAGACCTCCCAGGAAGAGAGCCGGATGGGAACCGTCTATCCCAAGCCCACCCCCAGCAACCAGCGAGATCAGGCCTGACCGGGGCAGGAGCAGAGGCCACCTGCGTGTGTCTGGCTCTCGGTCCAGCAGTCCAGCACAAGGAGACAGGCAGGAGCAAGGGCCTGAGTGGCTGGCCAGGCCGGGCAGCGGCCACCATGGAGCAGGCGAGGGCAGGTGTGGCCGTCATCCTTAGCCGTCTAATCACTTATACATATTCATTTTAGGATAGAAAGAGTGGTAGAGCAGAGCCCGACCCTAAAAAGAAAGCCACTTTTAGGGCTATCACCTCCACCCTGGCTTCCAGCTTCAAGAGACGTAGGTCCTCCAAAGACACGGTAAGGGGAAGAACGCCCAGTCCCGTCTCCGACTCTTTATCTCGCCCCCTCCGTGTCTGTGTCCCGTGCATCAGGCGTGCCCCCGCTCATCCCACCCCACCCCATCCCGACCGCTGTGGCCTCTGCCCTCATCTCTATTCGCCCAGCACACTAGGTATTCTTCTCTCTGACTCTCCAGGCCGCTCTCTCTTGGCCTTTCTGCCACTGGCTCTCATTGGGTCCTCTTTCCCCATGTGTCTCTGCGTTAGTCTGCCCCCCCCATGCCATGACGCCATGCGCCATCTTGAAGCTGTGTCATGTTGTTGGTCAGCCAGTCAGCCTCACCACCTTGGGGCCATGCCCAGGGGCCCCTGGGAGCCCAGAGCCACCCTGTCCTGGGCTCCTCACACATCGGGAGGCCACACCACCTCACTGTTATGTCAGTTTCTCAGCCTCTCCTGGTGGGGGGGGTGCTGCCCTCTCCCTCCCCGCCACGTCTGGTGGAGGGGTGGCTGTGATGTCCCATCCGTCCATCTGTCTGGCTGCCAGCCCTGCCACCCAGACACCTGTCTCACGTGTCTCACCAGAGCCATGCCTGTTGCATCCCCTCCGTGTGGTCTCTGTGTGGGCCGGGGCTGGGGGCCGGGCCTGGCTCCATCTGGGTGGACGGCTGGGGCCTGGAGTTGGAACAGGCCCCCAGCCACAGGGGACTGTCAGGCAGGGAGTGGATGGGACCACAGGGGGCGGCTCCCACCCCAGGCTGAGCAAGGTTCCTGTAGGAGGTGTGCCGGCAGCCCCCAGAGGATTTGAGAATGAATGAGTGGGGGTGGCCCGGAAAGCCAGGGCCTGCAGAGCGTGGGGCACAGAGGCTCCCAGACAGAGGAGGCCCAGGAAGGGAAGGCCTCCTTGAAGGAGGCCAGCAAGCACCTCAGCTCCTGACCCCCCGGCCCACCCCATAGGCTCACATCAGAACCAGGCCTCCTGCCTGAGTCCAGAATTCCCTGCCCTCTTGCTTTGGGCAGCTTATCACCACACTGGCTGAGCATGCTTGGACCAAAAACCTTCCAAACAGACCCAGCCTTGCTAGGGGCACCCCAGTCCCAGGTGGGGAGAGGGCCACCCAGAGCCAGCACAGCCCTCAGCCCAGCAGACTCCCTGCAGTTCAGGAGTAAGGTTGGCCCTGAGCCCACAGGCGCCATGCTCCAAGATGGAAGCGGGTACACACCCCCCTCTCCAGTGCATGGGAAGAGGGGCGGGCCCCCAGGAAACAGCCAGCGCTTGGCACAGACCAATCTGAATTCAAGGTGAAGCCACCAGAGTGCTTCAAGAGGGGCACGACTGCTCCTCTCCCCAAGACGGGCTGGGCACAGGGACGGTGGAGGAACAGCGAGAGTCAGTGGGGCTGGAGCAAGAGCTGAGGCACAGACGGCCCAAGCCTGGAGAGAGGGGCAGGGCCTGAACCAGGGGCACCACCAGGGGTGCAGGAAGAAGAGAGGGGGCGCACAGGCCCGGAGAGTAGCAGAGGCGAGACAGTCCGAGGGTGCAGGCATCCCCGGCAGACGGTACTTTGGGGCAGGCAGCTGAAAGGAGGAGCACACAGGCGATGGTGTCACCGACCTGCCCTCTGCTCCCTGCTCCCGCCCAGAGCAGACAGTCATGTCCCTTAACTGGTTCAGGTGCAGTTCAGAGACTCTCACGGTGCCTTTCCAGGGACATACTCCCATCAGAGGCCTCACCTGGGCCTCCCTGGGTGCCAGGGACCGTCCCCCAGGCCAGTCAGCCCTGGCCTCCTGTGGCATCTGGGGCTGGCCCTTCCCTGCAGGAATGACTGGGGGCCCTACCAACTGGGGGTACTGGGTGGGGGAGGGCAGCCCAGCTCCCACTTGCTTCGGGCTGGGCACCTGCTCAGAGGGAGGTCTGGGTGGGTGGGGTGGCCCTGTCGGGATGGGTGGGGTCGGTCCGGCTGCTGAGATCCTCTGCCCCTGTCTTGAGGCCGGTCCGGGCCAGGGTGGCACTGGGCGCTCAGGGCTGGGGTCCCTGGCGGCCAGCGGGGCCAGCGGGTATTGATTGTTGGTTCTTATTTATAGAGCACCGGGGGTGGACGCGGCGCTTTGCAAAACCAAAAAGACACAGTGCTGCCGCGACGTGCTATTGAGAGGGAGGAGGGCCAGCTGCAGATGTGTGCCCGACATAGGGAGAGCTGAGACGCCCTGCCCGCCCTCCTCTGCCCCCCTCCCCCGCAGACAGACAGACAGATGGACGGGACAGCGGCCTGGCCCACGCAGAGTCCCGGAGCACGACGGGGTCAGGGGGAGGAGCGCCCCCCAGCCTCCCCCAGGCCGCGCCCGCCTGCCCGCCGGTCGGCCGGCCGGCCGGCCCACCCGTCCCGGCCCCACGTGTGCCCCTGAGCGCCGAGCTAACGGGCCACCTTGTCTGTGTATTTCTATTTTGCAGCAGTACCATCCCACTGATATCACGGGCCCGCTCAACCTCTCAGATCCCTCGGTCAGCACCGTGGTGTGAGGCCCCCGGAGGCGCCCACCTGCCCAGTTAGCCCGGCCAAGGACACTGATGGGTCCTGCTGCTGGGGAAGGCCTGAGGGAAGCCCACTCGCCCGAGACTGCCCACCCTGGGCCTCCTGTCCATTCGTCCGCCCTGCTGCCTGGCAGGCAGCCCCTGCTGGACCGAGGCGCAGACCAGAGCGGCCGAGGACGGGCCAGAGCTGAGCTGGCTGGGCAGGGCCGCAGGGCGCTCCGGCAGAGGCAGGGCCCTGGGGTCTCTGAGCAGTGGGGAGAAGGTCTAACCTAGCCCCAGACAGAGGGGCTTGGAGCAGAGACTGAAGCCCACCCTTCCCCAGCCACCACCAGAGCCCCAGTGGGGACCTGTGGCCCCAGGTGGCTGGGTCACCCCTGCTGCAGCGCCCAACCCTACCAGCCTCGGATCCACCCTCTCTCCTCTTCTTACCCCCACCCCCCTTCTCCTTTCGATTCCTTTCGCGGAACCGGCCCTGCCCTTCCCGGGACTGCAGACCCTGACACTCTCCAACCGGCAGCCGCTTCCCAGGGGCTCGCTGGGGCTCCCCGCTGCCTCCGACCTTTTCCTCCTGACTCCGACTGAACCTTCTCGTCGCCTCCTCCGGCATGCAGCCCAGGTTGGACTTCCCCAGTCGCTGGCTCGGGACTGTTCTCAGCCCTGCCTGCCACCTTGTACAGGCCGGTCCCGTCCCGTGTCCGAGCGCGTGCCCTCCCCTGCCGCCTGTGCGCGGACGCGTGCTAACCCTCCGCCGCAGAAGCCCGGGAACGCGCCGCACCGCTCCCCAGACCCAGTGTGTGCAGTGATGCCTAAAAGAATGTCACGAACATTTCGGTCTGTGTCGTTTGTTGACGCCCGCAGGGAGCGTGAGGGAGGGAGGGCAGGGGATAGAGGCAAGATTTCTAGGGCAGCCGCGGTCCACTCGGACTTGTGCGACGGCAGCGGGGCTCCCAGGGTCCGCAGGCGAGGCCCAGCCAGGGCTGGGGTTCAGAGATCCCCGCGGGCAGCAGCGCAGCCGCGGCGCGTGCGGCAGGCCACGAGCAGAGAGCCCAGTGCCAGGCAGGCGACCAGGCTGGCGAGGAAGGAGACGGGCCCCAGCGCGTAGACGACGACCAGGTCCCGCGGGGCGAGTGACTGCGCGCAGTGGCGGAAGGCGGCGTCGGGGAAGGCGGTCAAGGGACTGAGCGTCAGGCGCCCCGGTGACACGCAGAGCAACGTCTCGGCCTCTGCAGAACAGGGGCGGGCGCGGCGTCAAGCAGCGAAGAGGTGGCAGCAGCGGCCGCCCCATCCCGCCTGCGTCCGGGGGGCTCACCTGGCGCGGGCCGTGGGTGCCGGCGTAGCCAGGCGCAGAGCGGGCGCAGCGCGCAGCCGCAGACCCAGGGGTTGCCGCGCAGGCCCAGCGAGTTGAGGGCCGGCAGGCCGGACAGCAGGCCGGGCGCGAGCGCAGGCAGCTCGTTGTCCTGCAAGCTGAGTGCTCGCAGCAGCGGGAGCGCGCCCAGCGCTGTGGGCTCCAAGCGCACCAGCCGGTTGTCCGCTAGCGAGAGGTCGCTCAGCGCGCGCAGCGACGCGAAGGTGCCAGGCGCCAGCGCCTCCAGCTGGTTCGCACTGAGATCGAGCCGCTGCAGCGCGTCCAGGCCCCAGAAAGCCCGCGCGTGCACCCAGCGCAGCCCGTTCTCGCTCAGGTCGAGGCGCAGCAACGCATAAGCGCCCACGAAGGCTCCGGGGGGCAGCGCGTGCACACGGTTGTGGGCCAGCAGCAGCGCGCGCACGCCCGGGCTCAGGCCCGCCGGCACTGCGTGCAGCGCGCGCCCCGAGCAGTTGGCCTGGCCGCCCGGAGCGCACGCGCACGCCTCAGGGCAGTTCAGGGTCCTCCCGGCTCCCGTGAGGGTGGCCGCAACGGGCGCTTGAGCCCAGACTGGCCACCGAGACAGCAGCAGCAGCAACAGCGGCGGCCGCCACGAGAGAAAGGGGCTCAGCATGGGGGTAGTTGTGTGACCCGCAGTGGGAGGCCTGCTGCCCGTTGTCCCTAGAACCCGTCCGTCCGTTCTGCGCTGGCACAAATATTAACTCTCCGGTTCAAGTGCGGGCAGTTCCTGTCCCATGGCTGGATCCGCCTAGGGCGGGGACTAGGCACTTAGCCAAAGCCCAGCACTAGCAGTCACCTGTCCCGGAACTCCAAGCTTCTCTTGGCTCCATGCCAGAAGCGGTGCTGACACCCCCTGTGTCGCCCACCACCCTGAGCTTTTCTGAGGCCCGAGCAGCTGGACCGACCACACACACACACACACCACCCCCAGTGGATGCGACACACTGAATGGGCCCTAGTGCGCCCTGCTTCTCACCTGTCTCTACTAGTCCCAGACTCAGTGAAGTGACGTCCCTCCTACACATAGACAGCGGGCCCCCTTCTCCCTTCACCCAGGTAGGATAGTCTCATCCCCAAGGTGCATGACTGGTTGGAGCATGAGCACACGATGAGGGCCCGAGCCCAAGAGACAGGCTGTGCCCTGGAGGCAGGGGAGACAAGAGTCCCGTTTGCCTCATCCAACCCCCTAAGGACTCTCCTCGAACTTCAAGGGGACAGTGTGGGTGGAGCCGGGACACCAGCAAAGGCTTTTCTATCAGATGCCACTCCCCCCGGAGTGGCTAGTGTTGCAGGTGCTGCCCTCGGGTTTTCTGAGGGTGGGGTGGGCAGAGGCCCAGGATCTCTGCCAGCTTCATGGAACAAAGCAGCAGGAAGATGCCAGGAGGAGCTGGGGCTGAGGCTACTGCAGGAGGAAGTGGAAGACCAGGGTGTGGCTCCCTGCTCTGGAGGTGAGACGGTGGCACCTGGTGCTACACTGCGCACCCCCCACTGGAGAGGAGATGACAGAGGTGCACACAGACCTCTCCCCACCCCTAGACGCAGCTGCACAGGGACTCTGGGAGGACAGTCCAGAACCACTAAATACTGTTTAATTTTTCTTCCCCCAGCTGCCCGCAGCCCTATTCAGGTGGGGGTGGGCAGGGAGGCTCCTCTTGAGTCAGGGAGGGGTCCAGGGGGATCGTCATGAGGCCTTCATCCTCCAGGGGTGGCATCATGGAGACCTCCAGGTTGGGGTCCATGAGGTGGGGCTCCATGTGCACTGTGTGCAGGTCCATCTCGGCTTCCGGGACCCCGAAGTGCCCCACCACACTGCACAAGGGGGCCAGGCCATTGCTCCCTCCGCATCTGCGAGCCATGCCTCCCAGGGGCAGGGAGCAGGAGCACAGTTCACCCTTGATGTCCTCCCTTGGGGTCACTCACCTGCTGTCCATGGTTCGGGTGCATGCTTCACTGTGAGGGCAAAGGCAGGTGTGAAACGAGGGCTGGACTCTAGAAGCCCAGAGTGACCCCTGCACCTCTCCCCACTGTACAGTCTGCAAATGCTGTGCTCCAACTATTGGTGACACCGCACCCAGGGGCAGAGGCCCCCCTCCTGGCCAGACCGAGGATCCAGGGCAGGTAGCATGGCCCCGAAGCCCTCACCCACCCACCCGACCCTGAGGCTCACGCACGCTTTGGCTCGAATGACGCCGACAACCACGATGACGAGGGCGAAGAAGCAGCTGGCGCTGATGCCCACTAGCACCACGAGCAGGGAAATGAGGGCCTCCCGGCTGAGGCCAAGGCTGCACTCGCAGTAGGTTCCAGCTGCAAACAGGGCCCCAGCTGTTGTCAGCTGCTGGCAAAGGACTCCCAGTGCCACCTCCAACCCTGGTGGCCACCAGGACATGGGTGTGCCTGGCCCACTTGGACAGAGGAAGGACCCTGGCTGAGGGTGGGGGTAGGGGCAGGAGAAGGCACCTGCAGCGGGGATGACCGAAAGGGACAAATATATCAGGCCCAGGGGACTTCCAGCCAGGCAGGAGTCAGGCCGGGGACAGGAGGCCATGTCCAGCCCCAGCCCCACAGCACACCCCTCTGGACAGAACTCATGGAAGGCGCTGACCTCACAGTGGGGCTGTGAGGCAGGGAGGGTGGGGGCAGGGCCTCGGCCTGAGCTTCACTCACCCTTGGGCCCCGGGATTCGAGGGGCTCTGGGTGCGGCAGGATGGGCCTGGGGGCCACTCCTGTGTCCTGGCCAGATCTGAGGCAGAGGCAATGGTGGGGCTGCCTGACCTTGTTGGTGGTGGGGTGCTTCATAGGAGAAGGGGCGGGGCAGGTCCTACACTTGGGCCTGTGGGGTAATGGAGACAATGCACAGGGAAACCTAGGTTGTCCCACGCCTGTTTCTCAGAATATGGTCTGCAGCAGCTCAGCTGAGGATGGATGGTCAGTGACGTCACTGCTCTCTTCCCAAGGTTGGGACAAACGGGCTGAAACCCAGGGAGTGGACCTGCACCCACTGCCCTCACACTGGCTGTCTGGGGGAGGGTCCAACCCATACCCCAGGTCTGGAGGGCACTCAGGGGGTCCCTGACCACCTAGGAGAGACGGGAGATACTAGCCACAGGCCACAGGCCTTCCCACAACACGCTCCTCTAGGGGCAGGTGGCTCAGAAATGGCTGCAGGCAGCATTGGAGGCTCCACCTTAAACATGTCACTAAGAATTAGAGCCCACAGCCACCTTACGGCCTACCTGTGTGTCCCTCCAAGGGTCTGGTCTCCAGACCAGGCATGCACTGCCCAAGGGACTTGCCTGCAGGCTGGCATGGCTGGGGTTAACCTCAGCCTCCTCCCTGCCCAACGGTCCAGGCTCCTCCTCCAACCAGCCGGGCAGCAAGAGGAAGTGCCTGCACCACAGCTTGCTGGGCAGGGGTAGAAGGGAGGCACAGCTGGGTCCTGGCTGGCCTCTGGTCATGTGGGGCCTCCCTGACCTGACACACCTCTGCACCTGAGTGATGCTGTGATCCAGGACACACTGGGTTATACCACACTCATTCCCAAACTGAGTTCAAAGGGACACGGAACAGGTGAGCCCATGCTCAAGGCTGGCACTGCCACCCTGCCAGGCCAGTCCAGCAGGTTTGCATTCTGGCTAGGATGACAAAGGCACAGCCAGCTCAGGGCCAAGAGGGTGCCGGTGTTGGGCGACTCCAGGTCCTCCACGAAAACTCAGAGAAGCCCCTCTGCTGTGACCACAGCCCAGGTCTCCGAGACCTGCGGTGGGGCCCCAAGAAAGGGGCTGCTGGCTTGTCAGAATCCTCAGATTGCCTAAGCTCTGAGCCTAATTCCCACCCTTTCCCCATAACCCCTTGTGTCAGACAAGAGTTCTCTGGAGTAGGCGCTCCTAGAATCAGGAATGCCACTCAGGGATCCCTAGGGAGTTAGACAAGGCAAAGGTCAGCACTGGGAGGTGGCCTGTGGGGACCTACGGGGTTGTCTGGGAGCCGTGGGCACGGCTCCAGGCCTGGAATGCCTGGACAGCAGATGTAGTCATTCAGAAGAGACTTTGTTGCCTGCAGGAACACTGCCACCAGGCTAGACCTAGCTGTTCCTGACTGAGGAGCCAAGATCTTGGCAATGGAAGCCGTGGTGCCCTGTGCAGCTTTTGAAGGCCTGGGCCCTGGGCACCTAACACCCTACCCCACCTCCTGGGACCTCAGGTCAAGGGCAGTGCTGGACCTCCTGCACTGGCCTCAGACCAGGACATCGGACAGGTGATTTGCTGTGCTGGGGAAGGCTGGGCTCACAGGATCCTTTGTCTGGCACTATGAGCTCTGAGCCTCAGGTGCGCCCTGACCACATATCCAGGATGTGGAAGTAAGTGGCCTCCCTAAAAGCACACTTCGTCGTGGGCCCCAAGTAGAGATCACTTGATTCCAGTTTGCAACAGGAGGGCAAATGTCCAGTCCCTCTCACCACAAGGACATGTCCCACAAGGCAGCTCCTCCTGCTGGGGCTGCAGGAAGTTTCTGACTTAGCAGGTGCTCAGCCACCTGCACACCTCAGACATTCTGATGGACCCACGTGTCCAGGCAGCGGCCCTGGGGCTCTTCGCCCGGCACTTGGGGTCTGGACCTTTAGGCTGGGCAGAGAGAGTGACCTCAACGCTCCTTCTGAAGGCCAGAGGAGTCCGGAGCTGGAGGCCTGGCGGAGGGCTCGAGGGCCTCCAAAACACAGCGCGCTGGCTCCTGCCTGAGCTGCGGGCCCGGAGATGCCCACGTGCCAGAACTCCCTCAGGCTCAGAGCCCAAGCACAGGTGTGCGGCCCCGGGCTCTTCTGCAGTTCCCTCACTTGCTTCCTCTCCCTGCCAGGTTGCAGCGGAGAGGCAGTCTGGAGGGAGACCTGGATCACGTGTTTGTGGGGGGCCCACAAAGCCACCGGGACAGGGAAAGGATGAAGAACCATCCGCTTTACTCCGCACTCCGGGGACAGGGCAGGGGTGTGGTGGTAGGGGTGGGGGGAGGGGTGACCAGGCGGGGGGAGGGGGCTGGGCTGTCCCTCCTACAGGGCAGAGGCAGGTGGGGACTGTGTGGGGAGGGCCTGGCGGGCATCAGCTGCAGCTCTTGGGCAGACGGTAGACACCAGCCGCGTAGACCAGCTGCTGGTCGCGCACTTTCTTCTGCAGGAAGGCCTGCAGCTCCTGCAGGTCGATTTCGGCCAGCGCGGGGCCGGTGACCACAAACATGCGGAGCATGCTGTAGATGCGCTCCAGTGACAGGCTCTCCAGGTTGGTCAGCATGGCCTGGATATACGTCCAGAAGAGCTGGGAAAACAGCGGCTGCGTCAGCCAGGCCGCCCCCGCGGCCGCCTCCCCGCTCCCGCAGCCCAACTGTGCCCGGCCCACCAGCAGCTCCTCCTCCTTCTGGTCGGCCTGGGAGGCCATGCCCGAGTCACTCTCGTCGTCGCTGTCAATGAGCACCATGTTGTCGCGGTCCTGGGGCCGCTCCTCCTCCACCACGGAGAAGGTGCCCGCGGGCTCCTCCCGCAGCACGCCCTGCTGCAGCCACACCGACATCCGCCTCCGCAGCAGCGCCACCGGCATCTTCACTACCTTGCTCAGAGCCTCCAGGGCCCAGCTGGCTGTGTGGGCAGATGGGCAAGCACACTGGGCAGACGGGCAGGCCGCCCCTCCCCTGCCTCATCAGCCCCGCCAGGCCCCTTCGGGAAGGAGACAGGAAGGGGCTGCCCAAGTCCTGCCCACCCCTCCCCAACAGAGAAGGGTGAGGCCCAGGCCCGGAGCTGCGGCTGGCTCACCTTGATCCTGGAAGTACAACAAGACGACAGCCTGCACAGGGGTCACCGCAACAGACAGGGTGCGGTCCGCCAGCTCCACGTCCATAGTCACCAGGCCCAGGGTGTGCTTCCAGCTGAGGGTCCGCATGGCCTGAGGAAGGCGGCGGTGAGCACAGGCAGCCCAGCTGAGGAAAGGGCTTCCTGACTTGCTCCCCCACCCTAAGCAGGCAGGCAGGCAGTAGCAGGGGGAGTGTGTGTGTGTGGGGGGGGCTCTGAGTCCCAACCCCCAACTACCACAATGTAACAATGAGGGCCCAACGAGGACACCTGTTAGAAGCTGAACCATGTCTCATATGTCCTCACCCCCAGAACTACAGAAGGTGACCTGACTTGGAAACAGGCCGTTGCAAGTTTAAGTTGAGGACAGTCTGGAGTAGACTGGGCCCTCATGTAACATGACCGGTGTCCTTGTGAGAGAAAGGACATGTAAGGCACAGACACAGCAAAAAGCCCCGTGAAGACAGAGGCAGAGACCAGGCACGTCCACAAGCCAAGCACGGGGCTGGCCTGCACCACTAGGAGCTGAGGGGCTGAAGACTCCCTCCCACAGCCTTCAGAGGGCACCGGGCCCCAAGACACCTTCACCTCCCACTCCGTCCTCCAGGGCAGACAATCGTCCATGTTGTTTTAAGCCACCTGGCCTGTAGCACTTAGTTATGGCAGCCACAGGAAGTAGGTTCTGGTCCCAGGAAGGGGGGGCAGCTATAACAAATACTTAAAGATGGGGAGGTGGCCGTGGAGTTGGGTGATGGACAGAGGCCGGGAGTTTGAGCTGCTTGCTCACAAAAGCCGGGATTGCCCTGAAGAGACAGGTGTTGGGAACACAGACAGTAGAGATCACTGTGGTGAGAGGTCTGTCAAAATCAGGCACGTGTTGTCAGAACTTGGAGGAAAGGTGGCAGAGACCTGGCCGAGCTATTCTCTTGGGTGGAAGCAGCACTTGCAGGTGCTGAACTTCGACACTTAGCTGAAATTACCAAGCAGGGGGAGGGGGTGGGGGTGGGGAAGGGCAGCCTGGTTTCTCCTTATGAGAAAGAAACTGGCTAACACAAGGACCCAGCACCGGATAATCTGGACATTCCTGTGTGCTCTGGGGACAAAGCCAGGAGTGTGGCCCAAAACCTGGGCTGTGCCACGGTGAAACCAGCCAGCAGCCTCAGGCCGAGGCCAAGAAGGGGTCCAGAGGAGGCGCGAGGGCCCTGCCTTGCGTCTCAGACGCCCTGCACGGGGGCCAAGCAGGTTGCTGAGAACTGACCCGTGGCAATGCGGCAGGCCTGGACTGAGAGGGCGACAGCTAGCTGAATGAGTGTGTGCCCGGCGGGCAGAGCTATCTCTGTAGTGCAGAGGCTGGTGGGCAGCCGGGGCCACCATGCAGGCTGAAAGGACAGCACCCAGCCAATGATTCTTCTCTGCCGTCAAAACTGATGGAGCTTCAAGCCGTGTCTGACACGCTGAGGCCTGTGCCCTGCCCCTCTGCTTCCCTTCCTCCTTCCGTCTTCCCCACAATTATACACTTGAAAGGCAGTTATTGTCTGGTGTCACAGGCAAGTCCCATCCTCGCCTGACTCACGTGCTATGTAGCTGCTGAGAGCTGGGACTTTTGAGTTGGGTATCTAGATGAGATCTGGAACATGAGAGTTGGTAGTGGAGTGGGTAAGACCCTGGGGGATGGTGGAATGGACTGGACATGCTCTGCATGTTAGAAAGACATGAGTTTGGGGACCCAAAGGGTGGACTCTCATGGGCTGAATTGTGAACCCCGAAAGATGTTCCAAGTCCTAACCCCCCCAGTACCTCAGAACGTGCCTTATGGGGAATGAGATGAGGTCACACTGGAGTCGAGTGAGCCCTTACCCAATAGGACCATACCTTCCTAAGAGGGAGATCGCAACAGAGATGGGGAGAAGCCACGCAACAGCACAGGCTGGAGCGTGGCTCCTACACCACAGGCCCCCAGACTCTGGGAGAGGCAGGAGGGACCCTCGCCTGGACCCGTCAGAGGGAGCAGAGCCTCGTGGCACCTTCACTCTGTGACACCTCAGGCACCATCACTAAGATACAAACGTGCTGCAGTTTGAAGCCCGTCCCTGGCTCTGTTACAGCTACCCCAGGACACATCCAGCCACTTGGGCCGAGTGCTGCTCCAACTGCTTCCACAGTTCTTGAGGGAAAAGTGAGGACCAGCCCCACGCCCAGAGGACGGGAGCCAAGGCGGCAGCTTGCTGGGCGCACCAGCAGATGGCCGCCAGGCACCCTGGCTCCACCCAAGGCCAGCACCTTTCCAGCCAGCACGCCAGTGCTGCCCATGTGCAGCACAGCTGGGGGGAGCTCGGCTGGGGGGGGCAGAGGCACGGGCCTGGGTTTGCCCTTGCCTCTCTAGCCACGCAGGCAGCAGACTCGCTTAGTGGCCGTGCCCTTGAACAGGAACACGGCCTCCCACTCTCCACATCTGGAAGGAAGCCCCTCCAGGGACTGGGCCTACAGGCTCCCCCCTCCCTCAGGAGCTGGATTCCTTACCTGTAACGGCAATGCACAAGGCCCAAAGCCCCTGAAGAGCACACCTGGAGGGGCGCCACCCCTGCCAGCCCCCCAGTCCCAGCTGCCCCCACCCTGAGACTGCGTCCTGAGGCACCGGGGCCCCGCCCGCTGGCTCCCACCTCCAGGGCAGCCCGCTCCTCCTGGGCCCAGAGTCTGCACCTGGACACCGACTCCACTCATCTCCAGCGTGGGTGCCCAGCATCCTCTCGGGACCCATGAGCCCACTCCTCCGCCTGTCCCCAGAAACCTGGGACAGGTGTCCCCTCTCCTCTTTCCTAACAAGTCCCTGCTGAACCATTACCTGGAAGGAAGGGCCGTCCACGCCACTGAACCCGCTCTCCCCTCCGCCAGGCTCCACCTGCCCACACCTGCCCCCTGGACTGCCGGCCACACGCCTCGGCCACGCTGCCCCTTCCCTCCATGTACGGCTCACCCAGCCCTGTGCCCCAGGACCCAGCAACAGACAGCTCGATCCTGGTCATCCAGTGCTCTGAGACCCAGGAAAGCAGCTTCTAGGCCAGGGCAGGGGCACAGAGGGCAGGGGCAGGGGCACAGAGGGGCAGGGCAGGGGCACAGAGGGCACCACGTCCAGAGCAATCTGTAGACTCCCTGGAGGTGGCTGCTGGGCACGGACCCACACAGCAGACGCAGCCTGGCTCTCCCTGGGGCAAGGCAATCCCCCAGCCCTTAGTCCTCAGAGGCCAGAGAGTGGACGGTGGGAAAGGAAGCCCAGAGGGACAGGGCCACCCAGAGCAGCAGAGGCTGCTGCCAGGAAGACGCGGGTGATGCCAGGACATGCACACACTCGGCTACACAGAGGAGGCAGCCAGGACGCAGAACGCGGGCAGCACCCTCTCACCTCCACACAGACACGCGTCAGGAGGGGACAGCAAGGACCGCGTGTGCCAGCGGAGGTGGCCGGCGCCCAGGTGCTCGGCAGGACCAGACACTGCCCGTTGGGAAGGGCCTCCCAGTCAGGCTGCAGCCCCGCCCAGGGAGGTGTGGGCTGTACCTTCAGCTTCTCGTACTTCCTGCAATAGACCTCCAGGGCCTCCCTGATGTCCTCGGGCACCTCTAGCTTCTCGTCTTTGAAGGGGGGCCAGAACTCGCTGGACAGGATGACGGCGTAGACCCCGAATGGTGGCTGCTCCTCCGCAGGCCGCTTCTCGTCCTCCTCCCGGATGTTGGCGTTGATGCGGCGGGAGTCAGCCATGTCCTGGGGGAGCCGTGGGGCAGGCTCAGGGAGGCTGGGTGAGTGGGGCTGGGGTGCAGCTGATGGTGGGCGGGGCCTGCGCGCCTACCTTCAGCATGACCTCGCAGAAGTGCATGGGGGCCTCGCCAAATCGCAGCTTCAGCAGCTCCACGTTGCGAATCTCCCTAGGAGGATGCCGGTCAGGGCTGCACCCGCAGCACAGTGCCCAGTGCCCCCGGCACGGGGCTGCTCCCCGCCCTCCCAGGTCAGGGCTGCAGCGGCACCACCCACCAGCACCCACAGCACAGTGCCCAAGGCCCCCCGCACGGGGCTGCTCCCTGCCCTCCCAGGTCAGGGCTGCAGCGGCACCACCCACCAGCACCCGCAGCACAGTGCCCAGTGCCCCCGGCACGGGGCTGCTCCCCGCCCTCCCAGGTCAGGGCTGCAGCGGCACCACCCACCAGCACCCGCAGCACAGTGCCCAGTGCCCCCGGCACGGGGCTGCTCCCCGCCCTCCCAGGTCAGGGCTGCAGCGGCACCACCCACCAGCACCCGCAGCACAGTGCCCAAGGCCCCCCGCACGGGGCTGCTCCCCGCCCTCCCAGGGCAGTGCCCGCCAGCCGAGGGGACCCGGGGCAGCGCTGGGGCCAACAGCAGGCTGTCGGAGACGGTGTGGGGGTGGCTGCTGGCGCCTCACCGCTCAGGGCTGAAGCTGAACTGGTGCAGCAGGCGGTCGGCCAGCAGCGAGCGGTACTCGTTGATGAACAGGTCCTTGCTGCCGTAGATGCTGACGAGCAGGCTGATGATGTCCGAGGAGCGCCGCTTAGAGCTGGACTTCCCTGCGCAGGAAGGGAGGGGGTGTCCCTGGCACCTCAGTGGACAGAGGCGGCACCACCTGGGTGGGGAGGCCAACTTGCTGACCCTATGAGGCCCAGGTAGGGATGCCAAGCTAGTTGGGGCACTGGCCTCTGACTCCTCAAGCCTCAGGCACATAGGGCAAACCCTGAAGACCAGAGAGCCACCCAGCCGGACCTTCCCCACCCTGCAGAGCTGGCAGGGCTGGTGGCACAGACCTGGGTCAGCATCCACAGGGTCGGGGACCCAGTCCTCGGGCTCGCCGGAGTCGTCCTCGCTGTCCTGGCCAGTCTCCAGGCTCGCCGGGTCCGTCTTGGACAGCTCGACCGCCAAGTCCCCAGTCCCGTCCGAGTCCCCCGTCAGCCCAGCCACGATCTGCCGCACCGTGTCCTCCCGCGTCCTGCCCGTGCGAGCGCGCTGGCCTTCAGGTGCCTCCATGACTGCCTGCCTGACCACAGGCACACATCCCCACTCCCCCCACCCCACAGCCAGCGCCCCGGCCCCAGGCCAAGGACAAGCCCGCTGGACTTCCCTAAAATAAAACAAACCACCCCTCGTGGCAGCAGGAGCTGAGATGTCCAGATGCACCCAGGGCGGGGCCGTTTGTTGCCAAGAGGCAAAGGCAGAGATCAGGGCAGTTCCAGGCACCGCACAGCCTTGCCCAGCCCTGCGGCCCCCGAGAGGTTTCAGGGCGGCAGCTCAAGCACCTTCTCTAACCAAGTCTGGCCCCTGCTATGGACCCCACTCCTCCCGTCAGCCAGAGTCTAGTCAGCCGGGGCACCTCTTTGTGTTGGAAAAGGAGAAGGGACGGGGGCACGGTGTCACTGAGCAGGGACAGCAGGAAGACAGTGTCCCTGGTGTCCCCTTGGCCGCACGAACGGAGGGGTTAGCAGTGCCCACAGTGCTCACCTGAGGTAGCGGCGAACAGGCTCACAGGCCACCTCCAGGATGACCATGGAGGGGTCGAGCACGCGCAGCGCCTTGATGGCAGAGATGTAGAGGGTGATGATGTCACACGTGTTGACACCTACAGCAAGAGAGGAAGCTGGAGATGATGGCTGTGCCCAGGACAAGCCCAGGACCTCGAGGCAGGCACAGGCTGTCCAGGTGGCCTTCAGGTGGCCACCGAGACCTCACTCCCAGGACATCGACCTGCAGGGAGCCGCTCCCCCCCCAGCGCCACAGCTTACATGAGATTTCTCAGAGCTTCCCCAGATCCGAGTCCCCCCAACATCAAGCAGTCTGTGTCCTGGGGTTATGTACCATACCACCCCCAGGTCAACCCCCCAAAAGTGTTTCTCTTTTTATTTAATCCACTGATTTTTAGAGAGAGAGAAACAGAAACATCAGTTTGTTGTTCCACTCCTTTGTGGATTCATTGGTGGATTCTCGTGTATGTCTGATCCGGGGATCAAACCTGCAACTTTGGCATGTTAAGATGACTCTCTAACCAACTGAGCTACCCAGCCAGGACCACAAAACTGCTTCTTCACCGCCCCCCTAACCGCAACCCTGCAGGCGGCCGGGAGACTGGACCCTCAGGCTCCTAGATCTGGGCCCTGGGGGTGAATGGCGGTCTGGCCTGTACCGGGGTGGAGGAGCCGTGTCTCCAGAGCAGCCTTGAGGGACACGAGCAGCTGCTGCCTCTGGTCAGTCCTCTCCAGGCAGTACTTGAGGTCCTCGACAGCTGGCCGGGAGTCTGGGAAGTCTGTGGAGAGGAACAGCCCTCGCACACGCACCCGCACACACGGATGCACACGGAGTGTGTGTGCCAGAGAACACGCAGGCAGTGGGGCCTGGAGGGTGAGCACCCAGGCCCACACCTGAAGCACGGAACCCCCGCTCAGTGCCAACAGTCTCCCTTATGCCTTCAGGTGCCCACACATTTGACCATCACTACCCGAAAGGGCAGGGAGACACAGCACTGAAGGGCCAGTCCAGAGCAGGAACGAGAGACAGAGGGAGAAGGGGCTGGACGCTAAAAGCACTGTGCCCACCTCCTCTCACACACCTGCCATGCTTCAGACACTGGGCTAGGGGAGCGACCCTGTGGGGGCGGGGCCAGCTCCTCTCAAACACCGGCCATGATTCAGACACTGGGCTAGGGGAGCGACCCTGTGGGGGCGGGCCAGCTCCTCTCAAACACCGGCCATGATTCAGACACTGGGCTAGGGGAGCGACCCTGTGGGGGCGGGGCCAGCTCCTCTCAAACACCGGCCATGATTCAGACACTGGGCTAGGGGAGCGACCCTGTGGGGGCGGGCCAGCTCCTCTCAAACACCGGCCATGATTCAGACACTGGGCTAGGGGAGGGACCCTGTGGGGGCGGGCCAGCTCCTCTCAAACACCGGCCATGATTCAGACACTGGGCTAGGGGAGCGACCCTGTGGGGGCGGGCCAGCTCCTCCCCAGACAGCACCCCCCAGGCATCCCTTACCACCCTTAGGAGCTGCAGGGCCAGGGCACAAGGCAGGCGGGGGTCCAGTGGGTGGGCGAAGGGGTGGGCGGGGCTGACCTCGAATGATGCTGAAGAGCTCCTCGATGCGCAGGCCCGCATAGATGCGGTAGAAGAACTTCTGCACGTGGCAGCGCCAGCGCCGCAGCGTGGGCCCAGCCTCTGGGGATGCAGGCCTGGCAGGGCCGTCCTGCAGGAACACCTTGCCCAGCCAGCCGACCACCCTCTCAATCCACTGTTGGGAAAGCACAGGCATAGGAAGGGGGCCTAGCCCAGCATGACCCAGAACAGAGGCAGGGACAAGCTGCCCAGATATGCACCCTGTTGGCTGGGCCCTGGGCAGTCCCCGAGGCCAGAAGCACATCAAAAGCAGCAAGGGGGTGGGCCCCAAGGGGGCATCCCAGGCCCTCCATCAATGCAACCCCCGCCCCTTGACGTGCAACAGTGGCCCTGACATAGGGCACAGAGCATGGGCTCACTTCCTCCTGAGAGGCAGACACAGACACATCTGGGGACCACACACACAGCGAGCCCCCACATGCAACTGCTCAGTGTACAGTGAACACTTTTCTGAGGGCAAACATGGAAACCTACAGGAGATCCCACCACAGGGACCCAGGACACACACATCTCCCCACATACCTTCCAAACACTCTGCAACCTGGGGGCAGCATGGCTACCCCAACCAGGCCTCCAGACCCACACCCACTCTAGACCACTGTCAGAAGGACACCAGCTTTGAATCCTTCCCCACCCCCACCCCCACATCACAGCTAATCTGCACCCTCAGGCGGCAGATACTAGGAAGCAGTGGGGAAGATAACTGGGAAGTGGGAGCAGGCTGCGAAGCCCCCCACAGTTGGTCCTAGCTCCCCCACAACTCCAGAGGGCCCAGAGCAGAGTCTCAGACCATGCTCCAACAGCACGGGCACCTTGAGGCCCCTCCTTGGGGCACAGCGTCCGAGGCACTGCTTCCAGCCATGCGACTCTGCACAGATTTTGTTGAGCACAGGCTCCTCCTTGCTTGTCACCAAGACGGGACCCTAAGGACCGGCCTCCACCCAGCACCAAGACAGCGCCAACCACCAGTGAGGCCTGGGTCATCAGAGTCCCTGGCTGCATCTAAAGCCAGCATGCCAGGTTGGCCAGAAACCCATCCCCTGGTCCCCAGGGGCTGAAGGGGGCGTCCTCACCTTGTGGAACTCGCGCAGGAAGGAGCGCTCGTACTCGCCCCGGCAGCGGTCCTCCATCCTCTCCCGGGTCACCTGGTGCAGGGTGGTGGTCACGGCCTCGGCACTGACCCGCTCCAGAAGACTGAGCCTGTGCCTAGAGGAGAGCTTGCTTGTGGAGCACGCAGATCACACGCGTACACACCCCACCCCGAGACCAGAGCATCCGTGTGGAGCACGCAGAGCACACGCGTACACACCCCACCCCGAGACCAGAGCATCCGTGTGGAGCACGCAGAGCACACGCATACACACCCCACCCCGAGACCAGAGCATCCGTGTGGAGCACGCAGAGCACACGCGTACACACCCCACCCTGAGACCAGAGCATCCGTGTGGAGCACGCAGAGCACACGCGTACACACCCCACCCCGAGACCAGAGCATCCGTGTGGAGCACGCAGAGCACACGCGTACACACCCCACCCCGAGACCAGAGCATCCGTGTGAAGCACGCAGAGCACACGCATCCACACCCCGCCCCGAGACCAGAGCATCCGTCGTCACAACTCTCCAACAGAGGCACCGTGCCAGGGATCCTGAGGACGGAGCACTGGCGAGGCACTGCCTGCCCTCCCCAGCTGGCTCTGGGCCTGGGCTGGGACGCTGGCCTTCCCCGTGTGAGCAGCCTGTGTGGCTCTCAGGAATCAAAGCCTCATCTCCTAGAAATGACTCTGAAACTATGTCTACACGCATCGCCACCCTGGCCACAGACGTATGAGTGTCACTGCGGGTGACCTCTAGGACAAATCCTGGTCTACCATGGCAAAGAGAGTCATAAGAAGATGAGTAAGAACACTTCTGTGTAACTTTCATCTGGGATGGACCCAGCAAGAAGCCCACACTTCACTCAACAGGATAAAATTGTTATAAGTGGCCACAGAGGGTGGGACCTAGCTCTAACACCAACAACAAAATCTTTTCCTTTTCAGAAGGCTAAAGAGGAATCTGCCTGCCCAGCTTGCTGGCCTAAACTCCAAACTATGCTACAGAGAAGAAACAGCAAGCCCACCTTTTGCAACTACAGGGTAGAATGAACATCGTTCTTCCCATAAAGCCTACAAAAGGCACAGCTGAACTCGGCAGGAAGTTTGGGATCACAGAGGATCTTAGCACAAGCAAAGTGTGAAACCCTGGGCTAGCGTGAGGGACAAACACACAACCCTGCGTCAAGGACAACACGTGTTAAATTCATAGCACAAAGGCCCTGGCAACGCTCCCTCTGCCATGTCCATGATTATCAGGACAGGTGGCAGAGACCCCAGCCAGCTGGCCAGCTCTCTGCAGAGGCCAGCTGGACCCAGAGGAACAAACAAGAGTCAGGAGGAACGGGGGCTTGGGCGCACCGGTACAAGTACTTACAGGACCTGGCTGAGCTGGTGGAACTGCTCCAGTGCCTGGCGGCACCAACATTGCTGCTTGTCACTGCCGCATCCCGCGCACAGGGGGCTCTGCAGAAGCCGATAGTACCGGCGGCGGGCATACCTGCTGTCCAAGTCCCCCTCCAGTTCCGGGTCAGTGCCCCCTTCTCCTTTCCTCTTACTCTGCATGTAGACTCTCAAGAAGCGCCCATAGAGGAGCTGGACCATTTCCTGAAAGGTTCTGGGAGTGGAGAAGAACAGGACACCCCGCAACGTCGTGTGGACCTTGTCCCGCAGCCCCTGGGCGCCCGTGCCCATCAACAAGCCCAGGCGGGTCCATTTCTCCAGGAGCTCTAGGCTACGCAAGTAGGGATCCAGGCGGCTCTCCAGCAAGCCGAAAGCGTCCAGGAGCAGCAGAAGGCACTGGGGCTCGTCCGCACAGGTGTCGCGCTGGGAGATGGCATTCCAGAACTCGAGGGAGATGTTGGCCTGCAAGTCGTTCTGCAGCACCTCGACGAACCACTCTTCCAGGACCGAGTGCAGACCGTGGCTCCTCAGAACCTCCACCGCCGCCCGCAGCTCCTCCTCCTTCGGGGGGACTGCGCCGCAGGTCCGGGAGGACGCCTGCAGGGCAGAAGAATAGGATGAGAAGGGAACAACACCACGGAGAGGTGGGCAGGGCGAGGACAGGTGGGGAACGGTGAGGAAGGCACACAGCGGAGGAGAGGAAGCGAACACCCCGCGGCCCCTCGTCCGCGGCCGGGCGGACAGGGGAGCCGAACGAGGCGGGATGTGAAGGAAGGAAGGAAGAAATGAAAGAAGGAGGCAGTCATAGGTGAACACAATGCACAGGGTCCCGGGAACCCCGCACCGACCCACCGTCCTCGCCTCGGGCCTCACCAGTCCCAGCGCGGCCGGCGGCACCAGCCCGGTGCTCACGGTATTCCAGGCCGCCAGCAGCTCCTGTGCCGGCCCGGGAGGGCCCACCTCGGCCGCGGCCGCCGCCATCGGCACCCACCCGCTCCTCCGACGCTGCGCGCGGCGATGACGCACGCCTGGGCGCGCGCGCGCGCGGCGATGACGCACCTCGAGAGGCGCGCCGCGGTGACGTTAGCCGGTGGGCGCGCGGCTTAGTGGCACTGCGCAGGCGCCGGCGGCGCTAGCGGCGGTTGGAGCGGCAGGGACCGCAGGGCGGCGGCTATGACCCAGCAGGGCGCGGCGCTGCAGAACTACAACAACGAGCTCGTAAAGTGTGAGCGGCCGCGCAGCGCGGCTCGCAGGGCAAGCGGGGAGGGCGCGGGGCTGGCCGGCTTGCAGGCTCAGGCTGTAGCCGGGCAACGGCGCATCGCTGAGTTTGTTGTACTGTTGGAGCATGGGTGGCCCGGCCGGGATGGCGCGGAGTCCGTTCGGACCTGTCCAGCGCACAGCCACGGTGTACCACGCTCCCAGTGCTGGATATCTGTGGCGTGAGCAAGAAAATTAAAAAAGAAAGAAAAGAAACGAATGGTTTGAGTACGTATTGATTTCGGCCTCGCGCCGGGTGGTCTCGTGCGGTACTTTCTTTATAAGTACCGCGCGCTGACCGATTGCGACACTGGAGCTCCCGGTACTTTGTTTATAAACGTGAGACTCCTGGAAGGTAGGACACTGGTCTGGCTCAGCCGGCACCTGGTTTCTGCATTCATTACCCTTGTGTCTTACAAAAACAGTGGGCTCCAGAGCAGGTAGGGTGGTGCTGTCCTTCCTGCCCCGTGCCCACAACCCTTGCCCCTTCGGCCCACCCCAGGCATTGAGGAGCTGTTCCAGAAACGAGAGGAGTTGTGCCGGCAGATCCAGCAGGAGGAGGATGAGAAGCAGCGGCTGCAGAATGAGGTGAAGCAGCTGAGTGAGAAACTGGCCCGAGTTGATGAGAATCTGGGACGGAAGATCGCCTCTCGAGAGGAGTTTGATCAGACCATCGCCGAGACAGAGGCCGCCTATCTCAAGGTGGGGCTCAGGGCAGCTCAGGGATCTGTGTGCCAGGCAAGTCCCCAGGCATTTCTGGCCTGAGGTACCCACACTTAGAAGTAACAGGATTGTAGCATGGCTAAGTCCACCAGGGAGTGATGGTCCAGCTATCAGTGGGGACCTTGCGTGTCGCCAGTTCTGTTCTGTACACTGTACTCAGTACCATGTGGCTTGCTCCAGACTGAAGGGCAGAGCGGCAGCAGGAGCCAGAGCTGACTGGCTGGCATTCCAGGGTGGCGAGGAAGGGGCTTTGGGCTAGACTCTGGGGCAAAAGGGCCCTCTCGACCTTGTCCCTTCCTGTTCCCTCAGAGGCTTCCTCTCGGCTGCTCCTGTCCTACAGCACCCATGGCCAGGTTCTGCCATAGCCATGTGAGGGGGCTGGGTTGTGGGAATTTCCGACATAGCCACCGTTACGTCTCTGTCTCCAGATCCTGGAGAGTTCACAGACTCTGCTTAGTGTCCTGAAGAGACAAGCTGGGAACCTGGCCAAGGCCACAGCTTCAGAACAGAAGAGCAGTGGAGGAAAGGACAGCTGACAAGGCCCCCGGTGGGCAGAGGTCTCTCTGCACCGCACCCATCAACAGCTTGGCTCCCAGCAAGTCTGTCTTCAAAGCGTCTTTGTGGCAGCAGCTGCCTTCTCTCACTCTCTCAGGTGCTAAGAGAGGCAGCTGCCAACTTCCACTGCCCCTGGGTGGAGCAAGAAAGACCTAGGCACAGCCCACCACGTGGGGGGTCCTAGCTATGTGCTCACAGCGGCAACAGGGATGGCGGGCTCTGGGTCACCTCTGCTCTGGGTCTGTCTGAAGTCTCCACGCCCCCCTGGGCTGCAGGAAGGCCCTGCTTCCAGTCTCAGCAACATGGGGGTCCCCTCATGTTGTCCCTCTGCCAGCAGGTGCCCAGGCCAAGCAAGTGGATAAGGGATGGGCCCTCCTTCACCTCAGGGCTCACCCTAGTGGCCATGACTGTCAATAAAGGTTGTCTTTTTTTTAAAGATCTGTGCTATCCTGCTGTCTGCCCTGTCAGGAGTGGGGCAGTCGGATACTCCCAGAGCCAGTGTGGCTCCTCCATGAGGTAGGGTGGGGTGGAGAGGAGGGCCTCTCTCCCCTCAGCGGCAGAGCTGCGAGTGTCCCTGAGTATCACCTAGGACGCTTGCACTGCCCACCCTCTCTCCTTGTTCGTGGCCCCTTCACCTGATTCCAGCACACGCAGACCAGACTTCACTGAGGGGCTCTGCCTGCTAGTTCTGGTCCCTGCCACCCCCTGGTGTCCAGCACAAGGCCTGACATAGGGAGATGTCCTTCTGGGATCTGGTAGCCCAGCAAGGGTTGTGCTTCAGCTCCGTGACTCTAGAGCTGCTCAGCCCAGTGGCATCACTGCTTCCCACCCTCCTTGGCTACCCACCAGCTATTCCCACTCCCAGCTCTGCAGGTAGGCTAGAGCCCAGCCCTCCATTCTGAGTCCTCTCTAGGTCCATCTCTGTTGGCCTGTCAGCCCCTGTAGGGTTCCTGCAACTGCTTGCTGCGGGAGTGTGGGGTTGTGTGTGGCAAGCAAGTATAGGTTGAGAATCCAAGTCCAGAGAAACCCAGGCCCACTCCTCCCAGGAAAACACCAAAAACACCCTCCCCCCACCCCAATCCTGGATTCTCCAGGAGGGACAACCTCAATGTCTGGATTGTAAATGGCTCTGGCTCCACACTGCAACTGAGCAGGCAGCCAAGCCATCTGGAGCTTCTCCCAGCAGGCAGCTCTGCCTCTCCTGTCACCTCCCAGGGTCTGTTGGGTTTCCCTGCTAGCTACTAGCACTGACTCCAAGGGAGCTCGAAGACTCATGGGTCAGGGAGTTTTCCAAGCCAAACGGGAGAGATCTCTTGAGCACCCCATCCCCTGCCCTGCCCTTGGTCCCCTCCCAGGCTCTTGGCCTTTCAGGGAAATCACTTCAGACCCAATAGCTCTAACACCCACCCCTACCACCTGCAGTCCAGGCCCATGGGTACGGAATCTCAGGCCTAAGAGAGCAGACCCACGGTGCCAGCGCTGCGTGAAAAGGGGCTGCCCCAGAGACTGGGGACATGGACAGGGAGGCCCCTCTTCTAGGCAAGGGGATGACAAGGAGAGTAATGGGCTATGGGACAAACCAGCACTGTGAGGTGGGGGGCACCCGGGAACACCTCCCAAGCTGCCCCCCCCCACACCCTCTGTGGGCTCCTGTCTGCTGCCAGCACCTCAGTGGAGCCCTGCCGACCCCAGCCCTGCACCTCTCTCCTCAGGCTGAGGACCACACAAGGAGGCGGGTTCGTCCAGTGCTGTTTATTGAGTCCATCATCACAGACAAGAACAAACATCCATTCATCACAAAGGGGACAGGCTGAGCTCAGCCACGGGGCTGGGGGTGGGCCGGGGAGGCTTCTAGTCCTGTAGAGGACAGGCATCTGAGCCAGTCCTTCACTATGGACACACCCAACCAGCGGGACCCTGTCCCCAAGCCATGGCTGGGAGACCCAGATGGCCCCAAGTGCCCCAGGAAGGGAGGGAGGGTTATGGGGGGACAGGGCCTGGCAGGGCAGAAGAGGGTGTGCAGAATGATGGTGAAGTTGGCCGTCCTGGCGGACCTGGTCAGAAATAGAGGGCTGGCTCGCTGCGGAAGTCCGAGAGGTCATTGTGACTGGCGGGGGTAAGCTGAAGGGGCAGGAAGGCAGTCAATGGGAGACTCGTCCAGGCATTAGAGACCCGCTTCCACCCAGTGCCTGGCCACCCCCCCCCCACCCCGCTCACCATGACCTCCTTCTGCGAAGGCTCCACTTCGCCTGGGGCCTGTGCCATCGTTTGCTCCTGCCACTTGCTGAAGGCTATGGAGTGCTTTGGAGTGTAGCTGGACAGGCCTGTACAGTCGAATGTGTAGATGTGTGAATACATAAAGATGTGGCCCAGGCTACCCCCTGGGCCGCCCACCTGGACAGGTAAGTACTTACCTGAGCTGCCGTCTGGCAGGCGAGGGCTCTCGGGGGCCACACTGTTCACAAATGTGGCTCGGGGCAGAAAGAGTGAAAAGGGCTTCTCCATGGCCCCGTTTAAGCCGGGCCTCTCCTCCTCCTCCTCTTCCTCCTCTCCATCCCCCTCGGCCTCCACCTCAGCCTCAGCCTCAGCCTCAGCCTCTGCCTCCTGCACAAGGGAGCTCTCGGAAGGGTACTCAAACGTGGTGTGCAGGCTCTTGTCATTGAAGGAAATCTTCATCTAGGGGCAGAAAGCACATCAGCCAGGGCCTGCTGCTGGCCACCACGGTCCTCAAGCTGATCCCTTCACAGGCTCTGAGATAGGGCTGCCTCCCATCAGAGAAGAGCCCTCCACCTGGACCCTGTAGGCCCCCAGAAGGACTGGGTCTGGCTGCCTACAGGCACCCAGGACCACTGTGCCCAAAGACCTGCACCCAAGGCCCAGGGTCACATCACCCCAAGTAATGCCTCCCAGAGACCAGGCCCCAACCAACACCCTCACAGTCTCCGGAAGCCTAAGGCAGCTCAAAGGGTCAAAGGGCAGCCTTCTTTTGGGAGCAGAGCACCAGCCACACCTCTTCTCACTTGCTGGCTCCACACAGGAGCAGAGTACAGGTCAGGCTGCACTGGGGGCCCCACATCCTAGGCTCCTAGAAGCTCCTGCTGTTGGCTGGGGCCTCTCTCCAGAGCCAAGTTCATGTCCCAGCTTGCTGGAGACCTGGAGGGTCCTGCCCACCCAGCTCAGCACAGACCACCACTGCTGGGCAAGGGCCTGGTACACCAAAGGCCAGGTCCCCAAGGGCCTGAACGAGGTGCCGAAACCAGGTGGCGGCCAC
Source organism: Saccopteryx bilineata (assembly GCF_036850765.1). Lineage (NCBI taxonomy): Eukaryota > Metazoa > Chordata > Mammalia > Chiroptera > Emballonuridae > Saccopteryx > Saccopteryx bilineata. The sequence continues at coordinate 783,933 of NC_089491.1, read as the reverse complement.
ATGCAAGCTCCAGGAAAGCAGTACCAGGTGCTATCACCCCATTTTACAGACTGAGTCAGCGCCAGTCTAAGGCTGAACTGAGCGTGGGATCAGTGACTCCTCCCGCCTGGGCTGCCCATCTGGCCCTCTTCCACCCAGAATTTCACGCCCGAGCCGCAAGCCCCCAGGCCTGCTCAGCAGGACTCCGCCAGGCCTGGCAGTCGGTAATGAATACTCGGCTCGCCCGCAGCAGATGGAAGCAGTCCTGCTGGAGCTCGAAATATTAAACTCCGGGCACAGGACACCAGCAGCCAGCTCAGGTTCCTCCTCCTCCCCTGGAAGGAGCCGGCAGGAGCCGGGCCCCCAGGCAGAGAACTATGGGGCCCAGGGACCGCAGGACAGGGAGGGGCCTCACAGGAAGACTGGGCTGGTGGCCCAGGGCAACAGAGGGACCCAGACCCTGGCCTCGGGGGACACATAGGACCCATCAGCGTCCATAAACAGGGAGGACACACTCCACCCTCTCTTCTCTTAGCCACACACGCACACGAAGTCCTGCTCAGGTGGGCACCCAATCCTGCCACCGAGCTCCTGGGATTCCCATCTCAGCAAGGCTCAGACACAGACACCTGCTGGGCAAGTCGAGGCCCAGTTCCGCTGCCCCTTGCCCCAGTCACCTGCCCAGACAAGTGGTCAGGGGCAGAGACAGACCACCCAAGTCAGGGAGAACCAGGAGCGAGAGGTCTGTTCCTGCCACTGGGAGGCACACTCCCTCACTCTGCTCTGCTCCTGCCCCAGGAGTCAAGCAGGGCAGAAACCTGGCCCAGGGGGGTGACCACCAGTGTCCGCGTGTGCCCGTCCACTGCCAGTCAGCTGGGGGAAGGAGTTGCCTGGCTCTTTGAGACTGGCACCCCAGGATTCAGGGACAGATCCTCTAGGAGCCCAAGGCAAGATGGAGCTGCCAGCAGAAGCCTCCCCCTGCCCCAAGACCCCTTAGTGAACAGGGACCCCAGTCACCCCTGGACACATGACATTATCCCTGAAGACCCTGAGTCCTCTGGGCCCATCCCCCACCGCTGCGGACACAGGAAGGGCTGGCTGCCAGGGCCAGGCCGGATTAGCCTGCCCTCATTAGTCCACATGACTAGCTCCTAGTGGAGAGACCGAGGGGGCTGGGCATACGCAGGCACTGAGCCTGGCACAGCCTGGCCAGGTGGGGGCAGGGCAGGGCAGTGCTCACAGGCCCTGCCTGCTCCCAGCTGGAGCCTGGTTTGGGTCCCACCCCACATCCGCTCCCGTCTCCACGATCCTCAGCAGCCTCCTCCTGTGGGTGCTCGTCTTCAGGTCACAGGCTGCCCTGTGACTCACGCTGCTGGGGGGTGGCTAGCTTCCACACACTGGGCAGGCGGAAGAGGAATGTGGAACTGGAATTGGCACACACCTAGTCACCTGTCCTTGGGGACTTTGCCCGCTGCACGGGACACAGCCATCAGGTGGGTCCTGGCTGGCTCCCATCCCCCAAGCTCTGACCACCCACGCAGCCGCTGCCTAAGTTCCTACAGCTGCCCACGATGGGGACCCCCAGTCAAGTAGAGCCCCTAGCCCAGGGCAGACCTGCCAGCAGGGAAGCTGAGCAGTGCAGGGTCCAGGCCTGCCCCTCTGGGCCCTAGAAAGACCACTTAGGGGCACCTGCAGGAAGAGCTGGTGGGGGGAAGGAAGATGAGAACAGATCCAGCCACAACAGTGCCCAGTATCCTGCCCCACACAGCAGGAGGGTACAAGGCTCCACACTGGCAGGGAGGTGACAGCACAAGCCCAGAGGGCAGTGGTACTGTGGGTCCGAGGACAGAAGAAGGAGGGCCAAGGCCACACCAGCGAGTCGGGCTGTTGGGGTACTAGTCAAGGAAGGTGAGGCGAGGGCAGACAGCCCGTGTTGAGGATCAAGCCCTGGGGACACTGACATCCTCAGGCTGGGCAGAGGACCAGCAGATGAAAAGGAAAGGAGAGCAAAGGAGAGGGAAAGGAGCCACCAGACAGGCAGGAGCCTGGCCAGGTGGCACCTCACAAAGGGGAGGCCCACAGTGCCAACCCCATGGGAGGTGGGCATGGAGAGCTGAGGCGCAGCCCCACCCACCAGACAGGCTGGGGGCCGGCTGGGGTGAGAGGAAGCAGGACACAAGGCCCAACAGCAGCCAGCCCCACCTTGGCCATTCGGGGAGAGAGCGATAGAGCATCTGCGATTCTGCAGAGAGATAACTAAGTGGGGACATGTGCCCGCCAAGCCGGCCTCCCAGGTGCACGGGCAGGCCAGGAGCCCCCACCTTCCAGGCTGCACAAGGGCATGACGCCCTCCAGTGAGGTACCAGCCAGGGGCAGACACCCTCCAGTGAGGTACCAACCAGGGGCAGACACCCTCCAGTGAGGTACCAGCCAGGGGCCAGATCTGCTGACCCTGCTGCCTCGACAGCCCACCGGCAGAGCCCACCGCACCTGTCCCCTGGAAAAGGCACCAACACCTCTCCCGCCGCCCCACGACAGCCAGCCATGCAGGGGTCAAAGTGGACAGCTGGCCCCAAGGTCCTGCTGGCCTCTAGCCTGCCATGTCCCTGCCACGAGATGGGGGGAGCAGGGCAGTGATCCAACCACAGGCTGGCTGAAGGGGTTTGGGTAAGCACGAGGCCTGGTGGCCCAGGCTCGGGAGTGGCAGCGGGCGGAGGACACAGGGTCCATAGACAGAAGGGACAATGGACGCAGCCCGAGACTGGCTGGCAGGCTGCTCTGAAGAGCTGGGCAGCCCCACCCCTCCATCCCACCCAACATGCATCCAGCTCACCCTGGGCGGGGCAGCTGGTGCATGCCCAGGCAGGAAGTCACTGCCAGCAGGGTCATGCTGCTATGGCAGAGCCCCAGCCAGGCCACTTGGCCATGCCAGGCATCATCCATCTGGACCCACAAACCCCTCAGGCTAGCGTGGAGACGGTCCCAGGCTGCTCTGCTTCCTCTGTTCACTTCTTCTTCCCCTGCTGGCCCTCAGGGCCTCACCTTGCCCTGCTCACACCAACCCACCCATGAGTGACCCCCACAGCTCTACCCAGCTGGGCGCAGGATGACCAGGCTCTGGGCTGAGCCCTCCAGGCCCAGGAAGAAGCCGGGCGCCCAGTGGAAGGGCAGCCAGGTTAGCAGCTCTAGAAACAGAAGCCGTCCTGTGAGCTCTGTGACCTCACTCTCCTCATCCACAGAGCAGGTTACTGTTATCACCACCAGTTCCTGGGCCAGCAGGGGGAGGACGGCCTCCCAGTGCAGCTGGGGTCAAGGGTCAGAAAGCAGAAGAGGGAGGGGCAGGCAGGCGAGCTGCCAACACAGGATGGGGCTGGCGGCCAGACTACCACTGGCTGCTGGGTGGATTGTGCCTAGGAGGAGCAGGGACCACGGGGAGAGTCATGGCCTGCCACCCAAAAGAGGAGGCCGGGCAAGGCAAGGCAGAGGGCACTGTAGGCACTGGGCGTGGGTGCCTGACCAGCAGTGGGTGCTGGCAGGGAGTGCCGATGCCCTCACCAGGGAAGCAGAGAAGAATGACACCAGGAAGAGAGGTGGTGTCAAGGCCAAGCTGAGGCAGGAACTCAAAAGGAAGCAAACGGAGGGAGGAGGTGGCAAGCCTGGCAGGCACCTCACCACCCTCATGACCCCAGAGAAACTGAGGCTGAGGCAGAGGTGGCTACAGGTGGCTCCTAAACACCAGCAGCTATAGGAGAGGCCCACCAGTGCCGGAACCAGTGCCATCTCTGCCCCACGGTTCTAGGAAAAGCACCCCTGCCCCCCTGCCTGCTAACAGCTCACAAGGAGCTATCCTTGGAATTTGCCCCAAGCCAGAGACAGACAATAAAAAGACCAGGAAGAATCTGAGGAACGTTTCCTTGTGCCCAGAGGGTTCCGGGCCACCAGGCAGGGCAGGGCAGGGCTGCAGGGAGTGAGGATCCTGGCCTTGGACCTGGGTCTCTCCACCCTAGGCTTCTCCTCTCCAACAAGGGGGTACCTGGTTCTCTCTCCACCCTAGGCTTCTCCTCTCCAACAAGGGGGTACCTGGGTCTCTCTCCACCCTAGGCTTCTCCTCTCCAACAAGGGGTACCTGGGTCTCTCTCCACCCTAGGCTTCTCCTCTCCAACAAGGGGGTACCTGGGTCTCTCTCCACCCTAGGCTTCTCCTCTCCAACAAGGGGGTACCTGGGTCTCTCTCTACCCTAGGCTTCTCCTCTCCAACAAGGGGTACCTGGGTCTCTCTCCACCCTAGGCTTCTCCTCTCCAACAAGGGGGTACCTGGGTCTCTCTCCACCCTAGGCTTCTCCTCTCCAACAAGGGGGTACCTGGGTCTCTCTCTACCCTAGGCTTCTCCACTCCAACAAGGGGGTACCTGGGTCTCTCTCCACCCTAGGCTTCTCCTCTCCAACAAGGGGGTACCTGGGTCTCTCTCTACCCTAGGCTTCTCCTCTCCAACAAGGGGGTACCTGGGTCTCTCTCCACCCTAGGCTTCTCCTCTCCAACAAGGGGGTCACCCTCATCTCTCCCCAAGATCGCACCCCAGGCTCAGACTAAGCCTGGCACACAAGAAGAGCTCAAGAAACACTCTCACAAGACCAGGTACTGAACTCCAGGTTGGCACACCTTCTGGGGACATGAGAACCCCCTTCCAAGTGGCTCCCAGTACTGTTCCCCTAGACGGATGGTAAGACAGGGATCCAGCCACACCCAAACCACAGGCCTCCTGCCCCTTCCCACTTCTGTCCTGGCATCTGCCACCTGAATAGCCCAGGAGTCCAGGAGATCGTGCCAGGACTACTGTCTCTTACCTGGTGACCAGTGGAACCACCAGGCCCAGACTTTTCTCCCAACTGGACCTTCAGTGAGACAGGCCTGTCCAGCCAATCCCAGACAAAGCCTCAAGAATCAACAGAGAGGCACTGGCTGGACTCCACACCAGCCTTTTGAGGTACAGGGTAAATAAGCCTCCCCAAAGCCCGTCTTTAGGGCTCTACTGGGGCCCAGGCCAGGGATCCCCCAGCTCAGTCCCTCCTGGAGCTCTCATGTGATCCCCACAGAAGCAGTCCCCCACCCAGGCCAGGTATCCTGGGAACAGGGCACATGTGACCCATCACCTCTTTACCTCCTGGCCAGTGACCCTGCTTCCCATCACTAACCTTCTTTCTTGAGGACCCAGCCTTGGTGAGGCAGGACTTCTGCAAGGCCAGGTAACCACCAATCACCTCTATCTCATGCACAGTGGGATAGTGCTTCTTCAGCGCAGTCCCCAGGACAGCAGGGGGCTCTGCCAGCCTGCCAGCCTCCACTTCTTCAGCCTCCTGTGGCCCAGGCTCCCCATTGACCTGCAGGACCCCTGGCTTCCTCTTGGGCACCACCGTGAAGGTGTTGCCACCTCGCTGCAGGGGCTCAGATGGATGGGACTGGGGAGGTGCACTGGCCCCAGAGCAGGGCAGTTTGGCTTCTTGGGGGACCTCATCCTCCGAGTCCACCTCATCGATGAAGGTGACAGGCAGCCCTGGCCTCCCAGGTTCCCCGCCATTCTTGGCCAAGCCAGAAACCCCGAAGCCCTGGGAAGGCTCAGCTTCGGAGGTAGCCGGCAGGGGCAGGGATGGGGGTGGCGAGGATGGCCTCTGCCATCTAACAGCCCGGTCCACTAGGGCAGTGGCTGGCCTGGGGCCAGCCCCCTGCTGGACCCCCAAGGGGTTTCTCCCACGAACAGGCACACCATCCGCTCCAGGCACCAGCTGGGCTCCTTGCTGCAGGCGCTGGGAGGCCCAGACAACTTCTCCCTCTGGCAGCTCCACGTATTGCCTCCCTTGGGGAGGAGGGGCCCCAGAGACCTTGCACTTGGGGATAAACACGAAGGAATTGCGGGAGTTCACGCGGAGGCTGGCCAGGGCCCGGGCCTGCAGGTCCCCAGCTGGAATTGTGTCCAAATCTGGCTTGGAAGCTGGCCGTATCTCAAAGGAGTTGTTGGCGCTGGTGGCCGAGGAGACCCACTGGCGCTGGCTGGGAGTGGCACTGACAGGGCTGGGCGTGAGCAAGGCCGGGGGAGCGGCTGGAGTGGCACTGGGGGTCCCGGGGCTGGAGGACGGGTGGGCAGGGGGCTTCCCCGACTCCACCTTTGGCTTGCACTCGCCCGGCCCAAGCGCGGAGCCCTCGAGGCCGTTGGCAGCACCGGCACAGGACTCCGGGGCCGCGGGCCCGTTGGGAAGCGGGCGAGCGCCCCCGCCGCGGTGCAGGCCCCGGGGATGGACTGTGAAGGAGTTGCTGCCGGTCTTCTGCAGGAAGTCGCTGCGTCGAGCCCCAGGGCCTGTGCAGAGACGCTCTGGCTCAAAGCAGGCGACGCGCTCGCCCACGCGCGAGGTGGCCTGGCCGGAGACCGGCGGCTGCGGCGGTGGCGGTGGCGGCAGGGGGCGACTGCGCTCCGGGCTCCCGCGACGGCGCGGCGCGGCTGGGGGGTCGAACTTCTGGAGCAGACGGCTGACACGACCGGGAGGCGGCGGCGCCTCGTAGACGGGCGTCTCGTACACGAGCACCTCGGCGGCGCGGATGTGAGCAGCCGGGCCGGCGGCGGGGCCGGGACAGGCGGGCGGGAAGCCGGGCACCGACTCGATGATGAGGATGTTGTCGGCGCGGATGGTGCGCACGCCCGGCACGCGGCGGTACAGCTCCAGCAGCTGCTGCACCGGCCGCGCCCCCGCCCCGCCTGCGCCCCCGCCGCGCCGCGCCCCGCGCCGCCGCTCGGACTCGAGCCGCATGAACGGGTTCTCGCGCAGCGGGCCCAGGCTATCCGCCAATACGAGCCGCTCGACCGCTGTCTCCGCGGGCCCCGCCGCCCCCGCCACGGCCGCCGGCGCCGCGCCCCCGCCCAGAGCCGCTAGCTTGGCCCGCTTCCGCTCCAGGATCTCCCGCTTCCAAGCGGGCAGCGCAGCGCGGGGCCCCGGGCCCGGCCGCCCCAGGCCAGCCATGCTGCGGAGCGGCCGCCGGAGCCAGCGCGCGCTGGGAACTGCGGCCGCCGCCCGCCGCCGGCCTTCGCGCCGCGGCCACGCCCCCCGCGGCCACCGCCCATTGGGGGAAGGCCGGCTCAGACCCGCCCCGCGCCAGGCTGCCCTACCTACGGTAGGAGAGGATGGCCGGCCCCGTTCATTGGAAAAGGCTCTCCCTGCCCCGCCTTCCCGAGGGCTTCATTGGACAGCGCCCGCCGCGGAGCCGGCCTCCATTGGGGGAGGTCCCCTTGGGCACGCCCCCGAAACCTCGCGCAGCTCATTGCAGCCCTCACTTCCGCCTCTGCGCCAAGCCCCTGGGTGCGTGGGGGGCTGAGCCTGACGGGGGCGGGTCCTGGCGGGCAGCCAAAGACCGACCCCTGCACCTCGGGTTGCGCGTGACCTTTGCCATGCCAGGTCCTTCCTCTTCGTGCCAGCACCCAGCCCGCCAGTTCTCCCCGCTGAAAACGCTGTGAAAGAAGGGTCTGCCCAGGACCGAAAGGCTCCCGCCGCTCCCGTGGGCGAAGCACAGGCTGCACGCCAGCCTCGCGCACCCTGGTCCAGGTCCCTCCAGGTCCATGGACTGCCCACCTGCGGTTCTTGGTCACCCCGCGAAACTTAGCAGAGATGCCAATGCTGGAGCCCCAGCAGTGCTGAGGAATTGGGTTCTCGAACCCCTGGGTTTGCTGGCAGCCCAAACAGATTGTGTTCCTCAGACTCGGAGAAGCTCTACCCCATACTTGGCCACCCAGGGCCCACCAAGCGTGGACGGGAGTGCGGAAGCTGTGAGGAGACACAGAGAAACGGGGACTCCCTGCCCGCAGGCAAGCAGGCCCACAGCTCTCCAGTGCAGAAAGAGCCACAGAAGCCCCGCCGTGTATTCCCCGTTGCCTCCCCAAGCTACTGTTGAACTTCCCTCATCCCAACGCTGGTAGGGGTCCCACTGACCCTTAGGACACAGCTTCCCAGCCCACGTGCCACGAGGAAACTTACTCCTGTTGAAGGCTGCCCAGTACCCATATTCTTTTAGTTACCCTGGAGCCAAGGGGAGAAGAGGAAATTGGGGAGCACTGACAGACAGATAACGCCTGCCTACTATAACCTGCCCTGCAGTCAGCAGTAGCTCAGTAATTATACTACTACCTCCTACACCAGTGGTCCCCAACCTTTTTTGGGCCACGGACCGGCTTTTAGGGTGGGATGGATAAATGTATCACGTGACTGAGACAAGCGTCAAGAGTGAGTCTTTGATGGATGTAACAGAGGGAATCTGGTCATTTTTAAAAAATAAAACATCGTTCAGACTTAAATATAAATAAAACGGAAATGATGTAAGTTATTTATTCTTTCTTTGCGGACCGGTACCAAATGGCCCACGGACCGGTACTGGTACCAGTCCGCGGCCCGGGGTTGGGGACCACTGTCCTACACCACTCGTCTTTCAGGGCAGGAGCTCCCACGGCACCCAGTTTCAACCTGAGGGCCCGTCTCAGCTTCTGGATGCCATGCGGTAAATCATCTTTCCAAAGGAAGCTAAACCTTCTTATTCTCATCACTTCTACAGCAACAGGACTCCCTACTCTGAAATACCAGAATAAAACACAAGAACAACAAAGAACGCAAACTAAAAATAACATTTAAAGGAAACCCACTTCAAATGTTTAGCTTGTATCTGGTTTCGACACTAGTTAGGCCACTCCCAGGTAGGAGACAAATTTGTAGCTGTGGGACAAACTGGACCAGTCTCCAACCCAAGCACCTCAGTAGCCACAAAGCATCCATCTTCAGCAAAGGGCCCACAAACCTGTTCTATAAAGGGCCAACAGTAAACATGTTAGCCTGCTAGTGCTCATCAGGGACAGTTTTTCTCCCAGGAGACCTGGCAATGTCTGGCCACACTTTTGGTCGTCACAAATGAGAGATGCTATTAGCATCTAGTGAGTAAAAGCCACGCATGCTGCTAAATATTCTATAATATTCTCCTCCAACAAAGAATAAACTTACCCAAAAAAACCAACAGTGCCAAGACTGAGAGACCCTGTACACTGCAGGCTTACTTCCTGTCATTCTTCTGTGTTTTCACAACCTTTTAAAACAGATGGGTACAAAAACAGGCCTGGGCCATAACTTGCTGACCTCTGCTCTACAGAGTGTCAGCAAGGTCCACAGAGACCACATACTGGCAGGACGCCAAGTCTCTGATGTCACACAAACCACTTGGGTAGGACCTCACCATGGGCCTACCCTGTCTTCCAAGGCAGGAAGTAAGAATTCTTGGAAGGAAACCCTCCCCATCCACCCATGAAGCTCTAGCAGGTTCCAGCTCCCCCTACAACCTCAGCTCTGGAGCCATCTATACCATACAGCAGGGACTGGCTCAGCACTCACGTGACTTCACTCCCAATAGGTCAGTCAACCACTGTGCATTTCAGCAAAACATTCTATTTTATTTTTACCTCAGCAAATGTTCTCATTTGGCACCTGACTGGTATCAAACCAAAGACCTCGGGCCAACAAATGCGGGCTGAGACCATTCGCAAACTTCCCACTTGCCAGTCTCAACACCTATAGAGCACCTGTTCCTCTCTCAGGTCCCTTAGGAAGGTTTAAATCAGTCTCAGGTGAGGTAACAGTGCTGGCCACAAGGTGGTGGAAAAGTCGTGACATTGCAATCCACTGGGATAGAAAGCCAAGCAGAGCCTTCAAAGCAAAGTTCTTTTCTCAGGTGACACATCTCCAGACAGGTCCTGATCATGCTTTTTCAACACATTCCTGTCTGCCTTGGCTGGAATGCAGAAAGGGTCATCCTTTCCCCAGTGGCACAGGGGAGGAAATACAAGTGGATTTACACTTTTTTAGAGCTCAGATGTCTAAGGTGTCTTGTCTGGGTGAATAAGACAGTGAGCTCTTAGGTCAGCGATGCTGGCTGGTTTTGCAGGCTTTGCACAAGGGGTCCTTTTTTAGGATCCATGAAAATATGCAGAGCCCATTTGAGTCCGTTAGGACATTTTACCTATATGCCATTTCTGTAAGAGTTGTAGCTGTCTAGCCTGGGGCCCTTCTTAAGATCCCAATTCAGGTTTAACTATTCAAAGCATGAAATAACAGGAAATACAGTTTAAGGATCAAGGCTGCTGTTTTCAGCTCTGCTTGGGGGAACAGTTTCAGACATGATTGGTACAGAGAAAAATGAGCACTCTGCAGAGCACCAGCTGGAGTTGCTTTCAGACTCAGACTTCTCTGGTCTGAAGACTGGGTCCTCAGACTTCCTGGAGGGTCCTCAGCTTGGGGTCCAGCATTCCAGCTATGGAACGCTCCCTTTGGGGCCCCTCTGCGAGGCTAGTTGACCCGGCAGGCGCGGATCATGAGCAGCTGCAGGAGAATGAAGACAGGAGACGTGATCAGGCCGAACCAGAGCTCCCGAGTCTGCTCCACCAGCTTCTGGCACAACAACATCTCAAAAACAAACTTGAGGCTAAGAACCGTCAGGATCCAGAAGAGGCGGAGCACAGCCAGCCGCTTCTCTCCGTCCTGGAAAAGGCGCACCGACACGATGGTGGTGAAGTAGGTGCTGAGCCCGTCAGCGGCGAAGAAGGGCACGAACACGTTCCACCAAGACAGGCCGGGGACGAGGCCGTCCACACGCAGCGCCAGCAGCACGGAGAACACCAACAGGGCCAGCAGATGCACGAAGATCTCGAAGGTGGCGAAGCCCAGCCACTGCACCAGCTCCCGGAGCGAGAAGAGCATCGCGCCGGTTGAGCGCAGGCCGGGACCCAGCCGAGCGTCCCACCGGCTGGGCTGCGCCTCCTCTCCCCGTAGGTCACTCCGGCGCCCGCCCTGGCGAAGGAGAGGCAATGAGCGGCCCCTCTGCCCCGGCCCTCGGCCCCGGCGCGCCGCCGATCCCCCGGCTCCGGTCCGGGACCCAGCACTGGCCACCAAAGGACGCCCGCCTCGCTCGGACGCCATGCCCCGCCCGGCGCAGCTAAAAGTCGTCACTTCCGGTCGACGGCGGAAGTCGGAAGTCAGAGCCGCTCCAGGGCATTGGACTTGTTGGGTCGCTGCTTGCTGAACCCGTTCCCGAGTGCAAGGGGGGGGTGCCCGGGGTGCACTCACGTCCCAATGCCGAGCCCACGGCTTCTGGTGCTCTTCGGCAGCCAGACGGGAACGGCCCAAGATGTGTCGGAGAGACTGGGCCGCGAGGCCCGGCGCCGGCGGCTAGACTGCCGGGTGCAGGCCTTGGACTCCTACCCGGTGGTGAGAGCTCCCTGGTCCTCAGCGGAGAGACCGAGCAGGTCTGGGGCGTCGGCCCCCAGAGCCCTCGACTCCAGGGTGCCGCGTTTTGTCTGAGAGTGGGCCCTTCCCTTACGGAGGATTTTGGGGGAAGGGAAAGCTTGGGAACAGCCGTTCATCTTAGCAGATGGGGAAGGGGACCCTCAGAGAAGGAAGGCCGGCGGCTCGCGGGTGTTCACGGAGTCCCTTTGCCCTATTACCCTGAGTGAAGGACAGGGGCCGGGCTGCGGGATAGATGGCCTGGTTATTACAGCCTGAGGTCTTACACGTGTGTCTTTCTGTTGAGGTGAATCTGATTAGTGAGCCCCTGGTGATATTTGTTTGTGCAACTACAGGCCAAGGAGACCCCCCTGACAACATGAAGGTAAGGCTGACCTGAAGTGGCTTGTGTGCTCAGGAGCTCAGATCCCTGCCCTTGACCCTCACCTTGTTCTCATTGCCTGGAGAGTCTGAGAGGCACAATAAATACTTGTCATTTGACAGTGCTGCCTGATAGCCATGGATTTGACAGGGTATTCTTGGGTGGAGCTGGGGGTTCTGGTTGTCTTCCCTAATAAACTCATCACAGGTCACCATTTTGTCACCATTTTAACTTTTCCTATGTTTCAGGACTGTGTATGAATCTAGCCTGGGTCATATATGTATTTCAACGTTTTTTGACCTTCAGGGAACATTCTTCCGTTCTTTGGCTGTCTTTTGGGCACACATTCTATTCCAAGCATGATCCAGTGCTAGGAACTGAGCTATGAAGCCAGTAGCCACATTTTTACCCTTATAGAGCTAACAACATAGCAGAAGCAACAGGTCTAACTAGGCCATTACCATGCTAGGAAATACATGCTGCTGGGGAAAGTGCCAGGTGTAATGGGAACATTAATAAGGACTATCTAGCCCACCCTGGGGGTTCAGGGAGAGCTTTCTGGAAGAAAGGAGTATAGGCTAAATCCTGAAGCATAGGTGGGGGCTAGCCAGGCCCCAAGAGAGAAGGAGCAGTATGTACAAAGTAGAGACAGCCCAGCCTCTGGGAAGAGCAGAAAGCAGTTCAGGATGGCTGAGCCACGGAGTAGGGTGGGAGGGGAGGAGAACCAGAAGCAAAGTCCAGTCCCAAGAAGCCCGGCTGCTGCAGTGAGGCAGACGAGCTTGATATGAAAGGCTATGGGGTTCATAGGGCGGCAGCCACATTTGCATTCAAGCAAAAGCACCACTTGTCCCTAGGAGACCAGGCTGTAGGAGAGCAAGAAACTAAAAGTGGACACACCCCAGAGATGTTAAGGTACTCAACAGGACATGTAATCAGACATCTCAAAGGTGAGAAAGAAGGTGGGATCTAAGACAGGGATTCAGGCACAGGAACCAGAATGGATGGTATAGTTCCACGCACAGAAATAGACTAGTGAGAGCCCGGTGTCTGTGAGTTGCCTAGGTGGCGATACAAGGTAGGTCTGGAGTTCCAGAGAGAGTCCTGGGTAGACGTATTTGTTGGATACGCCAAAATAGGAAGACTGAGAAAGGAAGCTCCTTCCTCGCCCGGGACAGGCTGTAAGGAGGCAGGAAAGTGGCCCCAGCAGCATGAAGAGGGAAGTCACCATCGACACGCTCAAGGGTAGGGAGATGACTGTTTCAAGAGGAAGGTCTCCAGCACTCAAAGCTGCACAGAAGTAAGATAAGGCCTGAGAGGCCTTCTCCGTGGGGTTTATCAGCAAAGGAACCGATGACCTGGGGCAGAGTCGTTTCAGATGCTCACAGGGAGAGAAGCTGGATAACAGGGTCACAGGCAATGAATGAGATTAGGGAGGAAGGCAGCAGAGAGAATCTTCTAGGAATGTCTACGTTAAACAACTCCAAAAGGCTTCTGGCTGTGAATTAACCTCTTAGTTGGGGCTAAGAAGTTAAAAAGAAGGTACTTATGAGAGGGACTCAGGATGATTTAAATTGCTGGGGGGGGGGGGGGCTGGCTGAAGACTGAAGAACAGGATTGGAGTGGGGTTGCCGTAGGAGCCCCAGGGGTAGGACCTCAGCACAGGGTCTCTTCAGACAGGAGCAAAGACAAGTCACAGGGGGTCAAAGGCAGGAGGTGAAGGGTGGGTGTGGGAGATGCGGGGTGCAGACAGGAGGGGTTGAAGACCTCCATCACCTGGGCTGGGCAGTCAGGGCAGGGGTGTAAGCTCACTGTTGGGAGCCAAGAGCACAACAGTGATAATGGGCATGCTGAGACGAGGCTGGGTAAAGGAGGGCAGAGTGCAGGGTGGGGCAGTGGGGCACCCCCATGGAGGTGGTCACGGGGTGGAGGGGCCTCCCCAGCCACAGCAGGGACTGGATGCATAGGGACTCAGGCAGGGACATGGGTCCTGCTGAAATGCCAGGCTCAGTGAGCAGTGTGTACTAAACAGGAAGACACCAGCCTCCTTGCTCCAGTCCTCTGAGAACATGGGTGAGATGTGGTCCACTCCCAGGCGGCGAGTGGACCATAGGAGCTCTCTGGGGAAACTGAGTGACTACAGGAGAAGGCCGGGCAGCCGGGTCCCTGCCCTACCTCCCGGCCGTGACACCCACTGGGAGACAGGCCCAAACACACTTCTGTCAGCTGAAGTACAAACAGACCCCAGGGAACCAGCACACACTCTGGGGAAGACCCCTGTAAAGGCAGTCGGGAGAGCAGAGGTGCTACCTGCGAAGGGAAAAGGACTCAGCCCCCACGGACGACGCCGGAGACGGACAAACGCTATTTGAAACGATACTAGGAAATTTTGGAAAGATAAAGTTGAGAAACTCTTCTGGGAAGTATAACAAAAAACAAGACAGGGACAGGAAAGAAGATACGAAAATTCTAAGTTCATTCCAATAGGCTTTAGAATGAGGAACAGAAGGAAGTTATCGCAGAAGGGTAACAAACGGTCGCAGACATGAAGGACAGGTCACCTCGAGAGCCCGCCATGTGCCTGGTTAGAGCCCACCGGGAATGCAAAGGGTTCCCAACCAATGTGTGTCCTCCTGGGTGTCAGCTGTCAGGGTTCAGAGCAGGGCTCAGAGGAACAGCAGCTCCTCAGCACTGTCTGCCTCCCTGGTCCATCTGGGAGCAGAGCTTCAGGTTCTAAGCAAAGGCAGGGTCAACTTAGGTGCCCACAGGTCACCAGTCAGTGTGGAGGGGATGAAGGTATGCTCAGACATGTGGTCATGACTTGGGCCTTTCTCAGGCAGCGCCCTGGGAGAAGTTCTCTACGGCCTTCAGGAAACGGGGTCTTGGGAGGCAGAGCTGGCATGGTCCCCAGTGGTGGCCAATGCAGTCAAGTCCTTGAGAAGGCCAGGGATGGCCCAGGGCCAGCAGGCAGAGCTGTGCCTCCACACAGTCGGGGTCATCCCACCCCAATGGCCTTGGCTGGGGCCACGTGCAGAGGTCTGTGCAGGGGGGGGGGGCTGGTCAGCAAAGGCTGAAGGTGCCAGGAAGCCGTGCTTTGGAAGCACCTCTGGAGACCTGTGGGTCCTCAGCCAGCACCCAGCCACCTGTTAGTGGCTCAGGGCCCAGGAAAGGGGCTCCAGAGGAGGGAGGTGGAGTGAGGTGAGGACAGGCTCAGCACTGAGCTGCTGTGGTGGCTATGGAGACCCAGACCTGCTGCAGAGGGCTGAGAAAGAAGGGACTCTTGGTGTGAAGAGAGAGAAGCCTTCCGGGAGACCCAAGTAGGAGCAGGTGCTTCCTTCAACCCGGGGAGAGTTGGGTGGCCCG
Source organism: Saccopteryx bilineata (assembly GCF_036850765.1). Lineage (NCBI taxonomy): Eukaryota > Metazoa > Chordata > Mammalia > Chiroptera > Emballonuridae > Saccopteryx > Saccopteryx bilineata. The sequence goes on along the minus strand of NC_089491.1, from coordinate 768,919 downwards.
CCCCAGTGAGGACCCAGTGGTCTTCCATCCTCACTAGCCTGCATCCACTGAGAAGCCCAGACTTAGCCCAGAGCCCTCTGCCTGGGGCAGGAGTGGAGCCCTACACTCTGGTGGTGACTCTGGGGCAGCTTTTTCATGATTTCTTGCTTCCAAATTTCCTGCGTTTGTGATAGAATAAAAAATGGTTTGTTTGTTTTTTTTAACAAGAAAGAGAGATGAGAAGCATCAACCTATAGTTGTGGCACCTTTTTTTTTTTTTTTAAATGTGGTCCATCCACATTTTTTTTTAAGTTTTTTTTTTGTTTGTTTTTTTAGATTTTATTTATTTATTATAGAGAGGGAAGACAGAGAGAGAGAGAGAAGGGGAGGAGCAGGAAGCATCAACTCCCATATGTGCCTTGACCTGGGAAGCCAGGGTTTTGAACCAGCAACCTCAGCGTTTCCAGGTTGACGCTTTATCCACTGTACCACCACAAGTCAGGCGCGGCACCTTTCAATAGTCGGCAAACTCATTAGTCAACGGAGCCAAATGTCAACAGTACAGCGATTGAAATTTTTTGAGAGCCAAATTTTTTAAACTTAAACTATATAGGTAGGTACATTCTTTATCGAGGTAGCGCCCGCACGTGGTATTTTGTGGACGAGCCACACTCAAGGGGCCAAAGAGCCGCGTGTGGCTCACGAGCCGCAGTTTGCCAACCAGGGCCATCGATTGCTTTCTCATATGTGCCTTGACCAGGGGGCTCCAGCTGAGCCAGTAACCCTCTTGCTCAAGCCAGCAATGTTGGGCTTCAAGCCGGTGACTCCGCACTAAAGCCTGTGACGGGGTTTCGAACCTGGGGCCTCAGTGTCGCAGGTCGACACCCTATCCACTGTGCCCCCACTCATCAGGCGAAAGCAGTCTTTTTATAGTAATAGCTCTCAAGGGGCAGGAGAGCAGGGCCCTGGGAAGGCTCAGGGTGCAGCCCTCCTGGGGTCCTAGTGACAGAGTGGGGCCCCTAACTTAATTTCTTCCGGCGTTAGAGCTTTTGGAAATTCATCTTCCGGAAGAACCTGCCATCCACATCCCTCTGCCAGATGGACTTTGCCGTCCTGGGCCTCGGGGACTCCTCTTATGCCAAGTGAGTAGGGGTAGGTCGGGCTGCTGGCCGGTGGGACTGTCCCCGGGATTGAGTGCAGCTGCCAGACACTAGGCTGGGACCCTGGCCATGCGTCCCTGTCCCACGGATGCTCCCCCGTGGGCGCTTTCGTTAGGTTGAAGGATGGGCAGGGTGCAAAGTGGGAGCCCAGCTCAGAGGCACCAAGGGGACTCCCAGGGTGGAAGGAGATGTGTGGTACCAGCTAGTGTCACGTGTTCACGTGTGAATTAGGACAACAAAGGCCCACCTGGGCCTCTCCCTACTTGTATAAAAACGCTTTTCGTTAGCTATCTGGCTTATTACAAACAGCGCAGTGGGAATGGGCAGTGGGTGTGAAAGAGCCCCGCCCTGGGGAGCTGCCCCAGAGGCCACCACGTCCCTGGCGTGGCCGTGTAGCCATCTCGGGTTCTTCTTTCCACGTCTTCACAACACATCTGTGTCCTCAGCAAAGGGTAGTGTTGCTTTGGGTCATTTCCCCAGGTGAACACCAAGGTGTTTGTGTTCAGGCTTCACGCAACATCCGATCACAGGACACCAGAACCCTAACTGACCAACACGGGCTGAGGGGGTTCCTGGGGTCCCGACACCTTCAGGGCCAGACAGTGGGAGGAGGCCCATGCTCACTCTAGAAAAGGGCAGAAAGTGGTGACAGCGTGACCCTCGTCTGTGGGTGTGTTCTGTGTGTTAACGCCAGCGCACGGGCCCGCGGGCGGTGGGAGTCCCTCCACACCATACGGACAGCGTTCCCCAGAGAGCCGGCAGTGAGATGGGCCGGCCCCAAGGAGATGTGGGGCTGTCCTCCGTGCTCCAGGGGCCGCGACCGAGTGTCCCACACAGCTCTGCCCTCTGCCCCGCGTGGCCAGCTGGGCAGCTCCCCTCGTCTCCAGCCCAGTGACTACAGCAGCCTTGCCCTTTGCACAGGTTCAATTTTGTGGCCAAGAAGCTGCACCGGCGGCTGCTGCAGCTCGGGGGTGCCGCCCTCCTGCCCGTGGGCCTGGGCGACGACCAGCATGAGCTGGGGTGAGTGTGGGGGAAGCGGGGTCTCCCACGGGCCCGGCATGAGCGGGGTCCCTTCTGACCGGCACCCGTGCCCTCTGCCCAGGCCCGACGCTGCCATCGACCCCTGGCTGCACGACCTGTGGGAGAAGGTGCTGAGGCTGCACCCCGTGCCCCTGGACCTCGGCGTCATCCCCCACGGAGTACCGTGAGTGTGGGTCCCAGTTCAGCGCCTACCGGTGCAGCAGAGCGGCCTGGCCACGGCCTCGCTGGGGCCTCCCCGGACCTGCCACTGGTCTGATGGGCGCGTGCTCCCTCCACAGTTTGCCCTCCAAGTTCACCCTGCAGTTCCTTCAGGAGGTCCCCAGGACGTGCTCTGCAGAACAGCACGAGGCCACGACAGACCCTCTGAGCCCCCCCTCAGAGCTGCAGCCCTTCCTGGCACGCATGGTCACCAACCAGAGGGTCACCGGCCCCTCCCACTTCCAGGATGTTCGCCTCATTGAGTTTGACGTCACAAGCTCCAGGCTCAGGTAAGGAGGGCCTGAGACACCAAGCAGGCAGCTGAGCCTGTGCTGGGGACCCACGGAGGGCGCGGACACGGCACCGGGGCCACGGCCTGAGCGCGGAGTCGTCCAGGAGCCAGAGCAGGCCCTTAGCAAGGCGGAGTGCAGGCCAGGTAGCGGGGGGGACACGACCTCGGTCCGAGGGCCCTAGGCCTCCCTGGACACTGGCCTCCTTCCTCTGCGGCTCCCCAAGTCCCCGGCGTGCTTTCCCGTCCAGCTTTGTGGCCGGCGACGTGGTGCTGATCCAGCCTGAAAACGCGGCCGGCCACGTCCAGCATTTCTGCCGGGCGGTGGGCCTGGACCCTGACCACTGCTTCACGCTGCGGCCACGGGAGCCAGGTGAGCTGCGGGTCCGGTCTCCCCGACTCCCCGCCCCCCCGAGTCCCTGGCCCCACACGGTCTCCTGCTCCCTGCCACAGGCGTCCCCTGCCCCAAGCGGCTGTCCCAGCCCTGCTCCGTGCCACACGGTCTCCTGCTCCCTGCCACAGGCGTCCCCTGCCCCAAGCGGCTGTCCCAGCCCTGCTCCGTGCCACATGGTCTCCTGCTCCCTGCCACAGGCGTCCCCCGCCCCAAGCGGCTGTCCCAGCCCTGCTCCGTGCCACACGGTCTCCTGCTCCCTGCCACAGGCGTCCCCTGCCCCGAGCGGCTGCCCCAGCCCTGCTCCGTGCCACATGGTCTCCTGCTCCCTGCCACAGGCGTCCCCTGCCCCGAGCGGCTGCCCCAGCCCTGCTCCGTGCGGCACCTCGTGTCCCGGTACCTGGACATCGCCAGCGTGCCGCGGCGCTCCTTCTTCGAGATCCTGGCCTGCCTCTCCCCCCACGAGCTGGAACGGGAGAAGCTGCTGGAGTTCAGCTCCGCCGCTGGACAAGAAGCTCTGCACGAGTACTGCAACCGGCCCCGCAGGACCACCCTGGAGGTGGGGACCAGGGGGGCCGTGGGCAGCCCCGGGCCAGAGCCACACGGTCCCCGCTGGCCACAGCCCCCCTGAGGCCGTCTCTCTGCAGGTGCTGTGTGACTTCCCCCACACAGCAGCAGCCATCCCCCCGGACTACCTGCTGGACCTCATCCCCCCAGTGCGGCCGCGTGCCTTCTCCATCGCCTCCTCTCTGCTGGTGAGGGTCCGCTGGGACTGGGCTGCCGGCCCAGGGGTGTGCCAGCCGGCCGGCGCTCACCGTCCCGTCCTCTAGGCTCACCCCGGGAGGCTGCAGATACTGGTGGCGGTGGTGCAGTACCAGACTCGCCTCAAGGAGCCCCGCCGGGGCCTCTGCTCCTCTTGGCTGGCATCTCTGGACCCTGGGCAAGGTGACCCCTGCTCTCTGGAGCGTGTGCATGGGGGCTAGGTCCCTCATCCTCCCAAGTCTCTTCACGCCACCTCCCTCTTACAACAGGCCCTGTCCGGGTGCCCCTATGGGTGCGGCCTGGAGGCCTGACCTTCCCACAGACTCCAGACACACCCGTGATAATGGTGGGGCCTGGCACCGGCGTGGCCCCCTTCCGAGCCGCCATCCAGGAGCGCGTGGCCCAGGGTCAGAAGGGTGAGTGAACAGGGCACTGGGCGGGGTGGGAGCCAGGTGGGCTGGGTTAAGACCGTTGGCAAGTCCAGGCTCGAGGCCCCTGCGTCCCCCCCCCTGCCCCAGGGAACCTCTTGTTCTTCGGTTGCCGCCGACGGAACCAGGACTTCTACTGGGAGGCTGAGTGGACAGAGCTGGAGAAGAGGGGCTGCCTGACCCTGGTCACAGCCTTCTCCCGGGAGCAGGTGGGTACTTGTGGAGAGGAGGGGGAAGGGCTGGGGCCCACACTCACCAACCCCACCCTCACTGGCCCCACCCTGCAGGAGCAGAAGGTATACGTGCAGCACCGGCTCCGGGAGCTCGGGCCCCTGGTGTGGGAGCTGCTGGACCACCAGGGTGCCTGCTTCTACCTGGCAGGGTGAGCCTGGGCTGGGCTGGACTGGGGGGGAGACGCACCAGCCCTCTGGGTGTCCTGGCCGCACTGAGTTCTGTCTGTCTGGCCTGTCCCTCCAGCAACGCCAAGTTCATGCCGGCAGGTGTGTCGGAAGCCCTGACGTCCGTCTTCCAGGAGGAGGGCGGGCTCTCGGGCCCTGACGCCGCCGCCTACCTGGCCCGGCTGCAGCGATCACTGCGCTTCCAGACCGAGACGTGGGCCTGAGGGGCCGCCGGCCGGCCTGGCCACCTGCAGCGATCACTGCGCTTCCAGACCGAGACGTGGGCCTGAGGGGCCGCCGGCCGGCCTGGCCACCTGCAGCGATCACTGCGCTTCCAGACCGAGACGTGGGCCTGAGGGGCCGCCGGCCGGCCTGGCCACCTGCAGCGATCACTGCGCTTCCAGACCGAGACGTGGGCCTGAGGGGCCGCCGGCCGGCCTGGCCACCTGCAGCGATCACTGTGCTTCCAGACCGAGACGTGGGCCTGAGGGGCCGCCGGCCGGCCTGGCCACCTGCCCTGACCCCAGGTGGGAGGATGGCCAGCTCTCCTGCGCAGCTACACATCATCCAGGGGCCACACTCAGCCCTCACCCAACTGCCCATGCATTTCTCAGGTCCAGCTGGCCTTTCCCATTGGCCCCGACTTGGGTCCTGGTCAGGGTGGTAACCCAAGAAGGCACCAGCAGCCTGACGGGCATGAGGGGGCTTCCCTAAACACCAGCTTCCAGATAGTGTAGGAACCTGGGGTACAGGGTCCCTGGGAGAGCCCAGTGTCCCCTCCTCTGTCCCTGAGGGGCAGTAGGTTCCCAGTCACCCTCTGCCACGTATGTGTCACACAAGCACACACCATCCTCGCCGGGTTCCAGAAAGCCTCAGCAATAAAATCACGGGCTCAGGGTGGCAGCTTCTGACCTGTCTTCTTCGTGCTGTCGTGGTGCCTCAGGGCGGGGGTGGGCCCACATCTAGGGATAGGACAGCCCCCCATGGCGGGGACACGCGAGCCACCTTGGCTGCAGCACTTTGGGTCTGATTCCCTCTTGGTGGTTGCTGGCTGTGTGCCCACCTCATACAAGCCCTGCCATGACTCTGGGCAGGGGGGACGGTGGTCTGGAGAGGACCCGGAAAGAAAGGAGCAGGAGTCACCCAGCCAGGCTGGTGTGAGCCATCCCCTCAGCCCAGGGAGCAGCAGCCTCAGGCCCAGAAGGAAGGGGGTATGGCTCAAGAGCAAGGAAGGGGAGGGAGGAGGGAGGTACAGCCCTTGTCCCCGCCCTGAGACCTGGGGTGGGCCTTCCGGGCTCAGGGAAATTCCTGTCGGAGCAGTTGGGCAGGCCAGCCCACTTGGAGCCCGTCTGTCCGGGTCAGTCGCTGCCGCTGGGCTCGGGTGGGCCCAGGAGCAGCCAGAGCTGGCACAGGCACTGGGGCCCCAGCGGAGCTTCCTTTTGGTAGGGGCAAGGACCCTGGGAGAGGCGGTGGCTGCTTCAAGGTCAGTGTCAGACCCGGAGGCCACAGTGACCTTCACAGCCCTCCCCACCCCACTGTCATCCTGGGGTCCCACCCCACCCATCCTGACTCCTGCCCCAGCACACCTACTCATGGGCCTGCCGACCTCAGCGCGGGGCTCCCCGGTCCATCCTCAGCCTCCCTGGCCCCTGAGCACCTGGACCCACTGTCCCAAGTGCTAGAAGATGAAGGGTTGGGCAGCCAGGTCTCTGGGAACGCCCCCGCTTCCAGGACTCCAGACAGTGAGCCCCTACTGAAGATCACAGCGGCAGCCCCGCCCTGGGCTGGGCCCACAGAGGAGGACGAGGAGGAGGACGAGGAGTGCCCCATCTGCGCAGAGCCCTATGGGCCTGACGAGCACCGCCTGGCGCTGCTGAACTGCGGCCATGGCCTGTGCTCAGGTTGCCTGCACCGACTGCTGGGCACAGCCTCCAGTGCCGACCTGGGTCGGGTGCGCTGCCCGCTCTGTCGCCAGAAGACGCCCATGCTCGAGTGGGAGATCTGCCGGTTGCAGGAGGAGCTGCTGCAGGCCGACGGGCCCCCGCGCCCCCCGAGCCCCCCACCCCCCGCCCTCCCCCGCCGGGGCTCGGGGCCCTGGGCCCACCTGGAGCACCGCTACCAGCTGCGCTTCCTGGCGGGGCCTGTGGGCAGCCGGGGCTGCCTGCCCTTCCTCCCCTGCCCGCCCTGCCTGGGTGCCCGGCTCTGGGCTCTGCGGGCACAGGGACCTTGCGCCCGCCGCCTGGCGCTGCTAGGCCTGCTGGCCCTCGAGCTGCTGGGCCTGCTGCTCATCTTCACGCCACTCATGTTGCTGGGGCTGCTCTTCATGCTGCTCGACCACTCCAGACATTGAGCAGGGTCTGTCACCTCTGCTCCTGACATCACTGGCCTGGAGGCTCAGACTGGCCATGTCTTGAAGGCTTGGTGCCACGGGCCCTGGTCCTGAGGAGCACCTTGTTCTGAGGCCTGATGACCGGGCTGAAAAAATATCCTAGGTTGACCAGGCACTAGCCTTCAAAACTGGGCCCAGGGCCTGACCAGGCGGTGGCGCAGTGGATAGAGCGTCGGACTGGGATGCAGAAGACCCGGTTCAAGACCCCGAGGTCGCCAGCTAGAGCGCGGGCTCATCTGGTTTGAGCAAAAGCCCATCAACTTGAACCCAAGGTGGCTGGCTCCAGCAAGGGGTTACTCGGTCTGCTGGAGACCCGCGGTCAAGGCACATACGAGAAAGCAATCAATGAACTAAGGTGTCGCAACACGCAATGAAAAACTAATGATTGATGCTTTTCATCTCTATCCATTCCTGTCTGTCCCTGTCTATCCCTCTCTCTGACTCACTCTCTGTCTCTGTAAAAAATAAATAAATAAAAATAAAAAAATTAAAAAAACAACTTTAACAAAACTGGGCCCAGGGCCACCCGGGAGCCTGTGGTCAGCCCTGACCCATCCAGATACTCCAAATCACCCTGCTGCCTAAACAGGAACCAGTTGCTACAGTCAACAGTGCCAAGGACATTCCTGGAAGAGGTTTGTGGTCAGGGCCCCAAGCACCCCTCTCCAGACCAGCACCATACTGACCCTGGGTTCTCTTTCCCACCGCATCCAAACCCAGCATGTCTGCCAGAGAGGCAGTCGACACTGAAGTGCACAGAGGTCTGCATTGCCTCGATGCCTCAGAGAAGGCGGGGCCCTGGGCAGGGGGTTACAGGTCTCCTGAACCCCCTCCTCCTGCATCCCAGATCATAGCCAGCGGGTGTTCCCTGAAGGTCAGGACAGCCGTAGGGGGAGGCCTTTACTGTGCCGACTCAGCCCACAAAAGGCCTCCCCCCCACAGGTCAGGACCCGAGGAGCCATCATGAGCACCTGGGGGTCCGGTGCATACCCCCGAGCTACAAAGGACAGGGACCCAGCCAGGTCTTGGAGCTGGAATGCCGAGCCGAGGCCTCTGGCTGCCTGCAACCTCCCGTCTTTGAGCCTGGGTCCTTGATCTGAAGGACGGGCACAGTCACAGCACCACCTCATGGGCTTGTTGGTGACAGGCCGAGGATTGTGCCTGGTCCAGGATGTGGCTCTCAATAAACAGCAGCCACGGTAACCGCTGCCACTACGTTACCGTCCTCACCTTTACTCTGTCATTGTCCAGGCGGCTCCGCTCCACACCCCCAACAAGCTTCCTCCTCCAACTCCAGGTCATGCAAATGCCCAACAGGAGGCTCCCAGGCCCTTGTGCCCTACCAGAGTCTTGGCCGGCCATGTCCCCATCCTGGCTCAGATTGGCCCAAAGGCCGTTCCCACAGAACCTCAGAGGGTCAGGTGGTCACCAGAAGCCAGGTGGACTGAGCTATTCCCCACACAACTGCCCCCATGTCCAGTGGCCAGAGTACACAAAGCATTCACTCTTTCTGCACACCTGCCCACACAACCCTGCCTGGTGCGTGCCGGCAGCTGGATCCGCACAGATGTGTGGAGCGTTTGCACGCATACACACACACACACACACACACACACACACACACAGAGCCAGGTCCAGCTGTTCTGAACAGCAAGCCTGGCCCCGCCTGGCCAGCGAGCAAAGCAGGCTGATGCCAAGCAGTGCTGGGCCGCCCTCTGGCAGCCCTGTCTGGGCTGCAGTCCTTGATGTCCACCCTGGCCCAGGGTTCAGGCCACAGCAGCAGGCTTCAGTCCAGGGACAAGATGCAAACTTTGGCAGAGTTTTAATGGCAAAGTTGGTTGCAGAGGCAATGCCACACACATGGGGGCCAGAAGCTGTGATGGGTGAGGGGCCAGAAGGGGACAGGGCAGGGCCGGGTCCCTGAAGCAGCAGCGCGAGGACCGGCAGGCGGCTGGTGGTGGCGGGCGGGCGGGCACTACATGATGGAGCAGGCTGACAGCGGGTTCCGCACGTGGCAAGTACACGCAGCCCCACAGTACTGCCGGAAGGTCTGGTAGCAGCTGCCCTCGGGCTCTCCCCCCCACTGACCACCGGACGGGGCGGTCAGTGCCTCGGGTGGCAAGCGGCTCAAGATGGACGTGTTGACAGCCAGCGCGGCCAGGCCGTAGTCGGTGAAGAGCACAGTCTCACGGCGGCAGGTGGGGCAGGAGATGAACTTGTACTTGGGGCAGGACTCGTAGAGGATCTGCAAGCACTGCTCACACACAGAGTGCAGGCAGGACAGCACGCGAGGCCGCCGCTGGGTGACGTTGTACGTGTGCCCGCAGGTGGGGCACTCCAGGGGCTCCCCCACCGCCGGCGACGGCCCTGCAGGGGGCCCCGAGGAGGCGGTGGGGCCAGGCCGGATCACGTACTGATTCACGATGACCTCGTCCACGGGCGCCACGCGGGGGAAGCCCAGCTCCGCGCTGCCCTTGCGGGGCCGCCGCGGCAGGGGTGGCGTGCGGGGTGCCCCTTCCAAGGCAGGCATGTCCCCTCCACATGCCTGGTTGACGATGATCTCCGTGTCTGAGGGCCAGGCGCGCTTGGGTGCCAGAGCTGGGGTGGGCCGGGGTGCAGGTGGGAAGCAAGGGGCGGCCGCCTGCAGCTCGGGGAACTTCTCAGGGTGGACAATCTTCATGGCCTCCATCTTGAGGATGACATGGGGGCCCTTCAGGCAGGACATTAGGAGGCCCGGCCAGCCACTGCCCGCCTCGGGCCCAGGGTCAGCCGGCATCCGGCTGTCTCCAGTCAGACGGGGTGTTAAGGTGGGAGGGGGCGTTGGGTGGGGCCGGGGAGGAGGAGCAGGGGCAGCATCCTGGTCCCGCCAGGCCTGGTGGGGACCCCGGCCACCCCGAGGAGCAGCTGGTGAGAGCTGGGGGGGCAGGGCCCCTCCCAGTGGCCACAGTGGCTTCTCTGGTCCAGTCCTAGGAGGAGGAGGAAGGGGCGGAGGAGGCGGAGGGAGGCAGGGGCAGGGGGGTGTGGGAGGCTGCCCTGGGCTGGAGGCCTGGCCCAGGGGCTCACCCAGGGTCTCTGGCTGCTGAGGCTGGCCAGGGGGTTTGGGGGGGGCTCCCCCTGCAGCCGAGGTCAGCAGTGCCCGGGCTGGGACATCCGGGCAGGCAGGGGCTAGGTGGGCCCCATGGCTCCAGGGCAGGGTGCCCAGGGAAGGCAGCTAGCCTGCGCCCTCGGTGCGGGCGGACCCCGGCCGCGGGCTCGGCGGTGGCGGGAGCAGTGAAGAGGCCTGGACCAGGCCCGAGCTGCAGGTGAGAGACAGCGTGAGGGCAGCACCCGGACCCACTCTTACCCCCACCTTCGCCCTCGCCCTGCACAAAAGACCGGGGCGCCCGACCTCTGACCCTGACCCTCGCTGGACTCGGAACCCAGCCCCCTCCCCGGTCCCCGCCCCCGGGGTCCGACCCCAGCCGGGGCGGAGAGGAGCGGCGAGTAGCGACCCCGCGGCCGTCCCGCCCCGCCCGCGCTCACCTGCCCCAGCCTGGCGTCCCCGAGCCGCGCGCCGCCGCCGCAGAGGTTGTCTCAAAGGCAGGCCCGGATGCGGCGCCCGCGCCTCGGCCCGGCGGCTCCTGCGGCTCCAGCGGCGACCTGGAGCGATGGCGCGACCACGGCGGTTCCCGGGGCGCGGGTTGCAGGACGCGGTGCGCGGGGCGCGGGCTCAGCGCGGCGCGGCGCAGCGCGGCGGCGGCAGGTGCGTGCGAAGCGTGGCGCGCTCTGCGGCGGAGGCGCGGGGACCGCAGTGCGCGCGGCGCCCGCCCGCGCCCGCAGCGCCACCCCCTGCCTGGGGACCCGCGCGGGGTCCGCGGGGCGGGGCCAGTCTCTCGGCTGCCCCTTGATCAACAGAGGGCCTGGCACCCGCCCTCGGGGTCGCCTATTGCCCCCAGACCGCGTGCGGGTGGGGACTCCCGCGTCGCCCCTCCTCCAGTCCCCTGTCAACCCCGTCAACCCCGTCCCGCCTGGCTGACCCTGGGTCCTAGTCAAGCTCCCCCCCCCCCCAAATAATTCTGGAAAGGAAATATTTTCGCAGTCCGAAGGTTCATAGTGCCAGAGCCAAGAGGTGGTCCCAGGAAAGCTTATTCCCAGGGCTCTACCTTGGGGCTACCTGTGTCCTGCCCCAGAGTCAGGGTCCCGGCTTATTTTTCCACTCAGCCCCCAGTGGGAATGCCTCCGGAGTTTTCCGGCTCGCAGGTGCACCCAGACTCTGCCCAGCGTTGGGAGGCTTAATGTGACTCTAAGAGGGTTTGCAGGGTGGGCAAACAGGTATCAGAGGAGTGGACTGACGGACAGTTGTTGGAGAAGGCCCCCAGGATGGTTAGACAGATGGGTGGGGTGAGGGGTATTTCAAAGGTCTGACAGCTGGACAAGCCACTGTGGGGCAGCAGCCCACAGAGGACACGCACCTAGCCAGGGTGGGGTGGCCATTTCCGGCATCCTATCAGGTCAGCACGTGCCCAGCTGTCACACAGTTGAGTGCTAACCAAACCCCACCCCATTCCTTTCTGCTTCCTCTTTCAGCCAGGCTCCTGTTCCCCTGGGATATAACCTCTGCCCTCAGGTGACAGGGTGGGCAAAGGACATAATGGCAACTAAAGGGCAGGGGACAAGGACTGTGGGAGCCTGGAGTGCCGTCCCCAGCCCTGCCACAGCCACCACGTAGCGTGCTTGCAGTCTGGACAGTCCGCGTCCCTTCAGGCCACAGCCCCCTCTGCACAAGCCAGACTGCACCTGTAGTCCCCGGTCCCCGCAGGGCAACAGAGCCCAGAGAGGTCTGTGTTCCCGGTGAGAGAGCCCTCTTGGGCAAAATAGGCTGAAGAAGAGTCCTTGGGCCCGTGTGTGGCCCCAGGCTAGTGTGTGGGCCTCAGTTTCTTTGGTCAGCAGGAGCAGGTGTGAGAGGTACGCAAGTGAGCAGGTGCCTGGTGGGAGGGGCAGTGAGGGCCTATGGGCCTTAGCATTAAGCGGGGGGGACAACTGAGGCAGCCCCGGCCAGTGGACATCGGAGAGCCCAGCCTCAGCCGAGGGTCCTCACGTCTCACCCGCTCACCCAATAGACGCGCCAACAAGGAGCCGCCAGGCCCCGCCCCTCCCTGGGGCCCCGCCCCCTCCCAGCGCCCCGCCCCCGGAGCCCGCGGCGGTCCGCGCCCCGCGAGCTCCGCGGTTTAGAGATGGGGCGGCCCAAGCCGGGTTCCGGACGGTCCGAAGCCAGCCGACCCCGAGCCGGGTCTTTAGGGAAACCCTCGAGCGCGGAGGCTTCTGGGGAATCAAGTTCCCACAGGCCGCCTCGGGCCTGTTTCGCGCATGCGGCAGTGCCGCCTCGCCTCGCAGCGAGGGGCGGAGTCTGCAGGAACCCGGGCGGGCTTCACGGCGCCTGCGCAGAGGCCCTCTGTTGTGGCCTTCTAAGTTCAAGGCCTCTGGCTCAGTTCCCCCTCCTGAATCGGATGTCGCATCGGTAGAACTCGTGTTCGGACTGGTCCGACCGGCCCCACGCATGCCACCCGGGTCACCCTGGTCTCTGGGCCACGTCTGATTGGATCCCGCCCTTCCTGGAGGTTCCCCCTGAGCCTCAAGAACTGGGAATCCGGTGACACCCAGGGGGAGCTCGCCAGTGTGTTGACAAGTGTTGACATCTGTTGCCACCTCCATACGCGGCCAGCCTGTGTGTTAGGTGTTAAGTGCCACCTTCCAGATGAAGGTGGGAGAGGGTTTGAAGGCCAAGGATGAGGACACTGGAGGCGAGTCCGGAGGCCCCAGAGCCCACCAATCAGAGAAAAACTGTTTTCAGAAATGAGCTAGAAATGTCACCTGTTAGAAGCGCGCGCGTCGCCAGTTGTAAGATGTTTTATCAGCTGAAGTGTGTAAATCAATTTTTTATCAATTAAAAAAATTTTTTAAAAGGGCCAGCCTCGCCTGACCAGGTGGTGGCACAGTGGATAGAGCGTCGGACTGGGATGTGGAGGACCCAGGTCTGAGACCCCGAGGTCGCCAGCTTGAGTGTGGGCTCATCTGGTTTGAGCAAAAGCTCACCAGCTTGGACCCAAGGTCGCTGGCTCCAGCAAGGGGTTACTCGGTCTGCTGAAGGCCCGCAGTCAAGGCACATATGAGAAAGCAATCAATGAACAACTAAGGCAGGGGTCCCCAAACTACGGCCTGTGGTCCACATGCGGCCCCCTGAGGCCATTTATCCGGCCCCCGGCCGCACTTCTGGAAGGGCACCTCTTTCATTGGTGGTCAGTGAGAGGAGCATAGTTCCCATTGAAATATTGGTCAGTTTGTCGATTTAAATTGACTTGTTCTTTATTTTAAATATTGTATTTGTTCCCGTTTTGTTTTTTTACTTTAAAATAAGATACGTGCAGTGTGCATAGGAATTTGTTCATAGTTTTTTTTATAGTCTGGCCCTCCAACGGTCTGAGGGACAGTGAACTGGCCCCCTGTGTAAAAAGTTTGGGGACCCCTGAACTAAAGTGTCTCAACGAAAAACCGATGATTGATGCTTCTCACCTCTCTCTGTTCCTGTCTGTCTGTCCCTATCTATCCCTCCCTCTGACTCTCTTTCTGTCTCTGTAAAAAAAATAAAAAAACATTTAAAAGGGCAAGCCTCTGATCCCTGACCAGGCGGTGGCGCAGTGGATTCAGCATCCACCTGGGACGCTGAGGACCCAGGTTTGGAACCCCAAGGTCGCGCCGGCTTGAACTCAGGCTCAACAACTTGAGTGCGGGGTCACCAGCTTGAGCGTGGGACCATTGAAATGATCCGAAGGTCGCTGGCTGGAGCCCAAAGGTTGCTGGTGTGAAGCCTAAGGTTGCTGGCTTGAGTCAAGGTCACTGGCTTGAGCAAGGGGTCACTGGCTCAGCTGGAGCCATCCCCCCTCACCCCACCTCCCTGCCATCAAGGCACGAATGAAAAGCAACCAATGAACAACTAAAGTGACGCAACGAAAAACTGATGATTGATGCTTCTCATCTCTCTCTCTCTCTCTCTCTCTCTCTCTCTCTCTCTGAGACATCCATGCTCTCAAACATCTCCATCTCTGTCTACCAGGCAGAGGCTGTGGATTGCAATGAGAATCCCTGCCCTCTGCCACAAAGCAAGGGCTCTGGAGGTGTATGAGTGATGGCTAGGTCCCCAGATCACCTTCAGGCTGGCATCTGAGGGCCTGACCCCAGTCTTCCTTCCTGCCCTCCTTCCTGGACCTAGAAACATTTCTGGAACGTGTCTAAGCTGAGTCACCGAGGCTGGCAGTGTCCCCTCAGAGCCCAGGCCATGGCCACCACCCACCTGAGAAGGAAGGGTGGGTGGCCTGGGATCTTGGGAACCCCGTTTTTTTTTTGTCCCGCCCATGGCCCCGCCTTTCCCCAGGAGGGAAAAGGCTGCTGCCAGTAGCTCAGCTCACAGGCACTGGGACCTGACCCAAAGGACGAGAGGACGGACTGCCATTGCCACTGCAGGTGGGTGCTGGGCCTTCCCCGCACTGGGGCTCCCCCGTAGGACCCGCTCAGCGGCACCTCCAGACTCCTCCACCCAGTGCCACCCAGGCACTGCCACTCAGGGAAGGGCAAGACGCCTGGGGGGACAGCTGGGAGACTGGCCCTCACCGTCCCTCGCACCTGTCGCACCCCCCAGGCACACACACACACACAGACACCCTGGCGTCTCCGCAGCCTGGCTTTTCCTGGGGTGGGCACTTTCTTGGGCTGCAACTCTTCCACTTCACGGAGCCAGCAGTTTCCTCTGCCCATCTCTGTTAGGCCGGACCATGGACCCCTATGAGATGGTCGTCAAGAATCCGTACGCCCACATCAGCATCCCCCGGGCTCACCTGCGGCCTGACCTGGAACGGCAGCTGGAGGGGACGCCCTCCTCCTCGGAGCTGCAGTCTCTGCCTGTGGGTTCCTGCAGCCCTGAGCCCACCCGCCTCCTGCAGCCCACTGAGGAGACAGCATGGCCCAAGGGCGCCAAGGGCGCCAAGGGGGCCAAGGGGGCCAAGGGCGCCAAGGGGGCTATTCCCGTCCAGGGGCAGCAGACCTGGCAGCAGCCTGGCAACCCCTACGGGAGTGGGCAGCGTCCAGCAGGACTGACCTACACTGGCCTGCCGCCCATTGGGCGCGGCGACGACATCGCCCACCATTGCTGTTGCTGTCCCTGCTGCTCCTGTTGCCACTGCCCTCGCTTCTGTCGCTGCCACAGCTGCTGCTGCGTGGTCTCCTAGCCCAGCCCCTGCTGGGCCGTGGGCCTGCCCAGGACCCGCACGCAGAGCAGGCCCCAGGACTCTCTGCTCAGGCAGCCACCGCAGTGCATGAACGTTTGGGGCGGCCACTGGGCCATCGTCCCCCACCCCCACCCCTAGACAAGAATATCTATGTGCCAAGGAGGCCAACAGCTCAGTTGGGGGCCCTTGAAAAGGAGCCCTGGGTGCTGGCCATGGTGGTAGCTTGGGGACACCCTTAAACCACCTGCCTCAGGGCCCAGGGCTGAGGTAATAAAGCAGAGTGTGCTGTGTTCAGGTGATTCCTTTGGGGAGGGCACCCTGGCTCTGTGGGACATCTGGAGGTCGGGAAGCCACTGTTGTGGTTCTCTGACCTGCACTGCCGGTCCCAGGCCTGCCCAGAGGCTGGGCAGGAAAAGTTGGAGTGTGCCCCTGCCCTGGCCAGGCCTGGCTTCAAGCCGGGAGCCACGTCCGTCTGTGGGTCCAACAGCAGGATGTTGTGCGTGGAACCTGGGGTGTGGAGCCCCAAGAAAGGCCTCCAGGAGGAGGATTGGATTGGTAGGAAGGTGGTGGGTGAGACTGGTGTTGGCAGGTTTCTGGGAGTGGGAGCGGCAGCGGCCAGGACCGAGCCCTGCTCACCAATGTGAGTCACCGCCCTACCTCAGCTGGGACATTCTTCTGGCTTCCCATGAAGCATTCAGTCCCTGAACATCTGCTGTGTGATGCCAGGCCTTGCTGTTCAGCCCTGTCCAAACCCCCAGGGCCTGGGCTTTCCTGGAGGGCCCCAAAGGCAAAGGCGGCCTGGGCTAGGGGAGGCCCCTCGGAATTCCCGGCTCCTGCCGTGTGCAGCACAGCACGCCTGCTCGGGGGGCCGTGCAGGGAGCTCAGCTGCTAAGCAGGCATTGCCTCACTGCTGGGGTGAGGCCGGGATGCCGGGGGTGAGGAGTCAGCAGAGGCCAGCACTGGGAATCCTGACATTTCCGGGGCTGGGCAGAGGTGGCCGAAGGAGGAAGTCGAGCTGGCCTTGCAGGACAGACAGGTCCTGGGGCCAGCCCTCCCCTGACCCACAGTAACTGGCCACATGGCAGGACCGGTCTCTGGGCGTGGACAGACACATCATTGGTCTGACAGTGCAGGGACTCGGGAGTGCCAGGCTCCTGGCCCCTGCCCCATGGCCAGCCCGCACCACGGGATGACCCCACCCAGGCCAGCCACAGAAACCTGTTAGATCAATCCAAGAGGCTGCAAACTGTCCTGGTAGTGGGAGCAAGGAGGGTCCCCTCCGGCATCTGGCTACTTCACAGCCAGGTGGAGAGGGTCCTGGGGGTCCTGACCCTGTCCTGACCCTTCTCCTACACACTTTCATTTTGCTGTGCCTGTGCCCCAGTCACTGAGCTGGCCCCAGGAGGAGGTGGCTCTGATGGGAGTGTGTCCAGGGCTGCCCATGATGCCTTGTGCCTGAGAGAGCTTCTGGGTGGTCCATGTGTGTGCACGGGGATCCCCACATCTATGCTTGAGTGCCTCCTTGGGGCCTTTCAGGGCTGGCCACCGCCCTATGATGAAGGCAAGGATGAAGGCACTGGGGCAAATCAACATGGACCCTCACACTGTGGTTGAGCTGGGGAGGAGCAGGTCCCTCAGGGCTCTGAGCCAGTGGGAGTCCTGGAAGGCTTCCTGGAGGAAGCAATGCTTGAACTGAGATGAATAACAGGCATCACCCAGGTTAAGACCAGAAAGCTTTTCTTGAATGGGAGAGAGGGCGTACGACAGTGGGGACACAGGAGAGAGTTTGAGACTGGGGGTGGGGGGAGGGTCTGGGAGGATGAGGAGGAAAGATGAGCCAGAAGGAACAGGCTTGGGTGGGGGATCAGTGGAGCCCAGTCTGGACACGAAGGGGGTGGGGTGGGGCGGAGTGGGGAGGCACTGGTGGATCCAGTTGCAAGTGCTTTGTGGCTGAAAGGGGAGCCTGCCCGCCTGCAGCCACCACCTGCCTCCCTGCTGACTCGGGCTCGGCCAGTAACGTGAGCCCCAGGGAAGGAGCTGCAGGGCGCCCTGGGTCCCCCCACCCCTGGCCACCCTCTGGCTGGGCAGAGCCACCCAGCAGAGCGAATGCAGGTAAGAGAGGCCTGGGCTCAGGCAGGCTGGGGTGGGTGAGGGCTTGAGGCAGAGCAGGAAAGCCATGGAGAAAGATCCCACAGCTGGACAGGATGCTGTCCCACAGGGCCCCGGCTGTGCCCAAACCCTGGCATCCACAGAGGCCCGGGTTCCTGTCCTCTGGGGTGGACTCCTGGTGCCAGGACCCTGACCATGCAAGGGAGTGGAAGAGGTGGGTGGGGCCGGCTGCAGCTCCTTGCACCCCTTCCCCAGGATGCTGCAGCCAGAGGTTCCTCAGGCCTCCGCGGAGGGGACAGCTGCCGGGATCAGGCGCGGCGATTGCATCATCTGCTACTCCGCTTACGACCTCACCGCGCATTTACCCCGCCGCCTGTACTGCGGCCACACCTTCTGCCAGGCGTGCGTGCGGCGGCTGGACATGCCAGCCCATGAGCAACGCTGGATCCCCTGCCCGCAGTGCCGCCAGAGCACGCCCACACCCCGTGGAGGGGTGGCCATGCTGGATCTCGACCTGGCCGCCTTCCTGGCTATCAAAGCTGAGCGGGAGCCGTCTCGTGTGGAGCCCCGGTCTCATATGCCCGTCAAAGGCAGCGTGCCTATCACTCGGCAACCAGCTGTGTTCTGCCCCACGTTGGGCCCCCAGCCCCACTTCCCGCAACCCGGGTGCTGCTGCTGGGGCTGCGGCCACCTCTGCTGGAACCCCCCGAGCAGCCCCGAGGTCTGAGCTCTGGCAGCCGCAGCTCCTTGGGCAGGGAAGTGGCCGCTGCCAGTGTGCCTACCTGCCTCGGAACCTCTGAGGCAGAGCAGGCCCAGAACAGCCTGGGGACAGAGCATCCTGGGTGCCGCCCCCCGCCCCCCATGGACAGCCCCGCTGCCGCGGCCTAAGATTAGAGATTGTACCCACAGTACTGCGAGACTCTGCAGGGTCCTGGGGGACCCCCTGCCAGATCTGGCCGAGATTCCCAGGCCCCATGCTAGCCCGTGTGCAGACCAGGGGCACTATCGTCTGAGTCATCTGTAAGCCCCGTTCCAGGCCTAGACTCAGCTTAGAGCATGAACCCTACAAGGGTCTGGTGGCTCGTCTCCAGGACCCGGCCAAGGCAGTTCCCGGTCCTGCTGGAGCGGGTCTCTCTGTCCCTGTGAAACATCGGAGAGGTCTGAGCCTCTCCGTGGAGGCGTGGGGGCCGGCTGCCTCCTGAATCCAAGGTCTGAGCCTCTCCGTGGAGGCGTGGGGGCCGGCTGCCTCCTGAATCCGAGGTCTGAGCCTCTCCTTGGAGGCGTGGGGGCCGGCTGCCTCCTGAATCCTGGCCTGCAAGGCCGTCCCTGTGGAGTTCTTTCCCTCAACAAAGCTCACTGAGCCCCCACTGTGTGTCGGGTGGTGTTCCGGAAGGGTCCCCTGCAAGCATCAAGTCACTGCTAGGACAAGTGTCCAAGGAGAGGGTCAGCTCTAGGCTCAGAGAGGGTGGAACCCACCCGAGGTCTCACAGCTCAGCAGGGCTAAGCCCACACCGGGCCCTTTCCTGGTCCTCAGCTTCCTTCTGCCTCCCAGTGGCCAAGACACAGACCCTTGGGAGGGGCCACAGCAGGTGTTGGAGGCTAAGGGCACAGACGCCTCTCCGGTTAGGTTGCAATATTCCCACCACCACCCCACCCGGGGAAGGGAGCTGTGTGACTCGGGAGCCCCTGGGAGGGACTGCTGGACCAGCCCTGAGTGGCAGGGAGAGGGAGGGACCAGGGAATTTGCTGAAAGGACACTCAGAAACCTTTTCCTTTCCTGGGGCAAAGTCCCCTAGGCACACAGGGATTGGTGGGCATCGAACAGGGTGCTGGAGTCAGCAGGCCCCCTGGGGAGACCAGGGCTGAGGGGGGAAGGGCTGCTCTTCTTCCCAGCACCCTAGGAGCAGGCAGGGGAGCGACCTCAAGCAGGGGCACCCCACAACAGATGGGGTCCATCGAGGCTCAGCTGTGGAGATAGCAGGGTGGGCCCCTCCTCCTGGTCCAGGTGGGGCCGGGGGGGATGCTGGTGGCAGTGCAGCCTGTACTGGGGGGCCCGCCCTCCTGCCATTTGCAGATGAAGGCCCCACCCCCTCAACTGTTGCAGCCTGCAGGGCGCTGTGCTCGGCCCTGAATGGAACCCAGGTCTAAACGGGATGACCTCAGGGACTGGTGGTCCCCTTCCCGCCGGTCCAGTCCAAAGGGTCTCCCTCCAGCCATCTGCCAGGCCAGGGACAACCAGACTCACCTAAGGACTGCAGAGATTCAGACAGATTTCCCAAGAGTCCCCCAGGCATGCCGCCCTACCCTGGGCAGGCAGCATGCCGTCCGGCATGGTGTTATAAAGGCCCCTGCTGGTGGAAGTCCAGCACTCAGGGGCCAGTGCCCAGCCTTGCAATGCCCTTGGCCTAGCTAGCTCAGGGTCTGGAGCACCTGTCTGAGGGTGACCGTGGGACCGAGACAGGGCAGGTGCCCGGGGCTCTGACGGGGACTCCTGTGGGCCTTGCTCCTGGGTAAACATTAATGGGGATCAGTACACAACGGGTCATGTGTGCATCGGACGGATCTTTGACCCACAGCTGCTCCCGCCCTGTGTCTCCTCCCCGCAGGTGCCCCCTTACGACCCACACAGGTAGGAGCTTCGAGAACCAGGAGGAGGCCCAGGGACACTGGGGCCAGGGCTGGGTGACTTCCGGGCCCAGGGCGTAACCGCCACCCCTCCCAGGACAAGGAGAGACCAGCCTATGGGCCAGCAGGAGGGAGGGTGACAGAAAGCCTCCCAGAATCAGGCCCTGGAGGACAGGGAAAGAGTGGAGGCAGAGCACTCCATGGGGGCTGCAGACCCGTTAGGCTGAGGACAGGAACCCTGAGCTCGAGGGGAGCACCTCAGCTCCGTGCCCTGCCCCCCTGCCCCGGGGGTGCGGCCCTTATCAAGCGGAGACGGCACCATTTGGTATCAAATGCCAAAGTCTAAGCCGGGACCATCTGCAATGGCCCCGATGACATCTGATAGAAGAGGTCCCCGGGTTCCAGGTTCCCAGGCACTTCCGGCCAGTGCCTCACTCAGCACTTACGCCCTGGGCCACCCACGAGGCCTGCTTCTTAGCCAGGACCAGCGAGGGAGCCAGGCAGCCAGGGCCCCCTCAGCTCTGCCCCTGAAACTGGACTGCGCTTGCCTGACAGCCGTCTGAGGTCACTAGAGCCATACTCCGCGGATAGGAGGAGGAGGAGGTCACCGAGGCCGGCAGGGGGTGGGGAGGGGGGGGGAGGACAGCCTCTGAGGTTAGGGGAACCAGGGACCTGGCGGGGCAAGGAGGAGGAGAGGTGTCTGACCTGCCCCACCACCCCACCCTACAGATCCAGGTTTGGGCCTAGGTCTGTCCCTGCCCAAAATCCATGCCGAGTTCCCTCACTGGTGGCCAGGTCAACCCTTCTGCTCTGGACACGGTTGGCCTGGTGGACCAGAGTCTAGGAAATGCAGGTATCAGGAACCCAGTCCTCGACCCCTTGCTCTGGGTGGCTGGGGAGGGGGCTCCCGACAGCTCTTGTCAGAGCTAGATCAGTTGGCGGCCCCCTTCCCTCCCACTTCCTGCTTCAGCCCCTTACCCCAAGCCCCTGGGCCACGGTCCTCCCCCACTCCCTTATGCCCTACCTGGGGGTGTCCAGGAAACTTGACCCCGACCCCTACAGGGTCCTCCAGTTCTGCCCCTGCCTTGGAAGAGGGGGACATGGACCCCTGGGCCCTCCCTCAGCTGAAGGACACTGGCCAGTCTTGGAAAGGTAGGTCTGGAGGCGCCCGGGAACCGGCCAAATGGGGCTCTGACTCCTCAGGTTCTGAGCGTGGAGGGGGTCCCTGGGGAGAGAGAGCAGGGAGGGGGTCTGCCCCAACAGGGAACCAACTCACCACGAAGACCACTATCCGGGGACCCTTGTCTTTGTCCTTCTGCTCAGCGGCCTGCCCTGCCTAGCCTGCCCCTCCTCCCCCTCCTGCTGGCAGGCTTCTGGGAGGCCCCAGGGGCTATCTGCTTGGCCATTCAGCAAAGAAGCAGAGGAGGGGAACCCAGGGCCTGCCCTGGGGGGGGGGAGGCAGACTGGCAGGGCAGGGGGGGTCGGGCTGGCTGAGAAAAGCCCTGCGTGTGTCCTCAGAGCTCAGCACGGCCGGCAGGTTGCTGAGGGTACTCATCGGCTTCCTCAAGGTCTGTGGGCTCCTGGGCAACCTCTACCTCTTCATCTGCTCCCTGGACATCCTCAGTTCTGCCTTCCAGCTGCTGGGCAGTGAGTGACCAGCTCGGTGGGCCGGGGCAGGGAGGCAGCCAGGCTTCATGGCCTCAGTGCACCTCCCTCCCGGCTCTAGGTAAGGTGGCTGGGGACATCTTTAAGGACAACGTAGTGCTCTCCAACCCTGTGGCTGGACTGGTCATCGGGGTGCTGGTCACGATACTCGTGCAGAGCTCCAGCACATCTTCCTCCATTGTGGTCAGCATGGTGGCCTCCAAGTGTAAGTGCCCCCCACCCCCATCCTGGGCCAGTGGTGGGCGGGTGGGGCACAGGAGGCTGACGCGGCACACCCCCACAGTGCTGACCGTCCGGGCGTCCGTGCCCATCATCATGGGCGTCAACGTGGGCACGTCCATCACCAGCACCCTGGTCTCTATGGCGCAGTCGGGCGATCGGGATGAGTTTCGGAGGTGAGTGGCAGGGAGGGCGGGGGGCCCTCAAGGCCGGAAGCGGAGCGACCGACCCCTTTCTGCTCCACGTGGCCACAGGGCCTTCGGTGGCTCCGCCGTGCACAGCATCTTCAACTGGCTCACGGTGCTGATCCTGCTGCCCCTGGAGAGTGCGGCGGGCTTGCTGGAGAAGCTCAGTGCCCTGGCTCTGGACACCACCAGCCTGCAGCCCGGGGGGCGCACGCCCGACATCCTCAAGGTGCTGACACAGCCGCTCACGCACCTTATTGTGCAGGTGAGGAGGGTGGCTGCCCCGGGGGCCCCCGCCTGCCCCGGCCTGGGCAGAGGGGTCAGAGGAGAAGGGTCTGGGCCCCGCCATGGTCTGAGCTCCGGGCGACTTCCTGAGAGTGCGGCACAAGGTCACCTCCCTCCCTTCTGTCACAGCTAGATGCCGAGGTGATTACCAGCAGTGCCACGGGCAATGCCACCAACAGCAGCCTCATCAAGCGGTGGTGTGGCACCAGGGCAGAGATGGTGAGGCACCTCTCACCGCCACCCTCCAACCTTGCTGAATTGCCCGCTCCCGCTGGCTCTGAGCCTGTCCTGAGCCGGCCCTGCCTGTCCCCCCCCGCCAGACCCCAGGGAACAGCAGCGACTGTGTGAACACCTCCGGCCCCTGCCCCGTGATGAATGGCTCGGCCACCATGGAGCAGCTGCCCTGTGAGGCCCAGCACCTGCCCCCCCCCCCAGACCCACCACCCACCCCACCCTACACAATGACAATTGCTCCGCTGCTCACCCACGCTGCCCTGCCACCAGGCCACCACCTGTTCGCGGGCACAGGGCTCACAGACCTGGCTGTGGGCTTCATCCTGCTGGCTGGCTCCCTGCTTGTCCTCTGCACCTGCCTGGTCCTCATCGTCAAACTGCTCAACTCCGTACTGCGTGGCCGCATTGCTGAGGCTGTGCGGACCGTCATCAACGCTGGTGCGTCGAGACACAGGACAGAAGCCGGGGGTGGGGGTGTGGGCAAGGGAGGGAGAGGCCAGGCCAGGGGTGACCCAGCTTCTCCTCCCTTCCCAGACTTCCCCTTCCCATTCAGCTGGCTCAGCGGCTACCTGGCCATCCTGGTGGGCGCTGGCCTGACCTTCGTGCTCCAGAGCAGCAGTGTCTTCACAGCGGCTATTGTGCCGCTCATGGGTGAGTGTGGTAGGCCAGCACCCAGCCCAGCCACGGGGATGTGGGGGCACGGGCTCAAGGCCCCATAGGGACTTTCGTCTCTTCCAGGGGTCGGGGTTATCAGTCTGGAGCGGGCGTACCCCCTCTTACTGGGCTCCAACCTTGGCACCACCACCACGGCTCTGCTGGCTGCCCTGGCCAGCCCCTCAAGTATGCTGCTCAGTGCCCTCCAGGTACGGCCCTCTCTCTCCCCTCTCCCTCTCCCCTCCCTCCTCCCCTCTCCTGGGCCCCCCAGTCCCGTTGCATCAAGCCCTGCAGACAGGAAGTGCAAGACCTGCCCCAGGCTAGCCGTGGCTCAAGCTCTTCTGGGACCCACCTCCAAGGGCCTGCTCGGATAAGCTGCTCCATCTCCTTGGACCCCAGAGATCCTGTGGACATCTCTGGGATCCCCCCAGTCCCCCCTGCAGCTTTGTGTGATCCAGAGGTGCCCTCCGCACCTTCTCATCCTGTGCGCCTGGCTGTGTGTTCCTTCCAGGCCTCCTGGCCCTGGGGGGGCCTAGAGCCCCTTTCTTCTTACTACCTCCAGGATACTGTCCCCCACCTGTCACCTAAACTCAACTGGTCCCTACTGGACAACACGTGGTGTTCCTGCCAAGGTCTGCCTTCCCTGTGCTGGGCAGGGCATGCCTCAGGAAGCTTGTCCTTAGCCCCTCAGAGCTGTGCCCTGCACCCCATCCCATCCAGTTCTGTTTATTCTTGGGAGTCCATGGCTCTGGCTGAGCATCCCTCCTCTACCGCCTCTGCCCGGGTGCCCAGACAGGTGCAGCTGCCAACAGCCCAGTCTTGCTGCTGCCCACAGGAAGAGAGAAGGCTGAGCCCTGGCCAGTTTTCACCTGTTCATTCAGACCTTCCCAGTGCAGGGCCCTGCTCCACTTTCCTCCAGGAAGCCCGCCAGACTGAGCCCACCAGCACCAATTCCTCAAGTCCAGCAGCCCCTGGATGGAGGAGGTGTTTCCTCCACGTGGGGTCCTGCAGCTCCTCCCCACAGGAGCTAGGCCAGAGTCCGGGGCTGGGTGGCCAAGCCCATTGAGGGATGAGAAGGAGCAGGGTCACTAGGCATGAGGCAGGCTAAGCCAGCCCCAGGGGGGAAGAGAGTCAGATCCATGGGGTTGTTGATGATGCCGCCGTTATCCCCAAAGCGAAGGGGCAGTGCAGGAAGAGCACGCCCACACCTGGCCGGAATCTGCCCTCCCAGGTGGCCTGTCTCAGCCAATGAGCAGGACCCCAGACTGACTTTGGACTTAGCACCCTTTCTGCCAGCCAGGGTGGGGAGGGTCAAGGCAACCTGAGGGGCCCAAGGGACCCTGTGTCAATGCCACCCCACCCTCCAGGTTGCCCTCATCCACTTCTTCTTCAATGTGGCCGGCATCCTGCTGTGGTACGTGGTGCCTGTCCTGCGGCTGCCCATCCCACTGGCCAAACGCTTCGGGGACCTGACCGCTCGCTACCGCTGGGTGGCGGTCGCCTACCTACTGCTCAGCTTCCTGCTGCTACCCCTGGCCACCTTCGGGCTCTCCCTGGCGGGGAACACGGTCCTGGCCGCGGTCGGGGGGCCGCTGGTGGCGCTGGTGCTCCTCGTCATCCTGATCAACGTCCTGCAGCGGCGGCGGCCAGCCTGGCTGCCCCGCCCTCTGCGGTCCTGGGCCTGGCTGCCCCTCTGGCTCCACTCTCTGGAGCCCTGGGACCGCCTGGTGAGCCGCTGCTGTCCCTGCAGAGCCTGCAGCTCCCCTCCTGCCACCGCAAAGGAGGCCCACTGCTACGAGAACCCCGAGGTCTTGGCCTCCCAGCAGTTGTGAGGGGTGGGCGTCCCCGCCCCCCACTGAGCTCTGGGGACCCTCGCTGGGGGGACCCCAGGAGTAGTGGACTTTTGAGTCAGAGGGGCTCTTCTTAGCAAATAAACGAAGCTGTGACCCAGATGTGGGTGTTCTTGACTCCCGGACACTCACTCACTGCCCGGGGATCCCCCCACCTTTCCTTGGGGTTGGAGTAACGCCTTGGCTGCCCTCTAGCGGACACTCGGGGGTCTGCAGCGACCTTGCGTGGGAGCTGACCGCCCCCGCGGGTGTGGACACACAGATGACCCCTGAGCCCCAGGCTGGAATTCTTGTTTGTTTGTTTTTTCCCCGCGGACAGAAGGCACCAAGCGGCGGTTGGGAGCGTGGAGACTTCCCGAAGTCGAAATCTGGGGACTGGGGAGCCTGAACGCGGCTGGGTCCTTCCTGGTGGGTGCCGGGAGAAACGGCCGGTTCCCACGCCCGGATGCCCGGAGGATACGTGCGCGAGCAGCCCTTCCGCCGTCCAGCCCCACGGTGGTTGGTCGGCCTGGAGGGTGCCACGCGACTGAGGCTCAGCAAGTGTGTGTGTGTGGGGGGGGTGAGATAAGGGGTCGGGGGACCCCGAAGCGCCTCTTCTGCCCCTTCTCCCTTCTGCTATTTCTTCCTCTCTCCAGGCCGGGCAGGGAGCAGGGCTGGCGGGGGCGGCGGGAGAGCCGGCGCTTGGGTCCCTGGGCACCCTGGACTGCCTAGCGGGCTGCCAGGCTTGCTCAGCCCCGGAGACCTACCAGGAAGCTGGTGCTGCAGCTGCCCCAGGCGCCGCCCGCACCTGGAGCCCACGCGCGAGCCCCGCCTAGTCCCCGGGCTGCGTGCGAGGCGGGCAAAGCCCTCCCGCCAGGTTGAGCGTGCAGTCCCACTCGTCTTGGGGTGGCACCTGCAGGCAAGGAGAGGGCTCCGGCCCCCCGGCCCCTCCCTGCCGTGGCGCTTTGGGTTTCCACACAGGAAGGTTGGTCTGCGCCAGCCAGTAACCAGACACCAGGGAAGCTGCCTGGGGCCTCTTTCTCCTCCAACCCAGGGCTGCTGCCCACAACCCCAGCCCAGCCCAGCCCAGCCCGACCCTCCACGCCACCAACTAGAAAAGAAAGCTTCAGCGAATTCAGTCTCTCTCCCTGTCCTCATGCCCTGAGAGGGGCCAGAGAACAGCACTGGCCAGGAGTCTGGTGTGCCATCTATTTCCAAAGTCAGCTGCGGCAGCGGGTCAGATGGACTGGGAGAGGTGGGAGTGGTCCGGAAGACGGAAGGGTAGCCCAGGGTCCATTGTTACGTACTGTCCAGTCTTCCCCTGTCCATCAGGTTCCCTCTGCCTCCCCCACCCCATGTCCCCAGGCCCTCTGTCCATTACCATCCCTGTGAACCCCAAGACGCCCCTTCCCCCAATCAGCTCCTGGGCCTCCTGAGCCAGGGTTCACCAAGGGAACTAACCTCTGTTCTGGGAGCCATGAAGGACCTGGTGGGAGCAAAACCCCTGGCCTCTGTTGACCACAGGCCATGGCACGTGTGGTATGCCGGGTCACCCCAGCTTGGGTTCCCCCCACTTATGTGACCCTGGACACTCGTTTGGGTCTGACATCAGCCTCATGGTCCCTGCAATGGAAGTTCCCTGGGGAGGGGCTAGTCTGGCCAGTTCCCTGGGGAGATTGGGAAGTCAGCAAGAGGGAAGAAAGTACCCCATGCACCTCTCCTTCCGGGGCGGGTGAGGCCGCCCACAAAGGCTGGCCACCAGGTCCTTTGAGGCCACAAATGACTGTCTGCCTGCTGCCCAGCTTAGAGGTAACACACCCTCCCACTGGGACCGTAGCCACTAGTAAACAAAGCCATCCTTGTGGATGTGTCTGCAACAGCTGCTGGCCGCAGCACGAGGGCCGGGAGTCCAGCACTCCCACGGCCCTGCTTGGGCTTCCCTGTGCCCTCTCCGCTGGCCTCCCACCTGGCCACAGACCACTGCTGACCCACTGCTCCACACTGTGGCAGGAACACCCCTGGCTGAGGGGAGGGACCTACAGGGCCTCTCCCGCCCAGCTCTGTGCAGCAGCAGCAGCCATAGTATTTAGGCTTCGGCCTAAGACCCACAGAGAGGGTCCCGCTGTCTTGTTGCCGGCCAGTGTCCACCACTGCCGGGGCAGTGGGAGGGGCAAGGTAGACACAGGGATCTCGAGGGCTCCCAGTTAGGTGAGCGACTCAACCTGTTTTGCTCCGCTAAAGTGGGGGTGCCGTGCTGAACGGCCAGCCCTTTTGGGCACTGGTCTCAGGAAGCAGGGGCCTTTTCCAGTGGGGGGTCTTGGGCTACACAGCCTGGGTGGGAGAGAGGGCTTTGACTAACATCTCAAATGGCAACATTGGCAGGGCTTTGTTTGCATGGCTCACTGGGAGGGGGGGGTCCAAGCTTCTCCCTTTTTCAGCGATTTGTGACAACTCTCCTATGAGGCTCAATGGCCTCCCTGCTGCAGCACCAGGGCCTGGTCACAGCTGCTTGGGCAGCTAAGCTAGCTACTTTATAGGTCACTGTGAGGACCCAGCATGACAGGTGGTAACCCCGCATACCCCACATGCCATGGCCTCTGGTCAACAGAGGCCGGGCCCTCCTTCTTCGCCGTTTTGTGGGAGACAGGGCTGGTGGTACCCAAGGCCCTGCTGGACTGCAATCCTGAGGAGTGAGCTGCAGACCACTCTCCAGGGCATACAAAGGCTCACCTGTATCCAGTGTGCTGCTTGTCCCAACAGCTTACCCACAGAGGCAGCTGCTGCGATGACATGCTGTAATAATGCCCCAGGTTGCCGCAGTACCCTGCCTGGTACTCTGGATCACAGGCCAAGAGAACTCATTCCCTCCAGAAAGAGGAGAACAAGGTATTGCCTGCCACACCCTCACTTTGAGAGACAAAGGAGGGTAAGAAGTGTCCCAAGAAAACCAGAATCAAGAAAAGTCCAGTGCCTGACCAGGTGGTGGCGCAGTGGATGGAGCGTCGGACTGGGATGCGGAGGACCCAGGTTCGAGACCCCGAGGTCGCCAGCTTGAGCGTGGGCTCATCTGGTTTGAGCAAAGCTCACCAGCTTGGACCCAAGGTTGCTGGCTTAAGCAAGGGGTTACTGGGTCTGCTGTAGCCCCAGTCAAGGCACATATAAGAGAGCAATCAGTGAACAACTAGGGTGTCGCAACGGAAAGCTGATGATTGATGCTTCTCATCTCTCTTTGTTCCTGTCTGTCTGTTCCTATCTATCCCTCTCTGTCTCTAAAAAAAAAAAAAAAAAGAAAGAAAGAAAAAGAAAAGTCCAGTGGCCAGGGCCAGGAAGACTATCCAGTACAGACCCCAGATTGTGACCTATCTGTAAAGCCAGTAGCTGCGGCCACCATCACAGCCGCCTGGCCCATGCAGGTTCACATTTGATTTGGACAGACGGTAATGAAACAACGGAGCCAAGAACTGGTGGGCCATTAGCTTTAATCCTAGCTCACATCTGGTGGGTGAGAAATACACACAGTGGGAAAACACTTCCCTTTCCATTCAGGGCTCCCAAAGCCACTGACTTATCCGAGTTTCCTAAATCAAAGGTTTCTACCTCACCAGCCTTATTCACCTCTGTTCCCTATCTCCTTCTCTCTGCACAAACTGGCTTCTCCTTCAGCATTCCGCCATCTTGGCTGCTTCTCCTCTCCTCCACGTAGCCTTTCTCTGCTCTCCTTTTATAGTGTAGAAATCAAAACCCTTAAGCCAATATACAAATAAGTCCCTAATACAAAGTCACTTATCTGAGGCATAATGGGATTCCTCATAAGAGTGCACCACCCCACATCATGCAACAGTCAAGGGTGTGGGGAAAAGCTTAGTCTTAAAACTAAGCCTTAAGCTACAACATCCCTGCCTGCTTTACAGCCTGTCCCCCACACCCAATGCAAACTATAAGCGAGCAAACATATATATCATATTTACAAACTTATCTGACCAACACTATCCTTTGTAAAATGTTACAAAATTTTATAATGCAAGCGTACTGTTGGTTAAGGCAATATATTAAAGGTGCAATCACTCCTTCATAAGTTTCGCCCCCCCATCACCCCCAAACATAGCCCAGACATGGTGATCCATGGCTGTGTTGCCAACGAAAACAGTGCCAGAATGTTACCCATGATTGGAATCAGACCAGACCTTGTTCAGCAACCTTGAGTTCTGGCTAAGAATGAATTCAAAGTCAAGAGTTGAAGTATAGAAGAAAAGGAAGAAAAGAGGGAAGGGAGGGAGGGAAAGGAGAAAGGAAGAAAGAAAGTCAGAGGTAGAAGTGGACTGTAGAACAAATGGCCCAAGAAGCAAGTTACAGAGGCAAACGCAAGGCCCGTTGGAGCTTGGGAGAAAGGAAAACGCCTGGGGGAAGGGAGTGGGGTAAAGGCGTGGTAGGCATAGTAGGCGTGCTCCTGCTCAAGAGGCAGCCACACTTGAGGTCCCAACGGAGGATCTTAATAGAATATTCATCAGCTTTCCAAGAGAGTCCTTTCAGGGGTCATTAGTCAGTGTAGCAGGTCCTGGTTGTCAGCCATAGCTCCCGGTGTCAGCCATGGCATCGTTTGTCTGGTTTTGCTGCTTTCCTGGGCCTGGAGCTGAAACACAACCGAGGCCCAGATGTATTTAATCTCACCTTCCTGGGGGGCTGCTTATTCTCTGACCCCCTTGTTTGCCCCCCCCCCCCTCGAAGGGGGTCTAACCCGCATGACTAGCAACATGCTAGGGAGGAAAAGCTACCCTGGGGGAGAGAGGTCCTTGTTTTCCCAGTTTGGCATGTTGCTAGGCACCCGGGCTTTCCTCCCAGCAGGCGTTCTGTACCTGGCCTCGGCTCGGCTCAGGTCTAACTGCCGACCACAGTTGAGGCAACAGGGCCAGGAGCCTGCAGATGGGGGCCGCCCACACCAAGGGAGGTCTGGGCACCGCCCTTGTCTCCATAGCGCTGGCAGCGCTGGGGCCCAGGCACCAGGGCGACGGGAGCCGGGCCAGCGCCGTCTCCACAACAAGCTCAAGGCTGCAGGGCCAGGGACCCGGCTGGCCCCCCTTCCCCGAGCTCCCGCCCAGGTGCAGTGGCCCACGCGCTTCCTCACCTGCCCGCCACCCCCCACGGGCGCGCGGAACCCAGGAGGGGGGCGCCCTGAGCTCCAGACCTCTACGTATGGTTGTGGGGGAGGGCCTATACTCCACACATAGGCCGGACCCGGAGCCGCGGACTCTAAGCCTCCAAGCCCTTGTGAGTCTCTGTGAATGGCCTCGCGCCCCTCCTCTGTTCCGAGACCCCCGCAGGGTGGCCACGGTCACGCGCGCCCGCCCCCGTTTCGCGACGATCCAAGGCAGCGGCCTCTCCTATAAAGGCGCTCGCCCACCGGGACTGCGGGGACGCGGGCACGCTTGCTCGCAGCGGCACCCACCCACAGCCTCGCGGGTCCGAGGCCCCACGCGCACCGCAGCCCCCCCCGCGCGCGCGCGCGCGCCCGAGGCACTGCGGCGGTTACCAGGACGCTGGCCCCGCGCAGCCAATAGCGCCAGCCTGTCGGCGTGCTTTTCGGAGCCAGCCAATGAGGGGACAAATCAATCATTTGAAACGCCCAATGGACAGAGCATCGCCGTGCGAGGTGGGGGGGAACTTTGATAGGGAGAGAGGAGGCCTCCGCTGGCCAATACACAGCGAGCGAAGTTGGGAAGGCGGGCCTTAAGCGGCTCGATTGACGAACTGGCAGCCAATCAAACGAGGCCCCATTGCCAGCCTCGGTCTGACTGCCCAGTAGGAGGCTGGCGGAGGCGGGCGCGGCGGCTTTATAAGCGTTGGCGAAGCGTCGGTTGTACCATTCTGCGCGCCCGCTCCTCAGCTCTCGCTCTCACTTCTCCTCCCGTGCCGCCGCCGCCGCCGCCGCCATGAGGGAGATCGTGCACCTGCAGGCCGGCCAGTGCGGCAACCAGATCGGCGCTAAGGTGCGTAGTTGGGGGCCGGGAGCCCAGCGCGGGCGGGGCGTGCCGGGTAGGCAGGCGGACAGGGAAGATGGCGGCGAGCCGGCGGGCGGCGCCCCCGCATTGCGGGCCCCGAGCGGGACCCCGGGCCGGGATTCGGGCGAGGGCGTCGGCGCGGGGCCTCCGGGGACCGGACCGGCAGCGGCGGGGGATCAGGGGGAGGGGAGAGCCGCGCCCGTCCGGGGCGGGGCCGGCTCCGGGCACCGCCGGCCGGCGTGACTCAGCCCGGCCCGCCCGCCCGCGTCTCTCTGCAGTTCTGGGAGGTGATAAGCGATGAGCATGGCATCGACCCGACGGGCACTTACCACGGAGACAGTGACCTGCAGCTGGAGCGGATCAATGTGTACTATAACGAGGCCACTGGTGAGACCTGGCGCCCCTTGAGCCCACCTCTGCTGCCGCTCCGCCCGGCGGCCGGCCCCTCCGCTAACGCCTTTCCTGCCCTGCCCCCCACCCCCGCCCAGGTGGCAAGTACGTGCCCCGCGCCGTGCTCGTGGACCTGGAGCCGGGCACCATGGATTCCGTGCGCTCGGGACCCTTCGGGCAGATCTTCAGGCCTGACAACTTCGTCTTTGGTGAGCCGCGGAGGGGGGCTGGGTGGCGCCCTGGGAGCCAGGACGACTCAAAGGTCAAGGGGTGTCCAAGGTCACCACTACCTTCCGAACGGCCGAGTGGAGGACCGACCTGTGAGCCGCACTGTACCTCGCGGAGAAGCGGGCCCCCAGTGCACGCCCTCCTCCCCCTGTGCGTCACTCAATCCCTCTTCGGAAGCAGCTTTGGGTGGAAGGCCCAGCTGTCCGATCTGAGAAGGAGCGCGATGTAATCTCCCTGCAGTGAAGGCAGTGGCGGCTCATCTGTCCTTCGGAGTTGGCAGGGACGGCGGTGGGAGGGGCTGGCTTATTGTTAAACCGTGGCAGCCCGACCCCAGCTTAATTTTTAATTAGGCAGGTTGTTGCCTTATTTGGGGTTCATCTGCTTTATACCTGCAGAGTGAGCTTTCCCTGACAGAGTGTCACCCTGTACCATATTACCTTGCCTTGTTGACTCACTGGTCATTGGAGACATCTGTTTGGCCAAGGAGTTAGTAGCTGCTCTCCTTGCAGGTCAGAGTGGTGCCGGGAACAACTGGGCCAAGGGACACTACACAGAGGGCGCGGAGCTGGTGGACTCGGTGCTGGACGTCGTGAGGAAGGAGGCGGAGAGCTGTGACTGCCTGCAGGGCTTCCAGCTGACCCACTCCCTGGGCGGGGGGACTGGGTCTGGGATGGGCACCCTCCTCATCAGCAAGATCAGGGAGGAGTACCCGGACAGAATCATGAACACCTTCAGTGTGGTGCCCTCGCCCAAGGTTTCGGACACTGTGGTGGAGCCCTACAATGCCACCCTCTCAGTCCACCAGCTGGTAGAGAACACAGACGAAACCTATTGCATTGATAACGAGGCTCTCTATGACATCTGCTTCAGAACCCTGAAGCTCACCACACCTACCTACGGTGACCTGAACCACCTGGTGTCAGCCACCATGAGTGGGGTCACCACCTGCCTGCGCTTTCCTGGTCAGCTCAATGCTGACCTGCGCAAGCTGGCCGTCAACATGGTGCCCTTCCCACGCCTGCACTTCTTCATGCCCGGCTTCGCTCCCCTCACCAGTCGGGGCAGCCAGCAGTACCGGGCCCTGACGGTTCCCGAGCTCACCCAGCAGATGTTTGATGCCAAGAACATGATGGCTGCCTGTGACCCCCGCCACGGCCGCTACCTGACCGTGGCTGCTGTTTTCAGGGGCCGCATGTCCATGAAGGAGGTGGATGAGCAGATGCTTAATGTTCAGAACAAGAACAGCAGCTATTTCGTTGAGTGGATCCCCAACAACGTAAAAACAGCTGTCTGTGACATTCCACCCCGGGGGCTAAAAATGTCTGCCACCTTCATCGGCAACAGCACAGCCATCCAGGAGCTGTTCAAACGCATCTCGGAGCAGTTCACAGCCATGTTCCGGCGCAAGGCCTTCCTGCACTGGTACACGGGCGAGGGCATGGACGAGATGGAGTTCACCGAGGCCGAGAGCAACATGAACGACCTGGTGTCCGAGTACCAGCAGTACCAGGATGCCACGGCCGAGGAGGAGGGCGAGTTTGAGGAGGAGGCCGAGGAGGAGGTGGCCTAGAGCTGTCTGGTACCAGGAAAGCGTGGAGTCGTGAGAACTCTTTATTCACTCACACCTGTTCTCTGATAGCCCTGTCGCACTGTGTACCTGGTCTTCCTGTCTTGACATCACATGCTGTACAGATGCCACCCCATTAAAAGCATTTTCATAGCGTCTGGTTTCTCCTCTCCAGTTCCTTCTGGTAGGCCTTGCGGGTGCTGTCGCCAAATGTCAGCGCAAAGTGGTTTTGCCTGGCTGTAAAAGGCAACCAAACAGCTGACCTGTGCTTGTCATGGGCTAGTGGCTGCTGGTGGGTTGGGGCAGTCATGTCAGCACAGGCTTTGGGGTTTCCTTGCTACCCTGGGGACTGGCCTCCTGAAGGCAGGCCTAGCCTGTCCACCCTGAACGTCCAGAAGACCAGTGCTGTCTGGAGGCAGCTCGTCTTGGACTTAGTACAAGAGGTCCTCAGTCCGTTCCACATTAAGGAAAAGGGGATGTTGTGTCAGGGGACCCCAGGGACATAACCCTTGCCCTGTGCCTGTGGAACAGCATAAGGGGCCCCAGCCATCTGACCCCACGGTGATCAGTGCACTTACATGGTATGAATCCCATGTAGAAGGGTATCAGGCCCTGGCTGTTGTAGATGGTGGTATTGGGCCAGTGTGTTCGGGGCAGCCTCTCGCCCGGGGCACAGAAGGGGTTTCTAAACAAGAACTGGGAAAGGACAGGTGTGGCTGCCATGTGCTCCCTCCACCAGGCAGCAAACTGTCCTGGGTGGGGCAGTGCTGGTGCTGACTGGTTAATGCCCAGGGGTCTTGTCTTTCCCTCCCCACAAGGCTCCAGTGCAGGAAGCCTAGATAGACCTGGACCAAAGGGCAAAGACTGGCACCTGACCCAGGGGTGAAGGGGTGGGGGGAGTCTCCTAGGAAGAGGGCTAGGCAGAGCCTTTCTAGGGAAGCTGGCTGAGGACTGCCTGCTCAGAGGCCTGGCGGTGGGAGTGCCTCCAGGTTGGATGTCCGCGTACCTGGTTTTTGTCAAACTGATCCATGGCCTGTGTGACCCCATCGCGGTAGTTCATGCCCATCACCCACGCAAACTGGGGGATGAAGCCAGCATACCCTGGGGGAGGAAGAGGTCAGGGTGCCACCCCAGGTCTCCACCACCTGCCTGCTCCCAGCGGGGTCACAGTCTTCCCAGGCTCCTTTCATTCCCTAAACATTGGCAAGGGCTCCGGGAAGGGAAGGGCCGGTGGGCACCCCTCCTCACCTGTTCTCACCCTCGTCCTGCTTTGGCCCCTGGGGCCTTGGCAGGGGGGCTGTCCCTCTCCCAACCCAGGCACCCACCTGAGATGGCCTTGCGTTGAATCAGGTTGGGGTGATCCAGCTGGGGTAGCCTGTGGAACCTGCCTACATCTAATGTCTCCTGCTGGTGGGCTGGGGGTGGGTATTCGTCCCTCCTGCAGTGGTACAGCTAGGACAGGAAAGGAGGGAGCAGGTGACTACCCCAGCCCCGGCTCTGAGTCCTGCGTGGGGAAGGCTGGTCCCAGCGTGTCTCCCAATTACCTGGTACCGCTCAGGGGCCTCGTGAGCAGCAGTGGGGGTTTTCCAGCCCTCCTCCCCATACGCCAGCCGCAAGCCTGGGTGTCCGAGGCCCCTGGAGTCCCCCTTCCTGCCTGGTGGGCACGGGGGGTACGGGGGGTAGGGCATGATGCCAGCAGGCCGCAGGATCTGCTTGGATACATTCTCTACCCCTGACGGCCCTTCAGCGTCCAGGTCCTGGGGTGGTAACCGGCCCAGGTTCTCAAAGTTCTTGTAGGGCTTCAGACCTGTACGGACAGGGCAGCTGTGAGCGACAGTGGGCAGCAGGGAGGGGCAGGGCCGGAGAGCAGTGGGACCCCAGCTCACCAGTGCAGTGGGGGATGTAAGGCTCTGTCAGCTCACGGCAGGGTACTGGAGGCGGCTTGGACTTGCTGAAGTCCTCGATAAACTTGGGCTTGGATACGGGTGACAGCACGGAGCATGGGCTCTTCTGTACGCTGGGGTCTGTGAGCAGCTGTGCTGTGGTGCGCCCATAGGTGTTCCCCACCTGGTAGCGCAGCTGCGGGTAAAAGCCAGCATAGCTGCAGAGGGAGGAAGAGGAGGTGGGGTCAGTGGGCCAGGACAGGACCCATCCTGCCAGGCCCAGGCCAGGTACCCAACCTCGGAACAGAGGATGCAAGGACACCTGGCTCTGGACCTCTGGAGGCTCGAATGGGTAGCATATGCCAAGCACTGAACCTGCATCGTCACCACCACCATCAGATAACCAACACCCCCCCCCTTCCCTGGTACCCAGTCGTCCAACAGCAGCAAGCGGCTTAAAGATGACCGAACAGAGAGCTACCTGGAAGCATTTACAGGGATGGTGACAGGGTCTGGGCCCAGGCACAGGGAGGTCCATTGTATACCAGGTGGTACCCCTGGGAAGGTTTGGCAGGGATCCGCCCAAACTTTTGCCACCCAGGAAGATAGCAGCCAGTGAATGGGACCAGAATTTGGGAGGCAGGCGAGAGGGCTGCTGGTTGAAGTGACGGCTGAGCTGAGTGGCACCTAGCCATGAGGGCAGTGGCGTGGGCTTTGTCGTGAAGCTCTCGGAGGTCCGGAGCCCTCTGCTTAAGTCTCTCCCGTCCCACTGTTTCCTCCAGAACCACTGTGAAGTTCGGTCTGGTTCCCTGCCCACCGTCCCACTTGCTCACATGGCTCTACATGTGCGTGTAGCTCTGCACACACCCTCTGTGGATCTCACTTGGGGGGTGGGGCTGCCTCGTGAGGCAGCCTGGCATGGATGACGATCAGTTTTCTTGATGCTTATCTCACCTTTAGCGTGTGGAACACTATGGAGTGAGCGTCTGGCACGTTTTCTGCCGGCCTTCGCCAGCTGCCACGACTACCCCTGTTTTCGGCCCCTGACGTGCTGCCCACCTGGCATGGTCCTTGGCACCACCAGCTGGGAGGGTCGGTCTGGGCCCCTGAGTCCTCCTGCCCCTTCAGCCTTTCGGCCTCACCCCCCTCCCTGGAGACCAGCTCTGGACGTCCCCTCACCAGTGGCCCGAGCCCGCTGCCTCAGCCTCTCCCTGCGGGAGTCCTGTGCTTACCCAGGGACATAGTGAGGTTCCGGCGTGAAGAGGGTCTGTTTCTGAGTGGCTGTCATCTTGCCTCAACTCCACCTTTGCTGTGCAGCCCCTGCCTCCTGTCCAGCTCCCTTCCCTGGGAGGAGTCCCTGTTACCTGGCAACCATTGTGAAGAGGCCCCACTGCGGCCAAGACCTGGGCCAGGCCCCTCCTTAACCCTGTGAGCGCTCCCGCTCCCAATTTACAGGCGGGACACCAAGGCCCAGACAGGCAACAGGCTGGGAGGTGTGATGCCGAGGACCTCGGGGTTCAGAAAACTGGGATTGTTGCTGCAGCTGAGGCCCAAGTCAGCCCTGTCAGGGAGTGGGGTCCAGGATGAACCCCAGGCAGCCAGCAGCCCCCAGGCAGAGGCTAAGGGAATCAGTCCCTCACATAACCTAAGCCTGCTCTTCAGACAAAAGGCTTGGAAGCAGGCCTGACCAGGCAGTGGTGCAGTGGATAGAGCGTGGGACTGGGACGCAGAGGACCGAGGTTGGAAACCCCGAGGTCGCCAGCTTGAGTGTGGGTTCATCTGGTTTGAGCAAAGCTCACCAGCTTGAGCCCAAGGTTGCTGACTTGAGCAAGGGGTCACTTGGTCTGCTGTAGCCCCCCAGTCAAGGCATATATGAGAAAGCAATTAATGAACAACTAAGGAGCCACAACAAAAAATTGATGCTTCTCATCTCTCTCCCTTTCTGTCTGTCTCTCACTAAAAAAAAGAAAAGAAAAAAGGCCTGGAAGCTTCAGAGACACGTGACAACCCTCCACAGTGAGGTTGAAAGGTCTCTGCCCTGAGCTGGGTGCTATTTTACATTTTAGACAAATTCTGATTCTTACTTTCTTTTTGTAAGGAAAGACTTGAACCATACAAAATATCATAAGGAAAAAGATGAGCAGGTTCACCTGACCAACGGTGGCACAGTGGATAGCACATCTACCTGGAACGCTGGGGACCCAAGTTTGAAACCCAGAGGTCACCAGTTTGAGCACAGGCTCACCAGCTTGAGCATGGGATCATAGACATGATCCCATGGTCACTGGCTTGAGCCCAGAGGTCACTGGCTTGAAACCCAAGGTTGCTGGCTTGAGCCAGGTGGGTCACTGACTCATCTGGAGCACCCGCTCAAGGCACATGTGAGAAATCAATCAATGAACAACTAAAGTGCCGCAACCACAACTTGATGCTTCTCATCTCTCTCCCTTCCTGTCTCTCTGTCTCTCGCTAAAAAAAAAAAAGATTAGCAGGTTCAAGTACATGCCAAAAAAACCCATCATAAACAATGCTAAAAGGTAGACCACAAACTGGGGGAAAAGTATGCAACAAGTACTATGAACAGATAGGCTAGCAGTATGTGTGTGTGTATGTGTGTGTGTGTGTAACCTTACATGACAAAAGTATGAGAAATTACCACCCCACTAGAAGAGTGCATACAAAATGTGAACATCTTAAGAAAAAAAAAAAAGTGATCAATAAACATGTGGACAGAAGGTTGAAGTCCATCAAATCAATGCTGATAATGGTAGTTTCTCACTGCTGGCAGGGTGATGGTGAGAATTATCTTTACTTTGGTGCAGGCTAACTGGAAAGCAATCTAGGTAAACAGATCAAGTCCATACAAGAAATGACACACTTCGACCCACTGCTTCCACTCTTAGGAATCTCTCCTAAGGAAACGGTAGACATTTAACTGAAGACATACGTGCAGTGTCATCCATCGTGGCCGTATTTGTTAAGAGAGAAATCAGAGCTAGCCTAGATGTCCAACAATAAGAGCTCTGTTCACAAAACCGTGCCTGTGGCTGCTCTCGACTCTGCCCTCAGAGAATACTGTACAGCACAGGAGGCCCCGAGCACTGGCTGCGAGCCCCTCACCCTGATAAAACCCGTGTTTCCTCAAACGAGTCTCTGTTCATCTGGCGTGCCTCCCAAAGCCAGTCAGGGTCAGTGCTGGATGGGAGGGATCCGGACAGGAAGAGACACGGTCAGGGTGGGCAGGGCTTAGAGGATGAGATGTTCTGGACTGGGCCCTGCCAGTGGATTAGGCCAAGGTCAGGGCTGGAGCTGACAAGCTGGTCAACTTCAGAGGGCACTTTGAGGGCCCTGGTGCCCAGACAGGCTCACACTCCGCTGGGCTATTCTTTCGTACTTCAGCCTGGGCAGCCTCAGCCATCTGTGATACCCTCTGGCCTCTGTGCCCCCAAGTAGAATGTGGGCTCCCACACCTCAACCCTGACAGGGCCACCAGGCACTTCACGGCCAGGGCTGCGTGACAAGGCCACCAGGCACTTCACGGCCAGGGCTGCGTGACAGGGCCACCAGGCACTTCACGGCCGGAGCTGCCTCTAAGGCCAGCCCAGTCCACTCCGACCCATCCGACCTTGCTTTGCTTTTTTTAAACTATTTTTTTTTCATTTTTATTTTATTTATTCATTTTTAGAGAGGAGAGAGAGAGAGAGAGAGAGAGAGAGAGAGAAGGGGGGAGGAGCTGGAAGCATCAACTCCCATATGTGCCTTGACCAGGCAAGCCCAGGGTTTCTAACTGGCCACCTCAGCATTTCCAAGTCAACCCTTTATCCACTGCGCCACCACAGGTCAGGCCAGCTTTGCTTTTTGAAGGAATGGATTTCCTGCAAGGGTTTCCTCCTCTTCCAGGGAGCCTCCCTGGACCCTCCATCCTACCCTAATGCTTCCTTCCAGGTGGCCCTGCACAGCTGGGCATGGCATAGTACCCACTCCCTTTTCTACCTTCTGCCAAGTGTAAGTCTCCCAGAAGCCCTGATAGAGTAACCCCCAAAGTCCAGAAAAGGAGAACAGTTGGGACAAGGAAGGGGGGGACAGGAGGCTAAGCCAGGAGTCACCCAGGCCGGGTAGGGGTCCTCCTGACATAGGTGACCCAGGGTGACCCACCTGGTAGGTCAAGGGAGGGGCCTCCAGGGATCCTACTGCCTCAGCCTCTCCAGGGCTGAACAATGCTCTCCCCCCCCCCACCTCCCGGAATTCCCGGCAACAAAGGGGGCGGGGGCGGAGCATGACGGGCCAGTGAGATCACAGAGCCTCAAGGTGGCCATGTGGAAGGCAGCCGAAGACCCCGACAATGAATTTTGACCAGAAGGCTGTGAAATTCCTGGCAAACTTTTACATCAATGGAGGCCAACACTGGACCCATGGTCCCCTGAGGCCACAACCATTAGTGCCAGCCCAGTAACTTTTAGGGCAAGGGGTGGGGGCGGGAGCAGCTCGATGGGGCAGCCAGCAGTCTGGGTAGATGGAGGCTGGCCTCTTTCAGGCTCAAGGCTGCTGTGCCGTCAGGCCCAGGTTCCGGGGCCGCCTGGCAGGAGACGTGTTCCCCAGCATCGCAGGAGTTCCCAGCGGGCCTCAGGATGTACATTGACCCCCTGCGGGAGTGCCCGCCGATCTGCACCCAGATCCTGAAGGAGCTGCGTAAATGGAGGGGCTTCTCCAGTCTGGTCCGGAGAGGCGGGCAGGGGCGGGAGGGGCCTGCAGTGAGGACCCAGGTCCCAGGGCTGTTTCCTAACAGGGCAGGAGCGACGCCCGCCAATCGCGACCAACCTGGACAACCCAGGCCCCACCCAGTACCAGGTGCCCGATGCTTCGGTGCGTGAATCCACCCCGCACCCTCACTTCAGCATTGGTCGCAAGCACCCGACCATCGGTGCGTGCTCCTCCCCCGCGCAACCGCAACGGCCGCCCCAGCCCCACAAACGGGGCCTCGCCCCCCCCCCCCCCGGCCTGCCCTCCCCCAACGACACTGTCCCCACTGCAGACGGCGGTGGCCGCAGGGCGTGGCAGACTCTGTGGTTCCAGAGCGAAAGCCCCTTCACGCAGAAAGTCGACTTCAGTCGGGAGCTCAAGGTGGAGAGCGGGGCCGCGAGGTCCTGCGGGGCCGGGGGTGGGGGTGGGGGCGTCGGGCTGAATTCAGCAGCATCCTTTCCCCTTAGTGGCCATCGCCCGCCGACTACTCTCCACTTGGCGGCCCTTCCGTCCCGGCTTTCAGCTTTGGGTGCCGCCGCTCCGCTTCCAAAGCAGCCGAGGCGCGCGCGCGTCCGGGGCTGCCGCAGGCCTGGGGTGCAGGTCCTTGTGCCCAGCCCACGTTGCAGGCCCCGGGTGAGAAGCGCCCCAGCCCCAACACCTACGACACCCTTCCCGGGTACCGCCTGAAGAGCCGGCGCCTGCCTGCCTTCTCCTTCTCCGTGAGCCGCTCGCCCGCGCTTGCCTCCTGGGTCAAATCCTGTAAGGAAGGTAGTAGCCTCGGAAAGGGGAGGCCCCGGCTGCGCAGACACCCGCGGAAGGTGAGGGCTGCGCAGCGGCTGACGTCATAGCCTGCATGGGGCCCCCACCTTGTCTCTCTGCAGCCCACTCCCCGGGCCCAGCCGCCTACTACGTGGAGGATTGCTATAACTCGCGCTTCCCCTCGGTGCCCGGCGTGGTTATGGGCGTGAGAAGACCCAAGCGTCATGACACAGGCCCCTTCTGTGCGCTTTAGAGCCCGCTGGACTGAGCCCGGCCAGGCCAGTGATCACATGGACCCTGCTCCACCCCAGGGGGCCTTGGCAGTCCTCCCTGTGGAACTCGGTGCCCTCAGTCTGTCATTCTCGCCCTCTGGGCACCCTAATACACCCTCCTAGCAGACTAACACTTCTGTGAGCTGTGGACAAGGTGGGCCCACCCCAAAGCCCCCGCCTGCCCACCTCCACTGCATAGATTCTGTTGGTTCTTCTGAACTCTGCCGTGTGCGGGGCTGCCACCCTCATCCAGTGAGACGTCTGTCTTGCAGATGTGTCTTGCCCTGGCCGGGGTCTCCCTTAGTTTCCCCTTACATGCTCTCTTCTCTGGGATGCGTGGGGGGCAATCTGAGACTTTCTGGCCTACCTCAATATGGAAGGGGTCCTTCTGGGCAGTGCAGGTAACCCCATCCAGAGGACCAGGCTAACTGCCCATCTACCAAAGAACCAGGCTGCTGAGCTGAAGAACTGACTTTTGGGGCAGAAGTGGGGGTCAGACTCCCCGAACTGCCATCTTGAGGTGAGGTCAGCCTGCCCAGCCCCTGGGGAGGGCCCAGAGGACAGAGGACCAGCTCGTCAGAGCCTGTCCCAATTTCCCCCAGCCCCTGTCCAAATATCCTGTGAACTCACCCAGGGCTGTGCAGGCTGAGCCACAGCCACTAGACTCCCTGGGCGTTCCATGTTAGGGCCCTGCCCTGTTTGCAGTAACCTGGATGTTGGACTATCAGCCTGCTTTTTACCTGGGGCAGGCCCAAGACTGCAACAGCTGTTCCTATGGTGGTCCATAAACTCTTCTGCAGACAGGCCAAGGCCCAGGGATTCCTAGCATGACCTCTAGGGCTGAACCAGATGGGGGGTTGAATCCCAGCACCCGAGAGAATTAGTGGGATTTCAGATGCTTGTTGCTGGGCCCGGCTGACCAGTTCAGCTAGTGGTCAGCAGAGAGCTGTGGGAGCTCTGGTCTTGGGAGGTTGGCCCAGGATGGGGAGACCCAAAGCCCTGCTCATAGACACACCATCAACAATCCCTAGGGCTCAAAGTCAGAAGTGGGACCAGACAAGAGTTTGCTGGGCAGCAGTGTGGAACAGGCTGTAAACTGGCAAAGTCCTTATAGCCTAAGGCTTAGTTTAAGACTAAGCTCTTCCCCACCCTTTTAATACTAAGATCTTTTCAATTTCCTTCTAGCTTTTCACCACACCCATGACTGTTGCATGATGTGGGGTGGTGTACTCTTTTTTTTTTTTTTTTTAAAGATTTTATTTATTTATTTATTTTGGGGGTGGAGAGAGAGAGAGAGAAGGGAAGAGGAGCAGGAAACATCAACTCCCATATGTGCCTTGACCAGGCAAGCCCAGGGTTTCGAACCGGCGACCTCAGGATTCCAGGTCAACACTCTATCCACTGTGCCACCACTGGTCAGGTGGGTGGTGTACTCTTATGAGGAATCCCATTTATGCCTCAGATAAGTGGCTTTGTATCAGAGACTTCCTTATTTGCATATGGCTTAAAGGCTTTAATTTTCTCCACTAAAATAAAGCAGACCAGGGGCTCTCGCTCTCTGTCCCTGCCATCAGCGTTGCAGAGGCCTCCCGATCCCATCCTCTTTTCTCAGTGAGTCTATTTTCTTAATTCCGCATCTTTCTCAGGACCTGGAATTACTAGCTGAGCTGGTTGCAGCACAGCAAAAAAGGGAATTTTATTTATTTATTTTTATTTTTATTTTTCTGAAGCTGGAAACAGGGAGAGACAGTCAGACAGACTCCCACATGCGCCCGACCGGGATCCACCCGGCACGCCCACCAGAGGGCGATGCTCTGCCCCTCTGGGGCGATGCTCTACCACAACCAGAGCCACTCCAGCGCCTGGGGCAGAGGCCAAGGAGCCATCCCCAGTGCCCGGGCCATCTTTGCTCCAATGGAGCCTTGGCTGTGGGCGGGGAAGAGAGAGACAGAGAGGAAGGAGAGGGGGAGGGGTGGAGAGGCAGATGGGCGCCCCTCCTGTGTGCCCTGGCTGGGAATCGAACCCGGGACTTCTGCATGCCAGGCCGACGCTCTACCACTGAGCCAACTGGCCAGGGCAGAAAAGGGAATTTTTAGCAGAGCAAACCTTGGAAATCAAGACACATGAAAAGGAAGAGGGTGGCCCTGACCCGTTAGCTTAGTCAGTTAAGCGCATCAGCCCAAAACAACAAGGTTGAGAGTTCAATCCCCAGTCAGGGCACACACAGAAAGCAACCAAAAATGCACGATTAAGTGAAACAAACACTTCCCTTCCTCCTCCCCTCTCTCTCCCTTCCTCATTCTGTCTCTCTAAAAGTTAATTACAATAAAGCCTTGGCCAGATAGTTCATTTGGTTGGAGTGTGGTCCTGGAGAGTGGAGGCTGCTAGTTTGATTTCCTGGTCAGGGCACATAGAGGAGCAACTCGATGTTCCTACCTCCCTGCCTCTCTCTCACTCTCTTTCTCTCTCTCTCTCAAAAAAAAGGGAGAGGGGGCCCTGGCCGGTTGGCTCAGCGGTAGAGCGTCGGCCTGGCGTGCGGAAGTCCTGGGTTTGATTCCTGGCCAGGGCACACAGGAGAGGCGCCCATCTGCTTCTCCACCCCTCCCCCTCTCCTTCCTCTCTGTCTTTCTCTCTTCCCCTCCTGCAGCCGAGGCTCCATTGGAGCAAAAGATGGCCTGGGTGCTGGGGTTGGCTCCATG
This sequence comes from Saccopteryx bilineata, assembly GCF_036850765.1. Taxonomy (NCBI): domain Eukaryota; kingdom Metazoa; phylum Chordata; class Mammalia; order Chiroptera; family Emballonuridae; genus Saccopteryx; species Saccopteryx bilineata. The sequence goes on along the minus strand of NC_089491.1, from coordinate 725,287 downwards.
GCCTCTGCCTCAGGTGCTAGAATGGCTATGGTTGGGACAGAGCGACGCCCTGGATGGGTAGAGCATCGCCCCCTGGTGGGCGTGCCGGGTGGATCCCGGTCGGGCACATGCGGGAGTCTGTCTGACTGCCTCCCCGTTTCCAGCTTCGGAAAAATCCAAAAAAAAAAAAAAAAAAGGGAGAGGGTGTGTATTTGGTGTGGTGAGCCTGGGGACACTGCGCTGGTGGGATGGAAGGTGAGCTGGAGGGATTGGAGGGACACAGAATCTGGGTCCAGGAGGGGATTACACACTTAGCAATAGGGAGCCCATCGAGGAGGCAGTGCCCACCAGCCCTGTGACCTTCCGGAATTCCAGGGACTCACATTCACAGCCTCAGCCTGAGGGTCAACCAACTTGTGTTAGCTTGGGGGTTAGATGTTCATGGTGATGTGAGGACCACCATCCACTGCCCACTCCCACTGCCAGCCCAGGGGCGGCCACCGTCTCCCCCGCCCCCCACTGGAAGCACAAGAACGGAGAGGGCATCACGCACCTGGTGGGACCTGGTGCAGGTAGCTTCTAGGGTGGCAGTGCTCCATGTCCTCAAGCAATAATACTGTCGACCATAAAACAGAATTGACGGGGTGTCTCACACCACTGGAAAGGATTTATTCAGGAAAAAGAAGGGATGCCGTGGGGTAAGTGCAGAGGTAGTGAGCAGATGAGACATGACAAAGGTTAAGTACTTTAGAGCAGGAAACAGAAGTGAGGGAGCAGGGCTGTCACAAAGGTAGAGCCCTGTTGAAACCCTGGTTGTTCTATAGGGCTCTCAACAACAAGGAGATTGACCCCCAATCAGAAGAGGGGTTTCTCCAAGCTGACGAAGAAGCAGGGTGCCTGTCATTCTCAAGCCCGTCCCTGCGAACTTGGAGGGCTGAGGGAGCCTCAAGTGCTTATGTTTGTAATGGTCTTTTTTCTGGTGTCCTGGCTCTTTGCAATCAGTAGAAATTGGGGGCTTGGGGTTTTGTATAGGGACCTTCACTTGCCATACTGAAAATTAGGAATTTCAGCCGTTTTTTGTTTTTTTTTCCCCCTCAGGTGACATCTACAAGGTGAACAAGGTGATTTGCCATATTAACTAAATCTGTAGTGGACATGGTTTCCCACTCCATCCTGGTCACTTTAACAGAAGGGAAAGGTCTCTGTTCAGCCAGAATTTTCCTTAAAAAACAGCCGAGGTCTTATTATAACTGTCACAAACAAAGTCATCAGGCGTCTGTGAGCAAGTCAGAATTTTGCTCCAATCAACAAGCTTTGGGAAAGGCTACTGTAATTGCTTGAGGTCTCCAGCCACTGTTCTAGGATTTGCCAAAAAATCAGGTTTATTTTTCTAAATCCCTTGCAGGGTGGTTATATCATGTAAGTCTCATCGAACACTACACTTGGTCTTCATCGACTGGCAAATGAACTAGCTGATCTAAATCAGGAAACCCGAGCTGGTAGGTTTGAATATCTGTGTCAAATTCTTCAACAAATCTGTGAGGAGCCTCAGTCACCTTGGGGAATTCTCTAACTATGGCTCGCCATTCAATTTCAGTGCAGAGAACGCACAAAATTTAAGGTCTATGGAGATCCTCAGAGAGCTTAACTTTAAATTCGGAAAATAGTATCGGAGGCAAGGAAGCAGGTAGTGGGAGGTCAGAGTGTGAGGAGTTGGAGCTGAGAAGGAAAAGTCTAAGGGCTCCAGGGATGGTCCCTTAGACAAGGAAGTCAAGGTGAAGGGCAAGACAGCACCGTGGGCCTGACCTGTGGCAGCACAGTGGATAGAGCATCGACCGGAAATGCTGAGGTCCCAGGTTCAAAACCCCGGGGTTGCCTTGATCACAGGATCATGGATATGATCCCAGGGGGTCATTGCTTTGGCTTGACTACCCCCTCTCCCTGGTCAAGAAATATAGGACAAGTAATCAATGAACAACTAAAGTGAAGCAACTCACTCTCTCAAAAAAAAAAAAGCACTGTATTGGAGGCAAACAGGCAGCTTCTGAAGCCTTTTATTTTTCTTTATTTATTTTTTTGTATTTTTCCGAAGACAGAAACGGGGAGGCAGTCAGACAGACTCCCGCATGCGCCCCACCGGGATCCACCCAGCATGTCCACCAGGGGGCGTCGCTCTGCCACAATCAGAGCCATTCTAGAGCCTGAGGCAGAGGCCACAGAGCCATCCTCAGTGCCCAGGCCAACTTTGCTCCAATGGAGCCTTGGCTGCGGGAGGGGAAGAGAGAGACAGAGAGGAAGGAGAGGGGGAGGGGTGGAGAAGCAGATGGGCACTTCTCCTGTGTGCCCTGGCCGGGAATCGAACCTGGTACTTCCACACACCGGGCCGATGCTCCACCACCGAGCTAGCTGGCCAGGGCCTATTTTTCTCTTTAAAAGTTCAGCAGTCTCGTCCCTGGCAGGTTGGCTCAGTCATAGAGCGTCAGCCCTGCATGTGGATGTCACAGGTTCAATTCCCGGTTAGGGCACATAGGAGAGGTGCTGCCCACCTGCTTTTTCACCCTTCCCCTTCTAGCTTCTCTCTCTCTGTCTCTTCTCCTCTCCTGCAGCCATGGCTCCATTAGTGCGAGTTGGCCCCGGGGCACTGAGAATGGCTACCTGTCTTCTGCCTCAGGCGCTAAAAACTGGCTCCAGTTGCAATAGGGCAAGGTCCCCAGGTGGGCAGAGCATTGCCCCCTAGTGGGCTTGCCGGATGGATCCCAGTGGGGGCACATGTGGGAGTCTGTCTCTGTCTCCCCTCCTCTCACTAAAAAAATAAAAATAAAATAAAAAGGTTCAGCAGTCTCTTATTTCTGAAACTTCATTTTGTAAAGAGGCAACTTCAGATTCTTGGTGGTTTGGAAACCTCGAAATACCATTTGAATAAGCACTCCATTCATCTTTGCCAATTTTAGTGCTGTTATTATCCAATTAGGTTTAAGGAAAGTAAGTTTGAAAACTCTCAAAAGGCTCCCCACACTGACCACTAATATTCCAAATTACTTTTGGTCAGATCTGTCCCACTTAATTAAATATGACCACAAAGAGTGACTTTGGCTTTGAAACCTGAGTTCCTGGAGGAGGGGTGGTCTTAATATTTAAATAACTGAGACCCCACTTTTCAGAGACTTCTCTAGAGCTTGCACCAAAAACAATCTACAAGAATTCCAGCAACCTGCAAGTCAGTCTCACTCTAGAACTGCCCCCTGACCACAAAAGGGTCAGGCCAAAAGCTAAAAAAAGAAAAGAAAAACAAAAAAGCCAGTTCTGGGTGACAACCTGATCTTAAAAAAGCCAGGCCAACCGCTGAACACACTCAATGCCACAGTCCAATCTGGAACCGAACCAAGGGTTAGCTGGTGCCAAAAAGTATGGACCCAAAGGCTAGTCAGTCTCAAGAAACAGTCTGATCTCCATTAAAGGCTGACCTGTCGAGTACTTAAAGACAAGCAACAGATAAGCAAGGACTTTGAATTAGAAACCACTAAATGGTCCCTGAGTGTTAGTCAAATGTTTGTAAATAGGATGTATATGTTTGCTTGCTTATATGATAGTTTGCATTGGGTGTGGGAGACAGGCTGTAAACTGGCAAGGTCCTCATAGCCTATGGCTTAGTCTTAGCCTTTCCCACCCTTTTAATACTAAAACCTTTTCAACATCCTTCAAATCCTAAGATCTTCTCAAAACTAAGCTTTTCGCCTGACCGGGTGGTGGCGCAGTGGATAGAACGTCGGACTGGGATGCCGAGGACCCAGGTTCGAGACCCTGGGGTCGCCAGCATGAGCGCGGGCTCATCTGGTTTGAGCAAAGGCTCACCAGCTTGCTGGCTCGAGCAAGGGGTTACTTGGTCTGCTGGGGGCCCGTGGTCAAGGCACATACATATGAGAGGGCAATCAATGAACAACTGGGGTGTCGCAATGCGCAACGAAAAACTGACGATTGATACTTCTCAGCTCTCTGTTCCTGTCTGTCTGTCCCTCTCTCTGACTCTCTGTCTCTGTAAAACAAAACAGCTTGACCAGCTTGTGGCGCAGTGGATAGAGAGGACCCAGGTTTGAGACCCCGAGGTCGCCAGCTTGAGTGCGGGCTTATCTGGCTTGAGCAAAAAATTTTTGGAAAACTCACCAGCTTGGACCCAAGGGGTCTCTGGCTCGAGCAAGGGGTTACTTGGTCTGCTGAAGGCCCGGGGTCAAGGCACATATGAGAAAGCAATCAATGAACAACTAAGGTGTTGCAACGAAAAACTAATGATTGATGCTTCTCATCTCTCTCCGTTCCTGTCTGTCTATCCCTCTGTTCCTGTAAAAAAACAAAACAAATCAAAACAAAACTAAGCTTTTCACCATACCCTTGACCGTTGCATGATGTGGGGTGGTGGTGCACTCTTATGAGGAATCCCATTTATGCCTCAGATGAGTGGCTCTGTATCAAAGACTTCCTTATTTGTATACTGGCTTAAAGGCTTTAATTTCTACACTATATGTTAAGGCAGACCAGGAGGCTCTCTCTCAGATCTTGCCATCAGCATGCAGAGGAGAGGCAGCCAGGATGGTGGAGTGCTGAAGAAGCCAGCTTGTGAAGTTTGTGCAGAGAGAAGGAGATGGGGAACAGAGGTGAGTAAGGCTGGTGAGGTAGAAACCTTTGATCTTAGGCAACTTGGATAAGTTAGTGGCTTTGGGAGCAATGAATGGAAAGGGAAGTGTTTTCCCACTGTGAGTATTTCTTGCCGGCCAGGTGCAAGCTAGGATTAAAGCCCACCAGTTCTTGGCTCCATCGTTTCATTACCGTCCGAATCAAATGCGACCCTGCATGGGCCTGGCGGTTGTGATGGTGGCCGGGGCTACTGGCTTTACACCAAGTAAATCCTGGACAGCTTGAGGACACACAGCGTGGAAGCTGGATTGCAGAAGACCCACACAGGCCTGCGGGCAGGAGAGCCAGCCGCTCTGTGCAACCCCAGCACCTGGTTGCTCACCTGCCCTGACGCTCGGGATTCTTCTCTCTGAAACAGAACAAGCCACTAACATGTTCTGGGTACCCGTCCCCAAAAGACTGCAAAAGGAGCACGCACAAAAGCGGAGGCGGGGCTTACAGACAGGAAGCGGAAGTGAAGGGGTGGGCGGGGGGCGCTGTATCCCTCGCGTTCCGCCCGTGGGGCTCTCGCGTTGACGCAAGTGCGAGAGCGTCTCCCGCAGGCCCCCGTGGACTTCCTCTAGATTTAGTATAAATTTGGTCATTTCGAAGCGTCAGGAGGCTGCTGTGAGGGCGGCAGCAGGGTTTTTCATTTAAAAAATAAGTACAGTCAGCTAAAACAGCAGTTTTGAAATTCAGCAAGACGGCCTGACTTGGGGTGGCGCAGTGGCTAGAGCGTTGACGTGGAATGCTGAGGTCGCGTGGGTTCAGAAGCCAGGGTTTGCCCGGCCAAGGCCCGCAGAAGAGGGGGCTGCGATGAGTTTGTGATCCCCACTCCTACCCATCCCCCTTGTCTCTCACTCCTCTCTCTAAAATCGATAAACTCATAAAGCCTTTCACGCCCCCTTCTCCGGCGTGCCCCCTGCCGTGGTGCCCCGCACACCCCGAGCTCCGACCGCGGCCCCAGCGATCCAGCACAAGGCCAGAGGCCGGGCCTGTGGCGAACCCCGCGGGGCCGAACCTGCGCCCTGGGCGGAGGGAAGACGCGCAGTGGGCGGGGCCGGTGGGCGGGGCCTCGCTGGTGGTCGTGTTTCACCTGGAGGTTGCTCTCCCGCTCAGCGGTTCCGCGGGACGCAGCTCCTCTACTTAGGAACCTCTGCGCGGCGGAGGCGTTTCCGGAAGGGGCGGGCTGGCGGGCGGACCGACCACTCTTGGGGGGCGGAAGTGGGCGGCTGCCATCCAAGTGGAGCCGCGCTGCGGAAGGGGGACTCGGCCGAACTGGAGAGCGCCGGGGAACGGAGCTCAGGCGGCCCCCGCGGCCCGAGCGACCGGGCTGCCGGGGGTCCGGCGGAGCGCGGCGGAGATGGGGCGCCGAGCCGGGCCGGGGCCGGGGCCGGGGCTGGGGCCGGGACCGGGGCTGGGACCGGGGCCTCGGCCATGTTCGCGGGGCTGCAGGATCTGGGCGTGGCCAACGGCGAGGACCTGAAGGAGACGCTCACCAACTGCACCGAGCCGCTGAAAGCCATCGAGCAGTTTCAGGTGCTGTGGGGGGACGGAGGCCGGGCCGTCGGCGCCTGAGTCCGGCAGTGGGGCGCGGGCGCGTGGGCAGTGGGCAGATTTATCTTTCTTTTACCGCTCGTTGCGTCTGTTCTCTGGGATGGGAGAATGAGCTAGTGCTCCATGATGGACCGACGTCTGGGTGTCTTTTTCAGTTCTTGTAGTTACAACGCTAGAAACATTCTTGCAGCCCCTTCCTTCTATAATCAGGGCATATCCTGCGTGCCTGGCCAGACGTGGCTGTGGCTATGGTTTCTGTTGATGCCCCCCACCCCTTAAATAAGCAACATCGACCCCACGCTGACTCTGCTTCCCCAGACAGAGAATGGCGTGCTGCTGCCTTCCCTGCAGTCGGCCTTGCCCTTTCTGGACCTGCACGGGACGCCTCGGTTGGAGTTCCACCAGTCCGTGTTTGATGAGCTGCGGGACAAGCTGCTGGAACGTGTGTCAGCCATTGCCTTGGAGGGAAAAGCTGAAGAAAGGTAGCTGGGCAGGTGACATGTGCAGCCCCCTTCTCGGCATGGGAATGGACTTAGCAGCACTTCCCACCTGTCCCCTTGGCTACATGCTGCCGGGGTCCTGCCCCGGGGGGAATCCAGGGGTCCCACAGGAAGAGACGGTGTTGGCGCAAGTCGAGTGAGAGAGCCGAATTCTTTATTTTCTCTTTATTCTCTCGTTAGCATTTATTGCCAGGCATCTCTGCCAAATGCTGGTCTAGCTTTCTTTTTATACACACACACTAAGTTACAATCACATGGTATTTTGAATACATTGATTAATCATTGTTTTTGTTTCACTATGGTTATATATTTCTAGGTAACAGTTAATTCATATCTAAAAGTTATAAATCAGGTAGTAAGTTATTCAAAGTACAGTTGTACAATAACTTGAATAGCAATAACAATATTGGTACAAACTTCTAAAAGATTAGTACTAATTAATACCTCTACCTTACTGTTGTTGTGAGTCAGGGGCGCAGAGAGAGAGAGAGAGAGAGATTAGCAGACGAAATCATCAAGGACTAGCAAAGGACCACCGCTTGCTCAGGCAAATGGCCCTGAGTTCATGCAGTGTCCTAATTATTCACAAGACTTCAAAAGGCTTGTTTACTGAGAAATTGGCATAACATCAAGAGTAACTTTTGCTTAAAGATACATAGAGTACACCTGCAAGATAGCTTAGTAGCAACATAATATCAGAAGGCATTAATTGCTATTGCTTCTATGGATCCCTCCACATTCCGCTCCTTATCTGAAGGGAAAACCTAGGAAAGTACAAAAATCTCATGAGAATGTTTTACTGAGAAAAGCCCAACAACTGCCTTCAGTCACAAAACAATTCTTTTCTTGTTGGCTGTGTTCCCATCCAAGGCCATGCAATGGGTTATTCCAGTACACCTTACCTAAGATTTTATTTGTCTAGTCAAATTTTATTTATTTACTATATTCATACACTAGTTAAGTTCTAACTTTATTCTTCTCCAGAGTGTTCCATCACCTGCAGGTCAGGTATGCAAGAAGAAAGAAAAGTTTCTCTATCACATGAAAAGGCTAGGGAGGTAAAGTGATGAATTAAGTGAAGGCTGAAAGGTGCTCTGTGTATAGTTACTGTTTTCTACCTATTCATAAGTCACAATCTATTCTTTCTAACATGATTAATAAGAAGAAATTCTCCTACAAACTTAACCCTTTACGAGGGATATCATAGCCAGCCGCTTATGTTTATGAGCCCAGTTCAAGGGGCTTACAGGCTTTTCTGTGGAACTCACACCCTCTGTCTCATTTCCAAAGAAATTACTACGAATCTACAGGGAAAGCACGGTACTATTATCCCTGTGCCATAAATAATAGCACACACCCAGAAAATGGGAGGATATAAGGCCAGATTAATTCAAAAGATCAAAGGGGGAAGTACCATTGTGCCTTTCCTTTGCGGTGACTTTGTCAACCCGCAGCCATTGGCAGTCATTGGTCTTCACTGTGGTGACTTTGTCAACCAACAGCCGTTGGTCTTCTCTGCTGTGATTTTGTCAATCAGCAGTTTTTGATCTTCTGCTGTGACCTTGTCAGCCAGCAGTTGTGGATCTTCTCTGCTGTGACCTTGTCAGCCAGCAGTTGTTGATCAGCTCCCGACAACATGCTTCTATGTGAAAAGGGAACCTCTCACCCATGTGTCCCCGCCTGTGGAGACTGGTGCCTTTAGCTCTCTTCTGTTTGGGGACAGGCAGGTAGCTGCTTTTGACTTGGTCCTGTGCTACTAGCTCAGCCATTTGAGTCTTTCCAGGTACAAGAAACTAGAAGACCTTCTGGAGAAGAGCTTTTCCTTGGTGAAGATGCCATCTCTGCAGCCAGTGGTGATGTGCGTCATGAAACACTTGCCCAAGGTAAGAGCCACGAGGCTGGCTCATCAGCTTAGCTCCTGGGGGGTTCCTGAGCTGCCTCCCCAAGCAAGGGGAGCTGGGAGGCACGTCCTCTGTGCTGCTTTCTCTGTGACAAGCCTTGCAGAGACCAAAGCTTGGCATGTGAGTTGGGGTGTGGAGAGACCAAAGCTTGGCATGTGAGTTGGGGTGTGGGCCGTCTCTAGGAAAGAGCTGTGTGTATTGAGCATGGCTGTCTGCACCGACCGGGGCCTGGGGGCAGCTGCAGGGGCTCCTTTCAGTGGGGGCTGGGTGGGAGGTGGTCTTTGCTGTGGGGGCGGGAGGTTGAGCCCTTCTGACCTGTCTTGAGGCAGACCCTAGAGCACGGGGGTCGCTTACAAGCGGTCTGTGTGGTCACGCAGGTCCCTGAGAAGAAGCTGAAGCTGGTCATGGCCGACAAGGAGCTGTACCGGGCCTGTGCGGTGGAGGTGAAGCGGCAGATCTGGCAGGACAACCAGGCGCTCTTTGGCGATGAGGTCTCCCCCCTGCTGAAGCAGTACATCCTGGAGAAGGAGACTGCACTTTTCAGCACGGAGCTCTCCGTCCTGCACAACTTCTTCAGTCCTTCCCCCAAAACCAGGCGCCAGGGAGAGGTGAGGTGGGAGGCAGGGCTGTGTGCAGGTTGGGGGCCTGAGAGGCTGCCCTGGCCAGCTCCTTCTCCACCCTTTTGAATGCTTGGCTTGTTTTGTCCTTGGAAGGGTAGGCTTGTACACAGGACCAGTGCAGCGGGGGCTTTGCAGTGCTGTGCCCAGGTGTGAATCTTTTGAGTTTCACATACTTGAAGAAAAGTCTTTTTTTTTTTTTTTTTAAGATTTTATTTATTCATTTTAGAGAAGGGGGGAGGGGGGAGAGGAGCAGGAAGCATCAACTCCCATATATGCCTTGACTGGGCAAGCCCAGGGTTTCGAACCGGCGACCTCAGCATTTCCAGGTCGACGCTTTATCCACTGCGCCACCACAGGTCAGGCTGAAGAAAAGTCTTTTCATTTAAGTTCAATGTGTCTCTCTTCAGCTCTGGGGGATTTCTTTCTTTTCTTTTTTCTTTCTTTTTTTGTGTGATAGAGACAGAGAGAGGGAGGGACAAATAGGGTCAGACAGACAAGAAGGGAGAGAGATGTGAAGCATCAATTCTTTTCTGTGGTTCCTTAGTTGTTCATTGATTGCTTTCTCATATGTGCCTTAACTAGGAGGCTACAGCACACCGAGTAACCCTTTCCTCAGTCCAGTGACCTTGGGCTTCAAGCCAGCGGCCACAGGGTCACGTCTGTGATCCCACGCTCAAGCGAGCGACTGCTCAAGCCGGCAACCTCAGGGTTTCAAACCTGGGTCCTCTGTGTTCCAGTCTAGCACTCTATCCACTGCATCGCTAACTGCCTTATCAGTCTGAGATGATTTTCTTCTTGGCTCGTTAGTTACTTTGGCAAACATTTCTTACCATTCTTTTATTTTCTTATAGAGACAGAGAGATAGATAAGGACAGACAGGAACAGAGAGAAATGATCAATCATCAGTTTTTCGTTGCGACACCTTAATTGTTCATTGATTGCTTTCTCATATGTGGCTTGACCGTGGGCCTTCAGTAGACCGAGTGACCGCTTGCTCAAGCCAGCGACCTTGGGTCCAAGCTGGTGAGCTCTGCTCAAACCAGATGAGCCCGCGTTCAAGCTGGCGACCTCAGGGTCTCGAACCTGGGTCCTCCGCATCCCAGTCCAACACTCTATCCACTGCGCCACCGCCTGGTCAGGCTTGGCAAACATTTCTTGAGTGCTGTCTCCTTGCCATAGATGCTTGGGGGCCCTTCAGCAAGCCTGCAGCTTGAGATGCTTGACTTGAAGTCTCATGGGGAGATGGACACTACGCAGTCAGCATCACATGTTGGCCACTGAGAGCTCGAAGGGTGGACAAGCGCTGCACATATGTGAGGTCACAGAAGAGCCAGGTGGGGGTGTGAGCAGAGGCTTGGAGGAAGAGCAGTCTGGGCTTTCTGAGGTGATAAGGTGTCGGTATGACTGGAGCCTAGAGCAAGTGACTGAGTAGGTGGAGGTGAGTTTGGAGGGCCAGAAGCCACTTTGGAGACTTTGGCTTTTCCAGTGGGGTGGGGTGTCATTGAAGTTACCTGACCTGGTTCTGGGATGACTGTTCATCCAGGAGGGAGGTGACGGTGACCAGTGACCATAAACTGAGAGTGGCATTTGATGTTTTGTTGTGTTCTTTGACATTCGACTTTTACCTGGCGTTTTGTGTGTTTGGTGGGAGGTAGGGTGAGGCTTAATGTGTTCTCCGAATATCTGGCCAGTGGCTGCACACGGCTGCCTGAATGGGCCCTGGAGTATGTCTCTGGACCCGACCCTCTGGCTTCCTGTTTGTCTCGGGGCAGGGCTTAGGCTGTGATCTGCTGTGGTCTCCTCCCCTTCCTCACGCTCCAGCCAAGCCAGGTTCCCTGCTGTGTGGCATGCACCCTGCAAGGGGAGAAGTTGGCTGTGGGTTCACGTATCGCCCTGTGTGGCTCAGCCACTGGAGCCCTGGCTGTGTGCCCGGCTGCCCTGTGAGTCGGCAGCCCCGGGTTGTGGTCATCTGGAATTGTGCCCTTGTCCACATGTGAAGCTGGGTGGGCCCCTGGTGAGGACACGTGTTAGCCGTGGGACAGCAGAGGAGCGTCCCCGGCTCTGCTCTGCTTGTCGGGACCCTGAGGCCTGTGGCAGTCCTCGGCAGGGGCTCAAAGTGTCCTGTTAGGTCCGTCACTGCTCCTGCCACCCTGCTGATCTCCCTCACTGTGTCCAGCCTGGTGCCCGTTGGGATTCTGTTGTGTCCGTTAACCCAGATTGTCCTACTTGTCCTTCACACCAGTGGACCAAGACCCAGCCCCTGCTGGGGTCGCACTGCATGGGCTCCAAGTGGGGGCAGGTGCGGGGTGGCCAAGGGCCTGAGAGGACGGCAGCAAAGCTGTGACAGTATAGAGAGGACAGTGGCCGCCACGTGTCCTCGAAGGGGACTATGTATCCTCCTGTCCTCCCCATGTCAGCTGAGTGGGTGGGCGGGGGCAGATCTTCTGGGGCTTCTGGTGACATCTGCAGTCACAGGTCAGTGGCCTTTAAGAGAAACTGTGGATCTGACACGGGCTTCACCTTCTCAGAACCAGAAACACTGCCAGCCGACAGTCAGTATTTGGTGAGAGGTGATATTCAGCCCAAAGTAGGAAGGGCGTGGAGCAGGGGAGTGGGCGGTGCCATCACCACGGCCATTCGGGGCGCCTTGGCCGATTCTGATGTGCTGGGGCCTCCGGCCAGGTGGTGCAGAAGCTGACGCAGATGGTGGGGAAGAACGTGAAGCTGTATGACATGGTGCTGCAGTTCCTCCGGACCCTCTTCCTGCGGACACGCAATGTGCATTACTGCACGTTGCGGGCCGAGCTGCTCATGTCCCTGCACGACCTGGATGTGGGCGACATCTGCTCCGTGGACCCCTGCCACAAGGTAGTGCCCCTGCCCCTGCCCCTGCTCCTGCCTGGTCCCCCTGCCCTCTGGTCTCCTCTTCGGCTACTCTCTCCCTTCCCTGCTGGGTTTCTTTCTGGTCACCGTATCTGGGCTGACTGCCCACCTACCTGGTCACCCAGTACGCACCAGCCCCTCCATCACGGCTGCTGAATCTGCTTGGGGAGGCATTCATGGCCACGCCTCCTGGTCTGCTCACTCCCTCCCTCACTGCAGTCCAGCTGGCGGCCCTGAAGCTGCTCCTGGATCCGTCTGGCCTCCTCCAGGCTTTCTGGGGCCTCTGGTCTGCCCTGTCCCAGAGCCCTTGGGCTGCTCACTGGCAAGCACCACGCTGCAGGACCTGGGCTTTCTGCGCTGCCCTTGGGCCCTGCTTGGGTGCTGTACCACCAAGATGGCCTCGCCTCCTGGGGGGCTGCCTAGTGTCCCGCCCTGACACCATGCAGCGGGGGCCACCAGAGAGGGGGCCGCTTCTAGAACAAAGCCCAAATATCATCTTCTCCACACACCACCCGACCAGTGGGGACTTAGGCCCTTGGCCCTGTTTGCCTTTGTGCCCTCTGTTTCTGGCACGAGACCTGGCACCAAGCCAGGCATTGGTGAGGTGACACAGTCATCCTGCTGTCAACCCAAGACCTGAGCAGCACAGGAGGCGAAGGTGACCAGGAGCCCGGTCTCTGGTCACATCTGACTGTGCTTCCTGTCCTGACTTTCCTGCAGTTCACCTGGTGCCTGGACGCCTGCATTCGTGAGCGCTTTGTGGACAGCAAGAGGGCCCGGGAGCTGCAGGGCTTTCTCGATGGAGTGAAGAAGGGTCAGGAGCAAGTCCTGGGGTGAGGGTTGGTCTTTCATGGATGCTCCCAGCCTCCCAGAGTCCTGTCTGCGGGTGTCCAGTGAACACGCTGTGTCCATTGCCATGTTTGTCCCCACTTTTTTTTTTTTATTCATTTTAGAGAGGGGAGAGAGAGGGAGAGAGAGAGAGAAGAGAGAGTCAGGGGGGAGGAGCAGGAAGCATCAACTCCCATATGTGCCTTGACCAGGCAAGCCCAGGGTTTCGAACCGGCGACCTCAGCATTTCCAGGTCGACGCTTTATCCACTGCGCCACCACAGGTCAGGCTTTTTTTTTTTTTTTTTTTAGAGAGAGACAGGAAGAGAGATGAGAAGCATCAACACAGTTGCGGCACCTTAGTTGTTCATTGTTTGCTTCTCATATGTGCCTTGACCGGGGGGCTCCAGCTGAGCCAGTGAGCTTTTGCTCAAGTTAAAGACCTTGGGCTCAAGCCAGCGACCATGGGGTCATGTTGATGACCCCACGCTCAAGCTGGTGAGCCTGTGATCAGGCCAGATGAGCCTGTGCTCAAGCTGGCAACTTTAGGGTTTTGAACCTGGATCCTCATCCAGGTTGACGCTCTACCCATTGCACCACCACTGGTCAGGCCATCCCTGCACGTTTTAGAAGAATAGTCTGGCACCGTGACTGCAGCTGAGACACGTGTATGGTCTGAGCAGCCAGGCTGTACACTAGTGTCTGCATCCTCTGAGGCCTGCCTGAATGCTGAGGTGTGGGTGGTGACCTCATCCTGGAGCTCACTGCACCCTTTTCTGCCTATAATTTTCTCTGTGGGACCCTGGCTAAAATCATGGAGTCTGGGATAGGTCCTCAGAAGCAAACATGGCCTTAATTTTCTTGAGAACTTTTTAATTCCTCAGTATTTTGAGTAAAGTACAAGTTTCAAACTGACCCTTTTTTGGGGGGAAGGAGTGTAGAGTGAGGTGGGCTTGTTTCTTGTAGAGGGGCATCTCCCTGGGTCAGAGACTAACGCTTAGCATGTGGCTGCCCCTCCATGGGTCAGCAAGTCCCATGTTCATGCCAGGGGCTTATCTTTGCAGGGATCTGTCCATGATCCTGTGTGACCCCTTCGCCATCAACACCCTGTCACTGAGCACTGTCAGGCACCTGCAGGAGTTGGTCGGCCAGGAGACACTGCCCAGGGTGAGTGCCCTCAGCTGGGCACATGGATGTGGACCATGGGTGGCCAGGTCTGTGATGACCCAGGAGGCACATGCATCTCACATGGACAGTGCCTGGGAGCCCATTAGTGAGGCTGCAACACCGGGAGCCCACTGAGTCTTAGAAGGTCAGGGGAGAGGGAGGTTCAGGTGAGCTGGCACTGAGGCCCCTTCCCTCGCAGGACAGCCCTGACCTCCTCCTGCTGCTCAGGCTGCTGGCGTTGGGCCAGGGGGCCTGGGACATGATCGACAGCCAGGTCTTCAAGGAGCCCAAGATGGTAATGGGACTTAGGCGGGAACCTTTCCAAACTTGCTTGCGAGGGGTGCAGGGCTGGCATGGGGACGGTGGCCCAAGGGTGGGTGGGTAGCGGAGCCAGGGTGTGCCTGGACGAGCTCTCGGGCCTCTCCCCCCAGGAGGTGGAGCTCATCACCAGGTTCCTGCCGACACTCATGTCCTTCGTGGTGGACGACCACGCCTTCAGTGTGGACCAGAAGCTCCCTGCCGAGGAGAAGGCTCCAGCCACCTATCCCAATGTGCTTCCGGAGAGTTTCACAAAGTACGGTTGGAGGGCGTGGGTGGGTGGCTCCCTCAGGCTCCCTGGGAAGCCGTGTGCGGTACTCCTCAGGACTGGGGCGCTCGCCACTGCAGGTTCCTGCAGGAGCAGCGCATGGCCTGTGAGGTGGGGCTGTACTACGTGCTGCACATCACCAAGCAGAGGAACAAGAACGCGCTCCTCCGCCTGCTGCCCGGGCTCGGTGAGTCTGCGGGGGCCCACCCGCCCGCCTCGGGGGCCAGTCTGCTTCTCTGAAGTGTCCACCTTCTGGAAGTCACTGTGGTACAGACGCAGAGCAGGTCCCCTTGTGCTTCCACAGACGCCCTTCGCTCTTTTTTTTTTCTCTTTAATTAAAAGGACTTTTAAGTTGATTGACTTTTTAGGGAGAGAGGAACACGGATTTGTTGTTCCACTTATTTCTATGCTCGTTGGTTGATTCTTAGATGTGCCCAGACGGGATCAAACCTGCAGCGTTGGTGCATTAGGTCGATGCTCTACCCGGCCGGGACACGTCCTTTGGTTTTGTCACCATTTATTGAAGAGTTCTTTCTACAGCAGTGAAAGAGCCACCTTAATCTGATCCTGACAAGAGGTGTGCTGCCTCCCACGTCCTCAGACATCAGGGTGGCGTCCCTGAGAGGCACTGAAGGGGCCACTTCCCCTGGAGGATGGGGAGGGGGCAGGTTGTTGCAAGCCAGGAAGAAGAGAGAGAGGTCTGAGTGGACCACTTCAAGTGGGCCCCTGAGTAAAGCTGCAGGTTGTCAGGGAGAAGGGGCTTCTGGGAGCGTGTGGTCTTCCCAGGGTGCACATAGGCCCACCAGCTTCTGCTGTCTCAGGCCCTGTCTTGGGTGTTGAGGCTTCTTAGTGAAGGTCTTGCCCGTTTCTCACAGAGTGTGTTTCTAGGCCATTGACATGTCTGATGAGGAAGCATGTTGTTTCCTGACTTCCTCATGTGGAGGAACCTGTCCTTTTGTGGGTATTAATTTATACCCAGCCACCATCTAACCCAACAGCATGAACTCGTCCTCCTCCCATTCTGGAGGTCAGAGTCTGGATGAAGTGAGTGTCCAGGTCTAACCTCAAGGTGGAGGGCAGGGCAGGCTCCTTCTGGAGGCTCTGGGTGATGCGCTGGCCGCACGGGCCTCGGCCACAAGGAACTGCTGGCACCCTTGGCTTGTGGCTCCTCCCTCCAGCCTGTCCAGCTCTTCCCATCTTCGTGTCTGTCTCTGGCTCTGGCCTTCCTGCACCCGCCTCCCTCCTCGTAGGGCCTGTGACAGCACTGAGCCCACTGGGTCCTGCAGGGCCATCCCGTCTTGGACCCCTTAGCTCCTCACTTGCTGGCCCAGTGTGGGCGACATTCTGTTTGGACACGTCCGGGAACCGGGTTATAAATGACTCGTGTGTGCCTCCTTTCCTTTCATCCCAGCGCCTCTGTTTCTGTCTTACTGTTGCTGGAGATGGGCTGTCCCGCTGCGGCCGGGGTGTCATTGTCCCCAGCGCGCTGTGGCCCTCGGGTGGGCGCGACCGGTTGGAACCACTTGTTATTTCTGTTATTAGAGCAGTGCTAGTAAGGACGGACATTGATTTTAGTAAATCTCTGTTTTTAAATTTTTTGTTGTGAGCACTGAAGCCCCATGCCTCCTGCCCATTCCATGGGGGTCTGTGTGTAGCCCCGTCCCCTCGGTGGAGGTCAGCATGTCAGTCCCACCGTCCACACCAGCTGTGGACAGCGTAGCGGGTGTGTTGATAAAATAAGGGCATTGTTAAAAACTGCCCAGCCCGATGGCTTGGGCCCACATCCCGGCAGGGACCATGGTTTTCTGTTGACACACATTTTTTGTTCAGATGCGTTGTTCAAATCAACATGCTGACAAAGTGCTTGAGGCACTTGTGTCCCTGGTTGTCACTGGTTTGTGGCACTTAAGCAGTCTCTTTAGGGTTCTGTGGTTTCAAAGAAAAAGGGGAACGTTTTCCGTTCTCTTCCCTCTGCAAGGACAGGGGACCTCCACAAGATCCCCTGGCTAGCGCTGTTTCCTGTTTCTTCTGGAGCCCACTGAAGCCAAAGTCCCTGGGGCTCCCCCCCTTCCTGGGCCCTCCTGTAGCCCCGCCCCGCTGCGGCCCCCACCTGTCCAGGCCTGGCTTCTGGCTTTCAGGATCCACCCCCCCTCTCAGAAGTGCCACCCTGCAGTCCCCCAGGGCTTGCTGGGGGTGACAGGTCGGCCCCAGCAGGGAGTGCGGGTTCTGGGCGAGGAGGCTGATGCCTGCTGTGCCTGCAGTGGAGACCTTCAGTGACCTGGCCTTCGGGGACATCTTCCTCCACCTGCTCATGGGGAACCTGGCGCTGCTGGCCGATGAGTTTGCCCTGGAGGACTTCTGCACGAGCCTGTTTGAGGGCTTCCTGCTCACCGCCTCCCCGAGGTAACTGACCTACCTTCTGGGGGCAGGGGGGCTGCAGGCAGGGGGCGGGGCGCCGTGGGGAAGGGGGCGGGGCCCCTGCAGCTGGCTGTGCCTCTTCCAGGAAGGAGAACGTGCAGCGGCACGTGCTGCGGCTCCTCCTCCACCTGCATCACCGCGTTGCCCCCTCCAGGCTGCCGGCCCTGCAGAAAGCGCTGGAGCCCACCGGCCAGGTGGGTGTTGCCTGCCCGCACCCTTGGGTGCACGGCATGTGTCCTGCGTGTGTCCCCGCCACCACGGGGCCTGACCCCGGCCCCTGACCCCGGCCCCTGACCCCGGCCCTGCACTTGTCCGCAGAGTGGAGAGGCCGTGAAGGAGCTTTACTCCCAGCTCAGCGAGAAGCTGGAGCAGCTCGACCACCGGAAGCCCAGCCCGGTCCAGGCCGCCGAGACCCCTGCCCTAGAGCTGCCCCTCCCCACCGTGCCTGCTCCAGCGGGGCTCTGATGCTGCCCCTGGGGCTGCTGGGCGCGGGCATCATCTCCTGGTCGGCCGGAGATTGCTGAGCTGTGTCTCCTGGAGGCAGCGGTGCTTCTGGGGAGGGGCAGTGGGCTGAGTGGAGACCCTGGGGTCGTGCCACGGGCAGGGTATCCTCTGTGCCTCAGCCCCACCCTCACCTGGGTTACATCCGTGTGAGTGGGACCTGTGTCACTGCCCCTGGTGGGTGCCCGGCCACGTCCGTGAAGCACAGCCCGGGCCTGGCCCTCACTGCAGCTGCGCGGAGCTCTTCCATCCTGGTGCGGTGTCCACCGCTGTAGGGGGACAGCAGGCAGCAGTAGGGATGAGGAGAAAGCCACCTGTTTTCCAAGAAGTGTGTAGGCTGGTGTGTGGCACAGATAGGTAATGTAGCTGGGTCAGGTTTGGCCCCTCTGAGGACCTCCTGAGCATCTGGCAGTGGACAGTCTGCTGCACCAGGACCCGTAGGCAGGGAGCTCTCCTCCCTGGCCAGCAGCACGCGTGTGGCAGGCTTAGCCGAGGGACCTGGGCCCTGCCTGCTGCGTCGGTTCACCTTGGAGTGTGTGCTGCTGGCTCAGCTGCACGGTCCTGGCCAGGTCAGAGTCATTGGTTGCAGATGACAAGACTCACATGTAAATAATAAAAGGCAAACATTTTGGTAAACCCAGCGGATGAGCTTTTTTGTGCCTCCAGGGAGTTAGATGCAGCCCAGGAATCAGGTGCCTTCTTGGGGCATTTCCGTCTGTGGGCCACAGGTCGGGTGGGAAGGCCTGGACATGCCTTTCCTGTCAAGGCTGCTTGAGGTCACCAGACTGGATCCCACCAGCAGGACATGCTGAAGTCCCTCCAAGGAGGTCAATGACTTTGACAGGCGCAGCCCCTCAGGTGTGCGGGAGGGACTGGGGACACCTGGGAGGGTGGCTGAGGAGAGCCGGGATTTGAGGGGTCAAAAGAAGCTTGCGTCTGACCAGGCGGTGGTGCAGTGGATAGAGCGTCGGACTGGGATGCGGAGGACCCAGGTTCAAGACCCCGAGGTCACCAGCTTGAGCCCAAGGTCGCTGGCTTGAGCAAAGGGTTACTCGGTCTGCTGAAGGTCCGCGGTCAAGGCACATATGAGAAAGCAATCCATGAACAACTAAGGTGTCGCAATGCATAACAAAAAACTAATGATTGATGCTTCTCATCTCTCTGTTCCTGTCTGTCTGTCTCTGTCCCTCTCTCTGTAGAAAAAATAGATAAAAGAAGCTTGCTTTATTTTTTCCCTTAAGATGGAAGAACGACATGTTTGTACGCTGATGGGAATGACCCATAAGGGAGGGAAATGTGGCTGGCTGTCACTGAGTGGGCCAGAGGGGTGAAGCCAGGGCACAAACGGGTCCTCATGGGAGCACGGACATTCTCCGAAAAGGCAGATAGATCTGTGGGTGCAGACTTGGGGTTCCCTTCTGGCTGCTTCCATCTCTGGGAAGCAGGGAGCCAGGACCTGGATTGGGAGGTGGATGGGCAGAGATGGGTCCCAGGGGAGCGGATGAAGAAAGAACCCAGTCATGGGGGGAGCCAGTGAGAGTGAACTGGACCGGTGCTTGCACCCAGTCTCAAGGTCAAGATGGGGCAGGGTATCGGCTTCTCCATCTTGGAAGAGGGAATGGGGAGGCCCTGGTGGGTGAAGGGTTGGAGGGTGGGAGGTGGGCTTGAATGGGGGTGGGTGACCAGGACACCTAGGTGGGACCGTGAGAGGGGCCGGTACTGGGAACATACAGTTGGAGGAGGTCAGGCCCTAGAGGCTGTGACAAATGCTGAGACAGGACAGTGACCCTGAGCAAACCCTGTTGGGAGATGAGGGAATGGGGGGAGTAGGAGGTGTGGTCTGACCACGTGAGTATCCACAGTGGAGAATCAGAAGGATAGGAGGAGCATGGGGGCACCCACTTCCCGGCAAGTCATGTGGGAGACAGAACCCCCATGGGGGCAGGGAGCAGCCAGCTGAAGGGTATGTGTAGAGAGGAGGTTGAAGACAAAAGGACAGTGAATTTGGGCGTGGAGATGAGAGGGGAGGCCTCCCAGAACTGGTGCAGGTGATGGGTCTTGTGGCACATGGACAGGTGGGGTCCTGTGGCCCCTTCATCCCTGTAGATGGGCAGAAAAGTGCAGGAGGCTGAGGCCTTCACCCGGGTACCTGGCCCTGTGCGGACCGGGTATCAGGTCCCAGGGGTGGTGCTTTCTCAGCAGGGGAGCAGGGCTTTGAAACACGGGATGGGGCCAGGAGACACTGGGCAGGTGACATACAGGAACTCTGCGTGCGACTACAATGTCAATCCCGTACTGTAGAGAAAACGGGAAGCTTCAAGCCTGTGACTGTTTCCCTGCTGCAGGCACAGGGGTACAGAAGCAGCTCAGAGGACGGGACCAGCCCTGCTGGTGGAGGGACCTGTTGTGGACAGAGGTGTGCAGCACAGAGGATGAAAAGGGGCTGCACAGGGGAGACCACAGGCAGGAAAGACGTCTGACACAGGTGCCAGGACTGGTTTGGGACATCACTGTGGACAGACACGGGAGTGCTGCGGATGGAACTGGGACTGTCTAGGCAGGGCCACCTGTGCAGACAGAGAGGGTGGGGCAGGCAGGGTTATGTGAAGCTGGTGGCCAGGGAAGAGCCCAAGCTCTTTCTATTTTATTTATTTTTAGTTTTTTGAATTTATTCATTTTAGAGAGGCGAGAGAGAAAGTGAGAGGGAAAGGGGGGAGGAGCAGGAAGCATCAACTCCCATATATGCCTTGACCAGACAAGTGCAGGGTTTTGAACCCGCGACCTCAGTGTTCCCTGGTCGATGCTTTATCCACCGTGCCACCAAAGATCAGGTGCCCCAAGCTCTTTCTAAATCTGCTCCCCCCCCCAGGACACTGAGCATGTGGGGGTCGTCTCCCCAGTGCTAGAAATACCCCCTGGTGTGCTGCCCTGTCCTGAGGGCTCCAGGGTTGGGCCCAGGGGAAGAGGAAGGGGGTGATGGGGGCCCTGGTAGAGAGGGAGGGGGAAGTAAAGGAAATGAGCCCTACTCTGGGGACCCCAGATTGGGGTCAGGGCAGGGGAAAGAGTGGGTAGGGGAGAGAATAGGGAGGGATGTGGGGACTCCCGTGTCCCTCGGGGACTCCCGTGTCCCTCCAGGGGGCCCTGTGGAGGGAGGTTCAGATGCCAGAGGAGATGTCCCTGGGGGTGGTGGGGGTCTGTGGAAGGCAAATCGAGGTGCAAGGGCCCGTGGGGCCCCAGGGGAGGAGAGGCCCTCCGCCTCATTAGGTATTCTGGGCCTGCAGGACTATGGAGCGGTGGTGACCCGCTACTTGGGGAACTAGGGGAACCAGCCAGGCCTCCCTCTCTGGCGCCTCTGTCCAGCCCAAGTCCCGCCCTCGCCACACCCCTGACTCACTTCCTTTGCATAGAAGCGGAAACCTCCCCCAGCTTCCTCCGCTGGACACTCCCTGGGGACCCGCAGGTGCCACTGTCCCTCCAGGCCTGAGCTGGCCCACATAGGCCCCAGGCTCCCGACGGCAGCCTGACTCTCACCGGGAAGCTGGCATTTTCTGCTTCCTGAGTCACTGGCTTCAGTGTCTGGCGCAGGCAGGGGGCTTCGCTGGGGGGCTGGGAGCCAACAGGAGCCTGGCCTGACGCAGCTGCAGGTACGGGGGTGGTTTGGGGGCCAGGGACGTGCAACCCGCATCTCTTCAGCTGTGTCCTCAATGGCTCTTCCCACCTTCTCCACTCGTCTTTCTGTCCCTCTTCCACCCCACCCCCACCCGTCTCTGGGTGCTCCCGCCGCCCTCCAACAGTGTTCAATGGAGGGATGTTGTGACGATCCCAGTATGTATTGGGAGGCCTGGGCAAAGCCTGGGGACAGGGCTGGGACCCTTTCTAAAAAGCCGAAATTCCAGCCAGACTCTGCTCCCCCAAGTGTTCTTAAGCGTGCGGGGTGCCTTGCAACTCCAGCGGGGGCTCGGGCCTCTGCTTCTCAGTGGCCGCTCCTGGGACACCGAAGGCCCCTGGCGCCTGGCAGTCGGAGCTGCGGACGGGGGCGGGGTCCGGCCTTGACCCTTATTCACCCCTAATCGGCGCCTTGCCGGCACTGACTCCTCCTCCAGGAAGCCGAGAGGCCGCCTGATAAGCGGCACCCCCCTCACCCCAGCACTGGCCACTTCCTCAGGGCCCGCGGCTGTTTATGGGAGGACTCGAGGGATTTGCATGGGGCCCCGCGGGGAGCTGCTTCCTGGTCAGAGAAGACGATCCTCTGACCCAGCAGGCCGGGATCCTCTGACCCAGCAGGCCGGGAACAGGCCCTGGCGGTGGGGCAGCTCCCCGGACCTCCCAGGGGGGTGATCTCTCTTGGGGGGATGGTTCCTGGTCAGCTGGGCGGAAGTCTGGAGACCCTCCCGTCTTCCTGTTTCAGAGAGGGCGACCTGCATGCCGAACGCCGCCCCTGCGCCATGGACCGCGGCCAGCCCAGCCTGGAGCCTGCGGCCGCGGCCCCCAGCGCCCGCGGCCAGAGTGTGATGGTGCCGATTCGCGCCGTGGTCCGCCTGCGCCGCAGCGTGCGTCTGCTGCGCAAGCGGCGTCTCTTGACGCCAGGCGCCAGGCTGGAATCCGGCTCCTCGGCGCCGCGTGGGGACCAGGACCAGCCGCAGTTTTTCACTTTCGACGGCCCCGCGGAGCTGCCCTCGAGGACGCGACGCAAGAAGCGACGGTACAGCCGCGTGCTCTACCCCGAGACCTCGCGCAAGTACCGGCCGCGCGTGGAGCACCGGAGCCGCGCGCAGCGCTGCCTGTGGTTGCTCGTGGCCATAGTGGGTTTCCAGGTGCTCAACGCTATCGAGAACCTGGACGATAATGCGCAGCGCTACGACCTGGACGGGCTGGAGAAGGCTCTGCAGCGCGCCGTATTCGGCCAGGCGGCCGCCGTGGAGCGCATTGTGGCGCTGCTGCGGGACTACTTGTCCACGCACGTGCACAGCCGTCCGTTGCTCCTGGCGCTTCACGGACCCAGCGGTGTTGGCAAGAGCCACGTGGGCCGCCTGCTGGCACGCCACTTCCGCGCAGTGCTGGAGGACAGCTCGCTCGTGCTGCAGTACCACGTGCGGCACCACTGCCCCGAGCCACGCGCCGCGCAGGACTGCGGTGAGGAGCTGGCACGTCGCGTGGCCGAGGTGGTGGCGCAGGCCGAGGCGGATGAGAAGACCCCGCTTTTGGTGCTGGATGAGGTGGAGCTTATGCCGCCGACGCTGCTGGACGAGCTGCACGGCTTCTTGCAGCCCCAGCGCTCGCACCACTTCCGCAACGCAATCTACGTGCTGCTCAGCAGCTCCGGGGGCGCGGAGATCACGCGCTTCGTGCTGCAGAACGCTTCCCGCACGCTGCCTCTGCATCCTGAAGGCTCCCACAGTTCCCGGGCCGAGGAGGAGCTGCGCGCCAGCCTAAGGGCGCTCCTGGTCCGTGAGCATCCACTGTGGCAGGCCGCAGCCGTCGTGCCTTTCTTGCTGCTGGACAAGCGGGACGTGGTCAACTGCTTCCGGGACGAGATGGCTGGGGAGGGCTTCTTCCCCGAGCAGGCCCGCGCTGAGCTTCTGGCCGAGCAGCTCAGCTACTACCGCATCGCTGGCCGCGAGTTTGCTGTCACTGGCTGCAAACAAGTGGTGGCCAGGGTGAACCTCTTATAACATAGGTACAGCCAAATGCAGTGGACACGAGCGGGCACAACGGGGCGTTTGGTGACAGTAGTGGGGAGGAGACCCTGTGGATTTGCCCAAGGCCCCTAATAAATCTGTCTATGGCGCTGCAGCTGGTTCACAATTCCAGTTCCAGCCTCCCAGAGCCCCCAATCTCTGTTTTTGTTTTTTTTTTGTTTTTTGTTTTTTTCCTTTTCAGAGGGAGACGCAAGGGATAGACATATAAAGGAAGGGAGAGAGATGATGAGAAGCATCAACTCATAGTTGGGGCACCTTAGTTCTTCATTGATTGCTTTCTCGTGTTTTGATGGGGTTGGGAGGGGTTGCTACAGCCGAGCCAGTGACCCCTTGCTCAAGGTTCAAGCCAGCCAGCGACCTTGGGCGTCAAACCCCCAACTGGGGTGTCAGGTCCATGATCCCATGCTCAAGCTGGTGACCTCGGGATTTCAAAGCTGGGTCTTCAGCATCACAGGTGGATGATCTATCCACTGCGCCACCACCTGGTCAGGCTCTCTCTGGGTTCTTATTTCCGCTGCATTCCTCAGCGCTTACTCTGTGCCCCGCTCAGGAGGTGGAAGTCTGTCCCCGTGACACAGAACAGATGGTCTCAGGGAGGGTGAGCAGCCGGGACCAGCCCAGAGCTGGTCCCCTGCAGAGCTGGATGTGACCACAGCTTTGTAGGGTGC
The DNA here is from genome assembly GCF_036850765.1 of Saccopteryx bilineata. Classification (NCBI taxonomy): domain Eukaryota; kingdom Metazoa; phylum Chordata; class Mammalia; order Chiroptera; family Emballonuridae; genus Saccopteryx; species Saccopteryx bilineata. Next base: position 701,313 of record NC_089491.1, on the reverse strand, counting down.
CTGTAGCAGCCATCACGCGCACACACACACACGCCCCACACCCCAAACACACACCGGCCCACTGTCTGCACACCTCTTCACTCTGAAGACCCAGAGGCCTGGATGTGTCTTGCCTCGTGAATCTTGGAGATTGGCTGGATTTCTAGGAGCCTCACGCCCAGGAGGCAACAAGGTGGGTGTTTGTGTCCACTCAAAGGGCTGATCCAGTGAAATTGCCTGAATGCTCTGGAAGGTGGGTTGCTCTCAGAGCAAAAGAGGTTAAAGGTGGCCCAGGTGGGCCCTGACCTGTCTGATTCCCCCCCCCACCCCACCCCCGCCCTGGCCACCAGCCTGCTCCAGAGCTGGGAACGGAGAGAAGCAGCTGAGGACTGATTCCTTACCTTAGACTCCCGGGCAGAGCTGCAGAGCCCCGGGCCCAACGCTTCCCAGACCTGGGGGGAGGGGCGCAATCCTGCCAGCCCGGACCCTCCCCAGTCGCCGGGCAGCACTCGACCCACCCCTGCTCTGCAGTTGTCTTTTTGTGCGGTGACTCCGCGAGCGGGGCCCCCATCCCCTCCCGCAGCCTCATGCCGAGGACGGCCTTGCTGCTGCCGCCTGGCGGCTGTGCGGCTCAGCCTGGGCTGCGCCAGGCTGTGCTGGTCGCGGGAGTGGGTCCCGCGTCTCCCCGCCGCCCTTCCCGCGCGCCCAGCACACCCGAGAGGGGCGCGTGGCCTCCGGAGACAGACGGATGCACAGGCGACAAGTACACCGGCAACAACTACTGTAGACCCGAAAAGGGGGACTGAGCGGAGCGGCGCCGTCGCAGTGGGGGCTCCGCCAAGGTGAAGCGGGTTACGCCGGCAGCTCTCGATTCTCCAACAGGTGCCGAGTGTCCCCGGCGAGAGGCTGTGTGCGCCCCCCACCGCTGAACTCAGTCCGACCCCTACCCTCGGAGGTCGTGTCCCTAGAGCCGCTGGCAGGTCGGCTGTCCCAGGGCCCCGCGTGGTTGCAGCCCCCTCCCCCACCATCTAGAGCCCAGGGTCAAGGTCTGGCCGAGGAGACGGGATGGGATCAGGGCTCCTGGAATCCGCTGGCCGGGCAAGCGGGCGCGCAGACCCTGAGCTCAGGGCAGGAAGGGAGGGTGCGGCGTTCTGCCCAGGGACGCAGGCTGCTGTCTGCTGTGAGGGCTCCCTGGGGGGTGGGGGGTGACAAGCAGGTGTGGGAGCCCCAGGGCTGTGTCAACCCCAGCTCTGTCCACCCCAACCCCTGGGAGGCCGAATCCGTGACACAGGAACCCAGCCTGCGCCCAGCCCTCCTGTTCGGTCATTGTCAAGGTGTATGAGAGACGGCATACAGAGACGTGAAGTCCTTTGACTTTATGTTGTGCCTTTTAGTTGTCCTACTTTTCCTGTACGTCTCTTTTCTTATTTCTTGCTGTTTTTGGTCCCCCCCCCCCACTGCGGTGTTATTCTCCTTAATAGGCTTATGGTTACCTACAGTTCCCGGTACCCACTAACCTGAGCAGGTTAAGGACTTTCCCCAGGAGCTCCCCCAAGCCCTCTTTTTTCTTTTCTTTTTGGTGAGAGACAGACAGGAAGGAAGAGAGATGAGATGCATCAATTCTTCATTGTGGCTCCTTAGTTCATTGCTTTCTCATAGGTGCCTTCGGGAGGGGGGCCTCCAGCCAAGCCAGTGACTCTTTGCTCAAGCCAGCAACCTGGCACTCTAGCTGGTGAGCCCACACTAAAGCCAGTGACCTCTAGGTTCCAAACCTGGGTCCTCTTGTGTCTCAGGCTGACACTCTATTCACTGCTCCACCACCTGGTCAGGCAACACTGTCTTATCAGGCTCTGTTCTGTGGGGCCAGCACTGTGCTGTGCTCGTATCTGCAGAAGTCACAACAGCTGGTGGAACAGCGTTTTTCTTGCAAAGTCCTTTGGCTCTTCTTGGGCTCTTCCCCTTAGAACTTGATTTTGTCAAATCATTTGGCAAACCTTTTCGGGTTCATTGGAATTGCACTGTCTACAGGTGGATTTGGGGGGTATTGGTTCCTTGGTGAGCTGCATGTTCACTAAGGCTTCTGGCACATCTTCCAGTAGAGCTTTGTGATTTTCTGCAGACAGGCCTGCCTCGTTTTTATTACGTTTTATTCCTCATATTTTATTACATGTATGTTTTTGGTTGGTGTTGTGAAGGGTGGCTATTGTATAGCATACATTGAGAAAAGTGTTTAAAGCAAAATACATATTCAGAGTTTTATCATAAAGCAAGTACCCATTTGCACACCATCCAGGTCAAGAAACAGGACACAGGCCCTGGCTAGCTGGCTCAGAGGTAGAGCCTCAGCCCAGCATGTGGAAGTGCCAGGTTTGATTCCCAGCCAGGGCACACAGGAGAAGCGCCCATCTGCTTCTCCACCCCTCCCCCTCTCCTTCCTCTCTGTCTCTCTCTTCCCCTCCCACAGCCAGGGCTCCATTGGAGCAAAGTTGGCCCGGGTGCTGAGGATGGCTCTGTGGCCTCTGCCTCAGGCGCTAGAATGGCTCTGGATGCAACAGAGCAACACCCCAGATGGGCATGCCGGGTGGATCTCGGTCAGGTGCATGCGGGAGTCTGTCTGCCTGCCTCCCCGCTTCTCATTTCGGAAAAATACAAAAAAAAGAAAAAGAAACAGGACATGGTCCCCCAGACGCCGCTTTGGGTTCCTGCTGCTCACTGGCTATGCCCCCACCTCAGGGGATAACTCCGCAACTTTCAAGATAATTACCTTGTTTTCTTTATACTTTAACCATCTAGTTTTACAAACCTAACCATTCTGGTTTGTTTGGTTTTTTTTTCCAGAGACAGAGAGTGAGTCAGAGAGAGGGATAGACAGGGACAGACAGACAGAAATGGAGAGATGAGAAGCATCAATCATTGGTTTTTCATTGCGCATTGCAACACCTTAGTTGTTCATTGATTGCTTTCTCATATGTGCCTTGACCGCGGGCCTTCAGCAGACTGAGTAACCCCTTGCTCGAGCCAGTGACCTTGGGCTCAAGCTGGTGAGCTTTTGCTCAAACCAGATGGGCCCGCGCTCAAGCTGGCGACCTTGGGGTCTCGAACCTGAGTCTTCCGCATCCCAGTCCAACGATCTATCCACTGTGCCACCGCCCAGTCAGGCTGGTTTATTTTTTTGTAATATTTTTATTTTATTTAAAAAAAATTTATTGATTGATTTCAGTGAGAGAGGAAGGGAGAGACAAGAACATCAATCTGTTCCTGTATGTACTCTGATCGGGTATTGAACTGGCAACCTCTGTGCTTCAGGTTGATGCTCTAACACAGGGGTAGTCAACCTTTTTATACCTACCGCCCACTTTTGTATCTCTGTTAGTAGTAAGATTTTCTAACCGCCCACCGGTTCCACAGTAATGGTGATTTATAAAGTAGGGAAGTAACTTTACTTTATAAAATTTATAAAACAGAGTTACAGCAAGTTAAAGCATATAATAGCCTCACCAGGTGGTGGTGCAGTGGATAGAGCGCCAGACTGGGATGCAGAGGACCCAGGTTCGAGACCCCGAGGTCGCCAGCTTGAGCACGGGCTCATCTGGTTTGAGCAAAATCCCACCAGCTTGAACCCAAGGTCGCTGGCTCCAGCAAGGGGTTACTCGGTCTGCTGAAAGCCCATGGTCAAGGCTCATATGAGAAAGCAATCAATGAACAACTAAGGTGTTGCAACGCGCAATGAAAAACTAATGATTGATGCTTCTCATCTCTCTTCGTTCCTGTCTGTCTGTCCCTGTCTATCCCTCTCTCTGACTCACTCTCTGTCTCTGTAATAAATAAATAAATAAATAAATAATAAACATATAATAATAATAATTTACCAAGTACTTTATGTCGGATTTTTGCTAAGTTTGGCAGAATAAATCTTTATAAAACAACTTACTATAGTTAAATCTATCTTTTTATTTATACTTTGGTTGCTCTGCTACTGCCCACCATGAAAGCTGGAACGCCCACTAGTGGGCGGTAGGGACCAGGTTGACCACCACTGTAGTCAAATGAGCTATCTGGCCAGGGCAAAAGTATTTATACACACACACACACACACACACACACACACACACACATGATTGAGTTTATTGCAAGAAATGGTAAGAGAAAACGGGGTTGCACAAAGACAAGAGGTGGAGACACAGCTGGACAGGGTTTTCCTACAGGGCCTACTATGCACAGGCCTCAGCAGCCTTGCCATGGATCCGCTCGGTTCTTTCGCATCAAAAAGTTGATCTTGCGAGTCATTTCCATGTTGTAGATCCTTCGGCAGGTTTCCTAGCTCTCCCTCTGTCGCCGGCGGCGAGGCTTCTCATGGTACCGGTGTCGCCTGATGTCCTCAGTGAGCCCATCCATGGTGAGGGTTCCGTTTAGGGTCCTGTATGCACCTTCCACGTTTCCGTCCTGCACCATCACAGTCCTGGCAATGAACTTCAGATGGTTTGCTATGACCTTGGAATTAAGTCTTCACTCTACAGGACCCGGGACGCAGCCACCGCCCGCAAAAGTATTTTTAATGTAATTTTTGTTGATTTATTTTTATTTTTTATTATTATTATTTTTTGTATTTTTCTGAAGTTGGAAACAGGGAGGCAGTCAGACTCCCACATGCGCCCGACCGGGATCCACCCGGCATGCCCACCAGGGGGCGATGCTCTGCCCATCCAGGGTGTTGCTCTGTCGCAACCAGAGCCATTCTAGCGCCTGAGGCAGGGGCCAAGGAGCCATCCCCAGTGCCCGGGCCAACTTTGCTCCAATGGAGCCTCGGCTGCGGGAGGGGAAGAGAGAGACAGAGAGGAAGGAGAGGGAGAGGGGTAGAGAAGCAGATGGGCGCTTCTCCTGTGTACCCTGGCCGGGAATCAAACCCGGGACTCCTGCACGCCAGGTTGATGCTCTACCACTGAGCCAACCGGCCAGGGCCTGTTGATTTATTTTTAAAAACAGCTTGATTGCCCTGGCCGGTTGGCTCAGCGGTAGAGCGTCGGCCTAGTGTGCGGAGGACCCGGGATCGATTCCCGGCCAGGGCACACAGGAGAAGCGCCCATTTGCTTCTCCACCCCTCCGCCACGCTTTCCTCTCTGTCTCTCTCTTCCCCTCCCACAGCCAAGGCTCCATTGGAGCAAAGATGGCCCGGGCGCTGGGGATGGCTCTGTGGCCTCTGCCTCAGGCGATAGAGTGGCTCTGGTCGCAACATGGCGACGCCCAGGATGGGCAGAGCATCGCCCCCTGGTGGGCAGAGCATCGCCCCTGGTGGGCGTGCCGGGTGGATCCCGGTTGGGCGCATGCGGGAGTCTGTCTGACTGTCTCTCCCTGTTTCCAGCTTCAGAAAAATGAAAATAAAATAAAATAAAAATAAAAACAGCTTGATTGAGGTATCATTTACAGACCACAAAATTGACTCATTTTGAGCGGTTGATTTAATGATTTTTAGTAAACTTGCAGAGTTGTGCAAACATCACATAATTCAGGCTCAGAATATTTCCTTTACCCCCGAAAGCTCTGTCCTGCTCATTCTCTGTGCATGGGTGAAGGGGGTTAAGTAGTACATGGCGACTGAAGGAGACTTTGGGTGGATGAGCACACCGTAGCGCAGACAGAAGTCAAATTACAATGTTGTGCACCTAAAATTTATATAATCTTATTAACCGATATTACCTCAAAAATATATTATTAATTCATTAATTTATTTACTTTTGTACAGAGACAAAGAGAGGGACAGATAGGGACAGACAGACAGGGAAAAGAGGAGCAAGTCTTGACTGCAGCACCTTAGTTGTTTGCTCTCTGACATGGGCCTTGACCGGAGGGCTGCAGCAGAGCGAGTGACCCCTTGCTCAAGTCAGTGACCTTGGGTTCAAGCCAGCGACCATGGGATTAGGTCCCTGACCTCATGCTCAAGCCGGTGACCTTGGGGTTTCAAACCTGAGTCCTCTGGGCCCAGTCCAACACTCTATCCACTGCACCACCACCTGGTCAGGCTAAAAAATATTTTAAAATATTAATAAATAAAAAAAAATAATAAATCCTTGGGATTAGAGCTAAACAAACCCCCCCCCAAACAACCCCCCCCTTCCCTAACTTTTGACAAAATCCTAGAACACTGTCTGGAAACCTCCACCAAGCAATTCCAGTAGCCTTTCCCAAAGCCAGTTTGGTGGAGCAAAATTCTGACTTGCTCCCGGAAGCCTGATGAACCTGTTTGTGACTCTGTTACAATCGGAGGAAAATCCTGACTTTCCTTCCACTCACATAGCTCTTACCTCTAAGGGGCTGAACAGACACCATTCCCTTCTATGAAAAGGGCCAGAATGGAAAAAAACAAAAACCAAACAAACCAGGATGGACTGGGAATCCATGTCCACTACAGATAACGTTAATTAGGGAAATCAGCTTGTTCACCTTGTATATGAGTCACCTGAAAGAAAAAATGGCTAAAATTCTTCATTTTCTGCCCGGCCAATGAGAGTTGTTATACAAAATTCCAACCCCCTTGTTTCTGCTATGATTGCAAAGAGCCAGGGCACTGGGAGAAGGACTTACAAACGTATTTTGGGGACCCTCTGCCCTCCAGCCAACCTCCTCTAACCTCCCAGCTCCCAGGGACCAACTCGAGGACAACGGGGGCATTGCTTACCCTCCCTCTGCGTCCACTCAGAGAAAGCGCTCTCCAGATTGTGACACCAGTCACCCCACTGCTGTAAAGCAGCCCTGCCTCAGCGTGCAAACAGGGGGTCTTGAGTGAGCTTCACGGGCTCCTTTGCTCTGAACCTGCCCCCTTTTGTTTGGTCCCTTTGAGAGATCCCCACCCTTTTCTCCTCAGTTCCCCCATCCCTGCTCATTAATTAGGCCGAGACTTCCAGAGAAGTACCATGCTGGAAGGTCTCCCAAAGGGGGAACAGAACCCTAGAATTTGCCAGGAGCTGTCTGAATAATCAATTAAGGGAACTAAATGCCCCTCAACATCTTCTTTGTCCCATTTCCAGCAGCCTTGTAGCTGAACCTGGGGGCACTGACCACTGTCCCCACTGGATAAGCTGCCACCTCTTTATGGGCAAAGTCTGCAGCTGATTGGGCAGAATCCTCAGCACACCTCTTGCTAAGATTCACAAGCCCTGGACAGGTAGCTCAGTTGGTTAGAGTGTCTTCCTGATACACCAGGGCTGCAGGTTTAATCCCCGGTCAGGGCACAAACAAGAATGACCCAATGAATGCGTGACTGAGTAGAACAAACTGATGTCTCTCTCTCTCTCTCTTTCTTTCTCTCTAAAATAAATTTTAAAAAAAGAAAAAGATTTTTAAAAAGGTTTAAATAGGACCTCAAAGCCTCTTCCCGAGTTAGGACCTCCTAAGAGGCACTTCCGGGCATCGCTCCCACCGCTGAGATCACATGACCTGGGCCTTGGCCCCGCCCCTGTCCGGGTAGCACTCTGCTTCACCTGTGAAACAGCCCACAGGCCAAGGCTGCCTGTTGTATCCAGGAGCTCCAGCAGTAACCACGTGGTCATCCCTGGACACCCTGTTCCTGACCTTCTTGTGCTGCTGGCCCCCATCCCAGCTGGAAGTGGGCTCTTTCCTGGAACCGATGCATGCCACACCTTCTGCAGATCGTGGGGACTCCAAGGCCTGTGCCCTCACGTGGGAAGGAAACGTCACTGGGACACTGTGGTCTCGGGTGTTTCCCGAGAGCCCCTCTTCTCACAAGCCCGGGATGGAGCCGGGTGACGGAAACTTCCCGAGAGGCTCTACCTGCTTGCTTCCTCGAACCCTCCTCTCAGGAAGACAGCATCCACTTACTAAAGCCTTTAGCCTTTTTTTTTGGCAGAGACAGAGAGAGTCAGAAAGAGGGACAGATAGGGACAGACAGACAGGAACGAACAGAGATGAGAAACATCAATTTCTCCTTGCGGCTCTTTAGTTGTTCATTGATTGATTTCTCATATGTGCCTTGACCGCGGGCCTTCAGCAGACCGAGTGACCCCTGGATCAAGCCTTGCTCAAACCCCAGATGAGCCCACGCTCAAGCTGGCGACCTCAGGGTCTCGAACCTGAGTCCTCCACATCCCAGTCCAATGCTCTATCCACTGCGTCACCACCTGGTCAGGCAAAGCTTTTAGTCTTTAAGGGACCAAAGGTCACAGGTAAACATGGCAGTTTTCCCAAACCCTGGTTCAATATTTGGGTGTCTGATAGTGGAACCAGGGCTGCACCTGGACCCAATTCTATGGGAAGAATGGGACAACATGGCATTTAAAGCCTTAGAGGAGAGTATAATGAACCCACCTGCCCTTGGGTGGCCCAACTGCCAGATTCCCCTGTCCCTTTGTCCATGAGAAGGGAGGCAATGCCCTTGGTGCTCACCCTAAACCTGGGGCCACTTCAGGGCCACAAGGATACTAGAGTCAGCAATTGGGCCTTGTGGCTTGGGGATACCTCCTTGTCTTAGGGCCATTGTTGCCACTACCCTCTCTTGGTTAAGACCACTGTGAACCCTGAGAACTAAGAAGGGTTCCTGGTGGCTCGCTTGCTCAAATTAAAAAAGCAGAGCCCGGGTCCTGGCTGGTTGGCCCAGGTGTAGAGCGCCGGCCTGGCATGTGGAAGTCCCAGGTTCGATTCCCAGTCAGGGCACACAGGAGAAGCGCCCATCTGCTTCTCCACCCCTCCCCCTCTCCTTCCTCTCTGTCTCTCTCTTCCCCTCCTGCAGCCAAGGCTCCATTGGAGCAAAGTTGGCCGGAGCACTGAGATGGCTCCATGGCCTCCACCTCAGGCACTAGAATGGCTCGGGTTGCAACAGAGCAATGGCCCAGATGGGCAGAGCGTCGCCCCCTGGTGAGCATGCCCGGTGGATCCTGGTCTGGTGCATGCGGGAGTCTGTCTGCCCTCCCCCCCCACCTTCTCATTTCAGAAAAATACAAAAAAAAAAAAAAAAAAAAAAAAAGGCAGAGCCGGGCAGCCTTTTCTGCGCAAGAGCCTGACCAATCAGAGGGGCTCTATTCTGACCAATCAGGACAGTGCCTTTTGGACCAATCAATTTATGTGGATTTGGCATCCTCACTTGCAATCAGGGACCAAGGGTGGGGACTTCTGTTCATACAAGCCACTTTCTGGTGGCTCTGGGAGCACACTTTTAGGAAGGTTGTGTTTCTCTAGCTCTAGGGGAACCACTGTGGGGCCCATTGTGGAGCAGAGCCGAGCTGTCTGGTTGAAGAGGGGCCTGGACCCCAGGCCGCTTGATGCTGGGGCAGCCCAGCCCTGCCGTGTCACTACTGAGCTGGTTTGCACTGAGTAAAGTTTCCTTCCTCACTGCACCCCAAATTGGGGGTATCTGTTGGTGTTACATTGGCACCAATGACCATCGGTTGACGCTCCATGGTGTCCACTGCGGGGCTCTGAAGCAACGACCTGACCTCTGGACCTCATCCTGAAACCAGCTGTTGGTGCCCACGCACACCTGTGCTGGAGTTGTTGCCCCTCTGTCATGGTCCGAAGGGATACTTGCCGAGTTGATGACTTAGAAAACCGTCAAGAGAGGACCAACACTGGCCTCAGAGAAGGAAAACAAGACGCGAGAAGATCCCACTACTGTTGGTTTGATAAAACGAGCTCTGGTTTAGTCTAAATAACAACCCCATTGTCCTGGAGACGCTGTTTTCACTCCTGACTACTGGACAAACACCGAGTGACTGGCCCATGAACAGGAGAGTATCTGAGAATCAGTACTGGGGTTGGGGGCGGCTGTGAAAGGCACCGACCTCCCTTGTCTACCTGTGCAAAGTACAATCCCGGGAAGTCCGTCCGCACTGCCCTGGGCATTTCAAATTGCCCCACGGACCATTTGAGGTTTGGAGGATGGAATTCATACAGCTCCTCATCATCTGGGTATAAATATATCTTAAGTCATGGTCTGTAGGTTTTTCTCACTGGACTGAAATTTTCCCTTGCGGACCAGCTGCGGCCTCTACAGTGGCTCAAGTCCTGCTAGAGAAGGTGATTCCACCTGGGGAGCTTCAGCCTCACTGGAAAGGCCCCTGTCAGGCACCAACCCGTGTGCAGCCAAACTCCAAAGGGTCAGACTCTTGGATTTGCATCTAAAGAAAACACCAAACTCTGACTTTACCGGCACACTGTCTGGTGACCTGAACGTGTGTTCAGTACCGTCCTGGGTGTGCTGTTATAGCCCCGGAAGCAGCCGGCACTGGACCAGGCCTATCTGAAAGTGTCTGCCAAGCCCCTGGTGCTGACTCACGGGCCTCTGATGATCACGATCTTTCCACCTAAGTACTGACCAGGCCCGACCCTGCTTAGCTTCCGAGATCAGACAAGACCGGGCGTGCTCAGGATGGTATGGCCGTAGACTCTGATCTTCTTGATAACATATGGGTTTTAGAGAAAAAGTGCCTGAAATGTCTCCCTCCTGACCCTCCTTGTTCCTCAAGTGTGACCTCAACAGTTTTGCAGTCTGGGTGCTTTCCCAAGTGGGACATGACACCCAGAAGGGTCTCCTCCTGGCCTGAGGGACAAAGGGCTGCTGAAACCAGAAAAAACCTGACACTTGATCAGCAATGCTTTCAGAAGAAAGATGCTGATAAAAAGGGGGGGAAATGTACAAATTAATAAACTGAAACCCCAATGAAAATGAAGTCGGTGGGCCAATGGAGAGCTCTCATCCCCGATGTTAACTGCAGAGCCCAGCAAGAACTGTTTATAGGCCCTGGCCGGTTGGCTCAGTGGTAGAGCGTCGGCCTGGCGTGCAGAAGTCCCAGGTTCGATTCCCGGCCCGGGCACACAGGAGAAGTGCCCATCTGCTTCTCCCCCCCTCCCCCCCTCCTTCCTCTCTGTCTCTCTCTTCCCCTCCCACAGCCAAGGCTCCACTGGAGCAAAGATGGCCCCGGCGCTGGGGATGGCTCCTCGGCCTCTGCCCCAGGCGCTAGAGTGGCTCTGGTCGCAACAGAGCGACGCCCCGGAGAGGCAGAGCATCGCCCCCTGGTGGGCAGAGAGTCGCCCCCTGGTGGACGTGCCAGGTGGATCCCGGTTGGGGGCATGCGGGAGTCTGTCTGTCTCTTCCCGTTTCCGGCTTCAGAAAAATACAGAAAAAAAAAGAAAAAAGAAAAAAAAAAGAACTGTTTATAGCAGCGCTCCTAACTTCCTTTTCTCCTCTGGCAAAGATTCCTCTGCCTTGTTTCTCAGGACTGGCCTATGGTTCACCATTTGGCCACATGTCCTGAACTGCAATTCTTTGTTGTTTTGGAATAAACTATCTGGCTATCTGTTTCAAGTCAACAGCGCTGTGTCTTCTCTAAGAGATATGCCTACCCCATGCCTGGCTGGTGGTGGCACAGTGGATAGAGCGTCGACCTAGGACAATGAGGTCCCAAGTTTGAAACCCTGAGGTTACCAGCTTGAGCGCGGGCTCATCCGGCTTGAGCCCAGGTTTATAGACAGGACCCCACAGTTGCTGGCTTAAGCCCAAAGGTCACTGGTTTGAAAAAACACAAGGTCACTGGCTTGAGCAAGGGGTAACTGGCTCAGCTGGAGCCCCCCCCCCCCCCATCAAGGCACCTTTGAGAAGCAATCAATGAATAACTAAAGTGCCACCACTACAAGTAGATACTTCTGATCTCTCTCCCTTCCTGTCTCTCTCTCTCCTGGCTAAGAAAATATGCCTACCTCAAGATCATGAAGTTATTCTTTTGTTTTCTTCTGACATCAGATAAGATCAGGCTTGTTCATGGTGATATGACCATAGACTTCTTTTATGTTATAACAGTTTTATCATTATATTATACATTTCCATTTAAGTCTATAATCCATCTTGAACGGATTTTTATAAATAGTGTGAAGGTTCAGAGCTCTCTTTTTTTTCCACATGGATAAATGTTGGTGATGTACCATTTGTTAAGGAGATTTTCCTTACCTCATTGAATCGTGTTTGCATCCTTGCTAAAACTAATTTAATAGTATGTGTGTGAGGCAATTCCTGGAATCTAACCTATCTCATTGATCCACGTGCCAATTCCACAGTCTTGATTATTGTAGTAAGTCTTGAAGTGTTTGAAATCCTCTAAGTTTATGCTTTATTGTCAAGATTATTGTCTTTTTTTTGTCATGTCTTTCCAAATCACTTTTTAAAATCATCTTGTCAATTTTCACACACACACACACACACACACACACACACACACACAATCCCTGCTGGAGTTCTGATAGTGATTGCATTGAATATACAGATGAATTTGGGCAGAACTGACATTCTAACCATATTGCATCTTCTAGACCAGTGGTCCCCAACCTTTTTTGGGCCACAGACCGATTTAATGTCAGAAAATATTTTCACGGACCAGCCTTTAGGGTGGGACGGATAAATGTATCACGTGACCGAGACAAGCGTCAAGAGTGAGTCTTAGACGGATGTAACAGAGGGAATCTGGTCATTTTTAAAAAACAAAACATCGTTCAGACTTAAATATAAATAAAATGGAAATAATGTAAGTTATTTATTTTTTCTCTGCGGACCGGTACCAAGTGGCCCATGGCCCGGTGCCAGTCTGTGGCCCGGGGGTTGGGGACCACTGTTCTAGACCATGAATATTTAATTTAGGTCTTTAAATTTTTTCTTAGCAATGTTTTATAGTTTCTGTTGGAGGAGGCTTACACATCTATCATTAAGTTTATCCTTAAGTTTTTCACGTTTTGTGATGCAATTGTTATAGTATTTAATGTCTTATGTTGCCTGACTTGTGGTGGTGCAGTGGATAAACCTTTGACCTGGAACGCTGAGGTCACCGGTTCAAAACCTCTGGCTTGCCTGGTCAAGGGCAAATATGGGAGTTGATGCTTCCTGCTCTTCCCTCCTTCTCTTTCTCTCTCCCACTCTCTCCTCTCTCTCTAAAAATGAATAAGTAAGATCTAAAAAATAAGTGCAAACATTTCTTTTTATGTCATAAATGTTAAAATATAGAAATGTGACTGATCGTTGTATGCCGACTGCATCCTGTGACACTGGGAATTCACACATCAGTTCTCTCAAAGTGACGGAGTACACAGCATCCTTTTCTCTGGCAGTGAAGAGGCCCCTGGTCTCAAGCCTGCAGCTTTGAAGCAGTGAGCTCCACACAGTCTCCTGGGCGAGGCTGGCTCTGGGGTTTAGGGCTCAGTGCCTGAGAGGAAAAGATGGACTATGACAGACCCCCAGGGACACTGGCCCATGTTGGAAATGTAAGGGGTGGGCCTGTGCCCACTCCGTGGGGTTCTTCAGGGTGTCCTTGTGACACCTGAGCTTTCACTGGAGAAAATAATTCTATTGACTGAAAAACTACCGATGAAAACAATCCTGTGTCTTGCATTTTCAGATTTTTTTCCTAGTGAAAACAATAGAAAAAGGAAAAAAAGACTGGTACCCCTTCCCCCAAAGTCAATGAAACATGGCAACAACATGGATGAATCTCAGTAGAATTATGCCAAATGTCAGGAAGCAGGGGAAAACGTACATTCCACATGGACCCTTTTATTTATTTATTTATTTATTTATTTTATTTTTTTGTATTTTTCTGAAGCTGGAAACGGGGAGAGACAGTCAGACAGACTCCCGCATGCACCCGACCGGGATCCACCCGGCACGCCCACCAGGGGGCGACGCTCTGCCCCTCCGGGGCGTCGCTCTGTTGCAACCAGAGCCACTCTAGGGCCTGGGGCAGTGGCCAAGGAGCCATCCCCAGCGCCCGGGCCATCTTTGCTCCAATGGAGCCTCAGCTGCGGGAGGAGAAGAAAGAGTCAGAGAGGAATGAGAGGGGGAGGGGTGGAGAAGCAGATGGGCGCTTCTCCTATGTGCCCTGGCCGGGAATCGAACCCGAGACCTCTGCACAACAGGCTGATGCTCTACCGCTGAGCCAACCGGCCAGGGCCCACATGGACCCTTTTTTTGATATATACAATTCTAGAACTGGCACGATTCACCTGCGGTGCTGGAAATCAGATCAGCAGTGACCTGGGGCCAGGGACCTGGAGGATGACCGAGGGGACCTGGAGGACTTTGGAAGGTGAAGGAAAGGTTCTGTGTTTTGATTGTGGCAGTAGTTACGTGGGCATAAACATCTCTCAGTACTTATCCCACGATAAATGGCTGCGTTTTACTGTATGGGAATTATACCACAATAAATTGATTTTTAGGAATATAAGTGATAAGCCTAACGATCTTCTTTCAGCCTTTATCAACATGAAGAGAAGAAGCCTTGAGAAGGAGTGTTTTATTGACCCAATAATCTTGAGAATTCAAAGGGCTGGGTTGCTCATTACTTCCCTGTGAGATAAGGGTGAGGAGGTCGAGGCAAGCAGAGCCAGGAAGGAGGCGTGAGGGGCAAACCGCATCCATGTGCACAGCTCTGGTCTCGCCGCACGCGGTGGCCCAGGATGCTGCCGCACTCCTGCTGAAACACCACCGATGAAAAGAACCCTGCGTTGTGTGTTTTCAGCCAGATTATTTTTCTGCCTGAAACAGATTTCTGCCATTAGAGCAGAAAATGCACAGACACTGTGTTGCTCGCCTAACCTGTGACACAATGACTGCTGTGGAAAACAGGGTCGGAGCGCAGGCACAAACTGGGTGCCCAAGTCAGATCAGATCAGCAGTGACCTGGGGCCAGGGGCCTGGAGGGTGACCAAGGGGGCCTGGAGGATGACCGAGGGGACCTGGAGGATGACCAAGGGGGCCTGGAGGGTGACCGAGGGGACCTGGAGGATGACCAAGGGGATCTGGAGGATGACCAAGGGGGCCTGGAAGATGACCGAGGGGACCTGGAGGATTCTGGAGGGTGAAGGGCTGTGCAAATGCCATAGATCAGACCGGGAGATGGACGTCCCTCGGCCAGCACGAGGCCGGCATTCTGCTACCTTTGGGAGGTCTTCTTCAGTCTTTTATCCTGTTCCTCCTCTTTCTGGAAGTTTCAGTTCTTAGAAAGTTCTTCATACAAACCTTCAATGCTAGTGTGCTCTGTGTGTATTCCCAGCAGAGCGAGAAGGCCAAACACACAGCAGGGACGGCCTGGATGTTGCTGTCACCAGACCTACAGCCTCCACCTTCCTCAACTACCCGCTCTTCTTCCCTGATCCTAAGCTGGCAGAGCCCTAAATAAAGATGTGAAGAGTAATAAACAGAAACCTCATCATTGAGACTGTAATGGAAAGGCCTGCAGGGGGAGCTCCTGGGCCCTTCCACTGATCGTCAATTACCCCAGGCAGGAAAAAATGCCTGCATCTCCAACAGATTCTTCTTTTCTTTTTCTTTCTTTTCTTTTCTTTTTTTCTTTAGAGAGAGGAGAGAGAGAGAGAGAGAGAGAGAGAGAGAGACAGGGACAGGGACAGACAGATAGGAAGAGAGAGAGAAGAGAAGCATCAACTTGTAGTTGCACCACTCTTAGTTCATTGATTACTTCTCATACATGCCTTGACTGGGGGGGGGGGGCTCCAGCTCAGCCAGTAGCCCCTTACTCAAGTCAGCCACCTTGGGCTCAAGCCAGCAACTTTTGGGCTCAAGCCAGCGACCATGGGCAATATATATATATATATATATATATATATATATATATGAACCGTGCTCAAGTCGGTGACCCCAAGCTCAAGCTGGTGAGCCTGCGCTTAAGCTGGCAACCTTGGGGTTTCAAACCTGGGTCCTCAGCAGACTCTCTGTTCACTGTGCCACCACCTGGTCAAGCTTCAACAGATATTTTCTAAGTTAGTACCCCAGCAGGAGGTTTTCTCCCTTGCCCAGCAACAGCTCAGTCGAGGACAGATGGTCACAACCCAGCCAATGAAAAGCCACTGCACTTCCAACTCCTAGTCTCTCCCAAGGGACTCTGTAACACCCCTTCCCAACTTCCCCTTTCTTCTATACAAAAGCAATCCTCTGCTTTGTCCTCTATGACAGTGCCATTCACCATTAGACTGCATATCCTGAATTATAATTCTTTGTTGCTCCCAAATAAATCCATTTTGTTTAATAAATATCTGGCTGGCTAGTTGTTTCAAGTGGACAGACTACATTACCCAGACTCCCTAGCAGTGAGGTCGGCCATGTGACTAAGTTCTAGCCAATGGAATGTGAGCAGATGTGGCAAGAGCAAGTTCTAGGAAGTGTCCTGGAAGGAGTGGACACTAATTAGCCTCTAATTAAGCCCTAGTTAACCTCTTCTTCTCTTTTGCCTTGGGTTGGGATTAGACTCGATGGTTGGAGCTGAGTTGCCATTTTAAGCCATGTGAATGGAAGGCCCACCCTGCAGAACAACAATATTTAAGGAACTGTACCCTAAGGCCACATACTAACCAGTCTAGGACCACCTACTGCCACTTCTCTGATGAGAAACACACTTTGTCTTGTTAACGCCACTGCTGTTTTGAATTTTGTTGTATCTCTTTGGGAAGCTTATGGAAAATTTTGGGCTTGGTTCCACTGGGGGTCTGGTCCACAAGGAAGCCCACCGACCTGCAGAGGTGGGTTTTGCCCATTAGGGGAGTGCACACCAGGGGTGAACCTGGTCTTCTGGTTCCATTTCTGAGCAGGCACAACTTTGAACAGGGTGATTTCTTTCCTTACATCTACCCAACACACGCACGCCTGTTGGAATTGGGTGGAGTGATGGCTGTAAGAGCCTGCAAGTCCAATGCCAACCTACACCGGACCGTCAGAACCTTGCCTGCCCTTGGCCCCCTCTGCTGAGGCGGTAGGCTCCATGAGATGACTAGTCCTGATGGTTCCTAGGGACAGGTGTGGTGTATGTCCTGAAGTGTGACCTGTGGTGGCCATGTCCACAGAGCTGTGAGAGACTCTATGCCTTGCTAACTGTCCACTCATGACCCTAGGGCCCTGGAATGTATTCCATACTCCATTCTACCCAAAAGGGGAACAGCACACACATTAGTTGCTCGATGAGGACCATGATGGGATTGTAGCTCCAGGCCCTGGTTTGGATTTTCTTGTAAGGACAGCAGAAGCCACGAGTCATTTTTCCTGAGACATGCTGAAGGTGCAGCTGACGCTGCCCACCCCACTCCCCGCCTTCCCTGCCCACCCTGCTGGGGGCCTCTATGATCGCCCTTCCACAGGCGTCCAGATATTCTGGTCCTTTTCCATCTCCAAGCCCCACAGATTGGCTGGGTTGTAACTTGAGCAACACCCCCTAAGGCCTGCTGGACATTCTCTCCCAAGGTCACCCAAAGGAGACATGGAGGATTCTGGACTCTTCTCACCCTTTCTCAGTTTCTTCTCTGGGCAATCCTGCACTTTCACCCTGTTCTCACACCTAGTAAAACCGGCTCTGGTAGTTGCGGCCAGAGCTCGCTGCTCAGACCTGGCCTCGGCCCGGTCACTCTCATAGGAACCGCTTTCAACTCTCGTCTTCCAGGAGACGTAAATTGGGCTCCATAGCAGCGGAATTCGGGCTCCCGACCCCGGAGAGACTGGTGCCGGGCGCCGGCCCGACAACTCCACCTCGGGCCCTGGTGGCAGCGAAGTGCTGCTGGCAGGGGTCTTGCCCACCTCGGATCACCGGGACCCTGGGCGCAGTGCCCGCCGTGGCCGCGGAGAGGCAGCACAGGCCATGCTGCTCGGTCCTCCGCCGGCTCCCTTACCCGGGTCTGAGACCCGCCCCGGCGCAGCTAACCCGGGATTCGTTATCCGAAAGCCTGCAACTCACTGCGGACGCTGCCGCCGTTCCCACTCGTGGAATTCCCGCGCGAGTTGAGGAGCGGCGCGTAGGGGCAGGCTCGCGGAGCCTCCTACCCCCATTCCTAGTCGCCCCTCAGACACCAGTGGGCTCTATAGTAAGCGTCCCAGTCTCCCGCTGGACCTAGCCTCCACCCCCTCCCTCGTCTCGCCAAGTCCCGGGGGGGTCCTCAGGCTCCGCCTCCGGGGTTGCTCCCACCGTACCGGTTGATCAACCACCCAGTCCTGGGGGCGGGCAGGGGTGTCCGACCATTCATCTCCGCTCAGAACCCCACCCGCGTGGGGCGTACCCGATCCCCACGCACAGCAGCGTCTGGTGGGGGGTGCTGGGGGCGCGAGGGAAGCTGATCGAGCCGCGGGTTCCAGGCCGTGACCCCAGGACAGGGATGACAGCTGGTATCTACCGCTCACACCCCGCGCCCGGCGAGTGGGTGCGCGGGGCAGTCTGCGAGCCAGGGCTGCAGGGGCGGTCCCCCCACCCTGTGCCCCCACTCTGCCCAGTGAGCTTTCCGGGTGCGCAGGCGGTCCCGCCCCCACCGGC
Source organism: Saccopteryx bilineata (assembly GCF_036850765.1). Classification (NCBI taxonomy): domain Eukaryota; kingdom Metazoa; phylum Chordata; class Mammalia; order Chiroptera; family Emballonuridae; genus Saccopteryx; species Saccopteryx bilineata. The sequence continues at coordinate 683,044 of NC_089491.1, read as the reverse complement.
CGTGAATGGCCCCGGCTGGTTTTGAATACAAAGACCTGGCTTTTGTAAACGCCTGCCCCCACCTCTAGCCAGGCCCCCCACGGCCCGGCTTCCCCGCCACTGGCGGGCCGTCAGCCTCCCCACACTGGTTTTACTAGCCGGGTCCCCTAGATTCATTCCCCTTGCCTGCCCCACCATCGCAGTTCCCCCCAGCCTCCCACCCAGGCAGGGTCCCCCCCCAGGGTCCGCCCCCCCCCGCCTCCCCCTCCAGCTCCTCCGCTGCAACCCCCCCCCACGCCCGCCACCAGCCCCGGCCCGTCGTCCCCGCCTCCCCCCGCCCTCATTAGCATAGCAGCTGCTCGCCGAGCGGGGACCCGCGGAGGAAAGGGCAGAGGCCTCGGCAATGAATGGGGGCCGCGGCTTTGGAAGGGGCAAGAGAAGAAAGACCGACAGACGGACGCACGGAGGGACGGTCCGACGTAGAGCAAAAGAATGCGCCTGACCAGGGGAGGGGAGTGTTGGTGGGGGGAGCAGAGCCCAGGCCGGCCTCCAGAGACCTGAAGCCACCAGGAGGGGGCCCGCCGCCGGGGGCCCCCGGTAGGAGCCCTCGTGGCGATTCCCAGACTTCTCATGGCCCCCTATGGCCTGCGTCCTCACTCTCTGGCTTCAGGCTTTGTCCCCCAGCTGCACCAGCGCGGCCCCCTTTCCGTACTTCGAGGTCCAGGTGGAAGCAGGCCTCTCTGTGGGCTCCGCACAGGCGTCAGGAGGCAGGCACTGGGGCTCCCTGGAGTCAGAGCTGCAGGGCTGTGCCCCTGTGCCTATGAGCACCCCAGTCGGTGCTGACTTGTGCTGAGCTGCAAGGCAGGGGAGGGACAGATCCAGAGTGCAGCCTTCTAATGTCCTCCTAACCCCTCGTCTCCTGGCTCTTGGCCTTCAAATCCTGCTCTCCTCTGGCCAACTCTGTCCTGGCTCCCACGCTGCTGCCTTAGACATTGCTCTTTCTGGCTGACCGTTCTCTTGCGTGTCCTGGTCTCTCTCTGGCATCCATTCCAACAGTAAATACTTCCTGTGTCCGGCCAGGGTCAGGCCAGAGAGATGACAGTTGGACAGGACTTGCCAATGCTCTTGGCTAAAGGAGTGGGGTGGACCTTGTCCTTGTCCATCTGGTCTGTCTTCTTTCTCCATGACAGCCACTCCAGGGTTTCCCAGGGGCCCAGCCCCTGCTTGCCAGACCTCACTACTCTGGGTCTCCTGGTGCCCCTGATTGGGACCTCTACCTGGCCTCCACACACACACACACACCTGCGGGTCCCAGAGGCCAGGCAGAGAGGTCAGCTGTGCTTTCTCACCCTGGCCACAAAGAGGCTAGAAGAAAAGATGTTTCCACCCCTGAAGGCCTGCCTGGGGAGGTGTTAGCACCCATTCCTGTCTGCTGGACACAGGGGTACCAAAGCAAGGGGCTGCCTGCACTTTACCCAGACCCCACGTGGTGGATGAGCCATGGGGCTCCCCGGGGCTCTGCCAATGGAAGGGTGACCAGTGTGTTGTCAGCGCACCTGGAGTCTCATTGCCCCAGAGCCCAGGCTGAAAGATAGTAGAAACTCACTGAGCCTCCCCTGGTGTGAGGCTGAGCAGGGTCCAGATTCCTTTTTGTCCGCACAGAGAAAACTGTGCCTCCTGTGAGAAGCAAAGCTTGTCTCAGTCCAACGTGTCTTTAAAAAAAGAGGACTTAGGGAGCCACAGAGAGTCACACATGGTGATAGCCACGTGTCTGGAAAGCACCCCAGCGCCCAGAGTCTGCTGGCTGCCTGGCCTTTCCACCCAGGGCCAGTGTCCCCCACCCCGCAAGGTAAGACCAAGAACAGCGCTACCTTTGATTGGTTTTAGATGGCTTCTCCCCACTTCCACGGGCAAGTGCCCTGGGTGGGGAATGGAGGCCCTGCCCAGCATGCCTGTGGGTGGCCCATCATGCCTAGGCCTGATTTCATTCTCGTTACCCCAACTCCCAAGTTCTTATAGCTACTCTCCCTGCTGTGGCTAAGCACCCCCAGCTGGCACTCTCAGCCCATGTGCCCCAAAGCTAGCTAGTGAGCGCTGGGCAGCAGAAGCCACCTCCCCAGGGTTTTATTTGCACCAAATAATCCCCTCAGCTCTGCCTGTGTCTAAGGATGGAGCTGGCCCTAGTCTAGCAGGCCAGCTGGGAGACAGTAAATGCCTGTAACACCAACGTGTGGGAGAACCCTCAGGGCAGAAAGCAGCAGGCAGAGAGGCTGGATTGGGGTGGGGGGAGGGCTTTGAGTTTGGGAAGGGCAACATGTCTGACCTGCTAACAGAGAAACTGACACCCTTTAGGCCAGTGGTCCCTACCTTTTTTTTTTTTTTTTGTATTTTTCTGAAGCTGGAAACGGGGAGAGACAGTCAGACAGACTCCCGCATGTGCCCGACCGGGATCCACCCGGCATGCCCACCAGGGGGGACGCTCTGCCCACCAGGGGGCGATGCTCTGCCCCTCCGGGGGCGTAGCTTTGCCGCGACCAGAGCCACTCTAGCGCCTGGGGCAGAGGCCAAGGGGCCATCCCCAGCGCCCGGGCCATCTTTGCTCCAATGGAGCCTTGGCTGCGGGAGGGGAAGAGAGAGACAGAGAGGAAGGAGGGGGTGGGGGGTGGAGAAGCAAATGGGCGCTTCTCCTATGTGCCCTGGCCGGGAATCGAACCCGGCTCCCCCGCACGCCAGGCCGACGCTCTACCGCTGAGCCAACTGGCCAGGGCATCCCTACCTTTTTTGGGCCACCGACTGGTTTAATGTCAGAAAATATTTTCACAGACCGGCCTTTAGGGTGGGATGGATAAATGTATCACGTGACCCAGATAAGCATCAAGAGTGAGTCTTAGACGGATGTAACAGAGGGAATTTGGTCATTTTTAAAAAATAAAAATCGTTCAGACTTAAATATAAATAAAACGGAAATAATGTAAGTTATTTATTCTTTCTCTGCAGACCGGTACTGGTCTGCGGCCCTGGGGTTGGGGACCACTGCTTTAGGCTACTTGCAGAGGGGCCTGAAAGCGGAGAGTCATGGCCAAGTGAAAACTTCCTCTGCCTGCCTTCCGTTCCTCTGGGCGACTAACTACTTCTGCCGGAGTACGTGTCCTCCAGCCCCGCCCTGAAGGAGCCCCACAGGTGGCTCCAAAGCGGGCCCAGGTCTCCCCGCAGACCTCCACTCCAATCCAGGTCAGGGGGGTGGGGTGGGGGGAGCAGCAGGCCCCAGGGCCTGGCTGGTCACCTCATCTCCCAGACACCACTAGGGGTCAGAAATGAGAAAAAGGCCTTTCACTCAAACAGAAGTGAGAAATGATGTTCCCCTAAATATAAAAGATGCCCCTCTGTGCAGGAGGCAGGCCAGCACAAATCCACAGTAGCAAGAAGAGGGGTCTTGTTCCCCACAGAGCCCCACCAATCAGGCTGGCTGGGGGTCAGGGGTGGGAAGAGCTTTGAGCAGAACAATCTAGACAGAGGCCTCAGCTGCTTTGCCATGGTACAGAGGAAAAAAGGGCTGCTCTCTGGGTGCCTGACCCACTGACCCTGGCACCTCACAAACCCTGTATGTGGACCATTAGGGTTAACAGTGGAACCGAGCCCAGAGCCAATTTACCAGGCTCGGTCTTTAGATGAAAACGAGCCAAGCATTGTGTACATGTCACCCACAGACAGCATGTTGCAGCCTGACCCTTGGGGTGCTAAGCCCAAGGAAGAACCAACAAACCTTATTTTTTTTTTAATATAAAAAGTTCAATGAAAAATTTATTTATAAATTTTTCACGCTGGGCTACAAGTATATCGTACACTCAAGGAATGGGCTGCAGACTTCATCCAGTTAGAAGTGATCAGACCGGGACCCATACACAGCTTCCATAAGCCTAGAAAGTCTTAACATTAATTAACATAATTAAAAAGTTATTTGCATCTAGAAAAAAATATACAGAAAAACTCCTTTCGGAGTAATCTGTGCCTCAGTTTCAATGTCTGCTTGTTTCACTGACATTATCAATATATTCTTCTCACACAGGGTTTTATATAAAGCCACAGATGACTGCCCGAATCTGACCAGCCACGCACAAAGGGCCTCCACCCACCTGTGTCCTCAAGTGCTCCCCATTTTTGCACGAAGGGTCAGCAGCACTTCTACCCAGGAAGCCTCATTTAAATTTGAATAATTCAGTCTCCCTTTTATTTCTCAGGATCAAAACAACAAGGGGTGTGGGGTTGCATAGAAAATTGGAACCTCGGAGACCAGGAAGGGCGCCTTTCGGGACAGAAAGTGACGCAGGAGCACCGCCTCCCGCCCAGGTCCCCCAGCAGCCCTCCTGGCGGCCCCTCCCCCATGGTAGGATTTTGGGATTCGAATCGGGTTCTTGAAACTACGGGAGGCTGAAGAGGGGCAAATGGTCCTTCCAACTCACTCAGCAATTAGCACAAGAGATTCACAGTCTTATAGGTATTTTATAAAAATATAAATATGGGTACACTGTTGCTTACACAACGCTGGATACAACGCCCTTTAAAATTGGGTTTATAAACCAAGATTCAAAAAATACACCTTTAAACTTGGCTTAAAATATGTTAATATTTTATATTGTCATAAATGTTATGACATTTAATCGTGGCAAATCCATTTACTTTTTAAAAAAAGTGTGCAGCGACTGTTAACTAGAATAGGACTCGCTAGACAAGGTATGGTCCCCACCACCCCCTCAATCACCGCCTCACCCGAGCACCCAGGCTCCCGCGGAAACTTTGTAAAAAAAAAAACCACCGGGTTTGGGGACAGAGGCCGGTCACAGAAGGGAAAGAGGCCTAGGGCTTCCAAAACTCACACGGTGTGTGTGTGTTTGTGTGTGTGTGAGTGTGAGAGAGAGGAGAAGCAGGGGAGGGGAAGGAAGGTGGGAGAGAGGGGGGCAGGAGAGAGGAGACTGAAAGAAGTAAAGTAGGGAGAGGTGCGTAAAGGGCGAGAGGAAGTAGCACGGGAAAGCCATCGGGCTAGGCAGTGTTTTCAGTGCAACCAAGAAATGACAGACTCAAGTTTTTAGTTTTAAGACTAAGAAAAAAAAATGCATCTCCCCCCCTCCACCCCCATTACCACATTGACCACGCACAATATATTCGAAACAACAACAAAAAATCAGGCGCACAAACTTCACCCACAAATATACACACACGATAAATAGTTTAAGAACCCCAGCAACAGTGGAGCGTCTTCTCGGTGGCGCGCCGGCCGCGGGTCCTGCAAGGCGGGGGACGCCCCGGGCCCAGCGTCCCCGCCACCCGCCTTCCACCTCCGGAGAAAACATTTTGAGCGGAGGATCCGGTGTCTCGGGATTCCGAACTTGCTTGGTAGCGAGACTCAAATTTCAAAGGGGCTGGAGCCCGCGCCCCGCCCCCACCCGCGAGGCGGCGGGCGGGGGCCGTGGGAAGCTCTCCTGCCCGGCCCCGGGCGGCCGCGGGGGGGCGCCGACCCCGGAGAACGGGCGCCGGGAGGGCCCCGTGGGCACGGACGCGCGCGCCGGACTCGTCGTGGCCGCGGCGCCGAGGGCCCGGGCGCACACCGAGGTAGTTGGCGGGAAGGTACAGCAGAGGCGACACGCGCGGGGCCCGCGGCCAGGTCGGGGTCCGGGGTCCCGGCGGGCATCACCGGCCGCTGCCCGCGTACTTGGCCTTGGTGATGAGATAGAGTACGATGTCCTGATGGCCGCCAAACGCGGCGATGTGCAGCGCGCTCCAGCCGTCGCGGTTGGCCAGGCGGATGTCGGCGCCGAACTTCACCAGCAGCTTCACGAGCTCCAGGTTGCCGTCGATGACCGACTGGTGCAGCGCCGTCTGGCCCTCGGGCCCAAACGAGTTGACGTTGAACTCGCAGTTGGTCATGTTCTGCAGCAGCGACTGCAGCTCTTGCGTGTTGCCCTTACGCACCGCCTCCTGGAAGATGCGCTGCGTCTGCGGCACCGAGCAGGTGGACAGCTCGGCCTGGCTCATGCTGTCGTCGGGCGCGGGCCGCGGGTCGGGCCGGGGCTCAGCGCGGGCGGCGGCTGCGGCTGCGGCGCGGGCCCCCGGCTGTCTCGGGGCCCGCCTCGGTGCATGGAGGGCGCGGCGCCCCCGGGCCCCGCACGCCGGCCCTGGGCGCTCCGGGCGCTGGGGGCCGGGGGCCGCCGCCACAAGGCCCCCGCCGCATCCAGCCGCGCCCGGGCGAGCGGGCGACGGAGGCGGGTGCTGCGCTCGCGGGGGGCCGGCCGAGCCGGAGCGGCGGTGCCGCGCTCTCGAGTCCCTGCGCGCTTCGGCTGGAGCTTCCACGCGGCTCCCACGCGCCACCCCACGCGCCGTTGCACTCGCCGGCCCGCCGCGCCGGGGCGCCTTTAACCTCCTTTATATTTGCATAACAATAGGGCGCTGGTGACGCGCGCGCCGGCAGCCCGCCGGTTGGGCAGCGCTGGGTGAGGGCGGGGCGTGGGCAGGGCCGGGGCGGGCCGAGTCCGGGGGCGTGTCCCGGCCTCGCGCTTCGCGGCAGGGGGCGCTGGTCGCCGACTGCGCGGGACCCGGAGCTGGGAGGCCGTAGGAGGAGGTCCCTGCGCCGCCGCGCCTCCGCCCCAGACCTCCGGCTCCCCTCCCTCCCGGCCCGCCTTCGGTGTCTCTGCCGTCGTCCCGCCCACTTTCCCTCTGGCGCCCCGGGGAATTCCAAGCTCCCTGAGCGAACGGAACCTGGCGCGGGCTCCAGGGTGCGCGCGACCCCGAGGGAGACCCGAGCGTGGCCTGTTCTGGGAAGGGGGGTTCAACGAACATCTCAGATGGGAGATCCGAGTTAGAGACCCCGATCTTACTCCGTCCGTGTTTGCTGAAACTCAGGTCACGGACCCTCCGCGTTCCCAGCAGGACCGACGAGCGCACAGATTAGACCCACCCAGCCCGGCCCTCGGAACACAAGGTCAACACGGGTGGCCACTCCACGAACAACTCGGGCGTGTGGCCTCGGCCTCGCGGGTCCTTCACGCGCGAAGGCGGCTCTCCTAGCGGGCCGGATTACACCCCGTGTTTTTTCTTCCAACCTGACTGGCATGAACCCAACACCGAGGCTTTCCGCCCAGGGCTGATGAAGAAGCCGGGTTTCTACACGAGGAAGCCCAGGGCTGGGGGCGGTGGGGCGGGCAGCTCCTCGGGAGGGGCGGTCAGACAGCAGGACCCGGGGGCCTGCCTCCCTCTCTCTCCTGGGCTGCCCCATCAGCGTGTATGGGGACAGGAAGGCCTGGCCAGGTGAGCTGCCCCAGGTCAAGCACCAGGACTACTCTGAAAGGGAACTCTGACGTGACTCATGTCCAAACTGTAAACCCATTTTTAATTTACACTCTCACACTGCCACCAAATTTCTCCATTAGGGTTTTACAGTTTATAGCTTGGTTGTGGTCGCCAGGAATGAAAGAGAAAAGGTTCACGGAGCTGTAGGCCCGCAGCCAGGCCAGCAGCCAGGCAGCAGGCAGGGACTTGCATTCCTTCAGAGGCTGCTGGGAATTCCCCATGAGGCCCTCTGGGCCTCAGCTCGGGGGACCACCCTGTTAGGCCTTGTTTGGGGATGGGCTCCCCCCCCCCATGCCTCATCACCCAGTGGGTGTATCCCCACCTTGCTCTGCGCTCTGGGAGAGGTCAGAGCCAAACCACAAGGAGAATTAGGCAAGGCCACCCCGGGGCTGGCTGCCTCCGGCCAGCTGCACATGAAGATCTGACTCTGGCTGATTTCCTTGTGGTCCTCCTGGTAGCCAGGACCCTCTGAGTCCCTGGCTTTGGATTTCCTGAGGCTGGTGGTCTAGCTAGTCTGCTCAGACCTGCTCCTCTCAGGGACCCCACCCCCAGGAGGTGGGTAAGCCCTGGCTGAGGAGAGACAAGAGCCAGGAGCCCCCAGGTCCTGGCTTGGCCTGGCTCTCTAGTTGTGACCCTGGGGGTGTCACTGCTATTGGGAGCCATTCCTGGTCCTTGTCAATCTGTGAGGACGCATCTGTGGCCCAGGAAGGTCTGGGATGCAGCTAAACTGTGAACATCTGGAGCGTGAGGCTGCTGACACCCCCGGACTCCCCACCCCCCAGCATCAGGGACCAGGACAGGGGCAGCCTTGGAGTGAGAGAACATGCGACCCTGCCCAGGGCTGGTCCACTTGCTGCCCGCTGCCCCCTGGAACAGGGTGGATGGGGAGGAGCGGCTGTACATGTTCTGATGGGCCAGACTTGCTTCCCCCTCATGTCTGTGTTTTTCATGCATCTGCCAGGCCCAGACGTGCCCAGGGCTGTCCCTCGAAGGTGGTGGGTTCACAGACAGGCCCCCGTCCAGGTGGGCTCAGGCCCCCTGGTCTGGAGAAGGGCCTCTGGAGACTGTTGGGCCTGGGAGCAGAGCCTGGGAGAAAAGTCCCATTGACACCCTCAGCAGGCGTCAGGGTGGGCAGACAAAGGGGCCCTGTGAGCTCAGTGTGGGAACTCACGGCCGCCACCATGGGCCATGAAATTGGCAGCTTCAACACCCCCCAAGAGGGACCATGTGGCTGAAGTGGCCACGGGAATCTAGCCTGAGGTCACAGGCCACCCCACCCGTCCTTCGTACAGGTTTGATAGGTGTATCTGGTCCTGCCACTGCCGTGCGGCCATTGCCGGAGCCCTCCTCTCCTGGCTGCTCCTCTGTGGGCTCAGGTGACAGCCACACTCTGCATGAGGAGCCTACAGACCGCTGAGGCACAAGGGTCCTGCCCCTTCACTGTGGCCCAGAGGGTCATTTTGCTCCCCCTCTCGCTGGGCCACACACCCCATGTCCCAGAGCTGACCTTGTGCAGCCCAGCCTTCCCAATGCACACGTTCTAAACGTTTGCTGAAGGACACATCCAAAAAGAGGACATTTGTTCCAAATGCCTTGGGGGGAGGGGGAGGGGGCTCCCTGGGGCTCTGAGAAGCCTTCCCCCTCCCTCCCCGCATATGTGTGTGTGTGTGTGTGTGGGGGTGTCATTCACTGGCTCTGAAGGGGAAGTCCATATCTGGGGAGACAGACCCAACCCTGACTACCAGGTTGGACCCCCTCCTTCTCCTGGGTGATGGCCCGAGGTGAAGGCCTGAGTTGGGAGAGATACCCCTTCTCCCTCTGGGAACCCATTTTCTCTGGAGACTCAGAGCAGTGGGGGTGCTGTCAGGTTGGGGAGCGTTCTGGATGTGGGCTGGGAAGGTCTGGGTAAGGGGATGTAGGAGGAGGACGAGGGCACTGATGGGGCAATGGGGGGGCGGCTAACCAAAGCAGAGCAAGTCCTGATAACTAAGCCTGCGGCCTCCTTAAAGGTGCTGGGCAGGGGAGGGAGGGCGGGGAGGCCGGTGGGCAGGCGGGCAGTGGGGGCGGGGCTTCCAGCTAATTCATTAAAATGTGTCGGGGAGCGTGGGAAAGAGGAGAGGATTTCTTCCCAGCAGCCCAGACACCTGGTAGAAGGGCTGTGCAAGGATACAGATCAAATAACAAACACTCAGCCAGGCCAGCGCGGCCAGTGCGCAGGAAGGACGCCCGGGGCAGGAACTGCGGCAGACAATCGCGGCGGCTCCTGCCCGCCTGGCTGGCCGCTGAGGCTCCGCCTGGCACCAGGGCCACTGCCCTCCCGGTTGGCCTGGTGTCTGACCCCGGCTTGTGAAGGAGCCTGAGGTGGTCCCCAGGCTGAGGGAGGCTTAGGACCAAGTGTGGGTGCTTCAGAACTAGGGTGGGCTGCCAGCAAGCAGGTGAACCCAGGGGGGTTTGTGGAGGCAGCCAGCCAGCCCGGGGCCGGAGGGCTGGGGAGGCGGAGAGGCAGGTCGGACTGTGTAGCCCTCTGCTCTTCCTAGGGGTGGCACAGAGTAGAAGGGCAGAGTGAGGCTGGGGCTGGACCTGCCAGGGACAGGAAGGACACACAGCCTCCTGTCCCCTAGCCTGTGGTCCCTGGCCTCTCTCCCTGGCTCAAGTTTCTGTCTGTCCAGAGCCTCAGTTCAGAGCAGAGTCTCCAGGAAGCAGCTGTGCTGGGAAATGGGCCGGGCATCCTTACTGCTTCCTCTTAACCCTACCAGGGAAGGAGTGGGGTCCGTCTCCCTCCCAGGACAGGACGCAGGGCCGGAGGTTCTGTTCCTAGAAGTTGCCCCCCAGTGGCAGAGGGTCCCTGTCCCTGCTGGGTTCCCGTTTACATGCTCACCTTGGCCTCCCTGCCTGACCTTGGAACTCAGCAGTGACCCTGGCCAGCTGGAAGGCCAGGGTTGCCTGTCTGGCTTGGGCCTCCCCTCCCCAGCTGTGGAGCGGCACCCTGGCCCAGCTGGCCCCGGGGTTGCTAGGGGGCCGAGTAGACTGGTGCATGGCACAGGGTGGGTGCTCCAAGGGAAAGGAAAGGAAAAGATGTCGAGTTTGGCCGGATGCCTGTGCACTCCCTGCATGAGCCCCCACCCTGCACACCCCTCAGTCTGACCGCCCCCTGGGGCTGCACCCTAAAGGGGCCGAGAGGCACGAGTACCAGCCCTGGTGTGACCAGGCAGCCAGAGGCAAGGGCTGGCCTGGCCTGGCTGGTGTCCACCCAACACTCGAGGCCATCACACCTGGACCTGCAGGCCCTGGGCCTCCAGCACCCGGAGGCTTCCGCCTGGGCTTCTCGGCCAAATCGGAGCTGGTTTCCGCTCTGGGCAGGACGGACAGGAAAGGGATGTGAGCGAGGGAGGGGTGCATTCCTGGGGGGTGAGCAGGAGGAGGTGGGCGGGGGCAAAGAGCAGTCTGGGACCAGGCCTGCCACTGGCCGGAGCCTCTCCCCACGGGCCCCCTGGCACCCCCTCCTCAGCACACCTGGCCCGGCACCCTCGGGCCCTCCGCAGGGTCAGCCGTGCAGCTGAGCGTCTGCTTCTCCCAGTGTGGGCAGAGGAGGTCTAGGACGAAGGCATGAACACACAGGGGTGCAGCGACGTGTCCTGCGGTCGCTGGGTTCTCTCCCAGGAGGAGGCCACCCAGCCCTGACCAGGGGTGGAGGAGGGAGACCACGGGCAGGGGTGCCTCCATGAGGGCGGGCGCCCTGCCTCCGGCACCAGGCTGGGCGGGGGTCTGTTCCCCAGAAAGCCCCCCAACCTGGCCTAAGGGGCCCTGTCCCCCAGGATCCCACAGTCTACACTCCTTGAAGCTGGAGGACCGAGGAGCCCCAGCCAGAGGGTTGGCTCTTGGCCTGAGAAGGCAGGGAGGGTGGCATGGAGTAGGTGGTGTTTACTGCCAAGGCAAACTGGGTGGGCTGCCCAGCACACAGGGGGGCCTGTCCGCCCCACCTCACCCCTCCCACCTCACTGAGCTCCGGCTGACTTGGGGAGCCACCTCGGTCCAGCCCCTGGACCTTTGCCCAGACCATCTCCTCCACCAGGCATGCCTTTTGCACCTCCCGTCTGCCTCTCTCCCGATCATCAGGAAAGTTCTCAGCTCGGGGGCCAAGCACCCCGGCCATGTGGAAATTGTCACCTTCGCCCCACAGCTGTGCCTCAGGTGTGTGCAATGACCGATACACAAATGAATCTGCAGCCACGGCCCACGCAGGCGGGGCCTTTTCCACTTTTATTGTCAGGAGGCGGGCCAGTGGGGCCCGGGGCACTCTCAGGAGGGGCTGCTGGCTCGGCTGGGGGCCAGGCTGGGCTCTCGGGAACTGGGGGCACTGTTCAGGACCTCGTGGAACTGCGAGGTGACACGGCCCAGGTGGGAGCCTTCCCAGAAGACCTTGCCGCAGCCCACGCAGCAGTAGAAGTGTCATAGCCCCGGCCGCCGCAGCACCCCTGCTGGGACCCCCGCCAGCTGCAGCCGAGTGCCGTTGCCCAGCGTGGCCGGGATGCTGGCCTGCAGGTCTGCCTCCTCCAGCCAGCGGCAAGGGGGGTCATAGGTGCAGCCTCCAGGTGTCTCCCCTGTGGGTGAGCCTGGACAGGTTGCAAACAGTCACCCCAGGGGCCCCAGGTGTGCACTCCCCTAGTTTCCCATCTGCCAGACTCTGCTGCATCCCACCAGGGACCCCAGCCCTCTCTTCCCATTGCTCCCTGCCACTGTCCCCTCCACCAGCCTAGGGCACAGGGACCGTCCCCTGAGAGCGGTCCCTCTTCTGGGCCAGGACCCAAACCCCATCTTAGGGTGGGTCCAGGTCCTGGGGCCCCATGTCTCCTCTGTGGGCAGTCCCAGTGCTCACCTGGCTCCCATGTGTCCTCGCTTTGGCCCTTGTCACCTGTCAATCAAGAATGGTAGGAACCCCTGAGGACAGGGCCCGGTGGCCCCAGCCTCTCCCACCACCCCCAGCAGAGAGGGGCAAAGGGCAGGGGGCTGAGACGCCTCGGTGCCAGCCCAGGCCCCTCCCATGGGAACTCACACCTTGGAACGTTCTTGAGGCTCAAAGGTCCTTGAAAAACATGTTCTGGACGCAAGATCAGTCGCTTAGGGCACTCGTGGGCCTGAGAACGGGCAGGCGGGGGCGGGGGCAGGGGCGGCCCATCTGTGGCGATGAGCAGATAAGTCCATTGCCAAGCAGTCAGTTGCACAACACGCTAGCACCACAGCGGAGGGGGGGGGCGGGTGCCCAGGGCACCTGCTGGAGCGCTCAGGGTGCTAGGAGAGACCCTGGGGGAGGAGCCCTGCGAGGCCTCCACCTCACGGGGAGCACAGGGCTGCCTGCGAGGGGCCAGGGGCCAGTTCAGGGCTCGGGGCAGGAGAGCTGAGGAATCCCGTCCAGCAGGTGGGAGAAGTGGCCTCCCTAGTCCTGTTGACCTTCGTAATTTGCTTGGCAAACATCTCTCTGCAGATGGCTCTGAATGGAGGGTGCCCCCCCCAACCCCCCGCCAGCCCCGCTGCCTCCTCGGAGCCCAGAAAGGCCACGACCTCCTTCTGGCCTCCTTGTCTCCACCCAGCCTGTCTGACCCCGGCCCTTCTCCAGCAGCTCCCGAGATACCAGGGAGCCCCCCGGGTGTGCTGTCTTCCTCCACCCCGGGCCCCCCAGGAGCAGCGAGAGCCTCGCCTCCGGGTGGGGCGCTGGGGACCAGGCGGAGGGGGATGCGGGGGACCAGGCGGCCTGTGGAGGGGCTGCTTCAGCTCCTCTCCTCCGGGCCTCCAGAGCGCCACGGCCACAGCTGAGAGCTGCCTGGAGCCGGACACGTGTCAGGACAGCTCCCCCACGGGCAGGTGGCCCCCTGCACAGACGCCAGGCCTCAGAGGGAGGCGGGAAGGACAGGAGCAGCCGAGTGGGGACAGCAGTTTCCTGGAGAGGCGCCCCGGCCTCGGGATGACCCCACAAGAGGGTCCTAAGATGCTCTTTGTCCACCCCATTCCAGCCCTCCCCTGAGAAGGGGGCCCAAGGCTGCCTGCACTGTCCACCGCTGGGCCCCCTCTCTCTGGAGGGTGCAGGAGAAAGTGGTTCCGATGGTCAGGCACAGCCACCGCCCCAGTGGGCAACTTCACAGGCTTTGGGTGCCCTGCACCCTAGTCTTCCTAGTTTTACAAAAAGGGAAACTGAGGCTGGGTCCCCGGGTAGAGCCTGCCCTGGTTGGGGACGGATACCCAGGCTTGTCCTCGTTCCTGTTTGCCCGGACTCGGCAATGCTCAGGTAGCCAAGCGTCACTGCTGCATGGGCGTGCAAGGGACTCTCTGCGTGCACACCTGTGTGCGTGCACCAGAGCCCATGTGTGCTCCACGCTCAGGGCAGGGTGAGCGACAGCCAAGCAGGGCCCACTGCAGAGAGGGTGGTACTCGCCGCCTTGGAGGGGCCCAGCACGCCTCCACTCCCTGGTCCCCGGCACGGGCAGCCTGCATGCCACACAGACAGGAGCTCGGACGCACCCCGGTCCAGCCCGAGTGTCCTCTTTCCACCTGTCACCAGCTGCAGGCGAGCCCCGGAGCGGCTGGCACCTGGGCTGCCGTCCAGACCCCACCACGCCCGCGCCCGCCTCCCTCCCCCAGGGGCGCGCTTACCGGTACCGCCCCTGGGGCTTTCCTGGTGGCCGTTGAGCCTCAGGAGCTGGGTCATCATGTCCTTGGAAACCTTCAGATACTGGTCACAGTTACAGGCCTAGGGGCAGAGTGGGTGCTGAGGCCACAAGAGGCTCCCTCCGTCCCCCCCACCCCCCAGCCCGATGCTCCTTGTCTCTCTGGGTCTGGCCAGGGTGTTTCACGGAGACAAAGGACACAGAAACACGGGCAGCACACCACTTCCTGGGAGTCCTTCCTGACCTCAGCAGCTCCTAGTGGTTCCGGGGTGGTCTCCTCCAGCTCCCGAGACCCTGAAGGGCACTGCCATCACCCTGGCTGCCCTTCCCAACCCGAGTCTGGGAGGACAGAGCCAGGCCTGGGTGCTGCCCGGGGTTGGCTCGGCACAGGTGGGGGAGGCCAGGCCCAGCATCGGGGGGTCACAGCGATGGCTGCCCTGGCCTCGCAGCCTGTCTTGAGGACAGCCGGGGCCATTTCAGTGTCCGTGTCTCTCTGAGCTGCTCCGCGGGCCTAACGCCAAGTCTGTGAGGGGTCAGGGGTGAAGCCACTCTGTTTCTATTCAGTCCTTGTCTGGGACACACAGTGGGCTCCGGTGAGCTCAGGTCAGCCCTGCTGTTGCTCTCCCGGACTCTGGGTTGTGGGCAAGTCCTGGAGGGTCAATCCTGCCCTCTCAACTCAGCTGCCTGAGGCTGTTTCATGCAAGTTACTACCTGGCAGGTGTGAGAAGGGACCCCCCGGACCCCCTGGGGGATGGGAGAGTGGAAGGGGTCTGCGCCCACGGAGACCGGGCTCCCAGGCAGGTATCTACGGAGCTGCACCCACTGGTCACAGCCCCTCCTGAGGGGGACACCAGTGTGCCAGCTTACGGGAGGAGGGTGAGTCAAGAGCAGGCCCGGGGGCGGTGCTCCTAAGCCACAGGAGGGATGGGGCTGCCACCTGTGCTCCTGCAATTCCTCCCGGCCCCTCCTGGGTGAGCTGGGCAAGCACCCGGGATGACATGGCTCTGGGGGCAGGTGGGTGGGCGGTGGCCTCGGGCCCTGGGAGCTGCAGGGTGAGCCCGTGTCAGGGGCCGGGCCTGCCCTGCCCCCACACACCCCTTTCCCACGGGCCTTTCGACACTTTGGGCTAAGCTGTGGCCTCACTGCTACATTTCCAGGACTGCGTCTGGCCAGGGGGCCATCTCTGCTGGAAAGACCCAGCTGGGCTGGGGCAGGGCTGATCCCAAAGCAGAGCCCTCCTCCACAGGGGGGCGTCTCCTGTTCCCCTGCCACCCCACTCAGCTGGCCTCTGGCCCAGGTAGGCAGCTGGGGCACTGCTCCCCTGGTCTCAGGTCTAGGGGGCTCCCTGGGCCAGCCTTGCAGGCAAAGCCCTGGCTGCAGGACTGGCCCGCGGTCACTCCATGTCCAGCCTTGCTGCTGCCCTGGGCTGCCTGGCACAAGGGCCCACGCTTCCCCTGAGCAGGCCGCCTGAGGGGACAGTGCCCGCAGGTTGTAGGAGGGGCTGAGCAGCAACAGGAAGGTGGTGTGGGGTCCTCTGTGCGGGGTCCACCAGCCTTCCCAGGACCTGGGCTGGCTGTGCATGCCAGGGCGGGGCTGCCAGCTCACGCTGAGTCACGGCACGCAGACAAACGCCTGGTGCCATCCACAGGGACCTGGCCACACCCTCGGGAACCACCAGTGCCGGTGTTCCCACGGCTGCTGCCCACTGTCCCCCGATAGGGCCCTGAGAGGCCCTGCCCCCACCCCGGGGCTGGAAAAGCCGGTTCCTCACCTGCTTGCCCGCCCTCTGCCCGGCCTCTCCCACCTGCAGGAGGGCCTGGCAGCCTGGGCTTCCCTGTCCCTCTCCTGTCCACTCTGGTTCAGCAGCCTTCGCCTGCCCACCTGCTGTGGGTGGGCAGCGGCTGGCTGCCCCTCAAGGGAGGCTGTGGCCCTGCCCTTGAGTGTCCCTTTGAGGCCGGTCCCTCTCTGATGCCACCGAGGGGGTAGCAAGCAGCAGAGCCTCTGGCCTCCCATTTTGAAGAAAGAGGGCTTCTGAGGGGCTGAGTCACTCGCTCAGCTGCAGGGTCCCCTCAGCTCCAGTTGCCGGTGTGTATAGGTGGCACCTGAGTCATGCTCACTTCCTGGGTGGGCCATGCAGACCCCAGCTTTGGGATGCCCATGGGTCTGCATGGAGACTGGGGTGGCATTCTGGATATGGGTCCTGGGTCCCCCCTGGCTGACCTCCAGTCTCTGTGGCACCCCCCACACACACCATCCAGTCAGGGAGCCTGAGGGCAGGGCTGGGCTGGCCACCGCCCCCAGATCCTGGCTGGGAGGGAGGGGCCAGGTGAGTGGAGGCAGGAGGGGCTGGGAAGGTTCCTGGCTCCCTGGTCCCAGGGGTCCGCCTGTGTGCCTGGTTCCCACGGCTCCTGAGGCTGCTCAGAGCCAACGCCTGCCGTGCCACCGACTCAGGGCAAACCAGGGACAGCCTTGGGCAGGGGTAGGAGCCCACGGGCATGAGGCTGCCTCCTGGGGGCTGGGCCACCACAGGGACCTGGTTCTGGGTTCCAGGCAATCTGCCCTGTGCAGCCCCTGCAGCCCCAGGCCCCAGGAGGGTGGGACAGACGAGAGGGTTGCTCCAGCCACTTCCCTGGGAGGTAGATCTCGCTGGGTTCGAGAGGGTTTGAGCAGGCGTCATAGCGGGTCCCCGGAACACCTGCCCTTCCAATGAGGGTGAGACTTGGGGGGTCAGGCAGCTGGAGGGCTCAGAGGTTTCAGTTACCAGGTGCTGAAGGCCACAGCTAAGAGCCAGTCTGCTCTCTGCTGAGAACCTGGGAATCCCACCCAGCCACACCCGCCAGGGGAGTGATCCAGCTAATGAGCCTGGGCTGATGGAGAGGCCAGGTCCCTGCATCTGTCCGGGACGTGTCCCCAGGAACGTCAGCGCTCCAGGCTGCCCTGGGTGCGAGGCCCACACGTGCCCTGCCCTGGCCCGTAGGCCTGCAGGGGTCTATTGTGCACACACCAAACAGCGGAGCTGGTGCATGGGTAGGGGCTGAGGAGAGGGCTCTTACGGGCAGGCTCCAGGCAGGGCCCAGGAATGTGGTGGACACAGCTGAGAGAGGGCTGTGGAGGGGCCCCGCCATGCTCTTCCCCAGAGCCGAGTGGCCCTTCCTACCACGGAGTGCAGCAAACTGTGCTCAAGCCTGTGACCACCTCTAAACAGCCCCGAGCCCCGAGGCTTCACTGAAGAGGGAAGGGCTGAGACCAGGCAGGGGCGTGAGAGACAACCGTGCTCCTCAGGGTGCAGGGCAGCGCGAGGGGCCTGTCCAGGCTGGGAGCCCCTTGAAGGGCCCAGTCCTAGGGAGGACCTGGGTGAGGCTCCCTGCCCGGCCGGCAGCCAACCCTGCTCTCCCTGCCCAGCAGGGCCCTGGCATGGTCAAGAGGCTCAGGCACCACCTTCCCGCTGGAGGAATGGGGCCAGGCCACTCCGGCAGCCTGGTCTGAGGGGTTTCTCCTCTGTGCTCAGCTCAGGCACCGACCGCCCGGGAAAGTTGGGCCCCCTTGCTTCTGAGCAAGGGGGAGGGCTATGGGACCCGGGGCTCCAGCAGGGCCCTGCCCACCCCTGCCCCTCGTGCCCCAGCAGAGCCAGGACCTGTGCAGGGGAGGGGAGGCGTGGTCAGTCTGGTGCCCTAAGCGCCCCATTCTGGGGTGTCTGACCCCACAGCAGGGAGGGTGGGAGCCTGGACCCAGGAGCTGGGACATACTCTGGAGTAATGGGTCATTTCTCACTCAGAGCCAACCGGGAGAAAACAAAGCACAAGAACTCGAGGGGAGTCAACATCGCCCCCACCCCAGGGCTGCCTCCAGTGGTTCCCAGAACCTCTGAGCAGTGTCTCAGGTGCTCACGTCAGGGGGACGGGAGACACAGGCCGGTCTCAGCTCCAGGACACCAATGTCCCCGGCCCCCAAGGTGACTGCTGGGCACAGCCGCCTCCGGCCCTGTCCAGGATTCTACCCTGAGACGGAGGGGTCCCGCCGCCTCACCTGGCCAGCTTGTCCACCTTAACTGCCCCCCCCCACCAGAGACGCTCCAACAAATGGGGCCGGGTGCAGAACAAAGGGCTGGGATGGAGACCCCGGCCTGGGGTGTTGCCCTGACACCTTGCTGGACGGAGTGGGACCGGCGGGGAGGAAGCAATTAGGCGCCCGAGGCCTGGGTCTCCTCCACACCTCACTTTCCCACGCTGTCTCAGCAGCCACTTGTGGGCCCTGAGCCATCTGCTCTCAAAGGTGACACGGCCCAGGAGCCTCCTCCGAGACAAGCTTGTCACCCCACGTTGCCCAGGAAGACCCCGCTGTCCCCAGCACTACGGGGTGCTGTTCCGCCCAGCCTGGCCCTGGTTACCCCTGGAGATGGGCTGGAGCGGGGGCCGGAGGACTGTGCTCCTTCCCCAGCAGCTGGCCCAGCCCCTAGGTCCCCAGGGCACTGTGGGATGTGAAGGGGCACACGCTGGGGGCAGGAGGGCCAGGCCGCTGGCCCCTAGGGAGGCTCCTGGCCGGGAGTGTGCCCTCGCCTGCTCTTCTGTTCTCATGAAGCAGGCTCCGTCCCTCAGCTCCCTGGCGTCGCCCTCAGGGCCTGAGACCTGGGATGGTGGCCCTGCTGGGGACTTGGATTGTGCGCCCAGCCCCCTGGCCCAGGAAAGTCTATTCCCACGGGCCTGGCCCCTCCCCCACCCACCACTGCCCATCCCCTTTGTGGGGCCAGGACAATGTCTGCACAGACAGAGCGGGGGGATGGGCCTCAGGCGCTGTCAGCACAGTGCTGATCCCCTGGGGGGTGGGGGTGGGGCGGGTCACAGGCCAGGCAGAGTCCCCAAGGACTCAAGGGGGCCAGGTCTGGGTGAGTGTGCAAGAGCCAGCCCTCGGCAGGTGTCTCTTATAAGCACCCACATATGACATGAGCGGTGTGCGTCTGTGCGATCACCAGGCAGGGATGTGAACGGGGGGTACCTGTGACCTCAGGTGTTCCCCTGCCCCTGTGACTGTGTGCGCGGCCTGGACGGGCACCCATGGGCACCACATGGGGCAGTGACAGAGGTGTGACCCAGGCCTCCATTTTTGGGGGTACGAAGATCCCTAAATAACAGCCTCTCCGAGCAGATGGGGAAGGGATCGTGGCATCTGGGGCTTTCCTGGCTGGGCCAGGCTCAGAACTTACGCAGCCTCACAGGGTTTCCTGGCCTCATAGGAAAGTGTGGGCCTGGAACCCCTGAACTGGATCCTCCCCTCACTCCTGCTTGGTCCACCTCCTGCCATGGGGACAGGAAGGCCACCTCACCTGCCTCAGACTTTCTGGGAGTGGAAGCCCCATGGCCTAAACCCTGAGCACACTTGCCAAGTGGCCGAGCGAGGCCAAGAAGCAGCTGAGGGGACTCCACCGGCCACGGCTGGGGTGAAGGTGAAGCATGCTGGTACCTCTGAGGGTCAGGGAGGGAAGGCGGGGTTGGCACAGGGTGACCACTGGGGCCTGCATGGGAGGCAGTGCCCGCCCAGGGTCACCCCTGCCAAGGACATAGAAGTGGCTGCAAACAGGACAAGGTGGCAGGCCTCCCACTCAGTGCCCAGCCCCACCCTGGGAACTCCGGCCCCCCAAAGCCTCCCTCTTTCCTACTGCACCACCCACAGCCCAGGGCTCCCTGAGGACCTGGACTGCAGACGCCTCTGTGTAGGGTCCGTGGGGCTGACAGCCCAGCCTAGGCTATCAAAGGTCCATCAGAAGGAGACCTCACAATCCCGCCTGCTTGGGTGGGCTGGGTCCACCGAGGCAGGCTGAGGGCTCCGAGTCCCCGCGGACGGGTGGCCAAGCCCTCCTGCCCCGGATTCCTGGACTCTGCCATGAGAAAGCCAAGGCCCCCACCACCGGGAAGACCACCGGCCCTGAGTGGGAATTTCCGATCAAGTGTGGGACATTTCCTGTGAGCAGGTGCTCAGTGTTGTGAAGTCCACTTTCTGCAGGGGGTCTGCACCCTGGCCTGCTCAGCCTTTTCTGCAGGAGCAGAGCAGCAAGAGAGGCCAGTGCTGAAGCCCTACGGAGAGGTCATGGCTCCCTGTGCCCCGGCACAAGGCAGGCCTGTTTGGGATCCCCACAGATTTCTCCATGAGGTGGGGTGGTGGTGGTGGGTAACCACTTGTTCTGGGTCAAGTCAAACAGAAACTGGACCAGAAGATGCCCCTCACTGGGCACCCCCCTGGACTAGAGCCCCGCCACCCCCAGACAGCACAGATCTCCCCTTGGCCGCCCCCTCGCCCGGGACCTCCCGTGGCGCCTGAGCGTTACCCCCTCGGCGTATCACTCCACCCGCACCCCACCCCGTCCCCGAGGAGCCCGAGAGGCGCCCCCCATGCCGGGGCTCCCGGGCACCCCGGGCGCAGCGGGCCGTTCCCAGGCGGGGGAGGGGCGGCGGCCGTGAGAACCCGCCGGCGGCCGGGCCGCGTGGGAAAGCGGGGGGAGGGGCGGGCGGGGAGGGCGGGGCTCGCCTGGGAACGGCCCCCGCCCCTGGCCGGCCTTTGAAAGGGCCACTCAGGGCGCCGGGCCGAGATTCAAAAGCAAACGGCCGCCTGCCTGCCCGCCTTCTCGCGCCCAGGCGGGGTGGGGGGGTGCGAGGGGGTGCTGGGGGACCCGGCCCGCCCAGGGCCCGGGGGGGGTGTCGGGGGGGCCTCCTCCCACCCAGGACTGCGGGGGTAGGGAGTGGGGCTGGGGGACCCAGTCAGCCCAGGGCCCTTGGGGAGGGAACAGGGGAAGCCAGCAAGCAGCGCGGACTGGGAAAGTTGGGGAGAGGTTGAGAGCCCAGGCGGGGCCAGGGGTGGTCCTGCCCATTCTCACACGAGAGAGGAGCCCAGCGCTCAGACAGCAGGTGGCAGGCCCTGAACCCAAGCCCTGTAGCCTGGCATCTGAACCTGCCGTCATGTCTCAGGGACCTGTCACCCACTTGGCTCAGGGCTGCACTGGGGTCAGGGGGCCATCCCTGTCCCCTGTGTTCCCAGTAACCCTAAAGTACTCTTCCAAAGAGTGGTGGTGTTCTGCAATTGGGCCAAGGGCGTGGAGGACTTCCTGGAGGAAGCACCATCTAACATTGGAGTTCGGCAGGCCAGGTGGAGAGGGTGGGAGCTCAGATGCTGCAGGAGCGAGGGTGTAGGGGGCCCAGGGAGGTTGCAGAGGGCTGGGGTGGACAGGGGCTGGTGTGAGTGATGTGAGGAGCAGTGTGGAGGAAGCTGGCAGTCTGGGTGAGCACAGGGGCTGAGGTCTCCTGGCCCCTCCCCCAGGGCAACTGAGTCAGGAGACACACACACACACACACACACACACACACACACACACACACGTGCCTCATCAAACAGGTTTGCCAAGAAGGGGGAGGGAGCAGTTGCAGCATGAGCCTACTCTCCCCACTTCTCTGAGGGACCCCCACAATCCACCCTTCTCCCTGCCTGCACCTCAGCCTCCAGGAAGGGTGCCAGGATTGGGAAGCAGGCCTCTCGCTACACAGAGCTCCTTCCCCTGGGGCCCCGCCCCCTCCCGGACTCGCAGGGGGCTCACCCAGGTCCCACTCTGCCCAGGCAGGACTCCCAGAGCCCACCAGCCAAGCTGCCTGAGAGGGGGCGGGAGGGGAAGTCCCCACTCTCTAGCCTCTGTCTTCCTTTGTGCAGCCGGGGAAGCAAGGTGCCCAGGTCGCGGGGTGGGGGTGGGCATGCATCCACAGGTCCCTGCCCTGACATCAGTGGAGTGTCACTGCCCAGCAGACTCTGCTGTATCACCTTGAGGACCCTGACCAGACTTAAATCACAGCTGCCCTGCCTCCTTTACCTGCAGACCCTTGGGCCCTGTTTCTTCCTCCCAGGCCCAGTGGAGAGCCGGCCTGCAGAAGTCAGGCCTGCTGTCCTGAGCCGGACCCCATGGCCACCAGCACACATGGGTGGGTACTGATGGACACTGAGACTTGAATTTCACGTGGTTTAGCTTGAAGACTGCGGATTGCTGACATCAGGGTCAGGTGTGCCGCCAGCTCCGACCCTGAACCTTGGGGTCCCGCAGACTGGGGGTGCCCCCACCATGCGGAAGGCGTGCCAGGGGCACTCTGCCCTTCTTCCCTGTTTCTCCCAAGCCCACTTCCGGGCTGCAGCCAGACCCTGGGGCGACGGGTTTAGGAGCTGGCCTTTGCCGTGTCTGGCCAGTGGTTGCAGAGGGCTTCGGAAAGGAGGATCCCGGCCCTCTCCCAGGTGGTGAGGCTTCCCTCCACTGACCCCAGGCCCGGGAGGACGGCATGAAGTCGCCAGTGCTTGCTCCGGAAACCTCTCTGCTGCCCCTCCCCCGTGCTCCCAGCTGCTGGTTCTCAGCTGCACCAGCTGCCCTCGGCCCCTCCACACTGGCCGGGCTCGGGGCTGGTGTCGTGGCCTTGGGTGTGTCTGTGCACCACGGACAGGCTGAATCCCAGCGACAGATGGGCACATATGCCTGCCGTTCCGTCCGCAGCCTGGGCGGCACGGAACCCCCGTCTGGGCTGCACGCTCGTCCTGTGCTGGGTGCGTCCTCTGAGTCTCGACTTGAGGCTTGACACCCCTTTTGGAAGTGGACAGGACATGTGTTTACTCTTCTGTCAGTGTTCAGCGGTGCAGCCAGAGAAGCCTGTCCTGAGGGGCCCCCAGACCGCTGACGGGAACACCCATTACGAAGGTCTAGAGAGGAGTGACACTGACCACTGGGTCTGGGGCATCCCCCCCCCCAGACAAAGGAAAGAGAAAGGGTGTGAAACAAGCTGGGGACTTGCACACCCCTGTCCCCAGGCCCTGGGGTAGAGATGCCGCTGAAGGTGCCTCCGCTTGGCTGGTCCCAGGGACGACACACCAAGGGCGGCTGACAGCACACCAGCAGCAGCGGAGGTGCAGGGAAGGGTGTGGGTGACAATGCTGGCTCAGCAGTGCCAGGGTCCTTCCTGGGGTTGGACCAGGACTGCCAGGAGCCAAGGGCCACAGGTGGTGGGGGTCCAGGTCCTCAGTTCCCCAAGGGCCATCTGGTGAGGACCAGGGCTCTTCTGGAGGGGGCAGGGACAGGAGCAGAGGAAGAGGCCCCACCACCTGTGGGAGGGCCTGGGTGGCCTCGTGGGTGCTGGGAGCAGCCTGGGCCCACCCTGCTGTCACCCCTGGGGGTCGTGCCGACCTCGTCCATTCGGTCATCACCACAGCCAGCGTCCGGAGTCTGGGGTAGTGCCGGACCCCAGTCTTGCCAGAACCTGCCTAGTAGCTCCGACTGCCCTCGACACTCCAAGACGGCTCTGGCAGCCCCACGGGGTCTGCTGCTCCGGCCCGTCCTCCCCCCCAGACCTCCCCAGGGCGGCCCCTCTCGTAGCCTCAGAGCAGGGTGGTGGCCATCCCTCCCACAGCCTTTGTGCCTGTGTGACCCCGGGGGCACCAAGTGTGGGAACCGGGCTGGGGGCCTCCAGCACAGCAGCACAAAGGCCGGGGAGGGGTGGGGTCAGCTCTGCCGAGCCTCTTCCTGTCTGTCCCTCCATCTGGGGATGGTCATCGGGAGAGAGGCAGGGGTCTCCAGACCTGGGGATGAGGCCAGGCCTGGGCATCCCGGCGGCCTGGACCTGAGCTCTGGGTGTGGGCGCTTGGGGGTGGCCACCGTGGAGTCCCCCTGACACGCTACATTTTGGGTGCCAGCATCCCCGACATGGAGGACACTCCCTTCCTCCCACTCGGGCCACGGCCCGCTCCCCATCACAGCGAGGGGACCAGAGGGACAGTAAAAATAGACGTTTTGCCTGGCCATGTCAGGGGTTTGTGCGTAGGCTTTTTTTTTTTAAACTCAAATTTCTTTGATAAAATATTTTCCCATGGTGGACGGCACTGGGAATGTCCTCTTGGCAGCCGCTGCTGATGGATAATCCCAGGCCCGGATCGCCAGCGTCAGGGGTCACAGCCCCGCCCGCCCAGCACAAAGAGCCCACCGCCCCTTACCCACCAGGCCCGTGGCCGGCGGGCTCGCAAGGGTCTCTGTCCTCACAGCAGGTGTCTCAGAAATCCAGCCCCAGTGCTCAGGGCGCCCACCACGGGCAGCGTCGGCCCGGCTCGTGGTCCCGTGCTGGGCACTGGGGGAGACATGGCTGCGGAACCCCCCCCCCGGCACAGCCCTGGCGGCCCTGCCCACCGGCACTCCCTTCCCGAGTGCCCCCCGATGTGCCCACGCTGAGAGCGGCCGGGCTTTCTCTGGGAATGCTCGGGCGCTGAGTGGGTTTCCCCTCTGGGAATGGCACCAAAATAGCAGAAGGAAGGAAAAGAAATGGAAACTCAGCCTGGCGGCCGGAGTCCCCAGGGAGGCGGCCAGCTCCAGCCGGGGCGGGGGCAGCGGAGGCCCCGAGCCAGCGCCCAGGGTGCTCAGGTCCCTTGGGGTGCCAGGCACGGGGCCCTTCTCTGGGTCAGTCTGGAGGTACTGCTCTCTGCTGGCCAGCACCTGCTGATGTCCGCACCGGCTTATGAGCCAACCCAGCCCTCACTGCAGCCTCTGGGGGCAGAGCAGGGTCAGCGGCCGTGGAGCCAGTCTGGTGACCATGCGGAGCCTTAGGCCATCACCCAGAGGTGTACGTGTGGCACCTTTTCTAGGTTGGTCAGTGTCCACCGGTGGGAGGACCTCTGTTCCCCCGTGGCCGGCCTTGAGAACAGCATCTCAGCTGGACCTGGGCTGGGAGTGGGGCCGCTGTGTGCAGGGCTGGGGGTCCTCTGTTCCCAGCTGCTGCCCAGGCTGAGCTCCTGGGGTTTGCCGGGAGTGCCGCACCCAGGGGCTCGGGAGGCGGGTGGGAATGGGTATGAGGCCTGCCCGGACTCCGTGCCCAGCCTCCGGCTGCTCTCAGCGCGGGCACATTGGGGGGCGCTCAGGAAGGGAGTACCGGTGGGACAGGGCCGCCAGGGTTGTGCGGGGGGGTTCCGCGGCCGTGTCTCCCCCAGTGCCCAGTGCGAGATCACGAGCCGGGCCGACGCTGCCTCCTCTCCTGGTGACCGGGACCAGCCTCTGCCCTGAGCACTAAGGCCACCTGTCGGCTGACACGTGCAGGCTTGGTCCTCCCACCACACCGACGACACCTCCACAATCCTTAAGGCCAGGTTCCAATTTAGAAACCTTGGCTTCTCAGAGACCCCTTCTCTGCTCACCTGGCCCTAGTCATGCTGGCCTCTCAGGAGGGTCTCGTGAACACCTGTGGACCCTGGCTACCACCCAGGGGGTCCTGGCCTGGGCATGCCCAGCTTGCCTTCCTCTGGAGCGGAGCCTGGCTGGGTGCCGCTGGACAGGGGTGAGCCCTGGTGCCTCCCCAGGCTGGGTTCCCCACTTCCCGTGGAGGCCCACGGGGTGCCAGTGTCCACCTCCTGGGGTGCTAGTGTCCACCTCACACCAGGCTCCCATCACCTGTCACCCTTGCGGCAGCGAGCTCTTCAGAGCCCCCGCCCCTGGTCTCTGCCTGGCACCAACCCCGTTCCCACCAGCCGTGTGCCCTCCAGCACTGGCCAGGGCAGCCGCACGCCAAGCCGGGGGTCCACCCCGTTCTCCTCGCCTGCGGACCACGTGCATACATGTATCACACACGGGACAGCTGGGCGGGGCCCCCAGCTGAGCAGTGAGTTGGGGGCTGAGGCCGGGTGACCCCCTGCCCCACACCCCTCCCTCCCGGGCGGGGCTGGGCGCCTGACCTGCCCTCCAGTCCACACCCTGAGAGCCCGGGCCCAGCCCCCTCCCTCCTCCACCACGGGGCCCGTGGCCACATGCTGGAATGTTCTGAACCCTCCGGTCCTTATCCGGCACAGCTGCCGCTCAGGTGCCAGCCACCACTGCCTCTTACCTGGGCAGGCACAGCGCCCACTCCCAGGTCCCCCGCCTCCCGCCCTGCGGTCAGAACACGGAATCCGTGCACTGCTGCCCGGCTCAGCACTTGTGGGTCCCCACCAGTCACGTGTGGGTCCCCACCAGTCACGAGCGGGTCCCCACCAATCACGAGCGGGTCCCCACCAGGACAGAGATCTGCTACCCAGCCTTTGAATCTGCCCAACGCCACCCCCAGTATGGTCTCCCAGCCCAGGCCCGCTTGGCAGGGCATGGTGCTCTCGGCTGGAGGCTGCTGGGGCAAGGGCTCATTGAAGTCCTCACTGAGGCTGCCCTCCAGGCCCGGCCTTCGTGGGTCTGACAGGGGACCAGGCTGCTCCCCAGCACGGGGCTTCCCAGGGCGCCAGTGGGGACTTCCTCCCAGCTCCCCAACTTCCTGTTTTCTCAAGAAAACGTACCAGCAGAGGCACTGAAAAGCTCATTAAAATGCCTCCCTGCTTCCTGGACATCCTGGGGTCTGCACACTCGCCGCTCAAGTACAAAGAGGCAGCAGACCCAGTTCCTGTCCTCCGGGGCCCAGTCTGACGGAAAGGCCTGGCGCGCTCCTCCCGCTGCCCAGAGGCCACTGTGGGCCCCGGCCGGGCAGGGGCCTGAAAACAGGGGCTTCCCTCCGGCCTTCCTTCCTCCCACTGCCGGATGCTGGCCCGGGGGAGCTGGCAGGAATGAGCCAGGTGGGCGGGTGCAGGGGTCTGCTCCGGGTCGTGGCCCAAATTCCGGAATGTTCTGGGAGTAGCCAGCACTCTGTGCCGGGAGCCCCCACCCCCTGCAGGGCCAGGCCGAGAGGCTGCATCACCTCTCCCCCATCCAGATAGCCTGGGGAGCCTGCGCCCTCAGCCAGCACCTGGGCCGGCCAGAGAGGAGGGGGGGTGCCCTCCTAGGGTGAGTAAGCGTGGGGCCCCCCGGCCCCAGACCCCTCTCGGAACCCTCACCTGGGGAGCTTCTCACCCAGACTTCTCTAGAGGTCAGGGTGGTAGGTACCCAGTGCCGCCTGTGGCTGTGGACGTCGCCCTTGGAAAATGGAACACACCCTTCCCACCCCCGGCCAGACAGGACTTCCGAGGGCTTCCTATACTCCAGCCAGAAGCCCCGTGGGAGGCCAGCCCTGGGCACACAACATCCCCCAAATCCTCCAAGCTGCTCCCCGGACGGCAGCCACTTACCTTGGCTACCTCTTGGCCCTAGGCTGCAGGGTCCCCCCGAACCCTCACCCGCCTTGTGTGGGAGGAAGTGGAGGAAACACCACCAATGAGGCAGTGACGACTGCTCAGAGGAGTGGAGGCGCCAAGGCACGTGGCCTCTGCTGTCCAGCTGTCCACCAGGGACATGCCAGGTTCCCCACGGCAGCCCCACGGCTCACGCACCGGCCACGGCAGCCCCACGGCTCACGCACCGGCCCACGGCAGCCCCACGGCTCACGCACCGGCCCACGGCAGCCCCACGGCTCACGCACCGGCCCACGGCAGCCCCACGGCTCACGCACCGGCCACGGCAGCCCCACGGCTCACGCACCGGCCATGGCAGCCCCACGGCAGCCCCACGGCTCACGCACCGGCCACGGCAGCCCCACGGCTCACGCACCGGCCATGGCAGCCCCACGGCAGCCCCACGGCTCACGCACCGGCCCACGGCAGCCCCACGGCTCACGCACCGGCCATGGCAGCCCCACGGCAGCCCCACGGCTCACGCACCGGCCATGGCAGCCCCACGGCTCACGCACCGGCCCACGGCTCACGCACCGGCCCACGGCAGCCCCACGGCTCACGCACCGGCCCACCAAACCCTGGCACACCAGGACCTACCGGGCAGCGGCTGAAGATGTCTGCGGGTGTGACGCGCACGTGGAAATGCCTGAGCACGGCCTTCGCCTGCTGCGCGGCCTTGAGGGAGCAGCTCCACCCAGAGGCAGTGCCCAGCCCCGACCTGGGCCCGGAGCTGCGAAGAGAGGCGGCCACTGAGCCCAGAACCGTCTGGGCTGCCCCACTTCCCCTAGCTCTGGCTTCAAGAGCCTCCCTGTGGCCCACCCGTAATGCGGCACTACCGGGTGAAGTCTACGGCCGCCGGCCCCGCGGCAGAGCCTGCACTGGGGGTGGCTGGAGGCCTGGGTGAGGCGGGGTCCTCACCTTGTGGTACGGCAGGCCCGACGTCAGGATGATCCTTCCCTCCCGCCTGGCGACCTGTGCAGGAGGCGAGGGCGACCAGTGAGGGCAGGCGGCCTTCCAGGGCTGGGCTGCTGGGCTTCCCCTGAGTGGCCTCTGCCGGGACCCGAGAAGCCAGCTCAGTCCCGGGCATGGTCTCGCTTTATAGATCTGGTCTTAGAACCATGCAAACATTCTACATCATTGCGAACCACATTGCATTTAAAAAGCAATCTCTAAAAACCCAAAAGAGAGACTTGTTCTAGGGACACGGAAGCGCGCGTGCTGCTGACCACACATCTCTAGGTGCTGCGTGGAGACCGGCAGTGGGCACAGCCCTGCAGGGTCCTGCTGTGGGCAGCGACGCTGACGTTGTTATTCTGAAATGTCTGTGTGTGAACTGTGACACAATGCACACTGACGATGCTTATGTTGTGAGAGTGAGGGTTTTCAGCTGAGAGAAAGGAGCTATGGATAAAACCAGAGATTTTACCATGAACCTCAGATCTGAATGGAAATCTTCAGTGTTTTTTGTTGTTGTTTTTTTAGCGAGAGAAACAGAGAGAGGGACAGAAAGACAGGAAGGGAGAGAGATGAGAAGCATCAATTCCTCGTTGCAGCACCTTAGTTGTTTATTGATTGCTTTCTCATATGTGCCTTGACTAGGGGGCTCCAGCAGACCAAGTGACCCCTTGCTCAAACCAGAGACCTTGGGCTTCAAGCTAGTGACCATGGGGTCATGTTTATGATTCCACGCTTAAGCCAGTGACCCCGTACTCAAGCTTGTGAGCCCGTGCTCAAGCTGGCGACCGAGGGTTTTGAACCTGGCCTGTGTCCCAGGCCAACACTGTTTCACGCTCTGTCTACTGGGAAAGCGTAGAAACAAGAACCAACCCTGCAGCTGAGAGCACCCTGTGCCCAGACGGGTTCATAACTAGGTTTCCTGATAAAGGAAAACAAGGGTTTTTTGGAGAAATAGCTAACTCCGTGTCTCAGGCAGAGAATGCACGCAACGAAGCTGGAACATCTCCTCACGTCAGAAGGCAAAGAAGTTATCAAAGTCTACGAGTGTCACGTCAAAAGGATTCAGGATCCAGTGAAGGCTCCCACATGCCACAGGGGGACAGGATGCCCCTCAGAGAGGTGACAGCGGCGACAGGCGGAAATGTCACACACAGCTCCGCTGTGTGTTTCACATGCTTCCTTAAATATCATTAGTTATCTTTGAGGATGCAGGGGCCGACTCAAGAACGTAACAGCTGAACAATAAAACTCCTAAGAGGCCCTGGCCAGTTGGCTCAGTGGTAGAGCGTCGGCCTGGCGTGCGGAAGTCCCAGGTTCGATTTCCGGCCAGGGCACACAGGAGAAGCGCCCACCTGCTTCTCCACCCCTCCCCCTCTCCTTCCTCTCTGTCTCTCTCTTCCGCTCCCGCAGCCGAGGCTCCATTGGAGCAAAGATGGTCCTGGTGCTGGGGATGGCTCTTTGGCCTCTGCCTCAGGCGCTAGAGTGGCTCTGATCTCGACAGAGCGATGCCCTGGATGGGCAGATCATCGCCCCCTGGTGGGCGTGCTGGGTGGATCCCAGTCGGGCACACGCGGGAGTCTGTCTGACTGCCTCCCTGTTTCCAGCTTCAGAAAAATGAAAAAAAAAAACAAAACAAAAAAACTCCTAAGCAAAAACTGGGGAAAAGCCAGGCGATTGCATTTGGCAGTGATTTCTTAGCTATAGCACCGAAAGCAAAGACAACAAAAATAAAAATAGATAAACTGAACTTCATGAAAATTAAGGACTTGTGTACATCATAGAACACCATCAAGAAAGTAAAAAGACAAACAGACTGGGCAAAGATATTTGCAAATCATGTATCTTGTTGGGAAGGAATGTTCAGAATCTATTAAGAACTACGACTTTGATTAACAACAATAACGAAAAGCAAACAACCCAATTAGAAAATAGGCAAAAGACTCGAAGAGATATCTCTCCAACGAAGACATACACGTGACCAGCAAGCACAAGGAAAGATGACCCACATCGGCAGTCATGAGGGAAACGTACATCAGAACCGCAGTGGGAGACAATCCACACCCACTAGGGTGGCTTTTATTTAAAACAAAACCAGAAAGAAAGAAAAAAGGAACATCCGTGTTGGTGAGGCTGTAGAAACTGGAGTCCTCATGCACTGCTGGTGGGAATGTCCCATGTTGCCGGCCGCTGTGGCAGCAGGACATAGAATGACCCTAAGGTTCAGCAATTCCACTTCTCGGTATCCTCCCCAAACAATTGTAAGCAGAAACTTAAACAGATACCGGTGCTCTTCTAAGGTACATAATAGCGTCATTCACAACAGCCGAAAGGTGGAAACCATCCAAGTGTCCATCAATAGGTGAATGAGTTAACAAACAAAAAATACACACACACACACACACACACACACACACACACACTCACTCACACACAAAGATACACACACATGGGATTTATTCTGTTTTAAAGAGTAAGGAAACTCTGGCACATGCTCCATCGTAGATTGACTTTGAAGACATTATGCTGAGAGAAATAAGTTAGACAGCAGAGGACAAATACTGTGTGATTCCCCTGAAATGAGGCGCTGATGGGAGTCGGAGTCACAGAGACAGAAAGCGGAACGGTGGGTGGCCAGGAGTGGGGGAGGGGACGATGAAGAACGGTTGTTCAGTGGGGACAGAATTTTTGTCTGGGCTGATGAAAATTTTCTGGAAACAGATACTGGTGATGGCGACACAACATTGTGAATGTACTTCAGGCCACCGAATTGTAAATTGCAAATTGTGATTAGGATGATAAATTTTGTGATGTACATTTTACCACCAAAAAAAAAGGGGGGGGGAGAATAAAGCAATAAAGCAAGTGATTATTTCTAGTGATAACACATAGACAGCTATGTGATGAGTAACAAGTGTGTGTGTGTGTGTATGTGTGTGTGTGAGAGAGAGAGAGAGAGAGAGACCGAGACAGAGACAGAGAGAAGAACAGACAGGGACAGACAGATAGGAAGGGAGAGAGATGAGAAGCATCAGTTCTTTGTTGTGGTATCTTAGTTGTTCATTGATTGCTTTCTCATATGTGCCTTCACTGGGGGGGGGGCTACAGCAGAGTGAGTGACCCCTTGCTCAAGCCAGCGATCTTGGGCTCAAGCCAGCGACCTTGGGCTCAAGCCAGCGACCTTGGGACTTAAGCCAGCGACCATGGGGTCAAGTCTATGATTCCATGCTCAAGCCAGTGACCCTGCGCTCAAGCTGGCGAACTCAGGGTTTCAAACCTGGGTCCTCCATGTCCCAGTCCGATGGTCTATCCACTGTGGCACTGCCTGGTCAGGCATGAGTAACAAAATTAAAAACAAACAGAACTGAAGTAAATATGAGGAAAGAACCAAGTGAAAGGGTAGTCAAGAGAGAAAAAAAAACCAGATGAGCTCCACAAAAGAATGACAAAGGGCAACAGCAGGCATGTCAACGGCAACAGTGGACACCAACCCACAGTGGACATCAACCCACAGTGGACACCAACCCACAGTGGACACCAACCCACAGTGGACATCAACCCACAGTGGACACCAACCCACAGTGGACATCAACCCACAGTGGACACCAACCCACAGTGGACATCAACCCACAGTGGACACCAACCCACAGTGGACATCAACCCACAGTGGACACCAACCCACAGTGGACATCAACCCACAGTGGACACCAACCCACAGTGGACACCAACCCACAGTGGGCTGTTCTCAAGTTTCTGTCAAACTGCAATCACAAACCCAGCCACACGTCCTCAGGACAGAGGAAGAGAAAGTGGCCCAGGGGAAATGGCCCCAAGGAAAGGACATGGCCAAAGGGAGATCTTTTGAACAAGAAAGGCCTTGCTTTTTCTTTTCTTTCTTTTTTAGTGAGTGTGAGAGAGGCAGGAAGGGAGAGAGATGAGAAGTATCAACTCGTAGTGGCATTACATTAGTTGTTCATTGATTGCCTCTCATACGTGTCTTGACTGGGGAGCTCTTGCGAAGCCAGTGACCCCCTGCTCAAGCCAACAACCATGGGCTTCAAGCCACAGATCTTTGGACGATAGCATGGGGTCATGTCTATGATTCTACACTCAAGTTGGAGACCCTGCACTCAAGCTGGATGAGCCCACACTCAAACTGGTGACCTCGAGGTTTCAAACTTGGGTCTTCAACATCCCAGGTTGACGCTCAATCCACTGTGCCACTGCCTGGCCAGGCTAGAGCTTGCTTTTTCTTAGAGCAAGGTCTGTCATGTCTGCGCACATCCACACAGCATAAACTCTGAAGGCCATCATACACATAAAACAAATACAATGTCTAATTTGTAGAATTAAGAAAAAAACACATTTTGTTAAAATGTTGGAAGGTAACCTGATTGGTGGTAGCACAATGGATAGAGCTTCGACTTGGGTCACTGAGGTCCCAGGTTCGAAAACCTGTGGTTGCCAGCTTGAGCATGGGTTCATCAACATGATCCTATGGTCTCTGGCTTGAGCCCAAAGGTCGCTGGCTTGAAGTCCAAGGTTGCTGGCTTGAGCCCAAGGTCATTGACTTGAGCAAGGTCACTGGTTTGACTGGAGCTCCCTGGTCAAGACCCATATATGAAGCAATCAATGAACAACTAAATTGACACAACTATGGGTCGATGCTTCTCATCTCTTTCCCTCCCCCTCGCCTCTCACTTAAAAAAAAAAAAAAAAGGCAGGAAAATAATAACAGTTAAGATGAAAAGTGCTGAGAAAGCTAAACTGAGCTAAGACCCCTGTACTAAATTTAACTTTAGAAATTGTGAACTGAACTATACATGTTCAAATTTCTGGAGTGACCCTTAAAAGAACAGAAATAGAACTTATAACTTTGAAACTGACAGAAGGCAATGTAAAACAAGGTGATAAAGCTAATAAAACCTAAGGGGAAAAACCAGGACAAATGGAAAGCACAAACCAGAACAGTGCAACTAAAAAGAAAACGAGCCATACAACTAAACCCATATTATATCACTGATTACAAAAAACGTAAATGGACTAAATTAAGTTGAAAAGCAAAGACTATCAGACTATATATTTTTTTAATCCAGGCAGAAGCAGTTTATAAGAAATATACCTAATACCTAAGATTACAGGAAGGTTGAAAATGAAAGCGTGAGAAAATGATATATAAGTAATAACCAAAGAATGCTGGAGAAATGGTATTTTAACATTAGTTTAAATAGACTTTAAGGTAAAGAGTTTTACTAGAGCCAAAGAGGTTCACTTCATAATTGTACAAGATTTCACTCAACAGAAAGATATACGAGTACTAAAAATTGTGCACATATGCACCTAATAACATAAATTTAAAAAAATAAAGTAAAAATAAAAACAAAAAACAAGTAAAATAAAGACTGACATGACCACAAAGAATTTGGTAACTGCCATCACAGGAGAATTCAGCACAGCTCTCTCAGACTTTGATAGAGTCAGGTGGAGAAATAGTCAAATAGACTATTGTTCTATACAAGTAGAACATGTATTCTTTTAAAATCCACGCAGAACATTTATGAAAAGGATCACCCCCTTGGCTACAAAGCAAGTCTGGCAGTGTACAGAACAAGCCCCCGTTGGCTACAATTCAGTTAGGTAAGAAATCCATTCTAGCGTCAACCTGGAAACGCTGAGGTTGCCGGTTCTAAACCCTGGGCTTGCCTGGTCAAGGCACATATGGGAGTTGATGCGTCCTGCTCCCCCCCCTTCTCTCTCTCTATCTCTCTCTCTCTCCCCTCTCTATAATGAATAAATAAAATCTTAAAAAAAATGGTTAAGAATTAAAAAAAAAAATCCATTCTAAAAACATAACTGAAAAATTACCAAATTCTAAGTTTTCTGAAATTAGGAGACAGCATTATTAAAAAAAGAAAAAAAAAAGTCAAGCAAATAATTATAACAGACACTCAAAAATTATTAGAACTGAAATTTAAAAAAAAATTAAGGGAAACACAACATCTCAAAACAAAACTGATAGAATGAAGTGAAAACAGTACTTCAGGAAAAATTTATGGTCTTGACTGTTTACATCATAAAATTTAAAAGCCTGAAAATTAAAGCGCTAAGCACTCCACTTGGAAATAACCCCAAGAAAGCAAAGGAAGGAAACCATAAAGATAAGAATGGGAATTAACGAGATAGAAACCAAAAAATGCAATAGAAAGGACCAGTGAGGCTGAATCCTCGTTCCTTGAGCAGACTCACTAAACGGACGGGTCCCCGGAGGACGGAGTGAGAGGGGCGCAGGGACCGAGGGGCACAGGGCTGAGCACACCTCCCAGAGCCAGCCGAGCTCCACCGAGGGTCCCAGCAGCTGTGCCGTCTGACATCCCAGGGAAAGGCGCGGATTACCAGAGTGGCTAAGAGGCAGGCGGCTCAGCAGCTGTGTGACCCTGACTTACAGGAGCCAGCGCCAGGCATTCCTCCGCCAAGCAACAGGCCCGCACGTCTTGCCGGAGGACACTGTGGAGCAGACAGTCCATGTGCGCTCCAAGTCGCCGGAGACGGAGGAGAGGAGAGACCCCCCAACGGGTCTAGAAGGCCAGAAAAGAAGGTGAGGGAAAAAGATGTTCCACCCTGGACGTGCTCCTGAGACAGAGCTGAGCTTCCAAAGCAGCCACACAGGACGGCAGGTCGGTGCCACAGGGTCCTGTCGGGAATGTGGTTCCCCTCGTTCGAGGTGGAAGGGCATAGGCCTCCACGATTCTCTCAGTGAGTGAGATAAGGAAAAGAAACGAAACCCCGTAAGGGTCGGACAGGAAGGATGAAAACTGTCATTGCTCATAGACGGCATGCCTACACACAGGACCCCACAGCACGGACAGCCAGTTCAGGAGAACCTGAGAGAGTTTCACAAGGTTTCTGGACATAAGATGGACTCTGAGGCAGCTAGGAACCAGGGCAGCCGTAGTTCCAGCCTCAGCGAAAAACAGAACGGCACAACTTATTACAGCAGCAAAAACGCCAAGCTCCTGGGGCCACAGCAAACAAACCACGCACCAGCTTCACGGGAGATGTGAGTCCACGTCCTGCCCGAGACCCATCAGCGGCAGCAGCTCCAGGCCCCTCGTCTGCTCTCACCCTCCCCAGGAGGCCTCCAGGGAGCTACCTGCCAGAGCGGCACCAGGAGCCCTGAGCAGACTCCTCTGAGGGTCCTCCAAACCGACTCACTAGAAGGACGTGGGTGCACGGTGTGCTCGTGGCCAGTTCTGTAACAGACAGGACACGTGGGCAGCAGCGGTCACCTGGACATGACCCTCTACCCCGGCGGCGGCGTAGCACACGTGTGGCCTGTCATGGAAGTCCATTGGAGACGCAGACCCCGAGGGCACCCAGGGGCGGTCGCATGGGAACCCCTTGCCGGGCACAGACCCGGTTGGAGACTCCCAGACGGACTGCAGGGGTCCATGCACACCACCCCGTTGGACGGTCCAGGGCAAGTTTTATATCAACCAGCATGGCTACCGGGCACCAGACGAGGACCAACCCTGCGTACAAGCCTTCCTGAGGAGAGTGTCACACACTCGCCCACTCGTCCCTGCACGAGGCACGTGACAGAGCAGGAGGCTCTGCTGACACCTGAAGGACACACAACCTGTGAGCCCTCAGCACCGAGCCTGAGCACCTGCATTTCTACCCAACGTCTTCCAGGCTTTTTCCATCGTGGGTGAGGAAGACAGGGTCCAGGCCCGGCCTCCCACTTGCTGGAGACCTGGGTCCCCTCAGGGCTGGTGGGAAGACACCTCTTCCCAGCGGCTGGGCTGCTTGACCGCTGATGCCTGGAGTCCTTGAGAAGCCAGGTTGACAGCTCAGTCTCAGCTCCCAGAAGCTGGAAACAACCCAGGCTGGGGGACAGATGGGTTTTCTACAGGGACAGTGGCCGGGGCCACCAACGGCACAACATTTCCTGGATGCTGGGACCAGGCCTCTGGGAGAGGTGGTCTGTGAGGGGCTGGAGACAGGGGAGAGAGTGGACATCCGCTCATGCATGCCAGGGGTCAGCACACAGGCGGGGCTCCGACCAGGCAGGATATTGGGGTTTGCCCTCCCACATGGGGGGCTTCTCTCTTCTCATTTATTTTATGACAGAGAGAGTACCATGATCGTGGGCCTTCAAACTCAGCTTCCTCATTAGTGAGGTTGGCCCCAGGGACAGCCAGGGATGTTGCCGGCTGAGCCAGGCCCGAGAGCCAAGCACGCATGCTCGCAGGAACCGCGGGTCTTCTGCTGCCCAGGGTGCCTGCTGACCAGCCAGCCCACTGCTCTGCTGTTCCAGGTCCCTGACAGCTCTGTCCTCGCGGTGAGCGTGGGGACCGCTTCCCAGAAGAACAGTTCCAAATCCATCAAGGAAGACCCATATAGAGATCACAGGGTCAGTACGGCTGCATTTTTTTTTTTTTTTTTACAGAGACAGAGAGAGTCAGAGAGAGAGATAGAGAGGGACAGACAGACAGGAATGAAGAGAGATGAGACGCATCAATCATTAGTTTTTTGTTGTGAGATCTTAGTTCACTGATTGCTTTCTCATATGTGCCTTGACTGCTGGCCTTCAGCAGACCAAGTAATCCCTTGCTCAAGCTAGCAACCTTGGGTCCAAGCTGGTGAGCTTTTCTTTTTTTAATTTTATTTATTTTATAACAGAGAGAGTCAGAGAGAGGGACAGACAGGAAGGGAGAGAGAAAGCATCAATTTTTTGTTGTGACACCTTAGTTGTTCGTTGATTGCTTTCTCATATGTGCCTTGACTGCTGGCCTTCAGCAGACCGAGTAACCCCTTGCTCAAGCCAGCGACCTTGGGTCCAAGCTGGTGAGCTTTTGCTCAAACCAGATGAGCCCACGCTCAAGCTGGTGACCTCGGGGTCTCGAACCTGGGTCCTCTGCATCCCAGTCCAACGCTCTATCCACTGAGCCACCGCCTGGTCAGGTAGTACGGCTGCATCTTACAGCAGCGATTCACACGGGCAGGACATGAGAAGGCTGTGTCCAGAGCCACAGCCCATCCGCACAGTGGCCCACTACTCGCCACAAAATGAGACGAAGGCTGACAGAGGCTCTGACAGGGTGAACCCGGACGACAGGAGGCCAAGGGAGAGCAGCCAGCCGCCAAAGGCCACATGGACGATGCCACATAAAGAAATGCCCGGGGCCCTGGCTGGTTGGCTCAGCGGTAGAGCGTCGGCCTGGCGTGCAGGGGACCCGGGATCGATTCCCGGCCAGGGCACATAGGAGAAGTGCCCATTTGCTTCTCCACCCCCCTCCCTTCCTCTCTGTCTCTCTCTTCCCCTCCTGCAGCCAAGGCTCCAATTGGAGCAAAGATGGCCCGGGCGCTGGGGATGGCTCTGTGGCCTCTGCCTCAGGTGCTAGAATGGCTCTGGTCGCAATATGGCGACACCCAGGATGGGCAGAGCATCGCCCCCTGGTGGGCAGAGCGTCGCCCCTGGTGGGCGTGCCGGGTGGATCTCGGTCGGGCGCATGCGGGAGTCTGTCTGACTGTCTCTCCCCGTTTCCAGCTTCAGAAAAATACAAAAAAATGCCCGGAACACGCACATCCAGGGACAGAAAGCAGATTGCCAGGGGCCGGGGAGTGACCACTTCATGAATGACCATTCTCTAAAGCTGACCAGGGACTGGTCGCACAGCTCTGAGGATGCACTAAGAGCCAAGGGACGGGAACTTGGCGGGTGAGTTCTATCTCAATAAACCTGTTAAAAAGACATTACCATCCCAGTTCCCGCCCCGGAATTGAGAGGCAGCTGCCCAGGCCCAGGGCAGCCACAGCCCAGCCTCTCCACGCGTGAGAGTGGGGGTCCCTCCGCGCCCACCAGGCTGGCACCGACGGCACAGCATGCCCTCCTCTGTGCCTTGGGCCCTCTGGCGGGTGCTGCCCGGCTCCCTGTGTCTCTCCCAGCCAGCCGCGCTCTGGTGGCTGTTTGGTAGGACACACGCACGGGAAACGCCTGGACACACAGTTCCACTTTTATCTGGTGAATGTGACCTCCACACAGATGGCCAGACAAGTCTCTGTGGAAAACCAGACACGTGGCTTTGATCCCTGTGACCCACGTGGTGGGGTCACCCCAGAGCTGCCCTCCATGACAGGGCACTCCTTCATGACCTTGGGGCTGGTGCCCCCAGTGGAGCCCTAGTGTGGGCGTGGACAGAGCCCAGTGTGGAGGGCACCCGGCCTGCGCGCGCACACACACCCAGGGATCCACCCTGGCTTCTCAGAGGACAGAGGGCTTATGGGTACACAGCGTTTCCAGGTGCCCCAGGACCCGGGGCAGGGCCACCAGAGTCTGCCTGTGTCAAAGGAGCCGCAAGTGCTGTGTGGCCATTGCCATGTCTGGGTGCTGTGCCTTCTGCTCCGGGGTGGGGTGGCCCATGCAGCACAACACACACAGCCCTGCTCCCAACAGAGCCCAGCAGGCGGGAACACAGGGCTGGCGGGCAGCACAGAGCCTGGCAGGCGGGGACACAGGGTCCGGCGGGCAGCACAGAGCCCTGCATGCTCACCTCAGCCACGAGGCGGTGGTCGTCCCCGGAGCCCAGCACCAGCACGTCTGCGCCCAGACAGCGGAGGCTGCGCGCCAGCCCCTGCAGCATACTGTCACACACCACGCGGAAGGCCCTGGCCGGGACCTAGGGGGCCGTGTCCTCACCCACAGTCGCAGGCGCCTGCAACACAGCCCTGCTCAGCAGCCTGCGGCCCCCCGGGCCCACCCTGGACTCAGTGGGGAGTGGGGGCCCCAGGGTTGCTCGGTGGGAAGTGGGGGCCTCAGTGTGGTCACTCTTTTTAAAAAAACTTGATGAAGAGAACCGTGAGAAATATGTGCTCAATGCAGAAAACCGGTAAAATGATACCGAATCACCCACACTGGACCCCAAGGGTCGCATGCACGTTTTCTGGGGGTCCTGTGTGCACTGAAGCAGGGTTCAGGGCTCAGGGGACACACCAGGCCTGGAGTCAGGAAGGGCTGGACCTTCCTCTGGGAAGTGACCCACACTTTGTGTTCCTTCGCTCCAGGTGGAGTCCAGCTAGAGGAGCCCAAGCCTCCCACCCAGCCCTCCACACGTGTGAGGCCCCCATTGTACGGACGGTGGTCCTCCCTCCGGAGAATCCTGTGAAGGGGTCCCGGGGGCTCTGTCACCTGCCAGGCCTCCTGCGGGTGGGGCGACTCTTGAGCCCCTGCTCTCTCTCTGCGTCCTGGCCTCAGGCCTCTGGCCAGGTCCTCCGACAGGTGGAAGCGGGCAGGCTCTCTGCACAACGCCTGGTACACCTCCAGCAGGCAGTAGGCATCGGCAGCTGGGTGAGCAGGGGCCAGCCTTAGCCTCCCGCCTGGGGGCCAGGGGTGTAGGAGGCATGGGGGGGAGGGCAGAGGGCGCACACCTGCACACAGCAGCTGCCCCTCGTCCAGCGGCCGCCGGTCCCAGTTGGAGAGCTGCTGTGTCTTGTCCAGGGGCTTACCCAGCACCTGCTGCACCAGGAGGCTGAGGCCCCGTGGGCCCACATTGGCATCCACACCTGGGACAGGCATGCCGGCCACCCGGATCTGCAAGACATTGTCCTCGGGCTGAGGCCTGTCCTGGGGAGAGGACTGCCACCACCCATGCCCTCGCGGCCCCACTCAGGGCTCTTGGGAAGGTCCTGTGCCCCACAGTGGTCAGTGCAGGGACAGAAGGGCAAGGATGGCTAAGGCTGGCAGTGCTGGGGGTCTCAAGGTGATGGTCACTGCCCACCGGTCAGCTCTGGGGCTGACTGATGTCTTAACTCCCAAGGTTCATGCTGAGAGCTCCCACAAGGAGCCCAGAGCAGGGCTGGTTCTGGGGAAGTCGTGGCACCTGCAGGGACCCCCTCCCGGGGGATCCCAGTCTGGGCCTCTGGTCATCTGTGGTCAGGGATCAGGGCTGGGGCCAGGAAGGCACTGCGAGGATAGACACCACCAACCTGCAGTGGTGCTGAGGACCCCTCCACCCCCTGGCCCATGTGCTGACCTGCAGCTGCTTCTGCACGTGGGCCAGGGCTGGGTAGGAGGTGCCCAGGCTCTTCAGGTCCCCTGCCATCCCATAGCCTGTGGGCAGGGCCGCTGGTGATGGGCATCCAAGGACGGGGCCCTGACACCCCCAGCATCCTCCCCAGGCACCCAAGGACGGGGCCCTGACACCCCCAGCACCCTCCCCAGGCACCCAAGGATGGGGCCCTGACACCCCCAGCACCCTCCCCAGGCACCCAAGGACGGGGCCCTGACACCCCCAGCACCCTCCCCAGGCACCCAAGGACGGGGCCCTGACACCCTCAGCACCCTCCCCAGGCACCCAAGGACGGGGCCCTGACACCCCCAGCACCCTCCCCAGGCACCCAAGGACGGGGCCCTGATACCCCCAGCACCCTCCCCAGGCACCCAAGGACGGGGCCCTGACACCCCCAGCACCCTCCCCAGGCACCCAAGGACGGGGCCCTGACACCCCCAGCACCCTCCCCAGGCACCCAAGGACGGGGCCCTGATACCCCCAGCACCCTCCCCAGGCACCCAAGGACGGGGCCCTGACACTCCCAGCACCCTCCCCAGGCACCCAAGGACGGGGCCCTGACACCCCCAGCACCCTCCCCAGGCACCCAAGGACGGGGCCCTGACACTCCCAGCACCCTCCCCAGGCACCCAAGGACGGGGCCCTGACACCCCCAGCACCCTCCCCAGGCACCCAAGGATGGGGCCCTGACACCCCCAGCACCCTCCCCAGGCACCCAAGGACGGGGCCCTGACACCCTCAGCACCCTCCCCAGGCACCCAAGGATGGGGCCCTGACACCCCCAGCACCCTCCCCAGGCACCCAAGGACGGGGCCCTGACACCCCCAGCACCCTCCCCAGGCACCCAAGGTCGGGGCCCTGACACCCCCAGCACCCTCCCCAGGCACCCAAGGACGGGGCCCTGACACCCCCAGCACCCTCCCCAGGCACCCAAGGACGGGGCCCTGATACCCCCAGCACCCTCCCCAGGCACCCAAGGACGGGGCCCTGACACTCCCAGCACCCTCCCCAGGCACCCAAGGTCGGGGCCCTGACACCCCCAGCACCCTCCCCAGGCACCCAAGGTCGGGGCCCTGACACCCCCAGCACCCTCCCCAGGCACCCAAGGACGGGGCCCCGACACCCCCAGCACCCTCCCCAGGCCGCAGGGACAGGCAGGGTGGGGCTGTGCTCACCCAGCTTGGTGATGGACGGATCCGTGAGCAACCGGGACAGCAGCCGGAAGAAGGCCTGGGACTCCTGTCCTTCTGTTGGCCGTGAGAGTGCGGGCAGGTCCAGTAAGAAAACACAGTCCTCAACGGCCACCTGCATGAGTGATGCCCGGGGCCGGTCCCCAGCGCAGAACGAGGGCCTCCACTCCAGGTCCACGCTGACCACCTGGCCAGGCTGCAGACGGAGGACCACTTGACTGGACGTGGCCGAGGACTGAAGGACACAGCCAGCCTGCCCGGCCCCGTGAGGTCCCACACAAGCGAGGCTGCCCCTAACTCTGCTCAGAAGAGGTCAAGCCCATGAACCAGCCCACGGAGGCACCGCAGGTGAGCACGGTGGGTGCTGGTGTGGACAGAACCCCTGAGCCTTGATGAGCGGCCCCCAGCCGGCTACCCACCTGCAGAAGCTCCTCCTCATGCCTGGCCAGGTCCTCCCATGAGGCCAGGAAGTGGACATCCTCCCTGGCTATGGGCAGCTG
The DNA here is from genome assembly GCF_036850765.1 of Saccopteryx bilineata. Classification (NCBI taxonomy): domain Eukaryota; kingdom Metazoa; phylum Chordata; class Mammalia; order Chiroptera; family Emballonuridae; genus Saccopteryx; species Saccopteryx bilineata. Next base: position 641,240 of record NC_089491.1, on the reverse strand, counting down.
GTAGTAATGGTCCTTCGTGTCATCAAAAGGTGCCTCGGCAGTCCTGGGAGGAGCACAGTTGTGGCCACCTGGTGTCCCAGCCCCCCTCCCCACACCCCCAGCACATCCTGGACTGGCCAGGCTGGTGTGCCCTCTGGGCCTCCTTCCACATGCCTCCACCCTCCCGGACTAGGGGCCTCTGGGGTGTGCAGCCAGGTGACCGGGTTCCGGAGGAGCAGAGGGGCCTTCCTGTCTCATCTGCTCTGCGTCTGCATTCTGGGAACGAGGGTGCGCGCCCCATTCTTGGTTTTCTGTTTCTCACTTCTAAGCCACTGGTACACACCACTTGAGTGACAGGGGCCCAGGGGTGTGTCCTCCTTGCCCCGCCCAGGCCTGGGGCATGCTTACCGCTCCTGCAGCCTGAGACGGCCGAACTCTGCGGCCACTGAGGCGGGCAGCCGCTCCTCGGGCAGCAAGAGGTCCCGGGCGCACTGGGCCACGGTGGCTGCGTCGCCGTGAGAGGCCAGCAGCTGCAGCAGCTGCCCCTGGAGCCACTCGCTAGGCCCCAGCAGGCCCTAGGGACAAGCGGGAGGCGGTTGTATCACCTGGCTGGGCAGGGGGTTGGTGCCCACAGTCCTGCAGCCCCGGGCCCAGACCTCACCCTGAGGCCTAGCCCAGCCTTCTGGAGGAGGGGCCACCCGCCCGAAAGGCCAGCAGAGGCTCCATGACCCAGATGCTCGGAGCAGAGGGCCTCGGTCCTGAGCCATGACGCCCGCGACGCCCACACCCGGGCCCGCCGCCCCTGCCCTGCTCGAGATGCTCGGAGCGGAGGGCCTCGGTCCCGAGCCATGACGCCCACGATGCCCACACCTGGGCCCACCGTCCCTGCCCTGCCCGCAGCTGAGGCGCCCTCCCCACGTGCGTGTCGCCTCCCACTGCCACGCTGCCAGGCTCTCCAGGACCCGACGGGGCTCCTCCTCTCAGGCTGCCAGGACGTGAGACCAGCAAGCCTGTGGGAACATGGTGTGGCTGTGCCCTCCTCCACCCGCCCCTGCAGCGTGGCTCCTGACCCCCTGGCCGCCCTGTCTTCCCCTTGGCACCTCCTCACCCCTGCCCTCAGCTGGCCGCCATGCTCAGCGGAGGGTGAAGTCATGGGACATCCCTGAACCCAGTCCAGAAAGTGGACAGGGGCAGCCTGTGGACAGCAGTGACCATGGGGGACTCACAGGGCTGCTTTCCCATCAGCTGGCTGCCCCACACCCGTGTCCAGTGTGGGAGCGGAGGGGCTTCCCACCCCAGTGTCCACTGAGCCCAGGACACCTGCACCAGTGGGTCCTAGCAGAGGGTCTCGGGCCTGGCCGAGTCCTGTGTCCATGCGGTCACAGGTGGTGCAGCTTGGTGGGAGGGAGGGGAGTTGAAGCCCCTCGCCCCCCCTCCTCCAGACTCGGAGCTCACGCGCTCCCTGAGGAGGCCCTGCTGGCCTGCGGGCCGGGCACAGTCCCCGACAGCGCTGCCCCCAGCAGCCTCAGGCCCTCCGCTTCCCGTGGCTGCAGCTTCCCACGTGGACGACAATATGTGGAAACCCCTCCACATTCTTCAGGATGTCCGCTGCCCTTCCGGCAGGCTCGGCCTTGGCACCCAGGGGGGACCGGCCTTCCGGGCCTTGCGCTGGGGTCTGCGTTCCTCTCTGGTGACTCACTACACTCCCACCCTGTTATTCCAGGGGTGGCTCAGCACTGCCCCCCACTGGATACTACTCAGGACAACAGATGGTGTGCTGTCTCCCAGGAGGAGGTGACCAACCCTACTGACCAGCCCCTGTGTGCCCTGCACCCACATTCCCATAGACCCCACCTTCCTCCCAGGCTATGTCATCCCTGTACCCTCAATGTCTCCAGGGTCAGGTGACAGCCCTGTACCCACGATGACCCCAGGGTCGGGGGACAGCCCTGTACCCATGATGACCCCAGGGGTCAGGGTACAGCCCTGTACCCACGATGACCCCAGGGGTCAGGGGACAGCCCTGTGCCCACGATGATCCCAGGGGTCAGGGGACAGCCCTGTGCCCACGATGATCCCAGGGGTCAGGGGACAGCCCTGTACCCACGATGACCCTAGGGGTCAGGGGACAGCCCTGTACCCACGATGACCCCAGGGGTCAGGGGACAGCCCTGTACCCACGATGACCCCAGGGGTCAGGGTACAGCCCTGTACCCACGATGATCCCAGGGGTCTGTGGACAGCCCTGTGCCTGTGATGACCCCAGGGTCAGGGGACAGCCCTGTACCCATGATGACCCCAGGGGTCTGTGGACAGCCCTGTGCCTGTGATGACCCCAGGGTCAGGGGACAGCCCTGTACCCACGATGACCCTAGGGGTCAGGGGACAGCCCTGCCTCCAGCTCAGGCCTAAAAGACAGAGGTGGTGCCTCTGCTGGGAAGGGAGGGACCTTTCTCTGCACCTTCCTCACCAACCTGCTGGGGCCTTTGGACTGCACGCATGGTCCACAGGTGTGTACACATGAGCCACACACCACACGCCTGGTCTGCACACATGCACATACTCTCAGGGGCTCCCCCCCAGGCCTCCCGTGAGTGAGTGCCCACACCAGACCAGGGCTCCCACTCCAGACTCACCCGCACATGGTCAGCCCAGTTCTCCTGAGACATGTTTCTCTGCAAAGGAACACCAAGGACACCTTTTCCAGAGGCTATGCTGAAAGAGCGGGCACGGCCTCGCTTGGCCCCTCACTCTGCCGCAGGCCCCGTTTCAGGCCTCTAACTGGGGCGCACGCACCTCCACAAAGCGCTTGTAGCACAGGTACTGCAGGGCGGCCAGGCGCTGCTGGGCGGCCACGTTGGGACACGGCGCTGAAAGAGAGGGTGCACTCAGGGCCAGGCCTGCCGGCCCCCACCCCACCCTCTCCCCGCCGTGGCCTCGGCCTCCGCTGGCTCCCCCACAACCTCAGAGCCACCCTCCAAGCCCCCGAGGGGACTTGGGACACCAATCCACAGATTTGAAAAGCCCAACAAATCCCAGACGGGATGAGTGGAAGGAAACCCGTAACCATCTCCTGACGGAGAAACCGGGTGCAGCAGGACGGGGCAGATCCTCACGGCAGCCAGAGCAAGAAGAGCAACGCCTTCCAAAGACGAGGCCTTCGCCTCCTTCACAACCACACACTGCAACCCAGCCAGCGGGCTCGTGTCAGGCAAACCGTGGTCTCCGACCAGAGTGAGATGAACCCACTGAGCCTGAGAGTGAACTGAAATGTCACATAGCTTGGAAATGAAGAAATCAATTTCTAATTAGTCCATGGATAAAAGGAAACAATATATAAGACAAATGATCTTGAACTACACAATAGTAAAAAATCACATATACTGAAACTTGGGGAATGTATCTAAGAGAGAAGATGGCTTCACATGTAGCGTAGTGGGCTGGGCGGCGCATATGAGAGACAGGATCAAAACAGCTCGAAGGAGGGCAACAGAAGCAAAAACCAACATGTGGGAGGACATCAAACTAACACCTCACAGCAAAGGAACAGCAAGAAAATGAGCGGCAACCTCTGGAGCGGGAGGGTTACTTGCACACCAGTATCAGCTAAGGGGTCACTACCCGAACTATGTAAGGAACTCACACAGCTCAACAGCAAAGGAAACAAAAACAACATCCTCCCCCAGATAATCTAATTTAACAGTGGGCAGAGGAGTGAGGTTAGACATTTTCCCAAAGAAGACATCCAAATAGCCAACAGGTACATGAAAAAAAATTCTCAACATCACCCGTCGTCAGGGAAACGCAGATGGAAACCACAATGAGATATCACTTCACACCCGTTAGAATGGCCGTCATCAAAAGACAGGAGACAACTTTTGGCAAGGGTGCGGAGAAAAGGGAACCTCCCCCCACGCACTGTTGCTGGAAAAGTAAGCTGGTGCAGCCACAGTGGAAAAGAGTATGGAGATTCTTCAAAAAATTCAAGAATAGGCCCTGGCCGGTTGGCTCAGCGGTAGAGCGTTGGCCTGGCGTGTGGGGGACCCGGGTTCGATTCCCTGGGTCTGCCTTCATCCATCCCCCCACCCCCACCTCTGCAACAGCCAGGGCATACAGGAGAAGCGCCCATTTGCTTCTCCACCCCCCCTCCTTCCTCTCTGTCTCTCTCTTCCCCTCCTGTAGCCAAGGCTCCATTGGAGCAAAGATGGCCCGGGCGCTGGGGATGGCTCCTTGGCCTCTGCCCCAGGCGCTGGAGTGGCTCTGGTCGCGGCAGAGCGACGCCCCGGAGGGGCAGAGCATCGCCCCCTGGTGGGCAGAGCATCGCCCCTGGTGGGCGTGCCGGGTGGATCCCGGTCGAGCGCATGCGGGAGTCTGTCTGACTGTCTCTCCTCGTTTCCAGCTATAAAAAAATAAAAAAAATAAAAAAAAATTCAAGAATAAAAGTACGTTATGATCCACTTTTGGGTGTTCATTTGGAGGAGATGAGTTCAGGATCTTGAGGAGATAGCTGTACCTCTGTATGCCTTGCATATAGAGTAGTCAAGGCATGGAAATAATGTATAACCTAAGTGTCCATCAACAGAGGAGTGGACACAAATATGGGATATAGATACATACCATGGAATATTATCCAGCCACAGGAAAGAATGACCCTGCCATTTGTGAAAACACAGATGGACGTTGAGGGCGTCGCACTGACTCACAGGTTGCAGAGGTGGGGGGTGGGGGGGTGGGGAAATGGGTGAAGGCAGTCAAAGGTTACAAACTACCAGTTAAAAGAAGAGTAACTCCCCAGGATTTGCTGCACTGTGTGGTAATGAAAGTTAACAACACTGTATCCCACAGATGTTAAAGGTTTCCATCGCAAGAAACAATTTGTAACTAGGCGTGTAAGTGATTGATGTTAGCTGAACTCATTGTGTGGTGACCATTTCATAATACTTACAAATATCAAATCATTATGTTGTACACCTAAAACCAGTACAATGTTATCTGTCTATTATATCTCAAAACAACTTGGGGGAGGAGGTGGGGGGAAAAAAGCTAGGTCTTTGGAAAAGCTAAAACTTCAAGTGAGATGGATCAAGAGAAATGAAAAGAAAAAGAGAGAGAACCCTGGCCAGTTGTCTCAGTGGTAGAGCGTCGGCCTGGCGTGCAGAAGTCCCGGGTTCGATTCCCGGCCAGGACACACAGGAGAAGCACCCATCTGCTTCTCCACCCCTCCCCCTCTCCTTCCTCTCTGTCTCTCTCTTCCCCTCCCGCAGCCAAGGCTCCATTGGAGCAAAGATGGCCCAGGCGCTGGGGATGGCTCCTTGGCCTCTGCCCCAGGCGCTAGAGTGGCTCTGGTCGCGGCAGAGCGATGCCCCGGAGGGGCAGAGCGTCACCCCCTGGTGGGCGTGCCGGGTGGATCCTGGTCGGGCGCATGCGGGAGTCTGTCTGACTGTCTCTCCCCATTTCCAGCTTCAGAAAATAAAAAAAAAAGAAAAAGAAAAATAGAAAATAAAAAAGAAAGAGAGAGAGAGAGAGAAGAGGCCCAAATAGCTCGTCTCCAAACTGCTGTGGACGTTTGGAGGATAGCAAAGGGATAAGGAACTGTGGACAAAACACAGAAATCCCTCCCAAACACCCTGGCTGAGACAACGCAGGACTCCTGTTTCCACAAGGAAAATCCCTCCCAAACACCCTGGCTGAGACAACGCAGGACTCCTGTTTCCACAAGGAAAATCCCTCCCAAACACCCTGGCTGAGACAACGTAGGACTCCTGTTTCCACAAGGAAAATCCCTCCCAAACACCCTGGCTGAGACAACGCAGGACTCCTGTTTCCACAAGGAAAAGCACTGGGTTCACGGGGCCATTTCTACCCCAATTTTGAGGAAGAAATAATTTCAGCCTCAGACAAATAGCCTCGGAGGAAAAAGGAGCTATTGTCCACCTCATTTTCAGAGGATAGCTCAACCTCATCCACAACACCAGATGCAGACACTACATGGGAGTCCACTGTGAACACAGATAAAAAGAAAATCCCTCAATAAAGAAAAAGCTGGAGGCCTGACCAGGCAGTGGCGCAATGGATAGAGCATCGGACTGGGATGCGGAAGGACCCAGGTTCAAAACCCCCAGGTCGCCAGCTTGAGTGCGGGCTCATCTGGTTTGAGCAAGGCTCATTAGCTTGAGCCCAAGGTTGCTGGCTTGAGCAAGGGGTCACTCGGTCTGCTGAAAGCCCATGGTCAAGGCACACATGAGAAAGCAATCAATGACAAATTAAGGTGCTGCAATGAAGAATTGATGCTTCTCATCTCTCTCCCTTTTGGTCTGTCTGTCCCTATCTGTCCCTCTGTCTCTGTCACACACGCACAAAAAGATGCCCATAATCTAATAAAAAAGGTGAAATCTATAAAACACCATCAGCAAGACTTTACCTTTGAGGTGTGCCCAGGATCACTGTGGGGAGGAGGAAGGGGGAGGGGGAGGGGAGCACGGGAGGGTGGGCACAGTGCCAGCGCTACCTCGCCCGCCCTCACCTAGAGGCCCCGGCGCCCAGGAGTCACCCCAGGTGGGCAGAGGGGGCTCACCACTCCCTCTGCTGCTCTATGACCAGGCCCTGAGGTGGGCTGCCAAGGGGGAGCAGGGGGAGCCAGGAAGGGAATGGCCAGGGTCAGTGGGTCCTGGGCAGCCCGAGCCCCGGGCCACACCGGCCGTAGCATCCCTGAGCGCACAGGTGGGCCCAGCGCCCGCCCCACCTGCTGAGCCTCCCTCACCTGGGTCCAGGCGGTACTGCTCCAGCAGGCACAGGACCTGGCCGGTCAGCACGTGGGGGCTCAGCCTCTCCAGCCTCAAGGAGGTCACCTGCGGGTACCTTCTGCAGGAGAGAGATACAGCTCCTGCCGGCCTGTTTTTTTTTTTTTTTTAATCAATGCCCTTAAGATGTTCCTTTCTGCCCGGCCTGGGTTAGTGCAGTGGATAGAGCATCGGCCTGGAATGCTGAGGTCACTGGTTGGAAACCTTGGGCTTTCCCGGTCAAGGCACATACAACAAGCAATCAACGAACAACAGAAGTGAACAGTAGATACTTCTCGTTCCCCCTCCCCTCCTCTTTCTTCTCTCTGTAAAATCAATACATATAAATAAAATAAAAAAAAGATTTTCATTTCCAACAGTCACACACATGCACAATTTTAAAGTCAAATAATTCTCTTATAGAAAAGGCAGTGTGTCCCCACACCCCGCCCAGCAGCAGCCACCTGCACGATCTCTGTGTTTCCAAGGGAAACAACACCTGCACTGTGATCTCGTGATTGTTCCCCTTGAGGTTCTGTGTGGGCGTCTCACATGAAAGGCTCTCTCCTCCCCTGTCCTCCGCAGACAGCAGACTCTCCGAGTGCTCAGAGTGCTCAGGACGTGCTGCTTGTGCATCATGCAGTGGATAGTGTCACGGCAAAGCACACTCCTCTCCGAGAAGGTGACGCCTGTCTGGTCTTGTTGCTTCCTCAGTGTCCCATCCTGGGGGACTGAGTCCACGTCCCCCCCCCCGCCCTGGTCAGCACAGGAGAACAGGCTCCCTGCTCCCCCAGCTGCAGGCTGCTCTGCAGGCCCCTGCCCGTCGTGGCTGGATGACCTCTTCTCCTTTCCTCTGTCCAGGCTGCAGATCCCAGGAGTCCCCTACAATTGGGCTGTGGCGTGTTTCTGGATACGCTGTGGGTCTGAGTCTTGTTCCCTGCTTCCATTGGCTGACACTTGGGCTGAGCTGACACTTGGGCTGAACCAACCCCCCCAGCCCTGGCAGACCTGCTCCCAGAACCTGGTCCGGCTCCTGCTCTTTCTGAAGTTTTGAGGGATCTCGGTCACCGCGTGGGTCTCTTCGTCCACTCCCACCTGGCTCCCCTGCCCACTTTTCCTGGGAAGGGGCTGGATGAGCTCCTGGGAGATGGATGACCTTCCTCCTTTCTTCCTGGAAGATCCTTCACTTAAAAAAAAAAATCTCTATTTTTTTCTCACCTTTTCTCTCTGATTTTACTTCTCTTTATTTGTTCTGAACTAGTTTTTGGAAAATAGCTTCAAATTCGTCTCCCAAGCATTTTCCTGAGCTTCGTACTCGTCACCGCCTGGCCCGCGTGTGTGCAGGCTCCCGCGTGGACTTCTGACACAGGGCTCTCTGAGGACTCAGCTCCAGCGTCTGTGTTGTCCGCAGGGCTCCCAGCTCCAGGGAGGCCCAGGTCCCGCCCTGGCTGTGCTTTTCTGCCCAGGAGGCTTTTTTTTTTTTTTTTTTTTTAAATTCAGTGAGAGGAGGGGAGGCAGAGAGACAGACTCCCACATGCACCCCAACTGGGATCCACCCGGCAAGCCCACTAGGGGGTGATGCCCTGCCCATCTGGGGCTGTTGCTCTGTTGCTCAGCAACCAAGCTCTTCTTAGCCCTGAGGCAGAGGTCATGGAGCCATCCTCAGCACCCAGGGCCAACTCACTCCAATCAAGCCATGACTACAGGAGGGGAGAAGAGAGAAAGAGAGAGAGAGAGAGAGAGAGAGAGAGAGAGAGAAGGGGGAAGGGTGCAGAAGCAGATGGGTGCTTCTCCTGTGTGCCCTGGCCGGGAATCAAATCTGGGACTTCCACATGCCATGTGGTGCTCTACCACTGAGCTAACCAGCCAAGGCTCAGAAGGCTTTTTAGGGGTAGAAATTCAGAAACTGATTCTAGAATTCACACAGAAATGCAATGGGTCTAGAACAGTGAAAACAACTTTGAAACAGGTCAGTGGAGGTCTAACACCGCCAGCCTCAAGACCCAGTCCAAGGCCCTGCAGTCAGAGTGCTACAGCCTTGACCGGCAGTGGACGAAGGACGGGACAGGATGGAGACATGCACACGGACAACTGACAGAGGACCAGGGACTCAGTGGGAAGGATGGTCTTACCAGACAATTGTTGAGTTTTAAGAGAACTTTATTTTGAATAATGGCCTTTATTGGCTTTATCTTACAAATTTTTTCTTCCACTCTGAGCTTTTCTTCTCACTTCCTTAACTCTAGAATATGTCAGTTGATTTGATTTCTAATATTTTTTTTTAGTATTTTTTTTTTCAGAGAGAGAGAGGGATAGACAGGGACAGACAGACAGGAACGGAGAGATGAGAAGCATCAATCATTAGTTTTTTTTCATTGCGCATTGCAACACCTTAGTTGTTCATTGATTGCTTTCTCATATGTGCCTTGACCGTGGGCCTTCAGCAGACCGAGTAACCCCTTGCTGGAGCCAGCAACCTTGGGTTCAAGCTAGTGGGCTTTTTGCTCAAACCAGATGAGCCCACACTCAAGCTAGCAACCTCGGGGTCTCGAGGTTGAGAACCTGGGTCCTCTGCATCCCAGTCCAACGCTCTATCCACTGCGCCACCACCTGGTCAGGCTTTGTTTAGTATTTTTGTATCTATGTTGATGAGACAGAACATGAGATAATGTGTCATGAGATAAAGATACTGGGCTTTCATTTTCCTTCCTCTGAATGTCCTTTTTGAAGGGTTGGTACCAAGGTCCACACTGGCTAAGTAAACAAGTGTGGACATGTTCCTTTTCACGTTCTCTGGAAACTCCCGTGTAAGCTTGCGACAGTCTCTTCCCTAAACGTGTGAGAGAATTCGCTCGCGAAGCCATCTGGGTCTAAAATTTTCTTTGCGGTAAAATTGCAAAGTACATATTCGATTTATTTAATAGGCATAGGACTATTTAAATTTTCTATTTTTTCCAGGATCAGCTTTGGTAAATTCTGTTTTTCCAGAATTTGGTCTCTTCCCTCTAAGTTGTCAGTATGTGTGTGTCAGGTTGTAAACAGCACCTCCCACTACCATCCAGTGTCTGCAGGCTCTGTCGTGATGTCTCTTTTCTCTCCTGGAGTCAGCCCTGTTTTCTGCTTCCCAGCACCTCCTCGAGCCTGCACCGGCATCCACTGGCTCCAGGACCCCACAGGGCGAAGGTCACCTGCAGCTGCACAGAGCTTCCCTCCTGCTGCCAGACCCTCACTCTGAAGGTCTGAGCAGTTGTGTCTGTGACAGGACTGCTTTGACTCTCAGTCTGTTCCCCAAGGGGCCCTAGCTCCCTTCAGTGGAGAATGGTCCCTGGAGACCGAGATCTGGGTCTGGGGATGCACATCACTGTGGGATATCACTGCCTCGGGCCCTTTCAGAGCCCAGAATTGAGAAATGATACAGTGATTCATTTAAACTGACATCCACATTCAAATCTAGCTTCTCATCCGCCTCTGCCCTTTGCAGCGAGAACCTAGCCCATCGCATTTTGTTCTGTCTGTGCCCCTCTCTCTCTATCAGTGAGACTGACGGCGAGGTGTCCAACACTACTCCGCTGGCTCCGCAGTGGGTGCCTCACATCTGCCCTCGGGGACGGGCAGGATGAGCCCCGTGTGGGGAAAACAAACCCAGAGAGTGAAAGTGACCATCACTCCAGGGGATGGTGGGCCCAGGGCTCCTGCTGCCTGAGCCCAGGGTCTGCGTCTCAAGTGGAACCCCCAGGGCTGCGCGGAGAGGTGGCCCAGGAGCCTCCCCAGACCTCTGGGTGCCACTTCCCCCTCGGCCATCCCGATTCGTGGCAGGAAGTGCCCTTCTCCTCCCAGACACACCCCTGCATCCACCCTCTGGACACCCTTGTGTGTCACACACATGCACACACACACACACACACAGCCCCTGTTGGCGTGTCCCCTTCCTTCCGTGACTGCTGAGACGGGTACACATGGCAGGTGTTCCACAAAGATTAGAGAAAAGGAGGGACAAGGACGAGCGGATGGACACGCAGCCGGCTTTGAGGGCTGCATCATCTAAAGGCAGTGTACTCTCTCACCAAGCGCCCTCGGCTCCGGACGCAGGCCCCTGGTGACCTGGCTGCAAATCACGCCCGGGTGAGAGCACGTGTGTGTCTTTCCTGTGTGCCTGCTGCCCATGTCCCCACCCTGGGCCCCCTGGGGGCTCACCTGGCGACGGCTCTGATGTCAAAGCCAGGCTGGCACCAGGAGTCCAGGAGGGCCAGCAGCCTCCTCTGGAGGCCGGGGAAGCTGTCCACGTAGCGCTCCACGAGGTCCACCTTGTCCTGGAGGAGCAGGGGGGTGCTCATCTGCAGGGGAGCGTGCTCTCAGGCTGCAGCCCACAGGCCTGGCACCTCCACACGGCAGGCCAAGACCCAGCTCCGCTCGTGCTGGCGGTGGCCAGAGTGGCAGAACCCGGGGCCGATCCATGTAACCCTAACCCTAACCCTAACCCTCCCTCAGGGAGCACGGGGCCCCAGCACATCTGAGCCCCTCTCTGCAACCTGCACACCCCAGTTCCCATAGTGTGGTACATTCACCCCAGCCTGCCTCAGTGCCTGAGCCCCTGCACACACAACTCTCACATGTGAACACGCCTGTGTGCATGCACACACACACACATATACACACATATACACATACAGGCCCCACTGCTCCCTGTGGCCCTGTGGCCCTCCCATCTCCGTGACGAAGGACTGGGAGCCCCAAGGGGCCTGGGGTCTCGGAAGCTCAGCTGTTTCCTGTCTTCGCTGAGCCGTAGACCAGCATGGAGACCAACTACCGGCAGAGGCCCTGGTGGCCCAGAAATGTCTCGTCGTGGGCAAGAGAGAATACCAGTGCCTGGGCCTGGAGCATGCCCATACAACCCCCAAGCTGCCCAGGCCCTCTAGGAGGTATTGGGCCTGGGCAAGGCCAGTTACTACCCTGCAAGAACCAGGCCCTGATGAAGCCCCCTCATTCCCTTCCCTCCCCCCCCCCCCGCAGCCTCACAGGTCAAACTGTCTAAAGCCCAGTCTGGACGGGGGCTCCTCCACCAGGGCGGCCCTCACGGGGAGCCCCCTTCCCTGGGAGCCCTTCTGGCCAGGGCAGGACAGAGAAAAGGCTGGCTGGGTGGACTTCTGGGGACTGGCCACTCCCTGGGCATGCTGTACCAAAGCCCACTGACCGCTCAGAGGCCCCTCCCTGCACCTCCTCTCAGTCCCCCTCCCAGGGTCAGGTGGTCACATGTGACCCCTGCCCTCCGGCACCCCAGCTCACCCTGTGGGGAGCAAAGCCCAGCCGTGATGGGAGCCGCCTGCCTGACAGACCTGGGCCTTGTCCAAGTGGGAACCTAACATTTACATGAGAAAGACACTCACCTCTTCAACGTCAAGTTCTGGCTGCAGCCGCAACTTCGTGCCCAGCATGACAGCCTGGCAAACACAAAGGAGCGGTTACACTGGGCCTGGGGGACAGGCAGCCATGGGGGGGCTGCCACCCCTCTGCACAGACGCCTGGCCACCGCCCAGCGGGCACAGCAGCGGGGGCTATTCCAGTCCAGCTGCGTGGCCCCGGGCCAAGGGGCCTGGGACCCAGAAGCATCCTGACAGACAGGCCCCCTGTACTGAGCCCGATTCCACCGCAGGGGGGGCAGGCAGGAATGACCCCCACAACCTCCCAGGCTGGGGTGTGGCCTGCATGGGGGTCTTGAGGTGGGTGCTGGACCTAGGTGGCCCCAACCGGGGCTTGTTGATGGGTGGGAAGAGGACGGGAGTATGGGAGGGGACAGCACTTAAGGGGCAGACGCCCACATCACACACACGTGGAGCCCAGAGCTGTCCCAGGACCTGCAGAGAGAGTCTCTGAACCCAACGGCTTCCGCGGGGGCAGCCGTTCCTTGGCTGGGGGCACTGGGCGCAGCTGGACCCGGATCCTGACCCCAGGCCACTGAGCAGAGAAGGCGCGGGGCGCTGAGCGCCTGCACGTAGCGCAGCTGAGCTATTAATACTTTCCATACATCGTGCTCCATTATGAGCAAAAATAGCCGCAGGACAGTCGCCGCCGCACGGCTCACAGAAAGGACCAAAATAGCGGCCTGGGAAAGGCTGGCCCGGCCTCCAGCCCGGATCGCGGGGGGTGGGGGGCAGGGCCAGGGGCCCTTCCCTGTGCAGCACTGACCGGCGCCTCCACAGCCTGGCCGGGGTCCAGGAGCTGGGCCTCCACTAGCCCCCGTGGGGCCCAGGGCTGGGGAAGGGGGCTCAGGCCAAAGGGAGGGGCCCAGGGCTAGGGGAGGGGGCACAATGCCGGGACTTGAGGAGAAGGGGCTGGGAAGGGATGCCCCCACCCCAGACCATCAGCCTTCCTGTCAGGTGGGCCCAGCACCTTTGAGGACAGGACTTCACCATCCTTCAGGCCCCAGCCCTCTATGACATCCCCACCCATCCAAGAATCCCTCTGAATCCTCAGGCCTGGTAGGGTGGGACAGCCTGGGACAGTGACCTGGGCCATAGGTGGTCAGGGTGGGGCCACGCACAGGCCTGGGACTGCCCCGCCCTGTTCTCCAGCTCCCCAGGGTCCCCCCTACTCTGCCGGTCAGGACTCCCTCTCCCCCAGGAGCCAGCAGCACCCAGATGGCCTGCTGTGCAGACCCCAACCCACCTGCCCACACTGCCCTGCAGCCAGGGCCCTCTGAGAGTGGGCACTGTGTCCAGTGGCTGTGGAGAGGGCGGGCTAGTGTGGAGCTCACCATCACCTGTGAGGAGGGTGCACACCCTACCTGGCCACACAGGGACACGAGCAGAAGGGAGTTTCCCTACTGCTGTCCCTGGTACCCCTCGGGGCAGGCAGCTTTCCGTCTGGCCCGGCCAGAGCTCTCCACGCACCCAGGCTGCCCTCTCCTGGCCAGTAGATGCTGCAGGGGTGTGGTCAGCGTGCCTGAGGCTAAAAGGCCAGGGACACCCCCAGAGGCAGTTTGGGAGGTGTTCTCACTGTGCACACAGCCCCAGGGGCTCTGTGGCCTGGAGGTTGGGCTGGAGGAGGGCCCAGGCTGGGAGGGGGGGGGGGGGAGGCTGCATAGTCTCACCCAGCCACAGGAGGGCACCCTGCCTCCATCAGGGCGGCTGCAGTGAGCTGGGAGGAGAGCTGGCAGCAGGACCACCTCCCACAGGAAGCCCCCCTGGCCTGGCCCCCATTTTGGCGCTTGGTGGGAAGGTCCATGTGATTCTGCCAGCTGGCCTGACTTAGAGCCGGTCCCTGGTCACTTCTCTGTCCGAGCTTCCGCTGAGGTGACCGTGGGCCAGGCTGGGCACTGCTGCTCACAGGGGAGGCTCTGGCACAGGTCTGGGCAGGCACAGCAGGTGGGGAGGGCCTGGCCCGCAGAAGGAAACTGCCCGAGGCTGGGCCCACGGGCACCTTGTGGGCCTTCCTGACCTCACATGAGGAGCGGGCAACTGAGAGGGAGGGGCCAGGCTGCCGCCCAGGGCGGGCACGGGCGGGGCTGCGGGAACCTCTGACCAACAGGCCCCGGAGCCGCTGCTTTCGGGGAAAACAACTGAGAACAGAGGGTCCCGGGTGGCAACGGTGGGAAGAGAGGCCACAAAGCCCCGGGCCGCCCGCTCCAGTGGCCTTGAACCCCAGGACGGCTGGCCCCCCACCTCCATGGCTCAGCTGGGCCTGGAGCCAAGGCCCCCACCACCTTTTTTTTTTTTTTTTTTTTTAAAGCAAAGCTATCTTTTTACCTTGATAAGCTGTTTAAAAAATGTAAATAAAATAACCCAGTAGACAAAAGCGAGCATTCATCCCGCCCAGAGCCAGCCGCCGGGACATGAAACCCACGTCGCATTCAGCCGGGGTGCCCGCTGATCCGAGCACGCAGGCCTGAATGCGGCCTGGCGGCGCGGGCACTGGAGCATACACCGCCCGCCGGGCGGCCCGCTCGGGACAATGGCTCCTCTGCGCAGAAGGGCCTGTGCGGGACAAGAGCCCCCTTTGTGCTGGGATCCCTGCCTCGGAGGAGCGTGAGGGAGGTGCAGTCAGCGGCCCAGACGCTCTTTGAAAGGCTCGAGTGTCACAGAAGACGGCGAGACAGCAGCCTGCCTTCTGCATCCGGCATTCTTCGCCAGCGCAGCCACCACCCAGCCCCCGGAGAATGGCCTCGCACCCCCGTGAGCAGGAGCCCGGCCCCACATTGTCCCCGCGTGGCCATCTTGGTCTCGGAGCCATTCACCAGCCGCCAGCCAAGAGAACCCAGGCCGGCTGGGGGTGACAGGCGACGATGCCGGCCGTGGAGCCCGCCGCTGACCACACACGGCACACGCCTCCGAGGGGTGGTGACTGGTCAGGGCCAGCAGCCCCCCACGTCTGGTCCCTAAAGTCCCCAGCACCCCCAACAGTTGAGGGGTGATGAGGACACTTTTGGGAGCCGGTCCACCCTCGCTCACCCCACGGACTCCACAAGCAGACCGGAACCACAGCCTGAAGGCTGGAAGGGGTGCCCCTGAGCCCATACCTCCCCAGGGGGCCCCAGACCCTGTGAAGGTCACACTCACTTCCTTAAACTTGCCCTCCCGGTGGAGCTGGTGGACGTAGGCCAGCAGGGGGCTCCGGTCTGTGTCCTGCAGCTGGAAAACGCTGACCAGAGGCTTTGTGAGACTGGGGGGGCTCTCAGCCAGGACCCTGACCGCACGGACCTGCAGCTGCTTCAGCCCCAGGCTGCCCTGGAAGTCCCAAGACCCGGCCTCAGTTGTGGTGGCATCCTGTGACCAGGGACTTGATGCTGGGCAGCTGAGGCCTGGAGGGGAGGGGACACCGGTGAGGGAGACCCGTGGCCGTCAGGAGGCGGAGGTGTGACGGCCAGTCCTAAGGCCACGTGCCTGGCCCCCATCACGGTGGGTAATCCCAGTGGCCTGCAGAGGCCCTGTCAGCTGGGCAGGGAGGCCACACTGTTGAGAGAGGGATGGACCAGGCGGGAGGGATGCATCTTTGGAACACGGCCAGCGGGGCCAGGGTGGGGCTCACCTGGGGGGTCCTTGGGGGAGGCTGTGTCTGCAGCCAACGCTCCAGCTCACAGGTGACCCAGGCCTCCAGGGAGGGGCCCTTGCACCGCCAGCCCCTGCTGCCCTCCAGCAGGTCCAGGAGTCCAGCACGGGGGTTGTCCAGGGCAGCGAAACCCCGCCAGGCTTCCTCCTTGAGCTGCAGAGACACAAGACCTCGCTGCCACGCACACCCTCCTGCCAGCCCGGCCCCCACGCAGCAACGCCGTGAGTCTGTTGGGGCCCAGGGGGGCAGCACCGGGGCCTCTGCCACGTCTCCTGACCAAGGTTCTGCTCCGTTCCCGCACCCAAGGCCGGGTGGTGCTCACTGTCCACACTGACGGTCCCACAGAGACTGAGGGTTTGCTCCCCAGGCTGGACAGAGGGCAGCACTCCATCTGAGAGGCTCAAGTCACCTGTCTGTGCCCTGACTGCCTCACGGAATGCACCCGGCTGGCACTTCGAACACAGGGACAGCGGGCGGGGCCCAGGAAGCACCCGGAAACAGGAAAAAGGAAGAAAAACCCAAAATGAAAAACGCCTTTTGTTTAACTTCTCTTCTCTGCCTCCCACACTGCAGAGAGAAAAGCCCGGAACACCTGCGGTCTTCCCTTCCATCCTCAGGGGCACAGTGGTGTGTGTCACGACAGACTGTCAAGCAAGCTGTGTCCTCCACATGGCCACACGGCCACAGCAGGGCGCAGAGACCTGGCCAGCAGGGCCCCAACTCCGCTCTGCCTGAGTCCGTTGTCCAAGTCAGGGAAACACCCTGCAACCAAGTGCCCGCTCGGCCATGGATTCCCTGGGTCCCCCACGTGGGGCTGCAGGGTGTGAGGCTGTGAGGTCAGGGGCCAGCGGCCACGTCACCCTGTCACCCCAACACCTAAGCCTGTCCGTGAGGAGCAAGGAGGTGAGGCCCCAGCTGCCCTTGCTGTGGCCGTCGGGACTTGCTGGACAGACCTGAGGACAGCTTCAAATGCTGTGACACTGTCGCCCACCAGGATGGGCGGGCAGAGGTCACATGCACATCTCTGGGGCCCAGGAGCACGGGCAGAGGCCACATGCACATCTCCGGGGCCCAGGAGCACAGGCAGAGGCCACATGCACATCTCCGGGGCCCAGGAGCACAGTGCAGAGGTCACATGCACATCTCCGGGGCCCAGGAGCACAGTGCAGAGGTCACATGCACATCTCCGGGGCCCAGGAGCACGGTGCAGAGGTCACATGCACATCTCCGGGGCCCAGGAGCACAGTGCAGAGGTCACATGCACATCTCCGGGGCCCAGGAGCACGGGCAGAGGTCATATGCACATCTCCGGGGCCCAGGAGTACGGGCAGAGGTCACATGCACATCTCCGGGGCCCAGGAGCACGGGCAGAGGCCACATGCACATCTCCGGGGCCCAGGAGCACGGTGCAGAGGTCACATGCACATCTCCGGGGCCCAGGAGCATGGGCAGAGGTCACATGCACATCTCCGGGGCCCAGGAGCACAGTGCAGAGGTCACATGCACATCTCCGGGGCCCAGGAGCACGGGCAGAGGCCACATGCACATCTCCGGGGCCCAGGAGCACAGTGCAGAGGTCACATGCACATCTCCGGGGCCCAGGAGCACAGTGCAGAGGTCACATGCACATCTCCGGGGCCCAGGAGCACGGTGCAGAGGTCACATGCACATCTCCGGGGTCCAGGAGCACAGTGCAGAGGTCACATGCACATCTCCGGGGCCCAGGAGTACGGGCAGAGGTCACATGCACATCTCCGGGGCCCAAGAGCACGGTGCAGAGGTCACATGCACATCTCCGGGGCCCAGGAGTACGGGCAGAGGTCACATGCACATCTCCGGGGCCCAGGAGCACGGTGCAGAGGTCACATGCACATCTCCGGGGCCCAGGAGCACAGTGCAGAGGTCACATGCACATCTCCGGGGCCCAGGAGCACGGGCAGGGGCCACATGCACATCTCCGGGGCCCAGGAGCACGGTGCAGAGGTCACATGCACATCTCCGGGGCCCAGGAGCACAGTGCAGAGGTCACATGCACATCTCCGGGGCCCAGGAGTACGGGCAGAGGTCACATGCACATCTCCGGGGCCCAAGAGCACGGTGCAGAGGTCACATGCACATCTCCGGGGCCCAGGAGTACGGGCAGAGGTCACATGCACATCTCCGGGGCCCAGGAGCATGGGCAGAGGTCACATGCACATCTCCGGGGCCCAGGAGCACAGTGCAGAGGTCATGCACATCTCCGGGGCCCAGGAGCACAGTGCAGAGGTCACATGCACATCTCCGGGGCCCAGGAGCACAGTGCAGAGGTCATGCACATCTCCGGGGCCCAGGAGCACGGTGCAGAGGTCACATGCCCATCTCCGGGGCCCAGGAGCACAGTGCAGAGGTCATGCACATCTCCGGGGCTCAGGAGCACGGTGCAGAGGTCTTGTGTTGAGGAGCGGGGCAGCGTCTCCACCAGCCCCTCCCCAGGAAGGTGTGAAGAAGCAGTCGCGTCTGAGCAGCCACCACCGTCCTGCTCCTGGGCAGCCAGATGGAGAAGACACCGCTTTGGTCGCTGGTCCTACTGTGCACCTACAGGTCTTCGCCCAGCCCCCAGCCCAGCAGCTCTGAGAGGCTAGAGAGCAAGGCTGGAGAGGCTGACCAGCGGGCGTGGCCCCCCCCCCCCCGTCCCCGACAAGCTGGCTCTTCTACTGGGAAGGGGACCCCGGGCAAACCCACGTTCCTGTTACCAGACAGTTCCCGCCGAGGCATGAGACGCAGCCCAGGGGAGACGCCCCAGCTCCGGGCCCTGTGGCCGCCAGAAAGCAGGTCTTTCTCCAGGAGCTGCTGTCCTGCCTGTGACCAGGGTGAGGGACAGCTAGCAAGAGGGGCTCCCGAGACCGCCTGCTCTGCGTGGAGGTGGGCTGGCGACAGGGCTTGGGAGCACAGAGTGGGAACACGGACCGTGGCCCCGGCGTCCCGGGTTAGACAGTGCCTCTCAGGTCAAACACCCACGTGGCTGCAACGTGGTTTTAAAAGCACCGTGCTTTGGCATTTTGGCATGATGACCAAAAATGAAGTCAGTCTTCCCCTTCGAGCATTAGGGGAACTCCGGGGACCCGGTGCCTCTCCTGCTCCAAACACCCGGGAAAGGAAACGGGGTGTGCGAGAAGTGAGGAGCACTGAGTGGACAGGGGAGCCCGGGGCTGCCTCGGAAGCACTGGGCCCTCCCGGGGTGGCCCGGGGGGTGGTGGCCGCTCTCTGTGGGCGGCTGGGCAGCCTGTCTGTCTGCCTGGACCCTGGGAACAAAAGGGAAGCGTGCTGGCAGCACAGCGCAGGGGTCTGAGTTTCTTCGCGCGTGTGCAAGCCAGGACGTCTGTCCCAGTCACACCCCGGGGCGGGGCCTGGCCACCGCAGGGACAGGGTGTTGCTAAGTACGCTCCCAGTGGGAAGCCACAGACACAGGAGTGTTGGGCAAACTGTAGCTCTAGGAACAGGGGTGACAGGACATCAGTCTGGGGAAGGAAATAGAAAACATGTCTAAGATTGTGAGAGAAAGAAAAGAATAATTGAAACGAGGGTGAAAACTTGATACAGGTGGCCCGGAGGCGTGGGCCCAGGGTAGACTTCACAGCCTGGAGTCCAGTCCCCGCTGGTCACTCGCCACCCCCTTGGTCCCCAGCCCCTTGTCCTGGAAGATGAAAGGCCTCTGTCCCCCTCTCCTACTCTGTTCCTGTCCTCAGCCTGGTGACCTCAATGTCCATGTCCATCATCCTTTGGATGTCTGGCTCTGAGACCCAGGTTGATGTCCTCTCTTCCTCCCTCCTGCCTTCTGACCACGGCCCCCTCTCCCGTGGCCCACCTGCAGGGCCCTGTGCAAGGTCACCCTCACTGTCTTCAGTCCCCTCTCCCTGGCGCCCACCCTGTCCCGACTCCAGTGGGCCCGGTGCTGCCACTCTTACCGCACATGCTCCTGGGGCCCAAGTGGTACTCGGGCCTCGAGGGCCTGAAAACCCGTCAGGGCTGGCTGCACCCCCAAACCGGTATTTCTAACAAGCTCCTAGTGGACATGCCGTTGCCCAGAGCCCCGCCTGCCACCCGCCCCCCCGTCCACCCCCTCTGCCCACTTCTCCCACTGTCCCCACCCAGGGGCTTCGAATGCCTGACCCCGCCGCCAAACTTCCACCACAACCGATTTCCTGCCGTCAGCACCCGAACCCAGGGCCTGCGCTGTCAGAGGAGCGGCCGCGGCCCCTGGCACCCCGCCTCTCTCCTCCTTTCGCCGGAAACCGCAGAGCTGTCCAGGCTCGGCCTCCAGCTTCCGTCCTGTCCTGCTGGGGTCCCCGCAGCCTTGGGCACCGCACTCCGTCTGCTCGCTGCTCTCACTCAGCCGGCCCCCCGTCGGCTCCCTGGACATCCTGGACCATCTGCACCCTCATCCTCAGGGCCACAGCCATGACCCTCGACGTCCCACGCCACGCGGGCCACACCCCTCGACTTCCCACGCCGTGGGCCACGCCCCTCGACATCCTACGCTGTGCGGGCCACACCCCTCGACTTCCCACACTGCGGGCCACGACCCTCGACGCCCCACGCCTCTCGACGTCCCATGCCACGCGGGCCACGCCCCTCCCCTCGATGTCCCACACCGCACAGGCCACGCCTGCCTGCACACTGAGCCTGCCTTACACGCTGTCCCTCTATCCTCGCTCTGCTCCTAGGCCCTGGGGTATCGCGAATGCCTGAGCTTACACAGTGGGCAGCATGGCACTGGCCACTGGCCTGAGCCCTGGGACCAGCTCTGGAGAGTGAACCGTGAGTGGAGGTGACACGTGTCCCCACCAGGCAGCAGCTTCGAGTGCCAACTGCCAAGTAAGGGCACCCGGAACATTCACACAAACTGACAGAGAACTAGCCTCTTGTCCACCAAAAAATAAAGGCTCATAGTGAAGTGTAGACGAGAAAGATTCTTAACATGGATAATTTTTGGCAAAACTTACTTTTCTGTAAAGCAGAGACTTTCAGCAGAACTTACTTTGTCTGAAAAGACTCCCTATTCCTGGCCTGGAGGCTGGTTTCCCAGACTGTGGCCTTGGGCTAGCTTTGCAAAGTTGCAGGTTCTCAGAATGTTTCTCCTTGAATTAACTCAATAAACACTGTAAGAAAGTTTGTTTCACTGCTATGCTGTCTCCCCTCCCCATTCCTCAATCAGTATGTGATTAATTCTCCCTTCAAAAGCCAGCCCCAAACTGTGTTCCCAGCTGCATTGATCTGAACAACTTAGGTCTCCATGCGGCCTGTGCAGCAGGATAATTAAAAGACTCCTTAATTACTGAATTTGTCTAATTGATTGATTGTGTGGCAAGACGTCTTGTCTCGCTGTTCCGGTACAACAATGGGTGTGTGCCTTCACGGCCAGAGACAGTGAGGACGCTGTGTTGTGTGGAAATAAGTCGCGTGTCGGTCAAAGGAGACACCGTAATGAAAGTCAGAGAAAAGACGGAAGACAGTGGAAGCCCACATCAAGGCTGGAGACACAGGCCCGTAAGTGACCATTAGAAAAGAATTAGTGACCAGAGCACCGAGAAGCAGGGGGCTGGTCAGCACAAGCCCAGAGCAGCCAGAGGGGCCGTGGGCACGGGGCAGACACTGAGCAAACGGACACTCGCCACAGCCAGGGCTGGAGCCTCCTGGTCCCGCATCAGACCTTTCCAGAACCACAAAGAATCGATAAACGACACTTCCCAGAGAAATGAAGCTGGAGGTGGCTCTGAATGGGCCACAGCCACTAGGACCATGGGCCCTTAGGCATGTCCCGCCCAGCAGGCGGGGCCCTAAGCACCTCCAGGCGGAGCCCGGAGCCCGAATCCTTGCTGCCAGCAGCTGCTCTAGAGAACAGGACAGAGGACACTCCCTCCCCGAGGCCAGTCACCTCTGCACAGGACAGACAGCGACACAAAGGCTCACAAAAGCCACAGGCACCCGGGGACCAGGCGCGGTGCCTCGCAGACACTGGAAACCTGTTCATACCTCTCACCACAACACCATGGTCCTGTGCCTTCAGTCTTAACATCAACGCTCTGAGATAAAACTTTTTTTTTTTTTTTTTTTGTATTTTTCTGAAGCTGGAAACAGGGAGAGACAGTCAGACAGACTCCCGCATGCGCCCGACCGGGATCCACCCGGCACACCCACGAGGGGCGACGCTCTGCCCACCAGGGGGCGATGCTCTGCCCCTCCGGGGGGTCGCTCTGCCCCACCAGAGCCACTCTAGCGCCTGCGGCAGAGGCCAAGGAGCCATCCCCAGCGCCCGGGCCATCTTTGCTCCAATGGAGCCTTGGCTGCGGGAGGGGAAGAGAGAGACAGAGAGGAAGGAGGGGGGGGGGAGTGGAGAAGCAAATGGGCGCTTCTCCTATGTGCCCTGGCTGGGAATCGAACCCAGGTCCCCCGCACACCAGGCCGACGCTCTACTGCTGAGCCAACCGGCCAGGGCCTAAAACTTTTAAAAGTAAAGTTTTCAGCTTTTGCAAAAACTTCAGGGTTCTCCTGTTGGAGATTTGCAAGCTGACAGGGTCCTTGCGGTTTAGATTTTGGGGGGACCGCAGTATGGGGGGACTGGCAGTAAGCTGACAGTCTACCCACCCCCCCACCTCCTTGCTTGGTTAAGTTGCTAAAGCAGGGGTCCCCAAACTTTTTACACAGGGGCCAGTTCACTGTCCCTCAGACTGTGAGGGAGGGCCGGACTATAAAATAAAAAAAACTATGAACAAATCCCTTTGCATACTGCAGATATCTTATTTTAAAGTAAAAAAAAAAAAAACGGGAACAAATACAATATTTAAAATAAAGAACAAGTAAATTTAAATCAACAAACTGGCCAGTATTTCAATGGGAACTATGGGCCTGCTTTTGGCTAATGAGCTGGTCAATGTCCGGTTCCGTATTTGTCACTGCTAGCCGTAACAAGTGATGTGACGCGCTTCCGGAGCCGTGAGGCGTGCGTCCCGCGTCACCAGAAGTAGCACTGTACGTGAGTGACGCCGCGCTTTGCGGTGGTCTCACTGACCACCAATGAAAGAGGTGCCCCTTCTGGAATGCGGCGGGGGCTGGATAAATGGCCTCAGGGGGCCGCATGTGGCCCGTAGTTTGGGGACCCCTGCGCTAAAGGCTAAGGTTTTCCCCACACCTCCGCCTGAGCCCTGATGAAGTGTTTCTACTGCCCATCCCCACGTGTTCCATTAAGTTGCTAGAGGCAACTTACAGCCCTTCCTCTCACCCTGTGTTTGTTCCGACCTTAGTTGATTTCAGTTAAGCATTGTGGGTGGATTCCTGTTTACACCTTAAATCAGGGGTAGTCAACCTTTTTTATACCTACTGCCCACTTTTGTATCTCTGTTAGTAGTAACATTTTCTAACCGCCCACCGGTTCCACAGTCATGGTGATTTATAAAGTAGGGAAGTAACTTTACTTTATAAAATTGATAAAGCAGAGTTACAGCAAGTTAAAGCATATAATAATAATTACTTACCAGGTACTTTATGTCGGATTTTTGCTAAGTTTGGTAGAATAAATCTTTATAAAACAACTGACTATAGTTAAATCTATCTTTTTATTTATACTTTGGTTGCTCCGCTACTGCCCACCATGAAAGCTGGAACGCCCACTAGTGGGCGGTAGGAACCAGGTTGACCACCACTGCCTTAAATGGATTCCTATTTCTGCCTCAGATGTGTGACTTTGTATTGAAGACTTCCTTATTTGCGTATGGCTATATAATAATGCAGACCAGGGGCTTTGCTTGTCCTCTGGCTTGCCATCAGCTGGCAGAGGCCTCCCGATCCCATCCTTTCTTCTCTCTGAGTTTATGTCTTCATTCCGCACGGTTCTCACTCAGGACCTGGACGGTTACTAGCCATGCTGGTCCGTGGCCTTCCCCAGCGGACGGCTAGCGGTCTGCTCCGAGGCCTCATGGCAGGCAGCTGAGAGGCACTAAGTGACCGGCCAGGCAGCTCAGATATTCAGGCAGCCTAGGCTGTCCCTCAGGGTGGACAAGAGTGACGGCTCAGGAGGCTGCTGACTTGCACCAGGAAGCCGGCAGCCGGAAGGCAGGCAGAGACCTGGGTGGGGGTGACCCTCAGCCTCCCCACCCTTCCTGAGGCTCGCCCGCACTGACGCTGCCCCGCCCTCCGCAGGCCGCTTCTTTCCAGCACTCAGAGCCTGTGGCCGGGGAGGCACCGATGTGCATCCTCCCCGGAGCAGGGCCCCCTGTGCATCTGCTGCTTCGGGGAGCAGAGGGAAGGGCAGGGGCGCCTTGGCCACCTCGCCCTGGGGCCCGCAAGGCAAAGCCGCCCTGCTGGCCCAGGTCACAATGTGACGTGGCCTGGGGTGCAGCTGCTGCAGGACCCTGACAGGGCTGTCTCCTCCTGGGGCCCACACCTTCCCCAGTGGCCGGATGGGCTGTCTCCTCCTGGGCCCACACCTTCCCCAGTGGCCGGACGGGCTGTCTCCTCCTGGGCCCATACCTTCCCCAGTGGCCAGATGGGCTGCCCAGCCAGCCTCTTTGGGGGAGGCTGCTGTGGACAAGGCCCTTGGTGGGCCAGTAGGAGCTCTGGCCCCACAGCACACATGTGGCTGCAGCCACCAGGTCTGCTGCTGTGTGCAGAAGCTGGGGGGTGGTCCTGCCCTCCTGCCCTAGGCCTCAGGGGCCTGTGTCCAGCAGAACACGGAGACCGGAGGGTCCACTGAGGCCGGCAGCCAGACCCCCAGAGCCCATGTGCTCACCTGCTGCAGCTCCTGCGTGGACCACAGCATCTGCAAGGTCTGTAGGAATGGAAGCATGTCCTGGCCTGGGGAGAGAAGACAGGCGTGGAGGGGCTGTGTGGTGGGCGGGCGTCACTGCACAGCCCAGTGACCACCCCTGGTCTAATGCCCGCGGCTCAACCCTGCCCGATGCACACGGCCTCCCGAGCCCTCACTGCCCCCTCTTTGGGTGCGTGCTGTAGCTTCCACCCACAGCCCCGGGAGCCCAGGCTCACGTTGCAGCCCTCGTGGGCTGCAGGTCTCAGAAGAGCCACACTGTGTGAGCAGGGGAGGGTGTCAGACTGCAGGGTCCAAGCTCGCAGTACTGACCAGACCCTGCATGGGCCAGCTGAGCTCACAGGGCACGTCCGGGGGTCCGGCACCCACTCCGTCCCGCGTCATGTCACAGCTCACCCTCACCCTCTGCCCAGCACCGCTGGCCGCCAGCCCCTCCCGAGGCCCCAGAGTGGTCTGGCGGTGGTCTCCCCTTCCTCTGCCCTGTCTCCCACTGTAACCCAGGCAGGCTGGCGCTCCCCGAAGATTCCCCCCCTTACAGCCAAGTGCTCCTGGGGCACCCACCCACAGTCCTGTTGCTTGTCCAAGCCCTGGCCCCTGCAGAATGGCCTGGAGCCCACAGAGTGGGCACTCAGCCCCGTGCTGGCTGTGGAGGGGCCTGCCATGACATCAGGCCCAGGGGAGGGGGTCACAGTTGCCGTCACAGTGGAGAAGGATGGTGCGCTCAGACCAGGGCCAAGGTCAACACCCAGGCAGGGTCAGTTGGTCTGGAACCCTTGCTGCGACCTGTGAGGCCAAGGGCCCAGGCACCCAGCTCTGAGTAGCCCACAGCCACCAGCGCCCCCGGCCGCCTCGGAGGGCCTCCCCCCACCCCAGCACAGCCAGCGGCCTCATCGGCCTCGTCACCCCCCCGTCGTACCACAGCCCGGCCACACACGCCCTGCCCGCCCCCGCCGTTAGGTCTCCAGGCCCTCGGTCCAGCCGCGGAACAAGTCCTGCTGAAATGCCCAGTTACTGTTCCACCACCAGCCTCCCCGAGGACGTGCTGAGGAGCTACAGAACGCAAGAACCACAGGACACGTTCAGAAAAAGAAACCTTGTTCTTCTGTCCAGAACCACTGGGGCCACTGGGCTCAGAGCAGGGAGACAGGAGGGGGCTGGCAACTGGGGGGGGGGGGCTCCTGGCCTGCGCTGCCCCAGGGAGGTGAAGAAGCCCCTGGCCCTCTCCCGGGCCCATCCGGCCCCCAAACAGTGGGATCAGGGGTCAGAGTCGGGACCTGAACGTGAACCCAATGCAGGGGAGAAGGGAGGTCACTAAGACTTTCCAGCTCAAATCTGGGAGCCAGGAACCCTGTGGCTTCACCAGCAAATCTCCCCAAGAACCGAGGGGACAAGGACAACCTGCCAGGCTCCTGCAGCAGACAGGACCCAGAGGAGAGGCCCTCAGGTAGGGGACAGCCCTGCCAGCCCTGCAGCCACCTGAGGACACGGACTCAGGGACGGGGACAAGATGCCAGCGGTGAGACTGCCGACCTCCGACCCGCAGTGCGGGGGAAGGAGGGGCCGCCAGGGCGTTCCGGCTGCTCAGCGACCAGCAGACGTCTGTCACTGCGACTCACTCTTGGGTCAGGGGACCAGGCTGC